>NC_141179.1:58572500-60972500 GCF_055505025.1 Bos grunniens | reverse complement strand
TTGCCTGTTACTCCAGGTGTTTCTTGACTTCCTACTTTTGCATTCCAGTCCCCTATAATGAAAAGGACATCTTTTTTGTGTGTTAGTTCTAAAAGGTCTTGTATAGTTTCAATACACACATACATACATACATGTATCCAATCTCCCCCAAACTCCTCTCCCACCCAGGCTGCCACGTGACATTGAGCAGCATTCTCTTTGCTATACAGTAGGTCTTTGTTGGTTATCCATTTTAAATATAGCCATGTGTACATGTCATCTCAAGCTCCCTAACTATCCCTCCCCAACCATTCTTTCCCCCTGGCAACCATAAGTTTGCCCTCTAAATTTGTGAGTCTGATTCTGTTTTGTAAATAAGTTCCTTAGTATCATTTGTTTTTCAATTCTGCATGTAAGGAATGTCACACAGTATTTCTCCTTCTCTGTCTGATTACTTCATTCAGCGTGACAATCTTATGTCCATTCATGTTGCTGCAAATGGCATTATTTCATTCTTTTTAATGGCTGAGTATTATTCCATTATGGGCTTCCTTGAGGGCTCAGTGGTAAAGAATCTGCCTGCCAATGAGGAGGCATGGGTTTGATCCCTCATCTGGGAAGATCATCTGGAGAAGAAAAAGGCAGCACACTCTGGTATTCTTGCCTGGAAATCTCCATTGGCAGTGGAGTGCTGCAGTCCATGGGGTCGCAAGGAGTTGAACACGATTTGGTGACTGAACAACAAATATCCTGTTGTACATATGTTCCATATCCTATTTATCCATTAAGATAAGAAAAGGAAGTTGTCTGAACATAAACACTGACATTTTGAATTAAAATGGATCTACTGAGTAAGATGGTTTTGCATTCCTATGATCAGTTAAGGCAACTGCCTAAGAAATCTGCATTTAATAGAAAGGCCGGTCACTGACTCTGAGTGATATTAGGCAAATAACTTGATATCTCTGGAAATTAGCTTCCTCACCTACCACCCAAGGGCATAGGGAAAGTAGTTTCTAAGGTCCTTTTGTTATTCATGAGTCTCAGGTTTTTTAGAGCACTCAAAGGCAAAAAAACTTCCTTTGGCTACAGCTCCTGCATGCTCAGTGTCACTTCAGTCAGACACTTCCAGTGTCTGACTCTTTGTGACCCCATGGATTGTAGACTGCCAGGCTTAGCTCCTCTGTCCATGGGATTCTCCAGGCAAGCATATTGGAATGGGTGGCCATGCCCTCCTCCAGGGTATTTTCCCAACCCAGGAATTGAACCCTTGTCTCTAATGTCTCCTGCATTGGCAAGCGGTTTCTTTATCACCAGCGCCATCTGGAAAGCCCCCCTTTAACTACTGCTGCTGCTACAGCTAAGTCGCTTCAGTCGTGTCCGACTCTGTGCGACCCCAGAGACGGCAGCCCACCAGGCTCCCCCGTCCCTGGGATTCTCCAGGCAAGAACACTGGAGTGGGTTGCCATTTCCTTCTCCAATGCATGAAAGGGAAAAGTGAAAGTGAAGTTGCTCAGTCATGTCCAACTCCTAGGCGACCCCATGGACTGCAGTCTTCCAGGCTCCTCCATCCATTGGATTTTCCAGGCAAGAGTACTGGAATGGGATGCCATTGCCTTCTCCCTTTAACTACTAAGTGTTATCAAAAATAAAATACATAAAGCAAGAGAAAAATTAGCTAAGCTCTTAATGGATTTGAACTAATGGCCTTTTATACTTTTTAACATAAATTTATATACTTTTTAAACTATTTTACACTTTTTATAGTTTTAACATATTTAGCATTGGCTAATTATGAAATCTGTCAGAAGTTTGCAGCAGAAACAAGAATTACAGCATCTTTGTGTCAGAAAGCAAACAGAGGCATTATACATTTTGTAAGTTTTGTGGAAACTGGAAATTTACTATAAAAATTAAAACTTACACAAAGGTAGGAGGACATGAGCAAGTAGAACTCTGAAAAAAGTCAAAATAAGAGTCATAAAGCAGTCTGTCTGAAATACTGTGCTGGTGGACAGGTCAGAGACCATGTGGGCCACAAAGCGGGAGCTTGTAAGAGGTCTGGGGAAATCGCTGCCATGGAAGAAGCTTTTGCCTCTATGGAGGTGAAGTTACCCCTTTATTGGATCTATAGCCATGTTTCTAGTGTTTGGCCTGGGATCACTATCGGTGACCAGAGCCTGTATTCAGGCACTAGCTGGATATTTAACAGCAGAGAACATGGGCAAGGATGGATTTGCTTGGTGCCTCATCGACTGTCCTTATCATATTGGTCTTTCCCATGTCTGACTGCAATGACTTTTAGGGAGAATTGACTTGACTTCAGCTCTGTCTTCTAAGTCATCTACCAGTTCTTTTGGCCAGTTCTAATCTGGGACTTATGATTGACATAACACAGAGCGACAAAGAGAGACTTGAAATCAAATGTGTTTAAGTGTTCCTAATACCAAATTTGAAGTACAAATGACATTAGATATTATCTTTGAGAATTTTGAAGTAGAAGATCAAGCTAAGACAGATTTCTAAAAGCAATATCTAAAACAACAAGAAGGTGAAAAAGGCAAAACCTGTAATTTTCTTGTCACATTACAGTGTACAAAATGCTTAAATTTTGTTATTTTGTGAGGTTTCACAATTACCTTCAGAAATAAGATGAGTTACTAGTCCTACTGATAGATGAAAAAAAAATGTGACTAAATTGTAGATGGTTGGGCAGGATCATACAATAAAAGAGAAGGATGAAATTCTTAGACTATGAAGAGTAGGGAGTCCTTTGAGCAACTTAAAAGATTCCAAATAGTACACCTCCTTCCACTTTCTTCCCTCTATTTTGTTTCGGCAAAATGAAAATTCACTTAATGGTGATACACTTCTTGGACTGTATATAATAATATTATTATTAGCAACTATCTCATTTCATGTGTAATCCATTTCAGAACTTACCATGGACTTTCACAACTTTTATCTCATTTTGTTTTCAGAAAATACTCCTCTAGTTGGTCTATACTATCTCCATTTTACAAATTAAAAAGTTCATCAGAAAGACCAGGTAATTGTCTAAATTTCATTCTGATTTGACTTGTTGAACCCAGAGCTCAAAATGATATAATCTCACTTCAAATTCAGATTTCTATTTTTTCTACTGCTTTTTCTACTCCAGACATGGAGGAAGTACTAAAAACATTTTTCACGCACAGATTTATGAATGTGAAGATACCTTAGGCTTGTACTGTTAAAAATTTTCCTGTTTCTTCCTAAAAGGCTCAGAACAAAGAATTCTATACTTAATATGTCAGTACCAGGAGGGGAACTCTCAGAAAGGGTTGAGAATCCAGAAACAATGGAGAGAGGTACATGTTGGGGGAAGAAGAGTGTACAGCTGTTCCGAGAATTAAAGTCCTTCATAAGTTTAAAGTGGAAGATGCTGACCAGTAAACTGGGAAAGTATAAGATTTCCTCTGGGAAAATGAGGATGTAGGCAGACAAATAATAATGAAGCAAAGAACATATATTGTTCCCTTGTGTATCATCCCTTTTGAGCATTGATGGAGGAGAGATGGTATCACAGGAAGCCCTTGAAAATAGAAACTTCAAAAATACATCATATAATTTATTTTGTAATATATATTTGAAATGGCCTCAGAGAAGAAGGCGACCTAATAATGGTTTTTGACAATTTATTATTTTTATATATAAAACTGCTATTTCAGGTCCATCTTTGAGATCTATGTCACAAAGTAGAAACAGACTTGTGCAAGGAGGAAATGTGGTCTGGTAGGATACAGTGGTAGCTCAGCTGGTAAAGAATCTGCCTGTAATGCAGCAGACCCGGGTTCGATCCCTGGGTCAGGAAGATCTCCTGGAGAAGGGAATGGCAACCCACTCCAGTATTATTGCCTGGAGAATTCTATGGACACAGGAGACTTGCAGGCTAACTCCATGGGTTCACAAAGAGTCGGGCACGACTAACTAACACTAACTAACTAAAGTATCCTTAGACCTTTTCTTTATGTCTATATATTTAAAAAAAAATTTTTTTTTTGGTCATCAGATTCTTAAATTACTGAGGACATTATGTCACTATTTCTTATCCCTGAAACTCTGGGATATGTAGGGTTAGAGTTCTTGGTCCCCAAAGGAAAAACAGTTTTGTCAGAGGACAGAGCAGATCTCATTCAACTATAAACAATGGCTTCTGCCCAAGAGCTCTGGACTCCTTGTGAACTTCAGCCAATAGATGAGAAAAGTTACTATTGTGGCTAAGACAGCTGATCCTGATCAGCAGGAGGAAATAGGTACCTTTCCACACTGGGACAGAGAAGAACATATATGGATCTCAGGTGATCTCCTTGGTTCCTTTTAGTATTCCCTTATACAATCAAGACTCGGAGAAGGCAATGGCACCCCACTCCAGTACTCTTGCCTGGAAAATCCCATGGATGGAGGTAGGCTCCAGCCCATGAGGTTGCTAAGAGTTGGACATGACTGAGCGACTTCACTTTCACTTTTCACTTTCATGCATTAGAGAGGGAAATGGCAACCCACTCCAGTGTTCTTGCCTGGAGAATCCCAGGGACGGGGGAGCCGGGTGGGAGGCCATCTATGGGGTCACACAGAGTCGGACACGACTGAAGCAACTTAGCAGCAGCAGCAGCAGCAGCATACAATCAAGACTGGATTATCATGTGAAAAGATCCTCACCTGAGATGTGTTTCATTACCAGGGACTTAGATGTGAAGGTTTTGGTGATACTGGGTGAGCTATCAAGACTTGCAAAGGTGATAAGTGAAGGTGAAAGGAATTTAGAATGGATAATAGAGGTCTGAGACCATTACCAGTGGCAGTTTCAAGACAGCTGCAACAATGGAGGATGTAGTTCATCCCACTAACATTTCTATTCTTTTTGTAAAGACAGGGTCAAAGAAAAAATGGAGAAACTGCGTTAAACTGTGTGGAGAAATGGATCTGTGCAGAGTGAGGGGTGGACTATGGTGGCAACAGAGTTCTGTTGCTCAGGTATATTAAGAGAGAAGCTCCCATGAGAAGTTGGTACCTGATAGCCTCCAGCTATATTGTTACTGGACTCTGATGCCTTGTTCACACGGAGCCCCAGGATCCCTCCATTCAGTGACTGAACACAGCAGGGATACTAGACTCTAGCCACTTAGGCTCAAAGCAGAACTCCTTTTTAATTTTTTTTTTTTTAATTTGTTTATTTGGCTACCCTGGATCTTGGCAGCAGCATGTGGGATCTATGGGAATCTTACAGTTGCAAGATGAGGAATCTTTAGTCGCACTTTAATTGTGGCATGCAGACTCTTAGTTGTGGCATGTGGGATCTAATTCCCTGATCAGGGATTGAAACCAGACCCCTGCATTGGGAGCACAGAGACAAAGTCTTAGCCACTGGACCACCAGGGAAGTCCCGTCAGTGCAGGACTATTTAGGGCATTTTTTCCCCCATTCACTGAGACATTCTCAGAGTTCTAGTGCAGCGTGAAGCTCTTTCTACTGCATTCTCCTTCCTTCCCTCCCTTCCTTCCCAGGTGTCAGAGCTGAACCAGTGCAAAGGCAGTCCTTGCCTACTCCTCTTCCTTCTCCCCTTTATTTTTGACCAGGCTTTTCCCACTAAATACCTTGTACTTCTAATCCTGCGATGGCAATTTCTTCTTGAACTGTCATAAGGTTCTATTTCATTCTCCCCTCTCCTCCTCCGACCTATAGGCCTTTTTGTTGAGATGACATCTATTTACTTAAGAAGCTGGAGTAGGAAAAAGCAAGGAATGGAGTGACAAGGTAACAAGGGCACTGTGCTGCTGATAGGTGTGACGTCTGCAGTGCTTTTGCTTTACTGGCTGCTCATGATAGCTTTTTGGCTCTTAGTACATCAGAACCAGAGGAGTTACTGCATTAAGAATTTGCACTTCCCTCCACTCCTGACAACATAGACATTTGACTCAATCCCAGTCTGTCTTGGGATCCTCACTTTTGCTGATCCTCACTTTGCAGCTGGACAGTTCCATTTTCATATGACATCACACATTTCTCATGTATCAGCTTTTTTCTTCCACTTTCCTTCAGTCACTATGGTTCACTTTCAGCTGACCCATTTTCATGCATAAGCTCTCACCAAACTCTATTCTATTTCTCTTCCTTCCGGGCAAGTTCTGGTCGTGAGAAACTACTCAAGGATGCCTTTCATCCTGTCGCATAGCAATCCTTTAACTGAGGTTTTAGCATGAACTTAGATTTGTTTTACTGAAGTCATTTATGGATAAATGTTATGACTTCAGTAAAACAAATCTAAGTGTGAGACAGCAAAAGAGACACAGATGTATAGAACAGTCTTTTGGACTCTGTGGGAGAGGGAGCGGGGGATGATTTGGGAGAATGGCATTGAAACATGTATAATATCATATAAGAAATGAATCGCCAGTCCAGGTTCGATGCAGGATACAGGATGCTTGGGGCCGGTGCACTGGGATGACCCAGAGGGATGGTACGGGGAGGGAGGTGGGAGGGGGGTTCAGGATGGGGAACATGTGTACACCCGTGACGGATGCATGTTGATGTATGGCAAAACCAATACAATATTGTAAAGTAATTAGCCTCTAATTAAAATAAATAAATTAAAAAATAAAAAAATGAAATAATTATTGGAAAGTTACTCCATCTGTAGTAACAACTGTATCAGCAAAAATATGCTTCTCAAAAATAAAAATTATCCAAAAAAAGTATTTTTTTAATTGGAGGAAAATTGCTTTACATTGTTTATGTTGGTTTCTGCCTTACAAGGAGAATCAGCCATAATTATATATATATCATCTCCTTCCTGAGCCTCTCCCTACCCCAGCCCATCCCTCTAGGTCATCACGGAGTCCCACACTGAACTCCCTGTGTTATATAGCAACTTCTCACCAGCTATTTATTTTACACAAGGTAGTATCATAACATTATTTCAATTGTAGATAATGTATAGTATTTGGTATTTGTAGTCCTTCATAATTTTGAGATGAACTGTGATTAATCTCCACAAAGAGTCAATTTTTAGTCTCCTCAATGAAACATAACTATGGGACCTCATTTAAAATATTCCTCTCATATTAACCCAGGAAATCCACTAATGATTTTAAAAGACACTATTTTGTTAAATTTGTCTCATTTCATGTATTATTTTTGATGTAATATCCCATTATCTTAATAATTGTTAAGTAGAAATTTGACTAAATAATGATCTTATTTGATTCTCTGGGTCTTCTTAATCTGATAGATTTAATGATCTTGGGAAATAAAGCCTACAGTGCTGTAGCCAGATGACCTAACAAAGACTTTTCAAATGTGTCTCCATCTATAAGCCCAGGGCTCATAGAAAGTATAGGGAGTTAAATCTCTTTCTTTACTAGGAAATTCCAGGTTCAAATATAATGATAACTATAAAAATGAGAGAGAACAACACTAATTTTTTTTTAAAAAGTGCCTGTCACTATGTCTCAAACTCCACTATTTGCTCCATAAATGGCATTAGCCAGATGGTCATGAAACATGCTGAAATTGGTTGATAGTAACAAATACAAGGGTGGTGAATAAATAACTTATGTAAATATGACTTCAACTCCTAAGTTCCTGTCAATGTTTGTAACGAATCAAGGCAGCCAATTTAGTACCTTGTTTTTCTGAAGTTGATTGAAAAGTTAAAGATTCCATCTCCCAGCTGTCTTGTTTAGAACACTCATGTCAAACAACTAATTCACTGCTGGTTTCTCTTCCATTTTAACCTTTTCCCTACTTAATTGAATCTCATTTTCGTGTAGACATGGTGACATTTAGATATTCCTTCAGCCTGGATCTCTACAGTCTGTCTGTTTTCTATACAAATTTCCTTTCTCTGGGAGCCACTCTAGTCAGTCTGTTTGATATTAGAAACTAAAGTATAATATTAAATAACTTTTAAAAAATGGAACCAAGTTTTCATTGCAGGGAAAAGCTTTAAACTAATTGTTGATATTTGCATCCCCAGTGTTATAGATTATAAACCCTAGTCATCCTGAGGCATAATCTAATTCAGGGTGCCTGAATTAGAATTACTTCATAAGAAAGTGTTTAATGAATGTTTTCGATAATCAGCAAAAATATATCCAAAAACAAAATTAGTTTGGTTGTAATAAATGTTGAAGTGGACACAGCTATGACATATGGATGAGTCATTGATGAAAATATTAAGCTATAAAAAAACTAAGATATACTGGACTCTAAGCCCTTTGAGAGTAAGAGTCTTTCCTTCCCAGTTTAGCCCGATAAAGAGTTTCATTAGTGTTTACTGAATGAATACATGAGAGAAAGGAAACAACTTATGCTTAAATTATGCAGAATAGATGATTCTTGCCGTAAAGCCTGAGTAAAAAGGAATAAAGAATACTAGAAGGCATGAGACCTTCTGTAATACAAGGAATAACAACTTTTAAGAGGACTCTGATTAAAACCATGGCTTCAAACACACAGCCTTGGTATAACAAATTTCCTGCTTCTTCCCTTTCACTAACCCCATATTACATACAGTGTTTCCTAGTTTCTGAGACTACTCCTCAAGTGTCATTTCTAGAAAAGAAAGTTAGGTAAGTTCTAAGAATCCCTTTATGACCCCTGAGAAACCGTCTGCTCTCAAACCTGCCTTTGAAGTCACAAATTATGGTGGTCAGCAGCTTGTAAATGCCCAGAATCAACCTTGCAGGCATATCCTTTCTCTAATTCCTCTGTCACTCTGGGCACACTACACAGTCAGAAGATGGTATGCGAGCCTGTAAAGGATCCTTGTGTAGGCAGGCAGCAATAAGCATGGGTGTCTGTATTGTTAGTTAGTCCCTGTATTTCCTGCCTTTTCTGAGTGCAAGCCCTCTTGTCTTTGACCTGAAGATGCCTTTCCCAGTTGATAAGTGATTCAATCCAAAGTAGATGGTGTATTATCATCTTATCATCCCTATGAATAAGGAGCCCTAAGCTAGTCTTGCTGAATTAAACCTATTATGAAGCCTGATCATTTGAATCCCTCAAGTCAGCTTGGGAGTGCTTTTGTAGTTAATGAACTGCAACCTCCTGCTAACCACTGCATCTGCTGTACCTGGATGGTCTGAATGGAATGTATCTTTCTTGTTTTTCTGATTATGTTCCGGTTCCTAAAATCTTGATTTTTTTCCTCTGAAAAATATGTTTGACTTGCTCTTTGACATCTCTCCGGAGAAGGCAATGGCACCCCACTCCAGTACTCTTGCCTGGAAAATCCCATGGACAGAGGAGCCTGGTAGGCTGCAATCCATGGAATCGCTAGGAGTCGGACACGACTGAGCAACTTCACTTTCAATTTTCACTTTCATGCTTTGGAGAAGGAAATGGCAACCCACTCCAGTGTTCTTACCTGGAGAATCCCAGGGACGGGGGAGCCTGGTGGGCTGCCGTGTATGGGGTCACAGAGAGTCGGACACGACTGAAGCGACTTAGCAGCAGCAGCAGCAGCAGCTAGTCCGGGTCAGCTTCTTCCTAGGAATGATTGTCTTGTAGACCAGTGTTGTTTTTATTATTATTTTTAAGTATAGCCCATAGGGTGCATACAGAATCTTTTAGGCTGATTAATACAAGTGCACACGTCAATGCTGATGTAGACTCATTAAATCATAATCTCTATATGCAGGACCCTAGACTTTGTAAGTAAACAAGCTTTCACAGTTTGCAAAAGTTTGACAAATGAAAAATATTCTTTTCCTTTTTATGTTATCATATGAAATGAAGGATATTAACTATTGTGATAATCATTTCATAATATATGTAAATCAAATCATTATAGTGTATACCTTAAACTTACACAGTTTAAGTATAAATGGCATTTATATCATTTATATCTCAGTATGTCATTTATATCTCAGTAAACTTTGGGGAAAAGTTTGAAGAATTCTGCACTAAAACTTGAGAAATATTACTATGGCTAGCATCTGGCATTGAGGGTTGTATCCAAATCAAGATTGATTTTAAAAACAGCTTTATTGAGGTATAATTCATTCACCATAAAGTGTACCCTTTTAAAGGGTTTAATTCAGTGGTCTAATTATATTCAAGATGTGATCTTGAGGGTTTTTTTGAGTGATTCATTATCCTGGAGACTTCTGCTAGAGTATCTTTATATATGTTGGGTTGGCCAAAAGGCTTGTTTGGGTTTTTCCCCTAAGACGGCACAGCAAAATTGAAATGAACTTTTTGGTGAATCCAGTGGTATATGCCATTTTAAATCTAATGGATGAGTTTATAATATCTCTGAGCATTTAGACTGCTGATTACTCACATTTGAGTCCAAGTCTACTGCTGGGAATATTTCCTTGGACTCATAATCTCTGGTCACAGGTTTTTTTCCTTCTAAACCAGCTTTCTTCTGAAGAACTACCAGGCCTGACAGTCAACTTCACTGAGAATATTTCACATGAGATTGTTTGGTGATCACCTTATTAGAATAATAGATAAATATTGCAATGAATGCACCATTAGCTTGGTAGAAAGGATGGGGGCATGCTAATAACATTAGAAACTGAAGTTTAAATTGGTTTTGGTAGAAAATAGAGATCCATTGGGAAATCAACAAAATATATGAAGGAATACATTGTGGGTGTTTGTTTAAAATTGGACTGGTGAAAGTGAACCAGATGGGTCAGAGAGAAGCAAACCTAATATCAAGCGATCTAAAAAGAATGACAATGAACTGAACCAGGAGCTAAAGGATGAGGGCCTGAGTTTGAGTACTATCAGTTAGAATAGAAGAGAAATATTGCTAAGGTTTGTTGAATAAATGGAGCTGAAAAGGTTAAACTGTATAATACCTTAACTGGGTGGCTGAGAAGCTCATAATGCTGCTGACAGTGGTAGCAAAGTTGATGGAAGAGCTGATCAGGATGAATGAAAGCTCTAAGCCTGGTACCTCATACCTGAGCCCAAGTTGTCACTGTCATTTCTCAACTACAAAGTGTGATTGATGTTAGGATGCAGAACTAAAAGAGGATGATTACTGGATGTCAGGGTGAGGTACATAATGCTGTGTTGTTTGAGCAAATAATATCATTTCTGGAAAATGACAAGATGTATGGTGCTAGTGTGTATCCATCAAATGAGTCATTTTAGGTGTTATCCAGCGTTTTGTACAGTGCATACTCTCCAGAGACTCAGTTTCACCTTATGAACCACTTTTCACTCTAACACCTTTCTTTGTCAATCCTCTTTCCAGTAGGACATTATGGAAAAGAAAATAGTTATAATTCAGGACACTGAGAGAGTCATTTCCTAGGCAGGTTGATAGGAAGTCTAGGGGTCCCCAAGGAGAGAGGGGTCTGGAATTCTCAAGGAGGAAGAAAGGACAAACTTTTTTCTTTCTCCACATTCTTTAGGATTATATAACAATAATGTATCCTGCCTAAGGACAGTCTTTGGATTAAACCTTCTGGCTAATTCTGTTATCTTAAAATGTAAATTATGGGAGGTCTTTACAACCTCCAGACATTCTTTGGAGTATATAACTTCATTGTTAATACTAGCAAGCGGGTACTCTTTCTGCCCCCTTCTGATGCCTATGTCAGAAGCTTTCTCTATCTCCTTTATACTTTAATAAAACTTTATTACACAAAAGCTCTGAGCAATCAAGCCTCGTCTCTGGCCCTGGATTGAATTCTTCTCCTCCGGGGGCCAAGAATCCCGATTTATTCGCGTGATTCAACAACAACCTTTCAACACTCGGTTAAAAATATCCAAAAACAATTTTGTGGAAAACTAATATTACTCTGTAGTGCCAATTCAGGAGACACAGGAGACGTGGGTTTGATCCCTAGGTCAGGAAGATCCCCCGGAGAAGGAAATGGCAACCCACTCCAGTATTCTTGCCTAGAGAATCCCAGGGACAGAGGATCCTGGTGGGCTACAGGCTATGGGGTCACAAAAAGTTGGACACACTTAGTGACTAAACAATAATACTGCTCACAATAGTTGATTCTCACATGTGTCTTTACAAAAGCCACATGACTAGTTTTAGCCAACGAAGCATGAACAGACACCAGTGTAACATCTAGACCAAAGTACTTAAGAATGTATTGCTGTCTCTTACCTTTTGCAGTAATTGTACAGTCCACATGTTGGATCAGCTTGGATCCTTAAGTCTCTGCATGGGGAAGATTTCTTTTGAGAATTGCCTGCTCTAAATCAAGAGTTTGTATGAACGAGAAAACAAATCTTTCTTCTGTTGGGTCACTGCATTTACTTGTTACAATAGTCTTGCTTATATATCCTGTCTGATATACTAAATCAGGGTGGATTGTGGAGAAAAAAAATGAATACATGTCTTAAAACTCCAGAGGTAACTGACTTTAGAAATAGCTGGACTTAGATGATACCTCATCTTAGTTTTACATTTCTCTATTCCTAGACAGTCTCTCGAAGTCCATGGGGTCACTAAGAGTCGGACACGACTGGGCGACTTCACTTTCACTTTTCACTTTCATGCATTGGAGAAGGAAATGGCAACCCACTCCAGTGTTCTTGCCTGGAGAATCCCAGGGACCGGGGAGCCTCGTGGGCTGCTGTCTCTGGGGTCGCAGAGAGTCGGACACGACTGAAGTGACTTAGCAGCAGCAGACAGTCTCTCTCCCCAAAGTAGCTCCTTTCGTACTCATAGTTTAGCAATCCAGTAAAAAAAAAAAAAAAAAGAGTGGAGTGGGGGGAGGCTTCTAAAATTCCTATATCCTCTCACTCTTAAACAAAGAAACACATCTGGAATTGAATAGCATTGTACTGGCTTGGCTCATGTATTTATATCACTATCCATGAACATGAACCATGTCCAGAGATTAATGTGTTATAATTGGCCTGTCCACAGGCCAAAAGGCAGAGTCAGTCCCACAGACAAATCACACAGACTAATAATCAGTGAAGAGTGGTTCCTCAAAATGAAATAGGGTTGCTATCATTAAATAAGGGTGAATTGATGCTAGGAAGCAAAAAAGTTAACATTCAGTTCGGTTCAGTCGCTCAGTCATGTCCGACTCTTTGCGACCCCATGAATCCCATTATGCCAGGCCTCCCTGTCCATCACCAACTCCCGGAGTTCACTCAAACGTCCATCAAGTCAGTGATGCCATCCAGCCATCTGATCCTCTGTCGTCCCCTTCTCCTCCTGCCCCCAATCCCTCCCAGCATCAGAGTCTTTTCAAATGAGTCAACTCTTCCCATGAGGTGGCCAAATTACTGGAGTTTCAGCTTTAGCATCATTCCTTCCAAAGAACACGCAGGACTGATCTCCTTTAGAATGGACTGGCTGGATCTTCTTGCAGTCCAAGGAACTCTCAAGAGTATTCTTCAACACCACAGTTCAAAAGCATCAATTCTTCAGCGCTCAGCTTTCTTCACAGTCCAACTGTCACATCCATACCTGACTACTGGAAAAGGCGTCGTCGCCTCAGGCTTAACCCGGGGACCGCCTAGGGGCAGGATGTGACCTTCTCCTGCCTGGGAACTCTCAAGCCTCAGGTTTTCAGTGTTCCCCTGCGACCAGGGGCAGCGCCCAGGAGAAGTTAATATTAGTATACATGTTTTTCAGTACAGACATTATCTCCTTATAATTCTAAGCAGTATTGTACAAGTATACCCTGTAGAATGTCTCCTTAGTTAATATTTCCTGATGGAATAAGGTCCCTAATTTTTTTAATATTCGAACTTCATGGAGCTTACAAAACTCAACTGCAACATTTTCAGCTTGTGCTTGCATCTGAACTTTTTAATTTCTGTCCCCAGAGTTCAGTATAACTCTTCAATTGAATGATATTTAGAAAAAGCCTTTACTTATACTACAAAAACAACTAGTAGAATATCAAAATCATGATAAATATTTTGAAAAGTGTAACATAAGATGAGTGTGGACTAAGGGGGCTGTCTTCAGTGATCTAGTAGAGCTGAGGTTTGAAGACATGGAAAGGAATTCACTCTCATCTTTGGGAACAAACTTAAGAAAATGAGCAATTGCTCATGTAAACAACTCTGGACTTAATGAAGATAAAGTCTATATAGATACTTGAAGCAGGTTTCAGTAATAATTAACCTTCAATAAATACTTATCATGAGCCAAAATGCAATATGACTTTTACTCTTTCTAATAACCCTGTGAGATAGTTACGTATTCTGAAGACAAGGAGGAGGTAGGAAAATGAAGCAATTTATCCATGATTGCTTAATTAGGACACGGTAGCTAGAATGGGTAACCACTTGTGTGTGCCTTGAAAGATGAATAGACTTTGCACAGGTGCATTGATGAAAGTGAAAGAGGAGAGTGAAAAAGTTGGCTTAAAGCTCAACATTCAGAAAACGAAGATCATGGCATCTGGTCCCATCACTTCATGGGAAATAGACAGGGAAACAGTGGAAACAGTGTCAGACTTTATTTTGAGGGGCTCCAAAATCACTGCAGATGGTGATTGCAGCCATGAAATTAAAAGACCCTTACTCCTTGGAATAAAAGTTATGACCAACCTAGATAGCATGTTCAAAAGCAGAGATATTACTTTGCCAATAAAGGCCCATCTAGTCAAGGCTATGGTTTTTCCTGTGGTCATGTATGGATGTGAGAGTTGGACTGTGAAGAAAGCTGAGCGCTGGAGAATGGATGCTTTTGAAGTGTGGTGTTGGAGAAGACTCTTGAGAGTCCCTTTGACTGCAAGGAGATCCAACCAGTCCATTCTAAAGGAGATCAGTCCTGCGTGTTCTTTGGAAGAAATGATGCTAAAGCTGAAACTCCAGTACTTTGGCCACCTCATGGGAAGAGTTGACTCATTGGAAAAGACTCTGATGCTGGGAGGGATTGGGGGCAGGAGGAGAAGGGGATGACAGAGGATGAGATGGCTGGATGGCATCACTGACCCGATGGACGTGAGTTTGAGTGAACTCCAGGAGTTGGTGATGGACAGGGAGGCCTGGCGTGCTGGAATTCATGGGGTCACAAAGAGTCGGACACAACTGAACGACTGAACTGAACTGAACTGATATGCACAGAACTTGTATCATGAGCAAAAATATGGAGAATGCACATATGAAGTCATATCAAAAGTCCATTAATAGACCAATCCTACTGGAATGAAAAGTTTGCATTAGGAAGGTATTATAAATGTACACACCATCTAAAGATAATGTACACTTTGGTTATATTTTGCTGTGTAATAAATCACCCCAAACTTTGTGGCTTTAGAATAATAGCATACATTTTTTGCCACTAAAAATTCTGTAGATAGACTGGGCTCAGTAGGGTTGTTTCTCTGCTCCATATGGTATCAGTTGCAGCTGTGGTAGTCCAGAGGCTAGAATCAGTTGGAATGTAGGATACTTACCAATGTAGCTCACAGACAGTGGTGACTGCCAGCTAGGCTATGGTTGGGGTTTCAGCTGGAGGGGGTTGGTTCTCCTGCACATGGCCTCTCCATATGTCCTGGGTTTCCTACAGAGTGACTTCTGAAATCTGATGGAAAATGTGTGAAAATAGAAGCTGCATATATCATAAGTTTATACAGCATCCTTTTTCCATTGCATTATATCAGCCAGAGCAAATCACAGAGCTAACCCAGATTCAAGTGGGGAGAAAATAGACTTATCTCTGGTTAGTGGGCATATCAAAGAATTTGTGGCATTTTTAATGAGTGAAGCAGGACAGGTATAACATTTTTAAAAAGAGTGCTAGGGAACATGCTGCTCAGATAGAATCTGTCCCCTCCTATGCACTTTAGATTTCAGATATTTAAGAAGCACTATTTACTCCATACAGAATATATTTAGGGGTTTTATTTTTCACTATTGCCCACTTGTCTATAAACCTTGAAATTGAAATGTTGGGATATATAGACTATACAGGTAATACAGAAATTGTCAAGAGCTAGAAGGCAATGGCACCCCACTCCAGTACTCTTGCCTGGAGAATCCCATGGATGGAGGAGCCTGGTGGGCTGCAGTCCATGGGGTTGAGAAGAGTCGGACACGACTGAGCGACTTCACTTTCACTTTTCACTTTCATGCATTGGAGAAGGAAGTGGCAACCCACTCCAGTGTTCTTGCCTGGAGAATCCCAGGGACTGGGGAGCCTGGTGAGCTGCCATCTATGGGGTCACACAGAGTTGGACACGACTGAAGTGACTTAGCAGTAGCAGTAGACCAGCAGAAAAAAAGGTTTGAATACATTTTTTTTAGGATTATAAAGAAAATGAAATGGAATTTTGTTTTGATAAGATAGTGAGATTTTATTTTCCATTCATGAAGTAGACCAGTGGTCTAAAAAGTAGGGTATTCAAAATGATCCATGAGGGAGAGAACAAAAAATATTAGACATTAATATTTATTATTTATTCTTCCTTAAAGTACTATTTTGGCTTATGTATTATAAGCCTAATATGTACAACCAGTATAGTATCTGCACATAATTTATAAATTAACCAATGTATACTATTGTGAAATGGTGTTCAAAAATTTTTCCTGATCACTATGTGTAATAAGGTTGTTAAGATCTGTAGATTATTGACCTAAGAAATCAAAATAACCAGTGTAACATCAAATAGTTAAACATATTGTCCACTTGTGGTGAAAAATTTCCTGGTACTTGTGTGTAGTTCATATTGAAGTATAGAACTGTATATGGCAAAGAGGACATGATTGAGTGACTAACACACACAAGAGATAGCCTCTCCCTTGCTTCAGAAAAAAGCAAGACATTTTTTCTATTACTGTTTATAGGAAAAAAAAATATTTTGAGAACAAATGATCCAATTTCATTGTTAGGAAAAAATAGTGTCCATTAACTTAAATTCTATTCTTACCTGGAAGACCAATGTGGCTAAATTTGCATGTAGTAATTATCAGAACACACATCATTATATTTGAGCCTGTAACTAAAAGTACAAACAATAACCCTTTATTTACAAAAATTGATTTATTAGGTACTTGATTATCTAGGACATTATTCTGAATCAAAATTTTATTAGCAGCCATTTTTTTTTCCCCTCTACATCAAACTCCTTAAAACCCTGCATGCTTTCCTCTTTTAGAACTCTCAGCCCCACATGTTATCCTCAAATTTATTTCCATGTCTTTCAGTTGTGGGTGCTGGAGGTCTTCACAAAGTTTCTGAGTGTGCTGCAAATGTTCCTTATTTTTTTGGGAACACAGTACTCCTTTTCATCTTCAGTTCAGTTCAGTTCAGTTGCTCCGTTGTGTCTGACTCTTTGTGACCCCATGAATCACAGTACACCAGGCCTCCCTGTCCATCACCAACTCCAGGAGTTCACTCAAACTCACGTCCATCAAGTCGGTGATGCCATCCAGCCATCTCACCCTCTGTCATCCCCTTCTCCTCCTGCCCCCAATCCCTCCCAGCATCAATCTTTTCCAATGAGTCAACTCTTCGCATGAGGTGGCCAAAGTACTGGAGTTTCAGCTTTAGCATCATTTCTTCCAAAGAACACCCAGGATTGATCTCCTTTAGAATGGACTGGTTGGATCTCCTTGCAGTCCAAGGGACTCTCAAGAGTCTTCTCTTTTCATCTTATACAAGTTCTATTCCTTGTATGACCTCAGAAAAGTCACTTGGTATCTTTGTCCTTAGAGTCTTTATCTGGGAAAAGGAAATTTCTAAGATCCTTCTAGATCTAGCAAGAAAAGATTGATCTCTCTAGGTCTCTGTTTTAATAAGTACCATTAAGAAATCAGGTGCACTGGGATGACCCAGAGGGATGGTATGGGGAGGGACGAGGGAGGAGGGTTCAGGATGGGGAACACATGTATACCTGTGGCAGATTCATTTTGATATATGGCAAAACCAATACAATATTGTAAAGTTAAATAAAATTAACAACAACAAAAAAAAGAAATCAGGTAGATCCTGAATGTTACCTAACTTATCCAAACCGTTTTCAACCGTCACGTATCCAACCGTCACCATGAGGTCTAGAGAGACTTCCTAGAGAGCCTTGGCAGTCACTGGGCAATTGGCCGAAGGGGAAGCATCAGTGATGATGGTAGACTGTTGGGCCCGGGTGAAGGGAAAATGGTATTACTGACAAAAGTTGTAGAAGCACAGACTTGAGGAAAGGAGATCATATCACTGCTGGGAATTAGAACAGAATTGAGTGGCCTGAAAACGTCTATATCATTTGTCCAATTGATTGAGTTTATACTGAATAATCAATAGAACAAGGTTGAAAAATTGAGCCAGTAGTGAAGGTAAGGCAGGTAAATCCTAATGGGGTCAGAATCTATAAAAATAAATTCTGGGTGTCTGTGTCAGTATGATCCTCCAAGAAGCAGCTGTCAAGAGGGGATTAAATTGAAGAACATTTATTGGGGGAAAGTCTGTGAAGGAGAAAAGGGGAGGGGAAGGCAAAGGAGGAAAGAGGCTCACCCTACTATGTAAGTCTACACTTGAGAGGGAGAGAGCAAGGAAGGAGGACAAGGAAGGAAGAGTCTCAGTTTGAAGGAAGTTGTAAGAAAATTTTGGCCAGATTTGTGGGGAATCCTTGAGCCAGAGACATGTGCTAAAATCATTCTGGGCCTTGTAGGATGGACCTGCATCAGTATTCCCATGATGCTCAGTGATTGGGAGCAGCTCACAGGAAGTGGGGCCTTGGCATGAATGTGGGGATAAATCCATAAGGGTAGCTGCGGGGGCTGTCAAATCAATTTTACTCCCCATGGTAGGACATCTGAGCTGCACACTATCAAGGCTGTCACAGTATCCAATGGACCCCAAGAGGCCTCCTTTAGTACTTCAAATAGGTTGAATAATATAGAACATACCCCTCTGTAATTAAGACTCTGGATAGTAGATTTGTCCGAGCACTTGAAGAGGATAGGGTAGTGATAAGTTCCATGTTTGAGCTTATCCTATGAGCTAGCCCCATGCTGGGCAGTTTACATGTATTATCTCAGTGACATTGTATAAGAATGCAGTGAGGTGGCCATTATTATATTGATACTTGTTTTACATATGAGAAAGTCAACTTATTGACATTATGGTTTACTCAAGGTTGCATATGTTATAAATGACATAATTATTTTTTAAGTGTTTAGAAGTGTATTATTTTATTAAAGGATAGTAGATTTACAAAGTGTGTTAGTTTCAGGTATACAGCAAAGTGATTCAGTCATATAGGTATATATATTTCAGATTATTTTTATTATAGTTATTATAAGATATTGAATATGGTTCCCTGTGTTATGACAGTAAACACTTGTTTATTTTATGCATAGTAGTCTGTATCTGTTAATCGCATACTCCTATTTTATCCCTCCCTGACCCTTTCCCTTTGGTAATCCTAAGTCTACTTCTGTTTTGGACATAGCAGTCCGTGGAGTCGCTAGGAGTCGGACGTGACTGAAGTGACTTCACTTTCACTTTTCACTTTCATGCATTGGAGAAAGAAATGGCAACCCACTCCAGGGTTCTTGCCTGGAGGATCCCAGGGATGGGGGAGCCTGTTGGGCTGCCATCTACGGGGTCGCACAGAATCAGACATGTCTGACGCGACTTAGCAGCAGCAGCAGAAGACTCTAAGCTCCTTGAAAACTGAGACTGTCTTATTCACAATAGCACTTAAGAAAGACCCACCTATTCCTTACCAAACTATGAGTTTTATAATTGTCCTCATGTTATAGACATCTGTGTAAACTGAAACACATGTCTGAATTAATCTGCCCAAGGTCATTTAGTCAGCAGGTGCCAGAGGCAGAATTTGAAACTAGGTGGTCTTGTTCAAATGTACATTCGCTGAATGATAGAGTTTCTCTTCTTAGTAAAACTAAGTACTTATAAGGAGGTGGTAACTCTAATAAATAGTGATCAATTCGTTATTTAGTAGTCTGGTGCAGTAACTGGTAGTGAGTTGAAAGAGTTTGTCAGAATTGTTTTTACCCTCCTGTTGGGATGGTTATATAAAGGTTTTCAGTTTGAAAGAACATTTGTTCACTCATTTTCCTTCTGTTCACAAAAAATGTGAAAGAATAAACAGATGAATATATTCACTGACCCAGCTTTGTCCAGACTCAAAAGCTGCTGGGCACCGGTTGATATTCTGTGGGTTCCATGTGGAACACGAGTAAACGTTACAGCTTCTTCCTTTAGGAAGAGTTGCCTCCATATCCTCAGGCCAAAGGAAAAGTCTGGCAGGAGAGTGGGGGAGGCAGAACTTCTGTTTATGAATGTAGCCCGTGTTTGCATGTGCTAAGTCACCTTAGTCGTGTCCAACTCTTTGAGACCCTATAGACCATAGCCTGCCAGGCTACTTTGTCCATGAGATTCTTCAGGCAAGAATACTGGAGTGGGTTGTCACGTCCTCCAGGGCATCTTCCCGATCCAGGGATCAAATAATCAAACCCATATCTCCTGTAGCTTCTGCACTGCAGGCAGATTCTTTACTGCTGAGCTACCTGGGAAGCATGAATGAAGCCCATTTAGTGTCAAATTTATAAGAGATTGCCAGTTACTTTGAAGATTCAGTGACCAGCATTGAAATTCAATGTACTCTTTGTGTTGACCAGGGGCTGGCTATGCACCTGTTTCTGTAAATAAAGTCTTATTTATAGTGAAGCTCATTCATTTATGTTTTGTCTGTGATGGATTTTTCCCTACACCAGTGGAGGTAACTGGTTTGTACAAAGCCATCATGGCCTAAAGTATTTCTTATGTGGCCCTTTATAGAAAAAACTTGTTGACCCTTCTTCTTGAGAACTATGGAGGCGTATTCCATGGCTCTGGAGCGAGTTTCAGTGTTGAGATCCTGGCTGTGTCACTGAGTAGCTGTGGGACATTGGACATGGTGCTCAACCTTTCAGCATGACAGGTTCCTCCTTTTGTAAAGTGGGATGATATTTACCTCTTAAAGTTTTCCAAATTAAGTGTACTAGTGCATGTTAATCTCTTAATATTTGGGTGATTCATTGTGAGTACTTAGTAAATGTAAGCTACAGTTATTTTTTATCATCATTATTTGTATTTTACCATTATTAAGCTTTAAGTTATTTCTTTACATAGTCAAATTCATGATCCTTAATGTTGGGGGAAGAATGGAAGCAGCTATTCGTTGAATTAGACTTTGTATCGGTATCAAATATTTGTATTTACTCAGTATCATGCAAGCTATTCACAGTTGCCTGGTCTATCGCCTGTCTCTCCACTTACATGGAGAAACCAAACATTTTCCAATCAGTATAAATTGTTTTTCAGTATGTTTCTTTATCAACTTCTTATAGTAAGTCATTTCCTTGAAATGAATGAGTTCATTAATGGATTATTATAAGCATGACCATGTCAGCTTCTGTGATTTCCTCCTATCCAGTGTGTGTGTGTATATATATATATATATATATATATATATATTTTTTTTTTTTTCTAATGGGGTAGGAGATATAAAGGACAAAAAGAGCCGTGAGGGATGTGTGGTCTGACGTACTAGGAAGTGGAATGAAATTTCAGCCCCTGTGGTCCTTTAGGAGGTCAAAGAGCGAGCTGCAGACACAGTGGTTCTGCTGAGCTGTTTGTGGCTTTCAGCGAAGCTGCTAATGGAATAATGATAGTTTCTGACATAAAGCAGAAGGTGTTCTATTTTTAGGCAAGAGGAGTTATGCACCAGAGACAATCCAGACACATTCTTATCTTAGAGGATACTGAAAAATGCCCATACTTTCCTAACACCCTGTTGCCATATATAAGATAATGATCTCTGGAAAGGAGCTCTACTGACAGTCCTAATAATACCACCATTGATCAAGCATTTACTGTGTATCTGGAACTGTGCAAAACACATTATCCCCATGAATTCTGACAACAATCCATTGAGGAGACACTAGTATTGTTCCCATTTTACAGGTGAAATTGCTACTCAGAGGAGTACCATTTTGCAGGTGAATAGCAGAGCTTGTTTCAAGTCCATTTCTGGTTGACTTGAAATTCCAAGCACAATTGGAAAGGTAAAATGGGATATAATTAGTTTAAACTGTCAGCTCTCAAATCAAATTAGAAAAACGATCCCCTAGCCTTTCATTATTTGCAAGGCATTTTACTCTCTAGTTCACAAACTGGAAATGAATAAAAGCAGCCACTTTAGAATGTGATAATATTCCATGCCAGTGGGAGAACTGGACCAACAAGAGGCCAGCATCGGAAACTGGACTTATGAATGGTGGATGGAGTGGGGACATGTACTCTGAGGAAAGTTGTATTGCAAAGAGGCTTGTGTGGTAGAAATAGAAGATGCCCATTTTTTATAAATCATTACAATTTACTAGTAAATTTGTACCATGCAAAACATACTTAATTCCATTGCAGTGTCCAGAAATGTCCCACCTCAACTGCAGTATCAGACTTGAGGGGCTTGTCTAATCAGACTCTACTATTTGTAGAAAGAGCGTATTCTTATGTTAGTTTAAGATTGGATTCTGTTTCCTTGATTCTCTATTCTCTTCTGCTCTTGACTCTGACCTCTGGCCTCCTGGCTATGCCCACTGAGATATAATTAATATTCCATATTTAGAGTTGGATGGTGTAACCACCCTACTTATAGAATTTTGGGGACTATGGACCTTTTTTTAAATTTTGAATTATCTCTTTTAGTCCAGGCTGGTAAATGACACACAAAAATTTTGTGGATTTTTTAGAAATCTGATTGAGCTCAACTCTATGTCCCAAAAGTCATGTCCACAGTCCCTTGTGTGACAGATATTTCTGTACCTTGAGCTGTAGACATGCTGCTGTGGAACCACATTTTTAAGATTCCAGGAGTGTCTGGTCACCACCACCTTAAATCTTTCTGAGATCTCAATGAAGTTTCTTAGAATCATATCCTTGTTTTAATTTCTACCTTTAGGTCATTTCTTACTTTCAGAAGATTGTGTAACCTGGAGAGACCAGCAATATAAAATAGTTTTATGTTTCAGCCCAGAAAGTCCCAGTTCCTTTATATTTCTTTTAAATTCTCTTTGTGGAAATTTCCCGGCAGTCCAGTCAGGAGGACTCTGTGCTTCCATTGAAAGTGGTACAGGTTGTATCCCTTGCTAGGGAACTAAGATCCTGCATGCATGCCACGCAGGGAGGCCGAAACGGAACAACACAAAACTAATAAAGAGATAAGACATAAATCCTCTTTGCATAGGGAAGAGTTTCTTTCTTAGTTCATCATTTTAGTATCATCATTTTAAATGGTCATCTTAAAAATAAAAACCAATTGACATACTTCATATACTGCCCTAGACTTTAACCAAATCCACAAATTCCTTAGTTGCATTTTGTGACTTCCAAGATATCACAGAAGACAGATTTTCCAAATCTCCTACCAAAAAAAAATATGTTTCCCTTGTTGGAGTCTCTGAGAGAAGTTTCTTTGGGTGTAACAGCTATATTTCAGCCTCCATTAAACATCTCCTTTTTTTTCTAGTCCTGTCTCAGCCTGTTGCCTGGTCTGAGAACCAATGCCATGTACTTTAAGTTTTAGTTATGGGAGTTATGGGATACCAGTTTCTGTCTTAGTTATTATTGTGCCATTAAAAAACACTAAAACTTAGTAGCTTTTTTAAAATTTAAATTTATTTATTTTAATTGGAGGCTAATTACTTTAAATATTGTATTGGTTTTGCCATACATCAGTATGAATCCGCCACGGGTGTACACGTGTTCCCCATCCTGAACCCCCCTCCCACCTCCCTCCCCCTACTATAACTCTGGGTCATCCCAGTGCACCAGCCCCGGGCATCCTGTATCCTGCATCGAACCTGGACTGGCGATTCATTTCTATATGATTTTATACATGTTTCAATGCAATTCTCCCAAATCATTCCACCCTCGCCCTCTCCCAGGCATACATACCGAGGAAACGAGAATTGAAAGAGACGCGTGTACCCCAATGTTCATCACAGCACTGTTTATAATAGCCAGGACATGGAAGCAACCTAGATGTCCATCAGCAGATGAATGGATAAGAAAGCTGTGGTATATATACACAATGGAGTATTACTCAGCCATTAAAAAGAATATATTTGAATCAGTTCTAATGAGGTGGAAGAAACTGGAGCCTATTATACAGAGTGAAGTAAGCCAGAAAGAAAAACACCAATACAGTATACTAACGCATATATATGGAATTTAGAAAGATGGTAATGATAACCCTGTATACAAGACAGCAAAAGAGACACAGATGTATAAAACTTAGTAGCTTTAACCAACAAATTTATTATTTCTCATGATTCTGTGTGATGATTGGGCAGTTCTTCTGGTTTTTCTTAATCTCACTCATGTAATTTTAATATGCTGGTAGATCAGCTAAAGAGGCCAGAATATCTAGACCTTTTTCTCTTTATCATATTTTTCAACCCATGCTTCTTCATGCCATAATGGTCCCAAGATTTCAAGAGAACAAATGTAGAAGTATCAAGGCCTTTTTAAGCCTCAGCTTGAAACTCACATCACATCACTTCTGCTACAAATAGTGGTCAAAGAAAGTTACAGATCAGTAAAAATTCAAAGGATTAAAAATTGATTCCCATCCTCTATGGGAGGAATGGTGACATCACAGTGCAGAAGGGGACGTATATACAGAGGGAGGAACTGTGGCCATATTGTCCACCTACCACACACAGGTCATTGGTAGCTTCAAACAGAACCCAGATATACCAATTTCCAATATAAACAGTAACATTTAAAGGTGCTTAATAGTGTGTCTACTATGTAAGGAATCTTATTAAATGTTATTTCTTACCACTTTTTGCTTCCTCTGTATACTTCAAAAAGTACTCATTTTGCCAAGAATATGCTAATTTTCTCTACATGTAAAATAACTTAAAAACCAGTGAGTTAACAATCTTCAACATTATATAGATTTTTCATATTGCAAGTGAGTGAGTTGTTCAGTTTTGTCCGACTCTTTGTGACCCCATGGACTATATACAGTCCATGGAATTCTCCAGGCCAGAATACTGGAGTGGGTAGCCATTCCCTTCTCGAGGGGATCTTCCCAACCCAGGGATCAGACCCAAGTCTCCCACATTGCAGGTGATTTCTTTACCAGCTGAGCCAGCAGGGTTACACCTTCACATTGAAAGGTGGCGTGAATGATAGAAATTCAGCAATGACATTAAAGCAATTACAATGATAGGATACTTTTTAAATTTGTGAGATGACATTTGAAACTCTGAAATATTGTAAAAAAAACAACAGATTTTGTGCATAGATGAATATTCTAGGAACTATAAACCAGTTTTGAGTTGCAGTAGGCACATTTCTAAATTTAATTAATAAGAAATTAATAGAAGGAAGCACTTTAGTTATAGTGCATACGGATAACTCTGACCAACAGATATGGCCTAAAAGCATTTAGACACCTGGAATTTACAGGAATACTGGCTAGTCCTTCCCTGAAAGATTATGTTTAAAAATGACTTTGATGAAGAGAATGAAAGGGCAAGTTTGATTAAACAGACAATTAAAATTATTCTTAGGTACAAAGAAGTTTGTTAATCTTTTTAACATATATATGTCCAGATTACTTGGTATTTCTTATCTCTGGCCTTGCTTAGGGAAAAATGACTTTTCCCTCTCGTTGAATGTGGCCATCAGTTCAGTCTGTGCCATGCAATGGCTGATGACTAAACACGGCAGCAGTGGAATAGGATGGGCAGGCAGGGACTAGATTGGGAAATAGATACTGTTGTGAAGGTGCCAGAGCTGCACAGTTAGAAAGAATCCACAGGGCAGAATATGTGCTCTTTACAGGAGTAAGAACATGTGGTTTGGCCCTTGGTAGGTGTCAGCAAGGCACACCCAAGGTCTACAGAGGAGCAGGTTACCCCAGTAAGGTTTCTCAACAGGAGCGAGTGTGTAGTAACGCAAGCAGAAGGGAATATGGTGGGAGTCGGATCAGAGAGCATGTAGCATGACCCCCGTAAGTTAAGAGGACCTGGACATAATAATGTAGAAGAATAGAATAGGTCAATATAACGTTTATCAAGACAGTCTGTTTAAAAAATTGGCCTTAGTTTGCACAGACCTGTATGTAAATCTCAGCTACTCAATTTATTAACTCTTCAATTGTGGTAGGTTGTTTAGCTTCTGCTCCTTAGTTATCATATGTGAAAAATAATTGGGAGTAAAAATAATGACCTGGACTCTCTCTTGTGAGGATTACATGAAGAATATATGTATAATGCACATAATGAATGCCTGACACATCAATATTTCTACTCCTCCTACTAATCACAACAGCCACAACAGAGAAGCTCAAGCTTGAGGAGAAAGATGGGAAAAGATTGCTCAAAATGTTGTCTAAGAAGGAAACTGTAGCCAAAAGAGTTTATTTCCTAGGGCTGGGATTCTGGGTCACAGTGGAAGGAAAATAAAAGTGAGTTACTGATAAATCATTGAAGTTACTGAATTTGGCTCCTATATTCCCTTGCCTAAGACTTCAGCAAGTTTTCAAGGGAGCCTGGAGGTGAGGAGTGGGAGGAAGAAATCAAGAGAAAGAAGCCAAGTGATGGAAGAAAGCAAGGAGAGAAGAACTGTTAGGGGACCAGTCAAACCTCACACTCAGGAGAAAGCCTCCTGTTGATTTGCCTTGCTTGTGAGCTAGAGCTCTCTTCACAGGCCTGCTGGGGCATTTTTATAGCTGGCTCACTTATGTAGTGAAAGAGCAGATCCTTCTAACCCCCCTCCTCATCTCTATTTCTTAAGCTGAGGAGAAGATACTCTGGCTGGGAATATCAATAGGAATCTCTCATCTAGATAAACAACCTGCCGACCTCTCTTCTCTGTTCCTAACTCCCACTTGTGGGCAGAGATTTCCTTCTAAAAGCACACCCAGGCCCAGGGACCCTGTCTGTCAATCCTCTCTAACTGTACAAGTTCTATAGGAAGTGCAAATGGACCAGAGACAGTCGCTTCCAGGAAGAAACAGAGGGTTGGTTGTTGTTATTGTTGTTCCTATTGGCACCAAGAGCTGTTGAAAGGGAGGGGCCATGCCTTTCTTTGGTAGGGTGCCATTTTGGATTCATCACTATGTAGATTTCTAACACCTCATATCTGAGATTGCAAGAGTGCAATTGCATAGCAGGTTTCTTGCTTCAAATTTGGCATATGTCTTGGAGCCTATCAGTGTTATGTATACTCCGTGATAATTGCATTATTTTCAGAGTGAGTTATCCTTTTCATATCAAGTAAAAAGAAATTGTCCCCAAAGAAAAAAAGATCCTATAGCTACTCTTTGATATAAGTCTCTATCAAGCCCTAAAGATTGTTCCTATAAGTATCCTGTCCTCCTGATTTTTACAACTGTAGATTTGTGTGCTCTGAAGCTCTTCCTGGGCATGTCATAAATGTTTCATTGTACAATTTATTCTCATGCAGGTCTCCATGTCCTATTAATTTCTCCATGCTTTGTGTTGGTATTTACATACTCTCTAATATTATCATGGTTCTTTGTTTTGGGCTTCCCTAGTGGCTCAGATGGAGAAGGCAATGGCACCCCACTCCAGTACTCTTGCCTGGAAAATGCCATGGATGGAGGACCCTGGTAGGCTGCAGTCCATGGGGTCGCTAGGAGTCCGACATGACTGAGCAACTTCACTTTCACTTTTCACTTTCATGCTTTGGAGAAAGAAATGGCAACCCACTCCAGTGTTCTTGCCTGGAGAATGCCAGGGACGGGGAAGCCTGGTGGCTGTCATCTATGGGGTCGCACAGAGTCGGACACGACTGAAGCGACTTAGCAGCAGCAGCAGCAACAGTGGCTAAGACAGTAAATAATCCTGCAGTGCAAGAGACCTGGGTTTGATCCCTGAGTCAGGAAGATCCCTTGGAACAGTAAATAGCAACCCACTCCAGTATTCTTGCCTGGAGAATTCCATGGACAAAGGAGCTTGGCAGGCTACAGTCCATGGTGTGGCAAAGAGTCAGACATGACTGAGCAACTGACACTTTTACTTCTTTCTTTGTTTATTATCTGTCTTTTAATTGTGATCACCTTCCCACCACTGGTAGAATGTAAGCAATATTTTCCCCATGTTTCTTCCTGAGTCTAAACTTCCCCTTAACATTATTGTTGAGTTTGGAAGTCATGATGATGATGATGAGGGCTTCCCTCGTAGCTCAGTTGGTAAAAAATCTGCCTGCAATGCAGGAGACCCTGGTTCAATTCCTGGGTTGGGATGATCCCCTGAAGAAGGGATAGGCTACCCACTCCAGTATTCTGGCCTGGAGAATTCCATGGACTTTATAGTCCATGGGATGGCAAAGAGTTGGACATGACTGAGCGACTTTCACTTTCACTTTCATGATGATGATGATAACCGTGTCAGGCACTTTACCATGAGCTTTACTCACAGATCTCATTTAATCCTTACAGCAAAAATTAAAAGTAGGTATTTCTACATTCACTTATTTTTTTTTAGATTAAGGTCATGTGTTTATTTATTTATTTGACTGTGCCTAGTAGTTGAGACACACGGGATCGTCAGTTGTGCTGGGGGCATGCAAGATCTTTAGTTGCAACACGTGGGATCTAGTTCCCTGATCAGGGATTGAACCCTGGCCCCCTGTATTGAGAGTGCAGATTTCTTAGCTACTAGACCACCAAGGAATTCTCAAGATTGATTTTTATTATGTGCTGGATACAAACTCTGTGTTATTACCATAGCACTTAAGTTACAATAGAAGTCAACTGGGAAATGTTAATTTTTCTTTATTGAAGTATGATTGAATTACAATATTATATTAATTTCATGTATACAACACAGATTCAATATTTTATTGGACTATCTCAAAAACGACAGAATGATCTCTGTTCATTTCCAAGGCAAACCATTCAATATCACAGTAATCCAAGTCTATGCCCCAACCAGTAATGCTGAAGAAACTGAAGTTGAAGGTTTCTATGAAAACCTACAAGACCTTTTAGAACTAACACCCAAAAACGATGTCCTTTTCATTATACGGGATTGGAATGCAAAAGTAGGAAGTCAAGAAACACCTGAAGTAACACGCAAATTTGGCCTTGGAATACAGAATGAAGCAGGGCAAAGACTAATAGAGTTTTGCCAAGAAAATGCACTGGTCATAGCAAACACCCTCTTCCACAAGAGAAGACTCTACACATGGACATTACCAGATGGTCAACACTGAAATCAGATTGATTATATTCTTTGCAGCCAAAGATGGAGAAGCTCTAGACAGTCAGCAAAAACAAGACCAGGAGCTGACTGTGGCTCAGATCATGAACTCCTTATTGCCAAATTCAGACTTAAATTGAAGAAAGTAGGGAAAACCACTAGACCATTCAGGTATACCTAAATCAAATCCCTTATGATTATACAGTGGAAGTGAGAAACAGATTTAAGGGACTAGATCTGATAGACAGAGTGCCTGATGAACTATGGACTGAGGTTCATGACATTGTACAGGAGACAGGGATCAAGACCATCCCCATGGAAAAAAAATGCAAAAAAGCAAAATGGCTGTCTGGGGAGGCCTTACAAATAGCTGTGAAAAGAAGAGAAGCGAAAAGCAAAGGAGAAAAGGAAAAACATAAGCATCTGAATGCAGACTTCCAAAGAATAGCAAGAAGAGATAAGAAAGCCTTACTCAGTGATCAATGCAAAGAAATAGAGGAAAACAACAGAATGGGAAAGACTAGAGATCGCTTCAAGAAAATTAGAGATACCAAGGGGACATTTCATGCAAAGATGGTCTCAATAAAGGACAGAAATGGTATGGACCTAACAGAAGCAGAAGATATTAAGAAGAGATGGCAAGAATACACAGAAGAACTGTACAAAAAAGATCTTCACGACCCAGATAATCACGATGGTGTGATCACTGACCTAGAGCCAGACATCCTGGGATGTGAAGTCAAGTGGGCCTTAGAAAACATTACTACAAACAAAGCTAGTGGAGGTGATGGAATTCCAGTTGAGCTATTTCAAATCCTGAAAGATGATGCTGTGAAAGTGCTGCAATCTATATGCCAGCAAATTTGGAAAACTCAGGAGTGGCCACAGGACTGGAAAAGGTCAGTTTTCATTCCAATCCCAAAGAAAGGCAATGCCAAAGAATGCTTAAACTACCACACAATTGCACTCATCTCACATGCTAGTAAAGTAATGCTCAAAATTCTCCAAGCCAGGCTTCAGCAATATGTGAACTGTGAACTTCCTGATGTTCAAGCTGGTTTTAGAAAAGGCTGAGGAACCAGAGATCAAATTGCCAACATCTGCTGGATCATGGAAAAAGCAAGAGTTCCAGAAAAGCATCTATTTCTGCTTTATTGACTATGCCAAAGCCTTTGACTCTGTGGATCACAATAAACTGTGGAAAAGTCTGAAAGAGATGGGAATACCAGACCGCCTGATCTGCCTCTTGAGAAATCTGTATGCAGATCAGGAAGTAAGAGTTAGAACTGGACATGGAACAACAGACTGGTTCCAAATAGGAAAAGGAGTACGTCAAGGCTGTATATTGTCACCCTGTTTATTTAACTTGTATACAGAGTACATCATTTGAAACACTGGACTGGAAGAAACACAAACTGGAATCAAGATTGCTGGGAGAAATATCAATAACCTCAGACATGCAGATGACACCACCCTTATGGCAGAAAGTGAAGAGGAACTCAAAAGCCTCTTGATGAAGGTGAAAGTGGAGAGTGAAAAAGTTGGCTTAAAGCTCAACATTCAGAAAATGAAGATCATGGCATCCGGTCCCATCACTTCATGGGAAATAGATGGGGAAACAGTGGAAACAGTGTCAGACTTTATTTTTGGGGCCTCCAAAATCACTGCAGATGGTGACTGCAGCCATGAAATAAAAGACGCTTACTCCTTGGAAGGAAAGTTATGACCAACCTAGATAGCATATTCAAAAGCAGAGACATTACTTTGCCAACAAAGGTCCGTCCAGTCAAGGCTATGGTTTTTCCTGTGGTCATGTATGGATGTGAGAGTTGGACTGTGAAGAAGGCTGAGCACTGAAGAATTGATGCTTTTGAACTGTGGTGTTGGAGAAGACTCTTGAGAGTCCCTTGGACTGCAAGGAAATCCAACCAGTCCATTGTGAAGGAGATCAGCCCTGGGATTTCTTTGGAAGGAATGATGCTAAAGCTGAAACTCCAGTACTTTGGCCACTTCGTGCGAAGAGTTGGCTCATTGGAAAAGACTCTGATGCTGGGAGGGATTGGGGGCAGGAGGAGAAGGGGACCACAGAGGATGAGATGGCTGGATGGCATCACTGACTCGATGGACATGAGTCTCAGTGAACTCCAGGAGTTGGTGATGGACAGTGAGGCCTGGCGTGCTGTGATTCATGGGGTCGCAAAGAGTCGGACACGACTGCTCGACTGAACTGAACTGATACTCCATTTCTCTAACACCACAGTTCAAAAGTATTAGTGCTGTTGGAGAAGACTCTTGAGAGTCCCTTGGACTGCAAAAAGATCCACCCAGTCCATCCTACAGGAAATCAGTCCTGAATATTCACTGGAAGGACTGATGCTGAAGCTGAAACTCCAGTACTTTGGCTACCTGATACAAAGAACTGATTCATTTGAAAAGACCCTGGTGCTGTGAAAGATTGAAGGTGGGAGGAGAAAGGGATGATAGAGGATAAGATGGTTGGATGGCATCACTGACTTGATGGATATGAGTTAGAGTAAACTCCAGGAGTTGTTGATGGATAGGGAGGCCTGGGGTGCTGCAGTCCATGCGGTCACAAAGAGTTGGACACAACTGAGTGACTGAACTGAACTGAACTCCATTTAAACATGTCTTGAAATTTTGGCTATATTTCCTGTGCTGTACATATATCTTTGTAGTTCTTTTATTGTGCACATTGCAGTTTGTATCTATTAATCCACTATCCGTATCCTAATTCTCCCCATTTCCCTCTCTCCACTCGTAGCCACCAGTTTATCCTCAGTATCTATGAGTCTATTTCTGTTTTGTTATATTCATTTTAAAAATTTTTTTAGATTCCACATATGAGTGATAAGATACAGTGTCTTATATCTTGGTCTGACTTATTTCACTAAGCGTAATACCCTCCGAGTCCATTCATGTTTTTGCAAATGACAAAATTTCATTTTTAGTAGCTGAGTAATATCTAATTTCATTTATATATATATATTAGCTTTTTTACCCATTCATCTGTTGATGGACGCTTAGATTTCCTTCATAGCTTAGCTATTGTAAATAATGCTGCTATGAACAGTGGGGTTAATATTTTCAAATTGCTGGGTTTTTTTCAGATATATACTGAGGAATGGAATTGCTGAGTCATATGGAAGTTCTCTTTTAGTTTTTTGAGGGATGTCCCTACTGTTTTCCATAATGGCTGCACCCATTTATATTCCCAATAACAATGTACCGGGGTTCCCTTTTCTCTACATTCTCATCATCATTTGTTATTTGTGGTCTTTTCATGACAGCCATCTGACAGCTGTGAGGTGATATCTTGTTGTGTTTTGATTTGTATTTCTCTGATGATTAGCGAAGTTGAACTTTTTTTTTCATATGTCTGTTAGCCATCTGTATGTCTTCTTTGGAAAAATGTTTATTCAGGTCTTCTGTCCTGTATCCGAAATACATAAACAAGTCATGTAACTAAATTCCAAAAAGACAAACAAGCTGATTTTATTTTATTTTTTAAAATATAAATTTATTTATTTTAATTGGAGGCTAATTACTTTACAATATTGTATTGGTTTTGTCATACATCAACATGAATCCGCCACGGGTGTACACGTGTTCCTCATCCTAAACCCCCCTCCCACCATCCCTCTGGGTCATCCCAGTGCACCAGCCCCAAATACCCTGTATCCTGCATCCAACCTGGACTGGCGATTCATTTCTTATATGATATTATACCTGTTTCAATGCCATTCTTCCAAATCATCCCACCCTCACCCTCTACCACACAGTTCAAAAGACTGTTCTATACATCTGTGTCTCTTTTGCTATCTCGCATACAGGGTTATCATTACCATCTTTCTAAATTCCATATATATGCGTTAGTATACTGTATTGGTGTTTTTCTTTCTGGCTTACTTCACTCTGAATAATAGGCTCCAGTTTCATCCACCTCATTAGAACTGATTCAAATGTATTCTTTTTAATGGCTGAGTAATACTCCATTGTGTATATGTACCACAGCTTTCTTATCCGTTTGTCTGCTGATGGACATCTAGGTTGCTTCCATGTCCTGGCTATTATAAACAGTGCTGCAATGAACATTGGGGTACACGTGTCTCTTTCAATTCTGGTTTCCTCAGTGTGTATGCTCAGTAGTGGGATTGCTGGGTCATAAGGCAGTTCTATTTCCAGTTTTTTAAGGAATTTCTACACTGTTCTCCATAGTGGCTATACTAGTTTGCATTCCCACCAACAGTGTAAGAGGGTTCCCTTTTCTCCACACCTTCTCCAGCAGTTATTGCTTGTAGACTTTTGGATCACAGCCATTCTGACTGGCGTGAAATGGTACCTCATTGTGGTTTTGATTTGCATTTCTCTGATAATGGGTGATGTTGAGCATCTTTTCATGTGTTTGTTAGACATCTGTATGTCTTCTTTGGAGAAATGTCTGCTTAGTTCTTTGGCCCATTTTGTGATTGGGTCATTTATTTTTCTGGAATTGAGCTGTAGGAGTTGCTTGTATATTTTTGAGATTAGTTGTTTGTCAATTGCTTAATTTGCTATTATTTTCTCCCATTCTGAAGGCTGTCTTTTCACCTTGCTTATAGTTTCCTTTGTTGTGCAGAAGCTTTTAAGTTTAATTAGGTCCCATTTGTTTATTTTTGCTTTTATTTCCAACATTCTGGGAGGTGGGTCATAGAGGATCCTGCTGTGATTTATGTCGGAGAGTGCAAACAAGCTGATTTTAAAATGGGCAGGACACCTTAACTTCTTTATAAGTGAAAAAAAGAAAGAAAGAAACAAACAAAAAACAGCTATGGCTCAGAGTAGGTATGGTGTTGGCCAAAATGTTAGTTTGGGTTTTTCATAGCATCTTATGCAAAAAATCCAAACGAACTTTTAGGCCAGCTCAGTAGTTTGCTTTGTTCCTGAAGTATCACCAGAGCCAAGAAATACACCTGGCACATAGTAGGTCCTCAGTCAACATGTATTAAGAGAATTCATGAATAAGTTGGAAAATAAGAAATTGTCTTCAGATCCTCATATTACAAAACAAAGGGAAAATTGAAAGGGGAAAGAATTATGGGCAGTTGTCTTAAAAGCAGAAAGATATATTATTTAAAAGACCCTTTGTTCAGGTGAGTCGGTACCTTGATACCTGGCTAAGCTGTTTGTTATTTGTTATGTGCACTCTTCACTGTGACCCTCAAATCTTCCTAGAAGGAAGAGGAAATGTGGAGAGTTAGATGAGTGCAGAGGTAAAACTCCGGAGGAGGCAATGGCACCCCACTCCAGTACTCTTGCCTGGAAAATCCCATGGATGGAGGAGCCTGGTGGGCTGCAGTCCATGGGGTCGCTAAGAGTTGGACACGACTGAGAGACTTCACTTTCACTTTTCACTTTCATGCATTGGAGAGGAAATGGCAACCCACTCCAGTGTTCTTGTCTGAAGAATCCCAGGGACGGGGTGCCTGGTGGGCTTCTGTCTATGGGGTTGCACAGAGTCGGACATGACTGAAGTGACTTAGCAGTAGCAGCAGAGGTAAAACTCAGAGCAGAGAACCTACATACAGCAGACTCAAGAAATCACAACCAAAAGGGAATTTTAGAATGTGAATTCCCTAGAAGTTTTAATTCCCTTCAAGGAACACTCCAAGGAAGCCAGTGTAATTTGGCTTAATGAAGTGGAAGTCTTAATGAAGTGGAAGACATGAGCTAAAATTAGTATTACACATACCTCACACAAAGAAGGTATTCTCTCTTGAAAGCCAAAGACAACAACAAAAAGGCCAACAACATATGAACTACGTATTCAGCATAATTTAAAGTGAGAAGGTAGTTTTTAATTTAAAAATTAAAAATAGTAAAATGTAGAATAATGATCTAAAATATTATGTAAAAGACAACTGTAATTCAAAAAGGTGTGTTAATGGAGACAAGGAATTAGAAAATGCACAGAGAAGAACTTATCCTGTTTTCATAGCTATCCTCTTCCTCGGATGAAATATGGCTCTGTTTTTTAAAACCTCGGTCAAAGTAGAGATTGGGATAGAATTAAAACAAGATCAAAATGAGAATAATAAATTGTCAAAACCAAGGGCATGGTGATGTCAGTGCTCTTCTGAGGGACACTTAGGGATGAATCAGCCATTCACCTTCCAGAATATGATTATCAGGATAGTTGAGATGGTTACTCCACTCTAGTCCCTGGTTTCCATTTAGATTTATAATACTCCACATATCTTGCATATTTTAAGGGTTTGATCAATAACACCAATTTTAATGGTTACTTTTCTGCCTTATGAACTTCTCTTCAACCTATAAAGCTCAAGTCAGAATTGCTATGTGGGTTTCTCCTGATCACACAGCTAGAAGGTGGAGGAACCAAATTTCAAATCCAATCCATCTGATTCTTTTACCTTATTTACTAACTTTAACTTACAAATGTAATTATTATTGTGATACATAATAATAATGGGATTAGCAAACTTTTTGATTCTCCTTATGTGCTAGGTCTTGTTCTAAGTAGGTTATATATATTATTTAATCATTACAATAATCTTAATTATGTTAGTTTGCTGTGTAAATTTTATATGCTGTGTAATTACAGCTTTTTATTATTATTGCTATCATGAATAATGAATAAATCCTTATGCATTATTTTCCTGATTCTATTTCCCTTTTTTTTTTGAAAATTTTAATGTAAATAATGTTATAGAATGTTAAGGCTGAATGAGATATTGTTGTTGTTCAGTTGCTAAGTTATGTCTAACTCAATGTGACCCCAATGACTGCAGCATGCCAGACTTCCTTATCTTTACCATCTCCCAGAGTTTGCTCAAACTCATGTCCATTGAGTCAATATTAGGAGTTATTTAATCTTATTGATCTTCTTTTTAGAACTTAATTTGCTAAACCACTGGGGGCATTGTACTTGGACTGGGTTGTTTGTGATTCTGGACTTTACCTTACTCAAACTATTTGGAAACTGTAACTTCAAAAGAAATGTTGAGCAGACAATTACCATATATCGTCAAAGATCTAAAATGTTTTAAGTTGGAATAAGACAGGCATCTTTTTGGTACATATTTGCCTGAGTAAATTTATGAGAACTCATACCTCTCAAATGGCTCATCCTTGGTAACAGACACCCAGTTATAAAACTTAATGTTGGAGGAGGTCATTGAGAGGACATAACCACCGGTTGACCCAAGAGCTGGATCATGTCAGATCAGATCAGTTGCTCAGTCGTGTCTGACTCTTTGCGACCCCATGAATCACAGCACGCCAGGCCTCTCTGTCCATCACCAACTCCCGGGGTTCACTCAGACTCACGTCGATCGAGTCAGTGACGCCATCCAGCCATCTCATCCTCAGTTGTCCCCTTCTCCTCTTGCCCCCAATCCCTGTCAGCATCAGAGTCTTTTCCAATGAGTCAACTCTTTGCATGAGGTGGCCAAAGTACTGGAGTTTCAGCTTTAGCATCATTCCTTCCAAAGAAATCCCAGGGCTGATCTTCACAATGGACTGGTTGGATTTCCTTGCAGTCCAAGGGACTCTCAAGAGTCTTCTCCAACACCACAGTTCAAAAGCATCAATTCCTCAGTGCTCAGCTTTTTTCACAGTCCAACTCTCACATCCATACATGACCACAGGAAAAACCATAGCCTTGACTAGACAAACCTTTGTTGGCAAAGTAATGTCTCTGCTTTTGAATATGCTATCTAGGTTGGTCATAACTTTCCTTCCAAGGAGTAAGCGTCTTTTAATTTCATGGCTGCAGTCACCATCTGCAGTGATTTTGGAGCCCCCAAAAATAAAGTCTGACACTGTTTTCATTGTTTCCCCATCTATTTCCCATGAAGTGATGGGACCGGATGCCATGATCTTCGTTTTCTGAATGTTGAGCTTTAAGCCAACTGTTTCACTCTCCACTTTCACTTTCATCAAGAGGCTTTTGAGTTCCTCTTCACTTTCTGCCATAAGGGTGGTCTCATCTGCATATCCGAGGTTATTGATATTTCTCCCAGCAATCTTGATGCCAGCTTGTGTTTCTTCCAGTCCAGCATTTCTCATGATGTACTCTGCATATAAGTTAAATAAACAGGGTGACAATATACAGCCTTGACGTACTCCTTTTCCTATTTGGAACCAGTCTGTCGTTCCATGTCCAGTTCTAACTGTTGCTTCCTGACCTGCATACAGATTTCTCAAGAGGCAGATCAGGTGGTCTGGTAATCCCATCTCTTTCAGACTTTTCCACAGTTGATTGTGATCCACACAGTCAAAAGCTTTGGCATAATCAATAAAGCAGAAATAGATGCTTTTCTGGAACTCTTGCTTTTTCCATGATCCAGCAGATGTTGGCAATTTGATCTCTGGTTCCTCAGCCTTTTCGAAAACCAGCTTGAACATCAGGAAGTTCACGGCTCACATATTGCTGAAGCCTGGCTTGGAGAATTTTGAGCATTACTTTACTAGCATGTGAGATGAGTGCAATTGTGTGGTAGTTTAAGCATTCTTTGGCATTGCCTTTCTTTGGGATTGGAATGAAAACTGACCTTTTCCAGTCCTGTGGCCACTGCTGAGTTTTCCAAATTTGCTGGCATATTGAGTGTAGCACTTTCACAGCATCATCTTTCAGGATTTGGAATAGCTCAACTGGAATTCCATCACCTCCACTAGCTTTGTTCATAGTGATGCTTTCTAAGGCCCACTTGACTTCACATCCCAGGATGTCTGGCTCTAGGTCAGTGATCACACCATCGTGATTATCTGGGTCATGAAGATCTTTTTTGTACAGTTCTTCTGTGTATTCTTGCCATCTCTTCTTAATATCTTCTGCTTCTGTTAGGTCCATACCATTTCTGTCCTTTATCGAGCACATCTTTGCATGAAATGTCCCTTTGGTATCTCTGATTTTCTTGAAGAGATCTATAGTCTTTCCCATTCTGTTGTTTTCCTCTATTTCTTTGCATTGATCTCTGAAGAAGGCTTTCTTATCTCTTCTTGCTATTCTTTGGAACTCTGCATTCAGATGTTTATATCTTTCCTTTTCTCCTTTGCTTTTCACTTCTCTTCTTTTTACAGCTATTGTAAGGCCTCCCCAGACAGCCATTTTGCTTTTTTGCATTTCTTTTCCATGGGGATGGTCTTGATCCCTGTCTCCTGTACAATGTCACAAACCTCATTCCATAGTTCATCAGGCACTCTATCTATGAGATCTAGGCCCTTAAATCTATTTCTCACTTCCACTGTATAATCATAAGGGATTTGATTTAGGTCATACCTGAATGGTCTAGTGGTTTTCCCTACTTTCTTCAATTTAAGTCTGAATTTGGCAATAAGGAGTTCATGATCTGAGCCACAGTCAGCTCCTGGTCTTGTTTTTGCTGACTGTCTAGAGCTTCTCCATCTTTGGCTGCAAAGAATATAATCAATCTGATTTCGGTGTCGACCATCTGGTGATGTCCATGTATAGAGTCTTCTCTTGTGTTGTTGGAATAAGGTGTTTGTTATGACCAGTGCATTTTCTTGGCAAAACTCTATTAGTCTTTGCCCTGCTTCATTCCGTATTTCAAGGCCAAATTTGCCTGTTACTCCAGGTGTTTCTTGACTTCCTACTTTTGCGTTCCAGTCCCCTGTAATGAAAAGGACATCTTTTTTGGGTGTTAGTTCTAAAAGGTCTTGTAGGTCTTCATAGAACCATTCAACTTCAGCTTCTTCAGCATTACTGGTCCCCACGTCCAAGGAGCCATGGCTGCGCAGGCACAGGAGGGCCTAGAGGAGCTATCCCACGTTGAAGGTCAGGAAGGGTAGCAGTGAGGAGATACCCCTCGTCCAAGGTAAGGAGCAATGGCTGCACTTTGCTGGAGCAGCCGTGAAGAGATACCCCATGCCCAAGGTAAGAGAAACCTAAATAAGATGGTAGGTGTTGCAAGAGGGCATCAGAGGGCAAACACACTGAAACCATACTCACAGAAAACTAGTCAATCTAATCACACTAGGACCACAGACTTGTCTAACTCAATGAAACTAAACCATGCCCGTGGGGCAACCCAGATGGGCGGATCATGGTGGAGAGATCTGACATAATGTGGTCCACTGGAGAAGGGAATGGCAAACCACTTCAGTATTCTTGCCTTGAGAATCCCATTAAACAGTATGAAAAGGCAAAATGATAGGAAACTGAAAGAGGAACTCCCCCGGTCAGTAGGTGCCCAATATGCTATTGGAGATCAGTGGAGAAATAACTCCAGAAAGAATGAAGGGATGGAGCCAAAGCAAAAACAATACCCAGCTGTGGATGTGACTGGTGATAGAAGCAAGGTCCGATGCTGTAAAGAGCAATATTGCATAGGAACCTGGAATGTCAGATCCATGAATCAAGGCAAATTGGAAGTGGTCAAACAAGAGATGGCAAGAGTGAATGTTGACATTCTAGGAATCAGTGAACTGAAATGGACTGAAATGGGTGAATTTAACTCAGATGACCATTATATCTACTACTGCGGGCAGGAATCCCTCAGAAGAAATGGAGTAGCCATCATGGTCAACAAAAGAGTCCAAAATGCAGTACTTGGATGCAATCTCAAAAACGACAGAATGATCTCTGTTCGTTTCCAAGGCAAACCATTCAATATCACATTAATCCAAGTCTATCCCCCAACCAGTAATGCTGGATCCTGCAGTCAGAGGCTATTAAATATCCCACCCACCAACCTGGAGTGGCCTGCCTCTTTCTTCAGTCTCTCCACGCCCTTCATTTTGGGGGCCATTTTCACCTCGGATGCTCCAGAGTTTGCAAGCCAATACTTGAAGATGGCTTTGTAATGCCATGAAAAACATCTAAGTCTGGGTGGCAGAAAAACCAGACTCTCAGACCACATGCTGCCACTACCTTGCTCTGTAACTTTGTCTTTAATAGCAGTTATTCATCCATGTCATACATCTTTATTGCATAGCTGATAAATGTCAGGTGCTATGTTACATAAGGAGTATAAATGAAAATCAAAAATTCAGAAAAGTCTTGACCTCAGGGAATCAGCCTAATAAAGCTGATTTGGGACATAAAGCACCTGTAGATAGTGTCTCTTGTGCTTGGCAGAGCTTGGTGAACTGCATTTTCTTCTCCTTGATTCCTTGGGATAGTAACTTCACTTTTCTTGTCATTTTCTTCACTCATGAGGTGGAAAACAGGATGGCGAGAGCAGCCAGGTACGGCTCCAACATGCAATGTGTTTGTGATGGATGTTTAACAATTAGAGAGGAAGAAGTTGCTTTTTCTGTTTAATTTTCACTTTACTGTGATAATTTATTTATTTATTTTTATTTATTTATTTATTTATTTTATTTTTTAACTTTACAATATTGTATTGGTTTTGCCATATATCAACATGAATCCGCCACAGGTATACACGTGTTCCCCATCCTGAATATAATTTAATACCATGAATGATAAATCCAATCTAAATGCAATCCAGTTTCCTAGTTTAATCTGTGAGAAATCTGGAGACTAAATCCACTTCCTCCTGCTTCTCCCAAGTGTACCCACACTATGTCTTTTGTCAGTGGTAGGAGCTGAGTTTCCGTCTTTTGATAAACTATCTTGTTTAAAAAGCATTTCATTTCTTGGTAATGAGTTTTTGTACATAAACTGAGAAGTTTTCCATACCAGCTGCAACAGGAATGCAAATCTCCTTCCCTTGAATATAATCAGAATTGAAGTGTCCTCATCTGGAGCAAGACCATTCTATTATCTACCATTTTAAATAAATAGGTGGTAAGTGGTTGATTTTTTTCTTTTTATTCTCTACATTGCCTGACATATTTTGAAGGGCTGCTTATCTATCATTATTCAGAGAAAATTATCTGTCTGCAAAGTTTGGGGGCAGATTTAAATTCTAGTGAAATAATTTTCTCCTTATAATCTAAGCATTCAACTTCTATAATGGAGAAAACTTCCTGAAATTTTGGTCAGTGAGTCCTGCTTTCATTAATTCCTAGATCTGAAAGGATTTTTAAGTAACCCATTGGAAACATTGATGCAATGATGCCATAAATGTTGATGCAATTATGCCATAAATTTATGATGCCATAAATATAACATAAATTGTATGTATTATGTATTGTATACATATGTATTATGTAACATAATACACCAATACAACTGTATTATGTATACATGCTGCTGTTGCTGCCAAGTCGCTTCAGTCATGTCCCACTCTGTGCGACCCCATAGACAGCAGCCAAACAGGCTCCCCCGTCCCTGGGATTCTCCAGGCAATAACACTGGAGTGGGTTGCCATTTCCTTCTCCAATGTATGAAAGTGAAAAGTGAAAGTGAAGTCGCTCAGTCGTGTCCGACTCTTCAGGACCCCATGGACTGCGGCCTACCAGGCTCTTCCATCCATGGGATTTTCCAGGCAAGAGTACTGGAGTTGGGTGCCATTGCCTTCTCCGTTATGTATACATAATACAACTGTAATATATTATGTATACATAATACAACTGTAATATATTATGTATACATAATACAACTGTATTATGTATCTGGAATAGTAATAATAATAAATGCATCTCATACTGGAACATCTGAAGTTTTACAACAATCTTACAATCTATGGAATGGTCAAACATTGTTATTACCATCCTCTGATTTAAAAAAATAGTTATAAATTAAAGAGTGAGTATGCTAATGCTAAGTCGCTTCAGTCGTGTCCGACTTTGTGCGACTCCATAGACGGCAGCCCACCAGGCTCCCCCATCCCTGGGATTCTCCAGGCAAGAACACTGGAGTGGGTTGCCATTTCCTTCTCCAATGCATGAAAGTGAAAAGTGAAAAGTGAAAGTGAAGTCGATCAGTCGTGTCCAACTCTTAGCGACCCCATGGACTGCAGCCCACCAGGCTCCTCCGTCCCTGGGATTTTCCAGGCAAGAGTACTGGAGTGGGGTGCCATTGCCTTCTCTGAAGAGTGAGTATAGATGAGCTCATTTTTAAAGTTTACAGAAGTCTATTTGTAGCCTGAATAAAAGTCCACTTTTAACTCCTACTATGGTTTATAATTATTATTCAATAGTTGTCTGTCCAGATTGTAAGCTTCTCAAGAATAAAATCCCTCTATATGTCTTTGTATCCAAGACATCTAATACACTGATTGACACGTTGTTGTTGCTCAAATATATATTTAGTGAATATCTCATCATATTATATGGATAACCATGACTTCATTGAATTAGGTTGGATTTGACTTCAATGAATTGAGGCTCATTGTTATTCAGTCACTAATCCGTGTCCGACTCTTTGTGACTCCATGGACGGCAGCACACCAGGCTTCCTTGTCCTTCACTGTCTCCTGGAGTATGCCCAAACTCATGTCCATTGAGTTAGTGATGTCATCCAACCATCTCATCCTTTGTTGCCCCCTTCTCCTCTTGCCAGTTTGAGGCTTGTTATGCATCTAAGTTTTTGGAAAATATATGAATATAAAAGATTGAGGAAACATTGCTGTCACATCCAGAACCTTGTTCCAACAGCTCATTTGTTGATTCAGGGATGCATACCCTTTTCATTCATTTATTTCCCCTTCATTCAGTTATTTATTAATTCATCTATATTGCATTCATTGGGTGCCTATTATTTACCATATACCTTACTAGACCTCAGATAAGATCATTTCTTTGTTAATATCCTAGGTTATTATTTTAGCTCCTACTTGAACTTTAAGCGATAAGTAAACATCATGTCTTCTTATTTCTTGCTATAAAATAGAAATTATGATTCATGTACTTGTTCTTTGGGGTGAGAGATGACTAAGGAGCAATTATTTTGAGATAAATGTTTTGATGACAGACAAGGGGAAACAGATAAAAGATAACCTCATTCCAAAGTGAAGGACATGATTTGTGAAGCTGAGGGATTCACATTCTCCCTTTGCCTTTGTCAAGGTCCTAAAACGCTTCCTCATTCCTCTTCCATCTTTTCCTTAAGGAACATCATTTACATTTTTTCTTCCCAGAAGGGAAGAAAATGAATATTCATTTCTTCCCACTCTTCTCTCATGGCTCCCCTCTACCCCACCCCGCTCCCCACCTTCCTAACACTTACTGGGCTCTCCTACTTCATCCTTTCCCTGCTCTACAAAATACAATAATACCCTAAGTATAGCCATGAGTCCTGCCCATATCCATTCACAATGATTCAGTGTCTGTCACTGTCTACACCAATTAGTCTGGCATTCAATACCTTCTACTTTCAGGCCATACTTACTTTAGGAAAATTATTTCCCATAAATTTCTTGATATATGTATCTCAAGTCAACTGACCAGTTACCAGTCCAGATTCCACTTTTCCAAGGAACTGCCTCTGTGCCCTTGTTTGTGCTTTTCTTCTAAGCCTCTAGTAGCCTTTCCCTCTATCTCCCAAATTCATACTATACCTATTTTTTAAGAGTCAGTTCATATTTCAACTACTTCATTAGATTATTGCTGATTATTCAAACTAGAAGTATTTTTCTCTCCTTGAACTCTGAATTCCAAAGCGCTTTATCTGCAACTGTATTATGCCATAATAAATAATACAGAATGTAAAAAATATATAATCAATTGTTCTTTTAAAAATTTTATTAGCTTTATTTTCATTTCTAAACTACATTTTTCTTTACAGTGAGGTAAGAGTCTGATTCCTTATTATATTTGCAGTATGCACTGCAGGGAGTGGGCAATATTCATTGAATGAATGACTGAGGTATTTGTAGAAGAATCTCGCTCCAGTCAGTGTATAACACAGTGCTACTTTTTATGAAATGATCAAATTACTGAAATCATCAACTATCCAAATACAGCAAAAAATCTGGAACGAAATGAGAAATTCCCCTGAGCAGTAGGGAAGATGACTATGGCAAAGTTTACTTACGTGGTGCAGGCTAGCTGGAGCTTTTTCAGTGTTAGGCATTAACTTTACTGTACTAATGAGCTTAGTTATTTAGTTGCCATAGAAACTAACAGCAATAAGGAAGGATAAGCATATCACGAGGGAGAAGGAAGCACGAAAGCAAATAGTGTGATATATCGTATGAATTGTTGTGGATAAGTGCTCTGAGAAATAATTCAATTATTTTATCAAATACAATTTTTAGGGGATTTGTATTTTGCAAACATTTCCACCAAGAATTGTTCCCAAAGTAAAGTTCATTATTGGCAGGAGTCAGCTTCAGTAATCTGGACATGATGATTGTAAGAATTCCTTACAGCTGTAAAATATTTTGACATCTTTAAATGACATTATAAGATCCATGGATGATAAATATTATTATTTCCAATTTAAAGAGTGAGAGGATAGGCCTCCAAGTCATAACTTGGTCAAAAAGTCATAAACTAGTAAACAACACAGCTAAGACTCAATTTCATGTATTCTGCACCCCAGATTATTTCATTTTATTATAATGACAAATATTCAATACTTTTGCTTTTGAAATAAAATGATATAATTCTCTTTGGGGTCCATGTATCTACAAAGTGAGAGCTTGACTGGAATGCACCGAGTATGATCATTTCAAAGGCCACGTATATTTTAGGGTTACAAGGAAATCAACTGCCATAATTCAGAGCTGTATTTTAAAAGCTATTGTCTTCAGTCCCTGAGTTATTATTAATTTCAGATGTCCATTCGGTACTCTGGACATTATCCAGTGCATGCATCGCTTTCCCTGAGGGCTCTTTATAGGAAGCTGTTCTGCTCATTAACAGCTAGCTAGAAGTGCTGGGGAATTAGCACCCTCAACCAATTACTGATGCAAGTGAATGTATAAATATGCCAGCTCTCTCGACCTTCAAGTGATATACAAGCGTTTCCCCGGGACTCCCTGAAGGATTAAGCTTCAGTTGTCTAGTGTGCTGACTGGCTTAACTCAACTCATATTGATAGTCTTCTCACCTTGGACACTGTTTTGTTTCCTATAGGTCATCCCTGTACCTTCCACATAGACCTTCTGCACTCAAATCCTTTCCTTAATCTCCTTTTGGAGAAACTCATGAAAACAAACATACCTGGAGGAATTACTATGCTTTAACTATATCACTTCATGTGTTCACTCACAGAAAAAATTAGAAATATAACAATAACTGATACTTTGACACTTATTAGAGGACAGCCATGTTTCCAAACATTTTAATGTTTTTCCTTACTTACCACATAGGACCTAAAAGTGAAAGTGAAAGTCACTCAGTCATGTCCGACTCTTTGCAACCCCATAGACTATATAGTCCATGTGCATGGAATTCTCCAGGCCAGAATACTGGAGTGTATAGCCGTTCCCTCCTCCAGGAGATCTTCCCAACCTAGGGATCAAGCCCAGGTCTCCTGCATTGCAGGCAGATTCTTTACCCGCTGAGCCACCAGGGAAGCCCACATTGGGCCTATGAGGTAATAATTATTATTGTTCTCATTTTGCAAAATAGGACACTGATGCTTGGAAACGGTAAGGAAATTAGTAAAGGTCTCTGGGCTTGGCAGTGATGGAGCCAGCAGTTGACCCTAGATTTTCTAATGCTAGAAAGAAAAGAAAGAAAGTGAAGTTGTTCAGTCGTGTCCAGCTCTTTGCGACCCCATGGACTGTAGCCTACCAGGCTCCTCCATCCATGGAATTTTCCAGGCAAGAGTACTGGAGTGGATTGTCATTTCCTTCTCCCGGACCAAGGGATTGAACCCAGGTCTCCCGCATTGCAGGCAGATGCTTTACCAGGGAAGCTAATGCTACAGCCTGGTTATTAATCTTCTAGAAATTGAATTGATTCATGCGCGTGGATAGATGCCTTGCAGCAGGAGTCTGAATAGAAGGAAGCGGCTCTTTGCCAGCAGGCAGTGCACAGAGAGATGGGTTTCTTCTTTGAGGGACCCACCTGCAGCCACCTAAATTCTACTGCCTTGAATCCGTATCTTTTAGAGGTCGGAAAGGCAGCAACTACTTTTTGTGTCAGTTTGAATGTGTAAACATTTAACTGAATTGGCGAAGCCTAGAAAAGCATGATTTCTCCCTGTTCCCTTCACTATAAGGGAATTGGTGATTAGAATAAATTGCTTTGAAAATAGCTCCATCCCATTTGTTCAAACAATTAAGCCCATCAATGAAGTTAATTTATGAGAGGGATGACACACATGTTGGTAAATTGTTCTATTCCCCTTGGCAGCCTTCATATTTTCTCATCTCCTTTTTTTTACCTTCCTTTCTGCCTCTATTTGCTGTTTATGCTGTCACTTCTCAGTGTCTTTGGGGAGCTGATGTTTCCTACAGCAAATTTTTTTTTTTTTAATCTCTAAATTCATGCACAAATCTATTTTGTCTCCTTACTTATAAGGACATATTTGCCCTTTCCTCTTCTACATTTTGATGATGACCATTTGATTCCTTATTTTCTGGATTCCATTTGATACAGTCATTTTTTATTAAATATCCCTCATCCTTCTTGCATTCTGGTATTGATATGGCATAATCAGATAGAGTTCAATGAGGAAAATAGAAGCAAATAACTCCTGCACAAACAAAGGACAGAAAATAATTGTTACTTTAAAAGGCAACTGTGCTTTAAACTGTTTGACTATATGGAAGAAGAATTCCTTATAGGAAGGCACCTGTCCTTTTTCTTAGAGGAAAAAAAACCTCTCTCTGGGTTTATCTGGTTATGAAAAGCAAAGTCTTCCACATTTTGTCCTATTCCTCATTGCTATGCTGAGAGACTTAGAAAAGTAGAAGCAGGAATTTTAAGTAGGACTCTGATTGCTGGTCAGGGGTGGACAGGAACTTTGGGCAGGGGATCCTGTGACTTGGAGAAGATGGAGGAGAAATATTACAGTAGGAAAAAAAAAAAAAGCCAAATCCAGTCAGCAGTGAGGTGGGGCTGAAGGTACAGGGAAACCAGTAAGATGATCCTGGTTAGAAATTTTCCAGGGAGCTTTAAGAGAATAAAGTCTCATGTTCAATATTCAGTTTTGCCTTCTCTGCATTCTACCAAAATGCCTTCTGTAATCACTAAACATTAGTCAAAAACATACTCCACACTGCCTTGTGTTAGCAGTATTTGGAGGACTAAAGCAAAAGGGTCAAGGACCCATGTGGGGAACAAGGGATCAGAGAGAGAATTATAACTACAGGATGCATGCCAATACGTGAGTGAGTGATGAGTGGTAAGTCGTTCAGTTGTGTCTGACTCTTTGTGACCCCATGGACTGTAGCCTGCCAGGCTCCTCTGTTCATGGAATTCTCCAGGCAAGAATACTGGAATAGATTGTCATTTCCTTCTCCAATGCCAGTATGTGAGGTGATAGAAATTCAATGAGAACAGAAATTTGTGGCACATGGTAGGCAGAACATATTTGAACTCCCTACCACAGATGCATATCCTGCACAGAGAATCAATTCTTCACTTCTAAGCAAAAGCAAGGTTTTAAAAACATGAACCTCATTATGTCATTTGCTATGAAGGAACCTTTTGGAGCTTTCCGGGGGGGAGGGGGGGAACTTCTTAAAATAATTTGCATGTCACTTTAAGATCCTATTTGTCTCTGCAGCCTCATCTTGCAGCAAGCTTTGTCTCCATATTTGTTATAGTAATAAATACGAAGCATTGGTTCATTCCTTCCAACTTGCCATGATCCCTTTCACCCCAGGACCATTGCACATGTTGCTCCACCTTCCTGAACCATGTTTCTCCTTTGAAAACTTGATCCTTACTTATCTTTTAGTAGCAACTTAAGTGTTGCAACTCAAGTATCCCTTCTTCAGGAATCTGTCCTTGGTCTCTCTGACCATGCCTCTCTCAAAGCCCTGTGCATCTCTTCTTCACTATACCTGCCACAGTTGTAACCTCACAATGGTTTGTGGGATTGATTGATTAATTAATGCCTATCTCCCCCACTAGTTGCAAAGTTCCATTCAACAGGCATATCTGACTTTGATGACAGTCAAAGTCCCTAAGGTCTTATCTAGTACATATCACCTCTTAGGCCCTCAGTAAACATTTTCTGGAAGAAGCAAGATGGGAGAAGGGAGAAGGGAAGGAAGGAAGGAAGAAAGGGGGTAAACATTGATCATGGGACTTAAAAGTCTTCTCTGCCTGGTGATACTTAAAAAGTGTTTGGAAGATTTTGATTCCCTTCTGGTTCTTAGAACTGCCTGAGGGTCCTGTTTCAGAGAAAATGAAAACATTTACCAAAATTGACAGTTAAGGAAAGTTCTTATCTATTTAGTTAAGCTTTATCCTGGGATGATGACGACGACGATGATGATGATGGTGGTGATGGTGGTGGTGAAGGTGTATAAAATTCATTTTGATCACCCTTCTCAAACTCTTTGATGTGTCTGTATATGTGTACATGCATCTGCGTGCATATATGAAAAGAGTACTTCCTCTCCAACTACAGTCACTTAGCAACAAGCTAAAGACCATGTGAACAAAAAAATTCTCTCTTGGTTTGTTTGACTGACAATCACTTCTGCTCAGGAAAGAGAACAATTTGGCAAGAGCAAGGAACACATGTGAACAGTGATCTAATGACTTCATCTTCTTTCCCAAGTTTTATTTTTTTGAAAAAAGCATTTCTTCTTGGGCTCTAGCTGACTCTTAGGGTATTTTATCCCAAGGCACTAACTATGGAGTTGGAGTCCTGGATTAAGACTGGCTAGAACACAGATAGACCTAGAGATTATCATATTAAATGAAGTTAGCTGGACAGAGAAAGCCAAAAAGCATATCACTTGAATGTGAAATCTTGATAAAATGATACAAATGAACTTATATACAAAACAAATAGACTCATAGACATGGAAAACAACCTTATGGCTATCAAAGGGGAAATTGAGGGGAGGGATAAATTAAGGAGTTTGGGACTAACAGATACACACTACTATATATAAAATAGATTAACCAACAATGGCCTACTATATAGCACAAGGAAATATATTCAATATTTTGTAATAGCCTATAATGGAAAAGAATCTGAAAAGAATATACGTATAACTGAATCACTATGCTATACACCTGAAACTAACATGACATTGTAAATCAACTATACTTCAATTTAAAAAATAAAAGTTCTTTCATGTCGTAGTGTGGAAAAAAAAGAAAAAAAAAACTGGCTAGAAATCCTAATCTGACTTCATTACTAAGTAGTTGTGTGGCCTTGGGCAAGTATTAAACCTATTTGAGCCTCAATTGTCCCACATTTAAAATGAATATACTAGGGCCACGTCAGGAGTGTGTGGTGTGCTCTAAATGAAATAATGTACAGAAAGCCAGCTACGAAGTAGATGGTTTGATGTTCCTTTCTTGTCTCCTGTCTGAATCCTCTTTTCTGACCTTTTTTCCATCTTTCCCAGCTTCTGGCAGAAGTGAGTTGGCTCATCAATTATTATTTCACAGAGCAGGTTCGTTGCCTTTTTGTACCATGAAAAATAAGGAAAGAAAAATAACATTAGTAATCTTTAATTGACCCTCCTGAGAGGGATCGGATGCCAGGACTGAATTTTAGGAGCACATTCAAATCCAAGGAGCTGAAGCTAGATATTAAATTCTTATGCATGCAGAGAAAGGAGAACTCTCTGTGACCCAGGACATCTTTTGGTTCCTGGTCAAATGCATCATCTTTAAGAGCAACTGCATTATTTAGATTCCTGTTTTACTCATTTTAGATAGGGAACAAACAGTGCCCCTGGCTTGAGCCCCAGCACTACTTTCTCCCCCTCTTTTCTGGAAGCTGCCAGAGGGGGGCTTACCAATGCCAGTCAGAATTCTCAAAGAGATTGTACTTTTCTGCTTTTCCAATTTTTGTTCTCCTTCTAGGATTCCTACCACAAGAGCTCTCTTGTATTTGCAGTGACCTGTCCAACCTGTAAGAAACAGGCAAATGTCACTTTGCTCTGATTTCATGCCTGCTTCTCTTCCTCTCATTCAGAAGCACTATAATTCCCCAAATTGAATTTGGAATGAGACACCATTCACTGACCATGGGGACAGTAAATATATGCATAAATAGAATCAAACCTCTTTTCTCAAGCAATTTGTCTTCACTCTAGCCTGAAATTGTCTTTTAAAGCTGGAGAACAGCCTTAATTTAGACTCCAACTCAATAGCTAGTGCTTGGGGGATTAAATATCTTAATGATTCACCAGAAGGGAAGTATGTTTGTAAAAATGCGACTAGGAAAGGAGATGAGGTTATTATATCATTGTCTAGTAGTGGTCAGAAGAGGAGCGACTGAGATCTGAGCTGGAGTACATGGGTAAATTCTAGGTGGGTCAAAATGGAATCTCTGCAAAATACTATCATATTAAATTCTCTGCACCAAGAACCTCTAAGTTTATGACTATTATGACCCCTGTTCATTTAACAGATGAGCTCTGAATGGAGTTCAAGGTGATTAAGTAATGTGTTGGGGGTCTTACAGTTGTTAAGTGATAGAGACACAATTTGTAGAAGAACGGTCTGACTTACACAATGCTAAAGTTCAAGCTTCTAGCCAAACACTCCACTCCACTGTGTTCCTTAAATGACTGGAGGCATACATAAAATGATAGCTAAGAATGCCAGAGATGTGGGATGAGTGTGAAAAAGCAGAACAATCTGCAAACACTGAGGGCATCTCTGAGGAGGTTCTATTCAGCATGGTAGCCTAAGGCACTGGAAACTTGTCTCAAGATCACTAGGATAACTGAAGCCTGTATCCTGTTGTAATTTTCCATGCCAATGAAGGCTGATGAGGTTGTATATCAGATAAAAACTTCTGATCCCGCTCATACTTTTATCCTAGTGTCAAAAGTGTCCCATTCATTTTTTTCCCAGTGAAATCTGGAAGATGTTAGGATTTTTCTTACAGAGTTCTTTTGTCATCAGGGAATGTTTTAACATGACATATTTGGCATTACATGAAAAGTCTTCAAGTGTTTCTGCTTCTAATTTTAAAATGTTATTTATTCATTCATGCATCCCTTCATTCATCCAAAAATCTTTTTATTGAATATCTTCTATATCCAGGTACTGTATATTGTGGTCATCACTTGGTCTTCTCATTCTGGACACCATCTACTTTGTAGTAAATATCTGAATAACTCTTAACTCTAGCATCCTTCTGAAGTTGGCTACAACAGCTGCCTCCACATTTGTGGAAAAGTAGATTCGGTAACTCAAAGGCAAACCAGTTATTTAAGCTTTTCAGTGCTCATATCTATGCAAGAGAGGTAGGTAGAAATGAGCAGCTTACACTAGATGGGTTATCAGATGTTTTCTAGTTCTCAGGTACTTTAATCTAGCAGCTTTGTTCTTAGTTATACTCAGCAAAGAATCTTCTGAGTTCACTCAGGTTTGAAGGTATTGGGGGTTTCATTTACAACATGAAGAGTTTGGATGCATTTTCTCGCATCTCTAAAGCTCTGTGATTTTAACAAACCTCAGCTCCACTTAGCTCCAGGGCACCTCCTTGCGGGAGAGAAGAGAGACAGCATCTCAGATGTATTCACTGATTCTGAAGAGGTCCTGCTTGTCTCCCTGGAGCTTGAGGAGAAGACCGCTTTCATTGTCTGAGCCAAGCATATGTCATGACCCTCTTTTCCCTCATGGGAGGCAGTGTTGAGTAAAAGGAGCTTGGAGCAGGAGTTCCAGCCTCAGATGGCCTGGGGTTGATCATGATTTCTTACCTGCTGGAGTACCCTGAGACAGGTTATTTCACCTCAGTTTCTTCATCATAAAACTGAGCTGATAGTAATTTACAGGATGTAGTGATAACTAGAAGCAACAATATCATAGATCACTTAACAGAGCCTGGATCCTAGGGAGCAGTCAATAGCTAATAGTTATTATTTTGTCGAGTAAAAGCAGTTGGTCAAATATTGTATCCAAGTTTGGGAGCCTGTGAACCTTAGGAAGTACAGTGAGGGCCTGGCTGGGGAAGCTGGGTCAGGTTAGAGGGATGTGGGAGGGCAAGAGGCTGGATCTGGAAAGGCCTTTGGCTGTGCCTTCTAGTTTGAGCCAGTGAGCCTATTTCCAGAGTTCAGCCTGTCATTAAAAGAAGCACTGCCCTGTGGATTGGGAACAGCCTTTTGATAGGATGGCTGTGCCTGATGACAAGGATAGAAATAGGGAGAAAGCTGTGATTGAACATATCAGGCTGCATGCTCATCGTATTTCTCTTTTCCTGTTTCATCCTCCTATATGTTATCACTTTGATTTTCAAAGTAACCATGGATTCAGAGAGCTTAGAATAGTAAGATGACACACACACACACATAAGCACACACACCACACACACACACCACACACACACACACACAATCTGATAACTAAACCTCATAAGAAACAGACTCTTCACAATTCAATAGATGTTAGAAGGAACTTTAGGTGTCCCCCATAATTTCTCATGGGAGGCTGGGAATATATGGAGAGAAAAGCTAGGCAAAGGCAGGCATTGACTTTGGCCCTCTTTCCTTTTGACTTCAAGTCATGCTTCTCTCTTGTCAAATCAAGAAGTTTTCTACAGTAAGCTAGGTGGATGGTCATTCTTTTCTTTCTTAAACATTTCTATAAACAGTAATCTCAGTACTTCTTATGACAACTCATTCAATTGCTGGTAGCTCAAGGAGCATTCAACCACCCCTCTGGGCTTTTGCTTTTCAGTAAGCCACAAGTGTAGCAGTGATGGGAAAGGTCAACTCTTTATCATTGGCATACAGTTCTAGCTCAGTTTAGATCTTGGGTGCTCAGATCCAGCAGCAAACCTTTCTTCAACTTTCTTATTTTTCTTTATTGCTGCCAAATCACCACCATTGACCCTGAATAGGCTAAGGGGCTGGTCCAAGACAAATAGCTGCATCTTAATATTGCTGCTGCCTTCCTTATTCCTACTCTTCTCCTGAGGACTACAGTTCTTTCTGTGCCATTTAAAGGTGATTTATCTTCCCTATAATCATTCTTGACCCCATAAGCAATACTTTTGTGTTTTCTCCTTTAGAACTCTCTGTAGAAACTTATACCATGTTCCCAAGGAGAGATCTAGAGGTCTTCTGGTGAAGGTAATGTCTTAGGCTGGATGATTAGTTTCTTTGACCTATTCCAAAATTATGTATCAAGACAAGGCACGTTGTCCTTAATTTCCCAACCTTGAGTAGCCTACCTTTGCCTTCTCAATGCTTCCCAACTTGCTCATAAAGCAGTCGAGCAAATATTCATCTCCTCTTCTTTAGTCAAAGATCTTTTAATTAAAATTATTCAAGATATTCATCTATTGCTGTCTCTTTCAAATGGTCTTACTCTGTACTTATGGTTTGAAGAAAGAAATATCCTAATTGTAAGTGTTAGCCCATCAGAGCAATTTGTCCAGATTTCCCGATTCTGATCTTGATATCTTCCTGACTCTTTAACTCTCTAATTCTCTTATTTAGAAGATCATTTGGTGTTTTTCTCTAACACTGTCCTCAGATAAGAGCCTGAGATTCATCTAACTTTATATTGGAGCAGAATGGAAGACAAGCTCTCTTTCCTTGGCTCTGTCTTTGAGAATCCTGATGCCCTCTTGCCCTTTGCTTAGGAAAGAAGAAATCTAATCTGCAACCCAGATTTCCCTTCCTTATTTCTCTGCTATGGATAAAGACACAGATTAGACCCAATATACACTTTCTCCATTAATACAAAGACAAACCCATCACTTGGTAACATCTGTTAGTCTTAGGTCTGTTTCATGGAACAGCAGACATGCCATTCCTTAAGTATTAATTTGGCAAAGGACAAGACGCAAGGCAAATTCATCCAAACCTCAGGTGACTCACGTTTGCCATAATGAGGTGTTCCAGAGCTTTTCCTTGTACACTGTAGTCCTCCAGTGGAATTTAAAGACAATGTGAAAGAGTATCCGCTGGTTTGGCATTGGATAAAGGTATACATCCGCTGCCCTGTTTGCCAATGGATACATCTTAGGCAGACACATTTACCACTCACTGGGTCTGGGAAATGGGCTGTAAGTGTAAGTGATGCGTGTCTCTTCTGGACCAAAGCATCCAAAAGCTTGTGAGTATATTGTCTGGGTTCTGAGTGAGTCCCTGCTGGAGCACAGCTTCTCCAGGCACTCAACTTGCAAAGGAGTTTATAGGTACACAAAGAGAAATCTTCATTGCATTATGCCACTTAAATTTCAAGCCTAACTTTTTTTCTCAACATAGCCTAGCTTACCATAACTGGTACAACATCTTTGTCCCAGTGCTTAATAAAATTGGCCCCTTGACTTATGTCATTGTAGTTGAGTTTCTTGGGGCTCCATAAGACCCTGAATGTTGAACCCTGAAAAGCCCTCTTTTAAAAAGAAAAGAACAAGAGGATACTATATGGGTACCTGTGTTGGGGGCCTAGGTAGAACTTTTAGTAATCAGGGTCCTGATCTTCTTTTCTGGCAGTGGCCTTGTCAGATACTCTGGTTCATTTCTGGGCTGCTAGGAAGAAATACAATCTTAGAAGAGAAATTTCATATTGTTAATTCCTCAGCATAGTGAACAGATGCCTTTTTGAAAGAAATTGGAATGCTTGAGATGGGATCTGGAATTGAACATTTAACAGACCTGTATTCTCTGTGGAACCTTCACAGACACAGCCGGGCTTCAGGTCTCCAGCCCTGGTTTTTGCCTATCAGAAACTGCTGTTGCATAAGAGCTACTTCAGTAGCTACTGAACCTACTGAATTTTCTACTCAGAGCTATTGATATAATCTGATATGTGTCTTCCCCCTTCTCTCCTCTCCTCAGGAAGATTTATCAGGCAATCTTTCTGGAGCTGCCATTAACAAGCCTTGGATTGCCTGTCTTGGGAGGGAAAGAAAACCAACACTTATTGAATACCTACCACAATACACGAAATGTGTTTTGCATGTTCTCCTATTCCCAAAAGGAAGTATAGCAAGAGCCAGATATTGAAATTGAGCAGAACCCTGCAGGGTCTTCCCAGGAACAAGCCCCACTCCTGTGTCCATGCCTCTAGTTTATAAAAAAAGCTTTAGCCTCCTCAGCCCTCCAAAAAAAAAAAAAATTTATTCAGAGAAGTGAAAAAATTCCCAGGTGGTGCTGATGGTAAAGAACTCACCTGCCAGTGCAGGAGACACAAGGGACACGAGTTTGGTCCTGCCTGGGTTGGGAAGATCCCCTGGAGGAAGGCATGGCAACCCATTCTCGCCTGGAGAATCCCATGGACAGGGGAACCTGGTAGGCTATAGTCCATAGGGTTGCAAAGAGTTGGTCACGACTGAAGTGACTGAGCGTGCATGCATATGAAAAAATTCAGAAATGAAGGAAAACAGTCAAGTAAGGCAAAACAATGATAGTTTAGCTATGAAACAAAATCGAGGACCTTTGGTTCCTCCTCACAGGTTCTAGATAATATCCTGAGCCCTATCCTTGAGTTATTTTCCAGATGCTAAAACCCCCAACACCTGAAAGAAGTTAACTGCATGCTGACCACCAGCATGTAGACCCCAGACTGGTTGAAACCAGAAGATTGATGATTGAGATTCTAGAAGCTTCGCCCTATTATCTCACTATCAACCAAACAGAGAACTGTATATGAGTGGACAACACATTCTGTGACCTCCCCACCCCCACACTCTCTTACTGTCTTTAAAACAACACTTCCCTGAAAGCCATCAGGGAGTTTGTGTCTTCGGAGCATTAACTGACCATACTCCTTGCTTGGTGCCTTGCAATAAATGCTATACTTTATTTCATCACAGTCTGATGTCAGCAGATTGGCTTTGCTGGATATTAGATGAGCAAATCCAAGTTTGGTTCAGTAACCAAATCACAGATTAGAAGAAACAAATGACTTTGATGTCTTAGAAACTATGTTCAGAGTCCCAGCTCTGAATTACTAGCTGTGTGACCCAAAATTAATCTCACTGAATCTCCTGCCATGACTGTCCAAGCAGCTAATAATACCTTCCAGGCTGCTATTGGGAGGATGATGCACTGTGTAAAATTATGTGGTACTGTCTCTGGAACATACTAAGTACTCAATCGTCTTCCCAGATGACCTATGAGAAATTTCATGTTAAAAATGAATTTACGACCTAGAGATATTGCATATCTTACCCTAGATTACCTAATGCAGAGCAAGCCATCAAACTAGGTCAGTTTGCTGTCAATTTAAATATCATTAGAATTACAGAATTGAATAGATATTACATAAATCATATGCCCTAAAAAGCCTAATGTATCTACTATATCACCCTTTAAAAAATTTGCCATATCTTTATTTGGAAATAAAAATATAACATCTTTGCATATTGAAGAACTCTGAAGTGAAGTGAAGTGAAAGTCGCTCAGTTGTGTCCGACTCTCTGCGACCCCATGGACTATACAGCCCCTGGAATTCTCCAGGCCAGAATACTGGAGTGGGTAGTCTTTCCCTTCTCCAGGGAATCTTCCCAACCCAGGGGTCAAGCCCAGATCTCCCATGTTGCAGGCGGATTCTTTACCAGCCGAGCCACAAGGGAAGCCCACTGAAAGCATTCATCAAAGGATTCACACTAGTAAAAAGCATTCATGAATGGGTTCACACTAGTAAAATAAATTTACTTCATGGTGGTGGTGATTTAGTTGCTACGTCATGTCCAACTCTGGTGACCCCTTGGACTATAGCCTGCCAGGCTCCTCTGCCCATGGGATTCTCCAGGCAAGAATGCTGGAGTGGGCTGCCATTTCCTTCTCCAGGGGATCGTCCCAACCCAAGAATCGAACCCAGGTTTCCTGCATTGCAGGCAGATTCTTTATCAACTGAGGTATGAGAAAAGTCCAAATTGGGTTTGAAGCAGAGAGAAAAATCTGTTGTTTTTTAATTTGCTTTTTACATTGAGAGTGGAAATGTAAAGGTATTTTATAAATCTTGCAATTAATAGACATGTGGTTCAACTTACCATGATTTCTGGGTAGACAAGACAAAGAGGGAACTGTATCTTATGGACTAATTATCTTTCCCTGTGGGAAAATGGTAATTGGAGTGTTAGTCCAACTGTTATTCCTAGGGAGTAGTATACCATCAACTCCAGGAGGCCCAAAAGACTGTGTTTGTTTGATCATCAAAGATTGAAATGTTCCTGAGGACACATTGTACCTTACTCAATATTGAAGGAGGTAATAAATTCTAGGGCTCTTCAAATTCTTTCTGGGTAACCACAAACAATTCGGTGCTTTACTATAAAAAGCAGAGCATTCTATTTCTATTAAATCGAGCTGTTTTACACAGCATCTCATGAAGTCTTTTACTTCCTCTGTCTTTAATGTTTTCTTAATAAAATCACACATTCAATTATTTAAAAGAGCCAAGAACCAATAGGGGATTTGCTGACCCATTCCTTAAAGCTTAGAAATCCAATTTGCCTTTCCTTTATTGCTAGTTGATCAGACCTAGGTTGAAGGTGATGAAAACTATTGGACATTTTAGAATCATTTTAAAGAGCTGAGAGATTTGGCTCTCCAAGTCTCATCTATACCTGAATAGAATGAATTTCATTATTGATGCTATCACAATTGACATTTCCCCAGGCTTGCATTTCTTCTATCTCCAGATTCATTACCTTTTTTTCAAATTGCTAATGTACTAATGTAGTGAGTTCTGGCAATTTCCACTGTGATTTTTGTCTATATAAGAATTTTCAGACATGCTGTGCATTAATCCATTACCAGCTGTTAAACTAGCCTGGAAGGACAGTCAGTGTGACTTGTCAGTATTTGCACCTTTTAAAAACATGTCTGCTGCTACTGCTACTGCTAAGTCGCTTCAGTTGTGTCCAACTCTGTGCGACCCCGTAGATGGCAGCCCACCAGGCTCCCCCGTCCCTGGGATTCTCCAGGTAAGAACACTGGAGTGGGTTGCCATTTCCTTCTCCAATGCATGAAAGTGAAAAGTGAAAGTGAAGTCGCTCAGTCCTGTCCGACTCAGCGACCCCATGGACTGCAGCCCACCAGGCTCCTCTGCCCATGGGAGTTTCCAGGCAAAAGTACCTGAGTGGGGTGCCATTGCCTTCTCTGTTAAAACATGTCTAGTTTTCCTAAAACAATCACTTGCATTTCACTTAAAGAAAATGTGTACATAATTATTAAAGACACCTAATTTTTCCAAGCAAAGAGTTAAGAATATTAAGTTGAAACTTTTTTCAATAACTGAAATTTTATTCAATACTCAAAACATAACCTTTTCTTCACAGTTCAGTTCACTTGCTCAGTCGTGTCCAATTCTTTGTGACCCCATGAATTGCAGCATGCCAGGCCTCCCTGTCCATCACCAACTCCTGGAGTTCACTCAAACTCTTGTCCATTGAGTCGGGGATGCCATCCAGCCATCTCATCCTCTGTTGTCCCCTTCTCCTCCTGTCCCCAATCCCTCCCAGTATATTTCTTCACAGTATAGTATGTTAATTATTTGTAAATTTAACTCAATTTTAATTTCAATGCAGAACAGCATCTCCCCTTAAACTTTCCAGAAATATATAAATATAATGTCTTAAACATCAACTTGACTTTTTCTAAGTTGACTTGTTTTCATTTTTTGGAGCAGAGAAAGATTTATTTCAGGGCCATGCAAGGAGATGGATGACCTATGCCTACCTCTACACCCAAACCTGAATTTCTCAAAGGATTTCAATAAAGCTTTTTTTTTAATATAAATTTATTTATTTTAATTGGAGGCCAATTACTTTACAGTATTGTATTGGTTTTGTCATACATCAACATGAATCCGCCACTGGTGTACATGTGTTTCCCATCCTGCACCCCCCTCCCACCTCCCTCCCCATACCATCCCTGAGTCATCCCAGAGCACCAGCCCTTTGTAAATGCCAGGAAAGGGAGAGGAGTCACAAGGGTATGTGATCAACTTGTGCACAATTCTCTGAATGGTTGATATTGAGGCAACACAGTGGTTAATTTTATCAGTACTTAGGTGCCAGTAGGTGTGGGAGCTATTATCAAGCAGCTAATTTCTTCCATTTGGTTTTAAGCATCTAAAAAACTCAAGTAATATGCATGATATCCTATTATCTGGGTACTTCAGAGAGGAGCTAAACCAGAGGGTATGGAAGAGGGGTCTGTCCCAATCAGGCCCCATAGAGTCCTGCTCAATTGAAAGTCCCCCTTTTCCTTTGATACTGCTCAATACTGAGGAGAATAGGTGTTGGACAAGAAAAGAATAGAGATGTTAGTCCTAAACTTGACACGGGAACCTATAAGGTCCTGCTTGGTTTCACCAAGAGACACTGCTTTGAGAATGGCTGGTGCTGTCCAAGTCTGACACAGCTTGGGAAATTTGAGTTCTTGGCAGGAGAGTGTTTGAAATCACATCCACAATGACCACCGAGTTTTACCTCTGATTTGTGAACCATAGCTATGCCATTTTGACTTTCAATAAGTTAACACTTTTATTAAATAATTTCCCCTGATATTAATAAAATTTGTTTCACCAAGATTCATTCCAACGCAAGTGATGGTTCAACTAAACTCCATCCCAGAAATGTAGCTGATGGAAAATGATAGTCACATGGTATATGTTTAAAGCAAAATGCTGGGTAGCACTTTGTTCTTTGCAGTTATTAATATATTCAATTATCATAGAGTGCTACTAACAGCTCTTGAACCAATCATGCTGAATTTTAGTAGACATATTGGACAGGGAAATTACTCTATTTACAAAGTTATGGAGATAGCAGGATGCTGGTTCAGGAAAAATGGCTTACAAAGTAATGATGATCCTTACTAGCTGCATGGCCATCACATTTCTTAGTAAATTAGAAAAGTTTTTCACAATCCTGGGTCCAAATTACTTATGATCTTTCATGCCAGCACTCGATGTTTATGCTCTGTGCTTCAGCCAAATGAAATATATTTCAATTCTTTGAAGAAAGTATTTTAAAAATCATTTTTCAACTCTACCTCTCTATTAGCTGTTATCAACACATTCTTTACAGTTCTTTTTGTAGTCACTCTATGCTTTGTGCATGCACGCTAAGTCACTTCAGTCATGTCTAACTCTTTGAGACCTTATGGCCTGTAGCCTGCCAGACTCCTCTGTCCTTGGAATTCTCCAGGCAAGAATACTGGAGTGGGTTGCCATACCCTCTGCCAAGGGATCTTCCTGATCCAGGGATTGAACCTGCATCACCTACATTGGCAGGCCAGTTCCTCATCACTAACACCACTTGGGAAGCCCATCGCTCTCTACTAATTGGTTATCAAAATGTGGTTCCCAGACCAGTAGCATCAGCTACACTGGTTTACCTAGTAACTTGTTAGATGTGCAAATTATCTGGTCCTACCCCTGGAGGTGAAGCTCAGAAATCTGCATTTTAAGCCCTTTAAATGAGTCTAATTTATGCTGAAGTTTGAGAACCACTACCTTATACCATACCTTTTGCTTTCCCTCTGTATTTTACCCTATATGTTCTATATTTCCTCCCTTTCGCCTTGTGAAAAAAAAAAAACATAAAAACAAAACAAAACAGAAAGCCCATTTTTGCTTGCCTCATCTATAATGCTTTTCTTTATTTCTCCCTTCTTTGAATTCCCTTAGAATTAAAATTATAAAAGCCATTATAAGGCATATCCCTATTAAACTTTGCTTTATAGTTAATTGGCAGCATCTGTTATCTTCCCTTCTGGAGAAGGCAATGGCAACCCACTCCAGTACTCTTACCTGGAAAATCCCATGGGCGGAGGAGCCTGGTAGGCTGCAGTCCATGGGGTCACTAGGAGTTGGACACGACTGAGCGACTTCACTTTAACTTTCATGCACTGGAGAAGGAAATGGCAACCCACTCCAGTGTTCTTGCCTGGAGAATCCCAGGGACGGCGGAGCCTGGTGGGCTGCCGTCTATGGGGTCACACAGAGTCAGACACGACTGAAGTGACTTAGCAGCAGCAGCATTATCTTCCCTTCAGTAATACAACCTCTCAGAAGACAGGCACTCTGTCCTTATATTCAGGATGTAAGTCCCTGATAGCTCAGATGGTAAAGAATCTGCCTGCAATGCAGGAGATCCTGGTTCAATTCCTGGGTAGGGAAGATCTGCTGAAGAAGGGATAGGCTACCCTCTCCAATATTATTGGGCTTCCTTTGTGGCTCAGTCGGTAAAGAATCCCCCTGCAATGCAGGACCTGGGTTCGATCCCTGGGTTGGGAAGATCCCCGGTAACAGGGGACAACTACCCACTCCAGTATTCTGGCCTGGAGAATTCCATGGACTATACAGTCCATGGGGTAACAAAGATTCAGGCATGACTGAGCAACTTTTATTTTCACAAGCCTGTAGTTGGTCTTCTATCAATAATTGATTGCTTGTCAGATCTTGTTTCTGACACAGAGTCGCTACTACCACAGACTCATTTTTACTTCTGAAACTTGCCTAATATTGTTCTGCTGCTGCTGCTAAGTCGCTTCAGTTGTGTCTGACTCTGCTCCACCCCAGAGACGGCAGCCCACCAGGCTCCCCCGTCCCTGGGATTCTCCAGGCAAGAATACTGGAGTGGGTTGCCATTTCCTCTGGAATATTTATTCCTCCCTCTATGCTATGTATTTCTTATTATACTCCTACTCAACCTAACCTCCTCTTAGATCTCCTCAATCAAAATTTGTATGGATTTCTGCTTTTAGCTATAATGGGCTACCTTATAGGATACTATCCAACCCAGCAAAAACAACTGAAAAAGCTAGATAAATTAAAATAATTGATTTCAAGTTATCAGAGAGCTACCAAGACATCTACACAGAGGGGTTAAGGTCTCATAGAAAGGAAGCACTGAGTGAACTTGGTGTACTACCCTGTTTTTTTTCTGGATACATTCACTGATTCCTAAGAATCAGAAGCCAAGAGGGTGAGATGCTGAGATGTAAGCTGCTGCTAAGAAGTTAATACATTCAAGAGATTTTTTTTTTTTTTTTTTTGCAGTCTCATGGGTCTATGGATATAAAAAATTGGAGTTCAAGGCTGCCATCATGTTTGACACTGATGAATTCACCTATTACTTTATATCTTTCTGACTTCTTGGTGGTTCAGTGGTAAAGAAATCAGCCTGCCAATGCAGGAGACCAGGAGACATGGGTTTGATCTCTGGGTCGGGAAGATCCCCTGGAGAAGGAAATGGCAATTCACTCCAATATTCTTGCCTGGGAAATCCTATGGACAGAGGAGCCTAGTGGGCTACAGTCCTTGGGGTCACAAAGAGTCGTACACAACTTAACAACTACACAACAGCATATATCTTTTTATGCATTGTGGACTGAATCATATCCCCTTAACATTCATTTGTTGAAGTCTTTGCCTCCATGTGAATATATTTGGAGATAGGACCTTTAAGGAAGTAAGGAAGGTTAAATAAAGTCATCAGAGAAACACCCTAATTTGACATGATTAATGTCTATAAGATGAGGAGGAGACACCAGAGGTTGTCCTCTCCATGACAAAGGCAGAGGAAAGACTCTGTGAGGAGGAAAGGCCATGTGAGGATGCAGTGAGAAGATGGCTATCTCCACGAGGATCTTTTCAACCCTGCTAGCACCTTCATCTTGGATATCTAGCCTCTAAAACTATGAGAAAATAAACCTATTGTTTAAACAACCCAGTCTGTGATATTCTTTATGGTGGTTTGAGCAGACTAATAACATGGAAAATCTAAAAGGTGATACAGAAGTAGTAATTACATTTCATGACAATGGTCAATATACAACAAACAGCTGACACTAAAGACACCGTTTATAATAGAACCTAAAACACAAAAATACCTAGAGATATGTCTGAATAAGGATATGTAAGTTGTATAAGCTAAAAAACTGCAAAATACTAAAGAAGTCCCAAACATAAGAAATCTACCATAGTCAGGTACCAGTCTCAATATCATAAAAATAAAAGCTGTCCTCAAATGGATCTAAATAAAAATATTTGCCATATTTTGGTGAAAATTTAAAAGATTATTCTAAAATATATTTGAAAGTGCCAAAAGGTCATTTGTCAAAACAATCTTGAAGAGTTTGAGTGAGTCAATACTTCTTACAAAGGCATTACAACATGTAACCTAACCGATTTTCCAACAAAGGTCTATATAGTCAAAGCGATGGTTTTTCCAGTAGTCATGTAGGGATGTGAGAGTTGGCCCATAAAGAAGGCTGAAGGCTGAAGAACTGATGCTTTCAAACTATGGTATTTGTGAAGACTCTTGAGAGTTCCTTGGTCTGCATGGAGATCAAACCAGGCAGTACCAAAGGAAATCAACTCTGAATATTCATTGGAAGGACTGATGCTGAAGCTGAAGCTCTAATACTTTGGCCACCTGATGCCAAGAGCTGACTCATTAGAAAAGACCCTGATCCTGGGAAAGATTGAGGGCAGGAGGAGAAGGAGATGACAGAGGATGAGATGGTTGGATGACATCATCGACTCAATGGACATGAATTTGAGCAACCTCCGGGAGATGGTGAAGGACAGGGAAGCCTGGTGTACTGCAGTCCATGGGGTTTCAAAGAGTTTGACATGACTGAGAAACTGAGCAACAACAAACTTAATCAAATGGACCAGTGGAAAAGAATAGAAAGCTTTAGAACAGGCTGACATATATACAGTCACTTGAACTATTCCAAAGGTGACATTTCTGTTCAATTTCAACCTGGCTCAGGATTTACAGTTGCAAATAAAGTGTCTCTACTTTCATGGAGCTTGCATATAGCCTTCATTATTTGTAGCTTTCTGTGGTAGACCTGCATAAGACTGCTTAACCAGTCTTATAAGCAAAAGTTAAGCAAAAGTCACTATATATTATACAGCTGAAGAAAGTATTCCAATATGTTCAATTCACATATAGTTAGCATGGTATTCATAATAGAAGGCATATGTGCACACATGCTAAGTGGCTTTAGCTGTGTCTGACTCTGTGAGACCCTGTGGATTGTAGCCCGCCCCCAGGCTCCTCTGTCCATGGGATTTTCCAGGCAAGAATATTGGAGTGGATTGCCATGCCCTCCTCCAGGGCATCTTCTGAATCCAGGGAATAAACCTGCATCTCTTATGTCTCCTGCATTGGCAGGCAGGTTCTTTAAGCCCAAGAGCAGGTATAACAAAAGCTAAAACAGCTAGCATTGCTTTGAGCTGGAGATCCTCTATCTACCCCTCCTGATCCATTTTTTTCACCTTCTCTCTGCATCAGGAATCTGATTTGTATGGACTGCAACAAATGTCCAAAAATATGTAGCCTGATTATATAAAGTTGTATTGAAATGGGGTTACACTCACTTACATAGTATCTATGTTTTCAAGAGAACCTGTTACTTGTAAGTTTAAAATAATTACTATCTGACTCTTAGGGGAAAAAAACAAACAAAAAATGTTGAATTCTAGGCTATGTCGATGGGCTTCTTTGCCTTCTAAGTTCTAATTGGGTTGGTAAATAGAGCACAGAGCCAGAGGTCAGAGCGTGGGAAAAGAGTGAGTTTTATCTATGCAAGACATACTTGGACTAGAGAAGTCTAGTCTATCTAAGCTCTTAATTCTTCTCAAGGCTACTCTTTCTTCCTCCCTCTCTTCTGGGTCAGATAACTCCATACTTTCTTCCCTTCCCATATATCAATAGTAATGGCAACAGCTCTGCATTATCTCTTGTGATTTTCTTCTGCAGATCTTTGAAAATTGCCCCTTTAGTGAACTCTCTTCCAATTATTATAACCTGTGTGAGCCATATATTTCCCATTGGAGCCCTGGCTGATTATTTTATTAAGCACTTATTCATTGTCAGATGCTGAGCTTCATATTCATCACATAATTTAATCAGGAGAAAACAAATCTGTGAGGTAGATTTTATTATTATTGCTCACTTTTCATAGTTGAGGCAGCCAGTGTTCAAATCTGACAAAGTTTGCACAACTAAAACCAGCGGACCTGGGACTTGAATTCAGTGCTATTGATGACAGAGCCTACAGAGCTGAAAATCTTAACCATACATTTCAATAATTGTTATCATCTTATGGTTTTCTTGTAAATGTATCATTGATTTGATGCTTAGCATTAAAGAAACTTTCTTATTTATGATTCAATTGAATCATACCACAACAGTGTATCTGATATTATTGTCTTATTATTGCAGATAGATAAATTGAAGTCAACACAAATTAAATTATTTTCTTGAGGATTCTACAAGATAAAATTTAATACAGCCAAGTTTCTTGCCTCCAACTCTAATATTATACACAAATGTATAGTCATAATTTATCATGGAGATATATATATATTCATCCATGTTGAATGAAAGTTAAAGGCGTTTTTGCTCTAAAGATTGCTGTCATCATAATATACATGTGTGTGTATATATATATGTATATATATATATTCATGCTTATATAATAATATGCTTAAGTAATAACAAGGGCTTCCCTGGTGGCTCAGAGGTTAAAGCGTCTGCCTGGAATGTGGGAGTCCTGGGTTCGAACCCTGGGTCGGGAAGATCCCCTGGAGAAGGAAATGGCAACCCACTCCAGTATTCTTGCCTGGAGAATCCCATGGACAGATGAGCCTGGTGGGCTACAGTCTATGGGGTCGCAAAGACTAGGACACGACTGAGCGACTTCACTTCATTCATGCTTATACCAATGGGTTATCATATGAGTAAAGTAATGTGATGCATGCTATGTGTATGCAGGGTTAGAACATAAAGTTAAGAGGCAGAAAAAATAAAATTTCCACATGCATTGGGAATTGTTAGCCTTTTTTTCAAATCTGAAAAGTTGAGATAAGCACCCTCCCATGCTGCTGGGATTAGACTCATGAGAAGCAGTGTGCAGCCAGCTTGCCAACTGGTCTCTATTGAATCCTTGGCTTCCTACTGTGTGCTCAGTCCCAAGCCAAGACTCTGGCCAAGAGAGCTGTTGGAGACACACAGATTCTGCCTTCCTTGTTCAATTGGCCTTCTGAGAAGATAAACTGGTAGCAGGCTTCTAATAGGTCCGAGCTTCTTCCTTTAGCCCTAAGGCAGGGAGTGCTGTGGATTGCAATAACAGTTCCTCCTATTGGTTTATGGAATACATTTTATGTCTCCAGTTTCCTGACATGGGCACAAATGCTCCTAGTTGACTCTCTCACATTCAAAGAATGTATATTTTAGGAAAATTTGTTTAAAGACAAAGATACAAATATCTAATCCTATTTCTTTTGTTTAGTCTAAAGAGGATGCTTTAAAAAATTAACTGACTTTCTCTTGAGAAAAGAGCTCAGGATAGAAGTGTGTGTGTGTGTGTGTATGTAAACTGATAATTTAAATCTCTTGTCTTTGTTGATATCCTCCTATCAGATCCTCTTTTCCTAGGTTTTGCTAGATTTGTGGGAGAAGGGGTGAGAAAAGCATCTGATATGAGACTCATTTGCAGGGATTACATTGTTGTATCCAACAGCAAGACAATCAACTCTTTCTTATGTGTACCTACCAGTAGTCAACGGAGAAGATGCTTTTGTGAATTAAAGTGTGAAATGCATGAGTTCAATCACCATTGATTGTTATGATAGTGATGCGCTAGCTCTTACATGTCCCAGAAGCGAATGAGCATTGGTTGTGGGTTCTAAGAAAGCCAGTCATTCTGCTCTAGTCCCTCCTAAGGAGAACTGGTCTTTCTTTTTTAATTTAAATTTATTTATTTGAAATTAGAGGATAATTGCTGTACAATATTATATCAGTTTCTACCATATATCAACATGATTCAGCCATAGGTATTTGTATGTCCCCTCCCTCTTGAACCTCCCTCTTACCTCCCATCCCATTCCACTCCTCCAGGTTGTCACAGTACACCAGATTTGAGCTCCCTGCATCATGCAGCAAATTTCCATTGGCTATCTAATTTTACATATTCTTTCTAAGACTTATTAATCATACCATATTTGGTCATTGGACTGAAGGAAAGCAAACCAGTCAATCCTAAAGGAAATCAACCCTGAATATTCATTGAAAGGACTGATGCTGAAGCTGAAGTTCCAATACTTTGGCCATCACATGCCAAGAGCTGACTCACTGGAAAAGACCCTGATGCTAGGAAAGATTGAAGGCAAAAGGAGAAAAGAGCAGCACAGGATGAGATGGTTAGATAGCATCACTGACTCAATGGATATGAATTTGATCAAACTCCAGGAGATAGTGGAGGACAGAAGAGCTTGACATACTGTGGTTCACGGGGTCACAAAAAGTCAGACATGACTTAGTGACTGAACAGCAACAACAATTTATATGTATTTCTATTGGGCTTATATTTTCCCAGTGGGATATGTCAGTTAGTCAGCCAAACATTAAGTCCAATATCCTGTCTGTCTGCCAGCTGATCAGTCAGGTAGAAAATGCAGGTAGTTCAGCATTCTCTGTCCGATGCGGGAGGTTCAGTCCCTATCTGGATGAAGCATGCTAAATATCATTGGACAGAGCTGAACACAGGCCATTAAAGAATCTGGGTCACTGGGTTCCAATATGCTTAGAACAAATGCTAATTCTATGAGCTCATTCTATGAGCTATACTGAGATATCCCAAACTTTAAATCTCTCACTGTTAACATTTCTCCCATTTCCAGAAAAAATATCAGAAGTCACAAAGACCTTCTCATTAGCTAAAGCTTTTCTTCTATGCATTTTAAAAAATATGAATACCTATACTTCCTATGTGCTAGCAATTGCTTACAAAAAAAAAATCAGTAACTATGTTTAATGGAAAAAGCTGTATGTGGCTACCTTTATTTGAAAAGCTATTTGTGAATACATACTATAACAATTACATTTTTCTATGAACTAGCTATATTTTCTGGGGTCTTGTTCAGAAGATTTCCTTCTAGGCCTATCAAGCAATTATTCCACTCTGGGGTGAAGTAATCCAGGTCTCTTCCATAGATGAGATATCTCTGGAACTAGATTGGAAAGAATTGATAAGATTTTTGACAACTAGAGAGGAGGAGTGACCAGAAGGAGTGAATGATAGAAGGTAAGACCATGCATGTCATATGTGGAGGTCTGCTCAGACTAAAATGACTGGAATGAAAGACTCACTGGAAGCAGTGGAAGAATAAAGTGTTTGCTGAATTATTATGTGAGATATCTTTACATTATTTGGAATCTTGATCCTGATATGGAGCTGAGCTAGCTGCCTCCTGGCATTAGAACCATTAAGCCTTTTAATACCTTTGGTGCATAGCTTTGGCTAAGAGTCCAAAGCTCAAATGCTCTTCATTAATGCAAGAGCCAGATGTCATCTAGCGTGATAGCCCTGTCAGTCCTCTAGGCTCTGGGACCCTGGGATAAACTTTCCAGCCAATATTGCCAGCATACTTGGCCAACTGTACTTTCAAAACAAAAGAAGTCTGGAGAAAGAGTCTAGAGATGGTGCCTTCGGTCCTTCAGCATCTCAAGGGCTCTCAGAAATTCTCCACTTATCACAAACAATTTTCTCCATTTCCTCATCAGTGGAAACAAGTAACCAACTCTAATTTCTCCTTTGAGATTATTGCAGTCTACATCTGCTTGCTTGCTTATTTCTGCTCAGCTGGCCATTAATGGATGTGAGTTTCCTTCCAACCTGTCATGAAATGAGAAGTTATAAAGCTCTGAACTTTTCAATAGCAGGGACTTCCTGGGAAAAGATGTGTCGGCGAAGAGTGAAGAAACCAACATATAAACTGACATACTCTTTAGAGAGGGTAAATAATTCAAATTTGCTGTTATTTTTCACTGCAGTAGTGAAACAGATGATCAGTGTTTTATATGCAATAATAATGTAAAAAAAAATCACCTAATAAGACATGGATAAAAGCAAGGCCTCTTTTCTTTCTTTTAATGAATATTCCACCTATGTATCTGTCCCCTCTCTTTATTCAAAGAGTGGAAGGTTCCTTGAAGGCTGAATGACATGTTCCTTCTCTTTGCTATAAGAGCTATGTTCTAATTTCTGGCATAGCATTACACTGCACTGACATATCTATTTACTTTCCTTCCTGCCCCACTGGGAAAGGAACATCATTTATTGATATTTGTGCTGCCCTTGGAATAAGTAAAACTAAATGTTTCAGTGGAAATGTAAGGCCTGCCTGATCAGATCCCTGCTACATCCACACCCCTATCTCAGCACTTTCTCATTTGGGCAGTACATTAGGTTATACTGATTTCCCTGGTAGCTCAGACGGTAAAGCGTCTGTCTACAATGAGGGAGACCCAGGTTCGATCCCTAGGTCGGGAAGATCCACTGGAGAAGGAAATGGCAATCCACTCCAGTACTATTGCCTGGAAAATCCCATGGACAGAGGAGCCTGGTAGGCTACAGTCCATGGGGTCGCAAAGAGTCGGATACGACTGAGCGACTTCACTTACTCACTTACTTAGGTTATACTGACCTTACTCAAGATCCTTAAACTTTTTAAATGTAGTATTTTTTTGTGTCTTGAATTTCTATTCTTTTTATCAAAATTGGGTACTCTGAAAATCTGCTTTGATAAGAATGAAATACAGATATATGTGACAATGATGACAGTGATGATGATGAAATTTATTGGTTTTGACTTTTCACAAGTGATTAAGTATTTCAGTGGATTTCCTCATTTATTCTTTATATCAGTGTTATAGATATTAATAGTGTTATCTTTAATTTATAGATGAGGAAACGGAAGCAAAAAGAGAACGAGCTAAGTACTGTAGGACACACAGTGTTAAAGCTGTGTGTCCAACAAGACATCAGCTTCTAGAGACTTTGCTCTCAACCATCTTCCTCTACTGCCTCTAGTATTTTTTTGGGGGTGGGGGGGATCCAAGAAAAACATTTATTATTATTCTTATATTTTGATTGGTTCTGTAGCTCATTCTGGATTATTTTTTTCTCTTCTTTTTCATCTGTTGCTGAGGTTTTTTTATTTTATTATCTAAGTTTTTGAAGATTTTTTAATCATAATTTTTATTTCCTTTATATATTTCTGCCTCTACATTGGCCTCTTGTGGTTCTGTGGGGATTTTTTTGTTTTGTTTGCTTGATTGTTTTCCTTATTGTTCTTTTCCTGCTGTAGTTATTATTTAATATATCTAAATCTTTTTTATATACTTCTGTTTAACTTTGCTTTTCTATTTTTTCTTCTACCTTCTACTTTTCTTCCTTTCTTTTCTTTTTTTTCAGCATGTTTGTTACTTTGTTTTGCTTTCTTTCCTTTATTCCCCAGTTGGCATTCTGCTTTGGTTTTGTTTTCCAGTTTGTGTTTTAGTTTTTATTTATTTATTTTTAAAATTTATGTTAATAGGAGGCTAATTTGCCTCTTGTATTTTATGGGACTTTCTAGACTCTAGAAAATGTCCTGGCATACTCATGATTCTAATCTACTAGGAAGGGGCTTCTGTGACATAGAAACTTTCTATCAATCCATCATATGTAAACCTGCATATGAATGAAGGGTGAGTCCCAACCAACTCATGTTTTCTATATAGGGGGCTTGGATCTGTGCTTTGGGGATTGTCTGCAGAATCTCTCTCTGCCTTCCCTTACTCTCCCAGCTATAAGAACTTGCTCAGAGTATCTTATTGATATCAATTGCTTCACTTTTAACTTAAGCTAAAATTTTCTCTCTTTATCTAGTCTCTCTGATTAGATTCTGTTTCATTTTGACTTTTTTTTTCTAACATCTTGTTCTGAAGATGCAAGCTAAATATCACATTCTTATAGGACACTCTTAATTCTGACTCAAATCATCTGAGTTTCCAAGTCCTTGCCTGCTCAGCTGGGAAATGAAGAGATTCAGTTCAGTTCAGTTGCTCAGTCATGTCCGACTCTTTGTGACGCCATGAATTGCAGCGCACCAGGCCTCCGTGTCCATCACCAACTCCGGGAGTTCACTCAAACTCATGTCCATCGAGTCAGTGATGCCATCCAGCCATCTCATCCTCTGTCGTCTCTTTCTCCTCCTGCCCCCAATCCCTCCCAGCATCAGGGTCTTTTCCAATGAGTCAGCTCTTTGCATGAGGTGGCCAAAGTACTGGAGTTTCAGCTTTAGCATCATTTCTTCCAAAGAACACCCAGGACTGATCTCCTTTAGGATGGACTGGTTGGATCTCCTTGCAGTCCAAGGGACTCTCAAGAGATTAAAATGCATATATTTTTAATTTTCAATAAAGTTGTCCTACTAAGTTTTAGAACACATTCACATTTGAGCTCAAATGGGATTGGCATTAAAATTGGCAGAACTTGTTTCCTCCATATCCAGATATGATAGTTAACACTGCGACATCTCTCTCACAGCAGCATGAAAAAGGAGGCAGAATTGAATTGTGATTTAAAGCACATGTTTTGCAATAGAACAGTTCTGGGGTTTGAAGACAGGCTTTGCCTCTTGCTAACTGTGTGTCCTTGGGAAGCTATTTAACCTCATATTAATCTATGTTTTCTTATATAAAATATAGGAATAATACTAGTATCAACCTCAGAGAATTATCACAAAGTTAAATGCACATGAAGTATTGGCAATAGTGCCTGAAACCCTTAAAAATGAGTAATAGACATTATTATATCGGGTTCTATATTAAAATAGTAAAGCCATAAAAGTTTTGTTCAAGAAGAGCTAACTTTGTCTTTTTACATTTGCTATTTTGAACTCCATTTTTGTCTGTATATAACAATTGTGTGAGTTACTGGTCAGTTTAGAGTCAGAATTAACTAGATGAAGAGTTTGGATTTTTAAGTAGAGCACTAGGGACTCCCAGGTCACTGTCATCATGTATTATATTTTGGTAATAAAGGGTGAGAACACCCAGCTGCTTTTATGATAGTATCATCTTGAGGGAATTGCCTCAGCTTTATAGGGTAAGAAAGTCAATATCATTAGCTCACTCCGGGGTGACTAAAGGTTTTCATCAGCTTATCTCAGGGAAATAACATGTGGAAACTAACATGGCATAGAGGTCAACCAAAGCTCTTTTCTAAAATGCAAATATGATCATGTCATTTGCTTCCTTGGCACCTATCAATGGCTCTCCATCGGTTTCAGGAAAAGGCTCAGACATAATATAAGCCTAAAAGGCCCTCTTGTGCTACATTCTATGAATCTTACCTCCCTCATCTCTTTCTCCTTTCCATTTGTAAATGATCTTCTAAGCATATTAAACTTTTGACATTTTACAGAATTGATCATTCTTTCAGTAGACTCTGGGTCTTTCCAGATGATATTCCTTCATCTTAGAGTGCTCTTCTCCCTGCTTCTGTTCCCCAGAACCACTCCTACTCACCCCTTGGTACCCTGAGAAGCATAATTTTCTCTGAGAAGCTATCACCACCCTGTAGTTCTGGTTATGTCCCCTTGCACCCTGCACTTATTCGATTTGTCTGTCATTGACTGTTCATTTTCTTGTTTCTTCCAGTTGATTCTAAGTTTAGGGAGGGTAGGACCCCTCCCTATCATGTTTACCATTATGTTTCCAGAATACAAAAAATACATGAAAAATATTTACCACTGAATAGGCTTGTACATCTGCATTGATCAGACCCTGGTGTCTGCAAGTGGTACCTTGCTCCCCAACTCCCTCACTTCCAACCTGGGTGGGCTTGTTCAGCAGGGAGCTCTCAGAAGTTCCCAGCAGACAGTTGCTTCCTTGCATAATGGGATTTAATAGTGGTATTTATGAAGTTTTATAAGCCTGATTATTTGTACTTTTCTAGTTATTTGAACCCAGGTCTGGGCTTGGCCAATTTAGAATCCCAATGTTTTTTAAAATTTATTTTGTTGAAGTATGGTTGATCTACAACGTCGTGCTACGAATCTCATTTTTCTTTATCATACATTGTAGCAGTCTTTACAGATGTTTCCTCTTCTGACTGTGAGGTCTGTCCATGTCTTCAATACCACCCCTGATCCAGCGCACCTTTTCAGATGCAGAATCATATCTCAGTGAGTATACAGGACCCAAGCTCTTCAAACAGTCCTTGTGTACATGTCAACCGCAAACTCCCTAACTATCCCTCCTTCCCACCATCCCCTCCTGGTAACTGTAAGTTCCTTCTCTAAGTCCGTGAATCTGGTTCTGTTTTGTAAATAAGTTCATTTGACATGTACACACCACTATATTTAAAATAGATAACCAATGAGGACCTACAGTATAGCACAGGGAACTCTGCTCAATATTACATAACAACCCAAATGAAAAAAGAATTTGAAAAAGAATAGATACATCTATATGTATAACTGAATCACTTTGTTTTACACCTGAAACTAACACATTGTTAATCAACTATACTCCAAAATAAAATAAAAAGTTTAAAAGAAAGTCCCTAACTCACAAGGGTATCTTTTGATTTTATGTTAAATCACTTTGTAATTCCTCATTAAGGATGAATTTCTAGCTACATGTTGCTTCTGGATGTTTTCATCAGCTCTTTCTTTACTTGACGTGTTTCAGTTGGATACCTAATAAGCAATCTTGCCTTTGGTCTTCAGTCCAGCCTTTGCCTCAGGGAACGGACTTGAAATTAAATCACTGCATTTATCTTCATATTCTCTTTTGTTTTGCCTCATTCCCATTACCCATTCAAGTCTGATACATCCACATGTGTCTCCAGCTATTAAGATTCAGTCTAAGAGAATGGCCTTCTCAGATTAAAAGAAACCCTTTCCAGAATGGTTAGAGAATGAGCATGGCAACTTTGTTAGAATTTCTAAACAAGATTTTATTTCATGCATATTTTAGGCAGGCTGATTCTTAATAGGTATTATTATCTCCCTAATGAGAAAACTACGAGTGTAGACCTTAAATGCAGGCAGGTCTATATTGTTATCTGCATGACTCTGGGGAAATCACTCTTTCTCTCTTACATCTCCTGCATTGGCAGGTGGGTTCTTTACCACTACCTAGGAAGCACCTCTAGGTGCTTGACTAGTTGACTCATTGGAAAAGACTCTGATGCTGGGAGGGATTGGGGGCAGGAAGAGAAGGGGACAACAGAGGATGAGATGGCTGGATGGCATCACTGACTCAACGGACGTGAGTCTGAGTGAACTCCGGGAGTTGGTGGACAGGGAGGCCTGGCGTGCTGTGATTCATGGGGTCGAAAAGAGTCAGACACGACTGAGTGACTGAACTGAACTGAACTGAGGAAGCACCTTTAAACTTCAGTATCTCCATATATAAAATAAAGCTAATAATAATAGTGCCTATCGTATAAGGTTGCCATGCTTACAGAGTGGTTGTATGTATAAATCTCTTAACTTAATATCTGGCACAGATTATATAAGTAGTATAGGCATTACTATCTTTACTGGATAGTAAAAATAGTAATCAGTAGTCAGCTAGTTATCAGTAGTCAGCTATCTCCAAATACTACAGTGAGATGACATAGTTTCTAACTTGGAGTTCCTAGTTTGGTAGTAGGTCCTGAAAACTAATTTGAGTGATAAAAGTATCAGTAATATTAGAGTTGATAAAGCAGTCATAATAAATAAAGAACTATTATATGGGAATATATTGGTTGTTCAAGGCCAAAGAAAGCATGGCTTCTACAGTGACACCCAGAGTCCCAGGGAGAGTTCTGGAACTCAACAAAAATGACCTTTCTTAGACTTGGGTCCAAAGCCTACCCCATGGAATACCTTGCCTTCATGAGATGACATTGAGAAAAATATAACCCTTTGGCATTTCTATTATGAAGTCAAAGGACCAGATGCCATCCTAAGTGATGTGTGCTTATTTGTGTATGTCCCTAAATACATGACATGTACTATTGATTTTCAACCGGCAGTTGCACAACAGCATCTGAAGACTGACCTTAAATTATCTGGGTTGCACATAAAAAAGTTCCTTGGACTTTTAATCAGAACATGACTCTATCCAGACACAGAGAGGAGAAGGATGTGAAGACAGCTTCAAAGCTCTGTGGATAGTTAATAGCTTTTTTACACATTTCCTTCTTAATAAGGAGGAAGAGAGGAGAGGAGAGGCCTTTTTCTCTAATTAGAAATTATAGAGCTGGAACTGTGTAATGGCATAGCTGCAGAGGACCTGGACTCTTAGTTGATCCAACTCCTCATTTTACAGAGGAGAAATATTGGGCTCAGAAAGATGGGTCACTTGCTTAAGTTCATGTGATAGAGAGAAGCCAGATCTGCAAATTAGCTCTTCAGAATTTAGATTTGGGGTGTCAATTTATAATCAATTTATAATCTTATAGTACTTCTGTCAAGTCTTTAAAGTACAGGACTACTGTACTATATCATTGTAACTCTATCAGTCAGCAACTTTCATCAGACAATGATTAAAAGCGTAGGCATGGTGATCAAGCAAACCTGGGTTCCACTCTAGAGTCTGCCATTTGTTAGCTATGTGGCCTTGGACAAATTACTTAACCCCAGTCAACTTAATTTTCTTCAACTGTAATGCGGATACTCAGTCAGCATCTGTTTTTATTTTTCTGACTCTAAAATGAGAGAATAAAGATAAATAATACAGTGCCTAGCACAAACTAAATACGAATAAATTGTGCCAAAATTATTGATTTCAACTAATGACCATTGTTACAAATATCAGAAAGCTATCCAAACTTGTTTAGGCAAAAAAAAAAAAAAAAAAAAAATCACTAAGAGATATTCTATAGTTCACTGAATTCCTAGAAGAAGAAGAATTTCTAGAAGAATGTTGTTCAGTCATGTAGTCATTTCTGACTCTTTGCAACCTCATGAACTGCAGCTTGCCGGGCCTCTGTGTCCCTCACTATCCCTCGGAAGAGCCCAAATTCCTGTCTATAACATCGTTAATGCAATCCAGCCATCTAATCCTCTGTCACCCTCTTCTCCTTCTGCTTCAATTTTTCCCAGCATCAGGGTCTTTTCCAACAAGTCAACTGTTCACATCAGGTGACCAAAGTATTAAGCTTCAGCTTCAGCATCAGTCCTTCCAATGAGTGTTTAGTGTTGATTTCCTTTAAGATTGACTGGTTTGATCTCCTTGCTCCATGGGACTCTCAAGAGTCTTCTCCAGCACCACAGTTCAAAAGCATCAATTCTTTGGCGCTCAGCCTTCTTCACAGTTCAACTCTCATATCCATACATGACCACAGGAAAAACCATAGCCTTGACTAGACGGACCTTTGTTGGCAAAGTAATGTCTCTGCTTTTCAATATGCTATCTAGGTTGGACATAACTTTCCTTCCAAGGAGTAAGCATCTTTTAATTTCATGCAGTCACCATCTGCAGTGATTTTGGAGCCCAAAAAATAAAGTCTGACACTGTTTCCCCATCTATTTCCCATGAAGTGATGGGATCGGATGCCATGATCTTCATTATCTGAATGTTGAGCTTTAAGCCAACTTTTTCACTCTCCTCTTTCACCTTCATCAAGAGGCTTTTGAGTTCCTCTTCACTTTCTGCCATAAGGGTGGTGTCATCTGCATATCTGAGGTTATTGTTATTTCTCCCGGCAATCTTGATTCCAGTTTGTGTTTCTTCCAGTCCAGCGTTTCTCATGATGTACTCTGCATATAAGTTAAATAAGCAGGGTGACAATATACAGCCTTGATGTACTCCTTTTCCTATTTGGAACCAGTCTGTTGTTCCATGTCCAGTTCTAACTGTTGCTTCCTGACCTGCATACAGATTTCTCAAGAGGCAGGTCAGGTGGTCTGGTATTCCCATCTCTTTCAGAATTTCCCACAGTTGATTGTGATCCACACAGTCAAAGGCTTTGGCATAGTCAATAAAGCAGAAATAGATGTTTTTCTGGAACTCTCTTGCTTTTTCCATGATCCAGCAGATGTTGGCAATTTGATCTCTGGTTCCTCTGCCTTTTCTAAAACCAGTTTGAGCATAAGGAAGTTCACAGTTCACATATTGCTGAAGCCTGGCTTGCAGAATTGAGTATTACTTTACTAGCATGTGAGATGAGTGCAGTTGTGTGGTAGTTTGAGCATTCTTTGGCATTGCCTTTCTTTGGGATTGGAATGAAAACTGACTTTTTCCAGTCCTGTGGCCACTGATGAGTTTTCCAAATTTGCTGGTGTACTCAGTGCAGCACTTTCACAGCATCATCTTTCAGGATTTGAAACAGCTCCACTGGAATTCCATCACCTCCACTAGCTTTGTTCATAGTGATGCTTTCTAAGGTCCACTTGACTTCACATTCCATGATGTCTGGCTCTAGGTGAGTGATCACCTAGGTGATCACTCTAGGTGAGTGATCGTGATTATCTGGGTTGTGAAGATCTTTTCTGTACAGTTCTTCTGTGTATTCTTGCCACCTCTTCTTGATATCTTCTGCTTCTGTTAGGTCCATACCATTTCTGTTCTTTATCGAGCCCATCTTTTCATGAAATGTTTCCTTGTTATCTCTAATTTTCTTGAAGAGATCTCTAGTCTTTCCCATTCTGTTGTCTTCCTCTATTTCTTTGCATTGATCTCTGAAGAAGGCTTTCTTATCTCTTCTTGCTATTCTTTGGAACTCTGCATTCAGATGCTTATATCTTTCCTTTGCTCCTTTGCTTTTCGCTTCTCTTCTTTTCACAGTTATTTGTAAGGCCTTCCCAGACAGCCATTTTGGTTTTTTGCATTTCTTTTCCATGGAGATGGTCTTGATCCCTATCTCCTGTACAGTATCACAAACCTCATTCCATAGTTCATCAAGCACTCTATCTATCAGATCTAGGCCCTTAAATCTATTTCTCACTTCCACTGTATAATCATAAGGGATTCAATTTAGGTCATACTTGTATGGTCTAGTGGTTTTCCCTACTTTATTCAATTTAAGTCTGAATTTGGCAATAAGGAGTTCATGGTCTGAGCCACAGTCAGCTCCTGGTCTTGTTTTTGCTGACTGTCTAGAGCTTCTCCATCTTTGGCTGCAAAGAATATAATCAGTCTGATTTCCGTGTTGACCATCTGGTGATGTCCATGTGTAGAGTCTTCTCTTGTGTTGTTGGAAGAGGGTGTTTGCTATGACCAGTGCATTTTCTTGGCAAAACTCTATTAGTCTTTGCCCTGCTTTATTCCATATTCCAAGGCCAAATTTGTCTGTTACTCCAGGTGTTTCTTGACTTCCTACTTTTGCATTCCAGTCCCCTATAATGAAAAGGACATCTTTTTTCGGTGTTAGTTCTAAAAGGTCTTGTAGGTCTTCATAGAACTGTTCAACTTCAGCTTCTTCAGCATTACTGGTTGGGGCATAGACTTGGATTACTGTGATATTGAATGGTTTGCCTTGGAAACGAACAGAAATCATTCTGTCGTTTTTGAGATTGCATCCAATTACTGTATTTTGGACTCTTTTGTTGACCATAATGGCTATTCCATTTCTTCTAAGGGATTCCTGCCCGCAATAGTAGATATAATGGTCATCTGAGTGAAATTCACCCATTCCAGTCCATTTCAGTTTGCTGATTCCTAGAATGTCAACATTCACTCTTGCCATCTCTTGTTTGACCACTTCCAATTTGCCTTGATTCATGGATCTGACATTCCAGGTTCCTATGCAATATTGCTCTTTACAGCATCAGACCTTGCTTCTATCACCAGTCACATCCACAGCTGGGTATTGTTTTTGCTTTGGCTCCATCCCTTCATTCTTTCTGGAGTTATTTCTCCACTGATCTCCAGTAGCATATTGGGCACCTACTGACCTGGGGTGTTCCTCTTTCAGTATCCTATCATTTTGCCTTTTCATACTGTTCATGGGGTTCTCAAGGCAAGAATACTGAAGTGGTTTGCCATTCCCTTCTCCAGTGGACCACATTCTGTCAGATCTCTCCACCATGACCCGCCCATCTTGGGTTGCCCCACAGGCATGGCTTAGTTTCATTGAGTTAGACAAGGCTGTGGTCCTAGTGTGATTAGATTGTCTAGTTTCCTGTGAGTATGGTTTCAATGTGTCTGCCCTCTGATGCCCTCTTGCAACACCTACCATCTTACTTGGGTTTCTCTTACCTTGGGCGTGGGGTATCTCTTCATGGCTGCTCCAGCAAAGTGCAGCCGCTGCTCCTTACCTTGGATGAGGGGTACCTCCTCACCGCCGCCCTTCCTGACCTTCAACGTGGGATAGCTCCTCTAGGCCCTCCTGCGCCCGCACAGCCATGGCTCCTTGGAGGTGGGATTGGTCCTCCCGGCCCCCGTTCCTGGCCTCGTGTGTGGGGTAGCTCCTCTGGGCCGCCGCCCCTGACCTCAGACTTGGGTAGCTCCTCTAGGCTGTTCCTGCACTGTTACAGCCTGGCACTCTCGGTCGCTGCCCCTGACCTCAGGGATATATAATTATAGCTAATTCTGTACAGCAGAAACCAATACAACATTGTAAAGCAGTTACCCTCCAATTAAAAATTTTGAAAAGAATAGTGCAATAACAGAAATGATTATTGAAAAAATTGCCATTTAAAATGTACCATTCTGTGGCATTAAGTCCATTAACATTTTCATGGATTACTAGCTTTTGATTCAAAATAATTTAATATGGATATATATTTTGAATAGAAATTTCTATATCTGGCTTCTAAAAAGGGACTCAAGAGCTCATAAAGTACTAATTCCATAAATTTTTGACACTCTTTGAAGATTGTTCAAAGATTTAATGTACCCAAATTAAGAAAAAAATCTACAATTCACTTTTTCCCCCCAATATCAATTTATACACTTAGATGATATTTAAATTTCAAACAAGAAGTACAATCCATTTTCTGCCTGATATAATGCAATTATTCTATAATCAAAATAAAATGCTTATTGCTGCTGCTACTGCTACTAAGTCGCTTCAGTCATGTCTGACTCTGTGCGACCCCATAGACGGCAGCCCACCAGGCTCCCCCGTCCCTGGGATTCTCCAGGCAAGAACACTGGAGTGGGTTGCCATTTCCTTCTCCAATGCGTGAAAGTGAAAAGTGAAAGTGAAGTCGCTCAGTTGTGCCCGACTCTTAGCGACCCCATGGACTGCAGCCCACCAGCCTCCTCCATCCATGGGATTTTCCAGGCAAGAGTACTGGAGTGGGGTGCCATTGCCTTCTTACCCCCCCTTAAAAAATTTCCATGCTAAATCACTTCAGTCATGTCCAACTCTTGTGATCCTTTGAACACAAAGAGGATCCAGGCTCCTCTGTCCACGGGATTCTCCAGACAAGAATACTGGAGTGGGTTGCCATGCCTCCTCCAGGGGATCTTTCCAACCTGGAGGTCGAACCCGCATCTCTTACATCTCCTGTATTGGGAAGTGGGTTCTCTACCACTAGTGCTACCTAGAAGCCCTTAAAAGGATGGAGAATGTAATATCTATAGCAGATGTCTCATTAGGGGATAGTTCAATACCATGTTGCAGCTAATCCAATCTGTAGTGCAAGCACCTCTCCTATGACTGCTTTGACCTGATGGGTCCAATGATATTCAAGGTATCTTTGGAAAATCAAGTGGCCATATGGAGTCCATCCCACATTTGATGAGGGTTCTTATAGCGCTAGCACTGAACTTAAGAGTGAGGACCATAGAAAAACTCTGGCTCCATGATATTCTTGCCTTCTGACCCTAAGAACATACTAACCTCTCTGTGCCTCATTTTTTTTTTTAATTTATAAGTTCCTATCCCATATCCTCTGATAATGACTGAATAAATAACGTAAATAATAATAATAATGATATATAAAAGTACTTAGAAAACAGTTTGGCATAAAATAAGCTCTAACATGTAAGAATTTGCTGACATGTTATTACATCCACTCTGTCTCTAGTTCCATGATAAGCCCCTTAATATTCTGTTAATAATAAATTATGGAGTAAGTTGTAATTTTAACCACTGAGAGAATTATGCTAAGTGAAATAAACCAGAGAAAGACAAATACCATATAATTTCACTTAGAGTGAAGTGAAAGTTCCTTAGTCATTTCTGACTTTTTGTGACCCCATGGACTATACAGTCCATGGGGTGTACAGTCCATGGACTTCCCTGGACTTGAAAGTCCTTGAAATTCTCCAGGCCAGAATACTGGAGTGTGTAGCCTTTCCCTTCTCCAGGGGATCTTCCCAACCCAGGGATTGTGAATCCAGGTCTGGCCCATTGCAGGTGGATTCTTCACCAACTGAGCCACAGGGGAAGCCCAATAATACAGGAGTGGGTAGCCTAACCCTTCTCTAGGGGACCTTCCCAACCCAGGGATTGAATCGGGGTCTCCTGCATGGCAGGCAGATTCTTTACCAACTGAGCTATGAGGGAAGCCTCTTATTTCACTTTTATGTGGAATTCCACTTACATGTGGAATCTAAAGAAACAAAACAAAAGAACAACAAAACAAACATAGTCAAAGATGCAGAAAACAAACTAGTGGTTGCCAGAGGGAAGAGAGTGGGAAGGCTGAAGAAACAGGTGAAAGAGAGTAAGAAGTACAAACTTCCAGCTAAAAAATACATGTCATAGACTTGTAATATACATATGGGGAATATAGTCAATAATATTAAAACAATTTTGCATGATGACAGATGGTAACCAGACTTACTGTGATTACTTCACTATGTTGTATACCCAAACTTAGTATAATAATGCATGTAGAGAATAACTTATTTTTAAAAAAAAATGTTTTTGAATGTGAAGAAGAGAACATCTTTACTTTAAAATGCCAAGTGTCTCCATCATGATCTCTCTAGGGTCTAAAGAGAACATCCTCTTTTGTCCACTTACTTTTCTGGGTACACTCAGCTTCATCTCTGCATCCTCAACAGCAGTGAGTTTACACAAACATTTTTGAATATTCAATAAATATTTTTTTGAGGGAGAGTCCTCAACAACTAAAATTATAAACAAGTAGGGTAGAGATTTCCTCTGTTTTATTCACTAATATAGCCCCTATACCAAAATCAGCACCTGGTACATAATAGATTCTCAACTAACATTTATCATAAGGATAAATGAACCACACACATTAAATGAAGCATAAATAGTTATAAAAATTATTGGATAATATACCAGTTCTGGATAGATGTTATGAGTAAAAGTGAATATAGGTATTTGGGCCATTTCTAATTCTAAATGATAAGTAATGAACATTTCTAAGAAACATAATTTTGTTATAGCTGATTCAAAGCCTTTATGCTATGGTTAAAAATATACACTAAATTCTAGCTCTTAATGCTGGATATTTTCAGAAGGGGGATGGCTAGAAAAACACGACAGAAGTCTATAGATGACCTTGATAGCTTCTTTGATGGAGAACACTCAAATTCTATTCCATTATTTAATATTGTGTGCAAATTGGGAGAAAAGAGGGCCTGATGTGATTTATGATCCATCTCTAAGGGAGTTAGCACAGGGCCAGTTGTTCTGTGAATGACTTTTGCTGATTTAGTCAGCTCTCATTTCTTTTAATCTTGAATATTCTCATTTACATGAGTGAGTGAGAAAAGGTATCATCTATAATCTAATGGAAAAGCAATTCTGCCATTTTTCAAGAAAATTTCAGCTTCAATTTTTTATATAGAGAATAAAAATTAAGTTTGGAAATCCTCTTTAGAAGCAGTGAAGTTAACTTTTGAGTTATCCAGACTTTCTGGATATACATAAGCGTTTACATAATTTTTGAAAGAGACCATCTGGATTAAGGGGGTGTAACAGAGGAAACATTTCAATTTTACCTAGGATGCATTACTCTTTTTTACATATTGTTTCTACTTGCCAAAATGTTAGAGGTAACTTAGAATCTTACATAGGCTGAGTTTTCACAGACTGAAAAGTGAAGTGTAGTGGGAAAGTGTTAGTTGCTCAGTCATGTCTGACTCTTTGTGACCCCATGGACTGTAGTCCACCGAGCTCCTCTGTCCATGGGATTCTCCAGGCAAAAATACTGGAGTGGATTGCCATTTCCTTCTCCAGGGGATCTTCCTGACCCAGGGATCGAAGCTAGGTCTCCTGCATCAAAGGCAGATTCTTTACTGTCTGAGCCACCCAACACCAAATCCAGGTTTAAAAGTGGAATCATATTAATACTGACCATTCAAATTTAGTTAATTCTTGTTAATTCTAATGCCAAATAGCCAACCTTCTGTAATGTCTTCTCCAGTTAAAGATCCCAGGCGGTCTCTCACATGTGTTTACAAATATAAAATATCTTAAACATGGACTCCGCAGTTACCCACAGGAGATGGAATGAAGCCTCTAAAAACTCTGGTTGAGAAGGAGAAATATCATATGACATCCCTTATATGTGAAATCAAAAAAGAAATGGTACAAATGAACTTACAAAATGGAAACATGCTCACAGACTTGGAATGTGAAAGCCACTCAGTTGTGTCTGACTCTTTGTAACCCCATGGACTATACAGTCCATGGAATTCACCGGCCAGAATACTGGAGTGGGTAGCCTTTTCCTTCACGAGGGGATCTTTCCAACCCAGGGATTGAACCCAGGTCTCCTACACTGCAGGCAGATTCTTTACCAACTGAGCCACCAGGGAAGCCCAAGAATATTGGAGTGGGTAGCTTGTCCCTTCTCCAGTGGATCTTTCCCACCCAGAAACTGAACTGGGTCTCCTTCATTGCAAGTGGATTCTTTACCAACTGAGCTATCAGGGAAGCCTCACAGACTTGGAGAATGGACTTATGATTGCTGGCAGGGAAGATGCGGGGAAGGAAAAGTCAGGGAGTTTGGGATGGGCATGACCCATTGCTGTATTTAAAATGGATAATCAGTAAGGTCCTACTGTATAGAACATGGAACTCTGCTCAGTATTTGGTAGCCTGAATGGGAGGGGGGTTGGGGAGAATGGATATATGTATACTTATGGCTAAGTCCCTTTGCTATTCACCTGAAGCTATCACAACATTGTTTGTTAATCAGCTATACTCCAATACAAAATAAAAAATAAAAAAAAATAAAAAAAACCAAACTCATCTGGTTGCTGAGTCATCTCTTCTTGTGGGTTTGTTATATCCCTGTATCATATCCTGAAACCATGTATGCATTCATGCTAAGTCTCTTCGATCATGTCCGATTCTGTGCAACCCTATGCACTGTAGCTTGCCAGCTCTGTCCATGGGATTCTCCAGGCAAGAATACTGGAGTGGATTGCTATTTCCTTCTCCAGGGGATCTCCCTGACCCAGGGATCGAACCTGCGTCTCCTGCATTGACAGCCAGGTTCTTTACCATTAGCGCCACCTGTATATTTAAAGTACTATACTTGTGAGCTTGATGACTTTGTTGTTTAGCTGCCAGGTCTTGTCTGATTCTTGTGATCCCATGGACAGCAGCATGCCAGGCCTCCCTGTCCCTTACTTGATGGCTTGATGGCTTACTTGCACTCAAATAAAACATATTTGGATACATAAAATAATATATAATCTTTTATCCCCTCTCACTATTCTGGTGGTCAGAATACGTTTCTTTCTGTACTATCCTCAGGATCTCAAAAAATGTGAAAAAGTAATTGTGCCATCCTGCCACCCACCCCCTGCAACAAAATCTCTGAGAAGATTGCAAAATAAAGAGAACTGAAGGGGAAACAACCTGATTTTAGCCATGACTGAGTTCCTGAGAAGGGCTCCCAGCCTCCTATGGCCTTGAGGGCTTCATACAGGAAGGAAATTAAGATGATGGAAATCCAAAATTGGTTTAAATAAAATCCTGGACTTTTCACTGAAAGTATTTCAGTATCCAACATGGCACCCAAGAGATATTATTGCCTCCCTTCTTTTTCTCTCCCAGCTTCTTTAGGGAGATTTTTAAAATTTCTTCTGTAATCTATATAAACCACAAAATTCCTTGAAAATACTATCTGCAAGAAATCACATTCCAGTTATACCAGTCTATAACCTATAATAATTAAAACTTCAATCCAGATATTATTAGAATTTCAAAGTATATCGAGTGGTATCTTAATTCATATTTAAGCAAAACTTTTAAGAACTTCCTTCCCAATAATGCCTGCTGTCTCTCTCACATACTGCAGTGGTTCTCAAATGTTCTGTACTTTTTTTTTTTTTTTTAATGATATTGACCTCCATTCTCCACCCTCTCTCCCCAAATTGATGCTAATTTTGGATCCTGATGTCTTGGTTTCTCTCCTTAATCTTTTCTGAAGTTCATCTTTTTTTTTTTTTTTTTTTGCAAGTTCATTGAGATTTTCTGACTTTTTTGTTTTTTCTTTTCTTGTTCATAATTATCAGGTTCTGTAAAACAAATGATGTTCAAATTCAAGGGTTAAACAAGCAAGCAAGACTAATTATATACTTTATTTCATGCTCTTCTTGTTACCTGCCCATCTTCCTTCCCTCTATTCAGATTTTTTGTTTTCTTTCATCATTTCAAAAAGTTTTCTCCTGTCTATGAAATAAGAGGATACATTTTTCTTAAATATATTACTGTTAATTGGGTCTGGTAAACATGAAAATATGGATAATTTATTGAAATTGTTGAATTTTCTGGACTCTTTTTCTTAACCAGTGGAGCTCAATCGTGTCTGCCTTAGATCTCTTCATCCCTGCCCTCCTGGATTATGTAATGTTGCAATCTTTTGTCATCCTTTATCTCTGTCAATTAAACAGGAACACGGGAAATAAGCAGCATTTCCTTGTTTTCTTACAATGCTTTTCATCTCTTCTCTAGTTGATAAGAGATATCTGTAAACTTTGGTTATTTCTCTGGCATGGACTGAAGTTAATTCAAGTAAAGGTTTTAGTATTAAAGACTCACTAAAGCTAGGAGGCTTATGTGTTTGTTGTCAGGTTTTGAAGGTCACACAGTTCTAATAGAGAACAAGCAGGAAAAAAGAGACCATTGGAAGGACCGTGAAGATCCCAGTGATAGACTGGCAGCACTGATGTCTCTTGACAGTGTGTTTTCTCCACTGTAACCATCTTCTAGCATGTGTAATGGCACATGGAAATAAATGAAAATTGGGAGAGCATGGAAAATGTTGTAATGTGAGTTGAATTAATTTTAAATCAACTTCATTGACATATAGATTAACTATAATGAAATGCAACTGTTGCAATTGTATATTTCTATGAGATTGACAAGTTTGAAGGGACGTGTAACCACCACTACTATCCATATATATCCATACTCTAAAATATGCATTTGTGCCCTAACACAGTTTATCCTCCAAGCTGGCTCTGGTAATCATTGCCCTGTTTCTGTCATTTTAGACTGAGATGTGTCTTTAATTTTGCATATAAATGAAATCATATAGTATATCTCTATATATTTTTACATCTGACTTCTTTCACTTGGTATAATGCTTTGGAGATTTGTCCATGTTATTGTGTGTATCAGTGGTTTATTCTTTTTTATTGCTGAATAATATTTCATTATATAATATATCATAATGTGTTTATCTATCCATCAGTTGATGAACATTTGAATTCTTTCCAATTTTGAGTTAAAGGTTCCTGTGAACATTCACATACAAGTGTTCATATGAATATATGTTTTAATTTCTCTTTTGTAGATTCATGGGAGTGAAATTCCTGGGAGGTATATTAATTGTACATTTGACTTTGTAAGAAACTGAAACCATTTTCAAAAATGATTATACATATATACAGAATCTAGAAAAATGATACTGAAGAATTTGTTTACAGGGCAACAATGGAGAAACAGATGTAGAGAATAGACTTATGAACATGGGGAGAGGAGAGGCAAGGGTGAGATGTATGGAAAGAGTAACATGGAAACTTACTTTACCATGTGTAAAATAGATAGCTAATGGGAATTTGCTGTATGGCTCAGGAAACTCAAACAGGGGCTCTGTATCAACCTAGAGGGGTGGGAGGGGGAGGGAGACAGGAGGGAGTTTCAAAAGGGAGGGGATATATGTACACCTATGGCTGATTCATGTTGAGGTTTGACAGAAAACAGTGAAATTCTGAGAAGCAATTATCCCTCAATTAAAAAATTAATTTAAAAAAGTGATTGCAATACTTTACACTCCTATCAGCAATATATAAAAAATTCATTTTCTTCACATTCTCATCAACACTTGGTGTTGTCAATGTTTTTCATTCTACCCTTTCTAATGTGTATATAGTGGTGCATGCGTGTTAAGTTGCTTCAGTCCTGTCCAACTATTTGGAACCCATGGACCAGAGCCCACCAGGCTCCTCTGTCCATGGGAGTATCTAGGCAAGATACTAGAGTGGTTTGCCATGCCCTCCTCCAGGGTATCTTCCCGACCCAGGGATTGAACAGCGTCTCTTACATCTCCTGTATTTACAGGCGAGTTCTTTACTACTATGGCCACTTGGAAGACCATGTGTAGTGGTATCTCGTTATAATTTTAGTTTGTATTTGTCTGATAAGTAGTGATTTCGACCATTCTTTTCATAGACTTATCAGTGCATCATATATCATCTCATGTGAGGTTCCCTTTCAAAATTTTTGCCCATTTATTATTGGGTTATTTTCCAGCTTATGGAATTAGAAGATTTCTTTATGTACTTTGACTAAAAGAGCTTTGTCAAATATATGTATCATGATATATTTTCTCCCAGTCCAAAACTTCCCTTTTTGGTTTCAACAATATCTTTCAGTGAGCATAAGTACTGAACTTTTATGAAGTCCAGTTTGAAAGTTTTGTTTTTTTTTCTTCTTACGGTTTGCGGTTTTCACATCCTATGGAATCTTTGTCTATAGTAACAGTGTGAAGATTTTCTTCGACATTTTCTTTTAAAAGTTTTATAGTTTTAGCTTTAGATTTTATATTATGTTGATTTTCCTTTAAATTAATTATGCATTTATTATGTGAGGCAAGGGTTGATATTTTTTCCCCCTGCATTGGTGTATTTACTTGTTCCAGCACCACTTGTTGAGAAGACTGTCTCATTTAATCATCTTGGCACCTTTTGGAAATCTATTGACCAAATACCTGGGGATCTATGTGTACAATTTATATTCTTTATGACTGACCCAGATATGATATTGGCCCAGAACGCCAATTCAGTGTTGAATAGAAGTAGTTAGAGTGAGCATCCAGGACTTGTTCTTAACCTTTGGGATTAAGTTGCTAAATTTCTAGTTGGGCTGATTAAGGCCAAAAGATACAAACCATCAATACTAAGAATAAGAGAAAGAGCATCATTACAGATCCTAATGACATCAAAAAGAGAATAAGGAATATTCTGAGCACCTTAATGTTAATATAGTCAACAAGTTATATGAAATGAACAAAGTATTGGGTTGGCCAAATACCTGAGCAAACTTCTTGGCCAACTCAATATTTGAACAACACAACTGTTAAAACTGACTTCAGAAGAAATAGAAATCCATGATCAAAAACTTAACACAAAGGAAGTTCCAGGACAGGTGGTTTCACAGGTTAATCCTGTTGCACATTCAGTAATACCAATCCTTCAAAAACAAAGGTAGGGGAACACTTCCCATCTCATTTTCTGAGGCAAGAATTATCCTGATTTCAATAGCAGACAAAGGCTTTCCAATAAAAAGCATTGGAAGTCAATGGCCCTAGTGAACATAAACATAGACATCATTAACACAATATTAGCAAATTAAATTTAGTGGTAAATAAATATATCATAACCCAATTAAATTTATCTTAAGTCTTAACTTTAAGTTTTAGTCAAAAATCTATTCCCTGAGAACAGGCTTAAGGCAAGTTGTAGTTTGCTCCTGTGGGTACTTGTTAACTTCAATGGGATAATACAATTTCTCTGCTGCTGCTGCTGCTAAGTTGCTTCAGTCGTGTCCGACTCTGTGCGACCCCATTGACAGCAGCCCACCAGGCTCCCCCCTCCCTGGGATTCTCCAGGCGAGAAAAGTGGAGTGGGTTGCCATTTCCTTCTTCAGTGCATGAAAGTGAAAAGTGAAAGTGAAGTTGCTCAGTCGTTTCCGACTCTTAGCGACCCGATGGACTGCAGCCTACCAAGCTCCTCTGTCCATGGGATTTTCCAGGCAAGAATATTGGAATGGGGTGCCATTGCCTTCTCCGACAATTTCTCTAGGTTCTATATATTCTTATGAGGTTATTACCATAGTTTTAAGACCCAAAACTACAGACAAGAGACCCCTGTATTTATAATAGCTGTGCCAACCTGTGTATTATGAACTGATTAGTGTCTTCAATGCATTTATTATCCAGCATGAGATATACATGAGATAGAAAATTGTGAATGGTGCCCATTCTGAAGGGATGGTGTATAACTATAGTGAAAATTCTGTGATTCAGAGTGTTAAGTAGGTCTTTTTAAAGTGGAAGTTTAGATCAAAGTAGAAGGTGATAACCCACGAAACAGGTGAATTCAGATCTGGGTGTTAAAGTAGTTCTTCATTTTCTCAACAATCATCAGAATATATTTTGTATCATGATTCCTCATGACTGTGTTGTATGATAAGTTGCAGAATGGGGCTGTTTAAATTTTACATACAGTAGAGTCACTTCCAATTCACTCTCATTCTCATGAGTATTCTGGAATGTTTTCTCAAGTGGATAGAACAGTGATAAAGTTATAGCCTGTGCTAGGAATAGTTTAAAACTAATATTGTATCTTATTTATTATATTTTCCCATAGAATATTCCATCAGCTATTATGTCTGCCATGGTTAAGGTGGTGAAAAATTAAAATAATTGGTATTCTAGTTTTTGCTAACTCAATTTAGCTGTACTAAGTTTGGAAAAGTATTAATTCACCAACACTTTGAGACCTTGAGAAGCAGATTAGCTGAAAAAAGACACCCTCCCCCACCCTCTGCAATCTGTTAACTCTGTTTCCAACTTCCACCCTTGATTTTGGCCATGTTGGCAGTAATTAGCTGAAGTCTAGTTTTATCTTGAACAGTTCCTGTAAGTCTGCTTTACTTGCAGTTTTATTAAATATGCATTTAATGCAACCATTGTCTTATAAGGTTGATTTTGCTACAGCTTTTACACACTTTGTGCAAAATGTATCAGGATGACAAGTAAAAATTTTCCCTTTCTTTTGTTGAGGATTGCCAGTGGAGTCAAAATCGATTATTTAAAATCTGGCCCATGGCATCTTAAAGAGCCCAAGTTTAATTATATAAATGACTTACAAATTGGGAAAATGTGATATAATGGAAAACCCTTGAGTTTTATAACCAGGAAGTCTTGAATTTCTATTCCCGTCCCCTTAATTTAATGATTTTATGACCCTAGATAAGTCACTAAACCTTCCTGGACTTTTCTTTCCTTATCTGTAAAATGGTTGTAATGTCTGTGTTATGGTTCAAGTTTCATCTGAAGTGCCACTTCCTGATTCTACCATCCCATTGAGATCTTTGTGGATATTTTGTCTGCAAACAAACAAACAGACAAAAAAACTGCTTCAATCCCATATCATCTTCTTTTTGGGAACAGGTTCTTCAGTCTTGCCCAAAGATTGGCTCAAGGCCTAAAATAAACCAATCAGATATTTCTTTCTTCCACTACTGTTATATGGAGAAGCATAGAAACTGGCAATTGTTGTGCAGAGTCATGCCTTGGTAGGATCCCCAGGTAGATTCTTGATGTCTTGTTTATGAGATTCCAAGATTACAATGTAATCTGTCCTTTACGAAGCCTGAATACTGTCTCCTTTCTTGGATTCTGTGAACTATCATGATACTCATTTCAGAAACCCACTTCAGGTTTTCAGAAATAGTTTCTGTGTTTGACATTCAGAAATCTTAACAAAATCTATCCCTTATCAGATGCCTCCATAATGCCCTTCACTCCAGTCTTTATAACACATGTGACAATTGTAATTGATTTTTCAACATTTATTTCCTTTACCAGAGAGTAAATTCTATAAAAACAAGGAACACTGTCTGCCTTGTTCCTCTGTTTCCCAGTGCTAATCCCCAGCATAGTGCCTGTCACTGGAAATAGTTAATGGTGGATACATAAAGGGTTTATGTAGAGCTCTCACAGCCCTTAAAAAGTGTGAATACTTCTCTTCCCTCCTTTTTCTACCCTTCCCCTGTTCCTTTATTCTAACACCAAAAGTTCATCTCTTTGAAAATACAAATACTGCAATACCCACATGTCCTTGAGCTTTAAATTGTGCACACATATCTTTCCTCTACCCACCTCTCCAATCAGTGAGTCTTAAAGTTTCTCTTGAAATGAAAGCAGATTCAGCACACAATTCACATGCTTTGAAAATCAAAACTAGGGTCAGTGTCTCTCCTAAGGGAATGTAACAGAAAGGCCCCACATCCAGTTAGTGCCTGGATGTTTTCTGCCAAAGCTTTGCCCTCTGCTCCGTCTTTCCTGTGGACATTGCTGTGCGGGTGGCCCCAGTTGTACTGACCAGAGGTCCTAGAAAAAGGTGTGTATAACAAGTCCACACAGGGATTGAACCCATGACCTGGTTCTTATTAGTAAGTCTGCCCAGCAGACCTGACTCTAAACTGGTCGCTGAATTTCTCTTAGATCACTCCTGCTATCTTAGCTCCAAGATCATGAGTCTAACCCTATATAGTTAACTCAAAAATGTCTTCCTGCCATTTTTAGAATATCTGGAGGAGAACAACCTTGGCCTTGGTCAGTGTTTGGAAAGGGCAGTTGGTTTGTAAGAAAGTGAATGCATTGCTATTCCAGGGAGTTACAAGACAATGTCATGTTTCTTCTCTTTTCATTTTTGGCCCTGGAGGCTGGTTTTGCAGTATGGCTATTGGACTATAGATACAGACTTCTGGTTTAGCATGTAGCCAGAATTAAACAGAGGGAAGTACAAATCTACAGAGAATGTAGGACTATCCACACAGGAGAAGCTAGCTATTTTAAGAAAAAAAGAAGCTGCCTCTAGCTAAATGCCTATTATATGCTGGACACTCAGCTACACATTTTTACTTATTTTTGTTGATGTTCCTTCATAGATATTATTTCCCCCATTTTACACATGAGTGAACCGAGGCATAGAGAGGTTTAACTAATATGTTTAGGGTTACCCAGTATAGTATGGATGTTGATCATCTCCTTCCATTTTAGAATTCTTCACATCCTTTCAGCAATACTGAATTTCCTCTGTTAACCTATTGCTCCCATGTCTCTATGAGAAATTCTGTTTTGAACTTGTTTTCGCTGCCTTAGACACACAATAGATTTGCCTTTCTCATTAGCCAGTTCTGAAAAATATCAGTCATATTTAATCAAAATTTCATTTCACTTCTCACATCTTTTTTCCAATGTGGCAGGTGTTTATTTTTTCAGGTTCCATCTTTCTTCTTACGTCTGGATATGTTCCTTCACAAAATCTGGGTGAAGCTGATGAATTTGCATTTCCACAAGATCTCTCTGTTAGTCCTACCCTAGCCCCAAACATTCTGACATAGGAGATCCCAAAACATAGGTGGAGAAAGACTATGCCAAGGGCAGAAGGGCTGTGCTGCTTCTTTCACTGTGTTTAACTTGAAATCAGAAGTTAAGGAAAGTTGATGCTTGGAAGACATAAGGCTTTGGCTTAGATCCTGGCTCTTTCATGGTTTGGGTGCATAAACTTGGACAATCTCATCAATCTCTCAAATTGTCAATTTCCTTACCTATAAAATGAGCACACTAACAGAATCTCCTTCATAAGGTTGCAGAGAGCTTAAAATGAGATGGATACTAGGCATATAGCAAGCATTTGATAAATTTTTTCTTAAAATTTCTTCCAAATATTGTACTTCCTACATAATACAGAAAACTAAGACCAAAAAACTAAGATCATGGCATCTGGTCCCATCACTTCATGGCAAATAGATGGGGAAGCAGTGACAGACTTTATTTTGGGGGGCTTCAAAATCACTGCAGATGGTGATTGCAGCCATGAAATTAAAGATGCTTGTTCCTTGGAAGAAAAGCTATGACCAACCTAGACGCCATATTAAACAGCAGAGACATTACTTTGTCAACAAAGGTCCGTCTAGTTAAGGCTATGGTTTTTCCAGTGGTCATGTTATGGATGTGCGTTGTACTGTGAAGAAAGCTGAGTGCTGAAAATTGAAGCTTTTGAACTGTGGTATTGGAGAATACTCTTGAGAGTCCCTTGGACTGCAAAGAGATCCAACCACTCATTTCCTAAAGGAAATGAGTCTTGAATATTCATTGGAATGACTGATGCTGAAGCTGAAACTTCCATACTTTGGCTATCTGATGCAAAGAACTGACTCATTTGAAAAGACCCTGGTGCTAGAAAAGATTGAAGGCAGGAGGAGAAGGGGATGACAGAGGATGAGATGGTTGGATGACATCACTGGCTCAATGGACATAAGTTTGAGTAAACTCCAAGGGTTGGTGATGGACAAGGAGGCCTGGCGTGCTGCACTCCAGTCACAGAGTTGGACATGCTGAGCGACTGAACTGAACAGAACATAATACAGAATAATTCCAAAGTAGATTCAGTAAGGAAATATGGATTAAAATTAGAAAAATGTTGGGGAAAATGCAGAAATTAGTTATACTCGGAAATTAGAATTTCAGTTATTCCAACAAATGCCTGTTATGTGCCTGTTTTTCTGCATTGCTCTGTGTACTGTGCTAGGTATATTTTGTGGATATATCTCAGCCTTAAAACTGATAGGCAGGTGGGCAAACCATTCCACTTGTTCGTTTTGTTGGAGACAAAATATTGGATTAAGAGAATTATGATTCTGACCTAATATGGACAAATTTAGAGATATTTGTTCTAAGTTTTCAAAGCTTGAAAATATGAGTACATTACCACTAAAATAAAAGATCTCTTATTTCAACCAAGAAGAAAAATAATGTAGCCCATATAGATTTGCCCAAATTTGAAATTCCAGGAAATTATCCTTAATATTCTCTCTCCTCATTTTTTTCTGTGACTTTAACTCTCTGATTGGAATTAAGCCAATTTATTTTGTGAAGATTTTAATAATATATTAATTATGATAAGATTGGAGCCTAATGACTAGCTGCTTGTGACTGAGAGACACTGGACTATTTTTATATACTCTCTGCCCTTTCAGTCTGACCTACTTTGACAGTTCAATTAAACCAATTGACTGTTGAAGTTTGTTTATGAGATGGCTGGGGAAGACTGACTATTTGGGGTGTTTGGCATTTGTACAAGATACCGTTTAATAAGTTCCCTCAGTGTATTTCTGGAGTCCAGGAAAATGTCATTCTCTAACCTGTTAGGTAAATCACAGTTGAGTATGTATGTGTGTTTTGGAACTTGCATTCCAAATTCTTTGCTCACACAGAATTTTTCCTTAAAAAAATTTGTGTATAACTTGATTATTGTCGATCTACAGGTCTCAATTTCATGTAACTTGAATGAGATTGATTCATGTGCTTAATTGTTCCATTACTTTTCATCCAATGTTCATTCATTCATTTTTTTTTCCAGTGATTATTTATTGAACACCTACATTTCCTCAGGTGCTGTAATGGACCCTGGGGATAAGCAGAAAAAAAAAAAAAAATTTCTTTAAAGAAATAGACTGACAAGCAAATAATCAAATCAATGATTTAATAAATATAATAGCCATATGTATCACAGAGGAAGAATGTGGGTTACTTCTTTTGTTCGAGGTTTTTAGCTGTCACAATTTATTAGTAACATTTTCCTATCTCCCAGCATACATACATGCTAGGATTCTGTTGTTTGAGTTACTGTTTTATACCAAGTACGTGTGAAAAACATGAAAAACTGCATTTTTCAGCTTTATTGAAGATGCTAGTACTAAGAGCATTATGGTGTATATGTTCAATGCTATTGTTCAGGAGCTAATATATAACTATATGCCTTTTCATTGCTGGCTGAGAAATATCCTCATTTGCCCCCTATTATCACTACTCTCTTACAGTCTTTGATCTCCTTGATACTTTTGATACTCTCTTGGGTTGACCCCCATCTTATTTATTTAAGTCTTAGCTCCCTAAGCAGACCCTTAGACTACTTGAAGGCAGGATCCATACATGATTCATTACTGTTCTGCTGGACAGACTTTTGTTCCAATACGTGCTTAAACAATATGTATCGGTTTGCTGATGCATTTCTTCCTGTTTATGTGTTTTAAGTAAATGAACATTGATCAGTGGTCAGGATCATTGTAGCCCCATCCATGTAGCTGTTGTTGATTAGTCTGTTTTTCAAGGTTACAAATCTTAAAAGGCAGTGGAATCTGGCTTTCTTGGCTCTACAACTTTGCAGGTAAATTACCAAGGTACTTAGTTGAATAAGCCCACTAACACCATACTGCTTGTTGTCAATATGAAGGCTCATTGGCTTTAGATCCATCCAAGAGATAGTGAGGGAAGTCTGGTGTGCTACACATTGCGTCACAAAGAACTGGACACAACTTGGAGACTGAACAACAACTACCAAGAGAGAAAAAAAAAATGCGAGAGTGACAGGTTCTAAGTATGGACAAGTGTAACTCCTTATCAGTGACAGATTGGACCTCAGTTATTATGAAAATTAGTTAGTGGAAATGTGGATGGAATCCCAAGATAAAAGGTAAGAATCGCAAGCCCACTTGAGGAAAGAAGCTATTTCTACTGGCTAAACCTCAGCTTTTATAATCTTGCTTTCCTACTATTAATGTCAGATACTTGTCCTGCTAATCTTCTGTTATATCCTCAAAGGTTTTTAAGTTTCCTCTATTTCTGCCTGTACACAGATTTATCATTGATTTTTATTTAATTCATATCTAACTTGTAGGAGGGTTTTCTTAACTTACTAATTCAGAAATAATAGTGGAGTAGATTGAAGCAGTTCAGTTTTTACATTCACCCCTTATTTGTAAGTACCCAGTGAGAGGAAGTACATTACAAAGGATAAGAGTCGTATGTTGCTAACATAAATGTTCTGTGTTTGCATCTCATCTTTGTTACTTGTCGGCCAGTTGACACTGAAGAGGTGGTTGATGTGTTTGTGCATCGATATTTAGTTCATTGGACTGTTTTGAGGACTTTATGAGTTGGCAGATAGAAAATATTTAGAAGGGCTTACAAGGAACTCAGTGGATATTAGTCACTATCTTTATTATGAGTATTGCTGTTATTTTGCCACTAGACATTCAGGGGATAGGGTTTTAATGGTATGACTTCCAAGAACAAAAGTAGAGTCAGACCCTGCCCTCCATTTACCTTGTTTCCCAGCCAAATTTTGGACTAAGACAAATATGTACTTAGAACCAAAGAAGATTAAAGAATATTGAGTTAGTGCTTAATAATGCCCAAAGCAAGGCTCTCTTGTGGAACTTTTTGTAAACTGAACTCTTCATTTCTTCATCTTCAAGAAGAGGGAGAAAGGAGAATAAAAATTGGGAGGAGGATATACTTGAGTGTGGCTTCAAAGACAGAACAGCAATGAGAAAGAGAGACATGCTGGTTACAGTGGAATCCTGAGTTTGCTTATCAAAAAAAAAAAAAAAAAGGTAGTGTGCAGACTTAATCAGAAGTGCTGCCTAATAAAAAAGGGACCATACCAGATTTTAATCAATAATATTAGCAAGTTCTTCTAATCTATGTAATGACTACAAAGAGGACACACAGAGGTAGAATTGTGGGGAAAGATAACAAAAATATTCCTTTACATATGCTATATTCAGGACTTCTTGCAAAATCTTGTCCAGATGCTATAGATTAAGAATTTGAAATATAATATGGTTGATAATAAAATGAACCACATAGCTCACTGTTATAAAGGGTTGAGTAAGACATTTTCCATAAGGAAGAATCAAACAAAATTACATAGGCAGTCTGGGCAGAGTTTCAGCTTGTGCAATTTAAGAAGGTTTCCTAGAAGAGGTAACATTTAACAAAAGTCAGAATTTACTATGCATTGGCTTTGTGTACGCAATGTGTTAAGTGCTATACATATATTATCCCATTTTATTCTCACAAGTACCTTATGAGGAAAGATTGCTTTTCCCATTTTCCAAATGACAAAGGAGGCTTAGAGAGATTAAATAATTTCTAATGTTTATGAGTAGTAACCAGCCGAATCTGGTTCAAAGCCAGATTTCCTGAGGATGATTACCTAACCTCTCCATTCTACTGATTTCTTCTACTTTGCTCTGCTGTTTCCTATCAGGAGATAGGAAGGGTCTAATGGAAGGCATAAGGGAATATGTGAAGAAAACAGTGGCTATTTCAATCTGTTTCATAGATTTCAATTAGGGAACACGGCCCAAGGCCTGAGGCTGGGGATGGAGAGTTATAAGGCATAGTCACTTCTACTAAGAAGCTGGGAGACAAGGTAATGAATAAAGAGTGTCAGGGAATAGTACAAAGAGTAAGTTGTGAATATTTCATTGATGACTACTTATTAAGTACCTACAATATGCTAAATTAAAGAGATTGTAAAGATGATTACAATTTCTACTTCTAAAATGTTTCTATAACTGATTAGGTAAGATGATAAAGGTACATAAACAACTATAATAGAAGGCAGGATATGTTAAGCTCTAGCAGAGAGGATTAGGAAAAATGGAACCAAGAGAGAACACAGGAAAATAGAAAAGCAAGACTGTCACCCACTGTACATGGATCGCTTTATATGCTACTGCACTACTTTGGGGTTTACCTCATTGATTTTTACCACCACTGATAAATATATAGAAATTTACCCTAATTTTATACATTAGGACACGAGGGCATATGCAAGGCTGTGTTCCACTTCAGGACAAAAATGAAGGCCATAAGAAGCAGATCTGTCTAACTGCCAAGGCTGTTTTCTTTGAAGGTAGCATTTGACATTTGATAAGAAAGAGAAACAGATATAGAACAGTATAATATACAGACTCCAGGGTAGTCCCCAGATATTCTCGTCTCCCAATAGTCACACCCTGTATTGGTCTATGTCATATGGGCTCTAGTAGAGAAAGAGTCTGAAAAAAGTGTTGTGAAAACATCAGTTGAGAAAATTCAGAAGAAAAGGAGCCACATTTAACAAGACAGTTCAGTAGAAATTTGCTGCGTCTAGACTGGATACATCAACTCGTTACAGATCAAAGCTGCACTAAAGATATATTATTCATCCCTATCTCTAGTCCTCTATCTAATGATTCAGCGATTTGCATGGGAGTCTGGAGCCTTCTGGCAATGGACTTATGAAATTCAACCATTCATACTTGGGGTTAAGCAGTGTATGAACACGTTTGGAGGTCTACGGGGATCATGAAAGGAGGATACAAATACATAAGTCTTAGGAGAGGATTCATTCAACTCGAGAAAGGAAGATTTACCTCAGTGAGCCAGACTCCATATAGAGCCTGAGGATCACATGGGATAAGCAGCTCTCGGAATAAGTGCTTTGCTTTTGTACTTGAAACCAGCCAGAATCATCCACCTGAGTAGTGTCTATTCTTAGGAAAAGTGTCTATTTTAGGAAAAGAAGTATTATATCTACAAATATTAAAAATAGTTTTATCATCTAGCTGTTCCATTCAGTTGACTATGAAACCCTGTAAATGAGCAGAACCATGAGATCCAGGAAGAAAAGGAAGAGCATTCAGGTAGATTGGAGAGAAGTGAGCAGGAGAGGGGTCAGAATCAGTGGTGCCAGTAGCAGCCAAAGGGTATGTTAGTGTCCTGGAAATGGGTAACTGCATGAGTGAGGTCCATGGTAATGTGAGATCTCATTCCAGAAGAAGGCACACAGCAATGCTCCAGGAAAAGACACAGGAAGGAGCCTGGACTGAGCACTGGAGGAAGGGTGACCAGCTATCATATTTTGCCTAGGGACTGAGAAATGTTTTAGAAAGGGGGACTTTCCACACTGAAATGGGAAAGCCCTGGGCAAACAGGGACCGATGGATCACATAAACCAGAAGGATTTGTAAATATAGTGTGATACTAATGGGAACCTTCCAAGATTTTAAAGGAGAAAGATGACCTCAAAGAGATCATCTTTGAGGGACAGGGTTGTTCCAGAAAGCCAGTATTTTGCTGAAAGAAGATAACAAGATGATGAAGGCCAGGGAATATGAAATGTGACCTCATTTCCATACTGATTTATGAAATCTGGGATAATTTAATCCATCTTCAACTTCCCTCTTCTCAAGTCTAAAGAGTTGGTTCACTGACTGGACTGAGGGTGTAGTCAGAACTGATTAATACAATTATTATCTAAAAGTGAAAGTAGCTCAGTCGTGTCCGATTCTTTGTGACCCCATGGACTCTACGGTTTATAGAATTTTCCAGGCCGGAATACTAGAGTGGTAGCCATTCCCTTCTCCAGGGGATCTTCCCAACCCAGGGATCAAACCCAGGTCTCCCACATTGCAGGCAGATTCTTTACCATCTGAGCCACCAGGGAAGTCCAATTATTACCTAAAACTATGAGAAATTCTGGTCCATACACAAGGCCAAGCCAGAATTAGTAAGCAAGAATAGAGGCCCAGAGGTTATCATAAGTGAGGATGAGGTTTAACCTGAAGCTGCGAAAGACATGGATTCATGATAGGGGGTCACAGAGATGAGGATCTGATGTAGGGAGACAAGATGAATAGCAAGAAGGCAGAGACCAATTGTCTTGGAAGGAGGGGGCAATCATGGGAAGAATGTTGATAAATTACAAAGAATGAATTAGTTTTTACTTAGACCAGCTACTGATAGTAAATTATTGTGCTGCCCTGTTTTAAAGAGCCAGAGGTAGGAGTACAATATGAGTCTCTACTTTGAGGGGAAATCTGCAAGTACTACACAATGTCTGGGCATATACTAGGTTTTAAGTAAATGCTGGCGTTCTATCTTCATTCTTACTGAATGAGGGAGAGCACAGCGTTTTCCTGGGTTAGATACCTAGTACCTAGCTGATCTGATTTAGTCCGTTCTCCATGCTGCTTCCAGAACTCCCATCTTCCAAAAATAGTACATGACCTTTTAAAAATTACTAGGCATTAATTGTCATTTAAATTATAAGATTCAAAATTCATAGCACCCAAAACCCTTTTAAATCTGATTTTGCTGTTCTTCTCCAGTACTGATTTCAGCCACTCCTTATATGCACCTTTAAGTATAGACATATCAGCTCTGTCCTCCTTTAAAAATTAAAATCTCCTTCCCACATTGAAAATACCGTATTTTCAAGACAGAAAAAACATGAAATAAGAAAGAACATGAAAGAATAAATTTGACAAATACTATGCAAAATCTACATAGAAAACTTAAAATATGACCAGGGAACCCAAAATACAAAGAAAATGAAATGAAATACTGTATTCTTGGAAGGACTCACATAATCATGCTAATGACTCATTTATTTATTCATTCTATAAATTAAATATGCAAATCCCATCCATTATTTTCTTAACTGGCTAAAATTCATATGAAAAAAATAGTGTCCATGACATTGTTTAAATGCTTGAAGGAAGGGATGGTCCTAATAGCTATTAAACATTAGAAAACTAGAATAATTAAAATAGTGTAGTACTGTTATGCATATGGATGAGTCAATGTGGTATCACAGAAATTCCAGAAATAGTACCAAATAGATATGAAATTTTAAGTATATGGTTAATGTGACATTGCATCTTGATGAGGGACTGATTCAATAAATGTTGGAATAGTCACCTGTAAAACAATAGAATTGGATTCATAGTTTACTCCTTAATTAACTTCAGATTTAAAACTGAAATATAAACTGCTAAAAATATTAAATAAATGGAGAATAATTTTAAAAATATTTAAATACTAATTTCTTAGTATTATACAAAGTCCAAAAGTGAAGGGGATAAAATAAAGTCTGCTAAATGTTATTGAAAATTTTACTAGAAAACCACAATATGGGAAAATGTGAAACTCTGGGAAGCATTTGTTAATCACATCACAGAGAAACGGCTGTGAGCTCTATAAATCTATAAGAAATAGTCTACAAGTTCAATAACTAATGAGCAAAGGAAATGAATAAGCAGCTCACAGAAAAAGAAATCCAAATGGCTCTTAAACATTTAAAAGCCTGTTCAACCTCACACATCAAAAAAAAATGTAAACTAAAACTCTCCTAGCCTTCATATTTACCTCTCAGATTGGAAAAGGTCAAAAAGTTTGATTACACACTCTGTGTTTGCCAGAGTGTAGGGAAACAAACCTCACAATTCTGTAGCAGAAATGTAACTTGGTCTAACTTATGTGAAGAAATAAAAAGAAAGGCAGTCTCTAATAATTTCATTGCTTCATACATACTTTGAAATTTACGAAAAGAAGACTTGCAAAAGTCCAGTAGAATCTATGTAGAATCCTGTTACACCTCCTTTATGCCTTTAATTTATTTTTGTTGGAAATTTGACATAAAGAATCCAGTCATTTCAGAAATGGTAGAAATATGATTCACACATGAATTCTCTTTGTAACAACTTTACCAAACAACTTCACTGCCTCACCCAAGTGGCTTATTCTGTGCATTTTAACTATTGAAATTCTCTTTCTTGGGTCTTCTCTGGTGAAACAGTGGTTAAAAGTTAGCAAAAAGATCAGCTGTTTGATGCAATTTTGGTTGAATTTGAATCAAGTCAATTTAAAATACGGCAATTTGAAGTAAAACCTAGTTTTACAAAAAAAAAAAAAAAGTTAGCCTTCTAAGGCAGGGGCTTAGAAGGTTAGTTCAGGCCAGCAGGCTGAAGGCCTTAGAAGGCTTAGCAGGCTAGTTCAATCCCTGGTTGAGCTAAGATCCCACATGCTTTGGAGCCAAAAAACCAAAACATAAAACAGAAGCAAAATTTTAACAAATTCAATGAAGCCTTTTAAAAAATTGTTCGCATCAAAAAATCTTTAGAAACAATTTTCTTCCTTTAGTTGATTTCCGATTTCCGGCTTTCATTCTGCCCTCTGAATTTGTCACAGGTTTCTAATTCTACCAATTCAAAAGAGTGTAATGCTAGATTTGAAATTATCAATCACCTGTTTTAATAAGAAACAGCCCCCCTCTTTTTTTCAGTTTTCAAACAAACATAGCTAAGGTGCTTTTTTATTTGGGGAAAGTGGGTGTGATCAAAGCCCCCACCAGTCTTGATTAAGTAGAGATTATTATTCCATATGCCCTTCCTTGCTGGAGTCTGCACAGAGCAGACTCTTCCGGGCTCCTTTATGCATGGCTCACAAAGAAAGTTCTAAGAAGTGGAAACTCATGTTTCACCTGAGGCTGGATGAGCAACTTGCCCAGGGCAGTGCCTTAATCAGAGTTTTTGCGATTTAGCAAGGGAAATGTCAGCTTTGCTGCTACCCCAGGAAGAAGCATATAATGAGCAAGTAGAAGGATCTCTTTTCTTGATGGTTACACAAGTGCCTTTGATGATGAGAACAAAGAGATGCAAATGAAAACTAGGGACAGCCTTCTGTCTATAAATGTTTCTGGCATCTGGGGTCTTTTTTCTCAGCTTTAGTATCAAAGAAATACATGGAGCAAGAGCCCCATGACTAGTGGTCCCTCAGGGGTACCTGGTTACCTGTTGAAGTGACCAGACAGATGCTTCAGGTAAAGATGGAAAATGTAGGAAGTTGATTTTACCGAACCTCCATGGAGATGGGAGGAGTGTCATTATATGTGGAAGGCTGCCAATTAATTCTCCAATTGTCCCCACATGACACAGTTGAATAACTGAAAATGCTAATCAATAATGTCCTTGGAAAGGAAGATCTTTTAGCAAGCTGTATTCTTCCTGAGCTCATTTCTACTCCTGGGGACAGTTGTTTAAGTAGGTCTTCATTATATGAATAACTATCTAGTCTGGCTAAAGTAGCATTGAAAATAGCAATGAAACAGGGCACTTTTTTCCTTGGAATCTTGGATTTTAAGTCTCAGTCATGGGCCTAAGTAAGTTCTCAGGTCAGGCAAAAAAGACTGTATTCAAGATTATTGCAATAGAAGAAACAGATTGAATTCAACTCTACTGAAACAGAAGGTAGGAGAGGTTTTAGGCATGTGGGTGAGCTTGTGAAAGTAAAGAAGGATTTTAGTGAGGAGGTTGATCAATGTGATGAGGCCTCTGTGTTTGCTACTTAGTACTTATCAAACTTAAGCTCTTATCCTCCCACAGACACTGGAAAACAAGGGTACTATCTTTCATGATGATTACATTTCAAAGGGGTGCCCAGGTCCTTGAGACTCAAGACATTTCTGCATGTAAATCTGGCAAGAGGTTGGGTGAATATTTATATCTCAAACGGGCAGAGAAAGGATTTACAATCACAAGTTTTCTGAAATAGATGCTCTAAGAAAGGGGAAGTCAGGGACCTATATCAGGAAGAAACCTAAACTTTAGTCAAACTGGGAGGAAACTTAAGGCCATCTTGTTCAGGGAGCTCTATCCTCAATTCTTGATGAGACTAGAGAAGAAAATAATTCTAATTTTGAGGATCTCAAAAGAAGTCCACCTTCCTAACCAAATATGGACGACCCTGTTTTAAAAGCTTAAAGCTGGACTATGAACATTGTTGAGAACAGGAAAGATTTGGCAAATGAGGATTCCCACCTCTTGGCAGAAAACAATTTCTCACCAGGTTGTGCATCCCTGACTCTGTCACCTTACCTAAAACAACTCCATGTGCAGACAATTCAGCCTTAGAGACTGGCCTGAAGGGAAAGACCCAGGAAGGAAAGAAACAATTTGTGGGCATCTAAAGTTAGGTGGCTATGCATACTGCCTCATTTAGTTCTATCAGTGAATCTTGAGAAGAATTTATTACTAACCTATGCAGCATATGAGGATGTTGAGTTTTGGGGAGGGCCTATATTTTGCTCATGGCTCCACAGCTAATACACACCACAATCAGATATTAGTCCAGTTCTTTCTGACGCTTAAGATATCTCTGTGTTTTGAGTAGGTATGTACGTGTGTGTCCTGGGAAGTGTGGGGCATGGTAGTAATAGTCCTGTGTTTATGCCGTGAGCATTTAGTGATCACAGTAGAGAAGGCACATATAGGCCAGTCCACCATCAGTCTGTTCCCCACCCCATGGACAGTAGAGCCTGGCTTTATGACTGAGCAACTAACACTTTCACTTTCACTGTTTTCAATGTCTTCTTGCTTGTAATTTCTGCAAAAAAATACTTTGCCTCTCCCCACTTTTTTTAACTGCTGTTCAGTTGCTAAGTCTTGTCCAGCTCTTTGTGACCTCATGGACCACAGCAGCCATGCGTCCCTGTCCTTCACTCTCTGCCAGAGTTTGCTCAAGCAAACTCATGTCCATTGAGTTAGTGATACCATCCAACCGTCTCATCCTCTGCCACCCTCTTCTCCTCCTGCCCTCAACCCTTCCCAGAATCAGTTTTTTCCAGTAAGTTGGCTCTTCACATCAGGTGACCAAAGTATTGGAGCTTCAGCTTCAGCATCAGTTCTTCCAACGAATATTCAAAAAGTTAATTTCCTTTAGGATTGATTGGTTTGATCTCCTTGAGTGCAAGGGACTCTCAAGAGTCTCCAGTACCACAATTCGAGGGCATCAGTTCTTCATCATTCACCCTTCTTTATGGTCCAACTCAATTATCTGTACATGACTACTGGAAAAAACATAGCTTTGACTACATGGATTTTTGTCAGCAAAGGATGTCCCTGCTTTTTAATACACAAAGTTTGTCATAGCTTTCCTTCCAAACAGAGAATGTCTATATTTTGTATTTATTTAAATTGAGCTTTTCTTCTTTTTTGTTTTTAGGAGTTCTTTAAGTATAAGGATGTTGGTTCCTCTGTTTTGTTTTCTTTTCCTATAATATTGATTTCCCTAAGCAAAGTTACAAAATATGTAGCTGAATATATTACTGTTTCTTATAATCATTTCTAGATTAAATCATATTTAAGATTCCCTCACATAAAGATTGTAAATGAATGCATAGATTTTTCTTCTTATATAGTTTAGTTTTATATTTATATTTTTGATTGCCTTTATCCTGTGTGTGGTATAACATATGAGAGACAAATCTAGATTTGTCTTTTTTCTCAAGTGACTATTTGTCCTAACACAATTTCTTAAAAAGTTCTCTTTCCTCCCTTAATTTGAGATGCCACCTTTATAATATCAAATGTCACATACACTTTGGTTTATTCATGATTTTTTGTTGTATTTCTTTGGTATCTCTTTTTGATTCAATAACTGATATATATTTAAGGAATTTACATCTGCTGAACAGCAAAGAAGTCAGCAGCATCTGTTCCAAACTGGCCTGGAATCCCTTGAGGACTGAGCTCCAGGGCACAGTTGATATCAACATTATGCTGGATATTTGTTAAAACTCTAGATTCCTGCGCTCTGATTCCTAAGAAAATCAGAATCTTTCAGGACAGGGTGTTGGGGAACGTATATCTTTTAAATGATAAGAATTTAGTTTTTTTTTTTTTCCCAAAGACAAACATCCAAATATTTTAATCCATTTTGTCTATCATTTTTTATATGTCAATAATTTTTATCAGTCATTTTTCATAATGGATTATTTTTTCCTATAACAAAATAGTTTATTTTTATTTTTTCTTATTTTTACTTGGAGGATAATTGCTTTATAATGTTGTGTTCTGCTATACAACAATGCAAATCAGCCATAAGCATATGCATATATAGATAGATACATATATATGTATCTCCCCTCCCTCTTAAGCCTCCCTCCCCTTCCCACCCAGTCCCACCTCTCTAGGTCATCACAGAGTGTTAGGCTGGGCTCCCTGTGTTATATAGCAGCTTCCACTAGCTATCTACTTTACACACGACAGAGTATATGTCAGTGCTACTTTCTCAATTCATCCCACCCTCTTTTTCCTTGCTGTGTCCACAAATCCCTTCTCTACATCTGTGTCTCTATTCCTGCCCTGCAAATAGGTTCATAAGTACCACTTCCCTAGGTTCCATATATGTGTCTTCATATATGATATTTGTTTTTCTCTTCTGACTTTACTTCACTCTATATAACAGGCCATAGATTCATCCACCTCAGTCAACTGATTCACATTTGTTCCTTTAAATGGCTAAGTAATACTCCACGGTATACATGTACTGCAACTTCTTTATCCATTCATCTATTGATGGACATCTAGGATGCTTCCATGTCTTAGCTATTGTAAATAGTGCTGCAATGAACATTGGGGTACATGTGTCTCTTTGAATTATATTGTTCTCAGGGTATATGCCCAGTAGTGGGATTGCTGTGTCATATGTTAGTTTTATTCCTAGTTTTTTTAAGGACCAAGGGCTTCCCTGAAAGCTCAGATGGTAAAGAATCTGCCTGCAATGCAGGAGACCTGGGCTTAATCTCTGGGTCAGGGAGATCTCCTGGAGAAGGGAATGTCAATCCACTCCAGTATTCTTGCCTGGAGAATTCCACGGACAGAGGAACCTGACAGATTACATGAGGTCACAAAGAGTCAGACACAACTGAGTGACGAATACTCAGGGGATGACATTTAAACACAAGCTTACCAATTAATTTTCAGGTAAAGTTTAGAAGTGGAAAAAAGGAAAATTCAAACATTTTTCTAATGTGTATCCATTTCATCCTTTGCCTGCCTAAATGCACAGAAAAGCATTTCATTTCACTGTATAAGCTGCAAAACCAAGAAGGAGCTATTATATCTCAAGATGCAACATTTTTTGACCACTACCCAAATCAATAGGTATGATTTCCTTTGGTATCCCTTAATGACGTACGCACAGGTGAGACTGAGATAGTCCAGGCAGGAGAGTTAGCCAAGTGGACAGAACCAGGAGGATTAAGTGATTATTTGAATTTCTCTGTCTCAGTTTTGGCCAAAGTATTTTTATCTTCATCAACACATGAAGAATGCCTAATCTGTACATCCAGAAAATCAGTGCCAGATGGGTAGGGGTCATTGTGCAAACATGTTCACTAACCATATTTAGAATCAACGAATAAAGATAAGTTATTTTGCTTGTAAAGTCATAACAAGGATGAAAACAGAACCAATCCATAGGACAGCAGTTCCTCACTAAAGGGCTTAAGAGCCCAGTACTTCTGTAGTTCAATGTCCCTTACTCCTGCTTCAGGGTGCATGAAGTCCTTCTGCTTGTCTAAAGCTTGAAGTCTCTGGCTGAAACTTATGGACATTGCTTTAGCTAAAGGCCCAATATAGGAATTTATCTGCAGTGGCTGTCTAATTGCTGGGGATGGAGAAAGATCATCCTTCCTCCAAGATGCTTAATGAACCAATTTAGAAACACACCTAGACTAGACATTAAGGTTCTGTAGCCTTTTTTCATACTCTGGAAGAATGTATAAATGATTTATTTTTAAAAGGAAAACTTATGAAAATTTTGAAATATTTTCCATTAAAATGGAAATATCAAAAATATTGAAATATGAATATTTTCATATTCAATGTTGAATAATTATATAAAATTATATGCAATTTAGATTACATTTTTTGGTTTACAATTATATAGAAACCAGTACAAAAATGGAAATCAAAAGAATCAGGCTATTTTTCAAGAGTTACAGAAATTAGAGTCAAAGAGAAATTCTCGCTTGTCTTTAAAAAGGCTCTAGCATTTCTTAGAAGGTATAATGTCAGACAAGTCTCCTGCCACAGCATGAAGAAAGAGCAACCTCTCATCCCTAATTTACTTCATAGAAGTGGAGATGGTGGGACTTCCTTGGTAGTCTAGTGGTTAGAGCTTCACCTTCCAATGCCGGGGGTCATGGGTTTGATCCCTGGTCAGGCAGCTAAGATCCCACATGCCCCAGAACTGAAAGAGCAAAATAATATTGTAATATTAAATGTTAATTATTAGTGTTAAATATTATAACATTAAATATTAATATTAAAGTAGAAACAATATTGTGACAAATTCTACAAAGACTTTAAAAATGGTCCACATCAAGAAACTCTTTTTAAATAGAAACGAATGGACATGGTGATGCTTATGGTAGATTGCAATTAGAGTAGTCAGATTCAAAGAAAGCATAGAAGACTTTGATGTACAGGTGGATAACATAGGGGATCAGCAGTAAAGAATGTGCCTGCCAATGTAGGAGACATGGGTTTGATCCCTGAATCAGGAAGATCCCCTGGAGTAAGAAATGGCAACCCACTACAGTATTCTTGCTTGGGAAATCCCATGGACAGAAGAACCTGGCAGGCTACAGGCCCCGGGGTTTCAAAAGAGTCAAATACAACTTCGTGACTAAACAACAAAAGTGGGATAAAGGTCCAAAACTTCTATGTGAGGAGAAGAGAACCCAAAGAGATGCAGAAGAAATAAAACTGAGGGCTGGAAAGAGGAGATTTATCCTCAGGGTCTCAGGACAATGGTTGTCAAGGGTCAGTGGAATGGTGGAGGGTGTGGGACCAGGAGGAGTCAAAACTGTAGGAACAGTCTGGCCGTGGCTTTCTATGCTCTACTGTGGAGGAATAAGGACAAGAGCGTAGACACAGACATGGAAGAGACAATACAGGTACTGATCAAGGAGAGTGGCAGACTTCAGCACTAGGGCCAGTAGGACCTGTGAAGCACAGATGTGTTTGGCTGCTGGACTTGTGGGGGATCTGTGGGGGATTCTAGTGGGAAGTTTGTGAGAGTAGAAGGACCTTAAAGGCTCAGGGCAATAGCTAGCTCTTTGCCAAATGTATAGTAGTATTTCAGTAATTATTTTGGTCACCAATGTAGCTCCATTGATACATTCAGGCAGACTATCAGAGTATCAGAAGACACACATGCTCTTCTGTGCTGGCATATGCTATGAATTCAAGCGTACAATGCCACAAAGGGGATAAGGTATTGTTATATCTGTGTGTTTCAGAAGATGTTGGCTACAGGTGAGATAGATGAACCATTTGATTAAAAAATTCCAGGTTAAAACTGAATTTTATTCTCCAAGAGTAACAACTCACACAATTCCAAAATGTGTTAGATACAAGATACATGAATTGATAGAAAAGAAATTCTAAGACAAATATGAACACATGCTTTCATTTGTGCAACACTCCATTTTTCAATGACACAATATACTCAAAACCAACTTGAAAACTCAAATCAACTCCCGTTGGGTCTCACTTATCAATCACAAGTAGCATGGGGGTATTTACATTTGACCTTTACTACAATTTCCAGCCTATCTTTATATTGTGCCATGTATTTCCACACAATTTATCGCCTTTGATCTTACTGAAAACACTATGAATTACTTTAAAAATAAGAAAACACAGGACCTTTATTGAAACTTTCTTAGCTCATCCCATTTTATCATTGGAATAACACACTGAGGTAGACATTTTACAGGTAAGAATATTGAAGGATTTGAAGATGTTTTGTAAATGAGGGGAAGAACCAGGTTTGGAAACCTGCTTGTCTGATTATTTTTCTGTTATTCCCTGCCAGAAGCTAGACTATTTCAATGTTTTGTGGCCCACGAAACCTAGAGTGATCTTGACCTAGCACCTTTCAAGTGCTCCATAATCTAGAGCATTTTCCGAAAGGTAGAAACTTCTAGAAACTTCTCAATCTTCAGGGAAACTTCTGAGCATTTTAGTGTTAGTCTTGATTGCTGATTGTAAATGTCCATTCTATCATCCCCAGTGTATTAAGTGTATTAAGTAATACACTTAATAAATCATCTGTTGGTCTACAAACTGAAGAGGAACAAAGCTGTAAAGAATGCACGTGTACAGGGAGTCTGTAAATTCAAACTCACGTCCACTGAGTCAGTGATGCCATCCAACCATCTCATCCTCTGACGTCCCTTTCTCCTCCTGCCTTCAATCTTTCCCAGCATCAAGGTCAGCGTCATGCTCAGGTATTACACTTAATATATCATCTATTGGTCTACAAACCGAAGAGGAACACAGCTGTAAACAATGTATCTGTACTGAGTGTCTGTAAATTCCTCACGGAGGTGAGTCCTTATGACTGGAGTGAGGCTGAAGAGGGACAAGGAGAAATGCATCTCTCTCTAGAGAGAGATGTTGAAAACAGACCCAAAGTGACAATCAATATGGGTGGAGATATCAATGAGCTTGTCTTGTCGCCCTAGCATGAAATACACTTGCTGAAGAGTGGGGAAAAATGATCAAGCTCTATGTGGTATTAAATTGCAGAGCGCATACGACATGATATAAATGTCATGAATTAATATGAAACAAGCCTGGCGTTCTACATAACTTGATGTCACCTGTAGCCCTGAAGCTGTACATTTTGTACAATTAAATTCATTCACTCTCTTCTATTCCAGAGAACTATGCTAGAAATCTTGATTAGTGGCTTATATTTATCAGCTGAAAATCAATAGTTTTTTCTGGGGTGAGGTGGGGGATGGGGGCCTATTCAAGCAAATTCATTCTCCTCAATAGGCTTGAACCTTATGTCTGAACCTCACTGTTCTCTCTGTCCTTATAATACTTTCCAAAGTGAAACTGACATGAAGTGAAGGCACCTAGCCCCCTTTCGCTGTCCAAGCCTCCTAGACCCCTTTGAATTTCCTTACTGCTCGCTCATTTCACACAAGGTTTCAAAGGGCTTCCTGGGAAACAGCCTTCCTGCCACATCTTGTTGACCTGCTCTCGTTTTGTGGCCACACTTTTCAAAAATCATTACCTCCTGTGGAGACAAATTCATCATAAGCCTCTTGCAATATACCTCCAGCCATGACACTTTTGGACTGACATTTATTCACAGATTGACTATAAATAGGCAGCAATTTACACCCAATTAGATGTGGAGGGGAATCTGGGGTTGCAGGAAAATTTCCACTCACTCAGTATGCAGGGTGTGTGTGATGGCTGAGTGACTGATGTTGCTGCCATTTGCTAAGATTCTCTTATTTGATTTCAATTCAAACACTTTTAATTTGAGCAGAGCCTTGGGAATGACTTAAGACAGGGTAATTAATTGGAGCATAGCATCTTTGAGAAAAAAATGGCAAAATTATTTATTCCTTTTCTTTTTAAAAATGCCTGAATAATGAGAACATAATATTATCATCATTTAACTTCCCCCAAATTCTTATTAATTTATTCTTATTAAATTAAAATCACCAGGGCTATGTCTTCCCTAAGAATATGTAATCCAAATATTAAGTTGCATACTTTGGTCACCCCTAAGAATCACAAATTAGTTTCAACTTGGGCTGGGTAAAATGAGCTGCTGGCTTTGGAGAATGGATGAGAAAGACATGTAATAGTCAATGGGATGGGGGCTTTGATCATATAGCCTCTAATAACTGCTGTTCAAAAAAATCTCATTTAAAATGAGAATGTTGAATCCCTAAGCTTCCACAACCTAACAGTGATTAGCTCAAAAGAATCTAAACTCTTGCTAAGAATTAATTATTATGAGAAGAAATCTAAAGAGAGTTTTATCAAATTAAGGCAATGAATGGTGTTATTCAGCCCAAACAGAGAAAGGAGATATTTATTTAATCTAATAGTTTCAGAAAGGATTATATTTCTGTACACACACACAGATCATGTGCATTTTTAGTTTATGAAGCATTAAAATGGAAAAATAATTGCAAATGGCACAGAACCTAGTTTTATCATGCCAGAGACATTTTGAGATCTTGTAGAACAGTATTTTTCAAATTTTAATGTCCATCCAATCACCTGGGGATCTTGTTAAACTGAAGATTCAGATTCAGTAATCTGAGGTAAAGTATGTGATTCACATTTCTAGAAACTTGCCCCTTGATGCAGATGCTGCTGGTTCTTGAATCAACCATACTTTGAGTAGTGAAGTCTTAGAGCATCTGAGTCATGATTACTAAAATCAGTTACCATTGTATGGGGGTAAGCTAGCTAATACTATGTGCTGATTTATATAATATATGATAACTAGTGCTGTGATATAGTCATTGATATAAAGAGAGAATAGTTTCGAAAGTAAAAAAAGCTAGGAGATCGAAAATATTGCTGTCTAATCTTCAGTTCAGTTCAGTTCAGTTCAGTCGCTAAGTCGTATCCGACTCTTTGCGACCCCATGAATCTCAGCACGCCAGGCCTCCCTGTACATCACCAACTCCCGGAGTTCACTCAGACTCAGGTCCATCGAGTCAGTGATGCCATCCAGCCATCTCATCCTCTGTTGTCCCCTTCTCCTCCTGCCCCCAATCCCTCCCAGCATCAGAGTCTTTTCCAATGAGTCAACTCTTCCCATGAGGTGGCCAAAGTACTGGAGTTTCAGCTTTAGCATCATTTCTTCCAAAGAAATCGCAGGGCTGATCTCCTTCAGAATGGACTGGTTGGATCTCCTTGCAGTCCAAGGGACTCTCAAGAGTCTTCTCCAACACCACAGTTCAAAAGTGTCAGTTCTTCGGCACTCAGCCTTCTTCACAGTCCAACTCTCACATCCATACATGACCACAGGAAAATCCATAGTCTTGACTAGACGGACCTTTGTTGGCAAAGTAATGTCTCTGCTTTTGAATATGCTATCTAGGTTGGTCATAACTTTCCTTCCAAGGAGTAAGCGTCTTTTATTTCATGGCTGCAGTCACCATCTGCAGTGATTTTGGAGCCCAAAAATATAAAGTCTGACACTGTTTCCACTGTCTCTATCTATTTCCCACGAAATGATGGGACCGGATGCCATGATCTTCATTTTCTGAATGTTGAGCTTTAAGCCAACTTTTTCACTCTCCTCTTTCACCTTCATCAAGAGGCTTTTGAGTTCCTCTTCACTTTCTGCCATAAGGGTGGTGTCATCTGCATATCTGAGGTTATTGATATTTCTCCCAGCAATCTTGATTCCAGTTTGTGTTTCTTCCAGTCCAGTGTTTCTCATGATGTACTCTGCATATAAGTTAAATAAGCAGGGTGACAATATACAGCCTTGACATACTCCTTTTCCTATTTGGAACCAGTCTGTTGTTCCATGTCCAGTTCTAACTGTTGCTTCCTGACCTGCATACAGATTTCTCAAAAGGCAGATCAGGTGGTCTGGTATTCCCATCTCTTTCAGAATTTTCCACAGTTTATTGTGATGCACACAGTCAAAGGCTTTGGCATAGTCAATAAAGCAGAAATAGATGTTTTTCTGGAACTCTCTTGCTTTTTCCATGATCCAGCGGATGTTGGCAATTTGATCTCTGGTTCCTCTGCCCTTTCTAAAACCAGCTTGAACATCGGGAAGTTCACGGTTCACGTAGAGCTGAAGCCTGGCTTGGAAAATTTTGAGCATTACTTTACTAGCATGTGCTGCTGCTGCTGCTAAGTCGCTTCAGTCGTGTCCAACTCTGTGCGACCCCATAGACGGCAGCCCACCAGGCTTCTCTGTCCCTGGGATTCTCCAGGCAAGAACATTGGAGTGGGTTGCCATTTCCTTCTCCAATGCATGACTAGCATGTGAGATGAGAGCAATTGTGCGGTAGTTTGAGCATTCTTTGGCATTGTCTTTCTTTGAGATTGGAATCAAAGCTGACCTTTTCCAGTCCTGTGGTCACTGCTGAGTTTTCCAAATTTGCTGGCATATTGAGTGCAGCACTTTCACAGCATCATCTTTCAGGATTTGAAATAGCTCAACTGGAATTCCATCACCTCCACTAGCTTTGTTCGTAGTGATGCTTTCTAAGGCCCACTTGACTTCACATTCCAGGATGTCTGGCTCTAGGCCAGTGATCACATCATCGTGATTATCTGGGTCGTGAAGCTCTTTTTTGTATAGTTCTTCTGTGTATTCTTGCCACCTCTTCTTGATATCTTCTACTTCTGTTAGGTCCATACCATTTCTGTCCTTTATTGAGCCCATCTTTGCATGAAATGTTCCCTTGGTATCTCTAATTTTCTTGAGGAGATCTCTAGTCTTTTCCATTCTGTTGTTTTCCTCTATTCTTTGCATTGATCGCTGAGGAAGGCTTTCTTATCTCTTCTTGCTATTCTTTGGAACTCTGCATTCAGATGTTTATATCTTTCCTTTTCTCCTTTGCTTTTCACTTCTCTTCTTTTCACAGCTATTTGTAAGGCCTAATCTTGCCTCTACTACAAATAAACATTCCCAATGTATGTGTAGTACTTTGCATTTTGCAAATTAATTTTACCTAGTATATGTCACATGGTTTTATGTTGATCCTCTAAAAACCCTATGAAATCAAGCAGGCATTTTATTTTCATTTTCCTTATGAATATCCTGAAAGTAAAAGTTGGTGTGATTTGCACAGTTTTGCATTATCATTCAGCAAGAAAACTATGACTCAAACTAATGTCTCCTGACCACAAGTACAGTGTTCTTTCTACTAGCAGTGATTTTGCATGGAACATATAACTTCTCTAGTCCTCTTATTTATGAAATGGGTGATCCAGGTTCAACTAGATCAGTGGTTATCAACCCTCACTGTGCAACCAAAAAACCCTGGAAGCACAAGAAATCATACCAGTGAGATCCCCTTCAGTGCAGAGTCTCCAGGAATGAGGCCAGGGTACTATTTCTTTACATCTTCTAAGCTGATAAGTTGATTCTGATACAAGTGATGACTGAGAACCAAATGTATTAGATACTCACAAAAGCACTTTTCAAGGTAAGTCATGTTCCTCTCTTCTTCAGGAAAATCTACCATTGACTTTGTTTAAAAAGGTGAAATTGTGATTTAGCAAGCTTTTACTTTCTGTCCTATTGCATAGGACTTTAAAATTTAGGTAGATTTCAGCTGATGCCTTTTAAAAAGATCCCTTTCACTCAAACAAGTGAAGGTTTCAGTTTGTTCCCTATATCCACACTCTATGCAACATCAGTATTTCTGAGTTTCCTATTTTTCCTTTAAACTTGGCACTGAATAGTTAGGCTTTTACTTGGGCTCTCATTGAAGTGAATATCTAAACCCTCCTGATTGCTTCCTGGCATGACTGCTGTTTTCTTTGCGGCCACTGTGACTTGAAGGAGGATTTGGACACAAAGTAAACATACCTAGATTACCTGAGATTTCTGTGTCAGAAACTGGTAACATAAACGGTTTAGAAATAGTTTCTTCTCAAGAGTTAAAATTTCAGTGCTGAGTCTCCTTGACGCAAATTTTGGAAAAGTTCAGGTTGTCGGAAGCAGATGGTTGTCTTTCTTTTACAGAATCTTTGGCTTTTTTATAGTTGTCACAAGATCAAGGGGACAGAATTAGTCAACAGCTTTCCCTCATAGTTTCCATTCTGTTGATCATTTTTCAAAAGTTGAAGAGACAGGAGAAAAAATGGAAGCTTTGAACACTTGGGAGGATCCAAGGCGGGGGGGTGGTTAGGCCTTTCTAGGGGTAATCCTTGATTACCCCAAGAGGGTTCTCAATAAGGCCATCCCTTCCTGAAGCACCTGTATTCTGAGTGATGTCACTGTATCAGTGATGCATCTCTGAGTTTCTCTAGAAGGGTTCAGCGTTTGAAGTATAACAGAACCAAAACAGCTTGTTTAATTTTGGTAATGGAAATGTAATTGCATATATATTAATAGTATCCTTGAAAGGATATTATGCAATCCAAGTCTCGATTCCCAAACTTTCTAATGTGAATTTTCTATAACCAGGCAGTTTATTCAATGAGGAAATAAAATGCATACTGTTCAAAGATGACTACAATACCAGTTTCCTTGGGGTACATGGTACAGAATAATCTTTTTTACAGCAGATCATTAATCTTGTTGTTCCTTACTGTTTTAGTCCAATCACTCAGTCTTTCTTGCACTATTTATTTGAGTGGGTTCATGAAGTCCAGAGATGCTTGTTTCATTTAAGTTTACTGTGAGATTTTTACACCCTGTGGAGAATTCTCTGGTTGTCATTATAAAATACACTTTTATTCACCCCAAGCAGAATGGTCCTGCAACACCCCATTGCCTTGTCTAATTTCTAGAATTTCCTGTTCATTCTTACAACATCTTTAATAGCCTCACTCTTGAACCCCATGGACTCACGGAGAGCAGAATCTTTTTGTTTGGGAGATTCCAGATGTATTTCCTTCATCTCACTCCCTGATAAACAGTCTTGTCTGAGCCCAGATGTGCCTGGCCTCTCACAAAGCATTTGGCTACCACTGTTCTGGGGAGATGGTTACTGCGTTTACAAGGTACTAGAAATTTCTACCAGCCCATTAACTCCCCTATTCGTATTTTAGAACTCTATTTTCTAGTGTCCCGTCCCTGTAACTTGTTGCCATTTCCCTACAGAGAAAAGTATGGAGTCAGAGACTGATATTAAAAAAAAAAATGGTAGCAAAGCAATTGCTCTCATTTAGAATTAAAAATATTTGATTGAAATTTGTAAGAGCACTCAGCTGGTAGCATTAGAGCCACTTACTCATGTGCACATTGGGTGGGCCTTCCCAATTCAAAGCGTGCAGTAACTCTCTCCTTTTGAATGAAGGAAAATACATCTTTGTAGTAAGTTGGAGGATCTAAGTTTTAACTCTTTCTGTGCCAGTCTGAAGGCTTGATTGATATAAAATGTAATTGCTTAGTTGTTCAGTTGTGTCAGACTCTTTGCGACCCCATGAACTGTAGCCCGCTAGGTTCCTCTGTCCATTGGGATTCTCCTAGGCAAGAATACTGGAGTGGGTTGCCATGCCCTCCTCCAGGGGATCTTCTCAACCCAGGTATCGGACCCAGGTCTCCCGCATAGCAGGCGAATTTTTTACTGTCTGAGCCACCAGGGAAGCCCATAAACTGTAATAGCAGTTTAAATATCAAAAATGAAGTGAAGTGAAAGTCACTTAGTTGTGTCCAACTCTTTGCGACCCCATGGACTATACAGTCCATGGAATTCTCCAGGCCAGAATACTGGAGAGCCTTTTGCTTCTCCAGGGGATCTTTCCAATACAAGGATTGAATCCAGATCTCCTGCATTACAGGCAGATTCTTTACCAGCTGAGCCACAAAGGAAGCCCAAATGTTAAAAAGTAGTAGGCATTTAATTTTTAGAAGGGGAAAAATTCAGATAGCAGGGTCTAATGACAGATGGTGTCACATATTTATTTCATCTTTGGTGTATTTGCTCTTTTGTAAGGGTTTAAATCACAGTACAACCTAGGTTAGACTGATTTGTAGATTGGTTTTGTCTCAGAATTAAATATTTGCTAGGCTAATGGGAGAGAAAGCTAGTTTTATTGGGTTTTTATTTTCTGTTCTTTCAGATCTAAGCTCCAGCCACCTTGATTCCATATTTTGTTTTAAGGGTCTGAATTTTATGGAGATCATGAAGGAGGCTTTGTGTTTCTGGCTTCTTATAGTGTTTGACCAATAAGATGTCATGGCAAGACATCAGAAGGGTAGAAGGTAGATTTTTATGTCCCCTGGCTGCCTTCCTGGCAGGCTGGTCCTGAGATAGTTGTGTTTTTTTCAAGGAATGTCCTTGTTCCTTTCATGGTCCTCCCTAGAGGACTCTCCCATCCAGTGCTGGGGACCTCTTTTCCTCTCCTTCTTCTGCCTTAGAGGTGAAGTGACTAGTTTCATGGTTCTGTACAATCCCTTGTAATTTTCCTATAAATATGAGGGTGCTATTTTCTGTAGAGACCTTGAATGATTCACTAGAGTTAACTAACAGGTTTTAGTGGGTGGGCTATTTGTTTGTCTTATCTCTAAGTTTAAGTTAAGGGGTCTATTAATCATATACAATTTCCAACCTTTAAGAAAAATTGATTTGCAATACAAATGGTGAGTAATATGAATGGTGAGTGGAGAGTGATAAGGAGAGGCAAGAATGTATATATGTGTAATATTTAAGGATGATTGATATTCAGTTGATAGGCCTTCATGCAACCATATATCCGTTTATAAATGTCTTTCACTTTAATTGCCAGGAATTTGTAGTATTGAAAAGTGTTTTGAATATCACCCTAGTTTCACTGATACATATTTTTATTAATATTATTCATGTGGGTAAATTGATAACTTGGTATACTGTTTTGTTTTTTTTTTCATCTAAAGATTGACAGAGAAGAGCTTTAATCAAGATTCAGGAAGCTATAGCTTTCAATAACACTCAACTTGGTTCAGCATCCATATGCAAGAAAAAAATCCACTTGCAAAATATATTACATGTGAACTGAAAAAAAAGTAAGCCATAATCATAGCTTTATCATGAAACTCCCATATTTAACACTTAAAGAGAGATTTCTACAGACTAGGTACTCATTTTGCATCCACCATGAGCAATCTCTTATTTAATCCTTCTCAACAAATGCTGAATACTATTATATTCCAGTTTTTCACTTAAAGAATATAAGGCTTAGATAGGCTTAACTTGTCCCCAAACATGCATTTAATTGGCATCTAATTGGACTTTGATCTGAGAACTCTCCAGTTTCAAAGCCTAAGTTCTAAACCATTAACAAAAAACTGCTTCCCTGAACTTTTCTATAGCTTCAAGCAATTCTTATGTTTTTGTACAACAGTGATCAAAAAAATTTTAATGATCATTAATTAAAGTAGGAAGAATTACTTGTAATTGCATTAGTATATGCTCATTTCTTGACATTGTCACTTAAATTGGCTCAGTAGATGCTTTTTTAACTCCTATTAAATATAAAATATGGAGCCCAGCACAAACTGAAGGGGCAGCTGTGGGAATGTTAGGACACATGTGAGGAGAATTATAATAAAATAACTGTCTGGATTATTTAATTAAAAAATCTACACTCAGAAGGGAAATTAGATATTGTTTGGTCCAATCCCTTCTTTTATATAATAATGAAATGGAAACTTAAGATAGTTCAGGGGCCTCCCAAAGGGCACTGTGAAAATATCTGAGGACAGTTGGTAAGAAAAGGCTTCCTACAATGATTGCATTAAAACAGAAACCAATTTATTTTAATAGGCTTAAAAGAAAAGTGATTTTAACAAATAAGAGTAAATATCACTAGATAAGTACCTTTGATTTTCCTCTACCCCTACTTTTATAGTTAACATACTATACTCTGTAGGGTTAAAGTGTTCAGCATAATTTGACTCACACGTATTGTGAACTGATTACGACAATAAGTTAATATCTATCGTCTCATACAGGTACAGAAAAAGGAAAAGAATAAAAAAAGTTTGTTTTCTCATGATGAGAACTTAAGATTTACAGTCTTCACATTCTATAAGTATATCACACAGCAATCACCATTGGTATGTTACATCCTTAGTACTGATTTATAACTGGAAGTATATACCTTTGACCACCTTCATCCAATTTCCCTTCCCCTTACCCACCTCCTCTGATAACCACAAATCTTATCTCTTTTTAAAGAGTTTTTTTCTTTTTTTAGATTTCAGATAGAAATTAATTACAGTGCTTATCTTTCTTTGACTTACTTCATGTAGCATAATGCCCTCAAGGTCAATCCATGTTGTCACAAATGGCATCTGTTGATAGACTCGACAGGTTTGTTGTTTCCATGTCTTAGCTAATATAAATAATGCTGTCATGAACACATGGGTGCAGAAAGCTCTTAGGCATCATGACCTGGTTTCCTTTGGATAAATACCCAAAAGTGGAACTGATGAACCATATGGTGGTGGTAGTTTCATTCACTAAGTTATGGCTGACTCTTTGCAACCCTATGACCTGTGAGCTGCCAGGCTGCTCTGTCCACAGGGTTTTCCAGACAAGAATCCTGGAGTGGGTTGCCATTTCCTTCTCCAGGAGATCTTCCCAGCCCAGGGATAGAACCTGGGTCTCCTTCATCACAGGTGGATTGACTGAGCCACCAGAGAAGCCTTGGATCATATGGTGGTTTTATTTATTTATCTCTTTCATGAATATTCACACCATTTTCCATAGTGCCTGTACCAACTGGAATATCTCTATAAGAGCAAAAGTTTTCCCTTTCTTCACAACCTCACCAGCATTTATTATATCTTGTCTTTTTTATGACAGCCATTCTAACAGACCTAAAGTGATAGCTCATTGTGGTTTTGATTTGCATTTCCCTAATGATTAGCGATGTTTAGTACCTTTTTGTGTACCTGTTGGCCATTCATATATCTTTGTTGAAAAATGTCTTTTCAGGTCCTTTGCCCATTTCTAAATTGGATTATTTGATTTGTTGCTATTTTTTTCAATATATCTTGGATAGTAACCCCTAGTCAGATGTATCTTATGCAATATTTTTTCCCACTCTGCAGGTTTTTTTTTTTTCTTCATTTTGTTTGTTATTTCTCTTGCTGTGGTTAAGTGTTTAACACTTTTTTTTAAATGGAGTATTTAAGATTTTCTGTACATAAAATAATGCTATGTGCAAATAGAGATAGTTTTACTTTGTTCTTTCCAAATCTGATCCCTTTCTTTTTCTTTTTCTTGCCTAATTGCTCTAGCTAGGATTTACAGTACTATGTACTATGCACAGGAATAGTGTGAGTGGGCATCCTTCTCTAATTTTTTTCTTAATTAATAAAATTTAGTTTCTAAATAAAACTGTGAGCCAGTTTTTAGAAAAAGGAAAATGAGATGTTTATTTTTTGATAAACTTTGATGGCATGGTTATAAATATACTTTTTATTAAATTATTTAAGTGTTTTATCAATTTTCTTTTAACATTAAATTTATTACTCTTATGAAGCACCTACTCTGTTATTATTTATGTGGATTTATTTTCTCAGTTGTTCTATAATAGAGTGCTACCTAACCTGAATTTTTCATTAATCTAGAATTCAAGAAACAGCAATCATATCCAAAATCCCATTTTGAGACTTCATAAAATACAGCATCTTTGCAAGATTTGATATTTTACTTTGTTATTAATTTGAATTATATTTTAAATATATTGGTAAATACAGAAGAGAACTACCTACAGATATTATACCATAATATGGGATAAGAGATAGAATCTATTATTATATGTGGAGGGGTGTGTAAATAGAAGCTAATTTTAAAAGTGGCGAGTCAATGATGTATGTTTTTATTTATAATATTTTAAACCCCTTAATTGAAAAATGATTAACATTCAAAAAGCTGTACATATTTAATGTATACAGCTTACCAAGTTTGGAGATAAGTGCGTGCATGCATGTGTGCTAAGTGGCTTTAGTCATGTCTGACTCTTTGTGACCCTGTGGGCTGTAGCCCAAAGCTACTCTGTCCAAGGGATTTTCCATGCAAGAATACTGGACTGTGTTACTGTACCCTCCACGACTACAACTTATACCATAAACATATTCCTCCTACTCAGAAGTTTCCTTCCCTGTTCTTTAACATGTTGTTTGTGATAAGAAAGCTTAACATAAGATCTACTCTTCTAGTAAATTTTAAGTATGCGATATAATGTTGTTAACTACGGATTCTGTATTATACAGTAGATCTCTAGGACGTATTTATGTTGAAAAACTGAGTTCTTGTACCCTTTGAATAATATTTCCTCTTTTCTCCTTCACTTCAGCCCCTGGAAACCACCATTCTACTCTTTGTTTTTTATGTGCTTGACTAATTTAGATTTCTCATATAAGTGGTACCATATAGGTTTGTCCTTCTGTGTCTGGCTTATTTCATTTAATGAACATAATGTCCTCCAGGTTCATCCATGTTTTCACAAATGGCAGTATAGCTTTCTTTTTTAGGGCTGAGTGATTTTTCGTTATGTATGTACCACATTTTCCTTACCCATCCATCCACTGATGGACATTGGGTTGCTTCCATGTCTTGGCTATTGTGAATAACATGTATAATATTTGTTTCTTCGTGTGAGTTTGTCACTGTAAGGACTTGACAATGTTTTATTGGATAATAAGGAAAGAGATGGGAATACCAGACCCCCTGACCTGCCTCTTGAGGAATTTATATGGAGGACAGGAAGCAACAGTTAGAACTGGACATTGAACAACAGACTGGTTCCAAATAGGAAAAGGAGTATGTCAAGGCTGTATATTGTTACCCTGCTTATTTAACATATATGCAGAGTACATCATGAGAAACGCTGGACTGGAAGAAACACAAGCTGGAATCAAGATTGCCGGGAGAAATATCAATAACCTCAGATATGCAGATGACACCACCCTTATGGCAGAAAGTGAAGAGGAACTAAAAAGCCTCTTGATGAAAGTGAAAGAGGAGAGTGAAAAAGTTGGCTTAAAACTCAACATTCAGAAAACGAAGATCATGGCATCTGGTCCCATCATTTCGTGGGAAATAGATGGAGAAACAGTGGAAACAGTGTCAGACTTTATTTTTTGGGGCTCCAAAATCACTGCAGATGGTGACTGCAGCCATGAAATTAAAAGACGCTTACTCCTTGGAAGGAACGTTATGACCAACCTAGATAGCATATTGAAAAGCAGAGACATTACTTTGCCAACAAAGGTTCGTCTAGTCAAGGCTATGGTTTTTACTGTGGTCATGTATGGATGTGAGAGTTGGACTGTGAAGAAGGCTGAGCGCTGAAGAATTGATGCTTTTGTACTGTGGTGTTGGAGAAGACTCTTGAGAGTCCCTTGGACTGCAAGGAGATCCAACCAGTCCATTCTGAAGGAGATTAGCCCTGGGATTTCTTTGGAAGGACTGATGCTAAAGCTGAAACTCCAGTACTTTGGCCACCTCATGCGAAGAGTTGACTCATTGGAAAAGACTCCGATGCTGGGAGGGATTGGGGGCAGGAGGAGAAGGGGACAACAGAGGATGAGATGGCTGGACGGCATCACTGACTCGATGGATGTGAGTCTGAGTGAACTCCGGGAGTTGGTGATGGACAGGGAGGCCTGGCGTGCTGCGATTCATGGGGTCGCAAAGAGTTGGACATGACTGAGCAACTGAACTGAACTGAACTGAACTGAAGGATGTCTTTAACAGTATGTGTCTTATAAATTAGATCATTTCATAAATATTTTGTGCTTACTATTTATACCACAGCACTTATGTGCATTCGTATGCATGTTTGAAATGGAGGTCTCTATAAATCAAAATGTCTATTAAAAATAGAAACCAGGTAATTTATATATTTGAGGATCAAATATGAATTTTAAAATTGTTCTCAATATGTAGCAATGTCTATTTGTATTTTATCACTGTGTTTCTATTCCTCAGTATAGTTAATGAGTAAACGTTCTCTATTTTTATAGCTATTTCTATTGCTTTTGCAAGTACATTGATCGTAATGTTCATTAATGTTGACATTGGATAATGCTAAGTTGCTTCAGTCGTGTCCAACTCTCTGCGACCCCATAGACGGCAGCCCACCAGGCTCCCCCGTCCCTGGGATTCTCCAGGCAAGAACACTGGAGTGGGTTGCCATTTCCTTCTCCAATGCATGAAAGTGAAAAGTGAAAGTAAAGTCGCTTAGTCATGTCCAACCTTCAGCGACCCCATCGACTGCAGCCTACCAGGCTCCTCCATCTATGAGATTTTCCAGGCAAGAGTACTGGAGTGGGGTGCCATGCCTTCTCCGACATTGGATAATACTTAGCCTTAATTCTTCTTCTTTTTTTTTTTGCTTAAATTTATAGCAAAAATACAAATATATTTAACTATTAATGTTGCTACTATCAGAAGTTGTTTAATTATATAATACTATGGTTCTCTTGTTCTCTTTCTGAATTCTGTTAAAAAGAAAAACAAAATTAAAATCCTCCAGTATCCTTATGGATGTCAGCTATTCCTCAAAATTTGCAGACTAACATTTACTCAAATGAAAAGTAGGTTTAATATCTTTCATTTCCTTTTAAGATATCAAAGCAAATTTCCCAGAAGCTGAATATCAAATAATACTACATAGTTTCTTTATTTCATTTCCTCTCTTTAGTGTTTTTCAAGGACGTAGATATATATACACCTTAGTATATGTGTGCACAAACATGGACACACTCATGTAATACACACATGGAATAATGTACTAAAACATCTCTGACTTGCTTTTAAGCCCATTGGTTTTGGAAATAAAATTTGTTTGTAGCATGGCTGTGATTGACTGTCAAGGAACATTTTGAGTAAAAATGCTGCCAATCTAGACTATTATTTTTATTTGAACTCTCACCATTGCGCTGCTCATAATCTTATTTTTTATATACAACCAAAACAGCAGACCTGGCCTTGGAGCAAGTCCATTCTATTTCTGTTGTAGCAAATTCTCTCCTCATTCCTGCCAGCTCATAGAGTGTTCATAAAGTATGTTTCATATTCTTACCAGTGACTCATAAATATAGGGAGAAAAGGAAGTCAGAAGATAGCAGGTCTCTTCCAGGGGCGTGACCTACTGCCCAGAGGGGCACTCAGTCATGCATTTTAACTTTGGTAATTGAATGCTATATCCATTTCACTGCCACATTCTTATTAAAAAAAATGTAGCATCACAGCCAAACATTTGTTGGATGAAATTGCTAAGTCTTTTAAATAATCTCATACCAAGGAATAAATGTATCAGAGAAAAATAAAACTAGGGATCCCGATTTTGCTCTTCATTACATTTTTATTTCTGAAATGGTAATTTCTATATTTTAGCCATGTTCCATTTATTATTAGTGGAAGTGTAATGTGGGGACCTGGGTATTTCTATCAAGGATATAACTGATTCGTTCTCTGCAATTAAAAAAAAATGCTGATATATATTTTCCCCTTTCATGGCATTATTGAAACCTGTGTGGCTAAACAAATTAACAGCCTATTCTTACAGACTCATTTGGAAGATAGAGCCCATTCACTGAGCATCAAGAAAGCCATAGGGAGTATAAACTGAGGATTTGAGAAAAGAGGCATTTCACAGCTAATTGTTATCAATTGTTAGAAAGCATATTTTATAGAAATAAAAAATAAGATGTATTTTCCCACTGTAACAAACCTACTTTCCTTCCACTTTACTCTATAACTCGCCTCCTTCTTGCAATTTATGCCCTTGATCCTGAAAAGAGGTAGAAGATAGGGCTTGAAGACACGGCCTATACAGATTGATGGTAGCAGTGGTGGGGCGGAATTTTTGAACTTCTTAGAATGCCACACAGAAACATAAAAAGGAGCTAGAGAGCAAAATAAAAAATCCATGAACATTTGCAATAAATCTAGGTACAAGTTATCCTCAAAAACCTCAAAATTGATGGTAAGGGAAAACCACCAATAGTTACAAATTTTCTTTGGTATCAGAAAGCAAAGCAGTGCAATCGGGACTATAATAAACCTGAAAACCAGACAACCCCTAAAATAGGCAAACAGAGTTTACTGGAAGAGTGGTGGAGTGATTTGAGAACGACGGCTGAAATTGAAGAAATTTTGCTCACTCTGATAGTGAGTGAGCAGATAGGATCCTCAGGAAGGCTTGAAGAGAATGAATCAGTCTAAGGTCTGTGAACTGTCAAAGCTCCAAGCAAGGCTCCCTGGTAGGACATGACCCCACACTGAGAAGAAACTGTTAAAAGTTGAAAATATGAGCAGGATGGAGGAGAACATAAATGGAGGAAAGAGAAGTCACAGATGGATGAAGAATAGAAACAGAAAAGTTCAGAAAGCAAAGCTGTTATATTCTTTTACTCTGCATGAAAATAAAGGAAGATGGATCTATGTGAAGTTAGAAAAGCTATCTTGAATATGTTTTCAAAAAGTTCAGGAGAACTAATTTCTCATAAAGATGAGCATTCAGTGAGTATCAAGGTCAAATTCTATGTAAGTTTACTGAAAAAGAGAATAAGGAGCAAAATGCCTTTGCAGAGAGTGTGAAATACAGTCATGACTACAAAACAGATTAAAATTGTAACCTGTTCCAAAATTACTAAAATACATTAAGAAAATGATAGACAAGTAGTCACAATATAAGCCATAGTTACAAAAATTCTGATATGAGATACTCCAACATGGGGAATGAACTAGAAATAAAAGAAAACATAATTTCCGAAATGAATACTAATGTAGAAGAAACATAAGATTGAGTAAAGACAAAAATAATGCTTGTCTAACTTATTGATGCATAGTAAATCATCCCCAATTGTGGCAGTTTCAAACAAAAAAAGTTTGTTTCACAGTGCCTGTAAGTTGGAAATAGTTTAACTATGCCCTCTAGGTCAGGGTCTCAAAGTGAAATCAACATGTCAGAGTGAGTGAAGTCATCTCAAGGCTCAGCAAAAGAGAATCAACTTTCAAGCTTATTCATGTCTCTAATTCAGGTTTCAAGCCCTCCTTTCTGGCTGTTGGCTGGACATAGATCCCTTGCTAGGTGGGCCTCTTGAACTAAACAAATGAGGGTGTGAAATGAAGTAAGGAATGTAGAAGTCACAGCCTTTTTGTGACCTAACCCCAGAATGGCATCCTATTGGTTTGGGTATATTCCATTTATTAAGAGTGATTCCCCAGATGTAGCCCACACTCCAAAGAAGCATGTGAATATACAGAGGTGGGGATCAGTGGAAGTGACATCATACTACCTTATAACAATTGAGAGGCAAAAAAATAAAATGAAAAGTAATGAACAAAGATAAAAAGAGAAAATGATAAGTATTGAAGATACGCAAGAAAGATTCAACACATGGCTTACTTAAAGTAAATCATATATTTTTCTGTATGTATAGATATGGGCTACTTAAAATAAAATAGTACACATGAAATAAGAGTACCACACTTTGGAAAAGACTTGTCTAGCAAATAGTAAAGGTTCAATTAATGTCAATTATTTTGACAGAGATTAGGAAGTAGTTATAAATAGGTATGTTCAGAATTATTCCTGACATTGTAAAGTCCAGTTCAGTCATAAATACTAAGCTAAAACATTCAGAAGAACATATGTTACCATAAGGAGGAAAGGATCAGTCTATGCATATGAGTTTTGTGGGTATAATTGTGTTTTCCTCCATTTGTTGTTGAAAGTAGATGTTAATATCATAGCCCTTAGCTTGGCCTCTAGTATTGTTTAGTGAAGATGAATGGTGTATGCTGAAGTCTGGCATCATCAGTTCTCTGTAGCTTTGTGTCAGTTTTCAATGTGCCAGACAGATATATGCAATGCTCAAATTATTTCAGAGTTTTTTTCAATTTTAGAATATGTTTATTATGTATTTGATACCAATAGGGATGAGGATGTTGCTGTTAATTGGTGCCAGCATATACCACTCTGTCAGCCAGCAAATCTTTTGCCAAGCTGACATTTGCATCACCAATAATTTTGCAAAATTAGGTTATAAATAGTCTTATGCAGAATTAGGGCAGTGAGTAAAGCTTAAAAGTATATGAATACATATTAATATGTATAATCATTTCATTGACATTAGTCCTAAACTAAAAGGAAGAAAGATGACTGGTTAGAAAGGTAATGAGAAATGTGATCTTTGGAAGAAAGTTATCATCTTTTCCTAAATTTCTTAACAGTGAAGAAAATGAATACAGACATAGAAAATCGTAGACTTTAGACTTCAGAGAACAGGTAGTGTTGATAAAAAGTAACTTAGGATAGCAAGAGTCTGGGCCCCTAATACAGAATAAACTAAAAAGGTGAAAGAGGCATAAAAACTATGGTCCATGGTTTTACTGCAAGAGAAAAAAAAGGGAAAAATTTTCCATTTCAGTAGTTGGCACCTTTGCAAGTCCCTGATTATTAGAATTGCTGGGACTTTAGTGCCTTGACAGGTTATAAAATGGATAGTTTAAAAACTTTCTAATTTAATGTGTGTGTATTTTTTCTACTTCTTTTGGGCTGGTAGCTTCATTTTCACTTCCCTTTGAATTTTTCTCTGTGGAAATCCAGAGGAAATTAAGTCTTTACAGTGTTCCAAAATTCTGCAGCTAGGTTGTTTATCTCTTCCCATTTCTCCATCTCTAGGCACCGCAATAGACATCCATACAGGAATGGTTGCAATGGTATCGTGAATTATATATGAAATTTGCCGTGCTTCTCTACTTTGAGGAGAAATAGCTGTTCCAATAATCACTGCTCCTGATTACAGAAAAGCAGATCAGTATCATGGGCAGTAGATAAGAGATGACTCTTTGGAACTTGAATGTGGAGCTGAGCTTTTCTCCATCTACAAGAATAGGGAAAATTATTTTCTCACTATTTTTTTTTAATGTGGATCATGTGTATAGTCTTTATTGAATGTGTTACAATATTGCTTTCTATTTCATTTTTTGATTTTTTTGGCCACAAAACATGTGCGATCTTATCTCCCTGACTAAGGATGGAACCTGTACCCCTGCATTGGAAGACAAAGTCTTAACCACTAATGCATTAGGGAAGTCCTATCACCTCACTCACTATAGTCTATTGATATTTGACTCCATTTTTTTTCCTACTGTACAAACATCTCCTCTAAGATATGAGGATTTTGTATGGTTACTTGCTCTTCATGAGAGGATTCTGTCCATCCTTGTCTGGGCCCCTTTGGGGCTACTGTAGCAGAATACAATAGACTGAGTAGCTAATAAACAACAGAAGATTATTTCTCAGTGCTCTAGAGGTTGGTAAGTCTAAAGCTGATGTGCTAGCCAATTCAGAGTCTGGTGTAGGCCAGTTTCCTGGTCCACAGCCATTTCTTGCCATGTCCCCACATGACAGAAGAGGTGACAGAGTTCCCTGGGGTCATTTCACAAAGTCACTAATCCCATTCATGAAAACCCCACCCTCATGGTCCAAAACCTCCCAGAGGAACCACCTCGTAATACTACCACATTGGAGACTAAGATTTCAACAGATAGACAGTGGCTCCAAAGAATCACTTTTCTAAAAGTATCACTTATCACTAGAGTTTTAACTTAAATTTTCCTTGAGGTGTCTTATCCTAAACAGTTAACTTCCCTTTTTCATATACTCATGCAATATACATTTCTAATTCAAATAATTTATTAAAATTGTAACTAAATGATTCTTCAAGTAACTTTTGATTTCAGGTATTTTGTGCTTGCATGGTCTTATTTAACAGCTTATCTACAAGAGAAACTCCACAAAAGTATTTCTGAATGAGTCAGTTCAGTTCAGTTCTGTCGCTCAGTTGTGTCCGACTCTTTGCGACCCCATGAACCACAGCACGCCAGGCCTCCCTGTCCATCACCAACTCCCGGAGTCCACACAAACCCATGTCCATCAAGTCGGTGATGCCATCCAACCATCTCATCCTCTGTCGTCCCCTTCTCCTCCTGCCCTCAATTTTTCCCAGCATCAGGGTCTTTTCCAATGAGTCAGCTCTTCGCATTAGGTGGCCAAAGTATTGGAGTTTCAGCTTCAACATCAGTCCTTCCAATGAACACCCAGGACTGATCTCCTTGAATACATAAATAATTAAATGACATTCACCAGTTCAGTGACAGGCAGGAAACTCGCTCTTTGACCAATGAACTATTACAGTAAATGGAAGCAGAGTATAGCAAAAAATAAAAAAAGTAACTGATTTTGAGTTGGAACTTTGGGTTCAAGTGCTGTCTCTGTTTACTTTTAGCTGTGTGCCAGGAAAGACATTCTAAGGGTTAGCTTCAACTGTAATGAGAAGACACTTTCTTCACACAGATTTCCTGCTTCTAAAAATTAATCAGATATCCTAAAATGTTGACAAGGTTTCTTTACAAGGAAAAAAAAAAATAGTGTATGATATAATAGTATAATATTGTCCATACAGCCAGTGACCTGCACAATTTGCAAAGGTTTCTTAATATCCCCCAAAGGTTATACAGAAGAAAGTTTTATATTTTATATATATATATATATATAAAAGAAAGTTTTAAAGTTTTATATTATATATGTATAATATAGAAGAAAAATGATAAAATTTTGCTATCTTCAATATTAAAATGCTTGAAAGAGCAAAATAATAATAATAGTTATAGAAACTTCAAGTTTACAATAGCTTCACATTGCGCTTCACAGTATTTCAGAAAGAGTACTGCTAACATTTAGGTTTCTGGGCTTCTCCTCCCAGCTTGCTGTGCACAATGACAGTATTCAAGACCAGAGATAACGTTGGATTTTTTTCCTGAGATAAAATGGTGAATTCTATTTATTTCAGCAAACAATTCTTTGCTATTGCCTTATGCATAACTCTATATGAGATAATTAACAAGATAGTAAAAAAGTACAACAGATACTACTTTGAAAATGATCTATTTATAAAAAGTAGTACAGAAATAGCCATGAGGTAGGTAGACACTCCTTTCTTGTTCAGGTTAATGATCCCAGCCCTCCCCATTAGAAAGTCTCAGAGAAATTGACTGCCTCTGAAAGTAAAGATGCTATAATGGCCTTAGTGGACACCAGGCAACACTGAACTCCACACTGGAGAAGAATCTACTTTTCTTTCTAGACTGTCCTTCATCCAAACTCCCTTTGCTAAATCTTTTTCCATCATAGGATGTTAGTCAAAGATAGATTAATGATTCAACTGAAACAGATTCCAAAATGATTACTCTTTAAGCAAAGACTTCTTTGATTTGACTCTGTTCGTGGAATTCTCTAGGCAAGCTGGAGTGGGTACCATTTCCTTCTCCAAGGGATCTTCCTGACCCAGAGATCAGACCCAGATCTCCTGCATTGCAGACAGATGCTTTACCATCTGAGCACCAGGGAAACCAGTTTGACTCTCTAAGATTTAAAAAATGAATGAATTTGATAGACAGAGAATACATTCTCAAGTTCACAATGTTTCCCATGATTCTCTAATATTTCTCTCCACAGTGTAACACATTAGTTACCTGCCTTGTCCCTAAGTCAATTATTTCTTTTCCTGATATGCTCAATTTTAACAGTGACAATCAGTTTAAAGGGGGGAGCCTTAATTAAAAGAGGGTGATTTAAAAGGCAGAATTAAAATTTCAGTGGCTTATTGACTAGGGTACGTACTTTTTTCTTGAAACAGCATTTGTATTTTCAAATGTCACATCAGAATAGATGACCATTATTAATTCATTTGGCCAGAAACACTTCTCTTTTTTTTTTTTAGATTTTATTTTATTTTTTTAAATTTTATTTTATTTTTAAACTTTACATAATTGTATTAGTTTTTACAAAAGTAAATCCTGCAGAGATCACAAAAGATATACACTAGAGAATCCAAATTTCTATGTGGCTTCCCAAATGGCTCATTGATAAAGAATTCACCTGCAATGCAGGAGACATGGGTTCAATCCCAGGGTCAGGAAGATCCCCTGGAGAAAGAAATGGCGACCCACTCTGGTGTTCTTGCCTGGGTAATCCCCTGGACAGAAGAGCCTGGCGGGCTATAGTCCACGGAGTTGCAAGAAAGTCAGACACAACTTGGCAACTGAACAATAACAAAGAAATATTTAGAATCAGGAGAGTGGTGTAGGCCAGGTACTGGACACTGAGAAGGAATATGAGAAGAAGGGGTAGTCTAGTCAGTATTTTTGACTTCTAGTCTTTGCTTTGCCTACCTTCAAAAATCAGTAGGAAGATAAATATCAAACAGTTTTATTGGGTGAAAGGAGTGTCCATGACTGATTCAGGCAGAAGGGCAGTAGAGAACAGGAACCCTGTCTTATGTGGTGAAGGCAAGCAGAGTATAGATAAGGATCTGGGTGAGAATTACTTTAATATTCTACCTCTAAGTTGGAAAAAATAGGAGACCATACAAAATGCAGCACATGGATGTCTGATAGCAGCTTTATTAATAATTGTCCAAACTTGGAAGCTAACATGATATCCTTCAGTGAATGGATAAGTAAACTATGGTACATCCAGACAAGGAAATATTATTCAATGATAAAAAGAAATGTGCTCTCAAGCCATGAAAAGACATGGAGGACACAAGTGCATGTTAATCAAGGAAAGAAGCCAATCTGATAAGGCTACATGCCGTATGATTCCAAGTATATTACATTCTGGCAAAAGCAAAACTGTGGAGACAGTAAAAAGATCAGGGTTTTCTGAAGGATGGGAGAGGAAGGTGTGATGAATAAGTGGAGCACAGAGGATTTTTCTGGAAGTGAAAATGTAGATAGATACCATAATACTTTTGTCCACGCCCATAGAATGTGTACCATCAAGAGTGAAGCCTAAGGTACACTGTGGACTTTGGGAGATAATTATGTATGGATGTAGCCTCACCTTTGGGAACAAAGGTACCTTTCTGGTGAGTGACGTTGATAATGAGGGAGGCTATGCATGTATGAGGGCAGGGATTATGTGGGGAACCTTGGTACTTTCCTCTCAATTTTGTTATAAACTAAAACTGTTCCCCCAAAAGGAAGTCTTAAAAGAGGGGGGATGATGGCCCTTCATGTGCACCTGTCCATCTCCAGTCTCTCTGCTCAGATGGTGCTGCTGTCACGCCTGGACGTCTCATCAAGCTCTCACTTGTTGGATCTCCAGTTATCTTTTCTCATGTAGACCTCTCTTGACTAGTTTATCTTTCTCTTAGAACAAAACCTTTAATAACTTTTTGTGATAAGTGTATAAATGATACATTTTTTTAGCTTTTGTATTTCTGAACATGCATTTGTTTTCTGTCCTTTATTGTTTTTTGCTTGGTTATAGAATTCTGAGTTGGAAATAATTTTACTTCAGAATTTTAAAGTCTCTCTTTTCTGAAAGCTTATAGAATTTCCTCTTGTATCAGTGTTTTGAGATTTCACAGTGATAGGCCTTGGTATGGACCTGTTTACATGCATTGAGATGGGCACTTGATGCGTCCTTTTAATCTTTCAGTTCTGAGAATTTTCCTTAAATTATTTTATTTTTTTATCCTCTTTTATTTTTCTGTTCTCTGTTTCCGATTTCCTGTTATACAGACCATAGTGAAGTCGCTCAGTCGTGTCCGACTCTTTGCGACCCCATGGACTGTAGCCTACCAGGCTCCTCCATCCATGGGATTTTCCAGGCAAGAATACTGGAGTGGGTTGCCATTCCCTTCTCCAGGAGATCTTCCCAACCCAGGGGTTGAACTCGGGTCACTCGTACTGCAGGCAGACACTTTACTATCTGAGCCACGAGGGTGCTCTAATTTTCTTTCTTTTTCACTACATTTTCCATTTCTCTGTTGATTCTGGGATGTTTTCTCTAATTTATTTTCCAATTCTTCTACTATTTAAAAAGTATTTTCCTTTCAGCTGTTATGTTTTTAAACTCCAAGAGTTCTTTTTTGTTTTCGGAATATTCATTTTTTTCTAATATCCTATTAATTTTTTCCTGCAAGTGCAATATCTTCTCTTGTCTCTATGGGAATATAAATGCTTTATAAGATTTTTATAAAATTGTTCTTCTCCCTACATTGATTTCTGTTCTTTGAAGTCACTTTATATCTGTATGTCTTAGTTTTTATTTTACATGTTAGCAACTTTCATATGCTTTTTGAAAAACATATATGAAAATTAAAAGACAGTTATAAGTCATATAGCTGATAAAGGACTTCTATCCAGAATATAAGATGACCTTTTGAAACTCAAATAAGAAAACAAAACAAAAGTGGACAAATTTTTGAACAGATACTTTCCACAGAAAAATATGCATGAATAATAAATAATCCCAGGAAGAGATGATCAACATTCTTAGTCATTAGGGAGATGTAAATTAAAGCCAAAATGAGGTACACTGCACACCCACTATAATAACCATAATAAAATAGTTGATAATGCCAATCTACTTCAAGAGAGTATGAAGAAAAATCCACCTTAACTTATTCTAATTTGGAAAATGATTTGGTTGCTTCTTAAAAATTTAAACATTCACTTACCATGTGATCTAGCCATTCTACTCCTAAGTTTGCACCCTAGAGAAATGAAAGCCTATATCCATATAAAGATTTTTATTACAGTAGTTAAAACCTGGGTGTTACCCAAATATCCATCAGTGCATAAACAGAAAAGTTGTGGTACATCCATACAATGGAACACTGCTCAGTAATAAAGATGATTGACTACTGACATACCTCACAACATTGATGAATCTCTTATCCTGAAAGAGACAAAAAGAGAATACATGCTGTATTGCTCCATTTATGTATAAAATGCAAACTAATCCACAATGACAGAAAGGAGATGATTTGATGTAGAAGGGGAGGGCCTTGAGTAGTGGATTAAAAAAGAAGAAGAAACTTTTTTGGGTTATAACAAACCAGTTGTGTTGATTACACAGGTTTATGTAAACGTCACATTAAGTTATTGCTTTAAACATGCAGTTTTGTATGTAAAATACACATATATAAAAACATAAAGCTATTTAATGAAAAAACTGTCTTCATTAGCTTGAGTCTCTACCTCAGCTCTCAGTTCTCAAAATATTTATCACTTTCTGAACCAATATTAACCTGCCTTATTTATTATAACTTTATTTAAAAAAATGCATAATTGTTAGAGCAGACCATTTACCAGACATTTTGGATATTTCTGGATGTTACACATTCAGATTAAGTATAAAATTAGTTTTTTATATCCGATAAAAATTCTTGAGGTAGGTTCTACTTTAATTTTAGACAAACTGACAGCCTTACTGTCATGAATATTCCTCTCCATAATAATAATTTTCCTATCAAATTATTTTGATTTTCAAGCATATTGTTCACTAATATTTTATGATTATTTTTCCATAATTATCTGCTTTCCTCTTGTAAGATTCCTAGTCAGTTTCTTAAAGCTTTTTCTGATATAATGGATATTTGTCTTCTAACTCTACCCTTTTTTATTGTCATTGCTGCTGATGCTATTTCATTGACCTTTGTTTATTAATCTAGCTTTCCAGTGAAACAATGAACTCTCATAATGACTCCAATAATTAATCAGCAAATAGACAATCTTATATCCAAAAATTAAAACCAAAATAAAGTTTGTTAATTCTTTTTTTATAATCTGGAAAGATGACACATTATATGAGGATTATCTATTCCTTGGTGATTTGGCCAAAATCACAATTAGCTTCACCAGGTGAATATTGGGACATTGAGAATTGATGATTTTGATTAAAGATTCTTTAGAGCATTTGATTTAAGTTGGATATTTTTTTCTGATATCACTTTGATAATTATATTTTCTTTAAAAGTAAAGTTCATTTTATCTATATTTTCAAGATTTTTAATCATAAAATTCTCCCTAAAACATGAAGATATTATCATTTTTCAGAATTAACTTCAATAAAATCAAATATTTAAAATCTTGTCTTAAACATTTTCAACAGAACAGCTTTTTTGGTTAAATAATTTTAATATTTGCTTACTATGTCATTTATTCTATTAGCAGTTATTTTCCCAAATTCTTGAATTTATTCTACTAACAGGTTTTTCCTAGATTCTTGAATTTAATGCATAGCTTTTTTTTTAACTCTCTTTTTAAATGAATGCAATTAAGGTGAAAATTTAACTTGTCTCTGAGTGTGCTCAGGACAACCTCAAAATGTAGATATGTATACAGTACCATTTAGCCATTTCATAGCCATACTATGGCATTGGCAAGGACAAATACTCCCATTTTTCATCGGGCAGACATGCTGTGAAGGGTTCAGTGCTTCTCTTTTATTATTCACACATTTGTGAGTTTTCAAGCTGGAAAAAGTGTTCTACAATCACTGACTCACTGGCTGTCTGATCAGTGCTCTGAATATGAGTACGTATTGAAAGTGCAACTAGACACAACAGCGAAATCTCCAAGGCAAGCCCATGCATGGAAATGCTGTTTAAGATAATTTAATCCCGCTCCTTCTTGGGATTTTGGTTATGAACAAGGACTTTATTCTGAAAAAACATCCTTTAGTGTTTATTTCTGTCTTTGCATCTCATATGAGGTATGTTGTAGGACACAATTTGATTTTCCTTCTTGTATCAGGTTAGCTGTGGACAAGATGGAGTCCTGACTTGGGTCTTCTTGAGTCTGCATGTGCACAGGATTTCCCTGGTAGCTCAGCTGGTATAGAAACAGCCCACAATGCAGGAGACCCCAGTTCGATTCCTGGGTCCTGGGTCAAGAAGATGCCCTGGAGAAAGGGATAGGCTACCCATTCCAGTGTTCTTGGGCTTCCCTTGTGGCTCAACTGGTAAAGAATCCACCTACAATGTGGGAAACCTGGTTTTGATCCCTGGGTTGGGAAGATCCCCTGGAGAAGGGAAAGGTTACCCACTCCAGTATTCTGGTCTGGAGAATTTCATGCCCTGTATAGTCCATGGGGTCTCAAAGAGTTGGACACGGAGCAACTTTCTCTTTCACGTGCACAATATCTGAATTCACTCTGAGAACTGGATAAACAGAAACTTAAGATTTGGGTGGAAGGGTCAGGATAACATTATGAGATTAGGCTTGAACTTCTCCATCATCTCTAAACACAGAAAGGAAAAGCAATTTTTAAAGAACAAGAAAATTATTAAGAACGCTAAACTCAAAACAAAATTATCTCCATGGACCTGAAAGGGAACAGAAGTTCAGAGTAGTAAGTTAGGAGTTAGGGACTGGAGCCAGGGCCTGCTGTGCTCGGAGTCTGGATGAAGCTAGGCTTTGCCTCCTGCAGAGCAATGGGAGCCAGAGCTCCATGTGCATGGCAGGAGAGCAGAGTCAAGTTAATTGCATGAGACTGGGGGCAGGTGCAGCACCCACTAGCCTATGAAATATGGTCAAAAGAAACGTGTGGCTACTGCCTGGGACTACAGCTTCTGCACATGTGCCTATCTGCAGTGTTGAACGGTTCAGACAAATTCTTATAACACAATTGGAAAGTAAGTCCCTGTGCATTTAGTGACTAATTTTGAGATAGACCCATGTTAATGAGAGAACTGGAACCTTGAACCTTTGAAGACATTCCTTTGAATGTCAAAGAACCTTGAAGACAGACATTCCTTTGAACCTTTATAAAAATTGGTCCTGAGAGAGAATTCTCTTGGGAACCAGATTGTATCTCTGAACAATAGGATTTCTTTGGCAACCAAAAACAGATTCTCCCATATTGAGTAAGAGGGATGGAAGGAGGCTTGTTCCAGAGAGTAAGGTTTATGCCTTTGCCCCAGGCAGAATCCAGGAAATAGCTATGCAGCTCATCAAGGGCCACATAAATGAGTTTTTAGATAGGCTATAGAAATATCCAAGCCTTGGGCTGTGTTATGGACATAGCAGAGATTTTCCAGACTCACAGAGGTTAGAAAGACAAAAGTGACCTTGAGGTCAGTGATAGATGGTTGTGTGGGATGATGACATTCAAGGGATACTGATGAACCATCACCTCCCTATCCTCTCACATGCTTTACATCTGATCTAGGAGAGCCCCTTAGACACAATCCCATACAAAAGGAATATTCCCATTTGATTGACATTAATTTTCCTGTTCTGGAAAATTGTGAGTTTAAAATAGAAATTATGTAGGATTACAGAAAAATGTTATCTGTCTTGATTCATATCAGATTCCAATATAAATAATTCAGCCTGGTAAAACATGTTGCTATGTTGGCAGTGGCACCCCACTCCAGTACTCTTGCCTGGAAAATCCCATGGATGGAGGAGCCTGGTAGGCTGCAGTCCATGGGGTCGATAAGAGTCGGACACGACTGAGTGACTTCACTTTCACTTTTCACTTTCATGCATTGGAGAAGGAAATGGCAACCGACTCCAATGTTCTTGCCTGGAGACTCCCAGGGATAGGGGAGCCTGGTGGGCTGCTGTCTATGTGGTCGCCCAGAGTCGGACACGACTGAAGCAACTTAGCAGCAGCAGCAGCAGCATGTTACTATGAGGTTAGTGAAATGAACAGGGAAGCCCCCCAAGCTAACCAAATAAGAGTGCTGCGGGTCCAGCCATGCCATTCAAGCTCCTCTCTGTCCTGCATGGAGTCTCGCACCATCTGTTAGTGGCTGTTGCTCGGGCTTAAGCTTTGATGAGAATGTCTCCGGTGTTCTGACTGGCTGAGATTCCAGAGAGGCAGCAGAGGCAGACATTCCAGTTATGTGCTCCTGATGAGGTCCCTTTTTGTTGCTGTGGGGAACTTTTTTTTTTTTTTTTTCTTTTGCATCTTCTTTTCCAAGAAAACAGAGGTTTCCTTCAAGTTAGCCATTCTCTCACCACTTTTTTTTGAGGTGGTGCTAAGGAGAATAATCAATTTATAGGACATGGCAACCCACTCTTGTATCCTTGCCTGGAGAATCCTATGGACAGAGGAGCCTGGCAGGCCATGGTCCATGGGGTCACAGAGGGTCGGACACGACTGAAGCAACTAAGCACAAGCACTCACAAAAGCAGCACTTTATCCCTGAAAGCTGCAGATGGGGTATACTTGGGACCCCCTCTTCTAAATCTTTTCATCACCCTAGATATAAACAAAAGGTGCCCACTATGAAATCTTCAGGAGAAGGAAATGGCAACCCACTCTAGTACTCTTGCCTAGAGAATTCCATGGACAGAGAAGCCTGGTGGGCTGCCGTCTATGGGGTCTCACAGAATCGAACACAACTCGAGACTTAGCAGCAGCAGAAGCATGGAATCTTCAAGGGGCTGATGATTTCCAGGGATGCCTTTTCCAAGTAATTTGAATAAAAAGGCCACACTGACTATACTGACATTAAACTTGATACAGCTTTCCACTCGCCTCTTTCAGTCTAAATCCAGAATCCTTTCTATGTCCAAGTTTGCCTAAAATAAAAATAAAACTGATCTCTGTAAGGAACCTCACAATTATAATTTAACAAACCAATAAACAAGAGGGAGACTAAAGGACCTCAGTGAGATTTTTAAAATCTTGAGTCATCCTACATTTTCATTTTTTTAAGATGATGTTCAAATAATTAATGGGAAACATAGATTGTTAAAATGTGTCAGAAGCTGAAATTTTAAGGAAAAAATACTTTTTCTGTTTCAATTTCTTGTGTTTCACCAGGGAAAAACAAACTTTTTTAATTCCCAAATTTTGAGAAGGGCTTCCCAGATGGCACCAGTATAAAGAATCTACCTGCCAATGCAGGAGACACACGAGACAGGGGTTCCAACCCTGGGTCTGGGGATCCCTTAGAGTAGAAAAATGGCAACCAACTACAGTATTTTGACTGGAAAATTCTGTGAGCAGAGGAGCCTGGTGGGCTACAGCACATGAGTCCACAAAGAGTCAGACATGACTGAGCATTCTGTGAAGGGAAAGACAATGATGTATTTCTAAAGCCTGAGCAAGTGTGTGTATAATGGAGAGGGGAGCAAAATATTTTGTGTTTCAGGTTCAAAGAAGGGATTTAAGTTCAAATGATCAGAAAGATGGTGGATGAAGGCTGGTGCTTAGAATTCTGAAAGTGAAAACTCAAGTATGTCCCACTCTTTGGGATCCCATGGACTGTAGCCTGCCAGGCTCCTCTGTCCATGAAATTCTCCAGGCAAGAATACTGGAGGGAGTTGCCATTTCCTTTTCCAAGGGATCTTCCCAACCCAGGGATCAAACCCAAGTCTGCTGCATTGCAGGCAGATTCTTTACAGGCAGATTGGAGTTGGGGAGTAAAGTTCTCAGTTCTCAAGACCCAACTCCCTACCTGATATCTAATACCTGATATCTAATATCAAAAGTTGGCTTAAAGCTCAACATTCAGAAAATGAAGATCATGGCATCTGGTCCTATCACTTCATGGCAAATAGATGGGGAAACAGTGGAAAGAGTGTCAGACTTTATTTTGGGGGGCTCCAAAATCACTGCAGATGGTGACTGCTGCCATGAAATTAAAAGACGCTTACTCTTTGGAGGAAAAGTTATGACCAACCTAGATAGCATAGTGAAAAGCAGAGACATTACTTTGCCAACAAAGGTCCGTCTAGTCAAGGCTATGGTTTTTCCAGTGGTCATGTATGGATGTGAGAGTTGGACTGTGAAGAAAGCTGAGCGCCAAAGAATTGATGCTTTTGAACTGTGGTGTTGGAGAAGACTCTTGAGAGTCCCTTGGACTGCAAGGAGATCCAACCAGTCCATTCTGAAGGCGATCAGCCCTGGGATTTTTTTGGAAGAAATGATGCTAAAGCTGAAACTCCAGTACTTTGGCTATGTCATGCGAAGAGTTGTCTCATTGGAAAAGACTCTGATGCTGGGAGGGATTGCGGGCAGGAGGAGAAGGGGACGACAGAGGATGAGATGGCTGGATGGTATCACTGACTCAGTGGATGTGAGTCTGAGTGAACTCCAGGAGTTGGTGATGGACAGGGAGGCCTGGCATGCTGTGATTCATGGGGTTGCAAAGAGTTGGACACGACTGAGCAACTGAACTGAACTGAATATCAGGTATTAGATATCAAGTATCAAGTATCTAATACCTGACCATCAGATATTAGAATGGTCCATGCAATCACAGGCACATCAATAGTAAGAATGACTGACTGAAGACGAGAAGTCTACCTGCAGATGCTCTGACAAAGTAAGCCCCAGGATGCTTAAACAATCCTGGAAAGAGAGAAGTATTCACCAAGAATGACTAGTATTAATGACTTGTCAACTTTTGTAAGCACAGACACAGAGCTAGATTTGGAAACATGGATTTACATTTAGAAAAATAAAGCAACGTAAGTATTTGTGCACATTCATACTTGAGATAAACAGAAAATAAGATATCAAGAAAATGTTATAAATGCCTAATTAAAAATTACATTTTTCCAAAAAACTAATTTTATGGCTATAAGTTTTTTCTCTATGAAATGTTAGTTTCTCAGCTTTCAGTTTCTTGGAAAATTTCTTTGATCTTAATATTTATCTCTGACTTTTCAGTTCAGAGAAGGCAATGGCACCCCACTACAGTACTCTTGCCTAGAAAATCCCATGGACGGAGGAGCCTGGTAGGCTGCAAACCATGGGGTCGCTAGAGTCAGACACAACTGAGCGACATCCCTTTCACTTTTCACTTTCATGCATTGGAGAAGGAAATGGCAACCCACTCCAGTGTTCTTGCCTGGAGAATCCCAGAGATGGGGGACCCTGGTGGGCTGCCGTCTATGGGGTCGCACAGAGTCGGACACGACTAAAGCAACGCAGCAGCAGCAGCAGTAACCTTCAGTTGTACTTTTATTTCTGTAATATTTCTGTAAACACTTTGAAATCCTAATCCTTCTTAAAAATTTCTAAGGATGATAAACCACTAAGGATAACTGGATATACACAGTGCTTTCTATGATAAAATGTTTGAATGTGTTTATTTAGCAATGGATAACATAACCTGAAACCAGAAAACTTCTGAAAGAAAACGGGGAAATTTTCACAATATTGGTTTTAGCAATGATTTCTTGGATATGACACTAAAAGCACAGAAAACAAAATTAAAAATAGATAAGTGGGACTGCATCAAACTGAAAGGAAACAATCAACAAAATTAAAAAGTGGCCTTTTGGAAGGTCATATTGCATGGAAGAAAATACTTGCAAGTCACATATCTTACAGGAGGTTACTATGCTTTCCTTGGAAAGAAAGTTGTGACAAACCTAGACAGTATATTAAAAAGCAGAGACATAATTTTGCCAACAAACGTCTGTATAGTCAAAGCTATGGTTTTTCTAGTAGTCATGTATGAATTGGAGAGTTGGACCATAAAGAAGGCTGAGTGCCAAAGAACTGATGCTTCCAATTGTGGTGTTGGGGAAGACTCTTGAGAGTTGCTTGGTCTGCTAGGAGATCAAACCAGTCCATCCTAAAGGAAAATCAGTCCTGAATATTCATTGGAAGGACTGATGCTGAAGCTGAAACTCCAACACTTTGGCCACCTGATGTGAAGAGCTGCCTCATTGAAAAAGGCCCTGATGCTGGGAAAGATGGAAGGCAAAAGGAGAAGGAGGAGGCAAAGGATGAGATAGTTAGATAGCATCACTGACGATGAATATGAATTTCAGCAAACTTTGGGAGATAGTGGAGGACAGAGGAGCCTGGCATTCTGCAGTCCATGGGGTTACAAAGAGTTGGACACCACTTAGTGACTGAACAACAACAAAATGAAAAATATAGGGCTTCTCCGGTGGCTCAGGGGTAAAGAATCTGCCTGCAATGTAGGAGGCACAGAATGCAGGAAATTCAGGCTTGATCCCTCATCCCCTGGAGAAGGAAATGGCTACCCAACTCCAGTATTCTTATCTAGGAAATCCATGGACTGAGAAGCCTGGCAGGTTACAGTCCACGGTGTCACAGAAGAGTCAGACACTACTGAGTGACCACATAACAACAAACATGCAAAATATATAGGAACTCCTGTAATTTAATAACAAAAGGCTCTGTTAAAAATGAGGAAAATACTTGAATAGACAATTCTCCAAAGAAAACATACAAAGCTAATAAATGTATAGAAAGAAGATCAGCATCACTCATCATCAAGGAAATTCAGATCAAAACAATGAGATATCATCTCACACCTATTAGGATGGCTGTTATGAAAACAAACAAAACACAAAACGTAGCCAGTGTTGTAGGTGACATGTAGACACTAGAACCATTGCACATTGTTGGTAAAAATGTAAAATAATGTGTGTGTGTGTGTGTGTGTTTTAGTCACTTAGTCTTGTCTGATTCTGTGACTCCATGGACTGTAGCCCACTACCCTCCTTTGCCCGTGGAATTCTCCAGCCAAGAATACTGGAGTGGGTTGACATTTCCTTCTCCAGTAAAACAATATAGGTACCATGGAAATCAATACAGAGGTTCCTGAAAAAAATTAAAATAGAAACACTGTGATCCAACAGTCTCACTTTTGGGCACTTCTCTAAAAGAGCTGAAATCAGGATTGCAAAGAGCAATTTGCATTCTCATGTTCACTGCAATATTATTTATGATAACCAAAATATATAAACAACCTTGTCCATCAACACATGAATAAAGAAAATGTGATATATACAAACAATAAAATATTATTCCCCTTCAAAAATGAAGGCAATCCTGTCACATTTGACACATGTGAACCTTGAGGACATAGGGCTAAATGAAATAAGCCAGTCACAGAAAGTCAAATGACTACACGATTCCACTCATGTTACTGTTTCAGTTGTCAGTTTGAATCTGACTCTTTCGCAGCCTCGTGAACTACAGCCACCAGGCTCCTCAGTCCGCGTGATTTCCCAGGTGAGAACACTGGAGTGGGTGGCCATTTCCTTCTCCAGGGGATCTTCCCTTCCCTGGGATTGAACTCAGGTCTCCTGCACTGGCAGGTGGGTTTTCACCATGAGCCAGCAGAGAAGCCTGATTCCACTCATATGAGGTATCAAAAAATAGTTAAACTCATAGAAACAGGGAATAGAATAGAGGTTCCCAGGGACTGGATAGTGGAAGAAATAGCAAGTTTCTATTCAACAGGTATGAAGTCTCAGTTATGCAAGATGAATAACTTTTGGAGATCGGCTGTACAATATTGTGCCTATAAATAATAATACTGGGTCATGCACTTATAGGGATAAATCTTATGTTTAATGTTCTTATAAAAAATGTTTTAAAAAGAAAGAAAAAAGTGAATACCATAAATAGCAACTTGAATGATTAGGTTGACCTTCTAATTCATATCATCTGTGTAAACTTTGCTCAACTACCAAACTCTTTCTTGAAAACTAAATTGTCTCAGCCAGCCTACAGGAATTTTTCCTCACCTGAATTCCCCTTGGCCATTGTTATATAGATAATTCATTGTGTGGTATTGTTTACTACATTTTCAGTAGCTTATATATATATATATATATAAAGTGTGAAGTCGCTCAGTCGTGTCTGACTCTTTGTGACCCCATGGATTGTAGCCTACCAGGCTCCTCAGTCCATGGGATTCTCCAGGCAAGAATACTGGAGTGGGTTGCCATTTCCTTCTCCAGGGGATCTTCCCGACCCAGGGATTGAACCCCGGTCTCCCGCATTGTACACAGGTGCTTTACCGTCTGAGCTACCAGGAAGCCCATATATATATATATGCTTTTTCCCTCTCCTTTATTGGACCTTGCCTATATGGAGTTGCAACATTTTGTGGATTGATTAATTATCTAAACAATTTCTATTTATAAAGCTTATTTATAACAAGTTTTATCTTTTATGGGGAAAGAAGTTATATGGCATAGTGGTTTGTTGCATTAAAACTTCATGAATAACTTTGAAAAGTAACATGACTTCTCTCCGGTCTTGAGATTCCTCATTTCAACTCAGCCATTAAAAAGAATACATTTGAATCAGTTCTAATGAGATGGATGAAACTGGAACCTATTATACAGAGTGAAGTAAGCCAGAAAGAAAAACACCAATACAGTATACTAACTCATATATATGGAATTTAGAAAGATGGTAACAATAACCCTGTGTACGAGACAGCAAAAGAGACAATGATGTATAGATCAGTCTCATGGACTCTGTGGGAGAGGGAGAGGGTGGGGAGATTTGGGAGAATGGCATTGAAACATGTATAATATCATGTATGAAACGAGTCACCAGTCCAGGTTCGATGCAGGATACTGGATGCTTGGGGCTGGTGCACTGGGACGACCCAGAGGGAGGGTATGGGGAGGGAGGAGGGAGGAGGGTTCAGGATGGGGAACACAGGTATACCTGTGGCAGATTCATTTCGATATTTGGCAAAACTAATACAATATTGTGAAGTTTAAAAATAAAATAAAATTTAAAAAAAAACAAAAAAATAAAAATAGAGTATGAAAAAGAAAATAAAAATCTTTTCTACTTGAAAAAAAAAAATGGGATATTTGTATCAAGTTGGTGCTTGTGTTCAGATGCTGTCTTGTACAACTCTTTGTGCCCCTATGGACTCTGTCCTGGTTCCTCTCTTCATGGGATTTTCTTGGCAAGAATCATGGACTAGGTTGCCATTTCCTTCTCCAGGAGTTCTTCCTGAGCCAAGGATCGAACCTGCAGTGGGTTCTCTACTCCTGAGACACTGGGGAAGCCCATCAAGTTGGTATCTACTATATTAATACATATTAAATGAGTTGATGGATATTTGCTTTTTATAAAGTATGTGTTAGATATTTCTATTCATTATTGATTTGGGGATCTCACCTGTAACCATCTGTGTGAGGTATTTTGTTAGATTTTTCACTGCTGATATATGTCTTTAACAAGTCAGGTTTCTTATTTTCCCTTGATTCAATTAGGTTAATGAAGGTTACTCTGGGAAAATATCCATTTCACCTAAGTTTTAAAATTTTATTTGTATAAAGTTCTTCATAGCTCAGGATAGTGGGTGCTTAATAACTTTTGATGAATGAATGAATGAGTGACTGAATATCAGGCTCAAGCATCTAGACTGCAGCCTGAATACATCAACCCATACTTCACACTTGTGAGAACTGAAGTAGGGTAATATCTAGTTATAATACTGAGAAAAAGTAAAACCACAAGCAAATGCATAAAGTGTGGACAAACATACATTTCATTGATGCAGATGCTGCTGCTGCTGCTGCTGCTGCGTCACTTCAGTGGTATCCGACTCTGTGCGACCCCATAGACAGCGGCCCACCACTTTATATTGATTTTTTCAGTTGCTTTCTCAAAAAATTTTTTTCTCACAATTCTTTCCTTTTTCTCTCTCCTGCCTCAAAATAGGACATTCAACATCTGTATTCTTTGTGAAAAGACAGCATGGTTGTCTATTCTATATATAGCTTTTAAAGTAACCTATCTATTTTTAGCATCAATCCTACCCATCATTGTACCTACAGTTCCTAAATCCTGTACTTTTCTAGCATTTCTTGAGGCAACTTATCTTTCTCCTTGGTTATAAAAGTCCTTGTGCCTCTACTTTTTGCTACAGCTTCTCTGATCTCCTGTGTCAGATTCCTGTCTTGCATCCACTTTCTGTATTGTCAAAATTTGTTAAAGTATTTCATCTTTCAGTAGCCTCTTCTTTATTTAAGCTTGTATCTGTTTTGTCCCTTTATTATTATTTAGTTGAGACTTTATAAGAACAGCAAAACACACATACGGTAAATTAACCATCTTGTGCAAAAAGCTTAGTTTATTCATTTTAATATTTGTCTCATATTCCATAGAATGGATATTTAAAAATTCTATTCAACTACTTTCTTCTGCAAATATATAATATACGTTTACAGTCTTCAGATTTTCTCCACATTTTTAAACTATAAACATGCATGTGTATAATTTGTCAAATATACATATGTATATGTATGCAAATATACATGTATATAAATACACATGATTTATAAACATATAAAATCTCTCATTGCTTCTATCTATGCACTATTGAAGAGCATCCCATAAATGAAGCTGTTTTATTGTATATGTGTCTTCTGTAATATTAACATGAGCAGCCATAAACAGACTACTTCAGCAAAATATTGTATCAATTCACATTCCCAGCATTAGGGAATTGGGAACATATCTATCCACATCATTGCCAGTGGTGGTTGGTAGTACCCTTTATAATTATCACCACCCTGATAAAAATGTATAATCATTGTATAACTTTAAATTACACCACAAATGAGATTGAACACCTTGGCATATGTCTTTTGGACATTTTGATTTTCTATTATGTAAATTGTCTATTTGTGTCCAATGATAACTTTATTGTAAGGTTGTCTCTTTTTTGAATTATTGGAGGAAGATTTTCTGATAGTAAGTATAAAAAATTTTTGTCATATTTTTATTATAAACATTTCCCCAGTCTACTATCTTACAGCTTTTATAAGATGTCTTTTTCATACTAAAGGTATAAATATCTACGTATGTCCGAGATCTAGAGGTACTGTCACACTCAAAAAGGTCTTCAACCTGTAAGTTATACAAAAGTCTATATTCTGTAGATAATGAAGTTTTACTTTGGCTTAAAATATTTAAAATATTAATATATATGTTCACTTCTAATAATAAATATATATAGTTTTATTTTGTGATGTGAGGAAGAAAATCAAGAATTTTATCTTTTTCTAGTGAGAATTTATTTATTCTAGAAAAATATGTTAAATACATCTTCCAGTGAGTTAAATGACCATCTGTGTCATGTGTAAAGTTTTCATATCTACTTTATTCTGTTTATTGATTCTGATTCTGTTGCAATGACCTATTAACCTACTTCTGAGTAAGCATCGCATGCTTTTGAATGTAGGCTATCATCTAGTTCATGGAGTATCAAAAAAGCACGTCCTCCTTTGTATTCTTTATTTTTAAAATATTATTGGATATTTGAAGATGTTTACCTTTCCATGTTAACTTTAAATTATTTTAACCCATTTTTCTTTAAATAATTGAATTTTGTGCAGAACTGCATTCATTTATATTTAGAAATAATGCATGTAGAAGACAGGCAGATGTTAAAGGGCTTCATAAAATCTTCAAGGAATTTGGATTTCTTTTTCTTGAGATCAGTGAGTTTAACTGCCTCTTGAGATCTGAAATAAAAAGACTCTGAGAAACAGAGGAAATATAAAACTAAAATTTTAATTTTGGTGTTTCTTAAAATTTAGAGACACCACTTTCTTTAGAGGTTGAGGGGTGATTGAAATAAAAGAGGCAAGATCTGACACAAGAAATCCAGGGGAAATAACTATTGTTATCTTCGATGCTAAAAGCTCAGCTTCTCTGTACACCAGCACCAAATCGAATCTGAGCGACAGAATTTTGAGTGAAGTAGCAAAAAAATAGCTTTATCACTTTGCCAGGCAAAAGAGGTCATAGCAGGCTAATGTCTTCAAAACCATGTGTCCCAACTGGGAGAAAATAGTGAGAAGTTTTATAGTAATTATTCAAAAAGGGCATGATCACCTTGTGGACATTTTTCTGGTGGATTGGTGTGAAGTAAGTTGGAGTCAGCATCAACAACCTTCAGATCCAACTTCTCTGAAATCTACAAGCTTGTGGGCAGAATACGACCATTGATCATTAACTTCTCCTACCTGGAGGGGGCTTCATTATCTGCAAATAAATACAATAAAAATGTTTAATTATGTCTCTAGTCAACTATTTTATGAAAAATGATAAAGTGAGATGAGAAATGAGGTGATCTTTTTACTATGGCTTGCAATACTTATTTTTAGTATTGAAACTTAGTATTTTTCATGTGGCTGCCACCCTATGGAACAACTACCAACGTTATTTTTCATTTACTCCCTGACAGACCTCCTAATAAGTAGGAGCAAGTAAGACTGCTATTAGTCTCCTCTTTTTTAATTTATCTCCTTATGAGTTCAAGAAGCTGTTGCTTACAAATATAAATTACTTGCTGAAAGTCATTCATTCACTAACAAGTGGCAGAAGCAGAACGGATGTGCTAGCTAATGTGAAATAACTTTTTAAATGTTTTGTTGTTGTTGCTGTTGCTGTTTTTCCCTTGAATCTTTCTCTGTACTGTGTACATATTCAGCCCCAGTTACTGTCTGTTAATAAGTGTTGACTTTTGGTGCCTCAGAAAAGAGACAGCACTTACAGAAGGATAGAAGACAATTTTAAAAATAAACAAAAGTGAAATACAATGTTATTTACAAACAAGCAAAATAAAACATTTTATTTATGTTAAGATCTATGAACCTACTCAGGCAGTCATGTTCTAAAAATAATGCTCATTTGGGTCATAAAAATTTTAATTGTAAACGTGAATGTCCTCACCTTCAACCATAAACCTACCATTACCTTCAGATTGGGGTTAAGTCATTTGGAGAGTGCAAAGTAGAAAGAATAACATTTTCTTTCATTTATGATCTTTTTTTTATGTAATTCTGAACTGGGTTCCATAGAATTTTTTTTTTCCAGTGTAAATGAGTCTCCAGAATCCCTTCTAATATTATCCTTAGTGATCTCTTTCTCTCTTTTCAATAAACATGGGTGAAATGAATTTTTAAGCAACCAAGTTATTCAGAGAAGCAAACATGTTAAATAGAGCAAATAGTATGATGATAAGCAAGACGATTTAAGACAATCGTCTAGTTCATGCAAATGTACATGAAACAAGGCCCCAGTAGTCCACCTTTCAATTAGAATGAGCTAAGTCAGAAGCTGTGCTGAGTGCTGTCAGCACAATTAGCATTTGTATTTTCAGTAGTAGTGCAGGCTCCATGAATAGTGCCAGCATCACTTAAGATAAATCTGCTAGTCTGTTAATTTGTGCTAAAAATAGTTAACAAAAGAAGAGCAATTTCTCTTTTCTCTTTGACATGCAGTCAAGCACCTTCTAATACAGGGTGATGGGGTTTTGGCAGGACTGTGGCAAGATGAAAGTGCTCAGTGGTGAGCTTAATTGGACTCAGAAAAAAGCAGCAAAAGTAAAGAGTTATGACAGTAGAGAAAGAGTCAAGCTTCGTGGCAGAAGAATTTTGGACACCATAGAGAAAGGCTGGCTCTGCCTCTGGTTAGCTGAATGAGCAAGTTTTTAAACCTACTTTAGCCTCAGTTTCCCCATTGGAAGTGAGGTTACAAATGTCTACCTCACAGGGTCATTATGAAGGAAATGCCAAACAGCATCTGCACACAGTGCCTACCCATAAGCACTGGCTTCCATCTTCATCTTTCTTGCACATCTATCCTTATCCTTCTTTCTCTAATTAATTCTATTCCTGAAGAAAGAAAAAACTATATTCAAATGATAGGAAGTCACCACATTCATTGTTACTCTTTCTCTTGCCCTATGGTTTGGCTCCTAGTTCTCTCTCTTAGTGAACTCTGTTCACACTCCCGTCCTCCAGTTCTCTCATTTGCTACCCATAACATTTTCCAAAAACTGATCTTCTCATGATGATCTGCTTGTCCTGGTCTCATTCTCCATTACTCCTTTTCAGGTAAATTATTTAGTGCCCCTGTATAATAAGCAATTAGCATTTTGACCATGGCCTCGAGGAAATAATCCCTTAACTCAAATCTGAAGGATACTCTCCTCCATGTTTTTTAGCTTTGTGGATTAGGAAGGCTTTGAAGTCCTGGGAGACAGCTGGTAAATTCCCAAATTGGGTGCCAAGAGTGGAAAACACCCAGCCTAAGGGGAAGGAAAGAGAAGAGCTAGTGGCATCTTTCCATGGCTGACAAATATTGAAGGTGCAATGTAGATTGGGAATAATTCTAGAATAACCATTAAGAGTTGGAAGTTCTAGTCCTCACTCTGTTCGTATTTCAGTGTGTGACCTTAATAAGACAGTTTCTTTTTTTTTTTAAGTGTATTTGAATTCAAGGATCCCCAAGAAAGCAATTTTTAGTTATATGATTCCATCAATACTGTTGTCAGGGATTAATTTATTTTATCTAAAAAACATATCCATAGCACTTGCCACTGTTCTAAACACTCTACAAATGTGAATTTATTTAATCTTCATAATAGTCTATAAAGTAAACACTATAAGTATCTTCATAGTATGCATGAGGAAACTGAAGCCCAGAGAAGTATAGGGATTTGACCTAAGTCACACAGCTTTTAAGATATGGAGCCAGGATTTAGAAACACCAAATTGTCTCTAACACTCTCTTCTTAGCCACTATACTTGGCTGTACTTAAAAATAAAGTATTTGTATATTCTTTTATATATATATAGATGTGCATCCTAACCGTTATGCTATACTAGACTGAAAAAGAACACATTTTGAAAAAATTCTGTCACCTATCTACTGTACTCATGTCCTGGAGTTGCCCCTGACCCTAGGTCATTATCAAGTCTGAAGAGGAACACACAATTCTTCCACTGTCTTGCTCAGTTTATATCGCTGAGACTCATTCTTATTTTCTAAAAAGTGGGAGGAAGTATAACATTTTAAAGTAGTTACCCTGAGTTTTCCAAGATCACAAAGACCAATCTGAAGGCTGATCATTAAATGCTTTTTTCACCACAGCCTGAGAGATAGAAGCACATTTTAAAAATGTCTCTGAAAACTTGCAGGTGGTTTTAAAAAAAAAAAAAAAAAAGCTCTTTTCTAATGGTTTCCATGAAGCAAACCTACTGCTTGGCTTTTTTCTCTTGGGAGGACACTGCCCCACATGCCACCAAACCCAGGATTGTCTTATTACAGACACACAGTGGCTGCAAGGCAGTTATTTATTTTAATGTGACCCTTGAATTGCTATAGTGGTGGTTACTCTCTCAGTCATGTCCGAATCGTTACGACCCTTTGGACTGTAGCCTGCCAAGCTCCTTTCATAGAATTTTCCAGGTATAAGTGCTACAGTGGGTTGCCATTTCCTTCTCCAGAGGAACTTCCCCACCAAGGGATCAAATCCTGCATTGCAGGCAATCTGCACTACAGGCAGATTCTTTACCATCTGAGCCACCAGTGAAGCCTATATGTTAATAGAATCCAAAGTTGTTCTTTCTGACTCTACTTCTCAAAATATTTTAAAACATAATGAAAGACACAAGGGATCACAGTATTATGCAAAGACTTTTTACTATATACAGTGGTATCCCATAGCCACAGTTTTATTTTCCATAGTTTCAGTTCAGTTTAGTTCAGTCACTCAATCATGTCCAACTCTGTGACCCATGGACTGCAGCACACCAGGTTTCCCTGTCCATCACCACCTCCTGGAGCTTGCTCAAACTCATGTCCATTGAATCGCTGATGCCATCCAACAATCTCATCCTCTGTCATCTCCTTCTCCTCTTGCCTTCAATTTTTCCCAGCATCAGGGTCTTTTCCAATGAGTCAGTTCTTCACATCAGGTGGCCAAAGTGTTGGAGTTTCAGAATATTCAGGGCTGATTTCCTTTATGATTGACTCATTTGATCTCCTTGCAGTCCAAGGGACTCTCAAAAGTCTTCTCCAATACCACAACTCGAAAGCATCAATTCTTTGGCACTCAGTTTTCTTTATGGTCCAACTCTCACATCCATACATGACTACTGGAAAAACCATAGCTTTGATGATACAGACCTTTGTCAGCAAAGTAATATCTCTGTTTTTTAATGTGCTGTCTATGATTGGTTGTAACTTTTCTTCCAAGGAGCAAGCATCATTTAATATTATGGCTGCAGTCATTATCTGCAGTGATTTTGGAGCTCAAGAAAACAAAGCCTGTCACTGTTTCCATTGTTTCCCCATCTACTTGCCATGCAGTTATGGGACCAGATGTCATGATCTTCATATTTTGAATGTTGAGTCTTAAGCCAACTTTTCCACTCTCCTCTTTCACTTTCATCAAGAGGCTCTTTAGTTTCTCTTCACTTTATATCATAAGGCCAGTGTCATTTGCATATGTCATCTGCGTAATCTCATATGTCATCTGAGGTTATTGATTGTTACCCATGGTCAACCATCGTCTAAAAATATGAATGGAAAATTTCAGCAACAGTTAAGAGGTTTTAAATTGCATGCTGAAATCTCATGCTGCCCCACTCCACCCTCCCGGGACATGAATCATTGCTTTGTCTAGTGTGTCTCACCTGTTAGTCACTCAGTCACCATGTTGGTTATGAGATCTCGTGTCAGAGTATTGCAGTACTTGTGTCCAGATAGCCTTTATTTTACTTAATAGTGGCCCCAAAGTGCAAGAATAGGGATGCTAGGTGTACAGATATGTCAAATAGAAGCCTTAAAGTGTTTCCTTTAACTGAAAAGATGAAAGTTCCTCAAAAAAAATGTACCAAAAAATTGTCAATGGTAAGGACAAATTTTCTATTAGTGAAATTGTGAATGATGAAAAAGAGATTTATATTAGCTTTGCTGTTGCACTTTAGAGAACAGAAGTTAAGACCATGAAGTATGATAAAATGCTTAGTTAAGATGGAAAAGGCATTAAATTTGCACAGTAAGATACTTTGAAGATAAGAAGGACCATACTAACATAACTTTTATTAATAGTTATTGTTGTTAACCTCCCATTGTGCCTAATTCATAAATTAAACTTTATCATAGGTATATATGCGTAGAAGAAAAACTTAGTTTACATGGGGTTTCATACTATCTGTGGTTTCAGGTATCCATACAGGGTCTTAGAACATATCACCTGCCTACAATAGGGGAACAATAGTACTATTTCTCCAAGAAGCCCTCTGACCCTCAATGAATTTCCTGATTTTTTAAAATTGGGAATAATGACTCTGAACCTAGAGAATTCCTCTGAGTATTAGAAACGATTACATATGTACATTGCTTGATAAAGTATCTGAAACACTGTGGTTCAACAAATAATAATTTCTCTCTATTATCCACTATTATGTGGGACCAATCAAGATTCACATGCATTCTTTAATACAAATGAAATCCTACGATTAGCCCATATTCTGTATATCTACAATTTAGCTGTATTTTGTTTCCATTTACTATATCATTAGATTTCTATATTATCAAGTCAGGTTTTGTTGCCCATGTACTATATTCTTCACTCTGTGCTAATAAAAATATTAACATTGCAAATTCATGTAATGAATAGCTACCTTAAAGGAACTAAGAATTGCATTGAAAGACAAGGTTACCATCTTCTCTTCACTCCTCACCTTCCACTTACACACACACACACCCATAAATATCAAAGCACCAAATAGAATACAAGGTGATTTAGGAACAAGAGCTGCACAATCAGATCATATAAAGTATTTGATCTTGATGACAAAAATTGGCAGAGTTTTCATGAAGAAAATAGATTGTAACTTGAACCTTGACGGTTGAATTTGGATGGGCAAAGAGGAGCAGGGGACATTTTAAGGTTGGAGACAAAAAATGCAGGATATTATATGATCAAGAGACGGAACAGAATAAAAGGGGCAAAGATTCATGACTTAGAGGTGTAGGTGTTAGAGATTTAACCTTGAATACTATTAATAAATTGACAAGTTAAAAGAACCTCTACTGGAAGAGATGCTAGATTCCTTAGCTACTATTATACATTCTATGTTTTTTCCAGATATTGGACTCCCAAATTTGGACTCAAATACACAGGACTAATTTGGTAACCAGAAATCAAGACAGTTTTACATTAAATGATGACCTGATTTTTAGGATTTTCCTTTTTTCAGTTCAGTTCAGTTCAATTGCTCAGTTGTGTCTGACTCTTTGCAACCCCATGAATTGCAGCATGCCAGGCCTCCCTGTCCATCACCAACTCCCGGAGTTCACTCAGACTCATGTCCATCAGGTCGGTGATGCCATCCAGCCATCTCATCCTCTGTCATCCCCTTCTCCTCCTGCCCCCAATCCCTCCCAGCATCAGAGTCTTTTCCAATGAGTCAACTCTTCACATGAGGTGGCCAAAGTACTGGAGTTTCAGCTTTAGCATCATTCCTTTCAAAGAACACCCAAGACTGATTTCCTTTAGAATGGACTGGTTGGATCTCCTTGTAGTCCAAGGGACTCTCAAGAGTCTTCTCCAACACCACAGTTCAAAAGCATCATTCTTTTTTAGTTTCTCCTAAATTTAAGAGTCAATATTTGCAAGGCATACTGTGCTGTACTTCATTTTATTGCTTTTTGCAGATAAGTGCATTTTTCACAAATTTAAGGTTTGTAGCAACCCTGTACCAAGCAAGTCTATTCATTTTTCCAACAGCATTTGCTCACTTTGTGTCTCTGTGTCATAGTTTCATAATTATCACAATATTTCAAACTTTCCTATTATTATTTTATTTTTTGTGGTGATCTGTGACCAGTAGTCTTGGATATTACTATTGAAAAAGATTATGACTCACTGAAGGCTGATGGTTAACATTTTTCAGCAATAAAATATATCCAATTAAAATACGGACATTTAAAAAAATATAGCATTAGTTTTCTAGGGTTTCCATGACCAAATATAACAATTGGGTGGTTTAAAACAGCAGCAATTTATTTTCTCATAGTCCTGGAGCAAACAAGTCTGAGATCAAAGTATTGACAGGGTCATGCTCTTTCTGAGATCTATAGAGGTGAATCCTTACTGGCCTCTTCTCACCTCAAATGTTCGCCAGCCACCCTTGGCTAGTAGATGTGTCACTCTGATTTCTGCCTCCACTGTCACATGGCTTTTTCCTTCCCATGTGTATCTGTCTCTGTGTCTGCTCTCCTTTCTTATAAGGGCGTTGCTTATTTTGTATTAAGGGTCCATGCTACTACAGCATGACTTCATTATAATTTGATTACATCTGCAAAGACCATATTTCCAAAAACAGATCACATTCAGGTCCTAGGTTTTAGGATTTCAAAATCCAACTCATAACAAAGACCGTTACCTGAGAGACAAGAATGAGCCCTTCACAGATCACGGAACACAGCACACTTTACCTGAAGTTGAGGCATCCTGGAAGTGCCCCAGGATTCGGTAAACATTCCTGAGCCACAATCCCATGTTTCCACTGTTATTTCTACTTTTGACAGTTGAGTTTTAAGAATAAAGTATTTTGCCAGAATAAAAATGTTCACATTTATATACAGATTTGAATTTGTGCAACAGTTCCATATTCATCATCACATTTGATTCTCAGAACAAAACTGTAATTCATGAATTATTATTGTTATTTAAACTCAAGAACTTGTCTTCCACAACAGGAGATATTGAAAAATGAAAATTCTAAGCTGATCTGCACATTATTGCCTTATCGTCTTAATTCTTGACCTTGAAGAATCTCATCAAACTTCTTAACACTGGCTGACTCACCCACATGTCAATCAGCTCGTCAGTGGTTCCTCCCTATGGGAATACCTGTCCCTTTCATAGCTCCTTCCCAAAAGAGAAAAGAAAAGAACTAAAAGGGCACATCTAGATTATTCTCCATAAATTTACCATCCCAATGAAATCGTTCCATTTTTTTTGGAACAAACAAAGGAACAGAGAAGCCAGAATTGCTACCTTGATTATATTCCTTTCACCTGGAAGGAAACATCAGCAGAAGCAAAGAGACATTTACTTGCAAAATTTATTACCCACACTTTTTTCAGATAAGAAAAGTGAGGTTCCATGTGATAAGGTGCTTTATTAAGTTTTTTTCCTGTTTGTTTTCAATGTTTGTACCTCTTTCCATTACATCACAGTTGTCCTCTCTTTGTAATAAGTATACTTATTAAACGTGGGCTTCCCTGGTGGCTCAGTGGTAAAGAATCCTCCTGCCAATGCAGGTGATGCAGGTTTGATCCCTGGTTTGGGAAGATGCCCTGGAAAAAGAAATGGCAACCCACACCAGTGTTCTTGCCTGGGAAACCCAATAGACAGAGGATGCCGGGCTACAGTCCATGGGGTTGCACAGAGTTGGACACCATTTAGCTACTGAACAACAACAACATTAACCATGATCTGGTCTCTTCATTGTACACTTGTGCTATGGATTCTATCAGTTTCAATTCTTAGACCGGTGGAGCCTACTGTCACATATCTCAAATGATATAATTAATTCTTAGAAATTATGCTTTGCCATATTTTCCCAGTCAGAATGTATCAGGTTGGCATTTTGAACTTCACTTGAACTCTTAAGTGCTAAAAATAACTGACTCTTGAGAAAATAAATCCTTTATATTCTCTTAAGCACAAAAGTTGAACTTTCTCTAAAGAAGTTAAGGATGTTGAGTTGCCCCTTTACAGCAGGAATCAATGTATCCACCAATCAATTATGTTCCTCTTAACATGTCACCCATCTAGGCTCATTTCTGAAAAATCATCCCATAAGCCTATCTGAAATACCAAAACTGTCCAAATTCTATTTACTTCATAGCACTTTACAAGATCATAAATTTTAAAAATTGTATTGATTTTCTATATTTTCCATTAGAATGTGTGCTCAATTAGGACAGAAATTTCATTTGTCTTATTTACCCTTCTTTCCAAGCATAATTTCTAACAAATAAATACAAAGTCAGCTGAAGAAATAAAGCAGTGTGATCTTTTTACACGTGTCGGACAATATAATACTGTTTCATTTGTGCTTTACACAGATAATTCACTAATTTTTTGACAGTCTTTAGACACTAAAACATTTCTGTTTAAAATTTTTAATATGGACCATTCTTTTGAGTCTTTATTTAATTTGTTACAGTATTATTTGTGTTTTGTGTTTTAGTATTTTGGCCGTGAGGTGTATGGAATCTTAGCTCCCTGACCAGACATCAAACCCACACCCTCTGGATTAGAAAGTAAAATCCTAACAGCTGGACCACCAGGGACGTTCCTAGGCACTAAAACATTTCTGACAGTTTTAATGTTCTCACTCTTAGATTCTGAATTTAGTAGTAACGGTGATGATGCAATGTTGGGAAAATGTCCTCTTCCTCTACAACCATCCCCACTGTATTTTATCTTCCAATATACTGTGTTCTGTTTTTTTTTTTTTCCCAGTTCTTAGGATCATACCTGTCCTATTTAGGATCAATCCATTCATACCTGAGCATAACTATTTGGAGATATTTGATAAGTAAGTTATTGAAATGTACTGAATTTCTACATTTGCTCCAAGTATTGGAAATAATTATCTACTAATATTAAAATAATGTTAAAAAATGTGGAAATTTTATTTTTGCCTTATTTAATGTTAGCATACCTTAAATGTTATCATTAATCCCTTTGAAAACATTTAAAAAAAAAAAAACCCAAAACTCTAAAATTAAGAAAAGTTGAGTAACTTTTCTAATGTTCCACAACTTTCTCTTCCTATCTACTGGCTCACATTTTGTTATGAATAGGAACCTATACACATATAATAAGCTGATGAAGGGAATTGTCATTGGAGTTTAAATGATTTGGATTTGCATTCTAACTGGCATCAACTTTTGCTTGTTCTGTGACTTCTCTGGACCTTATTTTCTTCATCTATGTGTTAGAGAAATAGTGATTTAATCATGGCCTGTTGTGGTGGGTCTTAGCATATTGACATCATGTGCTTATAAAAGGATGTTAAACTCCTGTGGTGTCAATCTGCTTCCCTGTACTGATAATAAGTCAGTAGTGATCTGAGAATTGTGCAAACTACTTGACAATCATGGGCAAGAGATCTCATAGCAATTGCTAAGAATTCACTTTCTTCAAATATGGGTAGCTTCTTGTGAATATAGCATTCTGTCTTCTGTGGACCATTCCTATAAAAGCAGCTGTGACCTTTTACCTTGCAGTAGTCCCTTTGTTCTTGGCTATTTTCACTTCCCACTCCAGCTAGCCATTCATAAGTATTTTGCTGCACCACTTTCTGCAGATACAACTTTTCTTAACATGACCTCTTAATGCTTCTGTCCTTGGCAATGCATAAAAATCCATTGCCAGTTGAGGATTTAATCTTCATGTTTAACTGACAGCCCTGCTCACCAGACTCAATAGCTTTATAAAATACCTTGCTGTTAAGAAGTAATATTTTATAGCTTCTTGAGTTTTTTCCATATTTCTAGTGTACTTGCTGCCCTTAAAACTTTTAGTGAATGATAAATATCTTCCTAGAATAACCAGTAAACATGCACATATGCTACTGGGCAAAAGACAATATCGGTTCATTCACTGTGGGAGCCATTATGTTTGATTAAGTGCTCATTGGGTCCTAAGATATAAAACAAAGAATAGGTAAAGTGACCACCACCCTCCTAGGCTGGGGCCTTGGAGCACTCTTGAGAAACTCTCTATCACTCCTTTTTCTTTCTCTCCTTTCTTTTTCATCTTCGCTATCTATTGCCTTTTTTTTTTTTTTTTTTTTCTGGCTAGGTATAGTTGGAGACACTCTTAAGATAAAATATCGGTTAGGCAAATAAATTCAAGTCTCCAGTAGCTAAATCCAATCAACACAAAAACCAAAGAAAGATGCCAGGAAAGGAAGAGTCACAGAACAGCTCATGGTTTCCAAAGGTTTTCATTATATTCCACCAAGTTTTAGCAACTTCATTCATTGTTCCTACTAGTTAGTTAGGCTTACCAGATGGTGCTTGTGGTAAAAAAGCTGCCTGCCAATGCAGGAGATGTAAGAAATGTGGGTTTGATCCCTGAGTCAGAAAGATCCCCAGGAGGAGGGCATGGCAACCCATTCCAGTATTCATGCCTAGAGAATCCCATGGACAGAGGAACCTGGTGAGATATGGTCCATAGGGTCACAAAGAGCTAAAGACGACTGAAGTGACTTCACACGCATGTACTATTTAGCTATTGGCTATGTCTGTAAGGCCATATTTCTTAACATTATTCAAAAATCCTTAAAAGATAATGTCTTTGCCTCTGAAAGTAAAATTCTTAGTATATGTTATAAAGAATATTGCATTTTGTTTTCCCATTTGTTGACCCTTTACAGTAGGCATGATGGGAAATTTTGTTTCAATTTTCCAAATGAGACTTGTAGAAGTGACTTAGGTAAGGCCACAGAGCTAATAAGGGCCTTATTAACAGAGGCTAATAACCTAATAAGTGTCCCAGCTGTACTTTGTTTCAGTTTAGAACTGTATGTTCTAAGGACACCCAAGGTGGTGCTTATGAAGCTCCTAAAAGTTGATGGTCACATACGCATCTAGGGAGCCACGGTCTCATAGACTGGCCTGAGTTTCCATACCTGAGTGTCTGGAAGAGTCTGATACTCTTTGGTGACAGCATGGGAGCACTGCTTCTGCCCTGCATCTTCTTATCTGTGTAATACCCAGATACTGTCTGCGTCAAAAGCACCCCCAGGGTAAAATTACAGCCTGGAAGATGATTCATCATCACAGTCCTGTGTGATGTACATCAGAACTCTAGGAAGAGGTGTCCAGGCCAGTACAGCAAAAAAGACTGGTGTCAGAAATCATCTCTCCTGTTTTAGATTTTTCTCACTGCCTAGAATACTGAGGCATTTGTTTTAAGATTCAATATCTATCTTCATGGAGAGAATTTTATTCTGGAGTTGCTATCAACATATTAGAGGGGATATAATTGAGCACCTACTGGTGCCAAGCATTTGGCTGGGCACATTAAAATAATTATTTTATGAAATGTCAATAATACAACTATGAAGAAGTTATGTTTTACCTAGCTTATCATATGAAAATTATACCAAGAAGGTGACTATCTCTTTTACATAAGTATATCAAGTTTTAGGATTATTCAGGACAAAATTCTTCCAAAACCTAAATTCTAGGGCTTGTCTCCTATTAACTAATAATGGTTTATTAATCAAATGATTCTTTTATTTATTGTTATACATCCTAACTGTATTGGAACTTTTGTAAATTTTTATTGTATTCACTTACTTTTGGTTGCAGGAGAAGGCAATGGCAACCCACTTCAGTATTCTTGCCTGGAAAATCCCATGGATGGAGGAGCCTGGTAGGGTGCAGTCCATGGGGTCTCTAGGAGTCGGACACTACTGAGCGACTTTACTTTCACTTTTCACTTTCATGCATTGGAGAAGGAAATGGCAGCCCACTCCAGTGTTCTTGCCTGGAGAATCCCAGGGACGGGGAAGCCTGGTGGGCTGCCGTCTATGGGGTCACACAGAGTCACACATGACTGAAGAGACTTAGCAGCAGCAGCAGCAGTTTTGGCTGCATTGGATCTTCATTGCTGCGTGGGCTTTTTCTAGTTGTGGTGAACAAGGCTACTCTCTGGTTGCAATGCACTGGCTTTTCATCTTGGTGGCTTCTCTTGTTGCAGAGCACAGGCTCTAGGTACATGGGCTTCAGTAGCTGTGGCTCATGGGCTCTAGAGCACAGGCTCAGTAGCTGTGGTGCATGGGCTTAGTTGTCCCACAGCATGAGGAATCTTCCTGGATCAGGGATCAAACCTGTGTTTCTTCATTGGTAGGTGGATTCCCAACCACTGAACCACCAGGGAAGTCCTAAATCTTTTTTAAATTTAACTTTATTCATGTATGTATCAGTTCAGTTCAGTCGTTCAGTCGTGTCCGAGTCTTTGTGACCCCATGAATCACAGCACGCCAGGCCTCCCTGTCCATCACCAACTCTTGGAGTTCACTCAAACTTATGTCCATCAAGTCGGTGATGCCATCGAGCCATCTCATCCTCTGTCGTCCTCTTCTCCTCCTGCCCCCAATTCCTCCCAGCATCAGGGTCTTTTCCAATGAGTCAACTCTTCACATGAGGTGGCCAAAGTATTGGAGCTTCAGCTTCAGCATCAGTCCTTCCAATGAACACCCAAGACTGATCTCCTTTAGGATGGATGGGTTGGATCTCCCTGCAGTCCAAAGGACTCTCAAGAATCTTCAACACCACAGTTCAAAAGCATCAATTCTTTGGCACTCAGCTTTCTTCACAGTCCAACTCTCACATCCAGACATGACCACTGGAAAAACCATAGCCTTGACTAGATGGACTTTTGTTGGCAAAGTAATGTCTCTGCTTTTGAATATGCTATCTAGGTTGGTCATAACTTTCCTTCCAAGGAGTAAGCGTCTTTTAATTTCATGGCTGCAATCACCATCTACAGTGATTTTGGAGCCCCTCAAAATAAAGTCTGACTCTGTTTCCACTGTTTTCCCATCTATTTCCCATGAAATGATGGGACCAGATGCTATGATCTTAGTTTACTGTATGTTGAGCCTTAAGCCAACTTTTTCACTCCCCACTTTCACTTTCATCAAGAGGCTTTTTAGTTCCTCTTCACTTTCTGCCATAAGGGTGGTGTCATCTGCATATCTGAGGTTATTGATATTTCTCCTGGCAATCTTGATTCCAGCTTGTGCTTCTTCCAGCCCAGCGTTTCTCATGATGTACTCTGCACATAAGTTAAATAAGCAGGGTGACAATATACAGCCTTGATGTACTCCTTTTCATATATATATATATATAAAATTTCCTACCATTTTCTTCTATGAAACATCTTTTTTCCTTCTTATTTCAGCCTCAAAGCTAGTGTTATAATTTTGAGGCCCCCAAATACATTGCTACCAACAATGTCACCATCTTTTCTCTACTTTATCAATTCTTAATGTTTGAGCTTTCAGCCAATGCTTCAGTGTAAGAATCCATAGTTGAACAATGGTTTCATCATCAGTGCTCTATTAGTAGAACACTTCCAATACTGGGTTCTGTAAATGTTAACATTTTAATATTGACTTTTTATGTTATAATTGTGGGAATCCACATCACTAGACAATGAAGATGATTACTAAAATTTAAATTTATTGAACTCCTACTATATGTTTTCTAAAATTACATCATTTAACATTATCAACAAGCCTACAAGATAAGAAAAGATTATTTGCATTTTGCAGAAGTAGAATCCATAACTAGTATAAAGTTGGGCAGATAATAAATAATGAAGCTTCTGTTTGAATATAGTTCTGTCTGATTTTAAAGTCCATCCTGGGTCCAGTGATACCTTCAGTTCTCAGAATCAAGCAATATTTTCCTGCAAGGATTTGTCACTGCCTTCTTTGTTTTAGAAATTTCAGCTTCCAGTATAGACCTAAACTGCTGCTGCTGCTGCTAAGTCGCTTCAGTCATGTCCGACTCTGTGTGACCCCATAGACGGCAACCTACCAGGCTCCCCTGTCCCTGGGATTCTCCAGGCAAGAACACTGGAGTGGGTTGCCATTTCCTTCTCCAATGCATGAAAGTGAAAAGTGAAAGTGAAGTCACTCAGTCGTGTCCGACTCCTAGCGACCCCATGGACTGTAGCCTACCAGGCTCCTCCATCCATGGGATTTTCCAGGCAAGAATACTGGAGTGGGGTGCCATCGCCTTCTCCGAGACCTAAACTATAGGCAGAATATTAGCTCTGCAGAGGTTTTAAAATCCAAAAAGATATATCATATATCTACTTTGTAATATTAAAATATTTTTGGTAGATTGATTCCATTTTTCATCAGGAGCAAGAAGTAGTCCTGGAAGAACTAGTATAAACAAAAAATTTGCCTGACAAGGCTATTTATAAACTCCTTCTAGATAACTTTACTGCATCTGGTATGTTTTTTGAGCTGGAACAAAATCTCCGGCAATGTGGGGAATGTAAATTTACATTAATGATCAGGGTCTCAGGCCAATCTACTCATTCTCCAAATTTATCATAGACATATTTAATGAATGCTGACTCTGAGGAAACTGGCTTCCCAGCACAGGATTCTGCCTCAAAATTTCAGGATCCATTTGAGAGCTTAGCTAATGTTTATGTATTTCAAGACAAGCATCAGCTATAAATCCTGGATTAATATACATGGAGCAGAGATAGAAACAAGAGTGAAGAACACAGCAAGAGCTTCATTATTCAGCTATAAAAATATTTCCATGCTAGAGTTGGAAAGGACCTTAGAGATAAGTGGGTCTGACCTTCTTATCATATTTCTATTCATCATCATAATAATACATTCTTAGGAAAGAAAATCTGGAAACTCAGAAAAGCAAACCAGGAAAAATAATTTACCCTTAGTGTTAACGTCCAAACACAAACTGTGATATGCTGCAGAATTTGTGTCCTTTCCTTTATTTCTATGAAAAGATGATTTTTAACTCAGTTTAAATAAATTATATATACAATTGCATTCAGTATATGTATATTATTTTTACTTAATATTATAAAATAAGCATTATTATATGGGATTATACAGTTTTTCAAATGAAAATTTTAGTTGTTAATGTCTAAATAATATTCTGCTTTGTGAAAACATTACGGGGGAGCCTGGTGAGCTGCCATCTATGGGGTCGCACAGAGTCGGACACAACTGAAGTGACTTAGCTTTAGCATTACTTAACTGATCTCAGTATTTGGACATTTCTACTCCTTTCCATTTAGGTCATCATACATATTTCTTCAATAATCATATTCAAAATCAAAGCTTTTAGTTTCTTAACATTATATCCTTAATTAGATTCCCAAATGTGTAATTACTAGGTTAATATTATGTATAGTCAAATTGCTCTTCAAAGAGATTTACTACTAGTAATGAAATGAAAATCTCAAGGTCTGCATTATCAGTGTTCTCATAGAACACACATACACACATGTATGCAAAACACACAAATTCAGTATTTAATATCACTGCATTACTGCCTTTAGCCTTAGCAAGGATAGCCCTGGGACTCTATAGGACCACACTGGCCTTCCTCTAGCCATCCCAGTCTCCAAGAGACAAGGATTTCACAGGTCCAAGTAGACACAGAACACCAAACTCGTGACCCATTTTTGACAATGCTGTCATTACATTGAGCTCTAAAATATCATGTTCAATAGAACATACATTCATTTCCAAAGGTTTTGGGGACCTTCTTCCCAGGCCAGTATTCCTAAAAACAAACTGCTCAAGGAGTGGGCAAGAGATAGCTTTTTGTGGAGACAGTGAGATATAGAAGAATCTAGACAGCTTGATCCTCCAGTCTTAGGTGTATATACAGATGTATGCTGAGTGTGGTTAGAAGAATAAGAAAGGCTCTGCTATCACCTCTCCTTCCCATTATGATCCAGGATAGAATGGTGAGGGATACAATAATTCTAAACTCAAATTTTACTTCATAGGTCCTTATGGAGATATTTTTGTCAAAGCAGAAAGATTAAAATGCATTTTTTTCACAGTTTGTTTTGCTTGATTTAAAGCTCTGAAGTATTTAGAAATATTTAGACCCATATTCTGTAGATCTCCATTTGTGTTCTTACCCTGGGCCCTACAGATCACAGGGCCTAAGCTGCCTCTTTAAGTTTTTATAAATTAAATGAATAATACACTAGAAATGTTTATTGTCCCAAACTTATTAATTTGTCTAAAAGAAGTAGAGAAAGATAATGAGACCTAAGTGAATATATAAGGAAACTCTACCAAATCTTTAATGATCAGATAAAGGCCAAACAAAACAAGGAAACTCTAGACCAGCATTTTTGTTTAGTCTTTAAGTCACGTCTGACTGTTTTGCGATCTCGTGGACTGTAGTCTGCTAGGTTCCTCTGTCCATGGGATTTCCCAGGCAAGAATACTGGAGTGGGGTGCCACTTTCTTCTCTAGGGGATCTTCCTGACCCAGGAAGTAACCCCACAACTCCTGTATTAGCAGGTGGATTCTTTACCACTGAGCCACGTCCCAGGGAAGCTCTTTCTATATTCTAGGATTGATCAAATAAATAAAAATCAATATTAGCATATGAAAAGAGAGAAAATGAAAATTAAGCATTTGATGTTTGTTGGATTTGAATTGGATGTGTCAGTATGAATTCTTGGTTTTAAAGAAAGGCTATATGGTATAAATATGCAATAATAGTATGCATATATTTGTATATGTACACATTGCAATTATTTTCCCACCCAAATTCTAGAATTATGACACTTCAGTAATAATGAGCATACCTTGCACCCAGGACTAGGTTTTTTCATAATAAACATAAACAGGAAAAAGAAGTAAAAAGATGAAAAAACTAATATAGAATAAATAATTGAGTTTGAGAATTATAATTTGGCAACCATCAGAGTTACAATTGAATTAGACAAAAATCATCAAACTGCTGGGTAAAATTTGTTGAGAAACAGAGCATTTGCATAGTCTCAAAGTATCTTTTCAATGTTATTTATTAATTATAAGGGGGAAATCCAGTAACTTTGCCATGGAGACCTTAAGGAAGCGATTACATTTACCACCATTAATGGGACAAGCAAACATCATGTGCCTCCATATATAATGCTAATGAGGTCACTTCACTTTTGTAATATTCCTTCTTAAACTGAGCCACGTAAATCTTATCACAAGGAAACATCAACCAAGCCCCAAATGAGAGACATTAAAAAAAAAAAAAAAGAGCTGCCCTGTACTTTTCTCAAATGCTAGTATCATGGAAGACAAAGAAAATCTGACAAACAATAGTTGATCCTGGATTGGACCTGGGAAGAGCAGCAGAGGAAATGATTTCTGAAGACTGATAGAATGTGTTTAGGATCTATAGATTAGATAATATATTGTGCTATTATTGGTTACATTAGTTTAATAATTATGCTGTGGCTAAATAAGATAATATTCTTCTTCAAAACTGCATGCTAAACATTAAACAGTAAAGCAGCATTATGACTGCAACATTTTGCCAAATTATTCAGAAAAATTATTATAGGACAAACATGCACACATATATTATGATAAATCAAGAATTACAAAATATTAACTGTGGATTCTGGGTGAGAGTACCATATAGTTTTTTGTATTACTCTTCCAACTTTTCTGTAAGACTGAGAGTATTTGAAAGCAAATAGTTACAGTAACAATGGCAAGAAGAGATTAAGATGATATTGAAGTCTTCCAGAAAAGAACATTCTTCTCTTACTTCAGGTTCCTGAAAGCTGGATTTTAGCCTCACTAAGCATCTGCAAATACTGAAATAAGGTACCCCAGAAGTGAAAGGAAAAAAAGATACCAATGTCTGGTGTGATGGGAAGGGTGAGCTCATTGCCCAGCCTCTTAATAAAACAGCCTTTCTTCAGATGCTATTTATGTAGGACAGCAAGAGAGAGAACCTCCTCTTAGATAAAGGCCTATTAAAAGCAGAATGGATCTAAGAATTGATTGTTTATCAGCCTACACTTCAAGGCAGCCTGTGGGTCATTACAGAGTTGGAAGGTATATTACCTGAGGAAGACTAGGATGTTGTCCAGTCAACTCATATGGTATTTTACCGCACACGTCATCTATATGCTGTCTCTTGGGAGCCACTCTTTTATAATTACACAATGCAAACTTGGAAAGGTTGAGTCACGGCTTTCTATTTGAAGTCTAAGTATGCCAATGTGTTTAGAAGACTGTGGTCTGGGGGCCTGTCTGCTTTTGAGGAAGCCTAAGCATTACCACAGTTCTAGTACTCCAAGACCATCTAAATAGAGTCTGTTGGGCACTTGCCTAGACTGAGTTTCTGATGCTAAACCAAGATAAGATTAAGAATTTTACCACTTTAAATATCAAAGCCATAAAATTACCCCTGCCATCTTGGCCACATACAGTATATTTCCAAAGCAAGACAAAGCTATACTGTAAAATAAGTATAAAGTCAAACAGAGTTCTATTTTTTTAATGATGGCTATGTCAGTACTATTGTTGTGTTTAAAGTTATCAAACATGGAATAGTTCTTTTTTATATGTGGCAATAAAAAAAATTATTTATTCACTTATTTTTGTCTGTGGGCTCAGCAGTTGCAGTGCATGGGCTTAGTTGCTCCAAGGCATGTGGAATCTTCCCAGACTAGGGATCAAACCTGTGTCTCCTGCATAGGCAAGCACAGGGAAGTCCAGAATAGTTCATTTATTTACTTCTCACTTGTGCCTATGCTTGTCATTGGCTTTTACTTATAGTTCTTCTGCCTGTTCATAAAATAGCACCATACCAGCTTGAGAACACACAGCTCCCTGGTAAGAGATACTCAACAGGGGAACTGGGGAAGGAAGGAAGGATGCTTATTTCCCTAAGATGTATCAGAATCATCTGAAGTGGTGTTTCAATGTACCCATACCTAGCTGAGACCCCAAGCCCTTCATGTCAGAATGAATAAACCCTACCCTCTATTTATGCTCTTTTAAGACAAACTGCAACTTTTGAGGCACCATTACCAATAAGTTTAAATGCAATTTCTCAGTTCTATGAATGCTGGGGAATCAGATGAGGAGAAAGGATAAGGTCTATTGTTCTAAAGCTACTCTTTTACTGCCAAGGAGAGAGTAGCTGTGCATTCTTCTTATAGCATGAGTCTTTTGTGGGAACTCTGGTCCAGCCAGAAAGATCAGTAAAATAAAGGTGGTATCAGAGTTCTAAAACTCTATAACTAAAATAAAAGAGGATAAGGCTTTTTTTAAGAGCCAAGATATTTGGAAACAAAGGAGTATATCTAGGCTTTAATATAAAAACCTCCTCTGATTTAAATTCTCTCCAACCCAGGTGGAGTTAAACCCAGGTTAAAGAAGTGCCAGCCTCCTTTAACCTGCTGCCTCTGCCAGGCTTGCACTTGGCCCCTGCTCTCTAGTAACCCTATGGCTGGTTCCCCCACCGTTCCCAGGCCTACTCAGACTTGTGACTCTGTGTGGAAATCTGGTTTTTGAGAATTAGAAAATGACTTGACATTTACTAGGCTATAGTTCCTTGTTTGTCTTTCTGAGTAAGTGCTATTTAACCTGAAGTAAAATAAAAATGACCATCTCCCCAAATTTTCATATTTGTTGACATTAACTAAAGAATCCCATGGATCCCCTTTTTAAGAATTTAGAAAGGTGATCATTTCTCCAGATGTATCTTAATGAGGACCCTAATTAACATTCCCAGATCAATTAAAAGAACTCCATTGATTCTGATTATAGGCACTGAAATTTTCCTTAAATGTACTGATTGATTCACTAGCCTGCACTCTCTTGTGAGCAAATTAAGTCCATTGTGAGCTATTGTTTTTTTAATTGAGGACTTCGGTACCTGCTGTAGTGCCAGATAAACAGATTTTTTTTTTTTTTTTGACATTCTTCTGAGGAAAAAACATATTAACAAACCACATCAGGAAATCAATCCAGGACACCATGCTTTGTCTTTAATGCTATGAAACTGTCTTCACTTCTAAGTCATAGAGTAGAAAATTACTCTTTCCAAACAAATAAAATGCAGCTTTATTTATAATCATAGGCATTTTTATTGGAGAAATCTATTCATCAACAGCTCCTTAATCACTGGCAAAGATCCTGCTAATACTCTTTCGGGTCAAGTGAGTACTACAAATTCTTATGAATATGTGACAAAACTAGATTTATATAGAGAAACAAAAGGTTTTCTTCAGTTTGACTCATAGAATGTAAGGTTAGTGCAAAGATCCAAAGTTCCAGTGGAAATACTACCATGACATTATTCCTATTCCGAGATCTACTTGACGTTAATGAGTAACGCCTGCAGCCATGTTGAATCAGGAGCGTTGAGGTTCTGATACACGGAGCCCTTGCACAGCGACCTCCAGACCTTCAGCCTACTTCAGATCCACTTTTCTTAAGGCAGCTCTACACAGGTTACTGTGTAAAGTCGCTTCAGTCGTATCCGAGTCTTTGTGACCCTATGGACTATATATATAGCCCACTAGGCTCCAGTGTGCATGGGATTCTCTAGGCAAGAGGACCCACTGGAGTGGGTTGCCATGGCTTCCTGCAGGGAATCTTCCCCACCCAGGCATGGAACCAGCATCTCTTACAGTTCCTGCATTGGCAAATGAGTTCTTTGCCACTAGCCCCACCTGGGACATCCCATACATGTTGCTAGGTATAATTAATAAGTATTTAAATTATTATGTTTTGCTTCTCTTTTTCCATTGTGAGTGCCTCACCACAATAGAACTGCTGTCAAAATACAAAACATCATTAAGAGCTTCTTTTTGTTTCTAGGCTTTCCCTGAGTTTCTTCTGGAGAAAAATGTTTTTGTTTTTTTTTTTAATCAGATAAGCCAAAAAGTAGAATATAATTTGGTTCTAAATCTATTTTGAACTTTGACATTCCAAAATGGCCTTGTAAATATTTGTAAATAGAGACTTGGTTTTATTTGGGGTAAGTTGTAGGGATTTTATTTATTCTTAAAAAATTCTGATAATAATAGTAATAATACCAACATACATACTTCACATTTATCTGAAATTTATATTTGCTCATTGACATAATCAAGCTCCCCAATGAGAAATTTTTAATAAATCGGCAATTTTTTTCTATCTTTCTACTTTCAATTTAATAGATTCAAAAGATATTTTTCTATTACAAATATCTAAAAATTAGGTAGTATTTTAGGGAAATGTTGAAATAGCAAATTTTTGTAGATAAATGATATCCATAAATAATGGATGTCATCAATACACAAATCTTTTGAGAAAATCCCCGCTAGTGACTCACTGATTCCAAACGCTCTTTCTTTATTTGCCTATATAATTTTATTCATGCAGGTCATTTTCACATAATAAGTTGTATCCCTACTCAGCTTTTCTCATCCTTCAAGACTCAGTTTAAATTCTCCTTTCATATTTCATAAAATTTCATCTTACTACCTAATCTCACAATGGTGTGAGTGAGTGAAGTCACTCAGTCGTGTCTGACTCTTTGCGACCCCATCGACCGTAGCCTACCAGGCTCTTCCATACATGGGATTTTCTAGGCAAGAATACTGGAGTGGGCTGCCATTTCCTTCTCCAGGGGATCTTCCCAACCCAGGGATCGAACCTGGGTCTCCTGCATTCCAGGCAGACACTGTACTGTCTGAGCCATCAGGGAATTCCCTCACAATGGTACAATGGTGTTATTGTCTGAGCCATTCTCTTTCTTTTTAATATTAAAATCACAAGTTCTGGAGTCAGATTGATCTAAAGTTTGAGTCTAAGTTTTTCCACCCACTGCAGGGTGAACCAGGCCTTTTAAACCCTTCAATCATTTATTTCCTCTTCCTTAAAATGATGGTGGTGATACTTATTTGAGGATAAATCTGATTAAGGATGTAAAGGATTCAGCACAATGCCTGAGCCATAAAAAATAATGAATGTTGCCCTTAATATCATGACTGGCATCCTGATTCTACCATAGTAGGAATAAAATATGGGCACCTCTTTTTAACACCCAAACTAATACTCCAAGATCTCTATGTTGTTTGCATAAACTTGTCTTTCTTTGTTTCTTAGTCCACCTCCATCCTTAATAATATAGTTTTTATACGCAATGGCCACTTTAACTCAGGAGACTTTCCATGCTCACATGCAAGATCTGCCTGGAATATTCCCTTCCCTGGTGTTAAAGAGTAGTGAGTCACCCTTGGTTAGTCACGAGGCCCACTATTTCCCATCAACCATATTTTAAATTTCTTGACAATAAAAGTCCACCTTGTAACACGGTTAGCAAGTAGTGCTAATTAACTTTATAGCTGTAACTTTTTGCTTTCTTCCCCGATGATCTGTAATAATTTTATTATCCCTATAACCCCATTGCCTTGCACATAGTAGTTGTACAATAAATATTTTATTTCCATGATCATCAGCCTACAAACAAGGCCTTTCTTTACTTTTTCTTTCCGTCTCTTCCATTCTTCTTCTCTCTTTGGTGAAGTTGCTAATAAATTGTGAAAAGTCCAAAGCTGGGACTAAGCCTAGGGCTTAGATAAGCCATACTGCAGAGGAGAAATCCCTGAGTGATTCATGATTGAGCTTGTTTCTGTTATGACTCAGCTTTTATTTTATTTATTGACTCTGAGTTAGGATGGAATTCTACCTCAGGAGAAATACCTCAACTTTTAAGGATAAAGTGATGGTATACATATTTTTTCTTTCAGCCCCAATATTATACCTAATGGGTAAATTCTGTTTTCCACTATGAAGAGAAGACAACAGAGTTCATGCTCACATAGCATTGATTGTGGTTCATATACTTTGCTGGTTTATTAGTAGTCATAGGCAGAGGCTCAGTTAGAAGACAAATACACCAAAATGTCTGATAATTTTTGCTGAGTTAAACTGCCATGCAGTTGCCACGAAAAGAAATTAAAAGTAGTGTTTTAAAAATCATGAAATTTTATTAAAAAGGAGAGAAAGAGTTTTAAAAGACAGGATGGCAGCCTGCTATTTTTTCCTATAAAGTCATAAAGTTTAATTCAAAAATTTCCTGGAATTTATAGTGCCAGAGGCTAAGCTAAAAATAATTTTGCCTCATTAGATCTTGTAGTTTAACCTCTGAAGTGGAAGGTTTGTGACAGCTACATCAAGACTCCAGCTCACAAAAGCACCATTCAAAAAGGAGAAGAATGAAAAAGAACTGTTGCTATTAAATGACCCAGAGAGAATGGAGGAGACAAAGAAGACTATTTTTGTAGCTTTCTGGGACCAAGCAGAGGGTTGCTGGACTGTTACAGGTGGATCACTGCTGTCAACTCCAAAGGGAGCATGTGGTAACTGAGCATGAAACTCTATCTGGGAGTAAAGCATTGGAAGTTAAACTTAACAATGACAGGAATCTAAGTGGGGGGTGGCAGGGGGAGAAGCATAGGGTTTGCTCAATAACTCCAGTGAAGATTATTAGTAATTGTCTCCCTGTCTCCTTTCCCAAACACTGAAGAAAAACTTTTGTATTTTGTCCGTGGGATGGAGAAAAACAGTCACAAAAACTTAAACTCTGAGCTACTCTTGAAAATCTAAGACTAAGGGAGAGGGGTGGGGTTTATTCTTGAAATAAAAACTTCTAAACTTTAATGCTGTTTTTCTTTGTCTTTCTTTAATTTCATGGTTGAACAAGGTTAAACGCTTATTATAGTATCCTGGTCAGATTCTAATATTCTGTGTTTCTACTCAATCATATTTATCCCGTGCTACTAAAGGGAGAAAAAAAGAAGACAACCAATGGATCAGTTGATTCAGTCTAGTGAACATAGTCACTTTGAGTGATATGGAAGAAGGGAATTTAATATAATGGGAATTAGACCATACACAATTCTGGAGACTGGTGAAAAAGTCTATGGAAATTGCCTCTATGTCCAGTAGGAGTCTAAAGATGCCACAAATTCACAGAAACAGTAATTGGCAAGGAACAAAAAACTATGCATAAAATTAGGAAGTGTAGGGACAAACTGGAATCTATGAAAACAAATTGAAATTAACACCTGTCTCTCAAAACCTTCTCTACATCAATCTTGATGATGTAGGCAACTTGTAAAAGACACTGGTACCATTGAACTTGACCCAGGATTCAGAAAAACTGAAGGAGAGATATAATTAAAGCTGAAGGAGCTGTGGGCCCACATACTGCCCCATACCAACAAGATGAACCAGCAGACTAATAAAGGTCTGTGTCATTTGCCAAAGCTCCTGGCTGTACAACTCTGTTCACAGCAGAATGGCTGCTGCTTCACTTCTGCCTTCCAGATATCAAGCAAGTTTCTCTTGAAGCCGATGCTAATAAAAAAAAAGGAAGAAAGAAAAATATACAGGCAAGGAAATTCTAGGATACACAGTTTAGCTTAGCTACATAAACACAATTCAAAAACCACTAGAGTCCAAATGTGTTCAATTACTGGTTTTCCAGTTACTGAACCAATTTCTATTTCGTCTACCTTTTTTGTTAAAACAGCCCTCTAGGAAAATATCTCACCCTTGAGAAAAAGGATGTGTCAAAACTTCAATGAACTTTTCTAAAACTTCTATGAAATGACAGAAATCAGATTCAAACTAAGATCAAGTATTTTATTTTGTCTTTGGGTAGTAATTAACCCTTGAATTTCCCTTTACTAACTTTAGACAACTGCTGCTGCTGCTGCTAAATCGCTTCAGTCGTGTCGGACTCTGTGCGACCCCATAGACGGCAGCCCACCAGGCTCCCCTGTCCCTGGGATTCTCCAGGCAAGAATACTGGAGTGGGTTGCCATTTCCCTCTCCAATGCATGAAAGTGAAAAGTCAAAGTGAAGTCACTCAGTCGTGTCCGACTCTTAGCAACCTCATTGACTGCAGCCTACCAGGATCCTCCGTCCATGGGATTTTCCAGGCAAGAGTACTGGAGTGGGGTGCCATTGCCTACAACTACATACTTTTTGCATCATACATCAGTCAAGTTTCCAACTATGTGCTATGAGGATGGCATACTCATAATGGGTCATGTAAGATATATATATATATAACTCTGAAAGATTTGTTGGTAGGGTTATGAAAAGCAGTGAAAGCTAGTAAATTCTCCAGCACTGGCAATAGTAGGATGCCATTACAATCCCTAAGTTTGACGATGGAAGGATAAGAAGTAGTTATTCTATACAAGGATGTAGCTGTATGGTTAGGACCATCAAAAGGAGTTGGAGCCTTTGGTAAAAGGAAACAGCCAACCTGTTTCTGGTGTTCAGAAAGTAGGGAACAGAGAGAATAAACACTCCAACTTTGATCTCTTTCAGCCTCTTGTTTCTTGTGCTCTCTGCTTAGTGACCCCTGTTTACTCCACTCAACAGAAAACCAATGAGCTAAGGAGTCCTTCTGTGCAGTCAACAGGAGTCAGAATCCTGGGAGATAGAGCAGGATGAAAGGTGGAGATCGATCCAGGGACACAAATGGAAAATATCTAGCATACACAAATTATTCCAGACTTAAACATTAATAATATTTTAAGAAAATATCTTGTTTTTACCCAGACTTGTAAATATCCACCTAAAGTTTTCAAGGTAATGCATAAACTTTTCTTAACTACTATCTAACAGAATATTTCTATGCTTTTCATCATGGAATAGATTTCAAATTCTGGATGTATAATGAACTGGTAAAAAGAACCAAAGTAACACCACAGCTTTACCAACTCCTTGTGGGGGATGGTTGGGAAGGGGGAGGAAGATTGATTGGCAGAGGTACATTCCCTGGGCCATGAGTAGATCATCAAAGCGTTTGCTTCTTTAATAAAATATCAAAGGCTGCTGTATGCTACAGGTATTTCTGAGACTAAAACTAAGGTGAACTGCAAGTACTTCACAGCAGGAAACAGGGCAGTAAATATTTTGTGAATCTTTTGGATTCTTCCTGGTAAAACTTTCCCATTCTTTTCCTAAGTATCCATTTTCAGGTTTTTTTTTACCATGTAGAATGTCCTTTGAGGATCCCTTGGACTGCAAGGAGATCCAACCAGTCAATTCTAAAGGAAATCAATCCTGAATATTCGAAGGACTGATGTTGAAGTTCAAGCTCCAATAATTTGGCCACCTGATGCAAAGAGCCGACTCATTAGAAAAGACCCTGATGCTGGGAAAGATTGAGGGCAAGAGGAGAAGAGGATGAAAGAGGATGAGATGGTTGGATGGCATCATTGACTTGATGGATATGAGTTTGAGCAAGCTCGAGAAGATGGCAAAGCACTGGGAAGCCTGGCATGCTGCATCCCATGGGGTCTCAAAGAGTCGGTCATGACTGAGCAACTGAACACACACACACACACACACACACACAATGAAGAAAGGGCTGGGAATTCAGGTTTTCTTACTTTTTTTTTTTTATGGGAGGAAAGATTTTTGGATGTATAATCAGGATTCCAATAGTACCTTCCCAATGCTTATGATTAGTAGACTTTACAGGTAGCAAGAGGAAGAAAAGAGAGCATCTGTCTTCTTACCATTAAAGCTGAGGTTGAGGCTCTAATCCTCCAATGAGTCGACTGCCAGGAAAAGAACATATTAGCAAGGATAAATATCAGGGCTAAATTAAGCCCCTCCTCAGGCTCCAGGTAAAGTTCAAGACAGTATTTATGTCAGATTTTAACACAACTATATAACACAAGGGCTTCCACTGTGGTGCTAGTGGTAAAGAACCTACCTGCCAATGCAGGAGGCATAAGAGATATCGGTTCAGTCCCTGGGTCAGGAAGATTCCCTGGAGGAGGGCATGTCAACCCACTCCAGTATTCTTGCCTGGAGAATCCCATGGACAGAGGAGCCTGGCAGGGTAGAGTCCAGAGCTTCAAAAAGCATCTGACATAACTGAAGTGACTTAACACACATGCATACACACAACACAAGATTATGGCATGTGGTTGGAAGGAAATGAAGAAACTGAAGCTTCTAAGTCTGGAACCAGTGTTTCCTTTCTGTACAACTTTGAGGAAATTGCTAAACTTCTTAAAATTTCTGTTTTGTCATCTATAAAGGATAGATAGGCTTCCCTGGTGGCTCAGACTGTAAATAATCCACCTGCCTATGCAGGACCTGTGGGTTTGATCCCTGGGTCAGGAAGATCTCCTGGAAAGGGAAATGATAACCCACTCCAGTACTCTTGCCTGGAAAATCCCTTTGACAGAGGAGCCTGGCGGGCTACAGTCCATGGGGATGTGAAAGAGTTGGACACGACTGAGCAACTAAATGACATCAACAACAAAAGATAGATATATAGATAGGTAGATAGATTATGGCTTCACCACTTTTCTGTGAGTGAAAATTGAAATAACATCTATAATTGAAATAATGTCTATAAAACACATATCAGAGGGTAGGCAGTTAAGATGGGAGCTACTGAGGAATTATGGGAGGGTGGGAGTATGGCATTCATGGCCTGGACACTTTTTGCTTCCAGAAATACAAAGAAAATCTTTGTATTTCTTTTTTTTTTTTCCTTTTTGCCTCTTTATATATATATATATATATATATATATACATTTTTTTTTTCTTCTACCGGTTTGAAAATTAGATACTAAGTTTTTGGTTTCATACTGATTCATTTAGGAATTATACCATGAATACTTCTCAGTGTTTAAAGTTAATCAAGTTATTTACCCTCTCCCTAATAGACAAGGATGAATATTTGCCTACCTCTGGCCATGTGTTTAACTCTTTCTTGGCTCACTGTTCTGTGTCTAGAATCACTCTTGCTTAAAATACATTTTTAATAATTTCCATATAGTAGTTTGTGTCTACCATATGAAAAACATTTCTCTTTGCCCCTTTTTGTTTGTTATACAGAACTGCCAGCTAGAAGAGACAGCTACATTCCATGTATAATAACAGAATTTGTGCAGATGGTCCCCAACTTATCATGGCTTGACTTAACAATTTTCAACTTTACGTTGGTTCAAAAGCAGCACACATTTGGAAGAAACCTTAGTTCGAATTCTGAGTTTTTTTTTTCTTTTTTTTTATTCTTCCAATTTTATTTTATTTTTTAAACTTTACATAATTGTATTAGTTTTGCCAAATATCAAAATGAATCCGCCACAGGTATACATGTGTTCCCCATCCCGAACCCTCCTCCCTCCTCCCTCCCCATACCATCCCTCTGGGCCGTCCCAGTGCACCAGCCCCAAGCATCCAGCATCATGCATCGAACCTGGACTGGCAACTCGTTTCCTACATGATATTTTACATGTTTCATTGCCATTCTCCCAAATCTTCCCACCCTCTCCCTCTCCCACAGAGTCCATAAGACTGTTCTATACATCAGTGTCTCTTTTGCTGTCTCATACACCGGGTTATTGTTACCATCTTTCTAAATTCCATATATATGCATTAGAATACTGTATTTATGTTTTTCCTTCTGGCTTACTTCACTCTGTATAATAGGCTCCAGTTTCATCCACCTCATTAGAACTGATTCAAATGTATTCTTTTTAATGGCTGAGTAATACTCCATTGTGTATATGTACCACAGCTTTCTTATCCATTCATCTGCTGATGGACATCTAGGTTGCTTCCATGTCTTGGCTATTATAAACAGTGCTGCGATGAACATTGGGGTACACGTGTCTCTTTCCCTTCTGGTTTCCTCAGTGTGTATGCCCAGCAGTGGGGTTGCTGGATCATAAGGCAGTTCTATTTCCAGTTTTTTAAGGAATCTCCACACTGTTCTCCATAGTGGCTGTACTAGTTTGCATTCCCACCAACAGTGTAAGAGGGTTCCCTTTTCTCCACACCCTCTCCAGCATTTATTATTTGTAGACTTTTGGATCGCAGCCATTCTGACTGGTGTGAAATGGTACCTCATAGTGGTTTTGATTTGCATTTCTCTGATAATGAGTGATGTTGAGCATCTTTTCATGTGTTTGTTAGCCATCTGTATGTCTTCTTTGGAGAAATGTCTATTTAGTTCTTTGGCCCATTTTTTGATTGGGTCGTTTATTTTTCTGGAGTTGAGCTGTAGGAGTTGCTTGTATATTTTTGAGATTAGTTGTTTGTCGGTTGCTTCATTTGCTATTATTTTCTCCCATTCTGAAGGCTGTCTTTTCACCTTGCTAATAGTTTCCTTTGATGTGCAGAAGCTTTTAAGGTTAATTAGGTCCCATTTGTTTATTTTTGCTTTTATTTCCAATATTCTGGGAGGTGGGTCATAGAGGATCCTGCTGTGATGTATGTCGGAGAGTGTTTTGCCTATGTTCTCCTCTAGGAGTTTTATAGTTTCTGGTCTTACGTTTAGATCTTTAATCCATTTTGAGTTTATTTTTGTGTATGGTGTTAGAAAGTGGTCCAGTTTCATTCTTTTACAAGTGGTTGACCAGATTTCCCAGCACCACTTGTTAAAGAGATTGTCTTTAATCCATTGTATATTCTTGCCTCCTTTGTCGAAGATAAGGTGTCCATATGTACGTGGATTTATCTCTGGGCTTTCTATTTTATTCCATTGATCAATATTTCTGTCTTTGTGCCAGTACCATACTGTCTTGATAACTGTGGCTTTGTAGTAGAGCCTGAAGTCAGGTAGGTTGATTCCTCCAGTTCCATTCTTCTTTCTCAAGATCACTTTGGCTATTCGAGGTTTTTTGTATTTCCATACAAATTGTGAAATTATTTGTTCTAGCTCTGTGAAGAATACTGTTGGTAGCTTGATAGGGATTGCATTGAATCTATAAATTGCTTTGGGTAGTATACTCATTTTCACTATATTGATTCTTCCAATCCATGAACATGGTATATTTCTCCATCTATTAGTGTCCTCTTTGATTTCTTTCACCAGTGTTTTATAGTTTTCTATATATAGGTCTTTAGTTTCTTTAGGTAGATATATTCCTAAGTATTTTATTCTTTCTGTTGCAATGGTGAATGGAATTGTTTCCTTAATTTCTCTTTCTGTTTTCTCATTATTAGTGTATAGGAATGCAAGGGATTTCTGTGTGTTGATTTTATATCCTGCAACTTTACTGTAGTCATTGATTATTTCTAGTAATTTTCTAGTGGACTCTTTAGGGTTTTCTATGTAGAGGATCATGTCATCTGCAAATAGTGAGAGTTTTACTTCTTCTTTTCCAATTTGGATTCCTTTTATTTCTTTTTCTGCTCTGATTGCTGTGGCCAAAACTTCCAAAACTATGTTGAATAGTAATGGTGAAAGTGGGCACCCTTGTCTTGTTCCTGACTTTAGAGGAAATGCTTTCAATTTTTCACCATTGAGGATAATGTTTGCAGTGGGTTTGTCATATATAGCTTTTATTATGTTGAGGTATGTTCCTTCTATTCCTGCTTTCTGGAGAGTTTTTATCATAAATGGATGTTGAATTTTGTCAAAGGCTTTCTCTGCATCTATTGAGATAATCATATGGTTTTTATTTTTCAATTTGTTAATGTGGTGTATTACATTGATTGATTTGCGGATATTGAAGAATCCTTGCATCCCTGGGATAAAGCCCACTTGATCATGGTGTATGATAAACTCGAACCCAAAACAATAAAGCAAATGGCAACGGGAACATACTTATCAGTAATTACCTTAAATGTAAATGGGTTGAATGCCCCAACCAAAAGACAAAGACTGGCTGAATGGATACAAAAACAAGACCCCTACATATGTTGTCTACAAGAGACCCACCTCAAAACAGGGGACACATACAGACTGAAAGTGAAGGGCTGGAAAAAGATTTTCCATGCAAATAGAGACCAAAAGAAAGCAGGAGTAGCAATACTCATATCAGATAAAATAGACTTTAAAACAAAGGCTGTGAAAAGAGACAAAGAAGGTCACTACATAATGATCAAAGGATCAATCCAAGAAGAAGATATAACAATTATAAATATATATGCACCCAACACGGGAGCACCACAGTACGTAAGACAAATGCTAACAAGTATGAAAGGAGAAATTAACAATAACACAATAATAGTGGGAGACTTTAATACCCCACTTACACCTATGGATAGATCAACTAAACAGAAAATTAACAAGGAAACACAAACTTTAAATGATACAATAGACCAGTTAGACCTAATTGATATCTATAGGTCATTTCATCCCAAAACAATGAATTTCACCTTTTTCTCAAGCGCACATGGAACCTTCTCCAGGATAGATCACATCCTGGGCCATAAAGCTAGCCTTGGTAAATTCAAAAAGATAGAAATCATTCCAAGCATTTTTTCTGACCACAATGCAGTAAGATTAGATCTCAATTACAGGAGAAAAACTATTAAAAATTCCAACATATGGAGGCTGAACAACACACTGCTGAATAACCAACAAATCACAGAAGAAATCAAAAAAGAAATCAAAATTTGCATAGAAACGAATGAAAATGAAAACACAACAACCCAAAACCTGTGGGACACGGTAAAAGCAGTCCTAAGGGGAAAGTTCATAGCAATACAGGCACACCTCAAGAAACAAGAAAAAAGTCAAATAAATAACCTAACTCTACACCTAAAGCAACTAGAAAAGGAAGAAATGAAGAACCCCAGGGTTAGTAGAAGGAAAGAAATCTTAAAAATTAGAGCAGAAATAAATGCAAAAGAAACAAAAGAGACCATAGCAAAAATCAACAAAACCAAAAGCTGGTTCTTTGAAAGGATAAATAAAATTGACAAACCATTAGCCAGACTCATCAAGAAACAAAGGGAGAAAAATCAAATCAACAAAATTAGAAACGAAAATGGAGAGATCACAACAGACAACACAGAAATACAAAGGATCATAAGAGACTACTATCAACAATTATATGCCAATAAAATGGACAACGTGGAAGAAATGGACAAATTCTTAGAAAAGTACAACTTTCCAAAACTGGACCAGGAAGAAATAGAAAATCTTAACAGACCCATCACAAGCATGGAAATTGAAACTGTAATCAAAAATCTTCCAGCAAACAAAAGCCCCGGTCCAGACGGCTTCACAGCTGAATTCTACCAAAAATTTAGAGAAGAGCTAATACCTATCCTGCTCAAACTCTTCCAGAAAATTGCAGAGGAAGGTAAACTTCCAAACTCATTCTATGAGGCCACCATCACCCTAATACCAAAACCTGACAAAGATCCCACAAAAAAAGAAAACTACAGGCCAATATCACTGATGAACATAGATGCAAAAATCCTTAACAAAATTCTAGCAATCAGAATCCAACAACACATTAAAAAGAATTCTGAGTTTTGATCTTTTCCTGAGCTAGCCGTATGAGCTTCAGTATTCTCTTGTGATTCGGGGCAGGCAGAGCCCCCAGTCAGCCATGTGATCAGGAAGGTAAGCAACCGAAGAAGTGACAGCCACTTTGTACCCATTCAAGCATTGTTTTTTACTTTCACTACAGCATTCAATGAGTTACATGAGATAGTCAACATTTTATTATAAAATGGGCTTTGTGTTGGATGATTTTGCCCAGCTATAAGTTAACATAAGTTGTTCTGAGCACATTTAAGGTAGGTTTAGGCTAAGCTATAATGTAGGTTAAGTGTACTCACTGTGTTTTTGACTTAGGATATTTTCAACTTATGGTGGGTTTATTAAGACATAAACTCATTGTAAGTCAAGGAAGATCTGTATGAACTTCTAGCTTAAACTGTTTAACACCAAAAATAAGCAGTTTTTTTTAGAGTAGTTGATCCAAATTCTGTTCTATCTGTTGTTTTTAAAAGTCTTCAGGGTTAGATGCAGGAAGCATAAGGGGCTTGTGCATGATAAATTCATGTGACTGTGACATGTATATGTGTGTGCCCTTAGACTTTAGTAAATGTGTCTGAAACACTCAGGTTTAACAAGCATGTATAATTCTGAGACAGTGATTTAATTTGATTTAATTAACTGACAGAAAGGAATAAAAGTCCTCCTATTATAAAGTTAATGCCTACAGCTGGGAAAGAGAACCAACTCAATGAAATTATTAAATAACCAAAGACTAAGTAAGTAGTCAAAAATGGCCTGAACCTACAGTGCTGTCTTTGGGAATCATTTTCTCAAGGCACAACAGAGGATTTAAAGGGTTTGAAAAATATGATTTAATTTTACTTCAGTACAGAAGCAGTGAATGATGTAAAATAAAATAAATAGAAACTATTTGATTGAGGTAGTAAAGAAGTTAAGAATATCTTAAAAACTAAGATATTAGGACCAAACTGGTGGTGGTGGTTTAGTCACTAAGTCGTGTCCAACCCTTGTAGCCCCATGGACTATAGCCTGCCAGGCTCCTCTGTCCATGGGATTCTCCAGGCAAGAATACTGGAGTGGGTTGCCATTTCCTTCTCCAGTAGGACCAAACTAATGGTATATGAAAGGAAAAAAATGAATCTTACAGTCCAAGATAGTGAAGACAAATCAGAATTATAATTGATTAATCATAGTTCAGGCATAAAAAAATGGAGTTGGGTGGCCATTGAGGACCTGGTCTCAGACATGTATGCTCCACTGAAAACTTGAATTATACCTACCCTAAGAACTCCAGCTGTTTTTAAAAGAGCATCTGTTAGCTACAACCTTGCATCTCACACCATGCAACCATATCAGACCCCAATCCACCCTTGCTTAACAAGCACTCTTATTTCTTGCCAGTTGCAATTATAATTCTTGCTAAACAACTCTTGTAACTAACCATGGCCTTGCAGTTTTTACCTTTATTATCTTCCTCCATTTTGTAATCTGATGGAACATGATTAAAGTGCTTCTTGAATCTGTGTCTTCCAGGCTGCAGTACTAACAAACCCTGAATAAACTCCTCTTTATTCCAAGCAGTTCTCTGTTCCTGAAATTTGTCTGACAGTAGACATTGAGGGGGAAGAAGGAAGAAAAGATTTATTCAGACCCCAGTAGGAAAGACCAGAAGATTAGCATGAAAGACCAAAGCAGTATTAGGTGGGATTTTATATAACATGGCTACTAGAGTTGAAGATTTAGTAATTGTCTCTGTCCTCAGGGAGCATACTCAAAAAAGTTACAGAATTAGGACATTAAGGAAAGTCACCACATCTTTTCATGTGTTTGTTAGCCATCTGTATGTCTTCTTTAGAGAAATGTCTATTTAGTTCTTTGGCCCATTTTTTGATTGGGTCATTTATTTTTCTGGAGTTGAGCTGTAGGAGTTGCTTGTATATTTTTGAGATTAGTTGTTTGTCAGTTGCTTCATTTGCTATTATTTTCTCCCATTCTGAAGGCTGTCTTTTCACCTTGCTAATAGTTTCCTTTGATGTGCAGAAGCTTTTAAGGTTAATTAGGTCCCATTTGTTTATTTTTGTTTCTATTTCCAATATTCTGGGAAGTGGGTCATAGAGGATCCTGCTGTGATGTATGTCAGAGAATGTTTTGCCTATGTTCTCCTCTACGAGTTTTATAGTTTCTGGTCTTATGTTTAGATCTTTAATCCATTTTGAGTTTATTTTTGTGTGTGGTGTTAGAAACTGTTCTAGTTTCATTCTTTTACAAGTGGTTGACCAGATTTCCCAGCACCACTTGTTAAAGAGATTGTCTTTAATCCATTGTATATTCTTGCCTCCTTTGTCAAAGATAAGGTGTCCATAGGTGCTTGGATTTATCTCTGGGCTTTCTATTTTGTTCCATTGATCTATATTTCTGTCTTTGTGCCAGTACCATACTGTCTTGATAACTGTGGCTTTTAGTAGAGCCTGAAGTCAGGTAGGTTGATTCCTCCAGTTCCATTCTTCTTTCTCAAGATCGCTTTGGCTATTTGAGGTTTTTTGTTTTTCCATACAAATTGTGAAATTATTTGTCCTAGCTCTGTGAAGAATACTGTTGGTAGCTTGATAGGGATTGCATTGAATCTATAAATTGCTTTGGGTAGTATACTCATTTTCACTATATTTATTCTTCCAATCCATGAACATGGTATATTTCTCCATCTATTAGTGTCCTCTTTGATTTCTTTCACCAGTGTTTTATAGTTTTCTATATATAGGTCTTTAGTTTCTTTAGGTAGATTTATTCCTAAGTATTTTATTCTTTCCATTGCAATGGTGAATGGAATTGTTTCCTTAATTTCTCTTTCTGTTTTCTTATTATTAGTGTATGGGAATGCAAGGGATTTCTGTGTGTTGATTTTATATCCTGCAACTTTGCTATAGTCATTGATTAGTTCTAGTAATTTTCTGGTGGAGTCTTTAGGGTTTTCTATGTAGAGGATCATGTCATCTGCAAATAGTGAGAGTTTAAGACATACAGATGGCTAACAAACACATGAAAAGATGCTAAACATCACTCATTATCAGAGAAATGCAAATCAAAACCACTATGAGGTACCATTTCACACCAGTCAGAATGGCTGTGATCCAAAAGTCTACAAGTAATAAATGCTGGAGAGGGTGTGGAGAAAAGGGAACCCTCTTACACTGTTGGTGGGAATGCAAACTAGTACAGCCACTATGGAGAACAGTGTGGAGATTCCTTAAAAAACTGGAAATAGAACTGCCTTATGATCCAGCAATCCCACTGCTGGGCATACACACTGAGGAAACCAGAAGGGAAAGAGACACGTGTACCCCAATGTTCATTGCAGCACTGTTTATAATAGCCAGGACATGGAAGCAACCTAGATGTCCATCAGCAGATGAATGGATAAGAAAGCTGTGGTACATATACACAATGGAGTATTACTCAGCCATTAAAAAGAATACATTTGAAGCAGTTCTAATGAGGTGGATGAAACTGGAGCCTATTATACAGAGTGAAGTAAGCCAGAAGGAAAAACACCAATACAGTATAATAACACATATATATGGAATTTAGAAAGATGGTAACAATAACCCTGTGTACGAGACAGCAAAAGAGACACTGATGTATAGAACAGTCTTATGGACTCTGTGGGAGACAGAGAGGGTGGGAAGATTTGGGAGAATGGCATTGAAACATGTAAAATATCATGTACGAAACAAGTTGCCAGTCCAGGTTCAATGCATGATACTGGATGCTTGGGGCTAGTGCACTGGGACGACCCAGAGGGATGGTATGGGGACGGAGAAGGGAGGAGGGTTCAGGATGGGGAACACATGTATACCTGTGGTGGATTCATTTTGATATTTGGCAAAACTAATACAATTTTGTAAAGTTTAAAAAAAAATAAAATAAACTTATGCTTCAAAAAAAAAATAAATGAGTTCATATGTAAAAAAAAAAAAAAAAAAAAAGGAAAGTCACAAGTCACAACAAATTAGAAATACATCAACAGGGAGCTAATCAGTCCATATTGAAAGTTGATGTTAGAACTCTTCAGAATAGGGTAATCCAAGTCAGGGGGGTGAAAAATGAGAGGATCTGTTTGAACATAATCCATTTATTTCATGTATCTTACTTTGAGAGACTATACTTTTCAAAATCTAAAGGAGCATTTGAAAAGCAAACATCTGATCCAGAAAGCCAATGGAAAGTGAAAAACAAATGGGCCCTGGACTCCCACCAACAGTGTGAGCTCTAGGTATGTTTGAAGAGGAATGGAGCCAAATGGACAAGCATATTAAACTGCTAAATTTTAAAGAAAAAAAAACAAGAGAATAGATGCTGCTCTTACCAAAAGGGATGCAGTGGAACAAATGTTACTCAAGGCACATGACATCGAGAGCTGCAGTAAACACAGGAGTGTCTTTGGAAGTGCATGCCAGATGTATGACTCTTTAGGAGGTGCCTAAAATACAGATTTCAGGAGTAACTGAAGCTTTGATCCAAGAATCTGTGAAGAGTGATGCTCTAGCTGAAACAAATGGAGATGAGGCTAAGGTTCCCTAAAAAGAGCTAATTTCACAGTTCCAACAATCCCAAATTGAATGACCATGTTGATAGGCACTGTAGCAACCAAGCAAAAATCCTTGCTCACAGGGGAAGGAAGAAGCCAAGTGTGTTAGTCAGGATGAGCTAGACTGTACAGGGCTCACAAGTTAACCCCTGCATCTCAGTGCCCAAAAATAAAAGGGCTTAATTTGTATTAATATGCAATGGAAAGGGCCCTGTTCTCCACATTGATATTCAGGGATTCTGGCTGATCTTGCTCATTGAACCAAGAGGGAGGAGCTGCTGGAGTTTATCTCAGTAATTTTTTTTTTTTTAACTGCTTCAGCCTAGGAAATACTTGTATTGCTTTTCATTGTCCATATTGTATTGACCAGATCTAGTCACATGATTATTCCCCTTAACTACAAGGCAATGGGAAAGTGTTAATGTCCATATGTCCAGGAAGTAGACAAAAATTTTGGTGAACATGACTTTGTTTGGTGCACAGTGTTGCTCAGATCATGCCACATCCAATGCAGCATGGGTGGCCAGGATCACAGAACTCAAAGGGAAATGAAAATCCAGTTTTGAATATGGTGGATGGGAAATAAAAGACACATCAGGAAATAACACTGGTGATAAAGACTGCTATCATTGCAAACCATCGAATACTTCTCTGAGAAAAGAGAAATTATGACTAGGTAGACCCCCTCCCTCTTAACAACCATAAGGGTAAACACATTTACCAAAATTAGTTTCTTGGCTAACTTATTTTAACTGCACAGTTGATGGACTCCACATAACTACAATAAATGGCAGAGATCACAGGGAGGTGAAAATCAAGATTATTCTCTTCTCTCTTGTCTCCTTCACTCACTAAGGAATCACTCCTCTGATCTTTCTGAGCATCAGGTATAGGGTTGCAAATATATATTTTTTCCTGGAGCTGGGGTTGGTTCATTTTTAGAATTTCATTGCTATGGGATTTGTGGCATGATTATTCAATGAACTCTTGATTCCTTAACAAATGAGACATATAAAAGGCTTTTAGTTGTGCTAATTCGGTTTGGAGTTGTTAAAAAAAAAAAAAAAAAACATAAATTTTCTTGTAGTACTCACCTCAGATTGCAGTTTCTGAAGAAATTAAATCTACCCAGGCATAAAGAACATTTTTTGACATAAATAAGTGAATGTTATATTTTTTGGACTTCAGTTTTGAAAAAATCAGAGGGCTATTTCTTATTTTTCAGTCACTAAATTATGTCTTACTCTGACCTCATGGACTGCAGCACACCTGGTTCCTCTGTCCTCCTCTATCTCTTGGAGTTTCCTCAAATTTATGTCCATTGAGTTGATGATGCTATCTCACCATCTCATCCTATGCCATCCCCTTCGTCTGTTGCCTTCCATCTTTCCCAGCATCAAGGTCTTTACCAATGAGCTGGCTTTTCACATCAGGTGGCCAAAGTATTGGAACACCAGCTTCAGCATCAGTCCTTCCAAAGAGTATTTAGGGTTGATTTCCTTGAGGATTGACTTTTTGATCTTGCTGTCCACAGGACTCTCAGAGCTTCCCATGTAACTCAGTCAGTAAAGAATCTGCCTGCAATGCAGGATACCTGGGTTTGATTCCTGGGTTGGGAAGATCCCCTGGAGAAGGAAGTGACAACCCACACCAGTATTCTTCCCTGGAAAATCTTTTGGATGAGGAGTCTGGCAGGCTACAGTCCATGGGATAGCAAGAGTTGGAAACTACTTAGTGATTAAACCACCACCAAGGGGACTCTCAAGAGTCTTCTCCAGCACTGCAATTGGAAAGCATCAGTTCTTTGACACTCAGCCTTCTTTATGGTCCAAATCTCACATTTGTACATGACCATTGGAAAAAACCATAGCTTTGACTATATGGACCTTTGTCAGCAAAGGGATGTCTCCGCTTTTTTTAAAAATTTAATTAGTTTATTTTTTTATTGTAGGATAATTGCTTTACAGAATTTTGCTGTTTTCTGTCTGTCTAGGTTTGTCATAGCTTTCCTTCCAAGGAGCATCTTTTAATTTCATGGCTGCAGTCACTGTCTGCAGTGAGTTTGGAGCCCAAGAAAAGAAAATCTGTCACTGCTTTTATATGTTCCCCTTCTATAGATGTCCATGGGTAGAGTTGACTCTTGGGTTTTTGGAAAAACTGTTTTCTATGTTAAGCATGTTCTCTTGACAAAACCCTCTTAGCCTTTGCCCTGCTTCATTTGTACTCCAAGGCCAAACTTGCCCGTTATTCCAAACTTGCTTTGGATATCTTTTGACTTTCTACTTTTGCATTTCAACCAACCCCCTATGATGAAAAAGACATCCTTTTTGGTGTTAGTTATAGAATGTGTAATAGAAGAAGGCAATGGCAACCCACTCCAGTACTCTTGCCTGGAAAATCCCTTGGACAGAGGAGCCTGGTAGGCTGCAGTCCATGGGGTTGCTAGGAGTCACACACGACTGAGCGACTTCACTTTCACGCATTGGAGAAGGAAATGGCAACCCACTCCAGTGTTCTTGCCTGGAGAATCCCAGGGACAGGGGAGCCTCGTGGGCTGCCGTCTATGGGGTCACACAGAGTCGGACATGACTGAAGCGACTTAGCAGCAGCAGCAGCATAGAATGTGTTGTAGGTCTTCATCGAACTGCTAAGCTTCAGTTTCTTTGGCATCAGTGCTTGGGACATAAACTTGGATTACTGCAATGTTGAATGGCATGCCTTGGAAACGAACCGAGATCATTCTGTCATTTTTGAGGTTGCATCCAAGTACTGCATTTTGCACTCTTTTGTTGACAATGAGGGCAACTCCATTTCTTCTAAGGGCTTCTTGCCCACAGTAGTAGATATTAATATAATGTCACCTCAATTGAATTTGTCCATTCCTGTCCATTTTAGTTCACTAATTCCTAAGATGTTGATGTTCAGTCTTGCCATCTTCTGCTTGGCCACATCCCATTTACCTTGATTCACAGGCCTATCAGTCCAGGTTCTTATTTAATATTGTTCTTTATAGCCTTGCACTTTAGTTTCACCACCAGACACATCCACCACTGAGTGTCATTTCTGCTTTGGTCCAGTTGTTTCATTCTTTCTGGAGCTATTAGTAATTGCCCTCCACTCTTCTCCAGTACCATATGGGATACCTTCCAGCCTGGGGGGCTCATCTTCTGATGTCATATCTTTTTAACTTTTCATACTGTCATGAGGTTCTCCAAGCAATAATACTGGAGTGGTTTGCCATTTCCTTCTCCAGTGGACCATGTTTTGTTAGAACTCTTTACTATGACTCATTCACCTTGGGTTGCCCTGCACAGAATGGTTCATAGCTTCATTTAAGTTATACAAGCCCCTTCGTTGTGACAAGTCTGTGATCCATGAAATTGGGTGGAGAGGTTGACTTCTCGTGCTGTGCTTGGTCGCTCAGTCACGTCTGACTCTTTCTGATCCCATGGACTGTAGCCCACCAGGCTCCTCAGTCTATGGGGATTCTCCAGGCCAGAATACTGGAGTGGGTAGCCTTTCCCTTCTCCAGGGGATCTTCCCAACCCAGAGACTGAACCCAGGTCTCCCCCATCACAGGCAGATTCTGTATCAGCTGAGTCACAAGGGGACAACCTAATTTCTCCATTATAAAAATAAAATATAAATTTGTAATTATCAAGTAATCCCTGTGGTGATTTTGGCAGAATGAAAATATCTTGTCCACATCAATTTTTGCCTCCTTTTAGCATCCACTGATTATCTTTACCTGATACCATTACTCTATTTAATGTCCAAATGGTACTTTAAAATAATCTATTATACATTGTTTCCTACCTGTAATACTTCTGTTAGAAAAGGTTTACCTTTCAATTGTTAATGAAGTTTATTTCTTCATAAAAGGCAGAAAAATAATTAATTTTTAATTGTTTTCTTTTTTTTAGAGAGGTTACTATAACAGTTACCTTTGTTGATGGCAAATACTCTTTTACTGTCCTTTTTTCTTTTTTGATTACTTTTTTATTTCACTTTATTTTATTCATCTCATTATTATTCTGTTGTATAATTTCTATTTTGTTATTAGTGTGTCTTTATAATGCTCATTTTTAATTTATTTTGTTTTTGTTGGATGTTTATTTTTATTTTCTTATTTTTATGGATGTAATTATTTTAGGCTGTGCAGTTTCATCTAAGTAGTTCTTCTTCTATAGTCTATTATAGCATATAATATTCACATTAAAGTTATTTTCCAAAATTTTAGAAATTCTGATTTTTTTAGTTTAATTATTATATTATATTGGGGTGTAATAGACTCATAATGTTGTATTAGTTTCAAATGTACAGCAAAGTGGTTCAGTTATATATATGTCCATTCCTTTTCAGGTTATTTCCCCTTATAGATTATTACAGAATATTGAGTAGAGTTCTCTGTGCTATATGATAGCAATCTTTGTTGATTATCATATATATATAGTAGTGTGTATATATACATACTCCTTTGTGTAACTTTGTGTTGCTCCCAAAATACGAGTTTGGGTGTGACATACATTAATTTCCAAATGAAAGAGCTTGATTTTGACTTCTGTTTGTTTTGCCATTATTTTCTAGTTTTATTGCATTGCTGTCAGAGAACTTTTGGTATTTTCTTTTTCTTTATAAAATTCATTGATATTTTCTTTGTGCTATTAAGTGACTAATCTAGTAATCCATTAAATTTTACAGATAGTATCATAGAACTTTGTAAACAGATGTGTTTTCTTTTTATTCAGTGTTTGCATTTTGATGAATATCCACTTTAGAGCCTCCTTATCGATTATGTTGTTAAGTCCTCTATTATTACCTTATTTCGGAGAAGGCAACGGCACCCCACTCCAGTACTCTTGCCTGGAAAATCCCATGGACAGAGGAGCCTGGTAGGCTGCAGTCCATGGGGTTGCTAAGAGTTGGGCATGACAGAGCGACTTCACTTTCACTTTTCACTTTCATGCGTTGGAGAAGGAAATTGCAACCCACTCCAGTGTTCTTGCCTGGAGAATCCCAGGGACAGGGGAGCCTGGTGGGCTGCCATCTATGGGGTCGCACAGAGTCGGACATGACTGAAGCGACTTAACAGCAGCATTACCTTATTTATTTGCTCATTTGACTGACTTGAACCATAAAAATCTGTTAAAAATCACCTTAGATTAGTGTAGTTTATTTTTCTTTTCATGTCCTGTAATTTGTCCTATATGAAGGTCACTAATAAATGTTATTTAGTGCATAGTTATTCATAACTCTTTTATCAAAATTTTTATTGTGAATTGTAATTCTGAATATTAGAAGGTAGATGTTTGAGCTTGCTTTTTATGCTTTTTGGTTTGAAATCTACCTTTTTAAATATCAAAATAGTACCTCTCCATTTGCTTTTATTATTAAGTAGGCATTGCTCAACTACTTAATTTTATAAGTTGAATAATTTTATCTTACTTTAGACTCATATACAGTTAGGGTTGAGCTTTGTTTTATGAGCCAATTGGAAACTCATTTTCTAATATATATGATATCATCATTTTGAGGCTTTCTCTCACCTTTTTCATATACTTACTGTATATTGTGTTGCAGTTACCCTATTTCTTTATCAATGTGATATGCTTCATACTATTTTTGTCAACTTTTTTATTTTTTGGTATTAGGAATTTTGATATTTTTCCAGTTATTATTTTACATCAATAATTTTATAATATCTCTTCATTCCCATTTATCTTAATTTAGCTTCTACTACTTGAGTTTGTCAATTTTCAATTATATCATTAAACTATCACCTTTTTCTCTGAGAAGTTCCAACTCATATTCTCTTTTCCTTTCACTGCCTCCTTTCTCCAACCATTTTTAGTGGTGTTATTTCTAATTTGTCAGAACATGTAAGATTCATATTAATACATTGTCCTTCTGCTGCTATCCTCACTTTGGTTTTGATCTTACTTTACAAATATATTCAATTCTTAAAATTCTTGCTTATTTTCCTAAAAACCTATTGGTTGAGTGGAACTTATTTTTGGTAGATTTCATAGGAAGGGCTTGTGGGTACGATTTTCCACAAATTTCCTACCTTTGTGCATGTTTGCTGCTGCTAAGTTGCTTCAGTCGTGCATGTTTAGATCAGTTTTATTATAGCCTTAATACTTGAAGAATACTTAATATTTGGCTGAGTATAACACGGTTGTCACATAATCTCTCTCCTTTGGGTTCTAAACAGTGGTGCTTCACTATTGTCTTGCTCTCCGTTGATGCTGAAAAGTCTGATGGCAACCTAAATTTTTGTTTTTTTATTTGCCCCCAAACTTTATGATATATACAGTGTAACTTAAAAATGTACAATGTGTTGATTTGATACACATACATTGCAATATGATTACCATGGAGTGTTATCTAACACTTACATCACATCACATCATTGCATTTTCTTTTTTATAACGAGAACATTTTCTACTCTCTTACCAGGTTTCATGTACATAATACAGTACCATTATCTCTAATCACAATACTGTGCATTAGATCTCCAGAAGTTATTCACCTTCTAACCAGAACTTTGTACTGTGACTAACATCTCCCCATTTCTCCCATTCCTCATCCTCTGGCAACCTCCATGCTACTCTATGTTTTCTCAAGGTCAGATTTTTCACACTCCACATATAAATGATATCATGCTGCATGTGTCTTTCCTTGTCTAACATTTCATTTAGTTTAATGCTCTCAAGGACTGCCTGTGTTGTCACAAATGGACATTTGTTCCTTCTCTTGGCTGAATAATATTCCAATATTATCCATTCACCCATTGACAGATGTGTAAATTGTTTCCATACTTAGCTGTTTTGGAGTAATGCTGCAGTAAATACAGGGGAGTAGATATCTTCTTCACATCCTATTTTCATTTCCTTTGGATATATGCCCAGAAATTAAATAGCTGGATCACAATATGGTTCAATTTTTAATTTTTTTGAATAACCTCAATAATTTTATCCATGGTGGATATATCAATTTATAGTCCCAATAGTGCAGAAGATATTTTTACTCTACATCCTTGCCAATGCTTGTTTTCTCTCTCTGATGATAGCCATTCTGATACATATGAGGTGACATTTCATTGTGATTTTGACTTGTATTTGCATTTACTATTAGTATAACAAATATATGACTTTCTCATTCTGTGGGTCACTTTTTCATTTTGTTGATGACTTCCTTTGCTGAGCAGAGGCTTTTAGTTTCATATAGTTGCACTTATTTATTTTTTGCTTTGTTGCTTGTGTTTCTGGTGTCGTATGTCTATTTTTATGCTGGGATCATATTGTTTTGATTGTTATTGCTTTGCAGCATAGTTTGAGATTTGTTGAAATTTTGATAGGGATTGCATTCAGTCTATGGGAAAAGGCAATGGCACCCCACTCCAGTACTCTTGCCTGGAAAATCCCATGGACAGAGGAGCCTCGTAGGCTGCAGTCCATGGGGTCGCTAAGAGTCGGACAGACTGAGCGACTTCCCTTTCACTTTCCACTTTCATGCCTTGGAGAAGGAAATGGCAACCCACTCCAGTGTTCTTGCCTGGAGAATCCCAGGGACGGAGAAGCCTGGTAGGCTGCAGTCCTTGGGGTCGCACAGAGTCGGACATGACTGAAGCAACTTAGCAGCAGCAGCAGCAGCATTCAGTCTATAGATGGCATTGGAAAGTATGAACATTTTAACAATTATTCATTTTCTAACCCATGAAAATGGGATATCTTTATATTTGTTTGTGTCTTCTTCAATTTATTTTATTAGAGTCTTTAGTATAGAGATCTTTCAATTCTTTGGTTAGATTTACCTCTAAGTATTTTATTGTTTTTTATGCTATTGTGAATGAGATTATTTTCTTCATTTCTTTTTCAGATATTTCATTGTTAGCGTATAGAAATGCAATTGACTTCTGTATATTGGCTTTCTATCCTGCAATTTTATTGAATTTGTTGATTGGGTCTAACAGGATTCTATAGGATTTTCTCTATATACAATCATATTAACTACAAATACAGATGATTTTACTTCTTCCTTTCATATTTGGATGCATTTTATTAATTTATTTTGCCTGATTGCTCTAGCTAGGACTTCTAGTACTGTGTTAAAAAAAGGAGTGGTGGGAGTGGGTACCCTTTACTTGTCCTGATTATAGTGAAAAAGCCTTCAGTCTTTCACTATTGAGTATGATGTTAGCTCTGGGCTTGTCACAAAGGTAGTAGCAATGGGTGTGGTGACAAAAGGGGTAATATTTTACATAAATTTGGGAGAGCAAGTTGACAAGATTTGCTGATAGACTTTGGTATCAAATGTACAAGAAAGGAAAAACAAAAAGACAAGACAAACTTCAATTATATTGGCTATACCAGTGGATGGATGAGGTTGCCATTTACTGAGCTAGGTGAGTGTGGAATAGAGGAAATTTACATTCAGAAAATAGTTTTTGTTGTTGTTAGGTCTTAACATCCACATGCACATGTCAGATACACAGGTGGATATAAGATCCTGAGATTAAGGAGAAAGATCAGGAATAGAGATAGAAAGTTGATAGTTTTCTTGGCTAGACAATAGAGGTGGAATGAATATTATTTATTACCTCACTTAAAAATTACTAGAAGTAGGATAACACTATTTTTACTTTTTGAAAAGTTGAGGCAAAACTCATTTTGGAGAACACTCTTTAAGAGAAGGAATTGTTCCATTTGGTTTTGTGTCCCCACCTCAGACGGTAAAAAAGCCGCCTGCAATGATGGAGACCCAGGTTAATTCCTGGGTTAGGAAGATCCCCTGGAGAAAGGAATGGCCACCCACTCCAATGTTCTTGCCTGGAGAATTTCTCAGAAAGAGGAGTCTGGCAGGTTACAGTCCATGGGGTCACAAAGAGTCAGACACAACTGAGCAATAACGCTTGGGCTTCCCTGGTGACTCAGACAGTACAGGATCTGCCCACAATGCAGGAGACCCAGGTTTGATCCCTAAGTTGGGAGAATTCCTGGAGAATGGAAAGACTACTCAATCCAGTATTCTTGCCTGGAGAATTCCATGGACAGAGGAGCCTTGTAGGCTACAGTCCATGGGTTCCAGAGAGTTGGGCATGGCTGAGTGACTAACACTTGCACTTTGTCCACCTCCTAAATATTGAAATTTTTGTTAAATATACCTTGAACTAATGCATACATAAAAGAACTTTGAGTCTACTGACTTTTTAATGTCAGTAGTTTTTGTTTTTTACATATACATATATCTATTCTTTTTCAATTTTTTCCCATTTTGCTTATTACAGAATATTGAGCAGAGTTCCCTGTGCTATATAGTATATCCTTATTAATCACCTATTTTATATATTTTAGTATGTATGGGTCAATCACAATCTTTCAAAAACTAAAAAAAAAAAATAATCTAACATTCAGGTGACATGAAAGATGCAAAATGAGTCATAAACAGATTCTGATTTTAAGAGGTCTATATAATTTCATTGTTTACATGGCATGAAGCGCATTCCACGGCTGCAAGATGAGGTGATTAATTTGTTAATTAGGCAGAAACAGAGGCTACTCTTTTACCACATATGCAGGGGTTTATGTTTCTCCATATTCTTTCAGTCGTGGATCAGAGATTCAATTCTATGAATCTTAGTTTATCAGTTAAACACAACAAAATGATTGCAGTAAATGAAATAATCCACTAAAATCATGTCAAAGTAGTGTGTATTTATAAAAGCTCATGTATCCCAAGGCTCTTTATCTTTGTAGTCACTTTCAAATGATCTCCATCTTACCCCTACATTCTGTGTACCATCATAGCAACCCATATCCATAATTTCTTTATGGTTAAGAGGATAGATTCTGAATCAAACCACTTAGTTTCAGATTCTTAGTCCAATGAAATATTAGTTTGTTCATATGTGATATGAATATAGTTATAACAGTTAACTAATGGTGTCGGTGAGAACATCACTGAGAAAAAACATGAAAAATGTAAAACATAGTGTTACATGAAGGATAACCAGGATATATCTTAGTAATTATTACAACATGTCCAATTTTTTCTTTAAAAATTACAATTTAATGTTACCTACACACTTATTTTCCCTTTTTTCCCATTTCAAATTATTTACTACATTAATAGTACATTAAGAACACACCAATTAGGGATATAGGTTTCAAACAATTCAGTAATTTATGTCACAATGGCATTTATAGGAAGGATATCAGAGAGCTCAGAGAATTGACGGAAATGTTGGTGAACCAGGTGTGGAAAATGGGCATAAATTAAGAAAGGATAAGCTATGGAGAAGTCTGTCAAAACAAGGTCACAAAAAGAGTTGTACATAGGGCTTGTTTTCCAAAGAAAAATATTGTTTAGAGTAGCAAAATTATAAGCCTGCCCAGGCATGTTGTAAAGCCGCTGGAAAGGTAATTTGGAGCAAGTTTTGTGAATGGAAATGTAGTGCTCAAGTCACATTCTGCTTCAAAAAGTTGTAACAAATACAGATGAATTAAAAGAAAAAAAAGAAGTGCCATCACTGGACACTCATTACTATATAATTGCATCCTTATGTCATTTCACCATAATTCAAAGTCTTCAAATTTATATATATCATATGTCTGTGTTCTCAAATTGGCTGATACTGGAATCACCTGGATGGAGGTTGTGTTAAAAATATATATGTTTAGGTCTCACTCTCAGAGCTTTTAATTTAATTGGTATAAATTGAAGCCTGGAAATTGGGATTTTTTTTCTTTTTTTGCATTTTTAAGTTTCTATTGAAATAGTGTATGATGACAAGTGATATAGAGTTTTTTTTTAAGTTTCACATTTTTGTTAATTATTATAGCATTTTTACAGCTCCCTAGATTAATATAATGTGTGGCAAAATTTGATATTTACCATTTTGGATGGTAGAAAAGAAGAAAGAGTTGAAATTCTCAAGTGACTCCTACATGTATTGTATGTTAATTGCTTGATTCATTAATAAATTACTTTTTTTCAAAATAATTAGTATTCCTTTTAGAAAGTTAAAAAACAAAGATAAGCATGTTATGAGAATTATCTGTAATCTCCTGTTAAATGATCATTTCTGTAAATATTTTCAGATTTTTCTTCAGATATTCCACTTTGACTGTGTGATATGTGATGCGTGTCTATGGGGGAGGTAATCTCAAATTCTCATATGTACTTTGGTTCATAATATCAATAGTTGAAGTTTCACGGTTGCTGTCTCTTCAGAACAGAATTTTTCCTTGTTGAGTCGTGTCTTCTAAAGAGAAGGCCTTCAAAGATTAAGGATTAATTCAGCTAATGAACTGTGAATATTGGTAAATCGACACTTCAAGGGGCAATGACAGTCAGTGATGCTCGAACACCAGCTATCTTAGTGAAGCAATATTTGCGTGTGTTGTTACATCAGAAGCCACAGATTTTCATTCACCTCTTTCCTAATTCCTTCACCTCCATTTTAGACTCTTTCTGCTTACATGCATTTTCCTTTTTTTGACAAATGAGAAATGAAGGAGCATTTAAAAATGTGTGCTTTATTGGATTAGGTTAACGGGCTTTTTCTAAATGTAAGAAACATAAACATACTTTATAGCTTAAACTACTTTGCTGCTGCTGCTAAGTCGCTTCAGTCGTGTCAGACTCTGTGTGACCCCGTATACGGCAGCCCACCAGGTTCCGCCATCCCCGGGATTCTCCAGGCAAGAACACTGGAGTGGGTTGCCATTTCCTTCTCCAATGCATGAAAGTGAAAAGTGAAAGTGAAGTTGCTCAGTCGTGTCCGACTCTTGGCGACCCCATGGACTGCAACCTACCAGGCTCCTCCGTCCATCGGATTTTCCAGGCAAGAGTACTGGATTGGGCTGCCATCACCCTCTCCATAAACTACTTTATAGTTTATTAAAAATAAATTGTAATTTGTAAAAAGTTGTTTACATAATAGGTCCTATCTAGAATGATGCTTATCACCCTTCTTCAAAGCATAACCAAGATATCAAATTCATGATCAGTATTCTGCTGATTTAGATTTTCCATATTTTTATGGTTTCACTGTACTAGTTGGGCTTCCCTGGTGGCTCAGATGGTAAAGAATCTGCCTGCAGTGCAGGAGACCTGGGTTCGATCCCTGGATTGGGAAGATTCCCTGGAGAAGGAAATGGCAACCCACTCTAGTATTCTTGCCTGGAGAATCTCATGGACAGAGAAACCTGATGGGCTACATACAGTCCATGGGGTCACAAAGAGTCAGACACGACTGAGCGACCAACTCTCTGACTGTACTAGTTGGGGTTAAGAACCTTACTGCCGAGGCAGGAGACATAAAAGACCCAGGCTCAATCCTGGGATGGGAAGATACCCTGGGGGAGGGCATGGCAACCCACTCCAGTATTCTTGCCTGGAAAATTCCATGGATAGAGGAGCCTGATTACAGTCCATAGAGTCGCAGAGTTGGACACAACTGAAGTGACTTAACATGTACGCACACCTTGTGTTAGTCTCTGTGTTCTGGCTGTAGTCTTAATCCTAAGAGTCCTTGCTCTTCAGATACTTGTCAATAAGGCCCCTGTGCTCTATTAAACTTTTGAGTAGTATATGCAGTAGCTTCATATCTAATGAAGAAAGATACATAAATGGTGTGTGTAGAGAGGATAAGGTATATTTGAAATATTAGTTACCAAAGCAAATGTAGGTACTTCATGTTTAAGCCAGGGTTGACACATGACTCGTAGAAAGAAGCTATTTAGCAGAGGCACAGTGCAGACCACTTCTTGCAAGCTCTCATTTGATAAATAAGAAAATTAAAAGTCAACAAGATAGACTAAACATCTCTTATTACATATATTTGTTAAAAATAAAACAGCAAACTCAGTTTCCTTATTCTCAATTTAGTAATATTTCCACTATACTGCAGTGGCAGCTTGAATCATCACTGATCTGTATTTTATTCTATTTGCACCATTGGAAAATGTGGGCTATAAAACCAGTTGCAACCATTAATTTAACTGCAAACCATTGATTTGAAATTCTATCAAAGACAGAAGAGGGAGAGGGGATGAGGGTATGTTAAGGTGATGTAGTATATTGATGAGCAAGAAATAAATCATCTGTTTTTGTTCATTTTACCTGAGATACCTCAGTAGCTAATGATTTGATGGCCAAAAAACTGCAATGTTTTCAGTACCAGGTGAAAATCACAAGTATGAATAATAGAATGATGACAAAGTAGCATTTTTAGGAAACATATCCACTAGAAGGAGATGCTGCAGCGTGGTACCTGGTGGAGACTGACCTAAAATCATGTTTAGGATAGTACTTAGTGGGTTCTGGGTTAAGCCATGTAATCAATTTAAAGGTAATTCATGAATTTAGAGACATCAAAGCTACTGAAAATTAATAGATGCTCTCAATTCCCAAAATGTAAATTCAATTTGCTTCAACTTTGTTGTTGTTAGTGGCTCAGTTGGGTCCAACCCTTTGTGACCCTGTGGACTGCATCACACCAGGCTTCCCTGTCCTTCACTATCTCCCGGAGTTTGCTCAAACTCATCTTCATGGAGTTGATGATGCCATCCAACCATCTCAACTTTATTCAAATTTAATTTCCTCCAAAATGTTGTAATAAAGTTGTGATCATTTGAATTAATTTTTAAAGCCCCAAAACCCAAAGTTTGTTTCTGTTCATCAAATCACAACTTTTCTTGAAATAAATGCTATGGTTACAAACCTATATTGTAATATTCATTATGGTTGGATAGAAAATATGAGCTAACTAATGGTCCGTTGCAGCTTGAATAAATTAAAACATTCAGTCCTGAGAATCATAAAAGAGAAACAAAAAGTGAAAATTATCACCTGAGGGAAAAAAGAAATGTGTTAAATCCTGTTTTATATGGTGCTGAGACACCTGGATACAAAGTACTGACTCTGGTTGAACAGCTGGACCCTGGACCTCTTCTGTGCCGAACATCTGTATGATTTAGGGAACTGAAAACTTCCCAAGCATGTGGATGTTTTGGCATCTGATGGTAGAAATAGCGTCTTCTGGAAGTACTGCATTGCAGCTTCCTTTTTTCCTTCTAATATTACCACAGACCCAAGAGATGAACAATGTGAGCCAAAAGTGTCCTATTTGGCTGTCATGCCATGTCCCTCAGCTGGGGTATGGCTGTTTTCAAGATGTGATCAACATCTGCTCTAAATCCACAGTCTGTGCCCAGGGGGCATCCTCTGGGGATTGTCTTGGTGCTTTAATTCAAGCAAACCTGTTTTCTCTTTTGATGCATGACTAAAACAAAGAAAGGGGGTGCGATGGAAGAAATTAGGAGGCTGGACTAACACACACACACACTATTAATACTATGTATAAAATAGATAATTGCTGGGAAGATACTGTATAGCACAGGTGGCTCTGCTTAAGGCACTGTGGTATCCTAAATGGGAGGGAAACCCAAGAGGGAGGGGATACATGAATGTGTATGACTGATTAATTGTGCCATGCAGTAAAAGCTAACACAACATTGTAAAGCAAATATACTGCAATAAAAATTAATTGATAAAAGTATATATAAATAAAATAAAATGAAAATAAGTAGTAGTAAGCAACTTGCCCAAGTTCACATAGTATTGTGGAACCAAGGCTTAGTCTCAAGTCTACCATTCATTTCTCAGCAATTCATCTTTATTTAAAACAAACTATCAGCATTATATATTTATATGGTGATTTTAAATTTGTAATGTATTTTCTCATCCATTTCTATTTCTTGGCATAATTCACCACCACTATAGTCATCCATGTTAATATTAAATATTTATTTATTTCTATAGTGTGCTTTTGAAAAAGCCCCAAATTTTTGATATTGGAATATACACATTCAAATAGAAATGGTTTGTGTATATATTTAGATGACATAAAAGCATTAAAAAAAATCTTGTTAATTGTTAATTCCTAGGAGTGAACACTTGCTTCTCTGGAAATTTCATTAAATTGATGTGAATTTCTAGCATTAGGCGCATTTCAAAACAATGCACATGTTGACTAAATGACTTTTAAAACCTTTTCTGGGCCAACCTGACGGAGCTGGAGCTCATCCGCTGCGACCTGGAGCGCATCCCCCACTCCATCTTCAGCCTCCACAACCTGATACCATTGATCGACCTCAAGGACAACAACCTCAAGACCATTGAGGAGATCATCAGCTTCCAGCACCTGCAGAGAAAAAAAAAATAAATAAATAAAACCTTTTCTGTTAATTAAAAAGCACATATTTATTTTCAATTCAGAGTCATTGACAATCTTTGCAACATTTTATTTTGGCTTGAATGTTAAAGAATATCAAATGGCATCTGACAATTTGCGGTATTAATTTTGCATATCATGGGCTTCTGTTTACTGTAATTTATGAAAATTAGGCTTACATGTGGAAAGCACAATTATTTATTTATGTATTTATTGAAGTATAGTTGATTTGCAATGTTGTATTTGTTTCTAGTGTAAAGCACTGTGATTCAGTGATTTGTGTATGTGTGTGTTCTTTTCCAGATTCTTTTCCCTTATAGGTTACTACAAGATGTTCACTGTAGTTCTCTGTGCTTATCTGTTGTACAAATAGTAGTTTATAGTTATAGTTATAAACAGTAGTTTATACTGTACCTTGTTTATCTGTTGTATAAACAGTACTTTGTATCTGCTAATCCAAAACTCCTAACTTATCCCTCTAACCACTCCTTCTTGTTTGTTATCTGTAAGTTAATTTTTCATGTCTGTGAGTCTGTTTTATAAATAAGTTCATTTGTATTATCTTTTTAGATTCAAAAAAATAAGTGATATCATATGATATATGTCTTTCTCTGACTTACTTCATTTGGTATGATAATATGTAGGCCCATCCATCTTGCTGTAAATGGCATTATTTCATTGTTTTTTATGACTGAGTAATTTTCCATTGTGTCAGTTCAGTTCAATCACTCAGTTATATCTGACTCTTTGTGACCCCATGGACTGCAGAACGCCAGTCTTCCCTGTCCATCATCAACTCTCAGAGTTTGCTCAAACTCATGTCCTTCGAGTCAGTGACGCCATCCAACCATCTCATCCTCTGTCGTCCTCTCGCCTTCAATCTTTCATCAGGGTCTTTTCATCAGGTCTTTTATCAGGGTCTTTTCCAGTGAGTCAGTTCTTTGCATCCAGTGGCCAAAGTATTGGAGTTTCAGCTTCAGCATCAGTCCTTCCAATGAATATTCAGGACTGATTTCCTTTTGACTGATTTGACTGATTGACTGATTTGATCTCCTTGCAGTCCAAGGGACTCTCAAGAGTCTTCTCCAACACCACCACAATTCAAAAGCATCAATTCTTTGGCACTTAGCTTTCTTAATGGTCCAACTCTCACATCCATACATGACTACTGGAAAAACCATAGCTTTGACTAGATGGACTTTTGTTGGCAAAGTAATGTCTCTGCTTTTTAATATGGTGTCTAGGTTGGTCATAGCTTTTATTCCAAGGAGCAAGCGTCTTTTAATTTCATGGCTGCAGTCATCATCTACAGTGATTGTAGAGTCCAAAAATAAATTCTCTCACTGTTTCCACTGTTTCCCCATCTATTTGCCATGAAGTGATGGGAACAGATGCCATGATCTTAGTTTTCTGAATGTTGAGCTTTAAGCCAGCTTTTTCACTCTCTTTCACTTTCATCAAAAGGCTCTTTAGTTCCTCTTTGCTTTCTGCCAAAGGGTAGTGTCATCTGCATATTTGAGGTTATTGATATTTTTCCTGGCAATCTTGATTCCAGCTTGTGCTTCATCCAGCTCAGCATTTTGCATGATGTAGTCTGCATATAAGTTAAATAAGCAGGGTGACAGTATACAGCCTTGATGTACTCTTTTCCTGATTTGGAACCAGTCTATTCATTCAGTCTGTTTTTCCATGTCCATTTCGACTGTTGATTCTGGACCTGCATACAGATTTCTCAGGATTCAGGTAAGGTGGTCTGGTAGCCCCATCTCTTTAAGAATTGTCCACAGTTTGTTGTGGTCCATTTTCCATTGTGTGTATATATACACAACTTCTTTATCCATTCATCTGTTGATGAACATTTACATTGCTTCCATGTCTTGGCCATTGTAAATAGTATTGCTATGAACATTGAGGTTCATGTATTATTTTCAATTAGTATTTCCTCTTTTCAGGATATATGCCCATGAATGGGATTGCTGGATCATACAGTAGTTCTATTTTTAGTTTTTTAAGGAATCTGCACACTATTCTCCATAGTGACTGCACTGACTTACATCCTATCAGCAGTGTGGTAGGGTTCATTTTTCTTCACACTCTCTCTAGCGTTTTTTATTTGTAGACTTTTTGATGATGATCATTCTGACCAGTTTGAGGTGGTACCACACTGTAGTTTTGATTTATATTTCTCTAATAATTAGCAAAATTGGGCTTTTTTCCATATAATTTCACTCTCGTGCTGTCATGTCTGACTCTGCAACCCCACGAACTGTAGCCCGCGAGGCTCCTCTGTCCATGGGATTTTCCAGGCAAGAATACTGGAATGGGTTGCCATTTCCTTCTCCAAGGAATCTTCCTGACTCAATGATTGAACTCATGCCTCCTGAGTCTCCTGCAATGGCAGGCAAATTCTTTACCATTAGTGCCACCTGGAAAGCCACTCTTTTCATATGGAAACCATAATTTTTAAGTTCATCAGTAATTAATCTGAAAATATTTATTAACCTATAGTACACCTAAGACATTGGAATAGGCTCTACTTAATTTGTCACACACACACACACAGCATAACCAAGCAAACAAATTAACTGAGGAATGCCCTTACATGTGTAGAGAAATTAGACATAAATATATGAAACAGAAGCAAATATTATCTAGTCAATAAGGAAGAAGTATTTAGTACTACAGACATTTAGAGATGCGTAGTGAGCCAGGTCAATTGAAAAAGAAAGAAGAACAACAATGATAAAAAGAAAAACAAGAGAATTTCATACATGTGCACATCATCAGTAGAAATAGTTTTGCATCCAGAACAGTAATTGCAATGAGTCTAGGAAATTTGGTTTATAGTCTTACAGCCTCTACATTAAAAGAAACCATGGAATAGACATTGAATGAGCCAATTCTTAGCATCCATCCCAGGGTTCTAATATAATTTGCAGTTATTTAAGTTAGGGCTTGAATGCCAGATCATATCTATATATTAACTATGTTAGTTAAAAACTAATACAGATATTTATAAATATGTATAATAGTTATATTTATTATATACTATATGAATAATATATATGTATATATAAACTATATACATTATATAGTAAATATAAGTATTATATATATTTATAGGTATTAGTTTTTTTTTTTATGTTCAAAGTCTTTATTGGTACAGCTAGAATACAATGTCACAGATCCATTACTGTTTTCTATTTTTGTTCCTATTTTTTCCACTCTTTTTACCTTTAGTGATTATAAAGGAATATTATATATGATCCCATTTTCTCTTTAAGTATATTGGATATACATACACAGTTCAGCCACTCAGTCATGTTCGACTCTCTGCGACCCCATGAACTGCAGCACGCCAGGCTTCCCTGTCCATCACCAATTCCCAGAGCTTGCTCAAACTCATATCCATTGGTTGGTGATGTCATCCAACCATCTCATCCTCTGTTGTCCCCTTCTCCTCCTGCCCTCACTCTTTGCCACCATTAGGGTCTTTTCCAAGGAGTCATTTCCAGTGGCCAAAGCATTGGAGCCTCAGCTTCAGTATCAGTCCTTCCAATGAATATTCCGGACTGATTTCCTTTAGGATTGACTGATCTAATCTCCCTGCAGTCCAAGGGACTCTCAAGAGTCTTCTCCAACACCACAATTCAAAAGCATCAATACATACACAGACATTATATATACATATATATATATATATATATATACGCATATATATGTGTGTGCACACCTATACGTGTGTGTGTATATATAAATCCCATGGACGGAGGAGCCTGGTAGGCTGCAGTCCATGGGGTCGCTAGAGTCGGACACAACTGAGCGACTTCACTTTCATTTTTCACTTTCATGCATTGGAGAAGGAAGTGGCAACCCACTCCAGTGTTCTTGCCTGGAGAATCCCAGAGACGCGGGAGCCTGGTGGGCTGCCGTCTATGGGGTCACACAGAGTCGGACACGACTGAAGTGACTTAGCTGCAGCAGCATACATGTTATTTACTTTTCAAATAGTTGCCCTCCAGTCTGGAAATACACATTTATAGCCAATCATAGTCCACCTTCAAATAGCACTCTACTACCTCAGGAGTAGAGTACCTTAAAATAACACCACCAAAAAAAACCCTAATCCTAATTCCTTCCTGCCATCCGTTTGGCACTGTTGTTATTGAATTCACTTATATTCATACCCAAACACATATATACACACATAAGTTGTATAAAAAACCCATACTCAAGTATATTGCTGCTATTATTTTGAACTTATCTGTTTGATCAACAAGTAGGATAAATGTATATTACTTTCATTATCCCTTCTTTGATGTGCTTTCCTTATAACAGAGTTCCAAATTTCTGACCTATACGATTCGTCTTATCTTTAAAGGGTTACTTTTAACATTTCTTACAAGGCCAATCTATTGACAACAAATTCCCTAAATTTTTGTCTAAAAAAGTCTTCTTCCCCTCACTTTTGAAGGATAATTTCCAGGGTACACAATTCCAGGCTGTTGGTCTTTCTCTGACCATTTAAAACAGTTCATTCATTCCGCTCTCTTGCTTGCATGGTTTCCAAAGAGAAGTCAGATTGTAACTCTTTTTTTTGTTGCTATACAAAGCATCCTTCCCCCATCAAACCCTTGCTTTTGACCACTCAGTATTTTGTCTTTATTTTTGGTTTTCAGTGGTTAAAAAGTGATATGCTTAGGTGTAGATTTGTTGCCATTTTTATTGCTTGGTCTTCTCTGATCCTCTTGGATTTGTAGTTAGGTTGTTGTTATTGTCATTGTTGTTTAGTCACTACCTCATGTCCAACTCTATTGCAACCCCATAAACTGTAGCCTGTCCGGTTCTTCTGTCCATGGAACTTTCCCGGTAAGAATACTGGCGTGGGTTGCCATCTCCTTCTCTGGGGCTCTTCCTGACCCAGGGGTCAAACCAGAGTTTCCTGCATTGACAGGCTGGTTCTTTACCACTGAGCCACCTGAGAAGTCTGCTTTGCAGTGCTGCTGCTGCTGCTAAGTCACTTCAGTCATGTCTGACTCTGTGCGACCCCATGGACTTCAGCCCACCAGGCTCCTCCGTCCATGGGATTTTCCAGGCAAGAGTACTGGAGTGGGGTGCCATTGCCTTCTCCAAGGAGGTCTCTATTGATGTATCTTCAAATTTCACTTTCATCAGTTACATCCAGTGTTATTATTAAAGCTGAAGCAATTCCTTTGCTTCAGTGTTTTGCTTCTTTTTTTAATTAATTAAATTTTTAATTGAAGGATAATTGCCTTACAGAATTTTGTTGTTTTCTGTCAAACCTCAACATGAATAAGCCATAGGTATACATATATCCTCTCCCTTTTGAACTTCTCTCCCATCTCTCTCTCTATCCCACCCCTCTAGGTTGATACAGAGATCCTGTTTCAGTTTTCTGAGCCATACAGAAAATTCCCATGGGCAATCTATTTTACATATAGGAATGCAAGTTTCCATGTTACTTTTTCCCTACATCTCAGGGTCTCCTCCCCTCTCCCCATATCCATAAGTCTGTTCTCTAGATTTGTTTCTCCTTTGCTGCCCTGTAAATAAACTCCTCAGTACCATTTTTCTAGATTTCATATATATGCATTAGAATAAGATATTTATCTTTCTCTTTATGACTTCACGTTGCGTAATAGGTTCTAGGTTCATCCACCTCATTAGAACTAACTCAAAAGTGTTCTTTTTTATGGCTGAGTAATATTCCATCATGTATATATGTACCACAACTTTTTATCCATTCATCTGTCAATGAACATCTAGGTGGCTTTCATGTTCTAGCTATTGTAAATAATGCTGCAATGCACAAAGGGATACACATGTCTTTTTCAATTTTCATTTCCTCAGGGTATATGCCTAGCAGTGGGATTGTTGGATCATATGGTGGTTTTATTCCTAGTTTTTTAAGGAATCTCCATACCGTCTTCCATAGTGGTGGTATCAATTTACATACCCACAAACAGTGCAAGAGTGTTCCCTTTCTCCACACCTTTCCAACATTTATTGTTTGTAGATTTTTAGTGTGCATTCTGACTGGTGTGAGGTGATATCTTATTGTAGTTTTGATTTGCATTTCTCTAATAATGAGTGATGTTGAGCATCTTTTCATGTGTTTATTAGCCACCAGTATGTCTTCTTTGGAGAAATGTCTGTTTAGGTCTTTTTTCCATTCTTTGATTGGGTTGTTTGTTTTTCTGGTATTGAGTTGTATGAGCTGCTCATGTATTTTGGAAGTTAATCCTTATAGGAAACTATTATGAACAACTATATGGTAATAAAATGGATAACCTGGAAGAAATGGACAGATTCTTAGAAAAGTTCAATCTTACAAGACTGAACCAGGAAGAAATAGAATTATGAACAACCCAATTACAAGCATTGATATTGAAGCTGTGATAAAAAATCTCCCAAAAAACAAAGGCCCAGGATCAAATGGCTTCAATGGAGAATTCTATCAAACATTTAGAGGAGAGCTAATGCCTATCCTTTGAAAACTCTTTAGAAAAACTGCAGAGGAAGGAACACTTCCAAACTCATTCTATGAGGCCACCATCACCCTGATACCAAAACCAAAGACAACACACAAAAAGAAAACTGCAGGCCAATATCACTGATGAACATAGATGCAAAAATCCTCAACAAAATTTTAGCAAACAGAATTCAGCAACACATCAAGAAGCTCATACACCATGATCATGTTGGGTTTACTCCAGGGATGCAAGGATTCTTCAATATATGCAAATCAATCAATGTGACACACCATAGTAACAAATTGCAAGATAAAAACCATATGATAATCTCAATAGATGCAGAAAAAGCCTTTGACAAAATTCAGCACCTATTTATGATTAAAACTCTTCAAAAAATGAGCATAGAAGGAACCTACCTCAGCATAGTAAAGGTCATGTATGATAAGTGTACAGTAAAAATTATTCTCAGTGGTGAAAAACTGAAAGCATTCCCCCTAAGATCAGGAATAAGACAAGGGTGTCCACTTTCACCACTATTATTCAACATAGTTCTGGAAGTCCTAGCTATAGCAATCAGAGAAGAGAAATAAAAGGAATCCAGATTGGAAAAGAAGAAGTAAAGATCTCACTGTTTGCAGATGACATGATATTGTACATAGAAAACCCTAAAGATAGTATCAGAAAATTACTAGAGCTAATCAGTGAATTTAGCAAAGTTGCAGGATACAAAATCAATACACAGAAATCACTTGCATTTCCATATACTAACAATGAAAAATTAGAAAGAGCAAGTAAGGAATCAATCCCATTCACCATTGCAACAAAAAGAATTAAATATCTAGGAATAAACTTACCTAAGGAGACAAAAGAACTGTACACAGGAAATTATAAGACACTAATTAAAGAAATCAGAGATGACATAAATGGAGAGATATTTCATGTTCCTGGGTAGGAAGAATCAATACCAAATGCAATCTACAGATTCAATGTGATCCTTATCAAATTAGCAATGATATTTTTCACAGAACTAGAAAAAAAATTTCACAATTCATATGGAAACACAAAAGACCCCGACTAGCCAAAGCAGTCTTGAGAAAAAAGAATGGAGCTGGAGGAATCAACCTTCCTGACTTCAGATTATAATACAAAGCTACAGCCATCAAGACAGTATGGTACTGGCACAAAAACAGAAATATAGAGTGATGGAACAAGATAGAAAGCCCAGAAATAAACCCACGCACCTATGGGTACCTTATTCTGGACAAAGGAGGCAAGAATATACAATGGGGCAAAGACAGCCTATTCAGTGAATGATGCTGGAAAAACTGGACAGCTATGTGTAAAAGAATGAAATTAGAACATTTCCTAACAACATACACAAAGATAAACTCAAAATGGATTAAAGACTTAAATGTAAGACCAGAAACTATAAATTTCTGAGAGGAAAACACAGCAGAACACTTGATGACATAAATCAATGCAAGATCCTTTAAGACCCACCTCCTAAAGTAACGGAAAGTAAACAAGCAGGACCTGATTAAACCTAAAAGCTTTTGCACAGAAAAGGAAACTATAAGCAAGCTGGAAAGACAACCCTCAGAATGGGAGACAATAATAGCAAATGAAACAACTGATGAAGGATTCAGTTCAGTTCAGTTCAGTTGCTCAGTTGTGTCCAACTCTTTGTGACCCCATGAACTGCAGCACGCCAGGCCTCCGTGTCCATCACCAACTCCTGGAGCCTACCCAAACTCATTGAGTCAGTGATGTCATCCAACCATCTCATCCTCTGTCATTTCCTTCTCCTCCTGCCCTCAATCTTTCCCAGCATCAGGGTCTTTTCCAATGAGTCAGCTCTTTGCATCAGGTGGCTAAAGTATTGGAGTTTCAGCTTCAACATCAGTCCTTCCAATGAACACCCAGGACTGATCTCCTTTAGAATGGACTGGTTGGATCTCCTTGCAGTCCAAGGGACTCTCAAGAGTCTTCTCCAACACCACAGTTCAAAAGCATCAATTCTTCAGTACTCAGCTTTCCTTATAGTCCAACTCTAACATCTATACATGGCTACTGGAAAAACCATAGCCTTGAAGAGATGGACCTTTGTTGGCAAAGTAATGTCTCTGCTTTTTAATATGCTATCTAGGTTGGTCATAACTTCCTTACAAGGAGCAAGCGTCTTTTAATTTCATGGCTGCAATCATAATCTGCAGTGATTTTGGAACCCGGAAAAATAAAGTCAGCCACTGTTCCCACAGTTTCCCCACCTATTTGCCATGAAGTGATGTGACTGGATGCCATGATCTCAGTTTTCTAAATGTTGAGCTTTAAACCAACTTTTCACTCTCTTTCACTTTCATCAAGAGGCTCTTTAGTTCTTCTTCACTTTCTGCCATAAGGGTGGTGTCATCTTCATATCTGATGTTATTGATATTTATCCTGGCAATCTTGATTCCAGCTTGTGCTTCATCCAGCCCAGCATTTCTCATGATGTTCTCTGCATATAAGTTAAATAAGCAGGCTGGCAATAAACAGCCTTGGCATATTCCTTTTCCTGTTTGGAAGGATTAGCTTTAGTTTTTAACTAATATAGTCAGTAATGCACATTTGAACAGCTAATAATACCACCAGGACATAGCCTAATGACAGATCTTTTTCCCTTTGGTTTATCATTGAATTTAGCCAAAGAGATATTCAACAGTAAAGTGGAAAATATAAAAGTTAAGGTATTTAATCTCTTGGCTCACTTACTGCCCAGGAACAGGCTGGCATTGAGTGCCATCATGAGGGACACAGCCTCAGTGGAACAACCCTTCCTTAAAGCAGCAAGTCTCACCTTATTCTGGTAACCACTCCCTCTCCTTCCATCTTAGGATGGTGGTGACTTCCAGATGTTACTAACCTGAGGATACATCAGCATCTGTCATCCCTAATTTGATGTTCCTTACACTGTTCATACCTCTATAAATAGTCCTTTGTCTTCTATAACCTGTTTTCATTGGGCCATCTCATTCCTGCCAATGCTCTAGCCATTATAATGTGCCTAATTGTTTCACATAATATTTTATGTCTTTTAACTAAATGTTTATATAACAGAAGCAAGTAACCGAGAGAAACAAAGGATGTAATCTTATTTTTGTAGTAAGCTGAGGACAGTCAAGAGATCTGAGTGAGGCAGCATATCTCTTTTTGCCCTTGTTCTCCTCAATGTCTTCACATAGCCTCTAGGTAGCTGTCTCCACTCTCATCAGTCATGTACCATGCTGATTCATCCCCCATGGCCCAGAGATCATGCTTCAATACTAAGAGCAATACCATACTAGCATCCTATTAAACATTTGCCTGACTCTTCTACAGATTTTATATGTACCAACCCAATTAATCCTTACATCCACACTTTCAGGTAGATGTTGGTATTATCAGCCTCTTTTCACAGAGAAAGACACAAGCCCTGTAGCAGTTAAGTTGTTTTTACCGGTCACACTACTGGAAATTGAAAAGGTGGGGTTCCAACCCAGAGAATGTGGCTCCAGCATCTGTTCTTATCATTATGTCCTATGAACTGGTCAAAATGTACCATCTTTTTTTTTAAGATGTACAACATGATGATTTTACACTGTAAAATATTACCACTGTCAAGTTAATTAACATATTCATCACTTTACATAGTTAACTTTTTGGGTGTGTAGTGAGGACATTCAAGATCTACTCTCTCAGCAAATTTCAAGTAAACATTACACTATTACTAACTATAGTCGCAATGCTGTTCAATAGGTCACCAGAAGTAATTCATCTTATAACTGAGTTTGTACATTTTGACCAGCATCTCCCATCCTGCCATGTGCCTGCCCAGTTGTAATCTCTGATTGTCTGAGTTTGACATTTTTAGATTAAAAAAGTGATATGTGAGATTGTACAGTACTTGTCTTTCTGTATCTGGTTTATTCTGCTTATACTAACTCTCAACATGATCATATTTATTCACAGTATAGGCAGATAAACAATTCCCTGTTTACATTACTTTGTTTTTAATTTGCAAAATGTATAGCACATACCCTACCCAAGATATTGTTACTGGAATGGCAGCTTTGGAAAATGAAGGCCGGTGCATGGAGATGTATAAAGTAATCCATCTCTCTTTGACTTTTAGAAAATCATTCAACTCCTGCATTCTTAAGTTGTTCATCAAAGCAAAAAGGTTGAATTAAACCCATGAAGGAAAGAAAACACTACTGAAATGTGAATAAGATAATCAAGAGATAAGGATGAAGGTGAGCAAAATTAGTAGAAGATTATTCCAGCTACAATAAGAAATTTAAGAGAAAATAATGACACTGTAGAATTTCATGCTAAATTAGAAGCAGCACCATATAAAAACAGTAGTAAACAGAATTTGACTTTAAGCAGGCTGGAAAAAATAATTTTAAAAAATGCAAAGAACTGGACAGGCAGGCAATTGAAATCTAAAATATAAAAATAACCTATCAAATGAAATACAGAAAAGGTCCAAATTTAAACAGAATTAAGTTTTTCCAAATTAAATACAAAAACCAAGAAAACAAAAAACTCATTGATTTTCAGAAAAGTATCAAACAAGTATAGAAAATAGGTAAAATAATCCTGAGGTTCTCAAATAAAAAGAATCTTATGAGTGTCTAGAGAATAAAAGCACCAGTTGCAGAAGAATATATAAATTATCTAATAAAATATTAATCATAAAATTAAATAACAAAAATGAATAAATATAGTATTCCATTAAAATTTGAAAAAGATCCAATAAAGTACTTGAAAAACAAAAATGGTATTAACTAAATGTGACTTGAAAAAGTTAGTGAACTGCAAAGGAACTGGTTACACAATCAATATGTAGAAATTAGCATTTAAGAAAACACTTCTCACTAAAAATCAGGGTTAATATTCTATAATTTGAGGGGTTATTTAAAGTGTTTTTAAATGAATTTTATCAGTTCTATTACAAAATAAGCCAATTTTACAATAACGAAAGAGAAAAATAATTCTAATAATACTACTTGCAAACTTAGGGTAAGGTGAATTTTTGGACCATGAAGATAGAGCCAGGATACCACTCTTTACGTGGTGACAATATACTAAAATTGTTGCCAAGATACGTTCTTGTGGAAGTCTAGCCCTACAAACCCAAATAAATCAACTGAAAGCAAATGCTTCATAAAAAGTTGATAGCTTCTGTATTCTGAAATACACTTAATACACTTGTTTTCCTGTTCTACATAGAACATATTGGTTGGGAAAAATTTTAAATTAGTAAACAAAATCTCTCCTGAGAATTCCCTGAAGAACTTGCCAGTTGTATCAATAAGTGAAGCTACTGACAAATGAACAGGATTTCTTTACCTAAAATACTCTTAGGAAGTGTTACTTGACTGTATGTTTCAGAGTATTTATTAGTCTTTTTCTGCAGAACTTTGTTAACTGTGGCTGTCAGTAAGTCATCACAATCACTGACAAAATCTGTCAGCTTTCAATGCTCATAAATCTATTAGTCCTCTCACCAGTGAATGGAGTACTTTAACAATTCATTCTCAGTATTTTTGTCTTTCCAGAATCGTTCCACCATCACCTTTTTTAAAGGAATTACTCCTTCACCATTGCACCCAAATATTTCCTCCTGGGTTTATTAATCACTATATATCATATCGCCCCAGAATATAGTGCTTTGTCTGAATATGGGCACATGACCAAAACTAAGCCAATGGAGCCTTCCTTTGGGATTTTTCGAAATTCCTAAATTTGCCTCTAAAATCCTCTAAAAATCCTCTTTGGGATTTTCCTAAATTTCTAAATTTGCCTCTCTGGAGATAGAATTGTAACAATATGGCTTCTGCCTAAACAAAACCACTACCCAAGGAGGAAAAAGACAAGAGGAAGACAAAAAGAAGCATGGTGGATCCAGTTGTAATTCTGATAGCCCCTAAAGTTCTTCACCTTTGGGAGAATCTTGGTTCTCCTTATGATTATGTTAACTCAGAACTGTTTTTCAGGAAAAGAACTCATTTTGTACATCATGAGGTATTTATTTATTTATTTATTCAGGCATTCATCCATTCATTGTTTATTTATTAATTTATTTATTCATCCATCTATTCATTCATTGTTGAAGTCAAGAGCTGTGCTGTATGTAATAACTCTATTGCATGGGCTGGATTTGACAGATGGACTTGCATTAAAGTTTCCTTTTCTCTTCTCTCACCATTAAATTTACTCTATGGACTTGCTCTTCTCTTCATCCAGAAAAGACTTGGGCAGATCCAAAAGCATTTCCAGGAACTCTTAGATAATTGTGTCCAATCTTAACCCAAATTTGAAGCTTTTCCTCCCACTCCCATGATTTAGCCTGGTTCAGGTTTGGAATCTGCCATTGGATGAGTGAAAAATAGTCAGTTTCACTTCTTTTTCCATGCCTCATTTCTTACTCCCCACTTTTCTAACAAATATATTTTACACTTTCAGCCTTGAGTTAGGGAGGGAGCTGATTAAGGGGAAATGTCACGGTCTCCCTTGGCCAAGTTGTTGAAATCTGATACTGGTATCCTCTGAAGGTGAGAGCAACACTGTCAAGACTTTTTTCTTGAGTTACTTGTATAGATTTTTAATAAATCCTCTTTAGGATTTAGGTACTTTCAGCTACACTTGCCACCTCATAGATTATGCCTCCTCAGGCTGCCCAGTTTTGACTCCATCAATCAGTGGGCTTCTTCAAGTGTGTATCCTTGTTGAGATCCTTTTGCCTCTTCAGAACTTTGTCATGAGAGAGGTTCATTTTAAGACAACTCAAGCCATTTCTCTTCTGCAGAGACTTCATTTTTATACGTCTCCAAATAGACACGCATACACACAGCCCCTGGTAGCGATGCAGTTCCCATTTGTGGCAGTCACTTCTCTGCTGTGCTTGCCAGTAACTACAGCTCTAGTCACATCCTCATGCTGCTGCTAAGTCGCTTCAGTCGTGTCCAACTCTGTGCGACCCCATAGACGGCAGCCCACCAGGCTCCCCCGTCCCTGGGATTCTCCAGGCAGGAACACTGGAGTGGGTTGCCATTTCCTTCTCCAATGCATGAAGGTGAAAAGTGAAAGTGCAGTCACTCAGTCGTGTCCGACTCCCAGCGACCCATGGACGGCAGCCTACCGGGCTCCTCCGTCCCTGGGATTTTCCAGGCAAAAGTACTGGAGTGGGGTGCCATCGCCACATCCTCATAGTTTTAGATATTTTCTAGCAATTTTAGACGTCTGAATGCTCTCTGAGGTAAAAATTGTTTACAGTCTAGCTTTTCTTTTTTTCTGCAAGTACAGTTTCGTTTTGGTTTGATACCTTTAGGTGAGGCATGTAATCCCCAACTGTATAGTTGCCACAAATACTATACTACTTTCAAATTTCATTTTCTTCCTTCCTGGACCAATTGCTCTCTAAAGAAAAAATCTTTGCTCAGATCCACTGTGGAAAAAAAAAAAAATCACAACCTTATTACTTCCTGAAGATTCTATCACTAACTTAAAGGGATTTTTTCACTATTATAGACATAGCAAGGTTTCTGTTCTGACCAATTCACTCAGTATTTTTCATTATCTCAAGGAAAACATGAAGACATTCAATGAGACCTGGGAATTCCCAGGGAATGATCATTTTTAATAGATAAACTATTCTAAAAAACGTTTAAATAACATTAAAGGTAGTATGTGGAAGTGAGAAATAAATTTAAGGGACTAGATCTGATAGATAAAGTGCCTGATGAACTATGGAGTGAGGTTCATGACATTGTACAGGAGACAGGGATCAAGACCATCCCCATGGAAAAGAAATGTGAAAAAGCAAAATGGCTGTCTGCAGAGGCCTTACAAATAGCTGTGAAAAGAAAAGAAAAGAAGCGAAAAGCAAAGGAGAAAAGGAAAGATATAAGCATCTGAATGCAGAGTTCCAAAGAATAGCAAGAAGAGATAAGAAAGCCTTCTTCAGTGATCAATGCAAAGAAATTGAGGAAAACAACAGAATGGGAAAGACTAGAGATCTCTTCAAGAAAATTAGAGATACCAAGGGAACATTTCATGCAAAGATGGGCTCGATAAAGGACAGAAATGGTATGGACCTAACAGAAGCAGAAGATATTAAGAAGAGGTGGCAAGAATACACAGAAGAACTGTACAAAAAAGATCTTCATGACCCAGATAATCACGATGGTGTGATCACTGACCTAGAGCCAGATATCCTGGAATGTGAAGTCAAGTGGGCCTTAGAAAACATCACTATGAACAAAGCTAGTGGAGGTGATGGAATTCCAGTTGAGCTATTCCAAATCCTGAAAGATGATGCTGTGAAAGTGCTGCACTCAATATGCCAGCAAATTTGGAAGACTCCGCAGTGGCCACAGGACTGGAAAAGGTCAGTTTTCATTCCAATCCCAAAGAAAGGCAATGCCAAAGAATGCTCAAACTACTGCACAATTGCACTCATCTCACACACTAGTAAAGTAATGCTCAAAATTCTCCAAGCCAGGCTTCAGCAATATGTGAACCGTGAACTTCCTGATGTTCAAGCTGGTTTTAGAAAAGGCAGAGGAACCAGAGATCAAATTGCCAACATCCGCTGGATCATGGAAAAAGCAAGAGAGTTCCAGAAAAACATCTATTTCTGCTTTATTGACTATGCCAAAGCCTATGACTGTGTGGATCACAATAAACTGTGGGAAAGTCTGAAAGAGATGGGAATACCAGACCACCTGATCTGCCTCTTGAGAAATTTGTATGCAGGTCAGGAAGCAACAGTTAGAACTGGACATAGAACAACAGGCTGGTTCCAAATAGGAAAAGGAGTACGTCAAGGCTGTATATTGTCACCTTGCTTATTTAACTTATATGCAGAGTACATCATGAGAAATGCTGGACTGGAAGAAGCACAAGCTGGAATCAAAATTGCTGGGAGAATTATCAATAACCTCAGATATGCAGATGACACCACCCTTATGGCAGAAAGTGAAGAGGAACTAAAAAGCCTCTTGATGACAGTGAAAGTGGAGAATGAAAAAGTTGGCTTAAAGCTCAAGATTCAGAAGATGAAGATCATGGCATCCGGTGCCATCACTTCATGGGAAATAGATGGGGAAACAGTGGAAACAGTGTCAGACTTTATTTTTTTGGGCTCCAAAATCACTGCAGATGGTGACTGCTGCCATAAAATTAAAAGATGCTTACTCCTTGGAAGGAAAGTTATGACCAACCTAGATAGCATATTCAAAAGCAGAGACATTACTTTGCCAACAAAGGTTCATCTAGTCAAGGCTATGGTTTTTCCTGTGGTCATTTATGGATGTGAGAGTTGGACTGTGAAGAAGGCTGAGCGCCGAAGAATTAATGCTTTTGAACTGTGGTGTTGGAGAAGACTCTTGAGAGTCCCTTGGACTGCAAGGACATCCAACCAGTCCATTGTGAAGGAGATCAGCCCTGGGATTTCTTTGGAAGGAATGATGCTAAAGCTGAAACTCCAGTACTTTGGCCACCTCACATGAAGAGTTGACTCATTGGAAAAGACTCTGATGCTGGGAGGGATTGGGGGCAGGAGGAGAAGGGGACGACAGAGGATGAGATGGCTGGATGGCATTGCTGACTCGATGGATGTGAGTCTGGGTGAACTCCGGGAGTTGGTGATGGACAGGGAGGCCTGTTGTGCTGCAATTCATGGGGTCGCAAAGAGTCGGACACGACTGAGCGACTGAACTGAACTGAACTGATACATCAAATACAAATAGCATCAAACTAGTATACAAGTCATCTTAACAATACAAGGGCCATCATTTTACCAGTTTTTGTCAAAATAAGCCTGAACTCTGAAAGATAAATGTCACTTGGGGGCAAAAGTAGTGACCATTAGTGTGTCTGCACATTTGGAGGACTTTTTCCTTCTCTATTATGAACTTTATATTCTAACACAAGAGCCAGTCATAGGCTAGGGAAGAGGGAATATTAAAACTTCAGTGGAGGTATTATAAACCATGTCATCATGATATGGGACATCACCTGAATAAATCACTGTATAACATCATAGTAACTCACACTGGTGATAAGAACAGAAGGTCTTCCTTAAGTAACTCCTGCCATGGGTGGCCAACTAGAATATGTCATACTGGAGGTAAACGTGGTAAGAAAACAAAGAACCACTAAACTTTTGATCAGAAAACAGCCAATTATGCTTGGATCGTTAGCTTTATTTATAAAAGTATAACTGGTAAAAGTTTCAATTAAGAAGGAAAGAACTAAAATGAAAAGTTAAAATCTTCTCCCTCCTTAAACCTCCACTACCGTTTCTCAGAAAGTACTGCTGCCAAATAATGTTTAGCTGTTTCTGGTATATCTTTCCAAAAATCTTTGTCATTTACCAAAATTTTATCATTTCTAATTAAATAATATAAAAAATATATTATATTACTCATTAATTCACTTTTCATTTTGCTTAATAATGTATCTCAGCAAGCCTTTTAAATCAGCATAAGCAGGTTAAATTGATTATTTTTAATGGACACATAAAATAGTTGCTAACTTAGGAAATCATATCTATATATCAGCCCCTTTAAAAAATACCGTACGTATATTATCTTAATCCTTGAAACAGCCTTATATGCAAGGTACCATTATTATTTTTACAATTTCAATTTACAAATGAAAGAAATTTTTGTAAATTTTTGTAAATTTACAATTTACAATTCCAATTTACAAATGAAAGAATTTTTGTAAATTTTTGTAAATTTTTTGTAAATTTTTGTAAATTTACAATTTTTGTAAATTTTTGTAAATTTACAATTTACAATTTCAATTTACAAATGAAAGAAATTTTTGTAAATTTTTGTAAATTTACAATTTACAATTTCAATTTACAAATGAAAGAAAAGTGGCAAAGAGAAGTTGAGCAATGTATTCAAGATTACACAGCACAGCTAGCTGACATTTCAAGTCAGGGAGCCTGGCTTCTACACTGTCCCAAATAATAGTCCTCTATTCATCATACTAATGTACCACAAGGTTGGGGTGTGTGTATGTGTGTGTGTGTGAAAAAGAAAAGGATGAGTTGAACAGAGAGAAATAGTGAAAGAAAGTGAAAGAACTCTCATTTTGTCCTATACAAGTGATGTAGTGATAAGCAGTATGGTATATCTATTGAATTAATTTCTAGCATTAGGATTGCTGGGTCAAATAGCATATGTATTATACACACACACACACACACATGGCATATGCATTATACACATATGTATGTGTGTATCTAGGTATCTATATCTTATGTGCCTATGTATAGCAATTATATATACATATATATCTCTTAATTACATTTGTACCTTAATCACTTATATATACATACTAAAAATTTATTCCAAATATCGTACCAATTAACATTGTGTTCAGTCACTACGTCATGTCCGACTCTTTGCAACTCCATGCAGTGCACCCTGCTGGGTTCCTCTGTCCATGGAATTTTTCAGGCAAGAACACTGAAGTGGGTTGCCATTTGGTACTCCAGAGGATCTTCCTGACCCAGGAATCAAACCCATGTCTCTTGTGTCTCCTGCATTGGCAGGAAGATTCTTTACCACTGAGCCACCTGGAAGCCCACCAATTAACATTACTGCTAGGTAATTTTGTCACTATTACCAACAATCTTTCATACTTTTGAAATGTTTAGTCTAACAAATAATAGAGGGTATATATTTTCCAATTCATTTCTATTTAATCAAGAGCAAGGTTGAGCACCCCTAGACTGTAAGCCACATGATAAGAGGAGCCAAATGATACCCAACTACATAACCATGCTTAACAAAACTAGTTGAGCTCCTGAAATCAAAGTATAACGCTTCAGCAGATTTTGAGGTTATCTCACAGATGTCTGGTTCTGCATCTTTTTGGGATGCTATGTAAATATTTTGTTAAAAACTCCCACAAGCAAACATAAAATACTCACTTAAATGCATGATTTTCAATTAAATTTTAAGCCTAAACCTCTTTGGTACAAGAACTGCTTATGTTCTGGCTGCTTCTCCCTCCTGTTTTGATCCCAAAGCAGATGCAGGTTGCAGGTTGCATCTGTTTCCCTACACTGTTAAGATACGAGATATTAGAACTGAATGAACTAATCGAATGTAATTCCATTAGAATAAAGATCATATCTCCAATTGCTTAAGCCAACCAAGGGCAAAGCAGATAAGAATAAAGGGCCTGGTGTTTGAAGAGGTAAACTGCTAACACATGCTTTGATCCAATCTGATAATGTGAACGACAGAAGCATGGACAATTAGAGTGACTTAAAAGAGGAGCTCAGATCAAACTAGATCAAACTGATTATGACCAAGGTGGCAGCAACCAAGTTATGTCCAACAAGGAACTATTGTATGCTGGGAGATTGTTAGAAAGAAATCTGTGGAGTTTCAAACTGAAAGAATCATTTTTTTTTTTTTAAATCAGCTTTCCAAGTGCTTACCATTAACAGAGAGATTGACTAATTCATGTATAGGAAGCTTGCATTGAGACCCATTGCTTTGTAAGAATTCCAGTGTTTGTCAGTCTATAACATTTGTATCTGACTTAACCCCATGGCTACTCTCTACTTGATAAATACATGATTACTTTCTTTTTATATAAATGGTTTCTTGTTTCGAAGTAAAAGTCTTATTTCAGTCTCTCACTAATTCATGAAACATTTCATGAACAAATGATAGATCACAAGCATTTACATAACTAAGAAATCATTTTAAGTTTCAAACTATTAAGTTTTCCAGCCATGACTGGTGTAGGAAAGATTGACTAATAATTCTTGCTGTGCTTCTGGGGAAATTATTGAATAATTCAAATAAGAGATTATTTAAAGCAATGCTGCTGAAAGGAGGTGGCTGGATAAGTGACTTGGTGATTCATTAGCCTGTAGTTTCTTCTTGCTGCATATGAAAATAGTGAAGCAAGAGTAATGCCATTTGATAATCTCCATAGGGGAGATTCTTCTCCAGGAGATGTCGCCGAAAGGTGATAACAATCAGAGTACTTTGTCTTGTTATGTTGTTAGACTGCCTTATGATAATTTCATTGTTAAAGAAGCAAGTATCGCTCAAGATTTTTTATCAGAGAAATTGCTTGAACTTGTCTTTTCACCAACTCCAGAAAGCCTCACTGTTGTGTTTACTGCTCCCAAGTTCTCTACAAAGTTACCCTTCTTCTTCTGAATGCCCTCTTCACATACCACAATTTTTGTCAGCTTCAAAGAGCATTCATGTGTATTATCCTATTTGCCTGATTCCACTTCAAAAGAGGAATCTAAGGCTCCAACTTTCAGATACCCAACAAAGTAGAGTTCAGGCATTTCTAACACTTCTCTCCAGTTACTAAAAATTAAGGTGGTCTTCACTCTTCACATGATTAGAAGGAAAGCTGTCACTAAACCTCGAGATTGAGCTGTACGTATTATGAAAGATCTTACTCTGACAGAATCCCTATTGTTTACGGAAGTATAATTGAGTTACAATATGGTCAGGAAGCAACAGTTAGAACTGTACATAGAACAACAGAGTGGTTTCAAATAAGAAAAGGGGCACATCAAGGCTGTATATTGTCACCCTGCTTATTTAACTTATATGCAGAGTACATCATGAGAAACGCTGGGCTGGAGGAAGCACAAGCTGGAATCAAGATTGCTGGGAGAAATATCAATAACCTCAGATATGCAGAGGACACCACCCTTATGGCAGAAAGTGAAGAGGAACTAAAAAGCCTCTTGAAGAAAGTGAAAGAGGAGAGTTCTAAAGTTGGCTTAAAGCTCAACATTTAGAAAACTAAGATCACGGCATCCGGTGCCATCACTTCATGGCAAATAGATGGTGAAACAGTGGGAACAGTGGCTGACTTTATTTTGGGGGGCTCCAAAATCACTGCAGATGGTGACCGTAGCCATAAAATTAAAACACGCTTGCTCCTTGGAAGGAAAGTTATGACCAACCTAGACAGCATATTAAAAAGCAGAGACATTACTTTGCCAACAAAGGTCTGTCTTGTCAAAGCTATGGTTTTTCCAGTAGTCATGAATGGATGTGAGTTGGACTATAAAGAAAGCTGAGCGCCAAAGAATTGATGCTTTTGAACTGTGGTGTTGGAGAAGACTCTTGAAAGTCCCTTGGACTGCAAGGAGATCCAACCAGTCCATTCTAAAGGAGATCAGCCCTGGGTGTTCATTGGTAGGACTGATTTTGAAGGTGAAACTCCAATACTTTGGCCACCTGATGCAAAGAGCTGACTCATTTGAAAAGACCCTGATGCTGGGAAAGATTGAAGGCAGGAGGAGAAGGGGACGACAGAGGATGAGATGGCTGGATGGCATCACCAACTCAATGAACATGGGTTTGGATGAACTCCCGGAGTTGGTGATGGACAGGGAGGCCTGGCGTGCTGCAGTTCATGTGTCACAAAGAGTTGAACACGACTGAGCAACTGAACTGAACTGATTATACTAGTTGGTGGTATGCCTGTGTTCTTTCTCACTAGCTTTTGTGTATCTATTGTAGGTTTGTGGTTTTGGTTACTTGGAGTTCATATATGTTGACATATATCTATTTGTTTTTAACTGATAGTCATTAAAATTCAAACACATTCTAGAAGATTTACATTTTTTACTCCATCCTCCCTCATTTTGTGTTTTTAATATCATATTTTACATCTATGTGCATATCCCAATATACTTGATTTCATCATTTTTGTCTTTAATCTTAACATTAGCTTACTGCAGGTGATTTATCACCTTTACTATATATTTGCCTTTACTACTGGAACTTCTTCTTTCCTATAAATTCTTACATTTTGTTATAACTTTTACTTTTCCACTTAGAGAAGACCCTTTAACAATCCTTGTAGGTTGGTTTAGTATTGGTATGGCTGCTAAGGAAAACAATATGGAGAATCCTCATAAAAATGATAGAGCAATCACATGATCCAGCATTTCCACTTCTGGGAATATATCCAAAATAAATAAAAACACTAACTTGAAAAGATATCTACATCCTATGTTTATGGTAATCATCTGCAATAGCAAAGACATTGAAACAATCTGTTTATGGATGGATGAATGAATTAAAAAGTTGTACCATTTATATATATGCATATATATAAAAATATATATTCTATATATATACACAATAGAAATTTTCGTTTGTTTATTTAGTTGCTAAGTCATGTTCAATTCTTTGTGACCCCATGGACTATAACCCCACCAGGCTTCCCGTCCATGAGATTTTCCAAGCAGAAATTTTGGGGTGGGTTGCCATTTCCTTCTCCAGGGGATCTTCCCAACCCGGAGACCACACCTGCATCTCCTGCACTGGCAGGCAGATTCTTTACCACTGAACCACCAAGGAAGCCCACAATAGAGTATTATTCAACTACTAAAAAATGAGTAATTCCTACCATTTGAAACAATATGGATGGACACTGAAGGCATTATGTTAGGTGAAGTAAGTCAGAGAAAGACAAATACTGTAGCTATCACATATATTTGAAATCTAAATTGAAGCAAAAGCAATGAATAAACACTAAAAATCCCCAAACTCAGAGAAAGGAAAGCTCATATTTGTGATTTTCAGAATTGGAAGATAGGAAGAGGATGAATTGGAAGATGGGTGTTCAAATGTACAAACTTGTTATAAGATAAATAAGAACTAAAGATGTAATATACAACATGATGATTATAGTTAACATTGCTATATAATTTATAGAAATGTATTAAGAGTGTAAATTCTTAGAATGAACATCACAAGTATAGAATTATTTTTCTTTCTTATTTTTTCTTTTTTGCTTATTATATTTATACACAGTGAAAGATGTTAGCTGAAACTATTATGCTAATCATTTAACAATATATATAAATCAAACCATCATGCTATATGACTTAAACTTATACAATGAGATATATCAACTATTTCTCAATAAAACTGGAAAGAATTAAGTAGTGTCCTCAAGTAGGGGTGAGCCAAAAATTATAGAAGTAAGAAAAATGAGATTGTCTTCTGACATTTATATTGTAAAAATCAACACACAATCAGTGAAAGCTGAGAGATGAGAATTTCTTTTAAGGACAGAGAGTCACTCTTGGCAAACAAGAATTGATTACTCTCGATTGAAGATGTCAACATTCCTGAAGGAAAAGAGAGTAATCTCCCAAGAGGTTGGTTGTAAAAATTTAGTGACAGAAGCAAACAAATGTAATAGCCATCCAACCCATATTCCAAGGAAAAGAAAAACTAGATAATAAGATTGAGATTTGTCATTGTTGTTAACAAGGTCCCCCATGTTGTGGAGATGAATTTATTATGTAAACCTGATGGTAATTATAATTCTATTCATCTATGGTTTCTTGTTCAGATTCCACATAACATTCTAATTATAATTTGCTTCCCTATGAAATCCGCCAACAGAGATAAAATAATGACTCTCATACTTCAAACTACATGACAATTATATTTTAAGCAGAAAATTAAGAAATTGGCATTCTGATTTTATCTGCAGTATCACAAATTTGATAAATGCAATTTTCCCTGAGAAACATATCTGCTCTCTCAATTTAGTTTATTGAGCTAGTATGCTTAAGGGGTAAACGCTGGGCATTGCAAAACTCACAAATATAAGAAACTAATAACTACATTATAATATTTCCACTAAAATTATGGAGAAAACCTCCTGAAACAATCTGCCCTATCTGAACTTTCTGAAGTAGTAATAGCTGAGCATTTAATGTGTTCTAGGAATTGTGTGAGATGCTTTACATGTGTTACTCATCTAAATTTCATGTGAACCCTGGTGAAATGTGTTATAACATGAATTTTTATAAAAGAAGAAATTGAACATCAGAAATACAAGGTTTCTTTTCTTCTGGCTTAGTGTACATCTGTGCCTCAGTGTTACACATTAATTCTATTTCAACTTTAACACTTTAGTGTCCCTGAATTCTACTCCTTCAAACCATGCATTATCAGATCCATGAATCTGGCACCAACTCCCTTTTACTGGACCTATGATAGAAATTTGGTTATCATCCTCCTTGCAATGCATGAAGCCTTCTTGCCAAACTCAGGAATGTTTAGAAAACTGATGTGTGTGCGCGTGTGTGCACAGTCGTGTCCAACTCTTTGCAACCCCACGAGGACTGCAGCCTCCCAGGGTCCTCCATTCATGGGATTTTCGAGGCAAGAATACTGGAGTGGTTAGCCATCTCCTTCTCCAAGGGAGTTTCCCTACCCAGGGACCAACCCCATGTCTCCTGCATCTCTTGCATTGCAGGCAGATTCTACCACTGGGAAGCCCAGAAACAGATAAGAAATCTCAGTGTTGGAACAACACAAGAAAAAAATACATCTAAACCAAACAGGAGATCTATGATAAAAAACTAAAATTCATCTGGATAGTATTGGCCTAGGTAAAAGAATAGTTAATGAATGAAGGACAAAGAAAAATAAAATGAAACAGCTTAGAACCAAAAAAAAAAAAAAAAAAGTAACTCTGAGAAAATTATTCCTCAAATGGATCAGATCATCTATTTTCAATCCTCTTCATTTATATTACCAAAATTTTAGTTGCCTATCAAAATGACTACCTCAAATTTCCTCAAGGCTTGAGGGGATGGGCAGGGGGAGAGAGTCTGAATGATTCATTCACTGAACAATTGCCACAGAGACTGAGCAGTTCTGATGTGGTATTTGGCCATCTTCAATTATCACTTATTTTGTCTGGGGGAAAAAAAGTCTTCAATCAGCAGCAATAACTAGGCAACAAATAAGATCTTGCTGATCTTGCAGTTCAAATCACATGCCAGTTATATATATATATCAGTGGCTGTGCTTAAAGACCCAGTTAAGAGGTAACTTATGAAGATCTTCTTTCAGTTATCCTTGACTTTAAACAAACAAACAAAAAGCAATAATTTAACAAACAGCCAGAGAGGAAGGTGAGAAATTGTCAGTTCTTCTTTTCATAGTTATATCTTAGAACTTGTTCTTTGAGTAATCCTGTCTAAAGAATTAACTTTTCATACTAAATATTTCTGGAAAGAGGTTATCTGTTGCTACTGAATTTTGATAGCCTTTAGGTAAAGCAGTTGTAAAGTAAGAGAGACATTTTCTTTGTATTATGGATATTGACCACAGCTAGTCCTTGGTAGAGGGCTTACCAGTGATAAACCATATATTTATTTATGCAACATCTAATCTGTATGGAAGGCCAAAACTGAGGCATTGGGAAAGTATTGTAGAATAAGAGAATGTCTCAGTCAAGATACTTAGACCCAGAGAGTGAAACAAATGAACACATGAACAAGTAAAATGTAATGATAACACTTTAAGAGGTGCTCATCTTCAAAGCCATCAAGATATATACATTAAATATGCACAGCTTGTTTGTATGCCAGTAACATCTGAATAGAAACAAAACACAGCAAAATGCAATGAGACACGCTCTATTTCTGTAGTCCTACCATTCATGATCTGTGCAACCTCAAGAAAATGGCTAACCTCTCTGATCTGTTTTTCTTTACATTTATCACAATTAGAAATATGTAACTATGGTGAATTCAGTTGTATTCCCTAAAAAGACATGTCCATGCCTTAATCTGTAGAATCTGTGAATGTTCCCTTGCTCAGAAAAATGGACTTTGTGGTTGTAAATAAGCCAAAGATCTTGAGATGAATTCATTCTGAATTATTCGAGTGGATCCTAAGTCTAATGACAGGTTTCCTTGTAAGAGACACAAAGAGGATAAAGAAATATGATCACAGGGGCAGAGGTTGGAGTTACGTGACCACAACCTCAAGGAAGCTGGCAGCTACCAAAAGTTGGAAGAAGCAAGGAATGAAATCTCCCATACATCTTTAGGAGGGAGTGCAAACCTGCTGATACTATGATTTTAGACTTTTGGCCTCCAGAACTGAGAGAAAATAGAGTTATGTTGTTTTAAGTCACCATGTTGATGTAATTTGCTCTGGCAGCTCTAGGAAACTAATACAATTAGTAAAGGGCTCAGGATATTAACTGATGCCAGGTAGACATTCAATAATCGTATCTGGAATGATAAGGATCATATTTTCTTTTATAAATCAACAGATTCCAAGTATTCATTCAACTTGCATAGTCTTTTGTGAGACTTATCTTTAGATTGTTTTGACAGGCTTATAAGAAACATTTTTAAAACATTTACTTTAATGTGCCTTCCAATTCTATTGGCAAGCTGGTCTGGGATGTTTTTATCTATACATACACATGACTTTAACGATTACAGACATTTTATTTTGCCTTTTTGTAAAAAAGCAAGGGAAAGAGAAAAGAAAGATAGAAGAAGGCATTAAAAATTATTCAGCCATTATAAATACATTCTAAAACTCAATTTGAATGTCAATAGCTGGTACATTGATGGAGGCAAGAACAAAGCATAATATTAGCATGTGCAACTCACTGAGTCAGACAGTAGGAACTGTTTAAATCAGAGCCAAGAAAAGCTAATTATAAATATAATTAATATTGTTTTCATTGAGTTCATGGAAACTCTTCAAGGCTGGCATTCATTTAATTCCGCATGAGTGATAAGACAGGAAGATGACATACTATCAAGGCCACCAATATCTCATGCTGGACTGGAGGAATGGTTTTGTGTATATAACATACCCAGAATTTGTGAGGGTAAGATTTCAAAGCCTGAACCTGAACCTTGGCATTCAAATTTGAAAGCTTAAATAATTGCACATGTCTGAGAGATTAATACTCTGCAAGCAAGAGGACTAAGTGAATTTCTTTTTCTTTTTTTTTTAGAACTACAAAGTTTTGGTGACTTTGTGTGACACACTCTCAGTATAGATAGACATATTTACAGCAAGTAATTGAGGTGTTTTGAAGAATGACACTTATTTTACCACAGAAATTGCTTAGCAATGAAATTGCTTTCTTGTCATAAATAAAGAGATTATCTCCAAACAAAAATCAAGCAGGAATATCTACTTTTAAATGTGTATTAAGAAACCAGTGGAGAACCTGATGCGTAACCATTTGTAGATGACCTGCTTCTGGGTCGGGATTTTGTACGAGGCAGAGTGGCTCCCTTGATGCGATTGATTGAAAGTCAGCCCTTCACACAAGGGTTTGAAGAAGAAAAAAAAAAAAGGAAAACAATAACAACAACAACAAAAAAAACCCTAAAAGTTTTAAAAAAACCTTTGCCCAAATAATCGGTTCTTTATTTTAAAGAAATAACCTCTAACACCGAAAAGAGTTTTACCTCTAATATTTTTATTACAGCAGGAAGTAAAGTTTAAACCTCCCAGTCTAATAACAGGGTGGTGGTTATACAGTGGCCTTATTTGTTATTATGTTTCATAAAATAGTGGAGAAGAGGACTGAAGAAGGGAGAGTTACTAGAAATCAGTTTGAGTGAGTGACTAAAGATGAAGCTGGGAAGGAACTAATCCCAGGGAGAAAATAAACCAAATATCCCAAACTTCACCAGGTAGTAAAGTTTTAGGGACAGAGCAAAGAGTGACTCTAATCTGTCATTTGGAGTTCCCAGGCAGTGCTAGTGGTAAAGAACCCAGGTGCCAAAGCAGGTAGACTTCAGAGATTCGGGTTCAATCCCTAGATCAGGAAGATCCCCTAGAGAAGGGCATGGCAACCCACTCCAGTATACTTGCTTGGAGAATCCCATGGGCAGAGGTACCTGGCAGGCTGCAGTCCACAGGGTCACACAGTGTTGGACACAGCTGACGTGACTTAGCACGCACTCACACAACCTGTCATTAGAGAATACTCTTTTCCCCTAGACTTCTGTCTGTGTTCCCAGGAAGTGGACCATTAGTTAAAAATAAAGCTGAGTCACTGCTCTGGTGTCAGGGCCCAAATACTACTCTGGTGTAACACAAGAAGTACCATTATTTTTCCTCTGGGCAATCTGTCTAGTATCTGTGGTGGCTTCTGAGATCTTCTTGCACACCTGGAATAGAGAAAACGTAGCGGTCACACCACTTAGTAGAGGCTATACTATGTGCCAATGACTTCCAATAAATATGGAGAAATTGTCCATCATTCTTCTAAAATATCCTGGAATCCAGGAAGAATGATGGTAGTCAGAGGGCACAGAACTGCCTGGTGGACACCATGGTGGCCAGAGAATGTCAGTGGCCCTTGGCAATCATGTGAGAATAGACCAGATCCATATTCCTAAGGAAATGTAAGGTGCTGTTATGTGACCACCTGGGGACTATCCAAAATACATTCCAGAATCTTAGCAGGTTCTGAGGATTTACATAGGGAGGTAAGGACAAGAGCCAATGAAATTTCAATAAATAATTAAATATGACCCCATTTATACTCACAGGTCTTAGGAAACTTGGTGGCTAATATGCAAATAATTACATATTTGAGAAATATATATTTTGACAATAAAATATGTAATGATTAAAAATAATTTTAGAAAGAATTCTAAATATAAATTAAAAAGCTGTTTGCAATCATATATGTAAATAAATGTAAATTTATCGAGGTATGTCTGTTTTTCTGTTTGTTATTGTAGCAGGCTAAAATGCTAAATGGATTTTAACCATATCTAGAGGTTGTGACCTAAAATATAGGCTATATGGAGCACGTGAAATTAACTCTGAATGGATATATGTAGCACCTCAATATTTACTTTCTATAGTATTTTACAAAAAATTTTACCAACATCTTAAGTGTTTATGGGAATAAAGTCTAAGAGTTTGTTAATTTAATTATTTAAATCAATTTTAATGGAAATTTTGGTGGGAGCTGAAGATACCACATAACACCCCAAGTCACCAAAGTCCTGAGAAAGAAGAACAAAGCAAGAGGCATCATACTTCTTGATTTCAAACTAATAGAAAGTCACAGTAGTTAAAATAGTATAGTACTGGCTTAAAAACAGATACAAAGATCAATGGAACAGAACTGAGATTCCAAAGATAAATCCATGCATATATGGTCAATTAGTTTGTCACAAAGGAGCAAAGAATATTCAATGGGGAAAGAAGAGTCTCTAATAAAGGATGATATGTGTAAACTGGATACCCACATACAAGAGAATGAAGGTGGATCCCTACCTTCTACTATACACAAATATCAATTCAAAATGGATTAAAAGCTTGAATGTAAGACCTAAAGCCATAAAACTTCTAGAAGTAAACATAGGAGGCAAGCTTCTTGACATTGGTCTTGGCAGTGATTTTTCTTTTTTTGGATATAACACCAAAAGCAAAGGCAATAAAAGAAAAAATGAACAAGTGGGACTACATCAAACTAAAGAGTTTGTGTGCAGCAAAAGAATTCCTCAACAAAATGAAAAGATAACCTAAAGAATGGAGGGAAATATTTGCAAACCATGTATCCAATAAGCACTTAATATCCAAAATATATAAAGAACATGTACAGATCAATAGCAAAAAAGAGTAAACAACTCAAATAAAAACAGGCAAAGGATCTAAGTAGACACTTTTCCAAAGAAGACGTACAAGTGATCAAAGGGTACATGAAAAGATGCTCAACATCACAAATAATCAGAGAAATGCTAATCAAAAACACAATGAGATATCGCCTTATATCTGTAGGACGCTATTATCAAAAAGACGAGAGATAACAAGTACTGGCAAAGATGTGGAGAAAAGGGAACTTGTGTGCAGCATTGTTGGAAATTAATTGGTGCATCCACTATGGAAAATAGTATGAAGGCTTTTTCCTCCAGAAATTAAAAATAGAACTACCATGTGATTCAGCAGTCTCACTGCTGGGTATATATCCAAAGGAAATAAAACCATCATTTCAAAAAGATATCAACACTCTTATGTTCATATCAGCTATTCACAGTAGCTAAAATAGGGAAGCAAACTAAGCATCTGTCAGTGACTGAATGGATAAGAAATATGGTATGTATACATATATATAGTATTTTTATAATATACATATACATAAAACAATGTAATTAAATTTTTTTATTTACTTAAATTTTTGGCTGTGCTGGGTCTTTATTACCGTGTGGGCTTTTCTCTAGTTTTGGCGTGCAGGGGTTATTCTCTAGTTGCAGTGCTCAGGCTTCTCATTTCAGTGGCTTCTCTTGTTGCTGAACATGAGCTTTAGGGCATGTGGGCTTCAGTAGTTGCAGTTCCCAGGCTCTAGAGCACAGACTCAAAAGTTATAGCTTGCTCTGCAGTATGTGGGTGGGAGAAGGCAATGGCACCCCACTCCAGTACTCTTCCCTGGAAAATCCCATGGACGGAGGGCCCTGGAAGGCTGCAGTCCATGGGGTCGCTAAGGGTTAGACACGACTGAGCGACTTCACTTTCACTTTCCACTTTCATGCACTGGAGAAGGAAATGGTAACCCATTCCAGTGTTCTTGCCTGGAGAATCCCAGGGACGGGGGAGCCTGGTGGGCTGCTGTCTATGGGGTCGCACAGAGTCGGACACGACTGAAGTGACTTAGCAGCAGTATGTGGGATCTTCCAAGACAAGGGATCGAACCAGTGTCTCCTGCCTTGGCATGTGGATTCTTTACCACTGAGCCACTAGAGAAGCCCTAAAACAATGTAATTTTTTCAACCTTTGTAAAGAAGGAAATTGTCTCAATTGTGACAATGTGGCACAAGCTTAAGGACATTCTGCTAAGCGAATGTCAGAGAAAGACAAATACTGCATAGCATCATGTATGTGGAATCTAAAAAAAGGTCAAACTCATATAAACAGAAAGTATAAAAGTTGTTGAAGATGAATCTCCAATACCTTGGCCACCTGATGCAAAGTGCTGACTCATTAGAAAAGACCCTGCTGCTGGGAAAGATTGAAGGCAGGAGGAGAAGGGGACGACAGAGGAAGAAATGGTTGAATGGTACCACCGACTTGATGGACATGAGTCTGAACAAGGTCCGGGAGATGGTGAAGGACAGGGAAGCCTGGCGTGTTGCAGTCCATGTGGTTGCAAAGATGGCCATGACTGAGCAGTTGAGCAACAGCAACAACAAGAACTTAAATGTTCTTACAGAAAGAAAGGAAGGAAGGAAAAAAGAAAGGTAAACATGTGAGGTGATGGATGTGCTAATTAACTCAATGAGGGGAATTCTTTGATGATGGATACATATAGCACATCGTCATGTTGCACACTTTAAATATCTTACAATTTTGTCAATTATACCTCAGTGAAGCTGAAGACAGAGGATGAGATGGTTGGATGGCATCACTGACTCAATGGACATGAGTTTGAGCAAGCTCCGTTGAGTTGGTGATGGACAGGGAAGCCTGGTGTGCTGCAGTCCATGGGGTCGCAAAGAGTTGGACATGACTGAGCAACTAAACTGAAAACTGAAGAAAAGAACTAAAAAGAAATCTGAAATTTCCTGAATTTCACTCAAGAAGTTGACTACTTAAATGTTGATTAGGGAAAAAAGACTTTTAAAGATGCATGGAAGTGATATACAATGGAACACATGTTTAGTGACTTTTCTGAAGAACTCTGCTCATCAAGCATAACTGAAGTTGATGCCTGATGGGAGGAATGTTTGAGGACTCAATATGATGTCAGTCAACCTCCAAGAATCAATGAAACTGCCCCATGGCCAGTGGTGTCCTGAAGCAAATCCTGTGCATCTCTTCTCAACATTAAATTCTCAGTCAAAGCGTTAGGTAATTGTGTGTGTGTGCGTGTGCGTGTGCGTGTGTGTGTGTGTGTGATATACTTGTTAAGTGCTTACTAGTGCACCACTCTGTTGCTGTGCTGCCCATTGGGAACAGCAGGACTTTGACTGGAATTGAATTCAAACTCTAGCACAAGGTACATGTATCTTCAGATACAGAGAGACTTGCCTTGTACGTTAAAACCTTGTGGAGAGGAGAGGAGCAGCGGTTTCAAGTATAAAAGTTGAGTCAAATGAGCTAAGGAATGTTGCCGGGGTCCAGCCCCGGTGGATCCAGGGAATTCGAAGCGGGGACGGAGTCAGTGAGGATCAGGAAACAACTGCTTGATTAAACGTTAATTAAGGATATAAAGAGTGGTTAAATAAGGATGGCTCAGTGAGAAAATTTAGTGGAGAAAAGAGGCTGAATAATTCAGCCAGAAGGTGCGAGAAAGAACGACATGGGGAGACCAAGCTTCGGTGAACAAGGCCCACACTTTATTTTCCAAAGTAGTTTTTATACCTTAAGTTATGCATAGAGGATAATGGGGGAAGGGGTAGAGTCATGCAGTAAGCCAGGCTTTCTTCCTGCAAACTTATCATATGAAAAAGTTTAGGTGATTTGCATCATCTTCTGGCCCAGAGAAGGCAATGGCACCTCACTCCAGTACTCTTGCCTGGAAAATCCCATGGATGGAGGAGCCTGGTAGGCTGCAGTCCATGGGGTCGCTAAGAGTCAGACACGACTGAGCTCTTTCATGCACTAGAGAAGGAAATGGCAACCCACCCGGTATTCTTGCCTGGAGAATCCCAGGGAGGACGGAGCCTGGTGGGCTGCTGTCTATGGGGTCGCACAGAGTCAGACACGACTGAAGCAACTTAGCATAGCATAGCATAGCTGGCCCGGAGGCCTGTTAACATTTTAAGACCCTTTCTTCAGAAAACTTATTTTTCTCTAAAGGTGATTAGTCAGGCGCCACCCTCCAAAAGCATTAGATAAAGTTGCATTCCTTTAGGGCAAAGGTGTGGTGGGCTACAACAAGAAAAAGAATTAACTCAAGGGTCCAAGGTTACAAACATTAAAGCTACTACTTACACCAATTATGTTAATCAATACACTGCCAAGGACACAGTAGGTAAGGGATATGGAGACTTAGCAGCAAACATTGGCCCAACAAGTGAAAAACCCTTCACCAATACAATTTCTAATCAATCTTTTAACTGCTCAAAGGAATCTGTATTTAGACAGTTTAGAACATCTCATGCCTCTAGCAGTTGGGAGGCTCTGAACAATCACATGTGGCTGGAAAAACATATTCAGGCAGGCTAGAGGACTTCCAAAGGACTTTGTAGGTTGAAACACTGTCACACCCAGGAATTATTAACTGGAGCTGTAAGTTAACTTTTTTTCAGAGAGAGGTAGTGGGGGACAGCCCCCCGTAAAGTCAGAGGTGTAGGTGAGGGCACAAAGCAGAAAGTAGGCGGACTCTGGTTTTGGGGGTAGATGCTCGAGAATTTCCAGGGGGACTCCTGAGGCTTGATCCCACCTTTGCGTATGCCGAGCCTCCTTCCTCATGACCTTTGCCACGGGAGGAGTTCCTTACGCTGGTCCCAGCAGAATGTAAGTTTGATTCCAGCAGAAAATGGAAATGATGAAAAATAGTGACATGGAAAATTCTAGAACTTAATAACACTTAAGCCAAATCATGTATAAAAAGGTAAATACCAAGTTTAAAGTACCAAGACCCATGAGATAATATTAAATGGTCCAATGATAGATATAATTTTAGTTTGGAAAGAGAAGAAAGTGAAAATTGGAAAGAAAAAATATTTTTTTAATTTAGATCCAAAAATTTTCAAGTGTGCTTTAGAAAACATTAATCTAGAGATTTAAGAAATAGAGCAAATTCCAAGCAAAATAAGCAGTAAAAAGGTACAGCAAGTAAATCATAATCAAATTTCTATAGGCTAAATAAAGCTTACATCTTAAAATCAGTTGGAGAATAAAAAAAATACATTGTATATAAAGGAAACATTAATAGCAACACGAAAGTGAAAGTCTCTCAGTCCTGTCTGACTCTTTGCAACCCCCTGGTCTATACAGTCCATGGAATTCTCCAGGCCAGGATACTGGAGTGGGTAGCCTTTCCCTTCTCCAGGGGATCTTCCCAACCCAGGGATCAAAACCAGATCTCCCTCATTGCAAGCAAATTCTTTACCGGCTGAGCCACAAGGGAAGCTTAATAGCAACATGGATGACATCTATCTTCACATTAGAGAACATGAAAGACAGAATACAATGAAATCCTATCTTTAAAGTGCTGAAAGAAAAAGCATTTCATCTACCTAGAATCTATTATTCATCAAAAATATCCTGTAAAGCTAGAATGAAATAAAAACATTTACAGACAAGTTAAAGCCAAGAATATTTGTCTTCAGCTGTACTGAACTACACAAAATGCTAGAGCATGTTTTCAAGCTGAAGCAAAAAGATGCCAGAAGAAAACTCAGAAAGGAATCAAGAGTCCTCAAAATAGTAACTAAGTATTAAACTTAGAAGTGCATACATTTGTTTCTTTTCATAGTTCTCTGAAAAGAAAATGACTATAAAAATTTTTTTAAAATTAGAATACAATTGTAATATGGGGTTGGTAATATATAAAAAGTATAAGTTATGACAACAACAGCACAAAAGAAAGGAGGTGAATAAACTAAATGATAATATTGTAAATTATTACATTTCAGAAAGAGAGATCTTGAAGTATAGAATATAATAAGGAAAATATAAGAAAATGAGGAGAAAGAACTGAGAATTTGAGCAAGGAAGTGGTGAAATATTGACCTGAATATATGGATAAATTAAGGATGTATATTGCTAACCCTAAAGTTGCTACTAAATATAATCAAAAGATGTATAGAGGACAAACGTGGAATGCCAAGAATATTCTTCAAAGGAAAAAAAAACTTCTTCACTCTTCACAATACAACACATCATTGCCAACACTTTGCTGAACACTTCTGGTATTTCTGATCATCAAACGTGTGGGGGTTTCCTCCCACCAAGAAATACTCAAACAGCACGTAGTATCTTACAGTGGACTCAGTTCTTATGCCAGCTGTCAGTAGGCAGCATCAGATCCCACAGGTTAAGGGTTCAGACCAAAGAGTTACCTGTTTCTCATTGCAGATGTTAAATGAAAGTCCAAGTTTTTACCTGTGCTGTAAATTGGAGTCTGTAACAACCCCCTCCTTGGGTTCAATTAATTTGCCATGGCTGATCCCAGAATTTAGGGAAAGGGTTTACTTAGTAGATGATTGATTTGTTGTAAAAGGATATAACTCAGGAACAGCCAGATGAAAGACAGGCATTGGGCACGGTATGTGGGAAGAAATACAGAGGTCTTCTCACTTTGTCCCTCTGGGGTGCTGTTCACCCAGCACTGCCGCATAGTCAACAGCCTGGAAGCTCTCATCCTTTGGGGGTTTTATGGAGGCCTCATTCTTGTGGTGTGATCAATTAAATAGTCAGCCATTGGTGATTAATTGAACCTCCAGCCCCTCTCCTCTCCCCAGAGGAAGTGTCAGGGGGTGAAAGCTTCAACCCACTGATCAGAGTGGTTCCTCTGTATCCAACCCCCATCCTTAGGGGTTTTTCAAAAGTTACCTTGTTAACATAAACTCAGGAGTGGTTGAAAGGGGCTTATTATGAATAAGAACAGACTATTTTCACCTTTGGAGCTCTAATTATATTACAAAATCCAAGGGTTTTAGGAACTCTGTTCCCAGAGAGAGTACAAAAATGATATAAATAAATATCTTGCTAATAGTTCTACTATTACTATGTTTAATTAATTAATTACATTTTCTGGGTCTTCCTTGCTGCATTGCTTGTGGTGGCCTCTGTTGTGGAGCACAGGCCCTAGAGCACGCAGGCTTCAGTCATTGTTCACAGTCTAAAGAGTGTGGGTTCGGTAACTGTGGCACACAGGCTTAGTCGCTCTGCAGCATGTGGAATCCTCCTGGACCAAGGATTGAACCCATGTCCCCTGCACTGGCAGGAGGATTCTTAACACTAGACCACCAGGAAAGTTCTGCTAATATTATTATACATCATACTATTATATCTCTCGATTCCACAGAAGGCAAGATAGGTGCCTTAGACTATGTTATCATTTAGTGGCAAAGTCATGTCTGTCTCTTTTGCTACCCTATAGACTATAACCTGCCAAGCTCTTCCGTCCATGGGATTTTCCAGGCAAGAAGACTGGAGTGGGTAGGCATTTTCTTCTCCAACGGATCTTCTCAACCCAGGGACTGAACCCATGTCTTCTACACTGGCAGGCACGTTCTTTACTTCTGAGCCATCACAGAAGCCCCTACCCTAGGCTATCAGTTCAGTTCAATTGCTCAGTTGCGTCTAACTCTTTGACAACCCATGGACCCTAGCCTATACAGGAAGACAAAGAAATTAAACTAAAATTATAAAGACTGAATTAAAGGAGGAAAAATTGTTACGATTTTCAGATTGATGGATATGGTTATTTCCTGGAAAATACAAGAGAAGCTACAGATAAATAATTAGAAAACTCATTCATCAGTATGCTAACACTCAATAAGCATACAAACTGCAGTAAAATCTATAAAATTTTACAATAGCAAAAATTAGCATATGTAAAAATATACAACTTATATTAGCAAAAATATGAAGAAATTAAGAATTAATCTAATAAAATATGTACAAGTCCCTACACATGTAATTTAAAAGCATACAAGAATGGTGTAATAATGATATAGTTTATAATAAAACTGTATTCACTATTGTCATGATTCATGAAATTTCAACCCCAATAAAAATCTTCCAAGCTGTTCTAAATTTATGTGGAAAAGCAGAGCCAAGATGATTCAGGCCATATCTGAAAAAGAAAAAAAAGTGAAGTCACTGAGGACATAGCCTCCAAAACATGAAGACTAATTATAAAGCTATAGTAATTAACATATTGTGGTATTGTACAGGGAGAAAGAAATATAATCATGGAATAAAACAGCCCAGAAACAAACCACTGAATATATGGTCATTCAGTATTAGAGAGAATGAGCACTGTGAAACACAAAAGAGGAAAGACTATCCAATAAATGGTGCTTGAAACTAGTTATGCTCAAGAAAAAGCATAATATTAGCTTACTACTTCACACAATACACTAAAATTAATTCAAGAGTAATGCAAGACTAGTGTATAATATAGGTAGAAAAATTTTTCATGCTAAAGTTAACATTTCAAAATCATAGAAGTAAGAAATAGTCAATAAATAATTCTAGGGTAGCTGAAAAACATTAAAAATATAAATATAGATCTCCATTTCACACTGAATTTCTAATTAATTAGATATGCAATCATTTTAAAAACCAATAAATACAAGAAAGTGGGTTTTGAAATTTGAATACTAGGAAAGCATTTAAAGCATGATAGAAGATATAAAAACTAACAACACAAAAATTTAAAACTGCCTAATGGTAATGGAAGAAAAATAAACAAAATTAATATAAATGGCAAACTAGAAAGATAAATATTTTTAGAAGATGGAAGGATATGTATGCATCTTAAAATTCAGTAAGAGGGAAAAAATTAGTAAAAAGACAAATGGGGAAAGAATTTGAATAGGCAACTCAAATAAGCGATACATAAGAATAAAGAGGGCTTGCCTGCTGACTCAGAGAATAAAGAATCTGCCTATATGGCATTTAGAAAGATGGTAACGACAACCCTGTATGCGAGACAGCAAAAGAGATACAGATGTATAGAACAGTTTTTTGGATTCTGTGGGAGGGGAGGGGGGGAAGATTTGGGAGAATGCCATTAAAACATGTATAATATCATATAAGAGACAAATCACCAGTCCAGGTTTGATGCAGGATACAGGAAGCTTGGGGCTGGTGCACTGGGATGACCCAGAGGGATAGTATGGGGAGGGAGGAGGGAGGGGTGTTCAGGATGGGGAACACATGTACAGCCATGGCAGATGCATGTTGATGTATGGCAAAACCAATACAATATTGTAAAGTAAAAAAAATTAAGAAGAATCTGCCTGCAATGAGGGAGAACCAGGCTCCATCTGGAGAAAGGAATGGCAACCCACTCCAGTATTCTTGCCTGGAGAATTCCAAGGACAGAAGAGCCTGGCAGGCTAGAGTCCATGGGGTCACAAAGAGTCGGACTAAACTGAATGAACATAAAGATGTTATGTTTAAGGTCATTAACTTTCAAAGAAAATAATAAGAATTGTTTTTGCTGTTATTTTATAGACTGACAAAATATAAGATATTAAAATACTGATGGTATCCAATATTGGTATACTGGTATGGAAAAATGAACACTTTCTTGCATGGCTTGTATTGTTTAACTTTAATATTTATGCTGTTTCCAGAGAACAGTTTGAAAGCCTTAAATAGTTTAGAATCTTTGGCTAAGATTCTCTAGTTTTAGAGTTTTGCTAAATAAATTGTGCATATGAATAAAAACATTCATTGTGATAATGTTTAGAATAAAGAAAAATTTTAATTTTGTAGTGAAAGTGAAGTTCACTCAGTCATGTCCAACACTTTGTGACCCCATGGACTATATAGTCCATGGAATTCTCCAGGTCAGAATACGGGAGTGAATAGCCTTTCCCTTCTCCAGGGGAACTTCCCAACCCAGGGATTGAACCCAGGTCAATTGCAGGTAGAATTTTGTAGTGAGAGAAACTCAATATTTGTCAAATATTCAGTTGAAAAATATTTGTTACTTGAGATCAGGGTTTTGTTTTTACTGTGGGAATATATGGGCTTCCCTGGTGGCTCAGATGGTAAAGAATCTACCTGCAATGAGGGAGACCTGGGTTCAGTCCCTGGATTGAGAAGATCTCTTGGAGGAGGGCATGGCAACCCACTCCAGTATTCTTGCCTAGAAAGCCTTATGGACAGAGGAGCCTGGCGGGCTACAGTCCATAGGGTCACAAAGAGTCAGACACGACTGAATGACTAACTACTCATGGGATTATAATGGTTTCTCCTTATACTTCTTAGTTTTCTGTGTCTTCTAAAATTACCACAATGCATGGGTTAAATTATTCCTTTCTGTAATTAGGAATAATTATTCCTCTTTGTAATTATTGTAAAAATTATAATTATTCCTTTTAAATACAAATACAGTTTATTAAAAAATAAAGGCATTCCATATCTTACCTCTTATTTTTACCAAATGAGTAAGCAATTTATGTTGAACTATGTGGCTTCAGGGTTGGAAGCTTCTATGAATTTTCAGCTATGTCTGCATTTTCTATGACCATCGCCCAGAGCACTAGCAACTGGAGGTAAAGATAAATAAATTGCTCACATTCTTTTAGCTAAAGCTTTCTCTAGATTTAGGAAATGGAACATAATGCATCCAGTCTGGCTGTTTTGGTCACTTTGAAGGTGGATAACAACCCTCACAGCCAAATTAATCATAGAATCCTCCGCTCTGATATATTTGGTCCATGAAATGGATAAAGCCACTCTCTGCTGTCTGTTCATTCCAAATGAAACAGAACGTATATTTTGAGACCTTTATGTTTAAAAGGTTTGCTTAACTGGAGCTTTTCAGAATAAGTATTGTGGTTCTTTTTTAATAGGGAAGCTGGAGAAAATAAAATGTAATCACCATTATGGCAAACACTGTGCTAGCTATTTTATGCATTAAAAAACAAACAAAAAAAACTTTGCTATAACCTTGTTAGAGGGGTACCATTTTTTTATTGCATAAATAGGAAAATGTAACCAGAGATTATGAGTAACACAAGTGTCCATCCAAGAAGTTATAAAAGTAAAATTCACAAATAATTGATTTTTTTTTAATTTAAATGTCCACAATCTTTATACACTGGTTGAAAGACTAGGGAAGTGATTGACATGGTTATAATTGTTTCCTTATTTTTCCCCAAATGGATGAAAGTCTATCTTGTTGCGTGACATATGAAAATAGCCCTGCATCTCCCTCCTTTTTTTTTTTCCCTCTGCATTGCCTTTTCCATAAGGCAAGAAGACCAGTTTTGCTTGGAATTTATCTGGAACTACTGTTTTGTATAAATTCAGTTATCTAGGGCAGAAGAATTTAAAGAGGAACTCCTTTCCAGAACAAAGAACAAAAGCTCACCTTTATTTAAAAACTAGTTTCAGAAGATACAGGAAACACCTAAATGAAATTCTAAAACTTTTAAAGAGAATAGAGAGAATAAGGCACTCCTATTAGATGGCAATTGTCAATTTTTTGTCTTTAGCTTAACCAAACCAATTATAGCATATGGGAAGAATTTACATCAAAGTCAGAACTTGACTCAAGTTGAGAGTCTATTATTTACTAGTCATACAATCTGTATATGTTTACAAAACTCTTAACCTTTAGTTCCAACATCTGTAAAATAAAAATAATAATTTCTACTTAAAAGGTACGATGAAATGCAAGTAAAGGCATCTTCCCGAAATGTTAGATGCTGGATAAATGTGTTTTCCCGTGATGATCAAAAAACAAAACATTCTTCCCTCCAGTGAAAATGATAGTTACAGAGAAGACTTTATTGTTAGAGACTAAATTACTTTAAACATCAGAGAAGTCGTTTTTATCTCTAAAGCCAGAAGTTTTGTTTTATCTTTAACAGATAGGTTACATTATGTGATGGTAACAAACAACCCCTTTTCCCCAAATTTCAGAGGCTTTTAACATCAGAGGTTTGTGTATTGTATATGGTTTGTGTCTGTCATGATTTGACTAGGGCAAGTGCTATATAACTCTTTGCAGACTGTGGAAGCAGCCTGCATTTTAAATGTTGCTCATGGCGGTGGCAATGGAAAGAGACAGTGCTGGAAATTGTCGCTGGTTTTTAAAATATTCTAATAGCACATGTCTCTTTCGCTTACATTTCCTTGGCTAAAGCAAGTCTTGTAGCCACATTCACCCTCAATGGGGCATGAAAGTTCAAGTCTGCATATAATGAACAGGTTTGTTATTTTATTTAAAAAGGAATTAGTAAATTATATTTTAAATTGTTAGCAGTTTTAATTCATAATAAAAAGTGAAAGTGTCAGTTGCTCAGTTGTGTCTGACTCTTTGTGATCCTATGGCCTGTAGCCCCCCAGGCTCCTCTGTCGATGGGATTCTCCAGACAAGAATGCTGGAGTGGGTTGCCATTTCCTTCTCCAGGGAATCTTCCAGACCCAGGGATCAAACCCAGGTCTCCCGCACTAGTGGCAAATTCTTTACCATCTGAACCATAGGGAAATATTAAATCTAATGCACTTGGAAAAAAAAAAAAAAACTCTTTTGGGTTCTAGACAACTTTTCTCAACATAAAGGATTTCTGCGATCTAAGTTTGAGGATGACTGGCTGAAATTATTCCGTCTCACTGAAATGTTCTTTCTTCTTTCTCTGAAATTGTTGCTGAAATTCTGTATGTCGTTTCAGGGTGCAATCAAATATCACCTCTATAAAAACCTTCTTTGGTTGCACTCCAGCACTGGAAAAATTTGTTCCTACAATCTACCATCTATTCCCTTTATTGTTCATTTCTAGTATACAGCTGTACTGGTTTCAGAATTAACCTATAACTCCAAGGGAAACAACTTTGTCAACTGAAGTGTGGAATGCATGGACTGTTGCTTTGGCTTTTAGAATTTCAGACTCCACTCATTTTCAGACTTACTTAGTTCAGCACTGTTACCTCCACTCCTGTCAGTGAGATCGTTTTATACATCTGTAATCCAATTAGATTCTATATTCCATCCCAGGATCCCTCTGCCTTCTAATTAATATTTTTTAAGTTGATATACGTCAAAGTTCACTCTTTGTGCTGTGAGTTTTCATGGATTTTGACAAATGCATATACATAGAATGTACCCACTCTTAAGATATCATGCAGAATAGTTTCACAACCCTAAAAAATCTCTTGTGCCTCCACTGTTTAACACCTCCTCACCATCCTAACACATACACACACACCATACACACATTCACAACCCTTAAACTCCTGACAACCACTAATCTGCTTCTTATCTCTGTATGTTTGTTTTTCCAGAATGTCCTATGAATAGATCAGTACATAATCTTTTCAGGCTGGCTTATTCAAGTTAACATATGCATTTGTGATTCACTGATATCTTACATGCCTTGATAGCTCATTTCTTTTTATTGATAAGTAATATTTTTTGGATGACTGGGTCACAGTTTGTTTATTTATTTACCTATTTAACAAGATCTTTAGGGCTTCCCTGGTGGTTCATGGTAAAGAATCCACCTGCCAATGCAGGAGACGCTGACTCGTAGTCTGAGAATATCCCACATGGCACAGAGCAACCAAGTCAATGAGCCACAACTAATGAGCCTGTGCTCTAGAGCCCAGGACCCACAACTGCTGAGCCCACATGCAACAACCACTGAGCCCACGTGCAGCAACTCTAAAGCCCATGTGCCCTAGAGCCTGTGCTCTGCAATAGGAGAAGCCACTGCAATGAGAAGCCTGCGCACTGCGACTGGAGAGTAGACCCCACTCATTGCAATTAGAGACAAGCCCACATAGCAACAAAGATGCAGCACAGCCAGAACTAACTAACTAAATTATATATATATATATAAAAAGACCTTGAGTAATTCTATTTTTTGGCAAGTACTAATAAAGCTGGGCTGGAAGAAGCACAAGCTGGAGTCAAGATTGCTGGGAGAAATATCAATAACCTCAGATATGCAGATGACACCACCCTTATGGCACAAACTGAAGAGGAACTAAAAAGCCTCTTGATGAAAGTGAAAGAGGAGAGTGAAAAAGTTGGCTTAAAGCTCAACATTCAGAAAACTAGGATCATGGCATCTAGTCCCATCACTTCATGGCAAATAGATGGGGAAACAGTGGAAACAGTGTCAGACTTTATTTTTTTCGGCTCCAAAATCACTGCAGATGGTGATTGCAGCCATGAAATTAAAAGACGCTTACTCCTTGGAAGGAAAATTATGACCCACCTAGATAGCATATTCAAAAGCCGAGACATTACTTTGCCAACAAAGGTCCGTCTAGTCAAGGCTATGGTTTTTCCAGTGGTCATGTATGGATGTGAGAGTTGGACTGAAGAAGGCTGAGTGCCAAAGAATTGATGCTTTTGAACTGTGGTGTTGGAGAAGACTCTTGAGAGTCCCTTGGACTGCAAGGAGATCCAACCAGTCCATCCTAAAGGAGATCAGTCCTGGGTGTTCATTGGAAGGACTGATGCTGAAGCTGAAGCTCCAATACTTTGGCCACCTCATCCAAAGAGTTGACTCATTGGAAAAGACCCTGATGCTGGGAGGGATTGGGGGCAGGAGGAGAAGGGGACGACAAAGGATGAAATGGCTGGATGGCATCACCGACTCAACAGACATGTGTTTGAGTGAACTCCTGGAGTTGGTGATAGGGAGGCCTGGTGTGCTGTGATTCATGGGGTCGCAAAGAGTCAGACATGACTGAGCAACTGAACTGAATAAAGCTACTATACACATTTCCAGGCAGGCTTTTGTGTAAACATACATTTTAAAATGAGTTGGGTAAATACCAACCGGCACAATTGTTGGATGATAGTAAAAGTACGCTTAGTTTTGTGAGAAACTGCTCAGCTCTCTTCCAAAGTGGCTGTACCATTTGTATTCCTAACTGCAATGCATTCCTGCACCTCATCAGTAATTAATATTGTCAGGGCTTTTTTTTTTTTTTTTTTTCTGTTTTATTCTTTCTGGTAGCTGGGTAGTGATAGCTCCACCTGGGATTTCTTTGGAAGGAATGATGCTAAAGCTGAAACTCCAGTACTTTGGCCACCTCATGTGAAGAGTTGACTCATTGGAAAAGACTCTGATGCTGGGAGGGATTGGGGGCAGGAGGAGAAAGGGACGACAGAGGATGAGATAGCTGGATGGCATCACTGACTTGATGGATGTGAGTTTGAGTGAACTCTGGGAGTTGGTGATGGACAGGGAGGCCTGGCATGCTGCGATTCATGGGGTCGCAAAGAGTCGGACACGACTGAGTGACTGATCTGATCTAATTTATATGAGAGCCATAATTTTAACTTTCTGGTAGTTAAAGTATTAAAAATATTTTCAATTTTATTTCTAGTCTTTGTTATATAAACTCAACTTTTACTAATGCTATGGTAAATAGTCACAATATGCAATTATATGATCTTCTGAGAACAATATGAGTATGTATCTATTTGTGTGTGTATTGATATAAAGCTGTTATTTATCATATTTAGCCAATTTAAATAGAAGATAAATAGATTTAATTAAAAATCAGCAAGGTGATTTGATTTTGCTTTATTTTTCTCTGACATCTACCAATTAGAAGGGGAGACAACAGAGATTAATTAATTCACTAAGCCATTGATATTGATTTCTCTTCCTCCAAGGCCTCAGGAGAGTATATCCTGTATGAAATTACTGAAGTTAATATGAAAAGTTGCTGCTAAATCTGAGATTACTTGACAGCCCCAGAATAAGGAGAAAACTCAGTGTGCTGTGTGCTTTGTGCAGAGATAAGCTCAGTTATTTTCACATCCCTTTCATTTCAGTTGCTATTTAGGACTTACATAATTTGATAACACTGTTGAGGGCTTATAGATTAACCTGAAATTCAGAGTTCAATTTATGGTTAAAAATTTCAAGATATTATAGGCTTACTAAAAACAGTTTTCAGGTTGAAAATTAAAGAATTAACAATCAGTAGGGTTTTAAATGGAGAGTGATTAGAGAACAAATGTTATTGGGAAAAAAAGGGACAAGTCAGAAGGAGATTTGGACACTCTCACTCCTTTGATTAATATTTAACCATTCTCATATGAGCTCCAGCATTAAGGTATCAATCAAATAATTCTACAGATCTCTTCACCAAAAATTTCTGGAATTTAGTATAAGGAAGCAAGCACAGCTTACACGTTGCATTTATTATAAAAATATTTTTTTAAGTTAACCAATTCTTTAGGAATTAGCCCAACATGTTACTAGAAAAGAGATGAAAATGATTATAATAGAGTCACTTAGTATGGGGCCAATCTGGCCAATATGGCCCATCATTACCAGCAAAGGATAGCTTTATTTTTCTCACTACCAAGTCTTACTTCTCAATTCCTAGGAGGTTTCCATATCCTTTTTCTCCTGGCTGATGAGATGATTGAATGCAGATATAGATAATAACCTGCTTAGTAGTCATTTGATTTTAAACACCTTAATAACTATAGCATAATTGTTATTCAGTTGCTAAGTGATGTCTGACTCTGCAACCCCGTGAACTGCAGCACATGAGGCTCCCCCGTCCTTACTATCTCCTGGAGTTTATTCAAAATCATGTCCATTGAACTGGTGATACCATTCCAACTATCTCAGTCTCTGTTGTGCCCTTCTCCTCCTACCCTCAATCTTTCCCAGCATCAGAGCCTTTTCCAATGAGTCAGTTTTTTGCATCAGGTGGCCAAGTATTGGAGTTTCAGCTTCAGCATCAGTCCTTTCAATGAGTATTCAGGGTTGATTTCCTTTAGGATTGACTGGTTTGGTCTCCTTGCAGTCCAAGGAACTCCCAAAATCTTCTCCAGCACCACAACTCAAAATCATTAACACATGTATACCTGTGGTGTATTTTAAATTTATATTTAAAAAAAAAAATCATTAACTCTTCCACACTTTGCCTTCTTTACAGTCCAACTCTCACATGCATACATGACTCCTAGTAAAACCATACCTTTGACTGTACAGACATTGTCCGCAAAGTGATGTCTCTGCTTTTAACCTATGCTGTCTAGGTTTGTCATAGCTTTTCTTCCAAGAAGAAAACATTTTTTAATTTCATGGCTATGGCCACAGTCTGCGGTGATTTTGGAGCCCAAGAAAATAAAATTTGTCATTGTCTCCAAATTTTCCCCTTATATTTGCCATGAAGTGATGGTATCAGATGCCATGATCTTAGTTTTTTGAATGTTAAGTTTTAAGCCAGCTTTTTCATTCTCTCCTTTCACCCTCATTAAGAGGCTCTTCAGTTCTTCAGTTTCTGCCATTAGAGTGGTATCATCTGTACATCTGAGCTTGTTGATATTTCTCCTGGCAATCTTGATTCCACTTTGTGATTCATCCAGCCCGGCATTTCACTTGATGTACTCTGAATATAAGTTAAATAAACAGAATGACAATATACAGCCTTGATGCACTCCTTTCCCCATTTGGAACCAGTTCATTGTTCCATGTCCAGTACTAACTGCTGCTTCTTGACCCGCATACAGATTTCTCAGGAGACAAGTATTGTGTTCTGGTATTCCCATCTCTTGAAGAATTTTCCACTGTTTGTTGTGATCCATACAGTCAAAGGCTTTAACATAGTCAATGAAGCAAAAGTAGATTTTTTTTTTTTTAATGAAATTTCCTTGCTTTTGCTATGACCCAATGGATGTTAACAATTTGAGCTCTGGTTCCTCTGCCCTTTCTAAATCCAGCTTGTACATCTGGAAGTTCTTGGTTCATGTACTGCTGAAGCTTAGCTTGAAGAATTTTGAGCACTACCTTGTTAGCATGTGAAATAAGTGCAATTGTATGGTGAAAGTGAAAAATGAAAGTCGCTCAGTCATATCTGGCTCTTTTTGACCCCAAAGACTATATAGTCCATGTAATTCTCCAGGCCAGAATACTGGAGTGTGTAGCCTTTCCTTTCTCCAGTGAATCTTCCTGACCCAGGAATCAAACTAGGGTCTCCTGAATTGCAGGCAGATTCTTTATCAGCTGAGCTACCAGGGAATCCTTTCAATTGTATGGTAGTTTGAACATTCTCTAGCATTGCCGTTCTTTGGGATTGAAATGAAAACTGACGTTTTCCAGTCCTGTGACCATTGATGAGTTTTCTAAATTTGTTGACACATTGAGTGCAGCACTTTAATGGTATCATCTTTTAAAATTTTGAATAGGTCAGCTGGAATTCCATCACCTTCACTAGCTTTGTTCGTAGTAATGCTTCCTAAGACCCACTTGACCACCATTGTGGTTATCCAGGTCATTAAGACCTTTTTTGTGTAGTTCTTTAGTGTATTTATGGCCGTTTCTTCTTAAGCTCTTTTGACTCTGTGAGGTCATCGTCCTTTCTGTCCTCTACTGTGCCTATCTTTGCATGAAATTCTCCCCTGATATCTCCAGCTTTCTTGAAGAGATCTCTAGTCTTTCCCATTCTATTGTTTTCCTCTATTCTTTGCATTATTCCCTTAAGAAGACATATCTCATCTTGCTATTCCCTGGAACTCTGCATTCAGTTGAGTATATCTTTCTCCTTTCTCCTTGCCTTTGGTTTTTCTTCCTTTCTCAGCTATTTGTAAGCCCTCTTAAGACAACCACTTTGCCTTCTTGCATTTCTTTTCCTTTGCAGTGTACAGTTTGTCACTGTACAATGTATATATAAACCTCCACCCATAGTTCTTCAGGCATGCTGTCTACCAGATCAAATCCCTTAAATCTATCCATCACCTCCACTGTATCATAATAAGGGATTTGATTTAGGTCATATCTGAATGGCCTAGTGGTTTTCCCTACTTTCTTCAACTTAAGCCTGAATTTTGCAATAAGGAGTTCATCTGAGCCACAGTCAGCTCCTGGGCTTGTTTTTGCTGACTGTATAGACCTTCTCCATCTTTGGATGCAAATAATATAATTAATCTGATTTCAGTATTGACCATCTGGTAATATCCATATGTAGAGTTGTCTCTTGTGTTGTTGGAAGAGGGTGATTGCTCTGACCAGTGTGTTCTCTTGGCAAAACCGTTTAGCCTTTGTCCTGCTTCATTTTGTACTCCAAGGCCTAACTTGTCTGCTACTCCAGATGTCTCTTCTTACTTTTTGCATTCCAGTTTCCCTGTAAGGGACATCTATTTTCGGTGTTTGTTCTAGAATGTCTTGTAGATCTTCATAGAACTGTTCAAATTCAGCTTCTTTGGCATTAGTTGTTAGGGCATAGACTTGGATTACTCTGATGTTGAGTGATTTGCCTTAGAAACAATGATCATTCTGTCATTTTTGAGTATATACTGAAATACTGCATTTCAGCCTCTTCTGTTGACTATGAGGGCTATTCCATTTCTTGTAAGGATTCTTGCCAACAGTAGTAGATATAATGGCTATCTGAATTAAATTTACCCATTCCCATCTATTTTAGTTGACTGATTCCTTAGATAGAATAATTATATCTCCTAATTTATACATTCACTATACATTACATCTCTGAAAAGCAGAAACAAATAAAAATAGTGCAACCTATCATATTTGGGCTTTGTTGTCACAGAGACAAGAGTTTAAACTAGGCTCTAATGCTTTTGTTCTTTAGAAAGTTACATAACTTCTTAGAACTTAATTTTGTCCACTTGTAAAATGGAGATGGTGATATTTACCTAATTGAGTTTTAGTAAGAATTAAGTGGAAGAACTAGCACTTTATAATCAACTAAAAAATAGTCTCCCTGTTTCTTCTATTTGGTGATTAATAAGCAATACTCAAGTACTTTGTTGTTGCTTACCTAATACCTTCTTCTTCTTCTCAAGAAAAGAGTAGAATTAGGAAATTATGTTTATAAATTGATTTTCTTATCCCCTCCCACCACCGAGAAACATAGACTGATCTGTCTTCATAGCACATTCGATCACATCTTTAAAGGTAAGAGCAATCCAGTGTTGCTCTCTTTCATAGCGGTCAGATTAGACATAAAAAAGGAAGTCAATTTAAAAATTCTTTTTAAAGTTAGCATTGCCTTGCTACCAAAACAGGACAAATATTGCACATACAGACAGAAATTATGGATTTAATCTTACTATAAATATTGATTTACAAATTTCAAACAGAATTTTAGCAAATAAAATTCAGTAGCCCCCCACCTCCAGAAAAAGAAAAAAACCTAGTATATCATAACCAACTGTTTTTTTATAACAGAAATACAGTATTGGGTCAATGTTAGGAAATGTATTAATATAATATATTCTATTGATATGTGTATTGAAATGAATAACATGATCATATGTTTTACATGATAAAAATGCATTTAAAAAATTTTTAAATGTCTCAATAAGATTGGAATGAATTGCTCCTTCTCAGTGTGATAAATTATATCTCAAACAAAAAGAACCAGTGCTATGCTAAACATGGACATACTAATGTTCAAATGTTAGTCACACAGTCATGTCTGACTCTTTGCGACCCCATGGACTGTAGCCCACCAGGATCCTCTGTCCATGGAATTCTCCAGAAAAGAACACTGGAATGGGTTGCCATTACCTTCTCCAGGGGATCTTCCTGACCCACGGATCAAACCCGGTTCTACTGGACTGCAGGCAAATTCTTTACAGTATGAGCCACAAAGGAAGCCTTATACTGTTAGGAGTAATGTAAAAATGCCACCACTATCCATATAACTTAACATTGTACCAATATATTAATAAAATGTTATGAAAGAAAAAGTTAGATGCATAAGAATTTAAAAGAGGGCAAGTTGATCACTATTTGTATACCCAGAAAAACACAAGAGAATCAACTGAAAATACTTTCAACAAGGTTGTGGGCTTAAAAAACTATGCAGATATCAGCAGCTTTGTTATGTCGGAACAACAAAAAAAAAAAACGATTTAAATGATAGAAGCAAATAAATCATTGTTGATAATGATAGAATGCTTAGGAATAAATGAAATAAATCTGCAAAATGCAAATGAGAGACACCTGGAAACAGTTCTTTTATAACTTAAATGCTGTGCTAATTAAATAACAGTATCCTAAGGATTCTAAAGTTTACATGTAAAAACAAAAAAGAAATATTAGGAAACTGACCTCAGGGGAGAAGGAAGAAGACTACTGAGGAAGAATTAGTCTTCAAACAAACTAGTACATAATTATGCTTTAATTACTAGGATATAGTGTTGGTGTTTGTATACATTGATAGGGCAATAAAGTGGAATAACTGAGCTGTGGCACTGCTGCTGCTGCTAAGTCGCTTCAGTCGTGTCCGACTCTCTGCAACCCCATAGACGGCAGCCCACCAGGCTCCCCCGTCCCTGGGATTCTCCAGCCAAGAACCCTGGAGTGGGTTGCCATTTCCTTCTCCAATGCATGAAAGTGAAAAGTGAAAGTGAAGTCGCTCAGTCGTGTCTGACTCCTAGCGACCCCATGGACTGCAGCCTACCAGGCTCCTCGGCCCATGGGATTTTCCAGGCAAGAGTCCTGGAGTGGGGTGCCATTGCCTTCTCCGCTATGGCACAGACGGCTATAAAAGATAGTGTTGAATCCATGCTTCATACTGCGAGTTTGTATAAACTTTAAATAAAACAAGTATTTAAATGTGAAAAATAAACCATACAAATTTTAGACGACTATTTGGGTTGATTTCTCTATAATTTTAGAGTGAGGTTGCCTGTTCTAACTTACTCAGGAGGAAAAACTGATAAATTAAATTACTTAAATAATACAAAGTTTTGCAAAGTAAAGGAAAAAATTATATATTTTATATATGTATATATATAGCAAAGTTAAAAAACAATCAACAAATCAGAAAATATTTGCAACTCATAACACAGGAGAGAAAAAATGTTCTTCAAGAAGTTGAGAAGAATAATATTAATAACTCCCAAAAGAAAAAATGAACTAGGAAAAGTACAGATGTCCCTCAAATGTGTAAAAACCTGGTAAATCTCACTTATGATAAAAAAAATAACAAATTAAAACTAAATTTCAGTACCAGATTTAATTTTTCAGATCAATAAAAATGTCAAAATTTGACATCAGCCATTTTGGTGAGGAAAATGGACTCATTTCATATTTCTCAGTTGAGACTGCAGATTAGTACAGTGGCTAACAAAGGTAATTTGGCAATGTCTCTGTAAATGATAAATGCTTTATTTTTTGATTGAGCAATCCCACTCCTTGGGGAATTTATTCAATGGATATGGATATATCTGCACATGTATCAGATGATATATGCACAAGATTATTCATTTGGTATTGTAATAGCAAAACATTAGAAACAACCCAAAATTCCATCAACAGAATGATTAAATGTTCTACAGTACATTAATAAAATGAAATACCATGTCATTTTAGAAAAAAAAAAAGATGAAATTCTCTATTTATATATATGAACAGTTCTACAAAATATAAATGAGAAAAGCAGAATTCAGATGAAAGCATAGGATATTTTTTGATGTACAAGAGGAAACTTAGAATATATGTTCATATTTTCTTATATTTGCATAGAAACATTAACTGCTAAGTCACTTCAGTCGTGTCCGACTCTGTGTGACCCCAGAGACGGCAGCCCACCAGGCTCCTCCATCCCTGGGATTCTCCAGGCAAGAACACTGGAGTGGGTTGCCATTTCCTTCTCCAATGCATGAAAGTGAAAAGTGAAAGTGAAGTCGCTCAGTCGTGTCCGACTCTTAGCGACCCCATGGACTGCAGCCTACAAGGCTCCTCCATCCATGGGATTTTCCAGGCAAGAGTACTGGAGTGGGGTGCCATTGAAACATTAGAGGGATACATAAAATTTTTTGGCGTTTGGAGATGTGCCTGGAGTCCTGAGAATAGATGTAGGACTTATTGTATAGATGAGTTTTGTTTGTTTGTTTTCTAACTTCTTGAAGCCATGTGAATATTTCTTACTCATTCTTTTTCAGTGAAGGTCTTGGCAATTCTTCTTTCTACCATTAGCTGAGGTCAAATACTTAGGCGTGTATATTGTCCCCTGGATAATACAAAAGTGACCCTACATTCACTGGTCCCTTCACACACATTTTACTTTTGAAAGTGAAATTAATTAATAATGTTCTCTGGCTATTCAGACACCAGGAAAAAAGCCTACTTTTGCCTTTTATATTCCCTGCTGAGCTTCTAGCTGAGTGACAGCTAGAATGCTCTGGGTTTGCCTATGTTTCAGGTAGAAAACAACAAGCATCCAGCACTTATTTTTCAATGTATTTCCTTCTCTACTGAATTTTGAAAAGATTCCTCCAGGTAAACCTGGTCTACTCTCTCTCCGGATTTGACACTGCAGGCCACAGCCATAGAGTCTTGTTTTTGTTTTTAATTGATTGAGGTATGTTACTGGGCTCCCTGACCGCCATTCATCTTTCTGAGAGGTTGGATCTTTAAATATTAAAAGAGAGAGAGAGACGCAGACACAGAGAATGGGCTTGTGGACACAGTGGAGGAAGGAGAGGGTGGGACAAATAGAGAGAGTAGCACTGACATATATACACTACCACGTGTAAAACAGAGAGCCAGTGGGAAGCCTGTGTGTATAACACTTGCAGTTCAGCCCGGGCTCTGTAACGACCTGGAGGAGTAGGAGGGGCGTGGGGTGGGAGAGAGGCTCAGGTGGGAGGAGATATATGTATACTTATTGCTGACTCACATTTTTGTACAGCAGAAACCAACACAACATTGCAAAGCCACTATCCTCCAATTAAAAACTTAAAAAAAATCGAGAGAGAATGAACATGTTGCTAATGTTGACAGTGAATTGCTTTTTGTTGCTTAACCACACATGGTCACAAAGAAAAAAGTGAAGAACCATATTTGATTATGGTCAGTGGGAAGTGAGCACTAAGCCATGAAGGATGCTACAAACACTGTCAGAAGAAAAAGAATCCACTCGATATGATTTCTTACTTCAAGTTCCCTCTCATTCTATATGAAATATTAAGAATATTTCTTATATTGAGAGATGAAATAAAATGGTTGTAAAATGTCCTTTAAGAGTTTCCTTAAAAGAAAAAAAAAAAGGTTTTTCTAAAACAAAATTATTTTGCAATTATTCATGGAGTGCTTCATAATTCCCATAATTCTTGCTGAAACTTCAAGAGCAGACACCCAGATATATAGTAAATACATAATAAAATATGTACCTGTTACAATATTTCTGTTAATTAACACCTCTGTTAATACAAGGAAAATGTGATATAGGTTATGATAAAATAAGAATCATGAATAAGAGTCACTTCGTTTCTCTGTGTCAGTTAGGGTAAAACAGGAAAGTAGATTGCACTGAATAATATCTTGCAGAAATTAAAATTTAGAAAATTTGAGGGAAACTAGGCCTCTGAAGGAAGTTAGAGGATCAGAGGAAAGTCACTAATGTGATCTCTTGAAGCAGGGGCGCTGGGACACGCAGAAGAGCTTGCAGGGAGATCTGGAATTCAGTCATGTCCAGCCCGTGGGGTCAGACTACAAAGGGCAGTGGTGGAAAAGTTGGTGGAAAGCTCATTTCCTGTCAGTCTCGTTTCTGTTGGTCAGCAGATCTAGCAACTGGGAAAAAGAGAGGACACAGGACGGGATTGGAAGAAACTAAACCAGGGTTCACTAGACCTCTGTCTTCTACTGCTGGGAAGAACAAGGATAAATTGAAACTTGCATGCATCTCCATGCCTGTCTCTCGCTATCTAGCCATGACAGCCTCAAAGAGTAATGGCTGCTAATTCACTATACTTCCAAAATCTCACTCAATTTTCACTTTTTCACCAGCAGTAAATCTCCACCATATGGGGAAGAGGATTCTGAGGAATGCCGTGTCAGCTTGGCCAAGTTAACCCCGAATGATAGCACCACACAGTACCATTCAATCAACAGATACTGAGTACCTACTGTGCATCAGGTACTCATCTTATGTTCAGGGATGAAAGACACTCTCCATCCTCACCAAATAAGCCATTTATTAAGGGGGAAGAATATGGAAAAAATATTGTAATCAGAGTGGGAAGAGTAACTGTTTAACACCAGTGGCTGGGTGCTGCTGCTGCTGCTAAGCTGCTTCAGTCATGTCCGACTCTGTGCGACCCCATAGGACAGCAGCCCACCACGATCCGCCGTCCCTGGGATTCTCCAGGCAAGAACACTGGAGTGGGTTGCCATTTCCTTCTCCAATGCATGAAAGTGAAAAGTGAAAGTGAAGTGGCTCAGTAGTGTCCAACTCTTCACAACCCCATAGACTACAGCCTACCAGGCTCCTCCATCTATGGGATTTTCCAGGCAAGAGTACTGGAGTGGGGTGCCATTGCCTTCTCCCAATGGCTGGGTAATTCAACACTATACCCAACCCATTTCTCTCTGGCTCACTGTCTCCACCAAAGATTAAAAAACTAATAAGTTTGACAGTCTTTTTTGAAACTAGGAGTAATCATGTGACAAAATTATTGCAAATTGGATCTGATTGGATTTCTAATTGGTGCTTTGGGAAGTCATTGTTTCTTTCTGATGATGAGGTTAATCACAGCTCTATCCCCTTTCTAGCTTTGAATGTGGATGTGAAGTCTGGTGCGTTTTAGTGACTATCTTTCAACTCTGATGAAAAGGCCAAGAACATTTCAGAGATGCTGGCCTTGACATTGCCAACCCATTAAATGCCAACAGATTTCACATTCTAGATTTCTTAATAAGTAAGAAACAACAAACTCATATTTCTTTAAGCCTTTATACTTTGAGTTTCCTGTTACTTGTAGTTAAATGCATCCTATTTCAGCTATAGAAATAGCTATCATAAAGAAAATATAAAATCAAAAATAGCTTCCCTAAGAAACATACAGAGGAATTGTTTTCTTCATGTGCAGGTAGATAAAGGTAGACAATTTTACCCAGGTATATAAATATAAAACAATAAAATAAATTCATTATATGAAAGCAAAGATACTTTTCACAGTTCTTTTATGCCCTAGAAAGTTCAGGATATATCTTCCAGTTGAAAATTAAAGGAAGCAAACAGAATGCTGCTGCTAAGTCACTTCATTCGTGTCCGACTCTGTGTGACCCCATAGACGGCAGCCCACCAGGTTCCCCCGTCCCTGGGATTCTCCAGGAAGAACACTGGAGTGGGTTGCCATTTCCTTCTCCAATGCATGAAAGTGAAAAGTGAAAGTGAAGTCACTCAGTTGTGTCCCACTCTTAGCGACCCCATGGACTGCAGCCTACCAGGCTCCTCCGTCCATGGGATTTTCCAGACAAGAGTACTGGAGTGAGTAAACAGAATAGAATGTTTTTAAACCTTCCCTAATAGCACTGAGATCTGAGTAGAGCAATATTCAGTGGATGTTCCATCATTGATACTGCATGAGTGTTTTGAAGAGAAACATTCAGGAATGGAAAATGTTGGTGAAAACAATGGACTATTGGCTAAATTGTAAATGAGAGAAAAGCAGTTGAGACTGGCTATAGTCAGTACCTTAGAATGTATGATACTATGTTGGTATGTGTGCCAGGTGGCACAGTGGCAAAGAATCCACCTGCCAATGCAGGAGACTCGGGTTCAGTCCCAGGGTCAGGCAGATCCCCTGGAGTAGGAAATGGCAACCCTCTCCAGTATTCTTGCCTGGAAAATTCCATGGACAGAGGAGCCTGGAAAGCTGTAGTCCATGAGGTCACAAAGAGTCAGACACAGCTGAGCAACTGAACACTCCTGTATGTACTAGCACTTCTTTATGTATCAAAGATAGGTGTTATTTTATCACCATACTCATATGTTAATCCCAGACTTATCTTCAGAAAACTCCTTAACACAGAACTCCAGCTAGTCATTGTTTATTAATTAGAACCGATATCTTGGGCGGGGTGGGGGGAGGAATCACTTTCAGTCATAATGTTGAAATATCATGAGAGATCTAGGAGTTGAAAATAAAAACCTTAGGTTAATCCTTGCATTTCAGGTCAATTTAGAAACAATACATTTTTGGGATAAAAGAGGACCTTGATAATGAAAAGACTTTTGAAATTCAGAACTATCTGAACTTGAATTCTGAATTTTGGATGCTGGTTAAGAGAATTTATCTCTTAGCTTCTATCCTCTCTAAAAATGGGATAAAATACCTAACTCATAGATGTAAGTAATAAATGAGCTAATTTATTGAAAATATTATCTGTAAAACATCTATGATGATGGTAATAATGTCTTGGTGGTTTAGTCACTAAACCAGGTCCGACTCTTGTGACCCCATGGACTATAGCCTGCCCGTGGGATTCTCCAGGCAAGAATACTGGAATCTGCTGCCATTTCCTTTTCCAATAATGTCTTAGATCTTTTTGATTGAAATCAAGGAGGAAAAAAAAATCGTGACTATCAAATGGGACTCACATTAAATGGAAATTCTTGAGCCATTTCTAATTAGACTATAAGAATGTATATGAAGTTACTTGAAAGAACCAAAAAACAGAGAAGTAACTCAGACCCACAAAACAGAAATACCGTATTCTTCAGATTAAATATTTTAAAAAGTCTGTTGTAAGGATAGAGGTACTACATCACTGAAATGAGCCATTATTATGCAGAAAAGGATCAACAGGCCTTTCTCAACCCCAAATTTATAACGTTTCAATTTGTAGTTAGGATCATGACCAGCAATCCCTTCTACTTTCATCAAACCTGTCTCATTAAAGGACTGATCCAGATTTTATAAGACTTCAACACAAACAATCTATGGGTCTTTCTCTGAGGAAAGGAATGAAAAAAAATTAGATTTGAAAAGAATAGTCAAGTAAAATAAGAAATCACAAAAAGTAACTGTAGACTAAATGATCCAGGCCTCTTTTCTGAGATCTGCTTAGGCAACTTACAAGTAATTCTTAGAGATGCTTTCTGGTTCCTATTTGGCTTTTCATACCTGAAACACTGCCCAACTCTTAGCAACTCCCAACCCTCACAGGGGTAGAAGACAGAGAGGACACTGAATATTAAGATTCATCAAGTTCACAGCAAATCCCCCTCTGGCTCTGCTCTAAGTCATTCTAAGTCATGTTGAAGTAGCAAAGCAATAGAAAATTCAGTTCTCATTGCATTTGAGTGTTTTTCTTTAAGCACTGGGCATTGCAACCAAATTTGAAATAGCTTCCTAGTCTAGTTATTAGTAACTTAGTCCTCCTAGAGGAGTGGTTTTTCAACACTTGCTGCTAAGCTACTAAGCTACTAATTTGCTTCAGTCGTGTCTGACTCCGTGCGACCCCACAGACAGCAGCCCACCAGGCTCCCCCGTCCTTGGGATTCTCCAGGCAAGAACACTGGAGTGGGTTGCCATTTCCTTCTCCAATGCATGAAAGTGAAATGTGAAAGTGAAGTCGCTCTGTCGTGCCCAACTCTTAGCGACCCCATGGACTGCAGCCTACCAGCCTCCTCCATTCATGGGATTTTCCAGGCAAGAGTACTGGAGTGGGGTGCCATTGCCTTCTCTGAACACTTGCTGGACATCAAAATGATCCAGTGTACTGTTAAAAACTTCCAGTGCCTGAGTCTATTCTAAAGTTCTGATTGAACAGGTCCTAACAAGGGCCTGAGCATCAGTATTTAACCACTGTCAAGGATATTCTAATGTGAAACTATTAGGGGAAACACACTGACTGAAACCGCCCACCCTGACCAGGCACCATAGTAAACCATCTGGGTGAGTTGTTTTACAACAGGAGGAACATAGAACTAATAAGCCACCACCAACCAGAAGAGTTCAGGAAAGGTCAAAAGGAGATGCCACGTGTCCTTCCATCTCCCAGAATCCTTCTTGTTGGCATCCATCTTGTCTGAGCAATGGGTGCCCCACTGGGAAGAAACCTGAGTCAGAGTGATTGGCCTGAGGAACCCAAAAACTAATCCTATCACTTAAAACCCGAGACGGCAAGCCACATGGCAGAGCCATTCTCTTGGGTTCCCTTACCCTCCTGCTCTCCACCCGGATGCCCCTTCCCAATAAAGTCTCTTATTTGTCAGCACATGTGTCTCCTCCTATAATTCATTTCTGAGTGTTAGACAAGAACCACCTTTTGGGTCCTGTAAGGAGTCCCCGTCTCTGCAAAAAAAAATCAGGGTTAAGATTCACTGACCTAGGGTGTTGAAAGATTCTAAAATATGTATCATATTTGTCTAATGAAGTCTGTATTATAACTGGTAGTTGAAAATTAAACAGCATATTATTTCTTAATTTCAGATTGCTATAAGGATTAATCTATACGGAGACTTAGTGCCCACTTAAGGGTGCACCAAGCAGAGGAGAACGGAGGAGCAGAAAAGAAATTCAGAAACTTCCTATTTTTTTTTGCCCTAAAAAACAGGAATCAGACAATCAGAAAGAACATGATACATATTGATACATTTTTATCAACTGCAATAACAAACCAAAAAAGGAAAAATTTTAAATACATGAAAATGAAAAGCCCAACAAGGTAATGGGACATGAGTAGATGTTAAATATTCCTGGATAACTCAAAATTGCTAGTTGTAGCATATCTGTAGGTGGGGAATTTTTTTTTCAGACATCAGATTAAAGAATCTGACAGTGTGACAGGTTATGACATGATAAGTTCTGTCATTTTGATTCCTTTATTCATTCTCTATCAGTTTTATTAAATAGCAAACATGAATTTTCCTGGACACTATTGTAACAATTATCATACAGCCATTCAGTCTATCAAGAGGAGGACAGGATAGCAAAATAAATAAATAAAATGAAACTGCAGTTTGATATAAGATGGAAAAAAAACCATTTGCCCCAGTTAAAAAAAAAAAAAATAGAGTCAGTTTGAGAAAGAATAGAAAAAAAAATCTATTTTTGATATTCAATGTGATTCCATTTAGCTCCAGAGTTGGCAAAGACTGAAAGAGAAAAATGGTGTCTGTATAGATCAAAATAAGTGCAGTGAAGAAAATGACCTAATTTAGTTGTTTTCAAATTTTCTTTTTGATTTGGAATCCTTTATTTCAACATAAATCTTGGTCAAATGCTCAATATGGAAAATGAAAATAGCAGAGTTGACCTTGGTGAGAAGAAACTGGGAAAAGTTGAAATAAGACCCTTGATGGGTTGGGTGAAAGTGTCTCATGACTTTTAAACTTTTAGCAACCCATGTTCCACATCCTCAGAACTGTAACAAAGATGCAGAAAATAGTTTAAAAGCCACTAATCAAGGGAATTCAGATTCTTCTGCTAACAAAAGAGACATTTTTTTTAAAGAGAAGATTAACTTTTCCACTCATAACAGTAGATATAAGCAAATAGTGCTTTGCTTTGTTTTTTTATCCTACTAATATGTAAATACTTTTGCTGTAGAGGAATCCATTAAACTGTGGAACTGAATTTATGACACATTTACTGAGCACCTTTATATGTTAAGAATTCTACTAAAAGCCAAGGTATAAAGGACTAAATAGAATTAAGGAGTAGGTAGAAAGGGAAAAGAGAAAGATCCTTTAGTCAATTTTATTTATTAACTATTGTTTGAGCACATATTGAGCACCAGACACTGTTCTAAATGCTAAAAATACATAAATGTCCCCACCAGCAAATAAGCAAAACTCCAAAGAACTTATGTTCCATCACAGGAAGATAGAATGTAAATAAACATTAGGACTGAATGAGAAGATGACATCTATGAAGTAAGAACGTTTGGGAATGCTGGAGGTATAGTTACCATTTCAAATAGGGAGATCATTTAGGTCTTATTGAGAAGGTACACTTGAGAAAGACCTGAAGTAGGAAAGGAGTATATCATGAGGATATCTGAGAACACCATTCCAAGCAGAGGGAAGAATCAGTAGAGAGGCCCTGATCTGAGAGAGAGTTTTGTTAGAGGAATAGTGTGGTAGCTGGCTGGGTTTAAGAGAAAGATTTGTAGGACCTGGGGTCAGAGAGGTAAAGAGGTATGGATGGAGCATGGCAGAGCGCACGCGCGCACACACACACACACACACACTCACACACTCACTCACACACTCACTCACACACACTCCCCACAGACAATTGTGTAACTACCACTTTGAGTGAGAAGGTGATCTAACCCAAGGATTTGAGCAGAGGAGTAATATGCTTTGACTTTCATACTAAAAAGGATTATTCTAATTCCTACACTGAGATTAGGTCAGGTTTGGGGAGAAAGCCGGGAATAGTAGAATCCAGAGACATCCAGTAGAATCCATTTAGACAGCTGTTTACAATAGCATAAGTGTGAAAATGAAGTGGTTTGGATTAGGGAGATGAAGAGATTTGCAAGTATTTTCAGATGTTTTTTCAGATGGAGATAAAGGGGCTTCCCAGGTGACTCAGTGATAAAGAATCCACCTGCCATTGCAGCATCTATCCCTCAGTCAGGAAGATCCCCTGGAGTAGGAAATGGCAATCTTGCTTGGAAAATACCATGGACAGAAGAGTCTTGCAGGCTACAGTCCATGAGGTCACAAAACGTCAGACACAATTTAGTGACTGAACACAAGCACGCGCACACAAGATGAAGGTAATAGAATCTTTCGGTGAATTGAATGGATGGATGGTATGAAAGAAAGAATCAGAGTGCAGGATTATTCCTAGATTTTTAGCAGGGAAATTGGAATAATGCATCTTTCAATGTTTTTCCTCATGTTACTGCTTCCACTGATGATGCTTTCTTTTTAGTTTTGCCATTTTAAAATTCTATCAATCTTTCCATTAATGACTAATGTGTTCCCTGCTAACAGAAACATTTATTATTCCCTCAAAATGAAAAGATTGTCTTTCTTTTTGAACAGCCACAGTCTTTTTTGATGTCTTCTCATGGAAACGAAAAGACATTTGCTCCTTGGAAGAAAAGGTATGACCAACCTAGACAGCATATTAAAAAGCAGAGACATTACTTTGCCAACAAAGGTCTGTCTAATCAAAGCTATGGTTTTTCCAGTAGTCATGCATGGATGTGAGAGTTGGACTATAAAGAAAGCTGAGCACTGAAGAATTGATGCTTTTGAACTGTGGTGTTGGAGAAGACTCTTGAGAGTCCCTTGGACTGCAAGGAGATCCAACCAGACCATCGTCAAGGAAATCAGTCCTGAATATTCATTAGAAGGACTGATGCTGAAGCTGAAACTCCAATACTTTGGCTACCTGATGTGAAAAACTGACTGATTGGAAAAGACCCTGATGTTGGGAAAGATTGAAGGCAAGAAGAGGGGGATGACAGAGGATGAGATGGTTGGATGGTATCACTGACTCAATGGACATGAGTTGGAGTAAATTCTGGGAGTTGGTGATGGACAGGGAGGCCTGGCATGCTGCAGTCCATGGGGTCACAAAGAGTCGGACACGACTGAACGACTAAACTGAAAGTGAAACATGGTACGTATCAACACCAGCTTCATACTGGAGCTTTTTGTGATGCTGTCAAGCTTTCTTACTAGACAGCCAGTATTTTCAGGAGAACAAATAAAAGTTGATAACAAGATGGCCCCTGATGTATTAGATGAACAATATTAATGCATAAATGACATTTCCAGAATATGTTTGCGAATTAAAATTTGGCCTTTTCTCATTCATCTGTATCCATACTTTATTTATATCAGTGGTTACTTTTTTTTTTGCCAGTTATAAACAGAATATATTAATAGGTTCAATAGAGGATGAGGATTAGTTGATAAGGCAAATAATTTGATAGAGAAGAGATTGCAAAGGTGGCTATTTTAATTTTGTGAAGAAATAGGTAACTGTAGGAAGTGGCGGAAAGCCTATTTTATTAAACACTTACTGTTATGTGTCAAGTGCTTTATGTCTGATCTTCTTTTATCCTCAAAAGTGTGTAGATATGTGCTCAGCATTTCCATTCTGCAGATAAGAGAGATGAGAATCAAAGAAGTGAAATAACCTTGCAAAAGTCACATCATTCATGTGGTGCAGGAACTCAAGTCCTTTGATCCTCGACTCCTTGCCTTTGCCTTTTGTATCACGTTGCTTCCCCAGATCACTGGCCTTTCTTTCTACACTATAAATTCAATAAGAATGTTTTGAAAGTTTCTTTTATTTAAATGTAAATTTATGGAAAATTGAAAGGCAAGTAAACAACTTTGCATATAGAGTCTGGAGCAACTGAAGGTTACCTGAGTACCTGTCACGAAGGGCACTGAAAGCTTTATGTCAGGAAGCAAAAGCTAAGACTCCATCGTTGTTGTCTAGTCACTCAGGTGTGTGCAACCCCATGGACAGTAGCCCTCCAGGATCCTCTGTCCATGAGATTTTCCAGACAAGAATACTGGAGTGGGATTGCCATTTCCTTCTTTAGGGGATCTTCAATCTTTAAGGACTGAACTCAAATCTCCTTCATTTCTCGCACTGGCAGGCAGACTTTTTACCACTGAATAACCTGGGAAGCACATAAGACTCCATGGTACCTGGCAAACACGCACACACAGTGATTTAAATAAGCCCCACCTCCTTGTTAAAAAGTCACCATAATGTGGAAAGAAAACAACTTCTAATTAGAAGTAATGAAACGGTTCTTAAGCAGTTGACTTGCTTTTTACACTCCTTTCTAGGAAATATCTCTAGAAGCACTAAAGCTGTTTTGATTCTAAATGTGTTTATTTTAATAAAGCTACTTTTTAAAAGATCATACAGAACGGTAAGTTCTGAAAGACAGAATCTGTTCTGTTAGAGCCCTGAAATTCAAAACAAAGCTGAGCAGTAAATTGATAATTCAGAGAAGGTGTAAAAATAGAATCTTTGATCCCTCCTGGGCATTAGTATCACTTTTTTTTTTTTTTTTTTTCTAAAGAAGAAAGGAGCTTTCTGTTAACCTCATAGTCTTTCCATCTGTAGCTGAGATCAAAGAAAAATAATCTTTTTTTAAGTTGGCATAGAAAATGTAGCCAGAAATTTGGTCACTGTTTTAACTTAGATTGGTTTAGGGCTGAGGTCAATCTGAGATGTTGAGAAAAGGAGAAATTTTACATTTCCTGAAAAGCAAATTGTAATAATAATTCATCTTTTAACTAAATGCATTAAGGGCATAGTGTGTTTTGAGCTCTGCTGTCAGTAACTGAGATTCAGAGATAAAACCAAGAGTCTGCATCCTCAAGGGATTTCATCTATCTGTTAGGTGAGTTGAAAAGTGAAAGTAAGTCAGTCATGTCCAACTCTTTGTGACCCCATGGCCTGTAGGCCCACCAGGCTCAGACTTTGTCCATGGGATTCCCTAGGCAAGAATACTGGAGTGGATTGCCATTTCCTTCCCCAGGGGATCTTCCTGACCCAGTGATCAAACCCAGGTCTCCTGCATTGCAGGCAGATTCTTTACCGTCTCAGCCACCAAAGAAGTCCATTAGGTGAGACACATGTAGAAATCTGGAGAATTGGAAGACAATAGGCTGGGGGTGGTTTAAATTATTACACTTGTTTCATTTAATACAAGGCTTATACTTTTTATAAGAAGGAAGACCTTTTTTATTAAAAGCGTGTGCTGTGTGTTCAGTCCTGTCTAACTATTTGTGATCCCATGGGCAGTAGCTGGCCAGACTCCTCTCTCCATGGAATTTCCCAGGCAAGAATACTGGAGTGGGTTGCCGTTTCCTACCCTAGGGGATCTTCCCAACCAGTGTCTCTGATGTCTCCTGCAAGGGCCAGTGGGTTCTTTACTGCTAGTGTCACCTGGGAAGCCCCCTTTATTAAAAGAGGGTTATTTAATACAAGACTTGTGCTTTTATAAGAAGCAAGTTTCCCTTCCCCAACCTGATGGAAAAGGAAAACACTAAATGCTGAGGACATGTATATTAAATAAATTATTCAACTTTAGAAGTTCACACTTGAACAAGTTAATGTGCGAGTGACCATCGTGAAGCATTAGAAAAAGTGAATCTCACCCTAATCCTGCAATAGAATCACAGATGCTGAAACAGAAGCTCCATGGGCATGGCCATGGCATTTCTATTTTTAAAAACCTTTCAGATGATTCTAACGCTCAGCTAGTATTGAAAACCATTGATTAAGACATACAGGAGACAGGGTTTCCTACAAAGACAGGTAGGTACTGAAAAGTTTCAATTTTGGTTGGGATTCTAGGGAAACTGGAAAAAAAAATACAAAAGGAGACTGAGAAATAGAAAAGGATGAGGAAAGACAAAGAAGCAGAAAGATATGAATGCATGTTTTTGCTCCTGAAACAATGGCAAGCTTGTTTCTGATCCTCTCTCTTGTTGTGGTTTTATTTCACCAAGCAGATTACTGTTATCAGGTTAAACCTTAATCTTTCTTGAAGAATGGGGATTTACAGTTGATTTGTGTTTGTATTCATCCCAACTGGTCACTTTTGTTTTACTCTGCACCCTTCTGGGGATCAGCATAGCAACTGGAAAACACATGATTCTCTCTCAAATGTTGACTTATTTATTCATGCCCTGCGCTGCCCCCCCATTCACACACACACACACCTGTTTATCTGTCTATCTATCTACAGAAAGAGAGAGAGAAAACATCCACCTATTCTGTGCTGACCCTTTACATTCTTAGGAGGAAGTTGCAGATGCATCAAGTGAATATAAACTGTACTGTGATTGGTCGAATTCAGTTCAGTTCAGTTCACTCGCTCAGTCATATCCGACTCTTTGCGACCCCATGAATCGCAGCACGCTAGGCCTCCCTGTCCATCACCAACTCCCAGAGTTCACTCAGACTCACATCCATTGAGTCAGTGATGCCATCCAGCCATCTCATCCTCTGTCGTCCCCTTCTCCTCCTGCTCCCAATCCCTCCCAGCATCAGAGTCTTTTCCAATGAATCAGCTCTTCCCATGAGGTGGCCAGAATACTGGAATTTCAGCTTTAGCATCATTCCTTCTAAAGAAATCCCAGGGCTGGTCTCCTTCAGAATGGACTGGTTGGATCTCCTTGCAGTCCAAGGGACTCTCAAGAGTCTTCTCCAACACCACACTTCAAAAGCATCAATTCTTCCACGCTCAGCTTTCTTCACAGTCCAACTCTCACATCCGTACATGACCACAGGAAAAACCATAGCCTTGAGTAGACGGACCTTTGTTGGCAAAGTAATGTCTCTGCTTTTCAATATGCTATCTAGGTTGGTCATAACTTTCCTTCCAAGGAGTAAGCATCTTTTAATTTCATGGCTGCAATCACCATCTGCAGTGATTTTGGAACCCAGAAAAATAAAGTCAGCCACTGTTTCCACTGTTTCCCCATCTATTTCCCATGAAGTGATGGGACCAGATTAGTTTTCTGAATGTTGAGCTTTAAGCCAACTTTTTCACTCTCCACTTTCACTTTCATCGAGAGGCTTTTTAGTTCCTCTTCATCTTCTGCCATAAGGGTGGTGTCATCTGCATATGTGAGTTTATTGATATTTCTCCCAGCAATCTTGATTTCAGCTTGTGCTTCTTCCAGCCCAGCGTTTCTCATGATGTACTCTACATATAAGTTAAATAAGCAGGGTGACAATATACAGCCTTGACGTACTCTTTTTCCTATTTGGAACCAGTCTGTTGTTCCATGTCCAGTTCTAACTGTTGCTTCCTGACCTGCATACAGATTTCTCAAGAGGCAGTTCAGGTGGTCTGGTGTTCCCATCTCTTTCAGAATTTTCCAGAGTTTGTAGTGGTCCACACAGTCAAAGGCTTTGGCATAGTCAATAAAGCAGAAATAGATGTTTTTCTGGAACTCTCTTGCTTTTTCATGATCCAGCGGATGTTGGCAATTTGATCTCTGGTTCCTCTGCCTTTTCTAAAACCAGCTTGAACATCTGAAAGTTCACGGTTCACGTATTGCTGAAGCCTGGCTTGGAGAATTTTGAGCATTACTTTACTAGCGTGTGAGATGAGTGCAATTGTGCAGTAGTTTGAGCATTTTTTGGCATTGCCTTTCTTTGGGATTGGAATGAAAACTGACCTTTTCCAGTCCTGTGGCCACTGCTGAGTTTTCCAAATGTGCTGGCATATTGAGTGAAGCACTTTCACAGCATCATCTTTCAGGATTTGAAATAGCTCCACTGGAATTCCATCACCTCCACTAGCTTTGTTTGTAGTGATGCTTTCTAAGGCCCACTTGACTTCACATTCCAGGATATCTGGCTCTAGGTCAGTGATCACACCATCGTGATTATCTGGGTCCTAAAGATCTTTTTTGTACAGTTCTTCTGTGTATTCTTGCCACCTCTTCTTAATATCTACTGCTTCTGTTAGGTCCGTACCATTTCTGTCCTTTATTGAATCGTGAATTATGTTCCCACAAAAGGAATGTGCAGAAGTCCCAATTCCCAGTATCTGTGACTGTGACCTCATTTTGAAACTAAATAGGGCCCTGTGGGGCTCCCAAGCACAGAAGCCTTTGTGTTCCCCATTTCTTGTAGGCAAGACTCCAGCCTTCAGGACCTTCCATGAGTCCCAAAGGACAGATTCGAACAGTTGCTAATCAAGGGAGGAGCAGCCAAGAAATCACCTGAGGTTAGACTAAAGGAAACCAGTGCTGTGCTGTGCTTAGTCACTCAGTGGTGTCTGACTCTTTGCAACCCCATTACTGTAGCCTGCCAGGCTCCTCTTTCCATGGGATTCTCCAGGCAAGAATACTGGAGTGGGCTGTCATGCCCTCCTCCAGGGGATCTTCCCAACCCAGGGATCGAACCCAGGTCTCCCGCACTGCAGGCAGATTCTTTACCATCTGAGCCAACACAGAAGCCCAAGATTACTGGAGTGGGTAGCCTATCCCTTCTCCAGATCTTCCCAATCCAGGAATAGAACCGGGGTCTCCTACATTCCAAGTAGATTCTTTACCAGATGAGCTACCAGGAAAGCCCTAAAGGGACTGGGGAAGCTCATTAAGATTAAGAGACCGACCACCCGAGACCCTGAACACACCCTTATCAGCAAATCCACCCTTGAACCTTTGCCATAAAACTTCGCACCAAACTCCCCTGAGCTGGAACACATAGGATTTCTAAGCAGGATCTCTCTGTGTATCCCTTTGCCTGGCAAAGTAATAAAGCTATCCTTTTCTACTTCACCCAAAACTCTGTCTCTGAGATTCAATTTGGCACCAGTGCACAGAGAGGTTGATTTTCGCATCAATTTGGAAAATAATTCTTTGTAGATGTAATCAAGTCAAGATGAGGTCATTAGAGTAAGCCCAAATCCAATATGACTCATGTCCCACTTCTGACACATCCCTTGGGCTTCCCTGGTGGCTCAGTGGTTAAAGTGTCTTCCTGGAATCCGGGAGACCCGGGTTCGATCCCTGGGTCTGGAAGAAGGAAATGGCAACCCACTTCAGTACTCTTGCCTGGAGAATCCCATGGAGGGAGGAGCCTGGTAGGCTACAGTCCATGGGGTCGTAAAGAGTCGGACACAACTGAGTGACTTCACTAACACTGACATATAAGAAGGGAACACAGAGACATAGACAGATACACACAAGAAGAATGCCATGTGATTATAGAAGCAGAGATTGAAGTGTTGTAGTTGCCAGTCAAAGGCCATCTGGGGCTACCAGAAGCTGGAAGAGGCAAAGTTTTTTCTCCTGGAGACTTTGAAAGGAACATAGCCCTCTGCCAACACTGTGATTTCAAACTCTAGAACCCAGAATAGGGAAAGAATAAATTTCTATTGCTTTACACTGCCATGTTTATAGTACCTTATTACAGCAGTTGTAAGAAACTATACACCTACCTTTACATGATAGGGAATCATATACCTTATTAGGTTGTGGATGAAATTCATAGAGATTTACCCTAAAAAGGGAAGAAAGTAGGCCCATTGCTTCCTTTCTTTTTTAACCTATCACATAGAGACATAACTATATGAGCAATCATATAATGTGAGATATTTATTAAGTGGGAAAGAACTTACATGTTGTCATAGGAACACATAATAGGGACCCCTAATTTAGTCAGTGGAGAAGGGGTTTCAAGGGAAGTCAAAGAAAGTCTTCTATGAGGAATGGTTATTTAAGATGATCCTTGAAAAATGAAAGAAGTCAGCCAGACAAAGCAGAAAGAAAGGTGTTCTGGAGAAAAGGAGAGTGTGTAATTGGGCCTAAACTTGAGATATCCTTGGTGTAATTGAAAACCACACAAACATGCTTGCCGGCTGAAGCCTCTCCCACATAATCCTGTTAAAGATGTCATTTACTTACTGTGATGTTTGGCCACTGTTCTTTCTTCCTTCACCTTTTCTTGGAATTCCTTTATCATCTCAACTTAAGACCAGAAGTTCCTTGGTTTTCATTAGTCTCTTTTATTTTGTAAACTCTGATCCAGGAATTTAGGTTCTGGAAATGCATTCCAGAGGATACTAGCATTAGACATAACCCTGGTGGAAAGGGAAAATGGGACGGTTTAGTTTCTGCCTTCTAGTATGCATATAGAGTCTAGGGGAAAACATAGATAAAAGGTCTGGAGAAGGCTTAGACAACAGTTCTCAAATTACAACCTAAAGAAAAATATTCAAAGGATTAACATATTCTGTCTTTAAAAGTTCCCATGAAGTTTGGAGGAATGCTGAATTGTTAACGCTGTCTAGGTTGGTCATAACGTTCCTTCCAAGAGGTAAGCGTCTTTTAATTTCATGGCTGCAATCACCATCCGCAGTGATTTTGGAGCCCAGAAAAATAAAGTCAGCCACTGTTTCCACTGTTTCCCCATCTATTTGCCATAAAGTGATGGGACCAGATGCCATGATCTTGGTTTTCTGAATGTTGAGTTTTAAGACAACTTTTTCACTCTCCTCTTTCACTTTCATCAAGAGGCTCTTTAATTCTTCACTTTCTGCCCTAAGGGTGGTATCATCTGCATATCTGAGGTTATTGATATTTCTCCCAGCAATCTTGTTTCCAGCTTCTGCTTCATTCAGCCCAGCGTTTCTCATGATATACTCTGCATATAAGTTAAATAAGCAGGGTGACAATATACAGCCTTGACGTACTCCTTTTACTATTTGTCAGAATCAAGTTTCTATTGGCTACAACCAAGAATATGCTTACAAGATATCTCTGATTACATTGCTTCATGGAACATATTTTGGGGGAAAGTAGTTTAGGAATCCATGGATATACCCAAAATAGTATCATGGGACATGTCCTTTTAGCCATCTCTGACCAAGGCCCAGATGCCTTCAATAGTCCAATCTTTTCTTCTAATGCCTCCTAGAGAAGTAAGAAAATTAGGATCTACTGTTGGTAAGGATATGGAGAAAAGGAAATTCTCATACTCTGTTGTGGGAATGCAAATAGGTGCAACAACTGTGGAAAACAGTGAGCCTCAAAGTCAAGTGGGCCTTAGGAAGCATCACTACAAACAAAGCTAGTGGAGGCAATGGAATTCCAGTTGAGTTATTTCAAATCTTAAGAGACGATGCTATGAAAGTGCTGCAGTCAATATGGAAATTTGGAAAACTCAGCAGTGGCCACAGGACTGGAAAAAGTCAGTTTTCATTCCAATCCCAAAGAAAGGCAATGCCAAAGAATGCTCAAAGTACTATACGATTGCACTCATCTTACACACTAGTAAAGTAATGCTCAAAATTCTCCAAGCCAGGCTTCAGCAATATGTGAACCATCAAACTCCAGATGTTCAAGCTGGATTTAGAAAAGCCAGAGGAACCAGAGATCAAATTACCAACATCCGTTGGATCATCCAAAAGGCAAGAGTTCCAGAAAAAAAAAAACATCTATTTCTGCTTTATTGACTATGCCAAAGCCTCTGACTGTGTGGACCACTACAAACTCTGGAAAATTCTGAAATAGATGGGAATACCAGACCACCTGACTTGCCTCTTGATAAATCAGTATGCAGGTCAGGAAGCAACAGTTGGAACTGGACATGGAACAACAGACTGGTTCCAAATAGGAAAAGGAGTTCGTCAAGGCTGTATATTGTCACCCTGCTTATTTAACTTATATGCAGAGTACATCATGAGAAATGCTGGGCTGAGGATGTCCAAGCTGGAATCAAGATTACCGGGAGAAATATCAGTAACTCAGATATGCAGATGACACCACCCTTAGGGCAGAAAGTGAAGAAGAACTAAAGAGCCTCTTGATGAAAGTGAAAGAGGAGAGTGAAAAGTTGTCTTAAAACTCAACATTCAGAAAACTAAGATTATGGCATCTTGTCCCAACACCTCATGGCAAATAGATGGGAAAACAGTGGAAACAGTGGCTGACTTTATTTTTCTAGGCTCCAAAATCACTGCAGATGGTAAGTGCAGCCATGAAATTAAAAGACACTTGCTCCTTGGAATAAAAGCTATGACCAACCTAGACAGCATATTAAAAAGCAGAGACATTACTTTGCCAACAAAAGTCTGTCTAGTCAAAGCTACGGTTTATCCAGTAGTTATGCATGGATTTGAGACTTGGACTATAAAGAAAGCTGAGTACTGAAAAATTGATGCTTTTGAACTGTGGTGTTAGAGGACTCTTGAGAGTCCCTTGAACTGCAAGGGGATCCAACTAGTCCATCCTCAAGGAAATCAGTCCTGAATATTCATTGGAAGGACTGATGCTGAACCTGAAACTCTAATACTTAGGCCACCTGATGTGAAGAATTGACTCATTGGAAAAGGCCCTGATACTGGGAAAGATTGAAGGGGGGAGGAGAAGGGGATGACAGAGGATGAGATGGTTGGATGGCATCACCGACTCAATGGACATGAGTTTGAGTAAACTTCGGGAGTTGGTGATGGACAGGGAGGCCTGGCATGCCTTAGTCCATGGGGTCACAAAGAGTCGGATATGACTGAGTGACTGAAATGAACTGAACTGAACTTGGAAAACAGTATGGAGGTTCCTTAAAAACTAAAAATGGAACCACCATATGACCCAGCAATTCCTCTCCTGGGCATATATCAGAAAAAAACAAAAAACACTAATTTGATAAGATATATGAACCCCAGTGTTTATACCAGCAATATTTATAGTTCTCACGATATGGAAACAACTTAAGTGTCCATCAAGAGATAAATGAACAAAGAAGATGAGATATACATGTGTATATATTTGCATATATACATATATACATATATGTATATACACACTTACAATGAAAGACTATGCAGCTATAGGAAATAATGAACTTTAGCCATTACAGCAACATGGGTAGACTTGGAAGGCATTATGCTAAGTGAAATAAGTCAGACAGAGAAATAGTGTGCGGTATCAACTTTTATGTGGAATCTAAAATATATAGCAAATTAGTGAATATAATAAAAAAGAAGCAGACTCAGAGATTCAGAGAACAAACTGGTGGCTACCAGTTAGGGAAAGATGGGCAATATGTACATAGGGGATTAAGAGGTACAAAATTTAGATATAAAATAAGCTACAGTGACACATATAATATGGTGAATAAAGCCAATGTTTTGTATCTGTGTGGTGGTGGTTTGAAAGTGAAAGTGAAAATGAAGTCGCTCAGTCGTGTCCAACTCTTTGCGACCCCGTGGACTATATAGCCCACCAGGCTCCTCCATCCATGGGATTCTCCAGAAAAGAATACTGGAGTGGGTTGCCATTTCCTTCTCCAGGGGATCTTCCCCACCCAGGGACTGAACCCAGGTCTCCCGCATTGCAGGCAGACACTTTAACCTCTGAGCTAGGGTGGTGGTTTAGTGGCCAAGTTATGTTTGACTCTTGGGACCTCATGGACTGTAGCCTGCCAGGCTCCATTGTGCATGGGATTTCCCAGGCAAGAACACTGGAGTAGGTTGCCATTTCCTTCTCCAGGGGATCTTCCCAGCCCAGGAATTGAACTCATGTTTCCTCATTGCAAGTGGATTCTTTACTGCTGAATCACTAAGAAAGCTATAATATCTATCAGTGGAGCATAACCTTTAGAATTGTGAATCACTATATTGTACAGCTATAACATAATATTAGGCATCAACTATACATCAATTAAAAATAAATAAAAGAAGAAAAGCAAAAACATAATAATAATAAGGAAGATCAGTATCACATATTCCTGAAGGCAGTCCATATACTCTGTCTTAGCATGTATTTCAGGTCCATGAACATCAACCATAGAAAACTTCTAACCTTTTCCCCGATGTATCATTTATTCTTATCCTGACCCCACTGAGAAATAATCAGGCTCTTTGTGACAGAATGTTATCCTTTACTGCTTCTACTACGTGAAACAATACAGCAGATATAGGCCATAGAGTTGGGAGGACTTAGGATGGACTCCGGAGAAGGAAATGGCACCCCACTCCAGTACTCTTGCCTGGAAAATCTCATGGATGGAGGAGCCTGGTAGGCTGCGGTCCATGGGGTCGATAAGAGTCGGACACAACTGAGTGACTTCACTTTCACTTTTCACTTTCATGCATTGGAGAAGGAAATGGCAACCCACTCCAGGGTTCTTGCTTGGAGAACCCCAGGGACTGGGGAGCCTGGTGGGCTGCCATCTATGGGGTCGCACAGAGTCGGACACGACTGAAGCAACTTAGCAGCAGCAGCAGCAGTAGGATGGACTCCTACTTTGACAAATACTTGTTGATTGAAGTACAGGAAGAAGAGATGTCAGAACAACATCTTCCAGAATGTGTTTCTTTTGATGAATTCCCTTAACAAGTTGTTGGTAAATTATCTTCAGCTTAGACATGGAGAATTGTGTGCTGAAGTTCTCCAAATGTTTGGGTGTAGAGCTTAGCATCTCCATTATTCAGTAACAGTATTGCTTTGGGCTGAATCACTTAAATTCCCTAAGAATCAGAGACTTATGTGTAAAATGAAATGCAATAGTGAGGGTTCTGTTATAAATGTCAGAAAACCTTATCTACCCTGGGTTAAGCTGAAAAGAATTTTTTTTCATAACTGAGTAGATGAAAGATGAACATTGACTTCAGATGAGGCTTGATTCAGGATTCAATCAATATCACCTGGATCCAATTTCACCTCTATTTTTTATAGTTTCACTTCACTTTTGTCCCCCTCCATCTTAAGCAATTTATTCTCTTAAAATACCAAAACCAGCTATTCTCAAGGACACATTCAAGTTTAGATGCAGGAGAAAATAAGAATGTTTCTTTCTGAGAAGTTCCAGAGAAAATGACATTGTCATTTATATTGTTTATGAACTGCCAATAGGCTCAAATTTGTCACATGCTTCAACTCTTGTGTTAATCCACTGGAGTTTAATTAACAAAGTGGAGAAAATAATATGGCTACTCAAAAGGAAATTAAAGTTTACTAAACATGATTAGGGCACTATGTGGCACTAGTGGTAAAGAACCTGCCTGGCAATGCAGGAGACATAAAAGACACAGGTACCATCCCTGGGTCAGGAATGGTAGGCGAGCATGGCAAACCACTCCAATATTCTTGTCTGGAGAATCCCATGGACAAAGGAGCCTGGCAGGCTACAGTACATAGGGTTGCAAAGAGTCGGACACGACTGAATCAACTTAGCACACAAACAGGATTAGAATCAATGCATATTAGGATGAAAACACAGCAGAGGGCCATAATATCTCAGACTTCTGTAAAGCTTGTATAAGATAATGTGCTCAGTCACTCAGTCGTGTCCAGCCCTTTGTGACTCCATGGACAGTAAACCACCAGGCTCTGCTGTCCGTGGAATTTTCCAGGCAAGAGTATTGGAGTGGGTTGCCATTGCCTACTCTGTATAAGATAATATGTATAAAATACTCAACACATTGAGAGAGAACTGAATTATTTCAAAATATTGCTACTTTACAAGTGCACGATGCTTAAATATACTCTAAACTGTATTTAAGTCCTAATCATTCACATCAAAGACAAGAAGACGTGCTAAAATTATGCCACAGTGCTAAAAAATTAAGCTTTTCATATACAGTGTGAGATGGGAAAAGGTAAAAGACCTTGTGTGACCATGAAGAATGTTATACTTGATTCTTCTTTTTGATACTTCTTTCTTGGAGGATCAAACTCTTGCTCTGACTTCCCTCATGCTACTGACACAGTAAGAGGGACCTGGAATCACCTACATGGAGGGTTGCATTCTTCTAACCTATCTTGAGATTCTGTCTTGGCAAATAAGGAGGTAGCCAAGGGAAAGAAGTCTGGGCATCCTATTTGACTTGTGTTTCTTATTTAAAAATAAATAAATAAATTCCTGTAGTTTCCACATTCTCTCTTCCAGTTGAATAGAAGACTCTGTGAGGGCTGGTTGCCTAATTTCATCCACAAACATAGCCTGTTCACAGGCCTGGCATATCACTTTGGTCTCTTATTTAGATGTTTAGATGTTCAGCTTTTGAAACTATAGTCATGATTCAGAAGAGGCTTTCCTGGTGGCTCAGACAGTAAAGAGTCTGCCTGTAATGTGGGAGACCAAGATTTGATCCCTGAGTCAGGAAGATCCCCTGGAGAAGGAAATGGCAACCCACTCTAGTATTCTTGCCTGGATAATTCCATGGACGAAGGTGGTTTACTGCCCATGAAGTCAGAAAGAGTTGGACATGACTAAGCGACTAACACTTTCTTTCACGATTCATAAGTTTCAGATAGCAGATATGTTTTTTTCTGGACATCCAACGGCCAAAAAAATGGCTCTTTCCTTTCCACAGACAGACTAGAATTCAAAAATCAATTATGGAAATATAGAATGACTCTTTCTTTCTGTCCTTCAGGCTTTATTCAACTCTCCAGTTATTTTGTGGCCCCAGCAAATAAGGAGGTCTGGCAGTGTCTGTCTGATGACAGTTCAGGAAATAAAGCAAAAAGAGGAGTCCAGACACACTGAATCATTTTGCCTGAGAAGATACAGCTGGTCAAGCAGTTTGTTAACTGAACTGAGGTTTTGCTACCATAAAGATCTATATATTAGTTCAGACTGCCATTACAGAATACTACTGAAGTGTTTAAAGCAAAGAAAATTAATTTTTACAGTTTTGGAGGTTTGAAGTCCAAGGGTTAATTTATAATGAGACCTCTCTTCTTGACTTTCAGATAGCTGCCTTCTTTCTCTGTCTTCACATAGTCTTTCCTCTGTGTGCTTGTGGGGAGAGAGAGTGATCTTTGGTGTCTCCTCCTCTTCTTTTAAGGTCACCAATCCTGTTGGATAGGGCCCCACCCTTATGATCTCATTTAAATTTAATTGCTCCTTTAAAGACCCTATTTTAAAACAGAGTCACATTGTGGGGTTAGAACTTTAGCATAAGAATTTGGGGCCAATATAATTCAGTCCATTACAGAAACCAAGAAGCAAATGTGTGAAAATGAAAGTGTTAGTCACTCAGTCATGTCCAACTCTTTGTGACTCCATGAACTGTATCCCACTAGACTCCACTGTCCACGTAATTCTCCAGGCAAGAACACTGGAATGGGTAGCCATTCCCTTCTCCAGGGGATCTTCCTGACCCAGGGATCAAACCCATGTCTCCTGCATTGCAGGTGGATTCTTTACTGTCTGAGCCACCAGGAAAGCCCAGCCAAGAAACAAAACTCTGAAGCTATTCAAATCTGTTGTGGTCAGAAATCATCTCTCTGTTTGTCTTTGTGTGGTAAAATGGGGCCACTGATCACAATTTTATAGAAGCAGAAAAAAGTGACAAAGTTGTGACTGTCTGTGGCATCTGAAAATTTCCCAGGAAAAGAGACTTACAAAATATATATCAATACACTCTTTGCAGCATAATTCTTCATCAGCAATCCCTACATTCTTTCTTCACCAAGAATCCAAGATTTCTGGAAGCAGTATCAGTGTGGCTATGAGATTCTCTCAACTCTGCTTTCTGTCTGGTACTTCCCAGGCCTGAGGTTCTCATTAAATAAATGCATCTCTCCCATCCGTATCCCTCCTCCTTCTTTCACAACACCTGTTCCATAATATTATGTTTTTTTTTTCCCCTCTTGCTCATTAGACGTGAGCATATTCTAAATTAAGTCTTCACTTCTTGGTTTTAATTGGATAATCACTTTTACTTTTAGATTAGCCAAAGTGTTTACAGACACAATCTGCACGCTTATGCTTAATTTAGGGATGAGTATTTACTAGAATGCTGGAAGGGAGTCTTTTCATAATCTGGCCAGCCTTCTTAATGTGGCATTGGAGGGCAGGAAATAGCAAGAAACTAATCCAGTGCATAAGTGGACTAATTGTATAAATATATATATGTTTATATTTACATATTCATGTGTACTTATAATACATTTGCAATTATGTGCATATATATGCTTGTAAATGCAATTTTCATTTAATATTTTATCATGAGTTTTATCATTTTACTACTCTTCAGAAATATTATTGATGCTTGTTAAATATATCATTATATAAGATAGCTTGTGATGGGCTGTGCTTAGTCACTCATTCCAACTCTTTGTGACCCCATGGACTACAGCCCGCCAGGGTCCTCTGTCCATGGAGAATCTCCAGGCAAGAATACTGGAGTAGGTTGCCATGCCCTCCTCCAGGCTTCTTCCCAATCCATGAATTAAAACCAGGTCTCCTGCATTGCGGGTGGCTTCTTTACCATCTGAGACACCAGGGAAGCCCATAAGATAGCTTATAACTAACCACAAGTCTGGAAGGTAGATTTCTTAGCATAATTTGTGGATGGTATATTATTAGCTAGTAAGCTTAAATGACTTCCTTAAGTTGATTAAATAAGTGATGAAGATAGGATCACCTGAGAGGGAGATGTTGGTCAAAGGGTATAAATTTTTACTTGAAGGTAAGGCAATGGCACCCCACTCCAGTACTCTTGCCTGGAAGATCCCATGGACAGAGGAGCCTGGTAGGCTGCAGTCCACGGGGTCTCGAAGAGTCGGAAACGAGTGAGCGACTTCACTTTCACTTTTCACTTTCATGCATTGGGGAAGGAAATGGCAACCCACTCCAGTGTTCTTGCCTGGAGAATCCCAGGGACGGGGAGCCTGGTGGGCTGCCGTCTATAGGGTCGCACAGAGTCGGATATGACTGAAGCGACTTAGCGGCAGCAGCAAGTTCTGGGTATCTAATGTAAAGTATAATAGTTGCAGTTAATTTTAATAATATTTTGCTGTACACCTGAAGTTTTCTAAGCAAGCAGATATTAAGTATTCTTATCATACAAAACAAAACAAAACAAAACACGGTAAGGTATCCATAGTAATGATATCCATTACCATGTGAGGTAACGGATATGTTAATCGGGGCTTCGTGGGTGGCTTAGAGGTAAAGAATCTGCCTACACTGCAGGAGATACAGGAGATGCAGGAGACGCTATTTAGATCTCTGGGTTAAGAAGATCCCCTGGAGGAGGAAGTGGCGGCCCACTCCAGTATCCTTGCCTGGAAAATTCCATAGACAGAAGAGCATGGTGGACTTAAGTTCATAAGGTTGCAAAGAGTTGGACACGACTGAAGAGACTGAGCACACATGCATGTGTGATATATATACATATATATATGAGGTGATGGTATGCTAATTCGCTCAATTGTAATCATTTAACAATGTACACATATATCAAATCATCATATTATATAGTTTTAGTATATTAAATTTTTGTCAATTATACCTCAAGAAATCTGGAAAAACAAAAATAAGGATAATAGCTGTTATTTCATGTGGTTGTTGTGAGAAGTAATTGAATTCATTGATATTTCTGTTGTTGCATAACAAATTAATAAAAATTTAACACGTGAAAACAACACTTGGTTATTACCTCACAGTCCTTGTAGGTCAGAGGTTTGGCGTAAGTTCTGCTCTGTGCGGGTGCAGTGCTCAGTTGTTCAGTCGTGGCTGACTCTTTGCAACCCTTTGAACTACAGCCCGCCAGGCTGCTCTGTCAATGGGAATTTCCGGGCAAGAATATTGGAGTGGGCTGCCGTTTCCTCCTCCAGGGGATCTTGCTGACCTAAGGATCGAACCTACATCTCTTGCGTCTCCTGCATTGCAGGTGGATTCTTTAGCACTGAGCCATCGGGGAAGCCCTCTGTGCTCTGCGTAACACAAGGCTAAAACCAAAGTGTAGGCCAAACTAAGTTATTAACTGGAGGTTCTGGGGAAAAATCTCCTTCCAACCTCATTCTTCCTGCTGATAGAATTCAGTTCCTTGTGGTGTGGTATTGTAGTCCCTCTCTTTGATGGCTATCAGCTAGGAGTTGCACTCAGCTCCTAGATGTTACTGTTAAGTCTTGATGCACAATCTCCTCCATCTTTAAACCAGTATTGGCACATCCAATACTTTTCCTGCTCCAAATCTGAATTCCTTTAGTTACTAGCCAGAGAAAACTTACTACCTTTAAAGGGCTCATGGAATTTGGTAAGTTTATCCAGAAAATGTCCCTATCTTGAGATCAACTATGCCATATAGCATAATTTAATCCCAATAGGAAAATTCATCAGAGTTACAATCCACAGGGTTATGTATGCAGACAAAGAGGTGAAAAATCTTGGATACTATCTTAGAATTCTGCAGGTAAAGCATTTAGAAAGTTAACCATTCATAACAAGTGTTTGTTATGAATAACTAACTAAAATATCAATATAGAACATTCCTCAATATCTAGAATTATCAGAATTTAGAATCATCACTGCACAGTAAAACTGAAACCCACCTACATATTTTCATCATTTTGTTATGAAAAAAATCTGAATGAAGACTAAAACAATTTAGGTTCTGCAAAGTGTAAGATACTGTCTAAAGGCGACTTTATATAACAGAATTCAGAATTCTCAAACATGTGCATCTTCTGCCTTCTTCTGGTGCTTTGAAGCATGGCATGAGAATGTTTTTCTTTTACAAGGGAGGAATTTTTAAAAGTATTGATTTCCTGTTTGAATATCACAGAATCTTTGTTGGTCTTAATTTGGGGATGTTTTAGTTCACAACATGCAGCATTACTAGCCACATTGACTTCAGTGTTTTAATTAAATATAAGAAGAATATTCAGAGTAATGAATATTCTTCTTATATGTAATTAGATACAGGTGCCACCTAACTACATGAGTGATTTGCAGCCACTGCTATGGTGTTCATTGTAAGACACGTAGGTTGAGTAAGCAAACCAACAAGAGACGGTTCAATCAACATAGTGGGTCTGCAAGAGTGCAGTGAATTTCCAAAGAAGGTTTAGAAAGTCAAATCTTTCCAGAGAAATTCAGAAACTTCCTGTGGTGAAATAAGGTTTTATCCTCTCTGTTCATAACTGTCCTTGCAAACCTTTGTCCCTAGTACCTTTTTTGGATTTCGGTGGATTTAGATAGCTATTTGCGTAACTATCTCAGAATCACTCACATCTAACAGGTCACTTCTATGTATTTCATTGTTGAGTTCTGTGTCTCTTTATCTTTTCTTTCCCCCAACCTGATACTGTGTAGAGCTGGCTAAAGAACTTCATTTCCTTCATAGTCCCAGCATAGACACCGCACAGGAAAGTACCTAGTTAATAGTCCTTAAACATGTTAACTCAATGCTCTTAAAGGAGACCTACAATAAAAGGGCTGTTGTGGAGGTAATATAATCACAGGATGATAACGGGGGAAAAGAACTTTAGAATCTCAAACTCTCATCAGAAATGAGAAGAACAAGTATCAACAATTAGTATGTTATGTCCCAGATCACATAGCGGATCATCCATGCTATTTCTCTATATTAACTTTCTTAATTTCCCTTAATTCTAGTGGACAGTTTTTGTATTCCTTGTTTGCAGACAACTGAGTTTATACTCTGGTGCTGTTTCTTTATAAGTTTCTATTCATTTATATGTATTAGAGTATAAGCAGTGTGTACATATGGTCCAGATATATGTTTCAAATATCAAGTGAGATTGGTGTCATTGGCAGAACTTTGGCCCCCATAACAGTGAGCCCTCTGATAAGTCTATGAATATATTTTATTACATGTCAAAAGGAATTTTCAGATTGCTGATCAGGTAACCCTAAAAGAGGGAGGTTGTGCTCTGTTTTCCAGTTGGGTCTAATATAAACAAAGAAGATTTTAAAAGTGGAAGAAGGAGGCAGAAAATCAGTGAGAGAGAGATTAAAGGCTAGGAGAACTATAGATCCAAAACATGACAGGGACTTCACCCACCACTGCTGCCTTTAAAGACAAAGGGACCTGAAGCCAAAGAAGGCAGACAGCTTCCAGAAGATAAGAATGACCCTGAGATGACAGCCAGCAAGGAAATAAGGACTTCAATCATGCAACTGCATAGAGTGAATCCTGCCAACAACTTAAATGATTATGGAAGTAGATTGGGGATCCAGAAAGAAACAGAGCCCCGCAGGCATCTTGATCTTGACTTTGTAAGACTTGAAGCAGCAAAATAAGCTGAGCTCACCAGACTCTGACCTATAAAACTGTAGTGCTGTTAAATGGGTGTGGTTTCATGCTTCTAAATTTGTGGTAATTTGATACTCAGTAATAGAAAGCTAGTGCAATTGGCTTTTAATGACTTCTCTTAGGAGGATTGGTGGATGGCTTTTGTATGGGTTTCATAGTCCCTCAATGCTTAGCCTTTTTTGATAAGAATCAGTACAACACACAGCTGGTTGTTTAAAAAGCAAGCTTGATGATTTGATATCTTGAAGATAAACTAATGCAACTGGATACAAACCTGGTTTCTGAATTTTCCTCCACTTTCTGAGATCTGCTCATCAAAGTACATTTCTCTCCCAAACAGATGAGGATGAACCCAGTTTCTTAGGTCATTAACACACTGCCTATTTGATTCCATAACACCCCTGCTCTGTTATCAGCACATGTCAACTCCTTTTGGTATTGATTCTAACACTTCATTCTCAATCTTGACTAGGAATTTTCTCTTTATTTCTCATAGCAGATCTCAAGCAAAGAGATCTCATGAGTTTGGATTTGAATAGCCATATGAATTAAGTATTGAAGTCTTCATTTTTATTTTTTAAATAGTATTTATCTTCACTGTGATACTTAATAGATTATATTTCAGTATAATTTTAGATTTATGGAAAAACTGAACAGATAGTACAGTTCCATATATTCACCCTACCTCCATTTCCCACCTCCTTCCTACACTCACAAACAGATTCCCTTGTTATTATATTATTATCTTATTACATTAGTTATAGTTAATGGACCAGTACCAACACATTAAAACCTATAATTTGCATTAAAGTTTCAGTTCAGTTCAATTCAGTCGCTCAGTCATATCTGACTCTTTGCGACCCCATGAATCGCAGCACGCCAGGCCTCCCTGTCCATCACCAACTCCCAGAGTTCATTCAGACTCACGTCCATCGAGTCAGTGGTGCCATCCAGCCATCTCATCCTCTGTCGTCCCCTTCTCCTCCTGCCCCCAATCCCTCCCAGCATCAGAGTGTTTTCCAATGAGTCAACTCTTCGCATGAGGTGGCCAAGGTACTGGAGTTTCCGCTTTAGTATCATTCCTTCCAAAGAAATCCCAGGGCTGATCTCTTTCAGAATGGACTGGTTGGATCTCCTTGCAGTCCAAGGGACTCTCAAGAGTCTTCTCCAATACCACAGTTCAAAAGCATCAATTCTTCGGTGCTCAGCCTTCTTCACAGTCCAACTCTCACATCCATACATGACCACTGGAAAAACCGTAGCCTTGACTAGATGGATCTTTGTTAGCAAAGTAATATCTCTGCTTTTCAATATGCTATCTAGGGTGGTTTACTCTTGCATTATACAGTTTTATAGATTTTAACAAATGTACATGTCTACCATTACAGTATCATGCAGAATCGTTTCACCCTAGTGATCTCCTGCAGTTCACCTATTCATCCTTCTCCTTCCTCTAATTGAAACTCTTGATAACAATGAATCTTTTTATTTTAACTATAGTAAAAATGCCATATTTCTTTCAAAATGCCATATAGTTGGAATCTTAAAAGATGTACCCCTTGGAGACTGGCATTTTTCACTTAATATACACTTAAGGTTCCTCCTTGTGTTTTTGTGGCATATTAGTTGATTTCTTATTATCACTGAATAGTATTCCATTGTATGGATATACCACAATCTGTTTACCAATTCACCTATAGAAGGAGATCTTGGTATGTCTCTATCTGGGGGCTATCACAAATAAAGCTAATAACATGCCTGGACAATTCCATGGACAGCGGAGCCTAGAGGGCTACAGTCCATGGGATTGCAAAGAGTCAGACACAGCTGAGTGACTGAGCATGCGCATCTCTCTCTTACATCTCCTGCGTGGGCAAGCAGATTCTTCACCACTTGTGCCAACTGGGAAGCCCATGGCTTCCATATTATAGTTAATTATTTTTTGACTCCTTCGAAACCTAGGCAGGAAAAAAGAATACTATTTACCATGAGCTGTCTCACAGACTCCAACAAAAACTAAAAACTCAGAAGGTTAAGTAACCCATATAAAGTCAAGCAGTTAGCAATTAGCACAGCCAAAAATTCAATCAAAATTGGTCAAACTCCAAACTCTGTATTCATTGCACATATGATCCTTTTCCAAAGTACTTTCTGCACTTAGTTTCACTGGGTATTTATCATTACTACTGGCATAGAGGGAAGGGAAAGGAATTTTTATATTTAAGTAAAGAGGGAAATTGGATTCAATAAAGTTAATCTAGCTTATTTATAGAATATGGTTCACATTCTGAGAAAGTAGATACAGTTCACAGTGTTTCCTAAATTTCTCTGGCCATGGAGATCCTTTAAAGAGTATTTCATGAGACTAGTATTCCAGGAAACACACTTTATCAATCACTTCATTTGGAGAAGGAATTTTGAGTTTCCAGATATCTAGAATGTGGTTTAAGAGTTGAGGGACGTAAGCTTCTGATGGGCATTTCCCCTTAGCTCTGTGAAAGGGGACCAGCTCTGACCTGTGAAAAGGGAAAACATTGTTAAAGGTGGGACAGTCTGAGGTCTCTACACGAGGTTTAGGGCAGGGACCCAACTTGAGTGGGCAAAGAGTATGTTAGCCTTTGTTGAGTACTCCCACTGTTTCAGGCACACGTTTTCCCCATCTTTTTAAGCCACATAATCTATTACTGTTCCCACTCTGTAAATAAGAAGGTTGTAGGCATGAACAAGTTCGATGACTTATCTAAGGCCATATTAGCAATAACTGGAAGAACTAGAATTGAAACCCAAGGAGTCTGATTCCAGAGACTATCCTTTTAGTCTTTATAAAGTATAATTTTCACAGAGGATGTCCAGCTTTCTACCAAATATCAAATCCAGTCAGCAGATACCAGAGATCCCATGCTGGGTACAATTTGGAATCATTGTAAAATGGCACATGTGAGGAGTTTTGGTATAAACACCAAGCCTATGATTAAACAGAATTAGAGTATATATTTTAGGAATTTTAAAAATTGGCAGAGAAATACTACTTTGCCTTCAAGGAGCATCTAAGCTACTCATTAAGAATCTTATTTGAGGATGGTGGGTCAGGGGTGGGGGAGAGGCTCAAGAGGGAGGGCATATATGTATACATATAACTGATTCATGTCGGAGAAGGCAATGGCACCCCACTCAGTACTCTTGCCTGGAAAATCCCATGGATGGAGTAGCCTGGTAGGCTGCAGTCCATGGGGTCGCTAAGAGTCGGACATGACTGAGCGACTTCCCTTTCACTTTTCACTTTCATGCATTGGAGAAGGAAATGGCAACCCACTCCAGTGTTCTTGCCTGGAGAATCCCAGGGATGGGGGAGCCTGGTGGCTGCCGTCTATGGGGTCACACAGAGTCAGACACGACTGAAGTGACTTAGCAGCAGCAACAGCAGCTGATTCATGTGGTTGTAGAGAGGAAACCAGCACAACATTGTAAAGCAAACTGTTGTTGTTATTCAGTAGCTAAGTCCTCTCCAACTCTTTGGAATCCCATGGACTACAGCACACCAGGCTTCCCTGTCCTTCACCATCTCCCAGACTTTGTTCAAACTCATGTTCATTGAGTCAATGATGCCATCCAACCATCTTATCCTCTGTTGCCCCTTCACATCAGGTGGCCAAAGTATTGGAGTTTCAGCTTTAGCATCAGTCCTTCCAATGAGTATTCAGTGTTGACTTCCTTTCTAATTGACTGATTTGATCTTGCAGTCCAAGTTACTCTCATGAGTCTGTTCTAGCGCCATAATCCAAAGGTATCAGTTCTTCGGCACTCAGCCCTGTTTATGGTCCAACTCTCACATCCACACATGACTCCTGGAAAACCGTAGCTTTGACTATATGGATCTTTGTTGGCAAAATGATGTCTCTGCTTTTTAATATGCTGTCTGAGTCTGTTATAACTTTTCTTCCAAGGAGCAAGCATCTTTTAATTTCATAGCTGCAGTCACTGCAGTAATTTTGGAGCCCAAGAAAATAAAACAATTATCTTCCAAAGGAAAGAATCTTATCTGACATAATTTTTCTCTATTCTTAAAATTCTTGTTTCTGAATTTTTAGAATTTGTCATCTATTTTAGAAAGAATCATTGGGTTTTCATCACCAGTCCTGGGATACTCAAGCCACCTCACCTACAAGAACACTTCAGAGCAATGTTTCACATGGTGTGCACCACAGAGCCTCCTTCTATAGGACGGGAATAGGCAATATGCAGGTGATGGAGTCAATGATCAAAGCTTCTGGGTTAAACAAAATGAAGGTTATCTCCTTATTGCAGGACTTCTCAGAGCCTTTACTATCCTATCCTGCTATTTCACTCTCCTGGAGGGGAACAGAGAATAAAGCATTTCTCAACAGTGCTTGGAAACAAAACTGTTTTTTGTTTTTGTTTTTTACTAAGTGATCTCATTCTGCCAAAAAATGGTTTGGAAAATGCTGCTTTATCGCAAAATGACCATTTTTCCTAATGATACCCTATATCTTCATCTCTTTACAAAAGAAACATGAATTGAAACTCTCAGTTATAGTGGCTTTTAAAAATGTGCTGTTAAGAACCAGGTTGACCTGATTGCAGATGGTCTTACACGTGAACTATTTCTCTTAGAGAAGAACCACTTTGGACTTAGAAAGTTGCTCTGCCTCTAGGGATAGGATGAAGTGAAAGTTGTGTTGCCAGACATGCTGAGAGCAGCAATTTGGGGCTCAGGCTCTGGCACACACCCTCTTTGGAGAAGCTTTTGTAATTGAGAGGTCAGAAGGGAAGGGAAGGAAAGGCATCATTTTATAGCCCCACTAATGTATTCAAGTCCTGCTCTGTACTGTTTATATTGTACTGTTTGCAATTCTAAGTGAATTGCAAATTTATTTTTAGAAGCTATTGAGCACTTCACAAGGTATTTTACTGCTTGCCAATATCATTGTTCATTTTCTTTAGCATCTAGGAGCTGGGTTTAATAAAACCCAGCATCAACTCACTTTCAAGTTAATTCATTTAGGTCTATCTGAACTAGGCAAAGGTTTTTGAACCTTGTAAAAACTATTTTCCTCTTTTATATAAATAAAAATCATCCAAAGCATATCAAGGGGATTATTAAATAGAAATCCCAGACTGCAGCAAATAAGAGGTAGAAAGGGAATGCATTAGGACTTGGTCTTAGATATCTGTATTTAATACCTTGCAGACTTCACTTTCACTTTTCACTTTTATGCATTGGAGAAGGAAATGGCAACCCACTCCAGTGTACTTGCCTGGAGAATCCCAGAGACAGGGGAGCCTGGTGGGCTGCCGTCTATGGGGTCGCACAGAGTCGGACACGACTGAAACGACTTAGCAGCAGCAGCAGCAGCAGCAGCAGCAGCAGCAGCAGGCTTAAACAGTCCTAAATACCTTGCAGGCATCTTTATTATCAGTATGTAGTCAACCATAAGCATTTTAGCACCTATGTCTTGTGATGTTAACAGTCCATGATGTCTGCATTTGCAATTTTGCTGAAGCCTTAGATTGGATTGCATATGGAGAGAGACTGGTGTGTAGAGACAAGTCACATAGGTAGTGAATGATGAGTCCCAGTGTCTCCTTCCTATCACTAACTAGCAAGGAGAGTGTGGGAGATGAATAATAACCCCCATAATAGATCCACAACATGATTCATAGAACCTGTGAAAGTTACTTTATATGACAAAAGAGACTTTGCAGATGCGATTAAGTTAGGGTCTGTGATGGGGAGGTTATCCTGGAATATTTAAGTGGACCCAATATAGTCACTGCTAACATGGTCTCTTTAGTTGTATCCGACACTTTGCAACCCTGTGGACTGCAGCCCTCCAGGCTCCTCTGTCCATGGGATTCTCCAGGCAAGAATACTGGAATGGGTCACCACGCCCTCCTCCAGGGGATCTTCCCAATCCAGGGATCAAACTTGCATCTCTTAAATCTCCTGCATTGGCAGGTGGATTCTTTACCACTAGAGCCACCTAGGAAGCCCAACCTAGTCATAGGGGTTTTCTAAGAGTTAATATGCAGTGTTTAGCCCAGAGCTTAGCCCAGGGAACCTACTCAAATACTGCTTTTCATTGTTAAGAGATTCTATATAGTCTGATTTTGTTGTTGAATGGTTACTGAGAGAGAGCATACTCAGCACAGAAAATGGTACTTTCTTGTGATAAGAGGGTTTCTCTAGGAAAACAAGTTATTGTCAATGGCTGCATTCAAAGACCAAAGATCAATACAATGATCCTGCTTCTCAGGCAACAGCTATTTTTTTTCAATCTTAAAACTCCCATCTTGTTCATAGGTCATTGATTTATTCAATTTAAAATATCTATGGAGGTCTTCTCTGATGGTCTGAATATGTGGTTAAGAATCATTCTGCTAATGCAGGGGACATGGGTTGGGTCCCTGCCCTGGGAAGATCCCACATGCCACCAAGCAACTAAGCCCATGCCACAACTACTAAAGCCCATGTGCCTAGACTCCATGCTCAGCAACACAAGAAGCCAGTGCAATGAGAAGCCCACACACCAAAAGAGCGGCTCTCACTTGATGCAAGTAGAAAAAGTCCTCCAGCAGCCACGAAGACCCAGATCACCCATAAAACATAAATACATAAATAAAATGTAAAATAAACAAATTTTAAAATAAGTAAACATTTTAAATAAAATCTAAAAATTATTAAAATAAATAAAATTTAATATCTATTGAGTACTTGTGATGTGTTGTAAACAGGAAGTACAGGTGAGTGAGTGAGTGGGTGGGTGAATTCGCTCAGTCGTGTCTGACTCTTTGCAACCCCATAGTCTGTAGCCTACCAGGCTCCTCCATCCATGGGATTTTCCAGGCAAGAATACTGGAGTGTGTTGCCATTTCCTTCTCCAGGGAAGTACAGGTACTGTGGTGAACAATTGACATATTTCTGGACTATTTTAGTGAGAGAAGACAATAAATAAGTAAGCAGATGGATAAACCAAGTCAATTCAGAGAGTGGTAAGTACAGCTGCTGCTGCTGCTAAGTCACTTCAGTTCTGTCTGACTCTGTGTGACCCCATAGACGGCAGCCACCAGGCTCCCCCATCCCTGGGATTCTCCAGGCAAGAACACTGGAGTGGGTTGCCATTTCCTTCTCCAATGCATGAAAGTGAAAAGTGAAAGTGAAGTCGCTCAGTTGTGTCCGACTCATAGCGACCCCATGGACTGAAGCCTACCAGGCTCCTCCGTCCATGGGATTTTCCAGGCAAGAGTACTGGAGTGGGGTGCCATCGCCTTCTCCGGTAAGTACAGAGATAGGAACAAATTAAGTTGCTGTGATGAAGAGGGGCCATTTTACTTTAGATGTTCTGGCTGGGTGACCAGACTTAGATGGATGACCTGAGATCTGAATAATAAGTACCAGCCCTGGATAGATCAGAGATGGAGCATTCCAGGCAGAAAGAAGTACTGTTAGTAATCCAAAGCTCTAAGGCAGGAATGACTAGGGTGTGTGTATGTGTGACGTGGTGGGAGAAGGGCAGTATTTCTCAAGCACAGTGAGTGAGAATGTAAATTATAAAAGGAGCAGGCAACCACTGGATTATGAGAAGGCACATAGATTATGTTATAGATTTTGGATTTTATTTTCAGGACACTGATCATTTTTTGGAAGGTTTTAAATAAGAGAGGGGCCTGATAGGCCTGATATTAAATATTTTAAATCATCACTCTGGTTGATATATGGAGCATGGATTGTAAAGGGACAAAAAGAAGTGGAGAGTCCAGGCAGTGTGGCTTTTGAAGCCATCCATGTGAGGGATGATGGTGGCTTGGACAAGATGGTAACACTGGAGCTGGAAATAAATGGAAACTTTGACAATGTGTTTTGGAGGTAGAGCCAAGCTTTGCTAGTGGGTTGGATTTAGAGTGGGGAGGAAGAAGAGAAATAATTTATGGCTCCTAGACATTTGAATTGAGTGATGAGGGAAATATTGTTTTCATTTTCTGGGACTGCAAACGCACAATTAAAGAAGAATCAGGTTTGGGGGAGGGAAATGGAGTTCTATGTGGTATTTACTAGACATGCAAATGGAATTATTGATCAGGTCATTGTAAATATTTACGTGCCTCGACTCTACGTGGTTAACACATTTAATTGATACATAGTAAAATTAGACACTGTGACAACATATTTCATGGGGAAGCATGGTAAATAATTCTTAACATTGTTGGACAATTTCCTTAGGTAGCAATATGCTGATTTTAATGAATAAGAATTTATTTGTTTTACTAATTATTGTGCACTTTTAAGACTATTCTGTTTTTAATTGTGTGCTTGTGGTGGTGGTGGTATTCTCCAAAATGATTTCAGTCTTGCAAAAAAAAAAAAAAATCCTTCTGAAAACTAAAGCTGAGAGGATATTAGTTAATTCCTGCTGCCCTCTAGTGGCATTTTCAAAAATTTAAAAGCAAAGTTTAAGAACTTGAGAGCAGCTGGATATTACCTCACTTTACAGATGAAGAGGTAAGACTCAGAAAGGGAAGTGACTTCTCTGAAGTTTCATATTTACACACTTGTACTCTGTCACTGAAATCTCATTTCAGGATGTTTTGCATTATAGAGCTTCTCTCACCTGAGGCTCTCATCATAGATCCTACTTTTCTAGCTTTTTGAGATTCTTTTTTCCCATTCTCTTGCTCTGAAAAGATTTTATTCCTGACTTCTGGCTTCATGTTGATAGCCTTAGGTACTGGGGAGTAGAGATTCTTAGAGCTTATCACTAAGCAGATTTCAATCAATGTTGAATCTTTTTTATCATTTACAGCACTGGTTTCTTAAGAGCTAATGAATCAAATTGCCCTTTTATTTTTACCTTAATGATTTCTAAACTGATCTCAAGCAAGCTTTATCCAAATGAATTTACCTTCATTTCAAACTTCATTTCAAAATGTGCTCCTTTTTACCATTCATTTATAAATATGAAAGCTATTTTGCAATGGGGCCTTTTCAAAATTTTCATGTTTCCCCAATTCTGAACTAACCCTCTTCCAAAGAAGTAGATTTTGTTGATATTATGGGGGAATGCATTAAGAAAATACATACATGAAATTAAGACTTAAGTACTTCGAATCAGTGTAGTAGCATTCAGGCAACATACCTTACTGACCATGTCCTGGTAAATTCTTTGAAGGGGGCAGCTGTGACTGAGGAGGACTTCAAGGTCACACACACTAGAGAACGCAGAATTTGGAGGCAAAATAATCTTGGATTTGAATTATAACCACTAGCTAATAATCATGTGACCCTAAACAAGGTGCTTAGCCTGCCTTTGTGCAGGTTTCCCATCTCTATTTAAAAGACAACCACATATGATTACACTAAGACTTTTGAAGTGATTTTAAAAATTCATTAAAGAGTTATATTGTTTTATTTATTTTTTAAAAAACTTTTTAACGTTTTATTTTATTTTGGAGTATAGTCTGTTAGGGTTTAATATTTATTTTCCATCCTCTTCCCTCTCTTCCCTTTTCTCATTTTCTCTGTTCTCTTTCCCTTTCCCTCTTTTAATCTCTTCGACTCTTTTTAACTCTTTTATCTTTTCTGTACCCCTCATCTCCACACTTCATTCTGTGAAATCTTATAAGCTTTTCCTGTTATGTTGACAATGTTAATTTAAAATGGACATCACAATTTCTCTCATAACTTCCAGACTCATATTCAGTTCAGTTCAGTCACTCAGTCGTGTCCAACTCTTTGTGACCCCATGAATCACAGCACGCCAGGCCTCCCTGTCTATCACCAACTCCCGCAGTTCACTCAGACTCCCGTCCATCCAGTCAGTGATGCCATCCAGCCATCTCATCCTCTGTCGTCTCCTTCTCCTCCTGCCCTTAATCCTTCCCAGTACCAGAGTCTTTTCCAATGAGTCAACTCTTCACATGAGGTGGCCAAAGTACTGGAGTTTCAGCTTTAGCATCATTCCTTCCAAAGAAATCCCAGGGTTAATCTCCTTAAGAATGGACTGGTTGATCTCCTTGCAGTCCAAGGGACTCTCAAGAGTGTTCTCCAACACCACAGTTCAAAAGCATCAATTCTTTGGCGCTCAGCTTTCTTCACAGTCCAACTCTCACATCCATACATGACCACTGGAAAAACCATAGCCTTGACTAGATGGACCTTTGTTGGCAAAGTAATGTCTCTGCTTTTGAATATGCTATCTAGGTTGGTCATAACTTTCCTTCCAAGGAGTAAGCGTCTTTTAATTTCATGGCTGCAGTCACCATCTGCAGTGATTTTGGAGCCCCCCAAAATAAAGTCTGACACTGTTTCCACTGTTTCCCCATCTATTTCCCATGAAGTGATGGGACCAGATGCCATGATCTTCGTTTTCTGAATGTTGAGCTTTAAGCCAACTTTTTCACTCTCCACTTTCACTTTCATCAAGAGGCATTTTAGTTCCTCTTCACTTTCTGCCATAAGGGTCATGTCATCTGCATATCTGAGGTTATTAGCAGACTCATAATATTTCCTACTGCCAAAGAACAACTCCACTCTGCTCCAGGCTTGTATACAATTCTCCAAATACTTTCACGCAGCCTCACTCCTGATTGTCATGCTGTCACGTGAAGGACAGTAAGTAAGTGTAGGGACACAGATGTATAAAATTTGAGTTTTCAGTCTTTACTCAGACACTTGATTGCTGGGTAACTCTAAGGAAAACACCAAATCTATTCAAGTCTACTTCTTTTTACAGAAAATGGAGCCCATAATACCCTCTTCATCATTTCATCATGAGGATTCAGTATAACAAACTTTTGGGGGAAAAAAGGAGATATTCTATCCATTGGGAGTTCATTAAAAAGCATTATCCATAATCCCATACATGGTGGGTGATTTCAGAACCTAAGCCTCAGGGCGTCTTGCAGCTCCCACCACTGCTCCTCAGAACACGACATGGAGAGCACATGCCACCCAGAAGCCCTGAAGACAGAGGACACTTCGGAAATCTGAATTATGGTGACAGTTGTGCTATAAAACTATGCTATTGGACATCATTGAATTTTATGCATAAACTTTATGATTTTTAAAATATTTTTCAATAAAGCTATTAAAAAAAGAAGCCATGAAGGAAGGTCACATTGAGAGAGAGATGCAGGCCTCCCCAGTACCCCAGCTAAGACTGAGACTCAACTGACTGCTAGTGGAATGCTGCCAAAGAGTGATTTCAAGCCAAATCAGTCAATCTAAGAATTCTGAGAAACTTTAAAATCAGAATTATTTTAAGTACTAATAAATAGTTGGTTATCCTTAGTCTATCAATTCTTTAAATCATGTATGGAACTCAGGTGATTTCCTTGAATTGTACAACCCCGCATCCATCTATTTACAAACCTTGAAACAACGTGCATGCATGTATGTGACAGCCTTTACTAAAGGGCCTGGAGAAATAGGGGACACAGTTCCTATCAACCAAAGAACAAGTAAAATATTAGATACTATTTTTCTTAAAAATTCTTTCACTTTTTCACTGTTTCTCTTTTCTCTTTTCCTGTCTCTTTCTTCTTTTGCTCAATCTCCCTCCCAATTTGGGTACTAGATACCCCTCACTTATAAAGTATGGCTTACTTTTTGGTTTCTTCATGTTCCATCATCTGAGGTCTCAGTTTTATTACCAAGAACCTGTCAAAATATTTTCCTAGCCAAAAGCAATTTCATCCTAAAAAGACATTCCAGATCTAGCTATTAAAGCTGTTCATTATCATACCATTCTATGTATGCATCATTTTGACCAAGGACTGACGCATATCAATTCAAATACAATTTATCCTTCTTCATGCATTCTATGTCTTGTTTCATAATATGTCAATCTAGTAACTCATATTAGGGCACTTGGAATCATGCTTGACCCTTTCTTAAATCTGCCCTTCTAATTCCAATCTCTTATCTCATTGTTTCCTTCCCAGATAGACTTTACGATCTCCTAATGCATATCCTTACCTGCATCTCAGCAGCAAAGCTCTAGTTCAAACCCTCTTATTTTGTCACCAGGGTTAGCATAATTTTACCCTAATTTTCCTTTCTGCCTCTAAGTCATATTTTTTAAAGCAATTCTCCAGGGAAGGAGTTATTAAATTACAATAATTAAGAAAAATGAATTTTATTTGAATTGATGTGCATCAGTCAAAATTCTTAGGTTGACTGATTTGGTGTGAAATCACTCTGGCAGCATTCCACTGGCGGGGGTTCCTGGGAGGCCTACACCTTTCTACGTGATCTGCCTTCAGAGCTTCTTTTTTTTAACAGCTTTATTGAGATATATTTAAAAAATCATAAAGTTAGTGCATAAAATTCAATGATGTCCAATAACATAATTTTATAGCACAACTGTCACCATAATTCAGATTTCCGAAGTGTCCTCTGTCTTCAGGGCTTCTGGGTGGCATGTGCTCTCCATGTCGTGTTCTGAGGAGCAGTGGTGGGAGCTGCAAGACGCCCTGAGGCTTAGGTTCTGAAATCACACGGTGTCACTTTCATCACATTCTTTTGGGAGTTACTGCAAAGAATTTGTGGTCTTCTATTTTTATTTATTTTTAACATTTATACTAGAGAGGAGAGTACATCATCTTCACTCATTCCCAGAAAGCAGAATCACAAAACCAAATATAACATAAAACTCAGGCAGCCAAACTTTTCTAGAATTCCTGATGACAAGAAGAAGCCTCTGGAGCCACCCACCATGTATGGGATTATGGATAATGCTTGTTAATGAACTCCCAATGGATAGAATATCTCCTTTTTTCCCCCAAAAGTTTGTTATATTGAATCCTCATGATGAAATGATGAAGAGGGTATTATGGGCTCCATTTTCTGTAAAAAGAAGTAGACTTGAATAGATTTGGTGTTTTCCTTAGAGTTACCCAGCAATCAAGTGTCTGAGTAAAGACTGAAAACTCAAATTTTATACATCTGTGTCCCTACACTTACTATCCTTCACGTGAGAGCGTGACACAATCAGGAGTGAGGCTGCGTGAAAGTATTTGGAGAATTGTATACAAGCCTGGAGCAGAGTGAAGGTGATCTTTGGCAGTAGGAAATATGAGTCTGAAAATCATGAGAGAAATTGTGATGTCCATTTTAAATTAACATTGTCAACATAACAGGAAGAGCCTATAAGATTTCACAGAAAGAAGTGTGGAAATGAGGGGTGCAGAAAAGAAAAGGAAGTTTAAAAGAGTCGAAAGATTAAAGGAGGGAAAGGGAAAGAGAACAGAGAAAACGAGGGAGGGGAAGAGAGGGAAGAGGATGGACAAAAGCGGAAACCTGGGAAATGGTGTAGGACATATTGGGAAGTTAACATTTCCAGGGTAAGCAGTTGGAAAGTCTTCAATCTGGGAGTTATCAACTCCCAACTCTTTGTGAAAGTAAGAACACCCAGAAAATATTGTAAAGGAAGACAATGACTGAGTGAGAGGAAAAAATTCCCTTAACAAATTATGGCAGAGAGGCAATGAAGAAGGAGGAATAAGATGATGTTCTCTGTTCTATATCAGAAGCTTCTTAGAAGAGTGTTAACAGGTCTCTTATTGCATTTAAACTTTGGGTCTCTGTATTTTAGGAAACAACATAGAATTGATGACTATATTTGCACAAAGGTTTATCAATGAAGGATCAAGGATGATGTACATTAAGTATTTCAGGACTTAAGGTAGGAGGAATCAAAGAGGATAGGAAAAAGACTGCTATTAGGTGTAATGACAGAAGCAGAAGATATTAATAAGAGGTGGCAAGAATATACAGAAGAACCGTACAAAAAAGATCTTCATGACTTAGTTAATTGTAATGGTGTGATCACTCACCTAGAGCCAGACATCCTGGAATGTGAAGTCAAGTGGGCCTTAGGAAGCATCACTACAAGCAAAGCTAGTGGAGGTGATGGAATTCCAGTTGAGCTATTTCAAATCCTAAAAGATGATGCTGTGAAAGTGTTACACTCAATATGCCAGCACATTTGGAAAACTCAGCAGTGGCCACAGGACTGGAAAGGTCAGTTTTCATTCCAATCCCAAAGAAAGGTAATGCCAAAGAACGCTCAAACTACTGCACAATTGCACTTATCTCACACGCTAGTAAAGTAATGCTCAAAATTCCCCAAGCCAGGCTTCAGTAATACTGAATTGTGAACTTTCAGATGTTCAACCTGGTTTTAGAAAAGGCAGAGGAACCAGAGATCAAATTGCCAACATCCGTTGGATCATGGAAAAAGCAAGAGAGTTCCAGAAAAACATCTATTTCTGCTTTATTGACTATGCCAAAGCCTTGGATTGTGTGGATCATAATAAACTGTGGAAAATTCTGAAAGAGGTGGGAATACCAGACCACCTGACCTGCCTCTTGAGAAACCTATATGCAGGTCAGGAAGCAACAGTTAGAACTGGACATGGAACAACAGACTGGTTCCAAATAGGAAAAGGAATATGTCGAGGCTGTATATTCTCACCCTGCTTATTTAATTTATATGAAGAATATATCAAGAGAAATGCTGGGCTGAATGAAGCAGAAGCTGGAATCAAGATTGCTGGGAGAAATATTAATAACCTCAGATATGCAGATGACACCGCCCTTATGGCAGAAAGTGAAGAACTAAAGAGCCTCTTGATGAAAGTGAAAGAGGAGAGTGAAAAAGTTGGCTTAAAGCTCAACATTCAGAACACGAAGATCATGGCATCTGGTCCCATCACTTCATGGGAAATAGATGGGGAAACAATGAAAACAGTGTCAGACTTTATTTTTCTGGGCTCCAAAATCACTGCAGATGGTGATTGCAGCCATGAAATTAAAAGACACTTACTCCTTGGAAGGAAAGTTATGACCAACCTAGACAGCATATTAAAAAGCAGAGACATTACTTTGCCAACAAAGGTCCATCTAGTCAAGGCTATGATTTTTCCAGTAGTCATGTATGGATGTGAGAGTTAGACTATAAAGAAAGCTGAGTGCCGAAGAATTGATGCTTTTGAACCTTGGTGTTTGAGAAGACTCTTGAGAGTTCCATGGACTGCAAGGAGATCCAACCAGTCCATTCTAAAGGAGATAAGTCCTGGGTGCTCATTGGAAGGTCTGATGCTAAAGCTGAAACTCCAATACTTTGGCCACCTGATGCTAAGAGCTGACACATTTGAAAAGACCCTGATGCTGGGAAAGATTGAGAGCAGGAGAAGGGGACTACAGAGGATGAGATGGTTGGATGGCATCACCGACTCAATGCAGTGCGTTTGGGTAGGCTCTGGGAGTTGGTGATGGACAGGGAGGCCTGGTGTGCTGCAGTTCATGGGGTCACAAAGAGTTGGTCACAACTGAGCTACTGAACTGAACTGAACTGAAGGAGTTTTATCCCCTTCGTGGATCACAGCCTTATCATGGCAAAGGGGCTTGGGAAACTCAATGAAACTATGAACCATGGCTTGCAGGGCTACTTCAGATGGAGGGGTCATAGTAAAGAGTTCTAATAACGCATGGTTCACTAGAGGATGAAACAGCAAACCATTCCAATATTCTTGCCAGGAGAACCCCATGAACAGTATCAAAAAGCAAAAAGACATGACACTGGAAGATGAGCCTCCCAGGTCAGAAGGTAAAAGCTGGAATCAAGACTTCTGGGAGTAATATCAACAACCTCTGATATGCAGATGATACCCCTCTAGTGGCAGAAGGGAAGAGGAACCAAAGAGCCTCTTGATGAGGATGAAAGAATAAACTGGCTTAAAGCTCAACATTCAAAACAGTAAGATCATGGCTTCTGGTCCCATTACTTCATGGCAAATAGAAAGGGAAAAAGTGGAAGCAGTGACCGATTTTATTTACTTGGGCTCCAAAATCACTGCAGACAGTGACTGAAGCACGAAATTAAAAGACGCTTGCTCCTTGGAAGAAAGGCTATGACAAACCTAGACAGCATATTAAAGAGCAGAGACATTAGTTTACTGACAAAGGTCCCTATAATCAAAGCTATGGTTTTCCAGCAGTCACGTACAGATGTGACAGTTGGACCATAAAGAATGATGAGTGCCGAAGAATTGCTGCTTTTAAATTGTGGTGCTGGAGAAGACTCTTTAGATTCCTTGGAGAGCAAGGAGATCAAATCAGTCAATCCTAAAGGAAATCAACCCTGAATATTCATTGGAAGGGCTGATGGTGAAGCTCCAATAGTTTGTCCACCTGATGCGAAGATCTGACTCATTGGAATAGACCCTGATGGGTGAAAGTTTAAAGGCAAAAGGAGAAACAGGTGGCAGAGGATGAGATGGTAAGATAACATTACCAATTCAATGTACATGAACTTGAGCAGACTCCAGGTAAAAGTGAGGACAGGGGACCTTAGTGTGCTGCAGTCCATGAGGTGGCAAAGAGTTGGACACAACTTAATGACTGAAGGACAACAACAAAAAGGAGTTTTGTAGGCTGTTTCTCCACCAGAGCCAAGAGGACATAACACTTTTTCTCTTGAAAGAACATTGTTCACATTTACTCTAAAATTTTAATTTGTATGATAAAGAAAATATTGGTAATTATACCTGAGCTGAGGTTTATTATTAGAAATTATTACTTGATAAAAAGAATTATTATGCAGCATTTTACGGTTTATACCATGCTTTCTAATAGTAAACTTTCATCTGTTTTATTTTTTGGACCCGTAGTCCCTCACCTGTATCCTCCTTGAGAGCAAGAATTGTGTGACTGTTTTAGTGCTAGCCTTTGTACACCCTGAGCCAGATCTTTAGTAAATATATGCTGAATAAATTAATGAGAACTAATAAGATTCATATGAACAGTCCGTCTTGATTAATCTATGGTGTACCCAGGAAGATCTTGTTGCTAAACTAAGTAATGGTGCCACCCAACATGCATATGTTGTGAGCAAAACTGACATAAATTTATGTGAACTATAACTGTATTGTACAGGGCTTCCCTGGTGGCTCAGACGATAAAGCATCTGCCTGCAATGTGGGAGACCCGGGTTTGATCCCTGGGTCAGGAAGATCCTCTGGAGAAGGAAATGGCAACCTACTCCAGTACTCTCACCTGGAAAATCCCATGGATGGAGGAGCCTGGTAGGCTACGGTCCATAGGGTTTTGCAAGGAGTTGGACAGGACTGAGCGACTTCACTTTCACTTTCATAACTGTATTAATCCAGGGGCCACCCAGGCCCCAGACTTGTTGCTGTCAAATTCAAATAAGTAGTTCAGAGAAGTAGGTAGTTAAGAATAATTCGGTTTTTACTGTCACCATTGATAATCTGTTAAAGGGCTTAATCCCTAGTCCACAGTCACATGTCCTAAAATTCTTCTGTCCCTTAGTAATTTATCACTGTATCCCTTAATACATAGCTCTTTTTCTATCTTCATTCCATCATTTGTTGTTGTTGCTGCTGCTGCTACTGCTGCTAAGTCGCTTCAGTTGTGTCCAACTCTGTGCGACCCCAGAGACGGCAGCCCACCAGGTTCCCCCGTCCCTGGGATTCTCCAGGCAAGAACACTGGAGTGGGTTGCCATTTCCTTCTCCAATGCATGAAAGTGAAAAGTGAAAGTGAAGTCTCTCAGTCGTGTCCGACTCCTAGCAACCCCATGGACTGCAGCCCATCAGGCTCCTCTGTCCATGGGATTTTCCAGGCAAGAGTACTGGAGTGGGGTGCCGTTGCCTTCTCCATTGTTGTTGCCATTTAGTCACTAAACAACAGTGTCCAACTCTTAATGATCCCCTGGTCTGTAGCCCAACAGGCTTCTCTCTCTGTGGGATTCTGTCAAGATAGCTGGAGTAGGTTGCCATTTCCTTCTGCAGGTGTCTTCCTGACCCAGGGATTGAACCCACGTCTCCTGCGTTGGAAGACTGATTCTTTACTGCTGAGCTGCCAGTAAAGCCATCTTCACTCCATATACCTCCCCTAACTGAAAGTCTCTCTGACACCTGAACAGGTATTTCTGTCTTCTTTTCTCCAGTCCACAAAATACCATGTTCATACATCCTCAAAAGTAACCTGTGGAGGGTAGGTTTGTTATACTTCCAACTTGTGCACTCCACCTACTTTTACCTTTAGTGTTTTTTTTTTTTTTTTTTACACTCTAATAACCTTTTCTACAATAAATCTTTCTGGTTGATTTATGGTGAATAAAAAATATTACTTTATGCAGGTAAGCTTAACTCATAAAAGTTATTAACTTGTTTTATGGTGAGATTAAGAAGCAAATCCCTTTCTCTACCTTCACATTCTGCCTTATTCACTCAATTCAACAAACATATTTGGCATCTACTATATTTCTAAGTGCCTGGGATATCCCAGGGAATAAAATGGAAGGAAATCCTAACCCCAGTGGACCTTTGATCTTGTGGAGGTACAGAGATTATATACCAACTGCATTACCTGGAACACTTAGAAGACAGTACATGCAATTAACCTATATACTTACTCTCTGCCCGTATCAGTTTTACTGTGAATTACAGGGAGCTACATTTCTTAAGCCCACTGGCTTCTTGGGGTTTTGCCCAATGTGAAATAATGGAAGTTTAGAGGCTGATAGAAGTTTGGTGTTTCTCCATCTGTATCTCTCTGCTTTCTGGGGCATCTACCTAACAGTCCTTTCTCCTACAGTCCCAGATATAGCTGGGCAGCCTCCGACCTGGTCTTCACTCACACAGAGAGCCCTAGATTCTGAGTTCTGGTAATAATTGTTGATCTTCCTAGTCATGTGTGTGTGTGTGTGTGTGTTCTCAGTTGCTCAGTTATGTATGACTCTTTGCAACCCTGTAGACTGTAGCCTGCGGGCTCCTTTGTTCATGGAATTTTCCTAGTCCTGTGGAACGGCTAAAGTCTGTACTGCCTCTCCATCTTCTTTTCAGGCTTCTCAGTTCTTCCATCAACTTTGTCACCAGTTTCCTGTATTTAAATGTCTTTTTAAGATTTTAAAGATCTAGAGTGATTCTTTTTTATTTTAGATATATTTGATTTATACAAAGACTATGGGCTTAAAAGTACTGGTTGTTGGATGTGCAGTTTTAAATAGGAATGATCAGGGTGGGATTATTGAGAAATTAGCTTTATAAAAATCTTGAAAAGGTGAAGTAGTGAGATGTGTAGCTCTCTGGGGGAAAGAATTACAGGCAGAAAAAATGACTGCACCAAATTCATAAGCATGCTTGGCAGATACTTATACAATGAGGAGTTCAAGGTGTCCGTATGGAGTGAGGAGGCAACCTGCCTAGGAGTTATTAGCATATAAATAGTACCTAAAGTCAAGATGCTAGAGATGATTTCATCTTTGTAGTGAATGTAGATGGAGAGCAGAAAGGTCAAAGAATTGAGTCCTGAGTCATATCAAAGGTAAAATGCCTGAAAAATAAGAGGAACCTACAATATAGATTGAAAAGAAACAGCTGAGTAGGAAGGAAGAGAACTATGCATCCATAGTATTCTAGAAACTAAACAGAGTTTACAGGAAGAGGGAGTGATAAGCCATGTAGATGCTAATAATGGGTCAAGTAAAATGAGAACTCAGGACACACTGTTGGACTTAGCCTATGGATGTAAGTGGTGACCTGAGTGAGAACTGTTTGAGTAAGGGGGTGGGAAGAGTCTGAATGGAGTGGATTTGAAAGAATGGAAGGAAAGAGCCTTATGGGCAAAGGATATTTTTAGACATTTTGCTGTAAATAGGAATAGAGAAAGGGCATGGTAGTTGAAGGAGCGCTGAAATCAGGAGACTTTATTTCTAAGAAAGAAGAAATACCATATGTTTGAATGTTGGTGTAATAAGTCAGGAGAGTTGGAAATAATGATGACAAAGAAGAGAGGTGTTTTATTTTTAAAATTTGGCTGTACTGGGTCTTAACTGCGGCACACAGCATCTTCAGTCTTCCCTACAGCATGAGGCATCTTTAATTTTGGCGTATGTAATCTAGTTCCCTGACCAGGGATGGAGGCTAGAACATCTGCTTTGGGAGTGTGGAGTCTTAGCCACTCGACCATCAGGGAAGCCTGAGACGGAGGTGGGGTTTGTGTGAAGTTCTTGAATAGGTAAAAGGATAATACGTAGTTCAGATATGAAGGTGTTGGCATTAAAACAGGAGCATGAATAATCCCTGTGTAGTAATAGAAGAGAAGGTCAAGTGTATGGACTCAAATGTAGCAGGGGAAGTTTGTAAAAGTTCTCTGATGGCTTCAACTTTTCTAATGAAGTAGAAAGCAGAGTGAGAATGGAGCCTGAAGAGAGGAGTGTGTGAAATAATTCTCTGAGCAAGTAATAAAATAAATGAATACCTTTTTATATCATCTACATGTGGAATCTAAAAAATACAACAAACGATTCAATAAAACAAAAAAGAAGCAGATTTATAGAGAACAAATGAGTGGTAACCAGTGGGGAGAGGGGAGTGGGGAGGGGCACTATAGATGTAGAGGATTTATTTATTATTTTTTTAATCTTTTATTTATTTTATTTTATTTATTTTTTAAATATAAATTTGTTTATTTGAATTGGAGGCTAATAACAATACTGTATTGTAGAGGATTTAAAGGTACAAACTATTAGGTATAAAATAAGCTTCAAGGATGTATTATCTAACACAGGAAATATAGCCCAATATTTTATAATAACTATTAATGGAGTATAACCTTTAAAAATTGTGAATCAGTATATTGTACACCTATAACTTATACAATATAGTACAGCAACTATACTTCAATTTAAAAAATTTAAAAAGTGAATTAACTAGGGAAATGTAGTGTGATTGATGAGTATTAGAGTCTGTGCTTGACATCTGTGGTCATATTTTAACCCAAGTGGTTAAACATATTAAATACATTAAAACGTTTTTCTCCAGTCACATTTAGCTATACTGATGCAGATGTGAGTAGAGAGGAACTACATTTAAGCAGGACGGTGGTTTTAACATGAAAATAGAATGATTCCAGAGAGAGGGATGAGGAGGTTGACATATATGCAAAGCTGTGATCATATTAATTGACTATGAAATGGAATCTGGGTTAGGCTTAGGGTTAGACTCTAGATACTAGGAGAGTCAGAAATGGGGACAGTTTAAGTGATCTTTACCAATGCAACTTTGTCTTATGCTGCCCTTAAGATCACCAAAATCTTTAAAATATCTTTTATGTGGACTTTTGAAAAATCTTTCTCCTTCTGCATCCCTGGAGACTGTAAGAGGAATCTGTTGCTTTCAAGAGACTAGACTGTGAAGAAATATGAGTACTCCTTTTAGTTTCCAGAAGCCATGCTGTGATGGGTCAGCCTGCCTGAAATGCTCAATCATGAGTGTTTTGAAACCAGACAGAGTCTGAAAGAGCACTTTATCGAGGATTTTCAAATATCTGTTAAGAACAGAGTCTTTTCCCAATCAAATTCCTACCATGAAATATATAAAAATTCTCTTATCTGCTAAGGTGACCTGTAAGGTACTTCCAAAGAATACATCTTGAAATCTGAGGATAAACACTTTACTAACAGAAGAGTTTAAGGGTATGATTGCTTATAGTGAATTTTCCAAATAATTCCTCAAATCTGGATCTCAGGTTTTCTACTCCTATGGTCTTACCTTTTTAGACTGCACAGACTCCAGTGCCTTTCTTTCTGAAGTTCACCTCTTCCTTTCTTCTTTCTCCCCTTTTTATGCTTTTTTTTTTTTTTTTTTCTGTATGTATAACCAAGACTGCCAAATAGGAAAGGAACAGGTCACTAATGCCATTTCCCACAGTATTCAGTGATGAGAAAAAAAGAATAGACAATGGGAGTTTATGGACTGTCCAGTGGCTCAAGATGAAAGCCTACCAACTAACAAATAACCTTCTTGACATATAATAGCTCACAAGATGAGATTTAGAAAAAAGGAATCATAATCCCTCTCTGCAAGAACACTGGTCCTAACTCTCAATTTTGAGTGTTCTTAAAAAGAATTGCCTTCATTTGTTTACTCAAGAGGGCAGGCTATATTTAGCAATTTGATTCCTGCTGTTTCTCTAAAGTCAAGGTTTCCATATGTAGCACCTCTTCCTGCTCCGCACAGTGAATCAATGAATGTTGCTGACTAACAGCCTGATCTGTAACAATTTAAAAAAAATAAGTAGCTGTAGGCAGACACATCAAACACATGAAATTTAGTCTCCATTTCAAAAGCTTCTCACAGACAGATAGACAAAGAAAAAGGGTTGGTAATATATAGGCCAGAATAATCTCCGTTTATTGTTCTATATGTGTACATGCTAAGTCGCTTCAGTCATGTCTTTGCCACCCTATGTACTGTAGCCCACCAGGCTCCTCTGTCCATGGGATTCTCCAAGCAAGAGTACTGAAGTAGGTTGCCATGCTTTCCTCCAGGGGATCTTCCCAAACCAGAGATCGAACCTGAGCCTTTTTATGTTTCCTGCATTGGCAGGCGGGTTCTTTACCACTATCACCACCTGGAATACATTTATAAATTATATATGTGTATACACATACACTATGTTTATATATAAACACATATATCATATATATTTACAAGTCTCATGCTGAATCAAATGCAAAATCATCAAAGTATAAAAAATACTCAACATAGTTATATTCACAAAACCTCACACATGCGTGCTCAATAAAATACACCCTTTCCCCTTACATAATCACATATATATATGTGATTTTATATATATATATATTATAATAATATATATATAATTTCACCTTTCGGTTGGGGCACAGATATAAGCAGCCAGAACAGTAATTTTTTTTACACTCCTCCTCTCTCATTCCCTTTTCCTATTCCCAGTATGAGATAAAATCAGGACAAAGAAGATTTCCAAAGAAGAGAAAATACAAATGCTGGGATGGGGCAGGTATAGTGACCTAGTGTTAGTCGCTCAGTCATGTCCGACTCTGTTGCCCCAGGGACTGTAGCCCTCCAGGCTCCTCCATCCATATGATTCTCCAGGAACGAATACTGGAATGGGGAGCCATTCCCTTCTGCAGAGGATCTTTCTGACCCAGGGATGGAATCTGGGTCTCTTGCATTGCAGGCAGATTCTTTACTGTCTGAGCCACCAGGGAAGTCTGGAGCAGATATACAAGCCTTGATTAAATCAGGTGAAGGAAATTCTGTTTGTTTGTTTGTTTGACCTCAGGCAGGGAAACTTCCTCAGTCACTAACCTGGAGTCAAATTGATTCTCCTCTAGGAGATCCTCCATATACATGTAGAGGCTTCTAGATGAGCCAACTTTCAAATATTCATTCTCATATTTGAAATTTAACAGAAATTCTTTTTTCTGAAAAAATCATATATTGAAAAGTATAAACACAACTTTGACATTTTCTAAATAGAAGAATTGGTTGTAAGGCATTAGAGGACTAATTATAAGTAAATGTTGCTACTGATTACAAATGAGCCTCATCCACTCCATTAAACGTCTCTCTAAGACTTGCAAGAAGCAATGTGCAAACATTTCCAATTTCTGTCTATGCTTAAAAATAATAAAACCACATTCCTTTGGAACCTTCTGAATTAAGATATCGCACTTCAGTGGATCCTCTCCTGGTAGGTCAATGAGGGTAGGTTAATCATTCATGATTGAAGGAGTTAGAGTCATTGAATGCCAACTATAGAAAAGAAAATAGAGAAAAACACTGCTTAATATGGATTACAAAGTCAAACACACTCTGGTACCTGTCTATACCACAAAACCCACCTCAGCTATTTTAAACTTCACTTGTTTCAAACCAACAAAGCTTTCTTTTTCTGCTTTTCCAATTCATTATTGTCTTTCCTATCTCAGGGTATTTGTGCAAATAATCCTCTTGAAATATACTTTTCCATTCTTTGCTCAGCTAACATTAGTCATCCTTCATATACAGGTTCAAACATTTCTTCCAAAGTGAAGACCCACATAACCCAGAATTAGGTCCTACAGATTAATCTGTGCTTCTCTTCCACGGTCCTTGGTACACCCACGGTCCAACCTGTCATAGTAAAAATAATCTAATATTTACCTGCTGTGTTCATTGCTATCCTGTCTCCTAAAAAGAGCCCCCGTTTTTTTTGTCAGTTGAGTTTGGGGATAGCCACAGGCACACAGCCCTAAAAAGGTGAAGATCAAAAGGGAGAAGGAAGAAAAGAGCAAGAGGTAGGTAGGCTGGGTCTTCAAAGAAAATTTTAGGTAAAGTGGAGTATGAGGATGGAGCATAGGAAGCCCGAGAGGTGCTGGGAAGTATGAAAACATAGAGTCAAGAAATCTTTTAATGTAAAGTTTATTTTCTTATAATGTTCTGAAAGAAATATAAGTAAAGATTGGTGCCAATTCAACTACTTTGAACATCACTATTTCTTTGAGATATCAACTGCTAATTTATTTGGATTTGCTTGGAAATGATACATTCTTTTTCTCTTCCTGTTTTCAAGATTTTCCCTTGTCTTGGACTTTCATCATGTTTACTTGATGTGGCATTTTTTAGGTCTCTTTTCTTTATCCTACTGTCAGTTGCTAAGTTGTGTCTGACTCTTTGTGACCTATGGACTGTTGCCTCCCAGGTTTCTTCTGTCCATGGCATTTCCAAGGCAAGGATACTAAGAGTGGATTGCCATTTCCTTTTTCAGGGGATCTTCCCGACCCAAGGATGGAATCTGAGTCTCCTGCATTGGCAGGGGAGTTCTTTACCACTGGGCGACCAGGGAAGGCCTTTCCTTTATTCTACTTGGAGTTTATTGAGTTTCCGGGATGAATTGTTTATTTTAAGTAATTTAAGAACTTGTCTGTCATATTTCTTGAATATTTTTTCTTCTTTTCCTTTCTTTCTCTCTTCTTTTTATTTATTCATTTATCTTGGCTGCACTTAGTCTTCGTTGCTGCGTGCAGGCTTTCTGTAGTTGCTGTGAGCGAGGGTCACCCCTGTTGCAGTGGGTGGGCTTCTTATTGCAGCAGCTTGTCCTGTTGCAGAGCACACTTGCAGCACAAGGGCCCCAGAGCACGAGGGCTTCAGTGGTTGCAGCACACAGGCTTTGCCGCTCTGCGGCATCTGGGATCTTCTTGGACCAGGGATCTAACTGTGTCTCCTGCATCGGCAGGTAGACTCCCAACCTCTGAACCATTAGGGAAGTCTCTCTCTCCTCTCCTTCTGTTATTTCCATTAAACTTACATTGATATAACTAATGGTGCCCTACACTTCTCCGAGGGGTCATTCATTTGTTTTCACTCTCTTTTACCTCTGTTGTTTGGGTTGCATAAACTATCAAGTTTACTAATTCTTTAATTAGTTCAATTCTAATGCTGAGAGCCTCTAGTCAGTTTTTATTGGAGTTATTATTACACTTTCCAAGTACAAAATTTACATTCAGTTCTTTTTTCGAATTTTCATCTCTTCATTGATATTCCCCAGTTGTTATGACATTATCCTCATATCTTCATTTTTTTTTAGTATGATTGCTTCACAATGATGATGTTGTTTCACTTTCTGCTGTACGATGAAGTGAATCAGCTATATATATATATACACATATATACCCTCCTTCTTGGACCTCCCTCTCCCCATTCCAGCCATTTAGTTATGTGTAAATATTTAGAATGGCTACTTTGAAATCTTCCTTTTGTTAAATTAAACATCAGATAGATAGCCTATAATTTTGCTCCCTGTAGGAGGAAAAATATAAAGATTAGAAGAAGTAAATATTAAGTAAGGGTTAAAAATAGAATTAATGAAACCAAGAATTATTTCTTTGAAAAAATCAACAAAATGGACAAAACTTTAGCTAGTTCAACAAAGGAAAAAGACACGAATAACTAAGTTCAGAAATCAAAGTGAGGATATTACATTACAGCTGACCTGACAGAAATTAAAAGATTTATAAGAGAGTACTAAAAGCAATTGTGTGTCCACTAATTAGATAACATGGATAAAATGAACAACTTTCTAGAAATACAAAAATTATAAAAACTTACTCAGGAATAAACAAAATATCTGAACAGACTTATAACAAACAGGTTGAATTCATAAGCAAAAACTCCTAACACAGAAAAGTCCAGGACCAGATGACTTGTCTGGTAAATTCTACCAAATATTTTAAAAAGAAGTAACACTAAGTCCTACCCAAATGCTTTCAAAAAATACAAAAAGAGAGACCAATTCTTAACACATTCTATGAAGTAAATATTTGCCTGAAACTAAAGACAAATATACTACACACATATACACATACAAAAAAAAAAAACAACTATAGACTAATATCCCTTATCAATATAGTCACAAAAATCCTAAAAAAAATATTAGCAAACCAAATCAGGAGCACATCAAAATGATTTATCCCAGAAATACAGGGGTGGATGATTCAACACAAGAAATTAATCAATTTAATTCACCATATTAATAAAATGAAGGAATATAAAAACATATGATTATCTCAATAACGAACATAGAAAAAAGCATTTGACAAAGTTCAACATCATTTCATGATAAAAAATACTCAGAAAACTAGGACTAGAATGGGAATTTCTTAACATGATATGATATTTTGATACAGTCTAATAAATATTAATATATACATTTGTTCTTGGTCTCTGTTTCTGGTACACAGCTCCTGAAACCCGTGAAATTTCCTAAATGGTCACAATATAAAGATCTCTTTTGTTATGTTAATGAAATGAGTTTAGAAAGCACCTAAGGACTAGGATTTCCCTGATGGCTCAGACAGTAAAAAAATGCCTATAATGCAGGAGACGCTGGTTGGATCCCTGGGTCAGAAAGATCACCTGGAGAAGAGAATGGCTGTCCACTCCAGTATTTTTGCTTGGAGAACTTCATGGACAGAGGAGCCTAGTAGGTTACAGTCCATAGGGTCACAAAGAGTGGGACAGGACTGCACGATTAAAACTTTCACTTTTCTAGGTTGACAGTGGGAACTACCAGACCAAGTGATTAGAGGATTAGAATTTACTGTCCCACCCGAGAACTCTAAGCAGGAGAAAGGGGCTGGAAGTTGACTCAGTCACCAATGAGCGATGATTTATTCAGTGAAGCCTCTATAAAAACCCAGGCTGGTGAACATGTGGAGATCTGGGGAGAAGAGCATGCTCCAAGATGGAACTGGAGCTCTGTGACTTGTTCCATGTGCCTTGCCCTATGCAGCATTTCCATCTGGCTGTTTCTGGATTAAAAATATAATATAAACTGGTGATCTAGTAAGTAAAATGATTCTCTGAGTTCTGTGAGTCACTCTAACAAATTAACTGAACCCCAAAAGGGAGCCACGAGAACCTCTGATTGTTGATCAGAAGTACAGGTAACAGCCAGGACTTGCCACTGGCATCTGAAGTCCAAGGAGAGGGTCCTGGAGCTTCCAATTTGTAGCCAGTTCATCAAAAGAACCTGGGCTTGTGACTGGTGTCAAAGTGTGTGGGTGGAGGCAGTCTTGTAAGACCGAGTTCTTAACCTGTGGAATCTGATGCTGTCTTGGGGTAGATAGTGTTAGAATTGAGTTGAAATCTCAGCACCTTGCTGGTTTCTGAGATATGCGGAAGCCACTACTCACTCCCCAACCAGCACACACATTGAAGTTGAGAACAGGAACCAAAAAGACATGATAAAGGGCATTGACCAAAAACCCAAAGCTCTTCTCAATCTCAGTGTTGAAAGATGAAAATTTCCCCCTAAGTTCAGAAAGAAGACAAGGATGCAATTACCACTGCTGTTCGATATTATACTATAAGTCCTAGCCAGAGTAGTCAGGCGAGGGGAAAAAAGAAAAATACAAGGTACCCAAACTGGAAAGGAAGAAGTAAAGTTATCTCTATTTGGATAAAATGATCCTACATATAGAAAATACTAATGTATCCCAGGTGGCTCAGGCAGGGAAGACTCCACCTGCAATGCATGTAGAAGGGAATAAAAGAAACAGTTATGGAAAGAGTTATCAATTGGTCATTGAATTTACATAAACAAGTAAACTATTTCAGTTGATGCTTTGAGCCATATGAGATTATTATTTGGTTTATATGCAGATTAAGATAATCTAGTAGAAAGAGGACACATGGAAAATCTGAGCAACTATTTCTCTCTAGTCTCAGCTATATACCTAATTGGCACATGTCCTTAGATTACAGTTTCCTAACTAATAGGATTCTGTGATATTTTGAAAAGGAACTTTGTGTGCTGAGAAAAAAACACTTATATTTAAACATCTGCCTATGGTACAAAGTTCAACATATTTATGAAACTCAAGAACATAAAACATTCCAAAATAAGTAAAGGTTGTCCCAGCCTTATTTTGAAGGATAGAATGCATACTTATCATAACCGAATTAGGTATCAAATTTTTGATAACAAAAACAAGAGAAGCCAGTCTAGTTCAGATATCAGTGTAAAGCAATATCTGGAGAATTTGAATCAGGACTTCAAGTAGAGAAAATATTAAAAAATAAAAGGAACTCTTGCTATCCCCTAATATGATGAATTTTCATTTAATTGAAGATATTTCCTAGTTTCCTTTGGGACTTTCTCTTTGATCTGTAGATTATTTGGAAGAGTATTTTTTAATTTCAAATTATTTGGAGTTATTCTAGATATCTTTCTATTATTAATTTCTAATAAATTTATTGTGGTCAGAGAACATACCATGCATGATTTCTATTGTTTTACATGTGTTTTATGGGCAGGAATATGGAATATCTTCGTGAATGTTCTATGTACACTTGAAAAAAATGTGTATGTACTCTTGGTGGCAAAATATTAACTAAATGTCAATTTTATCCATTTGGTTCATGGTGCTCAATTCCTTTATGTCTTGATTTTCTGCTTACTTGTTCTATTGATTACTGGGTGAGGAGTGTTGAAATCTCCAAAGAACTGGATTTCTCTATTTTCCTTTGTAGTTCTATCAATTTTTGCTTCTTAGGTGCACATGTGTTTATTTAGTTTTTGTTCTCTGATACACATAAAGGTAGGATTATCATGTCCTCTTACTGAATTGATCCTTTGTCAACATGTGATATTCCCATTTATTTGAAGTAAATTTCTTCAGAAATCTACTGTGAGATTACTATGCCCATTCTATCTGTGGCAATAAGAATTCAAAGATGACCAATATATGGAATTTAGAAAGATGGTAACAATAACCCTGTATATGAGACAGCAAAAGAGACACTGATGTATAGAACAGTCTTTTTGACTCTGTGGGAGAGGGAGAGGGTGGGATGATTTGGAGAATGGCATTGAAATACGTATAATATCATATATGAAACGAGTCGCCAGTCCAGGTTCGATGCACGATACTGGATGCTTGGGGCTGGTGCACTGGGATGACCCAGAGGGATGGTATGGGGAGGGAGTAGGGAGGAAGGTTCAGGATGGGGAACACATGTATACCTGTGGCGGATTCATTTCGATATTTGGCAAAACCAGTACAATATTGTAAAGTTTAAAAATAAAATAAAATTAAAAAAAAAAAAAAAGATGACCCCTAATGGCTCACACCCTTCAGTAATGTCCTCCCCTGGAGTTGGCCAACATTGTATGGCAAAGGTGAAGGGATTTTGCAGATGCAGCTAAACTTCTCAGCTAGTTGATTTTGAATTAATCAAGAGGGTAATTATCCTGGGTAAGTCTGTGCTTACTCATTATGATGCTGAATGATGCTGAAACTGAAATGCCAGTACTTTGGCCACCTCGTGCGAAGAGTTGACTCATTGGAAAAGTCTCTGATGCTGGGAAGGATTGGGGGCAGGAGGAGAAGGGGACGACAGAGGATGAGATGGCTGGATGGCATCACTGACTCGATGGACGTGAGTCTGAGTGAACTCCAGGAGTTGGTGATGGACAGGGAGGCCTGGCATGCTGTGATTCATGGGGTCGCAAAGAGTCAGACATGACTGAGCAACTGAACTGAACTGAACTGAACTGAAGTCTGAGCTAATCAGATAAATCTTTAAAAGTGGAGAAAAGAAGCAGCAGCAGATGCTCTGGCACTGATTTGAAAGAAGTAAACTGCCATGATGTTGAAAGGCCATGTGACAGGAAATGGTGAGTGACCTCAGGCCTCAGTCCTACAACCACAAGAAACAATTCTATCAACAGCTAGAAAGCTTGGAAGAGAACCTCAAAACTCAGATGAGATTGTAGCCTTAGAAAGAGGCACTTTTGTTTCAGCTTATTAAGTACCTGAGTGCAGGATTCAGGTAATCCATATTTGGACTCCACAGACACTGCAATAGAATAAACTTGTCTTGCTTTACACCACTAAGTGTGTGATAATTTGTTATGCTCTTGTACAGCCAGTTTTCCTTGGTTCTATGTTTTCATGATACATATTTTTCTTCTTCTTCTTTTTTTTTTTACAAATGTACTTCATTTTATTCTGTTTTTATTCTTACTGTGCTTCACAATATTGCATTTTTTACAAATTGAAGATTTGTGGCCTCATTTTCAGGTGATGGTACATTTACCAATATACTTACCTTTTGAGTGATTTTTATTTCTTCCAATAAATGAGGCTTCCCTGGTGGCTCAGACAGTAAAGAATCTGCCTGCAATGCAGGAGATCTGGGTTTGATCCCTGGTCAGGAAGATCCCCTGGAGAAGGGAATGGCTACCCACTTCAGTATTCTTGCCTAGAAAATTCTATCAACAGATGAGACTGATGGGCTACAGTCCATGGGGCCTCAAAGAGTCAGACATGACTGAGCGAATAAGAATTTCCATTTGGCATCATTTTTCTTTAGACTAAAGACCTTCTACTTGTCATTGGTTAGCCTCCCCAAAAAATCTATTTTATTTTTTAATCAAGAAATATCTTGATTTTGCTTTTATTTCTGAAAGTTATTTATTTTAATTGCATACAGCATTCCAGGTTGGCAATTTCCTTTATCCAGTACTTTAAGCAGTTTTGTTTTGTTTTCCTGATGAGATGCTAGTTCTCTTTCTATCATGGCTTTCAGCTATATTCTGAAGTGTGGTTTTCTTTGCTTTGACCCAGTTTGAGGCTACCTGCATGAATTTGATCTTCCAATATCTGAGCTCTGGTTGCTATAAACCCTGTCCCTTTCTCCAAGGTGAAGTTGGCCCTGAACAGCCTGACCTGGAAAGAGCCCCAGACATCAGTGATGAGACTCAGTAGGAGAACTTCAGCCTGTAGAAACTATCCTGCAAAGTAGGAATCACGAAGACTTTGAATGCAGCATAAAGTATTTGACATGATCTAGACTGAAGAATCATGCTACCTTGTCAAGAGTACACTAGTGGAGGAGAGGTTTGATTGCCTAGTGGCTCATGGGTTTATGACAGAAAAAGAAGTCTAAGCCCAGTTCTGGAAGGCCATGTCCACTGTGGAGTACCGTCACCAGCAAGTTTATTATACGTGAGGAGATAAAGGCAGAAAATCTGCACTTGCACGCTAGTAGGAACATTAAGATTGCAGTCTATAGCTTAAGCAACACATTCACCTCTGGTAGCATGCTAGGTACTTCGTAGCCTCTACTCTGTAGACCCTGGGAGTTTCTGAGGGTCAAAAGTTTGATGGTCCCCCAGTGCATTCCTGGAACCTAGGAGTCATCCTGTGTACACTGGTCAGCAAACCCCTGCCTTACTTTAGGCACAGAAATTCAAGGAGCTGTGGGAACAGACAGAGAGGACAATACCGTATTCCCTTCTGCTTGACCATCATGTATGACTTGCTCAAGAAATTTCCCCTTCTCAATCCCAGCAAGAGAAGCACTTTTGAGTAAATTGTGAAAGATCAATGGATGCATGTGCGTTATGAAGATAATGAACTAAAGCCTTATATGAGCCACCCCTGACTCCAAGGACCCCTAGATGGTGCCTGTGCATTACACGTGGGATGAGATCCCATATCCCAGTGGGCCAGAAATCCAACAAAGTGATGGCCACCTCTTTGCTCAGGGGTATAAGGGATCCCAGCTGGAAGGTTATGCCATTCCCCCCAAAGCCCGACCTTCAGCTGACCCAATCAGTAGCAGAACTCCTTCCTCATTCCACAAGGTAGACCTTAGCATTTCTGCTAACCTCAAGTGGCAGTTTCAGCAAGCCTGCCATTCCCACCTTCAATTCCTACTCTAAGAGTACTCTGAGCAGCAGTGCAGAAAATCAGCAGAGTAAGATTAGGAGTAAGGAAAGACTGAAGGCAGGAGGAGAAGGGGATGACAGAGGACAGGATGGTTGGATCGCATCGCTGACTCAATGGACCTGTTTGAGCAAGCTCCGGGAGATGGTGAAGGTCAGGGAAACCTGGTGTGCTGCAGTCCATGGGGTCACAGAGAGCTGGACACAAGTGAGTGACTGAACAACAGCAACAGGCAGGAAAGTGCATTTGCAGGAGTCCAAGTTGGTAGCAATCACCCACTGTTGCTATGTGAGTATATTTTACATTATAAAACAGTTTTGTATGTTCAAAAAATAATCCAAATATTTGTCTTACAAGAGTTGTTTTCTGAGTCCCATGAGATAACTGTTTCTCGTGGTTTATCCCTAGCCTCTCGCACATTTGAGATTAGCCTGCTTCCCTTTGCCATCAGGTTAAAGTGGATCATTGTCAGAAGGGCCTTTCCTGCCTGTTTCATTTACCTTATTCCCCCATCCATTATCCTTTATTAAAGTTCCCTCATCATTCGTTTTGTCCTTGTCCTTATCATTGTGGTTTAGTCGCTATCTCATGTCCAACTCTTTGCGACTCCATGTCCAACTCTTTGCAGCATGTCAGATTTCCCTGTCCTTCACTATCTCCTGGAGTTTGCTAAAATTCATGTCCACTGAGTCAGGGATGATATCTAACCATCTCATCCTCTGCCACTCTGTTCTTCTACTGCCTTCAATCTTTCCCAGCATCAGGGTCTATTCCAATGAGTTATCTCTTTGCATCAGGTGGCCAAAGTATTGGAGCTTCAGCTTCAGCATCAGTTCTTCCAATGAATATTCAGAATTGATTTCCTTTAGGATTGACTGGTTTGATCTCCTTGCAGTCCAAGAGATTCTCAAGAGCCTTCTCCTGCACCACAATCCAAAAACATCAATTCTTTGGTGTTCAGCTTTCTTTATGGTCTGACTCTTTCATCCATACATGACTACTGAAAAAACCATAGCTTTAACTATAGGGACCTTTGTCAGCAAAGTGATGTCTTTGCTTTCTATTGCGCTGTCCAGGTTTGTCATAGCTGGAGGAGGGAATAGCAAACCACTCCAGTATTCTTGCCACGAGAGCCCCTTGTACATGAACAGTATGAAACATCCTTATCATGATGGTAATTAATTCATTATCACCCAGTTATCATCACCTCCACTCTGCTGTGCCTTCCACAAGTCAGATATCACATCTTTTTTCTTCTTCTTTTTGGTCTTTATTGAATTTGTTACAATATTGCATCTTTTTTTTTTATGTTTTGGTTTTTTGGCCACAAGGCATGTGAGACCTCAGCTCCCTACCCAGGAATCAAACCCTTCATTGAAAAGTGAAATCTTCACCTTTAGACCTCCAGAGAAGTCCCCGTTATCACATCTGCTTTGGATACTACAGTATCCTCTGGCAGAGAACCTAATACATATTCGGTGTTCAAGTAAAACTTGAGGAATCAAAGAATCTGTGAAAGTGCATGAATAAATAAATGAATGGCAGTCATGTCATCTCTGCTGGAGACTAACACGAAGTCCAATTAATCATATACTCTCTTACTCTTTGTTCTAATAAACAGACCTGTCTGTTCTGCACTGCTCCCCATCCCCTCAACACACACACACACATACAATCCTTGAGTCCTTGGTTTGGACAACAGTGCTGGATTGCCTTCTTCTGTCTTATATTTCCTAGTCTGTCTAGGAACCGACTTCATGTCCCTGAGCAAAGTCACTCTGCTTGGGCTTTGCTTCCTCTTACTTGTTTTCTTGACCCTGCTATGCTCTGCTAAAAGGATGCTTGATAGCCAAAGTAAGGCAGATTCACAAATGCTAATTGGCACAAATATATGAGTTTATGCATATCATCGCTAGTCAGGGTAGGACTCTATGGAATCAGAATCTCTAGAGCAAAGTACAAGTAATTGATATTTTGTAACAAGTTCCTAGGTGATGATGACAAGCAAGTGTTAGGAGCTTCTAGGGTAGAGAAGAGCACGCCAGCTTAGAATCATATGTGAGTTTGGATCTTTGCTCAGAGATGGATTATTAGCTCAGTGACTTCCATCAGTTAATTAACCTGAGTTTGTTTCCTGCTCTGTAAAATGTAGGGAGCGCAACCTACTGGTTCTTACCCCATCCCTAGTCCATTCAGAAGCAGATCGTCTTTTAATACTGATCCCAAATTTTGTAAGGTCCTAGTTCCAATCTTTTTTTCAAGTAACTTATTATTTATTTATTTTATTTTTGGTTGTGCTGGGTCTTTGTTGCTGTGCCCCAGCTTTCTCTAGTTGCAGTGTAGGCGGGGGGCTATTATTCTTTGTGGTGCGTGGGCTTCTCACTGCAGTGGCTTATTCTGTTGCAGAGCACAAAGTCCAGGCTCGTGGGCTCTGTAGTTGCAGCAGGTGGGCTCTAGGGCACTCAGGCTTCAGTCGCTGAGGCACACAGGCTCGGTTTTTGCAGCTCGCAGGCCTCCAGAGCACAGGCTTAGTAGTTGTGGCACACGGGTTGGTTGCTCCATGGCCTGTGGGATCTTCTGGACCATGAATTGAACCTGTGTCCCCTGCAGGTTGATTGGCAGGTGGATCCTTATTCACATCACTATCAGGGAAATCCCCAGGCCCAGCATTTTTAACTTAAGTCAAAAGTTTTCCTAGACCCTAAATTGTAAGATCAATTCATTTTTAAAAGAAAATGTATTCAAATCAGAATATACTAAATAATAATAATACTTAAACAGAGAAGTAGTACAAACATGATTATCCAAGTAATTTATAATCAATAGATGAAAAAATATTGTTTGTGCACTGTTCTTTTCCTTCCAAAAAACCCCTTACTTGCTGCCACAAGGACCGCATCCTTGATTCTTTGTCCAGGTCCGCAATCTCCTTTCATGCTCTACTGCCTGTAGGCTGAAGACATGCTGACTTAACCCCACTGGACTCCCAAGGCCTGTAACTAAAGTCCCCATGATGGGAGCCAGTAGGAATCTCACTCCTGCTGCTGATAGAATCTTTATCAACCTGCCCTGGAATTCCAAATTAGTCTCTCCTTACAACTGATATTACAAATAATGAACAGGATTTGAAGGGACACTGCAGGTAGTGCCATAATCCACTTAGATTAAAAGTTAGATAGAAATTAATGGTTGCTGCTACTGCTGCTAAGTCACTTCAGTCGTGTCCGACTCTGTGGGACCCCATAGACGGCAGCCCACCAGGCTCCCCCATCCCTGGCATTCTCCAGGCAAGAACACTGGAGTGGGTTGCCATTTCCTTCTCCAATGCGTGAAAGTGATAAGTGAAAGTGAAGTCGCTCAGTAGTGTCCGACCCTCAGTGACCCCTTGGACTGCAGCCTTCCAGGCTCCTCCATCCGTGGGATTTTCCAGGCAAGAGTACTGGAGTGGGGTGCCATTGCCTTCTCTGAAATTAATGGTTAGATAGGAATTAATTTAACCTGTTTAAATATGAATTTTCTAGTCCTGAAAGTAGAACTTGAGCTGGTTGCTTGCTTAATCCAGGTTTAATGCTGCTTCCTGATAACCTTGGCCCACTGGGGATGGTAAAGGCCTATTTCCTTCATCACCACGTAGGGTAAAAACAGCCTCTCGCTCCCTCTCTTGCATGTGCTTTCACCTGGGGACAGGGATCTGTCTCCATTTTGGTCTGCAAGGAAATCAAGCCAATCAATCCAGAAAGAAATCAACCCTGAATATTCATTGGAAGGACTGTTGCTAGAGCAACTCCAGCTTTGGCCACCTGATGCAAAGAACTGTCTCACTGAAAAAAAAAAAAAAAAAAAAAAACCCTGATGCTGGGAAAGATTGAAGGCAAAAGGAGAAGAGGGCCGCAGAGGATGAGATGGTTAGATTGCATCATGGACTCAATGGACATGAGTTTGAGCAAACTCTGGGATACAGTGAAGGACAGGGGAGCATGGCCTGCTACAGTCCATGATGATGTAAAGAGTGGGACACGACTTAGCAATTGAGCAACAACAAATCTGTCTCTATCACTTACTGAACACAGTTCTGTCCCCACACAGAACTGAACACTAGCAATCCAGGCTCCTCCAGTCTCTGGCAGCCACTCTCTTCTGGGTTAAACTTTCCTTTTCAAGTCCAAGTGCTGACATAGTCCCCTACCTTCAGGGATAATTCTGTCTTTTAGCAATTTTCTAAACACAGACATGGGTGGAGTTTTCTTCAGGACATTCACAGAGGCTGGTGAGGGGTGTGTAAAAAAGAATTGAAAGTGATAAGGCACAAAGTCTTAGCTGACTTGGAGGGCAAACGTGGGAGGGAATAAAAAATAAAATCACTTTTTCATTTTTTTCCCCTCTTTCCTCTAGAAAGGAGAATGAGAGAGATGTTAATTGCACTGTGTATGTTTTTTCCACACTTAATCTTTATCTGTGTTTCTCTCTGGTTTCATCAAGGGGGAAGGAGTATTCAAATGACCAAAGATCCTGCAGCTGCTGCTGAATCGCTTCAGTTGTGTCCGACTCTGTGTGACCCCATGGACAATAGCCCACCAGACTCCTCTGTCCATGGTATTCTCCAGGCAAGAATACTGGAGTGGGTTGCCATTTCCTCCTCCAGGGGATCTTCCTGATCCAGAGACTGAACCTGCTTCTCTTATGTCTCCTGCCTTGGCAGGCAGGTTCCTTACCACTAGCACCATCTGGAATGTCCCAAAGATCCAGCTAACACGAACCAGTGATCTGGGACGCGTATGTCATTAAGGAAAAATATTTTCACTAGACGCATCAGTTTTCAAAATATTACTGGGGAAAATGCTTCGAGGTCTCAACCCCCTCCACAGAGTTTGTTTTCAGTGTTCAGAGGGGTGAGGGTACAAAGGCAGACAGAATATGTGAAGAGGATTAAGAGGTACAAGCTTTCAGCTATAAAATGAATAAGTCACAGGGATGTGATGGGAACACTGGGAATACAGTCAATGATATTATAACAACTTTGCTTGGTGACAGATGGTACTGGTCTTATTGTGGTGATCATTTTATAATGTATAAAAATATGGAAGCACTAGGCTGTGCATCTTAAACTAATATAATATTGTATGTTAATTATAACTCAATAAAAACAATTCTAGGAAAACGGTGTTGCTGTACTCCCCTTGCAGAGAGCCACATTCATATTTTAAAGACTTTTTCAAAACCTTAATACAAAGCATCCTATTCAACATTGTTAACTCACTGTTTGCCAATTTCATTTATGTCCCCACTCCCCTCAGGAAGAATCTATACATTACTGATGTTAGAGATTGTGTTAATATTTTGAATATTGTGATTTGGAAAAGATGTTAGATCTGCCCTTGTTCCCCTCCCCACCATTTGTATATGCGTGTTTGGGGCTTTGATAACCCCTCTTCAAAGATGCTCTGGAGACACTGGCAGAGCTAAATTTCTTGGCTCCCATCTCATGTTGAATCTGGGGAAAGACATTTCAATTTGAAAGTAAAAATAGCTCGGGAGATTGTAAATGGTAAAAACAGAGGAAAAGGGAGGCAGAAAATGATAAGAGACGTAGCTAAATATTTATATATACAAAAAATGAAAATATGAGAAACGTTCCTTCTGAAATACATAATTAAGCTCAAGACAGAGTAGGCAGATGGAGTCAGTAATTACAGGTTCCTAATGTATCTCAAATTCTCAGAGAATGAGGCTGTTGCTACTAATTTTGTAGCTTCACAGTTTATAGCTTGTTGCTGTTTATAACAGGCTCTGCTCCATTAACACTTGCTGTTCCAGTTTAGATAGCTTGCTTTTTAAAAATATACCTGACAGAGAAAAGTCATGCCATTTCTGACCTACTTAGACCAGTTCGTCAAGATGTGAGGTAGGCATTATGTATGTATCATAATGGTTCATATTACTCTCATCCTCATTATGGTTCAGGCAGTTGTGGTGTTGTAGAGAATACCTGGGATCTGGTATCTGAGTTCATTTCCACAAGTATTTACTGAATGCCTGCTCTGGCTTGGCACCCTTCTCAGCCTTGGTATACGTCAGTGAATCAAACAGACTTAGATTTCTGCCCTTGTGAAGCTTTCATTCTAGCAGAAGTTGGGGATACAGAAAAATTAATAATCAACAAAATGATTAAGTCAATTATATACTATATGAGAATGTAATAAGAAAGGTGACAAAAGAGGAGGGCGCCTTGGATAAATGGATTTATCAATAGAGTAGTCAAGGCAATGATGCTGGAGAGCATGCTGTGGAGACAAGACTGAAGTGGTTGGCTGTGTAGGTGTTTCCTTATTCCTCTGTGCAAAGGAATAAGGAAACACATGTGTGTGCCATGGGATTCTGAACCCTCTTCCAAGGATCTTCCCAACCCAGGGATTGAACCCATGTCTCTTAAGTCTCCTACATTGGCAGATGGGTTTTTTTACCATTAGTGCCACCTCGGAAACCCAGTAAGGGAATAGTCAGAGCAAAAGCTCTGAGACTGGATAATGTTGAATCTGTTAAGGAACAGCAGGAGGTGGGCATGGCTGCACTTGCCAAGAGGGTGGGAGAGCTATATGATATGCAATCAGGGTAGGGACACAGAGAGATATAGACAGCCTTGAAGGCCTTCATCCAATTTTTGACTTTTGCCCTGAAGGGAAAGTGCGATTTGTTTGAGAACGCAATCAACTGGCTTCCATTTAAACTGGATCTGATTGTTAAAGAATTAAAACTATCTTCAGTTTATATGGGTTCATATTTTCTTTTCTGTGTATGGTAATAGAAAAAAAAATCAATTTCCAATGGCCTTGTTCTTAAACAAAGGGGGTGAGTAAGGTGTATTACTTTTAACCAACAGAATTCTTTTTAAGAAAAACCTTGGAACATTTTTCATAAAAGGGGTGCCATACCAGGCCCACCACATTTTCCCCCAGCCATACACAGATCTAGTTTCTCTCCCCAGGTGCTGAGTCATCTCAGAGATGACTTCTCGGGTGGTAAGAGAAGGGACACGAGAACTCCAGTACTGGCTCCCACACGGGCAACTCCTATCCCGTTTCTATTGTCAAGACTATAATTCTATTCTTTTGACCTCATCTCTCCATCCCCTTCAAACTCAGCACCAACCATAGCAAGCCAAATTTGCTTTGGAACAATCACAGGAGAATCCCCCTTATCTGGTTAGCATAATTCCACCTTCTCCATGCCAACAACCTCCAATCAGGCAGACCTGAAGCCTTCTCTCTCTCTTTTGCTTTTTTTTCATTATAAAACTTTCCCACTTCTCTTTCTGCATCTGGGTCTCTGTCAGGTCCAAGCAATGGTGCCTGATCTTGCTATTGGAAACTTTGACTAGATAGGCCATTTTCATTTGCATTTATCAGCATCCACTCCTTCCCCCAACAAACACGGAGGAAAAGATGGAGAAGGGCAGAGAGGAGAGAAGCATCACAGGGAAAACATAGCAGTTCCACTTCTGTAGTTTTTCCCAGTTGTGGATAGAGTGGCAACTCTGGTAGTCGGGGTCAGCAGACTCTCCTCTTGTCTCCCAGAAGACTCTTGGTTGCATTTTAAATATTTATTGGGTTCATTGGGTCTTAGTTGTGGCACACAGGATCTTTCATTGTGTCATGCAGGCTTCAGCGGTTGTGATCACGGGCTTAGCTGTTTCATGGCATGTGAGATCTTACTTCCCCAACTAAAGGTTGAACCCATATGCCCCGCATTGCAAGGAGGATTCCTAACCACTGCAGCACCAGGGAAGTTCCTTAGTAGCCTTCTAAAGCTTCAGTTTCTTGGTTAATTTGTAATCACTCTCATGGAGGTGCTGGATAGCTGTGTTGACTGCACCTGTTGAAAGAACACTGGGCAGTTTGCACATCTCCATCTTCCACTGCATGAAGTCCCCTTGGCCCAGTGAGCTGTGCGTGCACAGGGCATGAACTTCTAGTACAGCTTGCACACTGCTCTTTGCATCCCTTTCTTTCTCTCGCTCCTGAGGCTCCCTGGGGCTGGTGGTCTTCACAGCCCACCTAAGTGCGGTGAGTGAGACTCGGCCTCTCAAAATTCTTCTTTATCACAACCTCCACTGCCCACTGAGCATCTCCACTAAGGTTTGAGCATCTCCACTAAGTCTTTGCCTTCAGGTTCCTTTAGGATGCTTCAGGCAAGCCTGAAACAGAGGTGTTTGTGTATCAACCCAAAGGAGAATTTGCAGCAGTTCACAATGGCCCCCTGCCAGCCCTGGTTGTTACCGAGGGTGCGGCTAGGGTCCTGTCCTAGGCCGAATTCTGCTGGTCACAACTGTCACATGCTGCCATCCGACATGGACAGTTTCTCTGGACACACTCAAAGGATTTGGTTGAGGCTGGGGCACCACCGCTGTGGCTGGTGTGAGCAGAGGTGGGGGGTGGCAGTCATGGAGACGTGCTGGGGGCTGTGCCAGGCTGTGGCACCTCACAGTTACTCCCCCTGGGGCACAGGTCCCTGGGGCACAGGTGACATGGGTTGTACTAAGGCTCTCTTGAATATCCGGTGCAGGTGGGTGGGCTCAGGACACTGTCAGGGCTGGGAACACAGAAGCCAAGGAGGTTCCAATCCTTTTACAGTTAGGATTGACTTTGCTGTTCTAGATGGAGGGCTCCCATGGCTGCATGGGGCCTGCTATGTCATTTCAGTCATGTCCGATTCTCTGAGACCCTGTGAACAGTAGCTGCTCCTCTACCCATGGGATTCTCCAGGCAAGAATAAAACATTAGTGTAACTGAGGTATCAGCTGAGGTTACATACCCACTTGGAGTCGGGATAAAATTGGCTCCAGAGCCAATTGTATACCCTAGGGAAAATCGAGCATTCCAAGATTTCTTCACATCCAGAAGAAATATATTTCTCCTTATCTGTTCTGGCTCTTGTTTCTGGCTTCTGCCTCCTGCATCTGTTCCTCTGTTTCTGCTTTGTCATTAACTCCAAATTCTAAAACAGCATCAATTTCTTGAGCACTTTTCCCACAAATTTATCTCATATGAGGCAGGCATGTACAGGAAAATTTGACTGGAGATTTGAGGGTACATGCTAGGAGCTTCCATGCCTGGGACACCCAGTAAATAATTAAATATCAGATTACGAAGATGTTAGGGATCACTTTGGCCATTTGTCAATTTCATCTCTAAATTCTCATCTACCTGTACTCCTATTCTCTCTTCTCCTTCCTATGATTTCCTCTACATCTAAATTCTTATTTCTTGGGGCTAAACTTTTTCTTCTCCATTCACTTTCTTCCTTGTAATATTCTGTATCAGAATATAGAATATTATTTTAATAGTATAGAATATTATTATTCTTTATCAGAATATAGAATATATAAAGCTTCTAGACACACATAAAGGCAAAGTTTTAAATCAGGAATCTCAGACATCTAGGGATTCCTCTTTCAGATTTTGTTTACATCAACCCTAGAAAATTGTATGTAAACAGCTGCATGTATGTGTATCTGTTTCTTCCTGAGACAAGAATGATAGCTTTCACAGGATTCTCAAATGAGTCTGTGCTCCAAAGAATTTAAAAGCTGTAGTTGTACAACTTTTTCCCTTCTTTAACTGTGTTTCTTAACTGCAGGAAATCAAAGCATACAATCCTGTAATACACATGAGAATTAAGTCTCACTTAAACTATAAGACTGATGTACAACAATTTGTGTTCATGAAAAGGATTAAATGGAACACAAATTCAATAAATTAGAAATGAATGTTCCTTTACTGAATGACTCACTTTAAGATTTATTCAAGTTATTATTTTATTTGTGCAAAAACATTTATGTGTGGATTGTCTTCATCTGTTTTAGCTGCTTCAGTAAACTGCCATAGACTAGGTGGCTTATGGGAGAAGCAATGGCACCCCACTCCAGTACTCTTGCCTGGAAAATCCCATGGACGGAGTAGCCTGGTGGGCTGCAGTCCATGGGGTCGCTGAGGGTCGCGCACGACTGAGTGACTTCACTTTCACTTTTCACTTTCATGCATTGGAGAAGGAAATGGCAACCCACTCCAGTGTTCTTGCCTGGAGAATGCCAGGGATGGGGGAGCCTGGTGGGCTGCCGTCTATGGGGTCACACAGAGTCGGACACGCTGAAGCGACTTAGCAGCAGCAGCAGCAGGTGGCTTATAAACAACTGGAATTTATTTCCAAAAGTTCTGAAGACTGGGAAGTCCAAGATCAAGGTGCTGGCAGATTTGGTGTCTGGTGAAATTCCTAAGTAGCCATCTTTTTGCTGGGTCCACACCTGGCAGAGGGGCAAGTTGCTCTCTTGGGCCTCTTTCATAAGGGCACTAATCCCATTCATGAAGGCTTTGCCTGTAGGACCCTAATTCCGTCCCAAAGGCCCCATACTGAGAATTAAGCTTCAACAAGTTCATATGGAGGGGACACAAATATTCAGTCTATAGCATGAATCAATAAGTAAAGAGTTTGAAAAGAAAATAGAGTGGTAGAAACAGACATATATTTTGGATGATGTACCAAGTATTCATATTATTTAGTACCTATGAGAAAGCGGTGTATTCCAGAGCACAGAACTGAGCATCTGCAGATGTGAGTTTTTGTGACCTTGAGTAAGTTGCTTTAACTCTCTGAGTCTGGGACCACTCATCCAAGTACTGAGAAAACACAAGAAAATTCATGGTACTGGTGATGAAGCTCTGAAATAAGAATGAAAGTCAACAGGAGGACTTCCCTGGTGGTCCAATGGCTAAGAATCCACCTGCAAATTCAGGGTACACAGGTTCAAACCCTGGTCCAGGAATATTCCATATGCTGCGGGGCAGCTAAGCCTTGTGCCGCAACTGCTGAGCACAGATGCCCGACAGTCCACACTTTGCAACAAGAGAAGCCACCGCAGTGAGGAGCCCGCTTTCCAACTATAGAGTAGCCCCTGCTTTCCACAACTAGAGAAAGCCCTTGTGCAGCAACGGAGATCAACACAGCCAAAACTGATAAACTAAAAAAAAGAAAGAAAGCAAGCTAGCAGGAACTTGATTTTATTTACACAGGACTTTTAAAAACTAATGCGGGAGGTGGTACATATGTTCACCTACAAAAGAAAGTGTACTCTGAAGTCTAGTGCTGGGCACCCAGGGGCTCTTCATGAATTCCTGCTGTGGTTGGTCAATCACCTCAGAGTGGTATTCCACAATTCTCCTGGGCACAGGCTTCCCTGCAGAAATTGTGAGCCCCTTCTGAGATTGAATTTTATTTAAGGTAAACCTCTTATCCAGGATATTATGAACATGCATTAGCAGTTAAGAACAATGAGTGACTCACAGTCTTTAGGGCTTCCCTGGTGGCTCAGACACTAAAGAGTCTGCCTGTAATGCAGGAGACTGGGTTTTGATCCCCGGGTCTGGAAGATCCCCTGCAGAAGGAAGTAGTAATCCACTCCAGTTTTTTTTCCTGGAAAATCCCATGGACAGAGGACCCTGGTGGGCTACAGTCCATGGTGTCACAAGAGTTGGACATGACTGAGCAACTAACAGCATGTTACTTTAAGGAAAAACAGTAATAGATACTGACTGTCATTTCATCAGATGAGAAATTGTTCTTCATTTCCTGACATTCAACAATGTTCACTGATAATATTATGACACTCATAATATTAACAGCAATCTCCACTTTCTTTTTTCGCTGAGCAGTTTTAGAAAATTATTATTAGCTGAGTACTGTATCAAACAGGAAAAAAAAATACCTTTTTTCTGTGGGGCCTGCTGATTATTACAGAGATTACATTGGTAGCATTGTACCCAGGCTAAGCTGTTGCTGAGGGCTGGAAGGAGTGATACCTGGGGGAATGCTACACAAAGAGTAAGCTTTCTCAGGGTTAAACAGTGAAGCTCAATGTGATTTAGGGATTTTATTTGGATATAGTCTTGGACAGAGAGGCATGCCACTCCATAGAGCTGGCTTTCTCCCTAAATACAGCAGGTTAGAAGTCTGTGGAAGCATAAAATACAGATTGGAAGTTTACATGGTGGACACAAATATGATTCCAAATGATTTGAAGGAATTAACCTGTTGATCTCTTCTGCCCACCTGTGACACTTGGAGAAAAAGCTACTGTAAAAGTATTATTATGAACGAGCTTATATGAATGCTTTACTGCTCTGTGGGACTTGATGGTCCAGTGGTTAAGACTCTGCACCTCCACTGCAGAGGGTATGAGTTTGATCCCTGATTGGGAACTGAGATCCCTCATGCCACCTGGCACAGCCAAAATATGTTTTAAAAAATTAAAAATAACATTCTCTTTGAAAGACCTAATTTACAAGGTTAGGAGCATTGAGTACAGAGAGAGGCCAGTATACCATAGGTCTATTTATTTAAAAGTCATTAATAAACTAAAAACAATTAAATAAAATATGTTGTACCTCCCACTTCCACAAATATAGTTTTACAGCATCATCAAAGATCAGGTTCAGATTTAGAATTATCAAATACCTTGGTGTTATTCAACTACACTTCACCTTTCCTTCCCACCCCAGCTCCACCATACTCTACCCCACCATGTGAGGAACCTTGTCTGCATGCATGGGGATCCTCCAGCCCTCCTGTCAAAGCCCTGTTTAAACTTTAAAACAAATAGTCACCTTACCGTTGGTGGGGTCCACTTTTGGGAGAATAGATCCTGAAAAGACATGTAGACCCTGGGCCCTATGGGCAGGAATTCTTGGGTCTTGTGACCTGAAACAGTAGAGGAGAGTCAGAGACTCAAACAGAATGATGTTCAACTGTGGAGTCTGCTGTATCTAAGCTCTGTGATACTGGACAATTTTCTTTAATTCTTCCATACTTTATTTTCCTCATCTACAAAGTGATAGAGGTGTTAATACAACCATAGTGTTGTGGTGGGTATTAAAAGATGCATGTCATATAGTAGCATCCCATAAATAGTAGCTATTAATCATCATCATCATTATTAATTATCATCATTAAAATGTTATGTGTCACATCCACTGTTAAACACAGGTGAATTCAATAAGGAGCAAGGCACGGTTTCTTGAGGAATTCATAAGACCCAAGAAAATTATGGAAGTCAGATGGGAGAATGCAATTTATAGAAACTGACAAGCATCCATCCCTGACCAAAGCCAATCTCTTCCTCTAGGCAGTGGGGAGAAGTGGGGGCAGAGACTCTGTGGGGAGACAGAACCACAAACAGATGAACACAGCAACATAAATGCAGAAAGAGCATAAGGAATGAAAAAGATGCTTCAGGAGAGTGAGTGCCTAGAGGAAGACCTCAGATTAGTCTGAGTGTTAGCAAAGAATTCTTCCAGGTGAGGTTTTTGAGCCACACCATACAGAATGTGTAGTAAAAAAGGACACCATGGCAAAAGCCTGGAATGTGTAGAAAGCAAGATTGTTTGGAGACCTGCCTGTGGTTCCCTGGTTCATTAAGGCCTGAATCTTCTGATGTGTGTGGGGGAGGGCAAGAGATGAGGGGGGGAGGGCAAGAGATGAGTGGGGAAGGCCAGGCTGCCACAGATTACAGGGGGCCTGTATTCAACGCTGGCAACTTTAGATTTGATTCTGTGTGCAATGAAAAGAGTTTTCAGTCACGGAAAGACATGGTCATATACGTGCTCTGGAAAAGTCACTCATACATATATGCTCAATTGTATCTGACTTTTTTGTGACCCCGTGGACTGTAGTCCACCAGGTTCCTATGTCCATGGAATTCTCCAGGCAAGAATACCGGAGGTGGTTGCCATTACTTTCTCCAGTGGATCTTCCCAACCCAGGGATTGAACCTGCATCTCTTGTGTCTCTTGCATCTGCTTCATTGGCAGGTGGATTCTTTACCACTAATGCCACCTGGGAAGCCCACTGATATTTATGTAGAACAGAAAAAGAAAATACAGAAATTGGGAGCAAGAAAACTAGCAGGAGGCTGCTGCTATAGCACATGAGTAGATGAACATAGGAAGTGTTTTAAAAATATGAAGGAGGTGCAATTAGCAAGACTGGATTTAAGGACTAAAAGTAGAGCCAGAATCAGAGTTTACTGAAAAGGTCTGGCTTGGGTGATGGAGTAGGTCGCACACTATGTATTAAAACTGGACAAAACTGACAGGAAAAAGATATAAAGATCAGTGCAACCCTTAGATTTTCAGGGACTTAGTCCCTTCTAGGGTACAAAGGTAGGAAAGCAAGCAGGGATGTAAAGTCTATTTCTCAGAGAGACAGTATTTTTTTTTTTTAATTTTAATTGGAGGATAATTACTTTACAGTCTTGTGTTGGTTTCTGCTGTATAACAACATGAATCAGCCACAAGTATACATGTGTTTCCTCCCAAGGACACAGTAATTTTTGATATGAACTTGTCCTGTGTTTTCTCTTTACACAGGCTTTATTGGTGGCTAAATGATGAACAAATCCATACATTTGCCCTCAGGTAGGAGCTTAGTCCGGAGAAGGCAATGGCACCCCACTCCAGTACTCTTGCCTGGAAAATCCCATGGATGGAGGAGCCTGGTGGGCTGCAGTCCATGGGGTCGCTAAGAGTCGGACACAACTGAGTGACTTCACTTTCACTTTTCACTTTCATGCATTGGAGAAGGAAATGGCAACCCGCTCCAGTGTTCTTGCCTGGAGAATCCCAGGGACGGGGGAGGCTGGTGGGCTGCCGTCTCTGGGGTCCCACAGCGTCAGACATGACTGAAGCAACTTAGTAGCAGCAGCAGCAGGAGCTTAGTCTGGATTTCCTGTATGGCTCTACTGGCAAAGAAATTGCCTGCCAATGCAGGAGACTTAAAAGAGGTAGGTCTGAAACCTGGGCCTGGAAGATTCCCCTCGAGGAGGACATGGCAACCTACTCCAGTATTCTTGCCTGGAGAATCCCGCAAACAGAGGGCTACAGTCCGTGGGGTCACAAGGAGTGGAACACCACTGAAGTGACTTAGCATGCACACACAGGAGCTTAGTCTAAGGTATTTATATCTAAAATAATGAGAAGCATGGGATGGTGGATAGTCCTTGAAACTGTGTGTTTGCTGGATTCCGATGTAGTAAGCCTAGTACAGTGTCTAGGCTTTCTAAGTAGCAGAAACCCTGCAAGCCACAATAAAGCACTGGTAGAGACAAGAGAGCAGTAAGGGGTGTAAATGGAGCTTTTTTGTGGGGAAGACTGTGGGTGCCAAAGAAGAGAGTTCATATTTACTTACGTAGGTGTCAAATTAGAGTTGTTCACTACAAATAACTGTATCCATTCTGGTTAGTGGAATCAGAAAAAGGAATTATTAAAGAGCATTAGATCTTTTTCAGAATTTCCAGAAAGTAAGAGAGACACATATTGAGTCCCAGAGTCAAAATCAACGTCCAACCTCCCTTCAGGTGCCTTGACACAATGCCTGAGATGTCCAAGATTGGCCAGCAGAAGCACGGCCATTGCCATCCATAAAGAACTGGACTCATCCAACACCGTGCATTCCTGAACTTCAATGCCCCAGACACGTGGCTTCCTTCGATTGTTTGCTGCGGCTGCAAAGTCGCTTCAGTTGTGTCTGACTCTTTGTGGTTGTTTAGTTCTCCATAAGAATCTTGCACAAGTGAATCTTTAGAGTAGTCTAAATCAGAAATTTTTTAGCTTCCTCCTTAGGGAAGGCTGGATTCATAATCTGGAAAACACTAGAAGACGGTTTACAAAGGTAGTAGGTAGGTGCAAATGAAAACATGGCCCTAGCCTAGGTCAACAGAAGTGAGTAAAGTCATATGATGCAAGTAGCATTTTAAAAAGAGTCATTCACTTGGTTGTTTTATTTTATTGCTAATATAGTGATGATAATAAAGGTCCATCTGAATCTTTGGCAAAAGGAAAATAATTAAACCTAGAAATTTGGGTTCCTTTGAGTTGGGTGGCAACATAGCTGGAAACAAGGGCTTTGGAGTCAGAAAGAGTGGGATTTCAAATTTTCACTCCACCAATTAGTCCTTGGGTCATCTTAGTTGATTTCCTTATCCTCATCTTTTTCATCTGTATAATGGGGCCAATAATAAAAGCCTCTGCAGCGTTGTCGTGAAGACTAAGGGAAATGATGCATTCAGAGTGCCAAGTAGAGAATTACCAGGAGGCAGAACCTCTGATTGCTTATTCAGGACTCTGTACCTCTGAATTAGCACCAGAATGGTTTCCTATTATTATGAACATCAAAAGCACCATTCTCCCCCGCCTGCCCCCCACTTCCTCCCCCCACACCTTCCTTTCTGCTTCTGGTCTCTAAGGGCAGCAGTAAACCATATATGGGAGCCTAATTAAGCATGCACAGTTCCTGTCTGTCTTATCTTAATCCTGCCAGTAATAGAACAATTATTGTTCAGAGAAACTACAAGGGAAATTGTGAGTGCGAAGAGCAGACAGTGCTCCAATTGATCTCAATTACTGTCATGAAATTGAGTCTTCTGTCGACATCTAAATTTAATGCCTCTTTTTCCCTGAGGATCTGTCCTTCACCGTTGCTTCTTATTGTATCTGTGGTCGGCCTGTCACCATCTGCATTGCACTCTTCATCAGAATGATGGAATTGTTTTCATTCGCCTCGTACCGCCTCTCAATGCTGTTTGTTTCCTAGATCCATGCTCTAGTCTTCTGACATTCACATCTGAATCTTCTCATTTTCTTTCGCTCAGCATCCAGGGAAGGGCTATGTTGTATTTTGGTATCCAAAGAATTGATTTCCATATATGAGCAAGAAGACAATTTTTCAAAACCTAAACAAGATGAGTGTAGGCTTTGCCCAAAGGATGAAAACATATTCTAAAGTAAATTATTTCCCTCTTTATTTGGGTGCAATTAGGAAAGTTAATGATGGGTAATTTTCAGCATGCATATGCTTCCACTTTGCTGATTTATAAGCAGGCATAAACATAATTAGGTGTGCATATGCATGCTCACAGTTTAATGGGCCCTGCATTCCTGGTAATTAGATGGCTCAGCATGTCGTTGATGTGTCATTTTTCAGGCTAAGATATAGAAAGCTTTTCAGATTGACGGTCCCCAGGAAATAACATGGAAATGCAAGGTACGTAGTTATATGAGAAATAACAGCATCTTAAGATACATTCACCATCTGTTTTTCTTCTTAAATAGATTCAATAGATTTAGAAAGTGTGTTTCCCTAAAGCAAGCGTTCCTTTTTTTTAAGTTGTAAAGTTCTCTGTATTTAGAAATCAACAGATTTATAGTATTTTAGAACTTGAACATAAGCGAGTATCCAGTTTAGATGAGGTTTTATAGATGAGATTGTTCAGGCTCAATGAATTGAAATGTTTACCAAGGTTATATGGTGATTAAGAAATCTATCATTGGTTTGTCAGAAATTGAAAGGAAGATTTTTTTGGTTGTCAGTACAGCATCTTCATCTCTCTGGAATCCCAGCTTTAGTGCCAGCAGGATCAGCTACGTAATTTGAGGAACCCAGTACAATATAAAATTCAGGATCCCTTGTTCTAAAATTACAAAGAAAGGAAAGATAGTGACAATAAGCATTAAATCAAGCACCGAGGAAGCATGAGGCTCCAGTGGCTAGAGGTAACATATGCCTGAAGTCGGTCCTGAGTGCCAGAGCAGCATGGATGACCCAGAACGGGCCACAGAGAAGGCGTGAGCAAGAGGGTATGGCAGTCAGACGTGTGGAGAACTAATTGTGAACAGTATTCCCATGAGCACTGGCCATAGGGCAAGAAGAAAGATCAATATCATCTTTTAGGAAGTTTATATAATAATTTTTTTTGAAAATATAAAACATTTATTTCACTGTTTTTGCAGATCATACTTAATATTAATGCATTATGGTAAATAAATAGGTATCTTCTTTTATGATGAAATGTGTCATGTTCATTTCTTGATCCCTTTGCACTTTATATATCCTTCTCAAACAGAATATTTCTCTTAGCATGATTGTCATTTCACATTTGTAGAATATAAATAAGCATGAGGAACGATTTTCCTACAGATATATTTGAACTAACCAACAATCACTATTATTATTCACGCAATTCATACTTACTGAGCAGTATTATCAGCTGTTTTTCTTTAATTTATAACATATAGAATGTTTAACAGCACATAACTCTGCTTTCTCACAAAGGACTTTCTTCACATGAGGTGGTAGTAGTGTAGTTATGTTTCAAAATTCATATTAGTGACAGAAATTATTATTACATAGTAATTTTTGAACTACTCAAATGCTAAAAAGAGGACATTTCTGATTAATCAGCATCCAGTGATATGTGAGTTATGCTTGAAACAGAAGAAAATGATTCCATCATGTGGAATCCTAGCTCCCCAACCAGGGATTGAAGCCATGCCCTGTGCATTGGAAGCACAGAGTCTTAACCACTGGGCTGCCAGGGAAGTCCTTATTCCAGCTTTTTAAAATGGAAGTATAACTGACTCATAATATGGGATTAGTTTCAGGAGTACAACATAGAGATTCAGTACTTTTGCAGATTATGCTCCACTATAAATCACAAGATGACAGCTATAAAAAGTATTTCAACTTTCTACTTATTGGAAATTCCATATTTCACCTCATGTGAAGAAGCAAACAAGTAACCCAAGAAGGCATATAATCATACAATATTTTAGGAGGACTGCTAAATAAGATAATAGTCATTAGTTGTGGGGGCATCCATCACATTCCAGGCACTCTGTTAGGTGAACGATGTAGAAAATAATGATCCTTTCTCTTGAGGCATTTTTCTACTAAAAAGAAAAGAAAATCTTATAAAATTACTTTCCTAAAATTTAGAAAAGTCCTGAGAGACTTAAATAATAATTCCAGAGCTCAGAAAAATAAAGACAGACTAAAATGTAAGAGAGAGAACTTATATTTATTGCTCCTCTATTATGCCAAACTATACCAGTGAAAACAGTCCTGTGAAATTTGTTACTATCCTATTTATGGCAAATAGATGGGGAAACAATGGAAACAGTGGCTGACTTTATTTTTCTGGGCTTCAAAATCACTGTGGATGGTGATTTCAGCCATGAAATTAAAAAACGCTTGCTCCTTGGAAGGAAAGTTATGACCAACCTAGACAGCATATTAAAAAGCAGAGACATTACTTTGCCAACAAAGGTCCATCTAGTCAAGGCTATGGTTTTTCCAGTAGTCATGTATGGATGTGAGAGTTGGACTATAAAGAAAGCTGAGCACCAAAGAATTGATGCTTTTGAACTGTGGTGTTGGAGAAGACTCTTGAGAGTCCCTTGGACTGCAAGGAGATCCAACCAGTCCATCCTAAAGGAGATCAGTCCTGGGTGTTCATTGGAAGGACTGATATTGAAACTGAAACTCCAATACTTTGGCCACCTGATGCGAAGAGCTGACTCATTTAAAAAGACCCTGATGCTGGGAAAGATTGAGGGCAGGAGGAGAAGGGGACGACAGAGGATGAGATTGTTGGATAACATCACCGACTCAATGGACATGAGTTTGGGTGGACTCTGGGAGTTGGTAATGGACAGGCTGTAGTTCATGTAATGGCGTGCTGTAGTTCATGGGGTCGCAAAGAGTCAGACATGACTGAGCGACTGAACTGAACTGAACTGTTTAGTTAGGTGAGATCAGAAACTAAGTAAAATTATTTACTCATGTCCACAGACATCGTAAAGAATGGCTTCGGAATGAGATGGGAAGTACTGATATGAATGAGCCCATTTGGCCAATGCTTCTCAAATGTGGTTCCTGGACCAACAGCATTAGCATCGCCTGGCAACTTCTAGACCTGGAAGTTCTTAAGCACCACTCCTGACCTACTGTATCTGAATTTCTGGGACTGGGACCCAAGCATCTGTTTAAGAAGCCCTTCAGGGGACACTGGTATACTACTAGCGTTAAGACCTACTCCATTAGGCAATGCATTCTCTCTTGCTTTGTGCTGCATTCAACACTTATTGAGTACCTTATGAGTCAGATATTCTGCTAGATTTTTTATGTATTTTAACTGTTTAATCACTGTAATACTCTACAAAGCCGAGATAATGCTTAAGTTTTGTAGATAATGAAACTAAGGATCGCATGGACTAAGAAATTGAAGTAATGACATACTTATTTTTGTCTGTCCCACTAGAAAATGAGTTTTTTTTGACAAGAGAATCCTTTGCTGCCGGATTCATCATTGGACACTTTGTGCCTGCACACGGCTCAAAGGTGCTATGTACTCAACAAGTGCCTAGGAAATGAATGGATGAGTAAGTGCAGAAACTTGTCTCAGGGCAGACACACAGGAAAAGCCAGGATTTAAGACTCAATCTGTTTGTCTCTGAAGCCCAATTTCTTTGACAACAGAACTTGAGAAATGCTTTATGAAAATGTTAGCACTTCAGTTTCCTATTAGCTTTCTCTCATCCACATACAGAGATGAATTTTTCAAGGATTTATGCAGAAATAAGAATCTGAGCCTAGGTTGTGCCAGTGACTGGTATTCATACACATCCGTGCATGGCTGCTGCCTTGATGAAGTTGAGTCATTTGTTTCTTCAAATTTGATTTGGGGCACTTGTCATGTACCTTAACACTGAATTGCATTCTAAAGATAAAGTTCTGAGCACAACATGAGTTGTACAAGTCATTTTGTAGAGCAGAAAGGCTTTGGGGTTGTATAAGGGATGGGCCAGATTACACGGTGCTAATTCTTAACCTGACCTCTTGATTCTTGCTTCAATCCTAATGAGAGAAGTTGTTGTTTGCCTGGAGTAGGGATTTGATGTTCTGAATTAAAGTAAAGCCTCTTCTATGCCTCTGGTGATGAATTTCAATACAGAGAGTGAGACAGGAGCATTTCCCACTCTTTGGTATGGAATACAATAGGAGTAGCCTCTCTTTAGTGATACTGTTGGAGTGGGGGGAGAGATGGAAATGCGACTTTTTAAAGTAGTAGATAGTTATTTGGGGGGGGTACTTTCTGGGTGCCCCAGGGGTAAAGAATCTGCCTGCAGTGCAGGAGACTGGGGTTCAATCCCTGGATCAGGAAGAACCCCTGGAGAAAGGCGTGGCAACCCAATCCAGTATTCTGGCCTAGAGAATCTCGTGGACAGAGGAGCCTGGTGGGCTACAGTCCATAGTGTCGCAAAGAGTCAGACACAACTGAAGCAACTTCTCATAGCTTTTGATCATATAGATAATTGTCTCCTTGACATGACCTCTCCCTAGTCTGCACATGACCTCCAGGGAGACCACAATAATAGTCCACAAGCTCCATGTATCCTCACTGATTCCATTATTACGAATGATCCATTTGTTTCTTCACTGCTGCAAACAAGTCTCAGCACAAAAACATTCTCATTTAAAAAGCAGCCCTCACCTCTATCACATAGCATATCCTTTCTCTGATTTATTTATCCTCTTTGCATTTATCACCATTTAGCATATGGAATAGGGTTCCTTGGTGGCTCCGTCAGTAAAAAATCTGCCTGCTAATGTGGGAGACCTGAGTTCAGTCTCTGGGCTGGGAAGATCCCCTGGAGAAGGGCATGGCAACCCACTCCAGTATTTTTGCCTGGAGAATCCCATGGACAGAGGAGCCTGGTGGACTACAGTTCGTGGGGCTGCAAAGAGTCAGAAACGACTGAGCAACTAACACACACACACAACATATTGAGTATCAATTTGGCTACTGATTTATTGCCTATCTCCTGCCATGTAAGATCCATGAGAACAATAACCTCTTGTTTTGTTCACTGTTATACAGTGGCTTGAACAGAAAGTGTCCTAGAGGAGGTGTCCAACAAATATTTGATGAATGAAGTCATGATCCCAGTGTCATGCAGGAACAGAAACTGGCGAAAGTGTTAGCATCAAGGAGCGATAAAAATGTGGTATGTGGGACTTCCCTGGTGGTCACAAGGTTAAGGCTTCACCCCCTAGTGCAGGGGCTGAGGGTTCGATTCCTGATCTGGAAACTAAGATTCCACATACCTTGTGGCCAAAAAACCAAAACAAGAAAACAGAAACAATATTGTAACAAATTCAATAATGACTTTTAAAATGGTCCACATCCAAAAAAAAAAAAAATCCTTAACAAACAAACCAAAAAAAGCATGGTACAGAGGTTAATGATTGTCAGTGACTCTTCTATTTGCTTTTAGAAACGATTGTTGGAAGCTTGAGAAAGGTGTTGGAATCCTCCATTGTGTAGGTAATCAGTGGGTTGGCATGATTTCAGTAATTACACTTCAGTGTAATTTCATATGTGTATTTACATGGTGTGACCTGACAAAATTTCAATGTTATTTTAAGTCCTACCCATGATTATTGTGCATCAGTGACTAATGATGCCCCTTGAATTAGGGTCACTTGATGCATGTTTAGGAACAGGGCTGTGCCGTGTGACATGGAGCTGAGTCTGAGTTTTCCAGAAATCGTTGATTGTAGGAAGACCTTGAATATTCAAACTCCTAGAATTTTAACTCATCTTTGTATCTTACATTAACTGAACGCAAAATAACAATTTGACTATGAAGAAAGTCTCTTTTCTAGAAACCCAGAGATGCTTTCTGATGCACAAATTTGTCCTGGGTGTGGCTTGTCACCCTGATGGAGAAACTGGTACTTCATCATCTACTTTTTATAATGGATGCAGTTCACACTGCCTGAGGTCACCTCTGTATCCTGATACAGTGCATACAGCCCTTGAATGCCCCATGGCACAGCTAAAGCAAAGTTATAGTTTAATTTAAAGATGTTATTGAACGTTCTGTGGTAGCAGAAGGTAAATTCAACAGGGAAAGTAACTTACATTTGCTGCAAGATGTGGTTCTTCTCAGCAGCTACAAACCAAGACTTTCCCATAACATAAAATTAGCTATCTGCCTTGAACAGCCCTAAAAATGCTCCGTTTATATACAGGGTTGCTGTCAATCACTGTTTCATGCCCACTGGTGATACCTCTTCTCAGAAGCATTTACATTGAAAAAGTCAAATTCCTTCCAGGCAAATTCTGACCTTGTGATGACCTTATATATCACCACTAATAATGAAGCTTATTGTAATACTATTGTCCAAATCAGTCTGGTTGATAACATGCTCATTAATCAGCACTGATTAATAAGCTATGTCAAAATGTTGATGTTCATAAGTGTTGAGTAAGCTATGTATCAGACATTAGCCAAGGTCGAATTTAGCTAAACCTGATCCACTTCCTTTTTAGTTTCTCTCGTTCCATTGTCTTTTCCTCCATATTTTTATCCCTTACACAGATCCTGAAGAAGTATTTCCCATTACTACCGAATGTTTCCTTATTTGCTTCTGTGTTTTTCACTTTTTTATTTCTTTTTTATATCTCATTGCACAAGGGATATTTGTTCATTGCAGAAAACTCAGAAGACAAATGTACAAACTAAAAGCACAAATAACATCACCAATGACCACTACCAAAATAATAATTGCTCTCTCTGTATACATTTATACATGTATTTTAAAGAGCTTATATTTCAGTAGTATTTTACTTTCCATAGTGTGACATGACTTATACATGTGCAACATAATGTTTAAAAGCTTCTCAGAATTTCCATAAACAGATATGGCATAAATTATTTAATCAGTCCTTCATAGTAAGGTATGTGAAGTTTTATAGTGAGTCACTCTTATCTGAGAACTGCCATGAACACTCTTTTAGCTACATACTTCTGTGTATCCAGACTATTTTTTTTGGTGAATTTCTTGGGAACTGTTGGACTAAATTACTTGGAAAATTAAAACTTTTATACTATATAATATCAAACTGACTTTCAGAAACACTGACAATTCATGCCAACCAGAAGTGTATGTGAGTAGCTATGATACCATACTTGCACCAACACTAGCTCTTTTTTCTCCTCCTTCTCCTCTACTTCCTCCATCACTCCTTCTCCTCTTCCTCCTTCTTTTCTTCTGTGATATTTAAGAATTGAATGGTTAGATGTGATTTTTCACTTGTTTGCATTTGTTTTCTATTAAGATTGAAAATTTAAAACTATATACTAGTCATGTATACTTTTATTTGTTTGATTAGATCTTTCATCTAGTTTCCAACTGAGTATTTTGCTCTTTTTCTTTTTTTGGCCACACCATGTGGCATGTGGGATCCTTAGTTGACAGGACAGGGATCGAACTTGAACACCAGGGAAGTCATTCTTATTACTGAACTCCCCTACATCAGGTCTGAGATGGAAAGGACTGTTTCAGTTGTGGAACATGAAATTAGTCAAACATCAATTTTATGAGAAAGGGGTCTTTTTAAAGTATGTTTCTCTGCCTTCACATTTGCTGAAACACTCTGTCCACCTGGTGGGCTCTCTCCTGATACTCCACCCTTAGTTGAATCTTCCCAATCCTTTTTTAACATCCAGATCAATATTTATCAAGAGCGACTCCAGTCCTGGAACACTTGCTGTTTACACAATTCAGTGAAACTCACTGAGAAATGGCTTATATTTTTCCTTGAATGGGTCTTATGAGAAATTGCTTTGTATGTGTTTTCTTTTCATTTGTTTTTTTCAGCTGGATTACAGTCTTTTCAAGAATAAGGACCACATCTCTATTTTCAAAGAATTTAGGTCCAATTTGGCCCAATAGCAAAATAAGGGTGTTGGATGAGGTGAGTCCTTTCTCTGGAACAGACACTGATTCTCACTTTTTAAAGACTTCTTAGCAATCATATAAGATGCTTATCTATGATTATTGTCCAAGTTTTTATAACATGGAAATTATGGTTCAGAGAGGTGAAATAACTTGCTCAGTATCACCAGCTGGTCAGTGATGGGGAAACCAATTGAGTGTTTTTTCCATTTTTTAAGATACTAGGTAGTTGTCATTTTTTAAAAAGTTTATATTTATTTATTTTTTTGGCTGTACAGGGTCTTAACTGTGGCATGTGGGATCAAGTTCCCCAAGCAGGAATGGAACCTGGGCCCCCTGCATTGGAAGTGTGGAGTCTTAACCACTGAACCACCAGGGAATCCGTATCACTGGCGTCCCAGCGCCTCAGTATGAGGCTTCATCTAGGCAGCTAAGTATGTGCTTGACAATTTCACTTGTTATTTCTCGAGGAGTAGCAAAATATTGTGAGATCAAGTGTTTTGTCTGTTTCTGACTCCTTCCGATTCCAATATAACATTCTGGCTTTTATTTCGATGAATAATGCTGGTGAGTATACAGATAACTTCAAAGCTGTAATTCATATCAGCCTTTCTTCCTCCTCAGAGGCCACGAAAAACTGCTGGCTGCTGGCCATGTCAATTCTCTTCTAAGGCTAGAAATTATATGACCATTTTCTATAAAAACATTGAGACATACACAGATGCCCAACCAAAAGAGGTTGTTATATCCCATTTTCTAATACTGCAGCGAAGAATGTGAAGTTTCTCCTTTTCGATACCACATTGTCTATTTTTTCTTTCTTTTTTTGCTGCGTTCTTTTTTTTTTTTTTTTGGTGTCATTTCAGCTCAGAGAAACTGGTTATCTTTTCACAATAGATTCTCTCTGGTGGTAAAATGTTCCGCTCACCAGGTGTTGATGAGCTGGTTGTTATCTTTATTATAGAATAAAAAAAGAACAGTGCAATGAAATAGCGCATAATAGGCTGAGTGATTTGAAAGCAGAAATTTGAATGCTGCATCAACATCAGGTCATGAATTCTGGGAGGTGTGGTAATATCAGTTATCCTCTACATCACAGGATTTATCTTATTTCCTTATAGAATTTAAGTATTTCATTATACATACACACACCTAAAGTGAAGTCAAAGTCTCTCAATCATATTGGACTCTTTACTCTCCAGGCAAGAATACAGGAGTGGGTAGCCATTCCCTTCTCCAGGGGATCTTCCTGACCGACCCAGGGGTCAAACCCAGGTCTCCCACACTGTAGGGAAATTCTTTACCATCTGAGCCACCAGGGAAGCCCACTCACACCTGATGCTCATACATATGTGTAATAGAGCTTTCCTTACAGACATTGAACATATAATTTACATATATACATCTACCCTGATAGCTCAGTTGGTAAAGAAACTGCCTGCAATGCAGGAGACCCCGGTTCAATTCCTGAGTTGGGAAGATCTGCTGGAGAAGGGATAGGCTACCCACTCCAGTATTCTTGGGCTTCATGGGTGGCTCAGCTGGTAAAGAATCTGCCTGCAATGCGGGAGACCTGGCTTCAATCCCTAAATTGCGAAGATCCCCTGGAGAAAGGAAAGGCTACCCACTCCAGTATTTTAGCCTGGAGAATTCGATGGACTATAGTCCAAGGCATTGCAAAGAGCTGGACACAACTGTGTGATTTTCACTTTTACTTTTCACTTTCAAAATAAAATTATTTTATGTAGGAGTTTTACATATAATTTTATGTATTAAGTATATATTTATGTATTAATATATGTATTATAGTTTTGAATATTTTATTATACATTTAATTTAGAATTATTTTAATGTGTTTATGCACATAAAATACATTGTCTGTATTTTTATGACTAATTATTTATGTATTGAGTATGTATCTTATATATTTATGTAATATTTATATATTTCTGTATAATAAATAGTTATTATTTATGCAGATTTAATGTACTTTTTGTGTATTCACTTTTCTGTATATTAAAGATATCTTTCTATCTCTGTGGATACTGAATATTCTTCTAAGCATTCTCTTATACTACCAGACTAAAAGTTCTTTGAAAGTAGAGACTATAGGAGATTTAGTTGTCATATATAGTTAGATATTTGCCTGTAAAAATAAGTAAATTTTTTTTCCTTTCTTTTTTTTGTTGGTGGGGGCGGGGGGGGGATGGTCACACCACATGGCTTGAAGGATCTCAGCTTCGTGACAGGACCTCTGCAGTGGAAGCATGGAGTCCTAACCTCCGGACCACCAGGAAATTCCCAATAATTGAGTTAATAAATAAGTACCATTTGACTCCTTTCTCTGCTTCACTCTATTAATCAATTACAAAATTTTGCTCTTTCCATCTTCTTTTTGGAGTGTTTTTCTTTCCTTTCTCAGCACCATGATGAAAATTATGGAACACATCTTTTCTCAGTGAGAAATCCCATCAATTTCAAAATACCTTCAACTTATTTCAGGGCTTCGCTCATACAAACTAAAAGTTTTCTTATTTTACAGAGCCTATTTTTATCAGATAATTTTTGTAACACCTCTCAGTCTCTGAACTAAACATCTAGAGTCCCCCTCCACCCTTCCTGGGCAGCTAAGACCTGCTGTGATCTGGCTTTTCCTAAACTCATCACTGGGAACCTCATCTTCTCAGTCCAGAATTTCTCATACTCAGTTCACACTAGGTCTTCTCGCACCAAAGATCCAACAGTCAAATAAGTGTGAGAAACACTGGATTCTCATACTTTATGTAAAAACTTTATGTTGTAGGAATTCTCTGAGCCTTTACTCTGCAATTTTATATAGTATATTTAGGGAATAATCCCTCTAGGACTATGCCTTGGATTTTCTTTCTCTTTTCCATCTACTTGGACAAATTTCATGAGTATTTAAAAGTTTCAAAAATTGTTACAGTTTAAGTTTGTGATTACATCAAAACAGTGAATATGTGTATTTAACTGAACCTAGAAAAAGTGGAACATGATAGCAATCTGAGGATTTCCATGGAGAAGGAATAGGTTCTAGTGAAAGAAGAGAGAGTTAGTCAAAGATAGAATAGGAAAGTGCAATGTCATAGGGACTAACGGGAGTGAAATCTGGTGACAAAGTTTGATGGTGCTAACTTTGACAGAGAAGCAGGTAATAATGGCAACCAGGAAAGGTGAGAGATCATCAGCTATCTTTCTGAGGACCACCTTATTAGGCTAAAGAGGGTAGAACTTTAAATGGAGGAAACTAACAAAGTGGAGACAGATGGCCGTAAGCCAAAGATACCTACTACACGTGCTTCAGAAAAATGTTAGTAAACTGGCAGTGAATTGGATGAAGTTTAAGATTTTTTAAAAAAATATATGTATTTATTTATGGCTGCGATAAGTCTTATTTGCTCTGCACAGGCTTTCTCTGTTTGCACGAGCAGGGCACCCTATTTGCACTTCGTTGAGGGGCCCAGGCTTCTGACTGTGATGGCTTCTCTTGCTGAGGAGCACAGGCTCTAGGCGCAGGGGCTTCAGTAATTGTGGTGCAAGGGCTTAGCTGCTCTGTGGCATGTGGGATTTTCCTGGACCAGGGATCGAACCTGAGTTCCCCACATTGGCAGATGCTCAACCAGTGGACCACCAGAGGAGTCCCTAGCATGCAGTGTAAGGAGAACAGAGTCAAGTAAGGGATTTTTATTGAACTATTGCTATTTGCAACAACAATATCTTATTAGGTGAAGCAAGTCGAAGACAAGTAATATATGATGTCACTTACATGTAGATGTGTGTGTGCGTGCTCAGTTGTGTTCGACTTTTTGCAATCCATGGACTATAGCCTGCCAGGCTCCTCTGTTCATGGAATTTTCCAGGCAAGAATACCAGAGTGGGTTGCCATTTCCTCCTCCAGGGGATCTTCCTAACCCAGGAATCTAAACGATGTTTCTTGCATCTCCTGCATTGGTAGGCAGACTCTTTACCACTGAGCCACCTGGGAAACCCCTAAAAGCTAATGCAAATGAATCTATATAAAAACAGATTTGTATATAGAAACAGACTATAGTCTATAAAAACAGACTCATAGACACAGAAAGCAAACTTATGGTTACCAAAGGGGAAAGCGGTAGGGATAAATTAGTAGTATATGATTAACAGATATGCACTACTATATATAAAATAAACAAGCAACAAGGGTTTACTGTATAACACAAGAAAATCTATTCAATATCTTGTAATAATCTATAATGGAAAATAATTTGAAAAACATTGTACGTAACTGAATCACTTCCTGTGAAACTAACACAGTATTATAAATCAACTGCATTTCAATTTAGAAAAACCAAAGGATTCATGCTTTTGAGTCAGAATAAGGAGAAAATAGTATATATTTTAAAGCTAAGCAAAGAAGCCTAAGATGATGGTTGTTCAGTCACTAAATCGTGTCCAACTCTTTGCAGCCCCATGGATTGTCTCCCAGAGTTTGCTCAAACTCTTGTCCATTGAGTCGGTGATGCCATCCAACCATCTCATCCTCTGTCATCCCCTTCTCCTACCTTCAATCTTTTCCAGCATGAAGGTCTTTTATAATGAGTCAGGTCTTCGCATCAGAAAGCCAAAGTATTGGAGCTTCAGCTTCAGCATCAGTCCTTCCAATGAATATTCAGGATCAATATCCTTTAGGGTTGACTGGTGGAGGCTGACTATTCAAAAAAAGGGATCTAATAGTGGGTACAATAATCCGTAAGAGGCAGAAGAGTAGGATCAGAAGCAAAGAAATGAATGAATCTGAAAATTTAATACAGTACTGGAGCCAATGAAAACTGACACAATTTTTCTGGAAATTAGGTATTGACTTAGTCTTGTGACAGAACAGGACTCTATGGGGCCTTCCCCTGTGCTTGACATCCTCTGCTTTAGCTCCTCTCTGATGTACTAGATAACAGTATTTGATGCAAATTTTCTGAGTTGTTTTGCAGATGTGAAAATCCCCCACCCAATGAAAGATGTTAACTACTTGTGACTATGAGCACACATCCCCAGGCCTCCTGGATCCTAAGGACTGATACTGTTTACCTCCACTGACACCATTCTCCCTGACCTGGCCTTTAAAAATGCTTTGCCAAAATACTTCTGGGAGCTCTAGGCTTTTACAGACAAAAGCCACATTTTCTCCTTGCATGCCTGTGTGCATTCTCAATTGTTCAGTCCCGTGACTCTTTGCAACCTCACGAACTGTAGCCCACCAGTCTCCTCTGCCCGTGGAATTTTCCAGGCAGAAATACTGGAGTGGGTTGCCGGTTCTTCCTCCAGGGGATCTTCCCAATCCAGGTATCAAATTGGAATCTCTTGTGTCTCCTGCACTGGCAGGCATAGTCTTTTACCAGTGAGCCACTTGAGTTAGGCATGGCCTTGCAATAAGGATTTCTCTGCTCCAACTCCAAGGTTTCAGTTGATTTAGCCTCACTGTGTGTTGCACATGTGAACTTTTATTAACAGTCAGATCCTCTGATCCAGTAACTTTGTTTATACGAAACTTGCCTACAGAAGGAAGTAGAGATGTGTGCTCAGATTTATAACCAAAGCTACACATTACAACAAAACTTAGAGTAGTGAAAAATTGGAACCAATCCAGACCTAAAATATGTGTATAATTAATTAATTTCTGTCATGCATTTCATGAAATATTGTGTGTTCAACATAATTTAATGGCCTGGGAAAATTCTTGAGTATTAAGTGAAACAAATGCTATTTTAAAACTCCATGGACATATGATAGGAACTATGAGAAATATGCATGTACATACCATTAAGAGAAGTAGAAGAAAATGGTAATAGGGCTTATCTCTAGATGTATGATTATGGGGGATAATTACATCCTTTTAGTCAATGTCCTGTACATTAATTTTTTTATAAAAATAAATATTCATTTTACACTCAGAAAAAAAATCTTATTGGAAACATAGGCTTTAGTTCCAACTCTGTCCCTCATAACATTTCAAGTTATTTAATCCTTCTTACAGATATGGAGTGTATTTATTCAGTTCTTCACAGACTCTGATATTATCTGCCCAGAGTTCAAATTCCAATGCTCTGGCATCATAACTGTGTGATATTAAAGTTACCTGGTGATAAAGAACCCGCCTGCCAATGCAGGAGACATATGAGAAGATCCTCTGGAGGAGGACATGGCAATCCATTGAAGTATTCCTGCCGAAGAATCCCATGGACAGAGGAGCCTGGTGGGCTACAGTCCATGGGGTTTCAAAGAGGTGGACACGACTTAAGCAACTTGGCGTGCACCTTCTTTAAACCTCTGTTACCGCCTGCAATGCAAGATACCTGGGTTTGATCCCTGGGTTAGGAGGATTCCCTGGAGAAGGAAATGGCAACTCATTCAGTATTCTTGCCTAGAGAATTTCATGGACAGAGGAGGCTGTCAGGCTACAGTCTATGAGGTCACAAACAATCGGATATGACTGAGTGACTCACCCTTTCACTTTCACCTCTTCTGTAAAAGGATTTAATAATACTCACCATTTTGTTGTGGTATTAAGGGCGTTAAGCTAATGAGTATATTGTACATTGGTTGGCATAGAGTAAATCCTCAATATTCAATACTAATATAGCTACATGTATGCTATGCTAAGCTACATTGCTTCAGTCATATCTGACTCTTCTGCAACCCTATGGACTGTAGACCACCAGGCTCCTCTGTCCGTGGGGTTCTCCAGGCAAGAAAACTGGAGTAGGTTGCCACGCCCTCTCCCATGGGATCTTCCCAACCTAGGGATGAAACCCACGTCTCTTATGTCTTCTGCATTGGCAGGTGGGTTCAATACCACTAGCACCACTTGGGATGAGTAAATTTAAACTACGGATATCTACCTCAGCTGTGGTGGAAATTAAATGAATTAATGTACTTAAAAACATCTATATCAGGGTCTGGCACACAGGACACCCTCAATATATACTTATTTCCCTCCATAACCCTTTGGCTCTGCCTTTCCTTTTTCCAATTCTTTATGGAGAGGCATGCCCTCTATAAAGAAAGGGGAAATGATGCTTTTGAACTGTGGTATTGGAGAAGACTCTTGAGAGTCCCTTGGACAGCGAGGAGATCAAACCTGTCAATCCTAAAGGAAATCAGTCCTGAATACATTGGAAGGACTGATACTAAAGCTGAAGCTTCAATGCTTTGGCCACCTGAAGCAAAGAACTGATTCCTTGGAAAAGACCCTGATGCTGGGAGAGATTAAAAGTAGGAGAAGGCAATGACAGAGAATGAGATGGCTGGATGTCATCACTGAGTCGATGGACATGAGTTTGAGCAAGCCCCGGGAGTTGTTGAGGGACAGGGAAGCTTGGCATGCTGCAGTCCATGGGGTTTCAAACAGTCAGACATGACTGAGTGACTGAACTGAACTGATGCCCTCCAAGGCAACAGGCAGGAAGGCAAGAGTAGAATGTGCTGCCACCTAGCGGATGATTGTTTGCTCACCCAGGCAGCCTGGTGTCTTTTTTTTTTTTTTTTTTTTTTTAAGGCTTCAGGAAATCACATAAACCTATTTGTCACAGACAAAGGATTTCTGCTGTCCTTGCCCTCTGCAGGAATGACTTACTTTTTTTCTCCTAATGCTATTTTGTGGAAGGTTTTCATTTGTGAGGCAGCTGAACCAAAACCAATTGCACATCATAGTACAGGATGAGAAATGGAAAGCCACAGAGGCATTTCTTAACCCGGAAAGTTCTGGTCAGCCCAGGATGGGAAATGAGCAGGATTCAGAGATGGGGCGGCCAAGAAGACACCTGGGGGCCCTATGGGCCACTTGGACCCCAGACAGCAGAGCTACTGCCTGCCTACTTTTGCCTCTTTTATCTGGGTGTCGACTTTTTAAAAAATGCACAAGGTAAGACTGTGAATTAAGTGTGTGGGTATGTATGTGTATGTGTATGTGTGTGTGTTAGCTGCTCAGTCATGTCCGACTCTTTGCGACCCCATGGAATGCAGCCCTCAGGTTCTTCTGTCCATACCATTCTTCAGGAAAGAATATTGGAGTGGGTTGCCATTTCCTTCTCCAGGGGATCTTCCCAACCCAGGAATTGAACCTGGGCTGCCTGTATTACAGACAGATTCTCTACCATCTGAGCCACCAGGGAAGGCTGCAGCCAGGGAAGGAGCACTTCCTTCCCTTCTGAGAAACTGCTCCAAAGAGGTGAGGATGGCAGCGGGAGTCAGTATGTATGTGCTTTTGGTGAAGGGGGAATTCATGCAATCAAGCAGATATTTTTCCAGAAGGTTTTCTGCTAGTTTTGTGAACCTCTCTGCTAGTCATGAAGAGCAGTTCATCACAATGAAGGGTTTTTGTGCTTTTCTAGATATGAGGAGCAAGAATTCGGCTCATTAAACTGGCTCTTAAAAATGTCTATCTGAAGACCTGTTCTGCCAGTCCCCTCATCCCACCGCCTTACCACAGCACAGGGTGCCGCACTCCTGGTCTCCACCCTGAACTCCCTTCACGAGGTGTTGATGGTCAGCAGCTGCATGGCACATGTGATTTCATCCTTGTAGAGGTAGATGGCAAGTGCCCAAGGCAAGTGCCGATTTGCAGGTGGCATGGGTCTCCCAGGTAATAAGAGAGAAACCTGCTTTTCCTCCACCCAGGGCAGAGGACAGAAAGTCAAGAACAGCACACAACACTGTGGAGAGCAGTTCCTCTGTGCCCCGTTCTTTGGGGATCTAAGGACACTTTCAGGGTGGGTTAGACATTGTATAAGTTAATAAAAACCTCTCAAATCTAATGAACACATTTCTCAATGTTTCATGGGGCAGAGAAAAACTATGGGTCTTCAATCATATTTTAGTCACTTTTTTGAAGTGTGATGTACAGTTATTTCAGCTCCCTGGGCCTCAGTTTCTCCAATTTTAAATTGAAGAGTAACAATGATCATGGGATTCCCAGGTGGCGCTAGTGGTAAAGAACCTGCCTGCCAAAGCAGGAGACGAGATCCCCTCAAGGAGGAGATGGCAACTCACTCCAGTATTCTTGCCTGGAGAATCCCATGGACTGTAGAGCCTGGCGGGCTACAGTCCATGGGGTTGCAAAGAGTCAGACACGATTGAAGCGACGTAGCACACACAAAGACCACAGCATAAATTTGTAGGATAACGTCCAAGAATACATCAGATAATATGCCGATGATACGGCATTTGACACTTGGTGGGTTATCTAAAAAGAAGCAGCAGAAGCAACAGTGTCTTTCTGGGCTGTGTTCTATGCTGTGAGGGAATAGTGGTGGGGGCTGGGGCTGGAAGGGGGCTTTCCCAGCCTCTTAAGGTTTTTCCATTTGAAGCCAAAATGTCCTATGATCATCAACCTGGAAGAAGAGTCCAGTTTCCAGGCTGCAGGCAGGAAAATTAGAAAGTGTCAGTCAATTACTAGAGGTCTACTGTGGGTTATTTCTTGGTTAACATGGTTGGCTAGGAATCAATGGACCTGGGCTCCAAGCCCAATGCTTTCATTACCTCCCACTGAGCCCTTGAGTAAGCATATACCTTAGTCATTTATTCCTGTGTCCAGAGAGGTGAAGAGACTTGTCCAATTTTGCTTATCTTGTCCAGGCTAGTTTTCAAATCCTTTGTCTGATTTTAAAGCCTGGTATACTCTGAATACAGGTATTTTGAAGCCAAACATTCCTTCAAAACATTTTGAAACTGAATGCTTGCCTATTCAATCTATAGAAGAGTTGGCCGGCCAGAACTAATATTCTGTACATGTTGCTCAATAATTGAGACAAATTCTGGAGAATCTGTTTCAAATTAGATGATTCTAAAAGTTCAGAAATTACCTACAATCTCTGATATTTAGTTAATCTATTGGAGACTTTTTCTTTAACCTGCCCATGCCCAGAGAAGAGATTGGATTTAGGGCAACAGTGTGAGTATTTTTTAAATGGGGAAAAAAAGGTATACAACTTTATTGAAAACATTAAGTGGAGAGATACACCATGTTCATAAACTGGAAAATTCAATTTCATGTAGATGTCAATTTTCCCCCAATTGATCCATAGATTCAGCTGGGTTCCATTCACACTCTCAAAGGGGTTTTTATTGCTGGAAACTGACTCTAAAATGTATATGTAAGAGCAAGGGCCAAAAATAGATCTTAGGGGATCATATACCAGGGTAGATAAAATGACCAGTGGGATGAAGTAGAAAAATAAATTGTGATATGTTCAGAGGATCATCATACAGTAAGGAAAATGAGTGCCTTACAGAAGCACACAACTAATTTGGATCAATCTCAGAAACATAATATTGAGTGAAAAGACAAGTTACAGGAGAATAAACACAGCATGAGTCCATTTATATAAAATTCAAAAATGTGCTAGACCAAAACAAAGAAGAGGGCTCTTTGGGACCCATATGGTTTAGGGACAGGTGAGAATTTGAATGTTTATTTTCTCCACCATCTTTGTATCTCCTCATCCCACCCCCTACCCCACCTGTTGGTACAGAACAGCTCTGGCATATATATACTCTTCATCTTTTTTCTATAAAGTCATGGAACAGAAGTTTGGAGTCATAGGACCTAGTCTTAAATCCTAAATCCTCAACTTCTTGAATATATAATGTAAGTCACAGTAATTTTTTATCTTTAGGGTGATATATATTCACAGTTCAACTCAGTTCAGTTCAGTCGCTTATTCATGTCCGACACTTTGTGACCCCATGAATCGCAGCACGCCAGGCCTCCCTGTCCATCACCAACTCCCGGAGTTCACTCAAACTCACGTCCATCGAGTCGGTGATGCCATCCAGCCATCTCATCCTCTGTCGTCCCCTTTTCCTCCTGCCCCCAATCCCTCCCAGCATCAGAGTCTTTTCCAATGAGTCAACTCTTCTCATGAGGTGGCCAAAATACTGGAGTTTCAGCTTTAGCATCATTCCTTTCAAAGAACACCCAGGGCTGATTTCCTTTAGAATGGACTGGTTGGATCTCCTTGCGGTCCAAGGGACTCTCAAGAGTCTTCTCCAACACCACAGTTGAAAAGCATCAATTCTTTGGCACTCAGCTTTCTTCACAGTCCAACTCTCGCATCCATATATGACCACTGGAAAAACCATATCCTTGACTAGACGGACCTTTGTTAGCAAAGTAATGTCTCTTTTGAATATGCTGTCTAGGTTGGTCATAACTTTCCTTCCAAGGAGTAAGCATCTTTTAATTTCACAAACTAAGGATAATGCCATTCACCTCTGAATGGTACCATCCAGATTACATCAAACCTGTATACATACAGCTTTGTGAGAAGTTGTTAAATCTTCAATTAACATGTCTCTTCCTTGTTGCTTGCAAGCAAAATCTGGACATTTTTCTCAAGAACCATGCCCTTGACCTATTGGGGAATAGTGAACAATCTGGAAGTCATAGGTAATTCATCACACGTGTTTGGTTTTTAGCAAAACTGAATGTTCTGGATTTGCCCTCTTTATTGTGGGTCTCTTGGGAAGCAGATATATTATGCAATGTATCATTTTAAAGGTATCTGCTGCTGCTGCTGCTAAGTTGCTTCAGTCGTGTCTGACTCTGTGCGACCCCATAGACAGCAGCCCACCAGGCTCCCCTGTCCCTGGGACTCTCCAGGCAAGAACACTGGAGTGGGTTGCCATTTCCTTCTCCAATGCATGAAAGTGAAAAGTGAAAGTGAAGTTGCTCAGTTATGTCTGACTCTTAGCGACCTCATGGACTGCAGCCCACCAGGCTCCTCCACCCTTGGGATTTTCCAGGAGTGGGTTGTGAGTGCCTTCTCCATTAAAAGGTATGTTTTCTCTTAAATGTTTCATTGTATAATGATGTCATATTGTTGATCTGCTCAATTCATTTAGTCAGAGTAAATTAAAGTGGTTATTGTGGGGTGTGAGAAAAGCAAACCCTAATGGATTGAGATTTCCTTTTTCACTGACTATAGCTTAAACATAATTTTGAGGGGCTAAGAAGAGGAAAAGACATAGAAGAAAAGAGGCACTTTTGACACAGGAAGGCAGAGATGTAGCCACATTAATATTCATACACACACACACACATACACAGAGGTAGGAAGCTATGAAAGTGCTAATAAAAATTAATAGGATTTTACTTTTATACCATTGTTAGATAATAAGAGAAGCATACACTTAGTAAAAAAAAGTAAAAAGGCGAAAAAAAAAAAAAAACTCCAGGGATATATCATCCATAATCCCACAACCCAAAGACAGCTGCTGTTTACATTTTAGAGCATTTCTTCAAATGATAAAGGATTTTTATAAACACACAAGCGTAATTGGAGCTCAGCATTTAAACACACAGAACAAGTGTCTTGCAGTAAGTCATGTAAGAATGTTTCACTTTCAACATCTTTTATCACTTCCCACAGAGAGCTTTTGGTCTCAGAACAAAATGGGTCTGTCAAGGAAGAGCGTATTTAATTAGATTTTCTGGTGCCCACCTTAGAGAGGAGGAAAGGATGCCTGATCCTATGATAAAGTCAGGCTGCACTTGCAAGGTCTCTAAGACTTATTTCTGTTTCCATGGTGTCCTTGTCTATTGAAGTAGCAGCTCAAAGACTCCTCTAGTGATAAAAGCTTGAGGAGATCAGGCCTCAGCACTCCTGTCACATTCAAGCAGACTGCCCAGCTATTGCTAGACAGAGGGCAGCTGTGGGCACCTGGGATCTCTTGCTTCAACACACAGAGTGAATCCATCTGCATGTATTTATTGCGAGAGTGCTCACTCATTAAGTCGAGTCCAACTCTTTGCGACCCTGATGAGTGACTGTAGCCCACCAGGCTTCTCTGTCCATGGAATTTTCCAGGCAAGAATACTGGAGTGGGAAGTATTCCCTCCTCCAGGGGATCTTCCTGACCCAGGGAATGAACCCAGGTCTCCCACATTGCAGACAGATTCTCTGCATCTGAGCCACCAGGGAAACCCACTGCAAGTCTAAACTGAAGCCTAATTTTAATCCTTAGCTCCAAAGACGTTCTGACAAGACTAAAACCTGGTGCTGCCAATCCCATTCCTTCCCAAGTTGGCAATTCTTCCCCTCACTCCCTCTCCCCAGTCAGCTGGGACTCCCATGATTCACTCTGTTTTCCTCCTAGGATTTTCACGGCGTTGTTCTGTGGTTCCCCATCGCCATGCTCAGTCCACGGGCAGAGAAAGCAAGTTTCTGGTGATCAGTCACAGCCTCCAAAGATTTCTCTAGTTGTAACTTCCTGACAGCTAGCTCCTTTTTGCTGTCAGAGGTATGTGTGATGTTGATTATTATTTACTTGTCTCAGAACACAGATGTCAGAGAGGAATTCCCAGTGTAACTCGCCTCACACCTTAAGCCCAGATGGCTCTGAGCACTGTATTAGGATTTATGTCTAGAAGTACAGCACCCTCTGTATGAGCTTAGTTCCCCAGAGAAACAGAACAAATGAAATATATAGGATGGGATTTATTATAGAATTGACTTATCCTTTCATGGAGCCTGAGTGGTCTCTCAACATCTGCAACAGCTCAGAAGAGCGGATGGTGTAGTTCCAGTCCAAGCCAAAGGGCAGGAGAAGCTGGAGGGCCAGTAGTATGAGTTCCTGTCTGAGTCCCGGTCCAAAGGCAGGACAAAGCTCAAAAACAACCAAGAAAAAAGAGTATATTCTCCCTTAAGCCTTTTTTCTTCTATCCAAGCCTTCAGTGGATTAGATGGAACCCATTCACATTGGGGAAGGTAAGTGTTAGTCACTTAGTCGTGTCCAACTCTTTTCAACCCCATGGACTACAGCCCACCAGACTCCCTTTCCATAGGATTCTCCCCGCAAGAATATTGAAGTGGGTTGCCATTTCCTTCTCCAGGGGAACCTGTGTCTCCTGCATTGCAGGCAGATTCCTTACTCTCTGAGGCACCAGGGGAGCCCAATCTCCTTAACTCTACCTATTCAAATGTTAATTCAAAAACATCCTCACAAACACACACCAAATAATGTTTAATCAGGTATCCCAGGGCTTTCTAGGTGGCTCAGTGGTAAAGAATCCACCTGCCAACATAGGAGACATGGGTTCGATCTCTGGTCCAGGAAGATCTCACATGGAGCAACCAAGCCCATTCATCATAACTATTGAGGCTATGCTCTAGCCCAGGAACTGCAATACTGAGCCCATGTGTCTCAACTACTGAGACTCACGCACCCTAGAGCCCTGCTCTGCAACAAGAGAAGCCACTGCAATGAGAAGCCTGCGTATCAAAATCACTCTGTAGCTTCCACTCACTGCAACTGAAGAAAAGCCCAGGTAGCAACAAAGACCCAGCACAAACATAAGTCAACAAGTATTTTTTAAAAATCAGGTCTCTGTGTACCCTGTGGCCCAGTCAAGTAGACACATAAAATTAGTCATCACACCTTTCCCTCTCTTATTTCAGGGGCTGAAAAGCAAATTTTCCCATGACCATAATCAATAAATTTGGGGTCATCAACATGAGTATGATGCTCCCGGAGCAAACTTTCAGTGCTTAGCCTTGGAAATGAAGTAGCTTCAGGAGAAGCGGTTCTTTTGTTACCATTTTGCTGTTACTCCTGCAGATGGCTTCCCTCCTGTGTCACTCACCCCACAACCTCACCTTGGCCCCAGCCACAACTTGGGTTTGTCAACCTGCCTTCAGGTTCCACCTCTGCAAGGAGCACACTGGGTCCCTGCCTTATCTTTCACTGAAACAAATTCTGCAGCACACTATAACAGTTACAACCACAGCTGACTTCTGTGTACTGACCCTGCGCCATATTTTACATATATTAGCATGTTCAATCCTCACAACGTCATGAGTGATGATGATTTCTGTTTTGTAGATACAGTTTCTGAACTGCAAAAGGATTATGAGCTTACTCAAGGCCACACAGCTATTAACCAGTCATGACACAGTTTAAGTACACACTCATCGATGCCTAAGTCTGGGCTAACCATCATAACGCACTGGGTTTCCTGAATCCCGTCTTTCTAAACCGCCCCACAAAAGCCTGAGTAACTGGCTCAAATGGAAATTTTCATCTCTGATTCAGCCTAGTAGTTCCACACAGATCCAGAGTCAGTGATCTTTTCCAAGCACTGGCATAAACAGAAGGATTGAAAATCCTATGTGACTTCCTGTGAGCAATTAAGAGGCTGAATTCTGTCGCATGCTATTCACCCTTCACTGTTCATCATCACAAACTTTCAGACACACTGAAGGTCACGTTTGAAAACACAGTTATTTTAAGAGATGGCATTGTTCTCAAAAGCCACAGTAGGACCATTGCAGAATGATTTTCACTCAGATCTATATTCAGAGATGAATTCTTCTTTTGGCTCAAATGACGCAGGTTTGTTAGTTGGAATGTGAGTAGGAGGTGAGGAAATTAAAAAGGGGGGGCACGTACCCATTCTTATCCATCTCCTGTTCACCTTGTGATAGTTGCTTGTTTTTCCTGTACGGGGCAAGTTCACATTACTTGCTCTAGCCTGGCATCTCCATTTAATTTAATTTATCATCGGAATATTTTGCAGTAAGGGCAAACCTTTAAGGAAAATTGAAAAATGTAAAACACCTGCATAAGGAAATGTTTTTGCAAAATGATGCAAGATTTTGTGTGGGTCCTGTTCTCCTCTGAATTTGTGGTGGGACTATATTAAAAGCACTCCCAGGACATTTCTGGTGGTCCAGTGGTTAAGATCCCATGCTCTCAATGCAGTGGGCCAGGGTTCCATCCCCAATCAGGGAACTAGACCCTGCATGCTACAACTAAGAGCCCACATGCTGCCACTAAAAAGGCTGCATATTGCAAAGAAGATCCTGCATGCTGCAACTAAGACTCAGAGCAACCAAAAAAAAAAGTCCTCCCATCTTTCTCCAGAGAGGTTGTTTACATTCAAATATCTCCTCTACTCCCATAACTAATCACCAGGGATGATTTGAAGACTTGGGACATCAAGATACAGGGGGAAAAGCTACAATATATATATATGATGGATGATGTATTTCTGCTATAGATGGATTACAGATCTTAACCCTCTAGTTTTCCTTACCTGCGTGCATGCTAAGTCACTTCAGTCATGTCCGACTCTTTGCGACCTCATGGACTGTAGCCCTCCAGGCTCCTCTGTCCATGGGATTCTCCAGGAAAGAACACTGGAGTGCTGTTTCCTCCTCCAGGGGATCTTCCCAACCCAGGGATCGAACCTGCGCCTCTTATGTCTCCTGCGTTGGCAGGCGGTGCTTTACCACTAGCGCCAGCTGGGAAGCCCAGTTCTCTGTAGTAATATCATATATTTACCCTCTTGCCCTTCGGAGGAGCACACTCTTCCACCTCAGACCTTTGGGTTTGCTCACGTGACTTATTTAACCAGTTGGTTTTCAGCAGATATATCATGACCAAGGGCTTGTCTTTTGGCTTGTGCCATCACCATAAGAAGAGAAACATACCAGCATAGTTCACATGGCATGTGAGGGTAATCCATGACACTTGTTACCTCTTGATCGCCAGCATTAATTCTGCTGGTCTGGCCGGCTAGGTGAGCATCCCTTTCTTCCCTTTCCACTTCCCCTGAAGCTGCACGCTCAGTCTAAGAAGATGACCTCCCCCATAGAGAAAGACCTGTCTTCCATCAAGGGTCCAGGAACACCTGTGCCTCCCCACCCCTGCTGCTGCTGCTGATGCTAAGTCGCATCAGTCGTGTCCGACTCTATGCGACCCCATAGACCGCAGCCCACCCGCCTCCCCCGTCCCTGGGGTTCTCCAGGCAAGAATACTGGAGTGGGTTGCCATTTCCTTCTCCAATGCATGAAAGTGAAAAGTGAAAGTGAAGTCGCTCAGTCGTGTCCGACTCTTCGCGACCCCCTGGACTGCAGCCCACCAGGCTCCTCCGTCCATGGGATTTTCCAGGCGAGAGTACTGGAGTGGGGTGCCACTGCCTTCTCCACCCCTGCGGCTGCTGCTGCTGCTGCTGCTGCTGCTAAGTCGCTTCAGTCGTATCCGACTCTGTGCGACCCCATAAACAGCAGCCCATCAGGCTCCGCCGTCCCCGGGATTCTCCAGGCAAGAACACTGGAGTGGGTTGCCATTTCCTTCTCCAATGCATGAAAGTGAAAAGTGAAGTCGCTCAGTCGTGTCCGACTCTTAGCGACCCCATGGACTGCAGCCTACCAGGCTCCTCCATGCATGGGATTTTCCAGGCCAGAGCACTGGAGTGGGGTGCCATTGCCTTCTCCACCCCTCCTAGAACCTCCAGGGCTGAAATGCAGTTACTTCGTTTCAAATGTAACGCTTTCTTCTACCATTTCCCTTCCCCTCGTACTCATTTATGTCCCTTGCTTTTTTTCTTTTCTCTGGTCTAATCTTTAGAGGGTTTTGTTCGGGAACTTCTCACTCCAGGTGACGATGTCTAGCTTCAGACCTCAGCCTTTCACGTGCGTAGGAGACACTTGACCTCGGGCCCTTAGAGATCGTTCGCTAATAGTCTCAAAGGATTGCTTTGTTTAATACTCTAGAAAATGTCCCCAAAGTCTGTCATTTGAAGAAGTAATGTGGACGCCAACATATTTTTAATTAAAAGTGTACTATCTGAAGCCAGCCTTTGGCTTCCTATTCGTCATGAAAGTCCCCGAGTTCCAGCAGCCGTCACTAGGATAAGAATTTCTCCTTGTGTCCACAGGATGGCAGTATAGGTCAATGTTAAACCTCACTGCACAGCCCTTCACAATCCGACAGTGGGGTTTTGTTCAGAATTGGCACTCAACTCTCCTTTTCTCCATATGCCCACGGCCTCTTGCAACCCCGGCTCTAAACATTTCTCACTTCTCTTTTTTTCCGATTTAAACAAAGGCAGCCCCTTCAGTTCACAAAGGACATTTATGAATGAAGATCCGTACAATACCCCGGCTTCATTATAAAAGCCCCCCAGACACAGAAGGCCAGAGTCCAGCTGCCCACAAAACCACATGCAACTAAGCCTTAGTTTGGGGCTGCTGAGTAGTTGTTTATAAATAGCAGTGGTCAGTTATACATTGTCAGCAACCTGAGCTAATCGCTGCTAATCAATAAAGTCATTGAAGTGTAATAACCTCATTGGCAGTAGACGGGCTCAGGTCCAGCCTGTGAGGGCATACTCTTCGTGAACAGTCAGACGGTAATTATTTAATCAGAGCAGCATGGCCTCTCATACACTCAGTATGGAGAAATGTATCCAAAACCACGTTTGAGACATCTTTCCTCTGCTCCATAGCAAAGGAAGCGGGCAAACAAAGTTTTCTTGATTTGAGAAATATTGGGCGCTGCTTCCAGACGTTAAATTAGAACCAAGGAACACGGATATTCCTCGAACAAATAATTAAAATAACATTCATTCTATTCTACATGAGCAGATAATTTTCAAAATGCCCTCTCTCTCTCTCTCTAATCCCTTTAAATAGTATGACCATCTTCTAAGGTACACACGGGTCAGGCATGACATTCATTGGAGAAAACCACTCTATACCTTACCTTGAACTTCTTCAATTCTCATAGTAACAATGCTTTCAAAATTGAGAATTAACCAAGAGAACAGTAGGAGATACCTAGGAATTTGTCCTTTAAAAGTCTTTTTTTTTTTGCCCTGTTCCCTGTAGCAGAGACATCTTCTTTGGTAATATTCTCTTTCCTTTAGTCCTTTTTTTAAAAATAGTATTATGCATTATTGAAAAGCCAATGCCACCTCTTGCCCTTCTTTATCTTCCACGGTGCTTAGCACGGGTTTAGGACAGGACTTCTTCTCCAAATACACATTGTTTAACTCTTTGGCTAACGGATATAGTATGAGAATTAATTCCTAGAGATCTTCACCTAAGAAGTTGAGACCTAACATTTTCAGGTTTAAAACTTTATCAAGGCCAAAGTAAATACAAGTACTCTGCAAAATCACCACCCAAACTTCTTCAACAAAATCCTAAAAAAAAAAAAAAAAAAAAAACTTGGAATCTTCTAAGATTAACATTCAAAAATCTAGAAATGAAGAAAAAAAAAAAGGTCGTGTTTAACTTAAACTTTAGCCTTTCTTTCAGGAAATAAAGGAATATCATGATATTACATGATAGGTGCAATTTTCCTAATATTACTTTCCAAATCTCAAATGTGTGTGTTTGTAAGCCTCAGGAAAATGATGTATTTTTGAATTCAACTGGAGAGGTTTAACAAAGAAAGCCTTTTCTGGTCTCTATGGGGGGAAATCGGCTTTAGACTGTTAGCAAACACATCTAAAAGTTCAATGAACTTCAGTTAGTTGCTATGCCAACCAGCAGAAGACCTGTCCAGATATGAATTGATCACACAAATAAAAATCTCCCCAAAGATGATGCTTGTTTGGCTTAAGGGCATAGTCTTTGTAACAACCCTTGAAAAATCAGAGGTCTGTCCGTTTGGAGAATTTATTTCGACCACTATCCAAATTTCCTCAGTGTATTATATAAAATACTTTGATTTTTTTCATAGGAAATTGAGCATTTACTTCCAAGAGGGAAATACCCTTTTTCTCTTCGTTCCCCAAGCAAAAAAGTAGCAAATACAGAGAAAGTAACATATATGGTGGTTCCTGATTATGAGAGAGAAAGAATAGTTAGAACTAAAACAGTAAATCTTGGGAAATGCTTTTGATTCCATTTTTACCTTCTGATATGAAGTTGGGCAATTTATCTTCATTTTTTAGCATCATGCCTCCCACACCCTGCCATGGATAGGGCCCCTAAAATGTGCAAAAAAGCCTTTTTGAAGAATCGTTTTGTAGTGTCTACTTTGAGGTTTTGTGACCTCCATATCCAAGAAGTGAACAAACTTGAGGCTCAACAAATAGGTGACATGGGTATCATGGTAGTTGACACCAACTTCTAAGGGGTTGGAGGAGAAAACAATAAGGTGACCATTCTTTTCATATATATCCCATTATTATCCCTTTGGAAACTGAACTGGATGACTTTCTATTGTTAGATCTCTCTTTAGGCACCTAAGGAATAGAAGACAGTGATCAAAACATTTGGAAATTGTTGTTCAGTCGCTAAAGTCATGTCCAACTCTTTGCGACCCCATGGACTGCTGCACGCCAGGCTCCTTTATCCCCACTTATCTCCCGGAGTTTGCTCAAACTTATGTCCATAGAGTCAGTGATGCCATCCAACCATTTCGTCCTCTGTTGCCCCTCCTCCTTTTGTCCTCAATCTTTCCTAGCATCAGGGTCTTTTCCAATGAGTCAGCTCTTTGCGTCAAATGTCCGAAGTACTGGAGTTTCAGCTTCAGTCCTTTCAATGAATATTCAGAGTTGATTTTTTTTAGTATTGACTAGTTTGATTTCCTTGCTGTCCAAGGGACTCTCAAGAGTCTTTTCCAGCACCACAATTTGAAAGCATCAATTTTTCAGCCTTTATAACATGTTTTATGTGTATTATGAATATACAACTTTAATACATATGCCTAGCAACACAACGGAGAAGGCAATGGCAACCCACTCCAGTGTTCTTGCCTGGAGAATCTCAGGGACAGTGGAGCCTGGTGGGCTGCCGTCTATGGGGTCGCCCAGAGTCGGACATGACTGAAGCGACTTAGCAGCAGCAGCAGCAACACAAACCCATAAAGGAGTCATCAAGCATTTATTAATATTACTATGTTTTGTACAATATGACCTTAGCCCACTTATATTATTCTTACTTTAATTCCTCATCCCTATATTTGTTCCAAATTTGACCTTTTAGTTTTTATCTCCCATTGCTATCTGTATAGTCACCTCTGAAATACACACAGAAATTTGGATTCTCTCGTGTATCATGTGCAAGTATAGTTTTTACCTCTGGATCATCCCCTTTACTCCTAATTTCTGGATTTTCACTTCATGTTAGGTGATTTTGTCCTTAGCCTCTCCAAGAAAGCCTTGGATTCCCCCAACAAAGGGACCCAACAAGGTATAGAGTGGATATCGTGGATATTAATGATTTTAGATTAGGGTTTTAATAGTTCAGATTAAGGAACAGATCCTTGACAAAGGGTATCTGTAATATTAATTCCTGGGGAATGTGAAATATGCTCAGTGAAATTCACATCGTGTGTGAAAATAAGAAAATGACAAACCAAAGAGTGAACATGTTATTTCTCAGTGGGGAAGTTCAGTCTGTGTGCCCTTGGTTTTCAAAGTGGGCCATATCTCCAACACAAAAATCCTGGGACTATTCAGCTTGTGTTTCAATCCCAGAGGAAGTAATACTATTCCCAGGTGGTGCTGGTGGTAAAGAACCCGTATGTCAATGCAGGAGACATAGAGACAAGGGTTCGATCCCTGGGTTGGGAAGATCCCCCAGAGGAGGGCATGGCAACCCATTCTTGCCTGGAGAACCTCATGGATAGAGAAGCCTGGTGGGCTACAGTCCATAGATTTACAAAGAGTCACTGAAGCGACTTAGCACACACACACGTAGCCTGAAATGAATAAATCCTAGATTTACACCCCAATGCAATTCCAGTGCTGGATACAGATAAAAGAGATAAAAAGAGATAAAAGAGATACAGAACCTTCTACCTTTCTGCTTTTGAGTAATGATTTGGATTCATGAACTCATTTGGAAAGAAAAAAGGAGAAATAGTTTTCAGATAAATATTCAAACAGTTGCATATTCCCATAGGAAGCTTCTAATGAAGCCTGTGACTTAGAAAATCTTCAAGTCAATAACAATTTCTAACCTGTTTTCTCTCTCTTCTCTGTAGTAAACCAACATTGGGCTGTTGAAGGAGAGAAATCTTGAGTTAAAAGGTATGGTTTGAAAGCGTTCCTAAATAAACCTACTTGTGGAAGGTTGGTGGGGCAGGTGGCAGTGAGCTGTTGGGAGTGGCAGAATCTGGGGCGATGGTGATCTTGGTCATAACTTCTGAAAGTGCTAAAGAACCCAGCTGTGTAGAGCATACTCCTTAAGCAGTATTGATGTTTTACCCCCTTCCTGTTATCTTATGGATTAGTACGGTGAAACCAAATTTATAAGCAGGCGTTATCCTTACAAGAAAAACACACCCTCTTCTAGTCACAATTCTCCCCCACCCCGACTCAATGGAAAACAGTAGTGAAGTGCAAAGCGGGTATTTTTTAGGAAATGGTATTTGAGTCTAGGATGAAACAACTGGAGAGAGAAGTCTGGATGATAAACAAAACTTTCTAAGAGCCGTGTAACTGGAAACCATCAAGAGGGCATTAAAGAGACAGCAGTCCTATTAACGGCTACTTTGGTCTTCAAACTGCTCTCTTGATGGTTTAGAGGTTTGGTTGAGGTTGTTCCTGTATCTCCTTGGCAATTTGTCAGGGGGTGATGAAGAACAGGTGAGCTATTGTTTCTCAAACTTCATTTTAATCAGAGCAGCTTTATTTTTATCTGTTTTGTATATTAGGATTCTGTGAAGGACTGTTATAGGAAAGAACTTTGTATTCTAAATTAATCACTAAAGGGATGTAGCCTATATGCTACATTATGCACAGTGGTCCATTTTTGGGAAACCTGCGTCCCAAGTAATGAACGTTAAGCTAAAGTACCTTTATTTAACTCACAGGAAACGTCCTGATCAGGCCCATCTGTAAATGGCTGCTGGAAGGAAGACATGAACACGTACCCTTCGGAGTCTGGCTGGAACCAGAACCTTATCTCCTCCCCTTTTAGTATAAAAAGCCTACATCATAACTCAGAGATGATGGTTCTTTGGGATTCTGATCCACCATTTTCTTGGTCTGCTGGCTTTCCAAATAAAGTCACTGTTCCTTGCCCCAGTAACTTGTCTCTTGATTTATCGGCCTGTCGTGGAGCCAGCAGTTCAAACTTGGACTCCGTAATAGGATCTCATTTAAGGAATCGAGTCGTTAAAAAAAATAGAGGAATTACCAATGATAAAAACCTGTTGCACATGGCAGCCGGGCAGGGTGGGGGAAGCTCAGAGACAATGTTTGAGTCTTCTGCGTAAGTCAGTGCGAAGATAAAGGGTGAACCTCTGTGCCTCCATTCCCCACATCAGTAGTTCATGAAGTACCGTGCCTAAGTCAACAATATCAGTATCTCTTGGGAACTTGTTATAAACACAATTAATTGAACCCTACCCAGACCTACCTGATACAGAAATTCTAAAAATCAGCATTTTAACAGGTCTTCAATTGTTTCTGATGCACACTCAAGTTTGAGGTCAACTGCCACAGAGCCTAATTAATTTACCAAATAAAAGAAGTAAGGTAAAATTATGAGAAAGTAGCTGTTAGTGCAGTTTCTAAGGAAAATCTCTTCCAAGTATTTCCAATCAGTCCCATCCAGTCCAAGCCTTTGTAGAGAGGATTGTTTTTCAGTTTCAGGGATAGGAAAATACCTCCAGTCCTTCTATTCCGCCAGCCCTATAAATATCAGTCAAAATAAAGCACTGTCCTTACAACTTAGAGCCATTAAAATTCCCTTGACAGCCCAATCTCAGCCCAAAAATGTTTACTTGAAAATAGGTAGAGTTAGGTAGGAGTCAACAATAAAGCAACCAACAGATTCTAATGCCAACTGGAGAGACACATACTTGTATTGCTATTTTATGGACTCACTTTTTAAAATAACTATTGTTGATAAATTCCACTCCATCTGGGTTACGAGATGATGCACACACACCTTGGAACAGTGCTGGAGGAAGCTCTGGAAAGGACTAGGTAGAGTGAGAAGATAACCACTGTCTTCCTAGAACCAGGACATGTGCATAAGAGTTGCTTTCCTGGAATGATGATACCTCTAAGTGAGATTGTTTTGAGAGATGGATTCCAGTGGAGATGCACATGGACTTTTCCTCGGGTGGGAACCCGGCTCTTCTCAATGTTTCAGTGCTATGATGTTACACCACTAGATGGCTCCAAAGTGTCTAGCCTGTGTTTGAAAGGCCAGTGCTGTGATAATTGGCATGTACTTTGTGAGCCATCCCCAGCCGTCTTCATCCACTATTGACTCCCACTCAACCGAAAGTGATGTCTCCTTGTCTCCCTCTGTCTTCCCAGAGTAGCCCAATGGTGGTGTCTGGAAGGGGGGGAGAATGTTTCAGACCAGGAAAGCACTTGTTCTCTCCACATTCCAAACTTGAAAACTCAGCTTCAAGCAGATATGTGTATCCTCAAAGTGTGGAGTAACATTCCATCCTTAAAAATTATCACATTTCATAACTTAGGTGGTTGGGTTATTAGGGTCAAAGGTCCCCAGTCCTCAAAGTCTTGCTTAATCAGGAGAGGCTTAAAGATAAATTGTTAAGCATTATCTTTACCTGAGTTGCCCTTTTATATTCTTTCTAGAGGATTCGGTTAGAGTGGAAATGAAAGTTGTTGTTTTTGTTTTCTGAGTTTTAAACTCATTGTAGTTGTTACCAATTTCTTTTTAATCTGTGACATGAACTCAGTTTCTTCCAGGCTCAATTTTCTCCTCTAAATTGATCCAACGTGATGACAAATGCCAGTACAGGCAGTCATGTGTACCAAACCCTCCTAGTGTGATTGTTACCGGATGAACATTTGAACCAAGAGAAAAATACCCACAAACTGAACTTACCTATCTAGATGCCTAAAGTGGCATTTGAACCAAGTGACAAAGAGCTGAGTTTAGAAGGAAGAGAACTCAAGGGTCGAGAAATCTGTGTCAGAGTAAGAGGTTCCCAGGCAAGCCAAAGCCGTAAGGCATTGGAAGCCATGAGGACAATGATTATGTGAAGGCTCAGAGAAAACCAGTCTGTACAGCAGAATGGGGGGAAATATCAGAAAAGAGAGAAGATGTAGACTCAGAAAGATACACAGTGTAGCTACCCAAAACATTTCCAGTTTGTATGAGCACTGTTTGCTTTCTCATCCATCAAGTTCTACACATGATCCTCTGAGTGTTTTTATTCTCCTCTGCCTTTTCAAGTTTTCTTCACACTAATTGGTAAAGATTCCTGAACAGGTCCTTTGTTCCCTACCAACAAAAATCTAGAAAGCATTTTTTCATTTTTAATTTCTTAAAACTTTTTATTTTGTATTGAAATACAGCTGATTAATAACGTTGTGATAGTTTCAGGTGGACAGCAAAGGGACTCAGCCATAAATATACATGTATCCATTCTCCTCCCGTTCAGGCTGCCGCTTAACACTGAGCAGATTTCCCTGTGCTATATAGTAGGACCTTGTTGGTTACCCATTTTAAATATAGCAGTGTGCACATGTCCATCCCAAACTCCCTAACTATCGCTCCCCCCATTCCTCCTTCTTGGTGACCATAGGCTCATTCTTAACGTCCGTGTGTGTGTGTGTGTGTGTGTTTGTCGCTTAGTCATGTCCGACTCTTTGCAGCCCCATAAACTGTAGCCCACTAGGTTCCTCTGTCCATGGGATTCTCTAGGCAAGAATACTGGAGTGGGTTGCCATTTCCTTCTCCAGGGGATCTTCCCGACCCAGGAATCGAAGCTAGGTCTCCTGCATTACAGGCAGATTCTCTACCATCTAAACTACCAGGGAAGCCCCTTAAATTTGTGTAGAAGTCATCCTTTATCATAAGGCAACTCCACATGCTAAATTATCATGGTTAAATTTATAAAGTAGGATGGATTTCTGATTTTTAAAAACACTAAGACTAGCTGAGAAAAAAAAAATATTAAATTTTTTTTCTTGACTCCTGATGCTAGATTGGTACAACAAACTTGGTAAGCAGAAGTCAGAGACCATGCAGTCAGTTCCTGGGCCTGGGGCTGGAAAAATGCACCCTCTCCTTCCCCACCCACTCCCCACAGCATTGCTACCTTTCAAAAGAACTGACTAAAATGAAGATCTTGTCTCTGAGTCCTTGGCCCCAATAGATTGTATATTCTATGTCAGCACCATTTCCTGAAAGAATGACAGTATTGGTCTCTGATAAGTAAAAATTTCAAAGAGTAATCTGATTTTTTTCACATCTTGATTTAAGGCATCTTGCCTATGAGAAAAAGTAAAATAAAATAAAACATAAATAAAATGCCTTAATATGGCCTTCATGGTCCTCGGTCTGCTCACCTCTCCAGTCTCATCCAAGAGCTCTATCCCCATCATTGTCTGCGTCCAGCCGCTCTGACCTTTCAGATTCTCGTATAAACTATTTTCTTTCCAGCCTCCTGGCCTTTGGATATTCTTTCCCTTCTTCCTGAAACTCACTTCACTCTTCGACTGTTCCTACTTTTCCATTCATCATCTTTCACCTCATATGCTAATTCTTTCAGGAAGGAATTCATAACCTTAAAAAGAAAAAGCTCTCTTGCATAGCACATTGTTTGTTTCCTGCATAACACTTAATTCTACTTTGAAGTACTTATTTATTTAACTGAGTGTTGTCACTTGTTCCATCTCCAGACAGGAAACTTTATGAAAGCACAACTTTTTAATGTTTTTGTTCACGATTGTATGCCAGGTATCAAGACGCTCAGTACACCTTCCATGAAGAAAGTAAAGAATGAATGAACCTATGAAGACCTGAAAACAAGGCCCAAGTCCTGGAGCCTATTCCAGAGACATGTTTTTATTTTTCTATTGATACTTCAGTTTCCTTTATCTCTGATGGGTATTTATTCTTTATTGTGTGTGTGAATGTAAGTCTGGTACAGTGTGTCTGTTGGCCTTGTATGGTTCTTGGAAAACCTTATATTTTGGAAGCAAATGTAAGAAAAAAAACATTCAGTTTGCAGAATGTTTTATTATGATTAATGAGCTCAAGGACACATCCGTTTTTGTGAATTGACGTGCATTTCTACTTGAAGGATAGAATGAACATAAATGTGACAAGAATAGAATTAAAGAGTGTAGGCCGAGGCGATGGGAATTCTAGGCTATTCCAAGGTTTTAGGGGATGCTTTGTCCTTAGCAGGGTTAATTCAAATACATATTTCTTCTATTCTCTGGATATCATTGATATTTTCCCATTAAGCACCCCCAATAAAATCTGACCACTAGGCTTCAAAACATATGAAAAGTTGGATGAGTCTACAATTTATACAAATTTTAGAAATACTTTCACTCTTTTTTCTTCTGGGTGTGAAAATATTCAGACTAGGTTTCCAAGAGAGCTTTGAAAAAGAATATGCACCAGGAGAAGCCATTTCCTACTCCAGGGGATCTTCCCAACCCAGGGTTTGAACCCAAGTCTCTGGTACTGCAGGCAGATTCTTTACCACTGACCCATCTGGGAAGCCCAAATGGCTAACATTTAGAGAAAAACTACTCTGTTTTTAAATATTACATAAACACTTTATGTGCATTATTTTATTTAAATTTCTTATTTTACAAACTAGAAAATTAAATATCAGGAGAGTGAAAATATATTCAGTTCAGTTCAGTTCAGTTCAGTCGCTCAGTTGTGTCCGACTCTGCGATCCCATGAATTACAGCATGCCAGGCCTCCCTGTCCATCACCAACTCCCAGAGTTCACTCAAACTCATGTCCATCGAGTTGGTGATGCCCTCCAGCCATCTCATCCTCTTTCATCTCCTTCTCCTCCTGCTTCCAATCCCTCCCAGCATCAGGGTCTTTTCCAATGAGTCAACTCTTCGCATGAGGTGGCCAAAGTATTGCAGCTTCAGCTTCGGTATCAGTCCTTCCAAAGAATACCCAGGACTGATCTCCTTTAGAATGGACTGGTTGGATCTCCTTGCAGTCCAAGGGACTCTCAAGAGTCTTCTCCAACACCACAGTTCAAAAGCATCAACTCTTTGGCACTCAGCTTTCTTCACAGTCCAACTCTCACATCCATACATGACCACAGGAAAAACCATAGCCTTGACTAGATGGGCCTTTGTTGGCAAAGTAATGTCTCTGCTTTTGAATATGCTAACTAGGTTGGTCATAACTTTCCTTCCAAGGAGTAAGCGTCTTTTAATTTCATGGCTGCAATCACCATCTGCAGTGATTTTGGAGCCCAGAAAAATAAAGTCTGACACTGTTTCCACTGTTTCCCCATGTATTTCCCATGAAGTGATGGGACCAGATGCCATGATCTTCGTTTTCTGAATGCTGAGCTTTAAGCCAACTTTTTCACTCTCCTCTTTCACTTTAGTCAAGAGGCTTTTTAGTTCCTCTTCACTTTCTGCCATAAGGGTGGTGTCATCTGCATATTGGAGGTTATTGATATTTCTCCTGGCAATCTTGAATTCAGCCTGTGTTTCTTTCAGCCCAGCGTTTCTCATGATGTACTCTGCATAGAAGTTAAATAAGTTACTAATAGTCAAATCCCTATTAAATGGTGAGACTGTGATTTAAACCTAGGTCTACCTCAGTAAAAAACCCAAGCTATTCAGCACTCACTGTCTCTTAAATTTTCCATTTCTTTATTTTTTTTGTGACAAAAAATTATTGAATTTAATAATTCAATAATAATAATAATAAAAAATTATTATCATTATTGAACCTTCTTTTTCAAAAGCAGGAGGTGTCATGAATTCAGATAAATGTGATAATTTCAGACAAACCTCTCCATGATTCACATACATAAAACCAAATATAATGTTATTTCAAGAAGCCATACTTAGACAAATATCTAGAAATTTCCAAATAGTTGAACAATGAATTGCATTTTTCACTCTTCACCAGAATGGTTTGTCATTTTTATATATCAAATAATTTATGTACTTGTTTCTTAAAGCAATTTATTTTTCTTAGAAAACAGAGACCTGCTGTTTCTAAATACAGGGTTCGATTCCTAATCGCTAAAACCATTTTAACATCCCTTGATTAGGAGGGAAGGAGAATAAAAATGCCGGGGTAAAGTAACCATTCATGACATTTACCTGCCTTCACAAATCATCCTAGAAGTAAATCTGTGCTCTCTGTCTACTACAAGATTTTTAGAAGTCTTTAAAAGTCATCTTTAATAACAGAGAATGGGGCCTCTAGGTAGCTTTAATAATTTTTTTTTTAATGTGAAAACTGTAAGTTCAAAACTCAAATCAAATATGCTTTGTGAGCTTTAGAATATGGGATTGTGCAGCCATCTGGCCTCCAGGCCACCTCTGCATATAAGACATTAATAACATTTTTAATTTAAGTAATAGATAAATCTGTTTCAAGTGCCTCAGCATCCACTCTCCACATCGCCTGCAGATCTGTTGATCCTAACTAATATTTTCAAGCTGTGGTAAGGTTATTGGTGTTCTAAAGCAATCTGGAAATACCAAGTTCTTATGCCAGGAAGTGGGTCAAACTGTAATCTCTTCATGTTACTGTTTTGATTTCAGAAATAGCTCTGTCCTTCACACGGTGGGAGCCCGTATATTTTACCCTTCTCATGGATTTGATTACAGCTGCCATTCTGTGTTTCAATGAAAACTTTATTAAATATCTACTTTTAATTAACCTCTCTGGCACTGGAACCTCTCCCCAACCTCAATCTATTTTTAGTTTCTCAGAACCGTTTCACTTTTCTCCTTAAATAGTCATTGCATAATATGCCATTCTGTAGTAATTATTACAAAATAGCATCATACTTGCTCAGCCAAGACAGACCAGACAGTATGTGCTTTTAGAGTCAGGGAGATTTACATTTGGATCTTAGCTCTGCCACATGAAGCTACACGATCCTGGGTGGGTTACAGTCTATCTCTGGATGCCCTTGCTGGCGAGATGGAGACCTCACAGGTTGTCAGGAGGATCTTACTCCATAAGCAACTGCCTTCAGTGCCCAGAACAGTTGTTTGCTTTAGATGTTAATTCCTTTCCTTTCTGTTTAGTGTGTACATAAATTTCATAATGAAATCGATAAAACAGCCATTTTCTTTCATCTCTTGTTCTTTTGATTTTATTTTTCCCTTTGGAAGAAACTTATATTTCTTATGTTGTTTTATTTGAGAATTTTGCAAAGTCCAGCTTGCCCTATTTCACTTTTTTTAAAACCCAGAAATGCTTCTCTCTCAGTTGATTCTTCTAATAGTGGGCCACGAAGGTGTATTTACTCCAAGAGTGTCTCTGTCATCTGGGTACCTGATCACATCTGACTTTGTCCTTGGCTTCCTCCTTCATGATGCTGGTGGGGACTCGGAGTCAGTATCCAGGTACCACAGATATCTGAAAAAGAGAATGATTTTTTCAAACCAAGCAGCAAAGTAAATCAACATACATTTATTCACCTATTTTGCTCTTTTAATAAAAGTCACAATAAACCAACTGGCCATAATATGCTCATGTCCATGACACCAGATGTGATTGATTTTTTTTTTTTCATCCATTCATGCATTTAAGGAGGGCATGGCAACCCACTCCAGTACTCTTGCCTGGAGAATCCCCAAGGACAGAGCAGCCTGGTGGGCTACAATCCATGGGGTTGCAAAGAGTCAGATATGGTTGAAGTGACTTAGCACAGCACATACATTTGAAGAACATTATGCTAAGCAAATGGGAAAGCATAAAAGTGAATCTCCTTGTTCTCAAGGAAATGCCAGTCTGTTAAAGAAAATGAGATATGCATTCCAATGGTTTTCATGGAAAATAGAATGTGAGAACCCAAGAAAACACCCCAAGGAGTTCTTGACAGTTTAGGGGGGAAGGTTACTTTCAACTGCAGGAAAGAAAATGAATATACCTAGAGAATGACCCACATCTTTGGTATTTCAATTTAACCTTCATACATTATCTTGAAACTGTTTAGGAATAGTTTAGAAGTAGTGATCAGGGTAGAGAGTGATCAGTAGTGAAGGACTGGCTGAGAGGATATGTTATGTAGTAAGTTGTTTTGGGATTATGTTTGCATAGCAAGTACTTGCTATTTTATTTACAAAGTGGGTAACTGTCCAACTGGTGATAGGCTCAGTGGTGCAGTTAGAAACACAATGCTAAAGTATGTATTTCTGGCATAGTAAAACGTCGTGAATGCTAATAAATGCACCCTTGACTCTTGACATGATCTCTCCTCCAGCTGCATATAGCAAATAACAAGAGTTTGTGACTCTGAGCCACTCTGATCAAAGAGACTTGATATTTCTTTTTTAATATTTATTTGGCTGTACTGAGTCTTAGTTATGGCATGTGGTATCTAGTTCCCTGACTAGGGATCAAATCTGACCTGCATTAGAAGCACAGAGTCTTAGCCAATGGGCTAATCAATGATCTAAATTTCAGTATACATCTCTACAGAACAGGAACGGCATTAGAGAATCTCATCTCCTTGCTTGTATCCTTGATCTTGTGTTCCCTTTTCCTTATTTGCAATCGAGTAGTCAAATGCATGTAAACAATCTTATAACACATAGATTGTTACCAATCTCAACCTACACCAGCGTTTGGAGTTAATTTCAACTTAGAAGGTATGTTTATGTGGGCTCACTTACGGGAACGAAGGGCTTCCCAGGTGGGCACTGGTAAAGAATCTTCCTGCCAATGCAGGAGACACAAGTATTATCCCCTACATGGGGAAGATCCCCTGGAGTAGGAAATGACAACCCACCCCAGTCTTCATGCCTGGGAAATTCCACGGACAGAGGAGCCTAGTGGGCTACAGTCAGTGCATGAGTGCTCAATCATGTCCAATTCTTTGAGACACTATGGACTGTAGCCTGCCAGTCTCCTATGACCATGGGATTTTTCAGGCAAGAATACTGGAGTGGGTTGTCATTTCCCCCTCCAGGGGATCTTCCCAACCCAGGGATCAAACCAATGTCTCCTGCAACTACTGCATTTCAGGTAGATTCTTTAGCAATGAACTATCGGGGAATCCCAGGCTACAGTCCATGGAGTCTCAAAGAGTGGGACACCCCTGAGCATAGCACACAGCAATCGGGAACTAATGGATGTTTGCTATGGATAACTGTGCTCAGGCTCACTGGAACTATCCTTTGGTTCTGTCACTGCTTTTTAGGATGAGCAGGTTTTGAAGACAACCCCATGTGGAGAGAACAGCATAAGCAAATAGCAATATATCAAATCAGAGGCCACATTTGAAGGGTGGAGTAGGAGATCACGCTGAAGTGAGTTTAATGAGATCCTAAAAGGTCTGGAATGCAGAAAAAACAAGAAACAAAAAACAAGACTTGCTTATCTTTTCAATATGGAATCCCTGGAAGAGAATGGAGTAATATGGTCTTAACAAAGATCAGGGTTGTGATCTAGAAAAGGAAACCTAGAAACATGCCATGTCAGGGTAACACAAACAGCAACAGAAAAGGGCAGAAGCAATTTCATTATCAAATGAGTGATTCTCAAGTGGTTCTCTGGACTTGTTTGTTATTTATAGCATGCAATTAAATAAAACTTAAGTTTGTAACATTTTATTTTACTAAAAAGCTGTCAGATATCAGCATTTATTTAAAGTCAAACTATTTATACACATACTTTACACAAGTCAGCAATTAAGTCTACACACTCAGACTTATTTTGATAGTTTCCATGGTGTAGTGAATTTTTTTTTCCAGTCTTAGAGCTTTCAGTGATGTTGCTGCTGCTGCTGCTGCTAAGTCACTTGAGTCTTGTCCAACTCTGTACAACCCCAGAGACAGCAGCCCACCAAGCTCCCCCATCCCTGGGATTCTCCAGGCAAGAACACTGGAGTGGGTTGCCATTTCCTTCTCCAATGCATGAAAGTGAAAAGTGAAAGTGAAGTGGCTCTGTCGTGTCTGACTCCTAGCGACCTCATGGACTGCAGCCTACCAGGCTCCTCCGTCCATGGGATTTGCCAGGCAAGAGTACTGTGATGTTAGGTGGGTTTATTTATTTTTTTCAAAATGGATGATTTGTAGGTTATTATTCAAATGATTTAATTGGTAAACCAAAGTGGCAGTTTTAAATGTGGTAATTTATGATTTAATGACTGGTTTTCAAACAACCATTGTTTTATTCAAGCAAGATTGCATGAAAGGTATTATTGTCACTCTCATTCTGTAAACCCCTGGGATGATGTTTCCAACATCATAACATTCAATTATATTTTGGGGAGGACTATTCAGGTTGTGTACTTAGCACTGTATGCTGTGGGTCATAGAACTGCTTCCAAATGGAACGTAAGCCCGAAGATTTATTGTTGGATCAAACACTGGTCTGAAATAACAGAGTTCTAAAGCTGCTCTTTAGATGGATTTTTTTTATTTTAAGCGTCTAAAAAAGAGATAATTTTGTCTCCCCACACCACTTTCCTTTCTGTTTTTCTCTCTGTATTCTTCAGGTTTAAAACAATGCTAGACAAAAAGTAGGCACTCATTAAATAAAGGTATGATTGAAGAAAAGACCATTCCTATTCTGAGATTGTTTCAATATTGGAAGAGGTTCCTGTTTCCAGGAGAAGTTCTGCAAGGTAGAATTTTAGTATCCTTTGGACCCCATTACTCAAATCCTATCCTTCTTTTAATTTAGGAAAGAGGAGATCAGATCAGATCAGATCAGTCACTCAGTCGTGTCCGACTTTTTGCAACTCCATGAATCTCAGCACGCCAGGCCTCCCTGTCCATCACCAACTCCCGGAGTTCACTCAGACTCACGTCCATGGAGTCAGTGATGCCATCCAGCCATCTCATCAAATCCATTTCTTGCATTTTAGCTGTGAGATCATAGCAAGTTGTTTTTCTTTTGTGAGCATTACTTTCTCTTATCCTTAAAATGGGAATAATAACATGTCAGACCTGAGATTAAGGTCAAATTAAATGAACATATATAAGTACTCGGAGAAGGCAATGGCACCCCACTCCAGTACTCTTGCTGGGAAAATCCCATGGATGGAGGAACCTGGTAGGCTGCAGTCCATGGGGTCGCTAGGAGTCAGACACGACAGAGCCACTTCACTTTCACTTTTCACTTTCATGCACTGGAGAAGGAAATGGCAACCCACTCCAGTGTTCTTGCCTGGAGAATCCCAGGCACGGGGGAGCCTGGTGGGCTGCCGTCTACGGGGTCGCACAGAGTCGGACACGACTGAAGCGACTTAGCAGCAGCAGCAGCAGCATTTAAGTACTAAGTTCAGCATCTTGAATATAGAAGTACTCAACAGATCTTTCTGTGTCTTAATAAAATGATGTTTAATATTGAAATGCATGGGTCCTTGATTCTGTATCATTGTTCTGTTTCTATCCATGTATAAGTTCACACTTAGAGATTGGGCTCTACTAGCCTCCTCCAGCCAATGGCATGATGGAGATGCTCCTCGAAAGCTTTGACCCTTTCATAGATGTTCCAGTTTATCAATACCTTTTGATAAAAGTGATAGAAAGAGTGAAAAGTTTGGCTTAAAGCTCAACATTCAGAACACTAAGATCATGGCATCTGGTCCCATCACTTCATGGGAAATAGATGGGGAAACAGTGGAAACAGTGTCAGACTTTATTTTTGGGGGCTCCAAAATCACTGCAGATGGTGATTGCAGCCATGAAATTAAAAGATGCTTACTCCTTGGAAGGAAAGTTATGACCAACCTAGATAGAATATTGAAAAGCAGAGACATTACTTGCCAACAAAGGTCCGTCTAGTCAAGGCTATGGTTTTTCCAGTAGTCATGTATGGATGTGAGAGTTGGACTGTGAAGAAAGCTGAGCGCCAAAGAATTGATACCTTTGAACTGTGGTGTTGGAGAAGAATCTTGAGAGTCCCTTGAACTGCAAGGAGATCCAACCAGTCCATTTTAAAGGAGATCAGTCCTGGGTGTTCTTTGGAAGGAATGATGCTAAAGCTGAAACTCCAGTACTTTGGCCACCTCAAGTGAAGAGTTGACTCGTTGGAAAAGACTCTGATGCTGGGAGGGATTGGGGGCAGGAGGAGAAGGGGACGACAGAGGATGAGATGGCTGGATGGCATCACCTACTCGATGGATGTGAGTTTGAGTGAACTCCGGGAGTTGGTTTTGGACAGGGAGGCCTGGTGTGCTGCGATTTATGGCATCACAAAGAGTTGGACATGACTGAACAACTGAACTGAACTAACAGAAGAAACCAACACAACACTGCAAAGCAATTATCCTCCAATTAAAAAAAACAAATATTAAAAATCATAAAGAAGCACAATGCACTAGATCCCCTCACATATACTATATATGAGTTGTTTTGCTATATTTAAAACTATGTGAATACTCAGGTATCTCTGATAGCTTACCAAATGTTTGCTATTTATTTCTATGAATGATTAACAAATTTTCTTGAACATCTTTCTAGTTCAGTCGCTCAGTTGTGTCCAACTCTTGGCAACCCTATGGACTGCAGCACACCAGGCCTCCCTGTCCATCACCAACTCCTGGAGCTTGCTCAAACTCATGTCCATCAAGTCGGTGATGCCACCCAACCATCTCATCTTCTGTCATTCCCTTCTCCTTCCACCTTCAATCTTTCCCAGCATCAGGGTCTTTTCAAATGAGTTAGTTCTTCACATTAGGTGGCCAAGTATTGGAGTTTCAGCTTCAACATTAGTCCTTCCAATGAATATTCAGGACTGATTTCCTTTAGGATGGACTGGTTGGATCTCCTTGCAGTCCAAGGGACTCTCAAGAGTCTTCTCCAAAACCATAGTTCAAAAGCGTCAATTCTTCGGCACTCAGCTTTCTTTATAGTCCAACTCTCACATCCATACATGACCACTGGAAAAACCATAGCCTTGACTAGACGGACCTTTGTAAGTGGCCTATGATTAGAAATGTCTCTAGCAGTATATTTGGAAGAAAAAAGTCTCCCTCATTATGCTCTCATTTGTAGAGTGTTAATTATGTTGAAGTAGTGCCCTGGGGGAACCTGGTGGGCTGCTGTCCATGAGGTTGCACAGAGTCGGACATGACTGAAGCGACTTAGCAGCAGCAGTGCTTTGCCACATAAGCATAAAATATTAATGACATAATAGTACATCTTTATTTCTGACAAGTTTTAGGGTGAGGTCTGTAATAAACTGTCCCAAACTACAGCCCAGGTGTGGGCTTTAAAAGTCACTTGAAGATTTCTTCCCAGCATACCTGGAGTTATTTTTTCAAACGTCATCTCCACACAGTTTTTACATGGACATAATGCCATGCATTGTCCTTCACATAATTATAAAGTGTATTAAAATGATGCCTTAAGCCATTCCCAGAAATAAATATCCAATCTCAGATGTCTCTGTAGAAGTAGGAATGAGCATGATAATTATTTTGGACACTGTTGGCATATTTGTCATAGACTCAAAAGCATATGCTTTGAAGTTGGAAGCTGGTTGTGTGTTTTAGCACAATGAATTAAGTCAGTAGGAATCACACTCATGTCACAGATTTAAGAGCAAGAATGATAAGAAGTATTCATCGTGGGCTTTCCTTGTGGCTCAGTAGTAAAGAATCTACCTGCAAACGTGGGAGACATGGGTTTGATCCATGATCAAACCATGGAAGATTCCACATGCCACAGAGCATCTAAGGCTGTGTACCACAACTATTGAGCCTGTGCTCTAGAGCCCAGGAGCTGCAACACTGAGCCCATGTACCACAAATACTAAAGCTGGAGCACCCTAGAGCCCATGCTCCGCAACAAGAGAAGCCACTGCAGTGAGTAGCTTCTACTTGCTGCAACCTAGAGAAAAGCCCATGCAGCACTGAAGACCCAGCATAGCCAAAAATAAATAAATAAAATTATTAAAAAGTATTCATTGTGCCAGTGTGATGTCCCAAACATGATATTGACCGCTTTTATGAATTAGCGTGGTTGCTTTTCATTCAAATCCAATCAATTACATTCAATTTTCCTCCTTTTTTACAGATGTGAAGGCTGGGATTCAAAGACATTAAGTACACAACTTGTGAAGGACACTCTTCAACTGAGGTCATTCAAATTCCAAAGTACAGAGTATAATAATGTAACGCTGTAACTTCTGACCTCCATGAAGGTTGGCAGTGCACATCTGACGTCATGTTAAATTTCCCAATTCTGGGTCCATCCCCAACAGAGAATGCTGTGATGATCATGAATGTTTGTATGGAGCCCTATTGTACGTGAGCATTCCCAACCTGTAGTTTTTAGGTGTCTATGAACTGTCACTGGAATTGGGTGGCAAAGAACATTCTTACAGCATCCTTCAGCCCCAGAGAGCAGAAGCTGAAGGACTCCTCCCCAGCTGTAGAAAGGCAATTATTTCTAAACCAGCCCACTCATGTTAAACTCTTGTATGAACATAATGAATGACAAAGGAGTTTGAATCATCTACGGTGCATCTGTGGAATTTGAGGAAACTTTACCACAAGATAGATCAGACAAAGCCAACCAGCATCCCTGATGGAAAGTGATTTCTGCTTTAATTGAAATGAACTCTGTGAACAGCTGCCAGGTGAGGTGGGTGAGCGTGGGTGGGAGGCGACTGGGACAATCTCTCCAGCTGAGACCAGATTCATTTATATTTACTTATTTATTTATTTCTCCTTTGGGGAAAGAAAGGCAAGGCAAGTATATATTGCCGAGTAATTTATTGAACCAATGAAAATGTCATGAAAACATTTCAGAATTGGACTGTGTGGGAGACAAACATGACTTTAGATTCAGGGAGAGAGGCTTGATTTTCAGCTGCCACATAGACAAATGGAAATTCTTCACAAAACTTCAAAAAGCAGATAAGGGATATAAGGCAGACAAATCTAAAAAAAAAAAAAAAAAAGCTGTTTAGGATAATAGATTAACGGGGGAGTTAAGTCACACTCTTTTGCTAACAACAACAACAACAACAAAAATGCATATTCTTGTCCAGCAGGACTGTGCACTAGAAAGGAGTTAGTTTAATTTTCTTTAGCTTGAATGGGTAATATGAACTCAGAACTACAAAGGCCGTAGAAGTCATGTCCTCCAACCCACTCATATTATAGAAAACTGAGACTCCCAGAGAAAGGACGACAATTATCCATTTGTATAAATCCTTGGTGAAGCAAGCAAGAGTAAATATTAAATAGATCGAGCCAATTGACATGATATGCTCTGGATCGCCATGGTGACTTTGCATGAGCCATGTCTTCTTGTTCTTCTTCAATTAATTTGCTGGGTGTGAATTATGCTGTTTCATGTGACCACAAGTCATTGTTTCCCTAGGCTAAGAGAAGAAAAGCAACCACTCTAGATTAGCTGTGTTTTGCTTTCTCTCAGGCATATTAAGAATTTGTAGCCTTTCTCTTACCATTTAAATTTCCCAGGCTGATGACCTATTATTTCATTGCTTTTGCTGAAGTAGAAATACTGGAAGAATAAGCATAAAGTTTTAATTTGAATATAATTATAATTATAGATAGTAGTTGGCATTTATTGAGGGATTGCTATGTTATATTGCTGGGCATTGTACCAAATACACACACACACACAGACACACACATATATATATACACACACACATATATATTTATACCCTAACTTTTTAAGTTCTCAGAGCAACACTATAATATACATGCAATTATTCTCTCCATTTTATAGTTAAGGAATACAAAGAAGAGTGAGGTTTGATAACTTGGGCATGGACACACAGCCATTTATGTATTGATAATAGTTCAGTTTAAGCATTTTGACTGCCAAAATTGCATTTTTAAAAATTGCTCTACTGTTTCACCAATGTGGACTCATTTTTCAGGGGGAAAAAAAAAAAAACAACCCTGATGTAAGAAATTAAATCACTTGTCAAGGCCACTGAGTCAGGAGGTAGTGGGGCTGAGTTATGAATTTGAGTCTCTCTCCTCCTATGATACTGATCACCATAAGTGACCAGTAGTATTGGATGTTGTAAAGTGGACAGAGCAAAAGAGAAAGGCCAGTGAGGTGTGAACTGAGATCTTACAGGGAGTTGCTTCAGGTGAAAGTATTGTTCTGGCTTCAGAGGATGGGTCCTAGATTTTGTATCAGTGCATTGTTACAAATTTGAAAAGGCAATCAGTCTCATGAGACACAAACTGGCTTCAATCTAATCCAAGATTATTTTGTTGTAGATGAATGGAGGTTCAGCATCTGCTCCATCTTCATCTCAAGGGAAGGTCTGAAGCTCTCTGAGTTCACAGATTCTTTAGTCTCCACACCCATACCAAGTGAGCTGTCTCTGTTAAAAGTCAAGAAGTGTGTGGGTCATTTTGACTCAGAGAAACTCCTTAATTTTCCAGCAATTATTTATACCTCTATTTACAGAGGCTCAGGGCATGTGTGCCCAATTCCAGCTGCTTTAATCCAGATATAGTTCCACATAGCAGATGAGGCAGACTCAACATTCCACATTTATCTTAACTTTGTAGTTTCCAAGGAAATGGTACAGCAAGAAGACAGACACTGAGTTCTCAGTTCTGTATCAGCCCAGTGTTATACACTATTAGCACATCAAAGTAATACTGGGTGCAGTGTTGGCACCTGATAGGTATTCAGGAAATGCCAGGAAGAAAGAGTGAATGAATGTGTGAATGAATGGATATGCCAATAAATACAGTTGACTTGGTTGTTGTTATTTCACAGCAACCAAACTCAAGGAACTAATTTATAAATTGATTAATATATCATCAATAATGCTTCTGGCAGATACTCAGCTCTGAGTATCTGCACAGAATATTCTTGCTTGCTACCTATATTAATCAAGGAAATCAATTTCCAAATCAGAAGGTCTCTAGGTGACCAGGAAACTAGAGCAAATAACAACGGCAACAACAGCAAAAATACTCTTAATGGATCATTCTTACCAATTTTAAAAGACTAGTGAATTTCCTTCTACAATTCTAAGTAGGTAATCATTATCTATAAATGAACTATATCCTTCCCATGAACAATATTTGAGTATTGTGGGCAATTTTTTATTTTTTGAATCCCTTATTTTATTTATAAAATCTTAGTTATTAGTCATTAACTCAGCAAATCACTATTGAATTATTTTGGTAAATGAGGCAATCTGCTAGACCCTGAGGATACAGTGATTGGCAAGACCATTCAAGGGCCCTCATCATGGGAGAAAATACATTAAAAATATATAAGAAGGAGGGATGTCCATGTTGTCTGTCCAGTGATTAGGAAATCTACCTGCCAATGCAGGGGATATGGGTTCAATCACCGGTCCAGGAAGAGCCCGTATAAAGCACTGCAGCTAAGTCCGTGAGCCTCAGCTACTGAGCCCACAGGCCACAACTACTGAAGTCCATGCACTCCAAGCCCATGCTCCAGAACGAGAGAAGCCACCACAGTGAGAAGCCTGAGCACTGCAAAGAAGACTAGCCCCCACTCGCTACAACTAGAGAAACCCCTGTGCAGCAACAAAGACCCAGTGCAGCCATAAGTTAATTAATTAATTAAAAAAGAAAATATACACAATGATACATAAAAGTATGAACGTTCAAAATGTTGTGAGAGATATTAGTAAACACACAAGAGCATGCAACAGGAAGATTTGGATTTCTGAGTGAGGAAAGGTGGTCTGAGGAGGTGCCACGTTACCAGGTGTTGGTATGGGAAGCAGCACCTGTTCATGAATACACTGGGGAAAGAATTCTAGGCTTCAGTTCAGTTCAGTCACTCAGTCGTGTCCGACTCTTTGCAACCCCATGAAGCGCAGCACACCAGGCCTCCCTGTCCATCACAACTCCCGGAGTTCACTTCAACTCACGTCCATCTAGTCGGTGATGCCATCCAGCCATCTCATCCTCTGTCATCCCCTTTTCCTCCTGCCCCCAATCCCTCCCAGCATCAGGGTCTTTTCCAATGAGTCAACTCTTCGCATGAGGTGGCCAGATTACTGGAGTTTCAGCTTTAGCATCATTCCTTCCAAAGAACACCCAGGACTGATCTCCTTTAGAATGGACTGGTTGGATCTCCTTGCAGTCCAAGGGACTCTCAAGAGTCTTCTCCAACACCACAGTTCAAAAGCATCAATTCTTTGGTGCTCAGCTTTCTTCACAGTCCAACTCTCACATCCAGACATGACCACTGGAAAAACCATAGTCTTGACTAGATGGACCTTTGTTGGCAAAATAATGTCTCTGCTTTTCAATATGCTATCTAGGTTGGTCATAACTTTCCTTCCAAGCAGTAAGTGTCTTTTAATTTCATGGCTGCAATCACCATCTGCAGTGATTTTGGAGCCCAGAAAAATAAAGTCTGGCACTGTTTCCACTGTTTCCCCATCTATTTCCCATGAAGTGATGGGACCAGATGCCATGATCTTAGTATTCTGAATGTTGAGCTTTAAGCCAACTTTTTCACTCTCCTCTTTCACTTTCATCAAGAGGCTATTTAGTTCCTCTTCACTTTCTGCCATAAGGGTGATGTCATCTGCATATCTGAGGTTATTGATATTTCTCCTGGCAATCTTGATTCCAGCTTGTGCTTCTTCCAGCCCAGCGTTTCTCATGATGTACTCTGCATAGAAGTTAAATAAGCAGGGTGACAATATACAGCCTTGACATACTCCTTTTCCTATTTGGAATCAGTCTGTTGTTCCATGTCCAGTTCTAACTATTGCTTCCTGAACCCCATATAGGTTTCTCAAGAGGCAGGTCAGGTGGTCTGGTATTCCCATCTCTTTCAGAATTTCCCACAGTTTATTGTGATCCACACAGTCCAAGGCTTTGGCATAGTCAATAAAACAGAAATAGATGTTTTCCTGGAACTCTCTTGCTTTTTCGATGATCCAGCAGATGTTGGCAATTTGATCTCTGGTTCCTCTGCCTTTTCTAGGCTTAGGGGAATCTAATATATAAAAGTCTTGTGGCAAGACAGAAACTATGCTTCATTCATTAAAAGCCTGTAATTATAATGTGACATCACAGTTTACAGGTACAACTTCTAAGATAATAATACACTTTACATGTACATTTCCAATAATTTATTTAACACACTATGGTATCAAGCATTGTTTGATGCTTGGTACATAGGATACAATGATCAAGACCGAATGGTACATTTCTTAAAACTGAGTGGAAAAACAAACATACAAGGTGATGGGAACTATGGGGAACAATAGAAACATAGTTAAAATGCATATGACCCAGACTGAAGAACATTAGGTAAATCTTGGAGGAAGTGACTCTCAGTTGAGATGTGAAGGTAGATTAAACACTGGGCATCTGAGAAGCTCCCAAAGCTCTTACATCAGCTGAGGCAGAACCCAACACTTGTGAACAACAGTCTTGAAAATCATACTTTAGGTAGATTTTTAAATATGTTTCCCAAGGGAATGTTTTACAGATGGTTAATTTCTTGAATTTCATGAATATAATGTTGATTTTTAATAGGCTTGGCTGGAGAACTATTTCTAACTTTATTTCTAAATACATAGCCCATTTTTCCACTTATTGATATATATGTGGGTATATGTATATATATTTAGAGATATATATATATGTGATACAGAAACAAAGATATATAGAGAGAGACATATTGTCAAAAAACGCATTTCAAACCACATAATTTCTTTCTGAAATAGTCAAAACTTCATCCTGGAAATTTTGAGGGACTGCTGGTTAATGACAGAGCTAAGACTCAGACCCTTGATCTGGGGTTATAAATGCCTTGTCTTGAAAGGAAAAAGAGCAGCCCCCTTGAAAGAACTGTTATTGATTGGGTCTTTTCTTTGAATTGCTTAGAAACTGAAGTTGCCAGCAGAGATGCTATGAAGGATTTGCTGGAATCAACTTTGGTGAGATTTTCTTGGGAGAAATTTTGCAGCATATTTAATCAGGCAACCAAGAAACAACAGCTGCTTGTGTATGAAGCATCAGTAAAGCTGCTAAGATTTATATAATCTTTAGTGTTCAACAGATTGCTAGCATTTATAGGACAGTCAATGTTTGCCTATGCTCACATGCAGTCATATATGCCACCTTTCCCACTGCCTCTGAACTGAAGGATTTCTGGAAAGGGAAATACTTTGGAGAGGGATGGAATAAGAACTAGACGACAGAGAACTCAGTGGTCAAATAACTGGAAATTTGTCCAATTAAAAAGCAATGACAGCAGTATCCACTTGTGATGGAAAAAAAATAGTTACTTAATTTAGACCAAAGATACAGATATCTATTCCCATAGCAGTAGAATCATTCCTCTGACATTATGCTTTGTGGCCAAATCGGTGTAATAATATTTATACGTTCTGGTCTAAGTAAGGGAAAATTTCTAACTCTAGATGACTACTAGCCACTTTATTAGAAAGCTGATGGTTATCAAATGCCATCGGTTCCAATTTCCCCTAATAGAACAACTGATGAATCCAGACAAACGAACTCCGAGATGTAGACTTGAAGAAACTAGAACGGGAAAGTATCTTAGAGATTATTCAGGATATACTTCACATGTAACAAAAGAAGGTGCTGATGATAAATGGAGATGATGCTACTAACAATAGCATGAAAACCTTGACTCTTGGTCCAGTGCTTTCTCCTTAATTTTCCTCTGCCTTAAATCAAAGTTCCTCAGTATGACATTGAGGTTCTCAAGAAAACCTCCTTCTCCCATTCTAATCTCATTCTGCAGCTTCCTAATGCATTGGTTTTCCAACACATGTATCTCCTCAAAGGAATCCTTCTCATGGCCACCTCGAAGGCCTGGTTTCACATAGTTTCTCTTTCTTTTCATTGAAGATCCTCTTTCTTCTTCATCATTTTTTTCAAGATCCAAGTTAAAGCTCACCTCCTTACAATCAGGACTCTGAGTTAAAGATGAGATCCACTTTATTCTGAGATAATAGAACATAAGGGGCTTCCCATGTGGCACTAGTGGTAAAGAATCCGCCTGCCAATGCAGGAGATGTAAGAGACGCAGGTTCAATCCCTGGGTCAGGAAGATACCCCCGAGAAGGAAATGGCACCCTACTCCAGTATTCTTGCTGGGAGAATCTCATGGACAGAGGAACCTGCCAAGCTATAGTGCATGAGTCATAAAGAATCAGACATGACTGAGCATCTGAGCAAGGACTATAGAATATATAGTCCTAGTCACCTCCTTCAGCAGTGGTTTTACAATGCTTATTAGAGGCAGGATACTGGAATAGAAAAGCTTGGCAAGTATAGATTTCAGTATCTACTTTTACACTTTGCCCACTGTGTATTCTATATGTCAGTAAGGATAGGCTCTCCTTTTCTGTTGTTCTTGTTGTCCTGTCTCTGCAACTCATATTGAGGTACACCAGGCTCCCTCTTCCTTCACTGTCTCTTGGAGTTTGCTCAAAACCATGTCCATTGAGTCAGTGATGCCATCCAACCATCTCGTTCTTTGTTGTCCTCTTCTCCTCTTGCCCTCTTCTCCTCTTGCCCTCAGTCTTTCCCAGCAGGGTCTTTTCCAATGAGTCAGCTCTTTGCCCCAGGTGGCCAGAGTATTGGAGCTTCAACATCAGTCCTTCCAATGAATATTCAGGGTTGATTTCCTTTCGAATTGACTGGTTTGATCTTCTTGCAGTACAAGGGACTCTCAAGATTCATATTCAGCACCACAGTTTGAAAGCATCAGTTTTTTGGTGCTCAGCCTTCTTTATGGTCCAACTCACATCCATACAAGACTACTGGAAAGACCATAGCTTTGACTATATGGACTTTTGTTGGTAAAGTGATATCTCTGCTTTTAAATATGCTATCTAGGTTTGTAATAGCTTTTCTTCCAAGGAGCAAGCATCTTTTAATTTCATGGCTGCAGTCACTGTCTACAGTGATTTTGGAGCCCAAGAAAATAAAATTTGTCACTGTTTCCACCTTTTTCCCATTCATTTGCCACCAAGTGGTGGGATCAGATGCCATGATCTTTGTTTCCTGAGTGTTGAGTTTTAAGCCAGCTTTTTCATTCTCTTCTTTCTCCTTCATTAAATGTCTCTTTAGTTTCTCTTTGCTTTCTACCATTAGGGTGGTATCATCTGCATATCTTAGGTTGCTGATGTTTCTTCTGGCAATCTTGATTCCAGCTCGAGCTTCATTTAGGCTGACATTTTGCATGATGTACTCTGCATACAAGTTAAAAAAGCAAGGTGATATTATACAGTCTTGATGTATTCCTTTCCCAATTTTGAACCAGTCCATTATTTCACATCTGGTTCTAACTGTAGCTTCTTGACCTACATACAAGTTTCTCACAGACAGGTAAGGTGGTCTGGTAGTCCTATTTCTTTAAGAGTTTTCCACAGTTTGTTGTGATCCACACAGTCAAAAGTTTTAATGTGGTCAGTGAAGCAGAAGTAGACTCATTATTTTTTAATTCCCTTGCTTTTTCTATGATCCAACAGATGTTGGCAATTTGATCTCTCGTTCCTCTGCCTTTTCTAAAATCAGCTTGAACATCTGGAATTTCTCAGCTCATGTACTGTTGAAGCCTAGGTTGAAGGATTTTGAGTGTTAACTTGCTAGCATGTGAAATTTGTGCAATTGTGTGGTAGTTTGAGCATTCATGGGTGTGAGTCTGAGTGAACTCTGGGAGTTGGTGATGGACAGGGAGGCCTGGTGTGCTTCGATTCATGGGGTCACAAAGAGTCGGACATGACTGAGCGACTGAACTAAACTGAACTTGAGCATTCATTGGCATTGCCCTTCTCTGGGATTGGAATGAAAACTGACTTTTTCCAGTCCTATGGCCACTGCTGAGTTATTCAAATTTGCTGGCATATTGAGGGCATCACTTTAACAGAATCATCCTTTAGGATTTGAAGTAGACCAGCTGAAATTCCAATACCTCCACTAGCTTTGTTTCTAGTAATGCTTCCTAAAGTCCTTGACTTGATTTCCCACTCCGGGATGTATGGCTCTAGGTAAATGACCACACCATAGTGGTTCTCTAGGTCATTAAGACCTTTATTATACAGTTCTTCCATGTATTCTTGCCACCTCTTCCTAATCTCTTCTGCTTCTGTTAGGTCGTTACCGTTTCTGTCCTTTATTGAGCCCATCTTTGCATGAAATGTTCCCTTGGCATCTCCAATTTTCTTGAAGAGATCGCTCATCTTTCCCTTTCTATTGGTAAAGAAATCCTGAAACCTCAGAAATTCAGTGAAAGAAAGATTTGTTTCTTACTCTTAGTAGGTCTAATGTGGATTGGGCAGCCCTCAAGGGTCAGACACTCCCAAACAATGACTCAGGGCTGCAGGATTTTTCCATCCGGTGTCTCTCCCATCTTCATCTGTGGCCTCTGAATGTGTGCAGATGAGAAAAGGTGGTGTGGAGGTGTCATACAAGTTCATCCTACCTTGTTCGCAAAGTGGCTCTTTTCATTTCCATTCACATGTCACTGGCTAGAACTGGTCACACAGCTCTTCTGACTGCAAGGTATTTGGGGACTGGAGTCTTCCTGGGTGCCAATAAGGAGATGGGAACTGGATGGGAGTCAGTACTGATGATCTCTCTCTCAGTAGTCATTTGAAACAAGCTGACTCCAATACTTTAGCCACCTGATGGGAAGAACTGACTCATTGGAAAAGACCCTGATGTTGGGAAAGATTGAAGGCAGGAGAAGAAGGAGACAATAGAGGATGAGATGTTAAATCGCACCACTGACTTGATGGACATGAGTTTGAGTAAGCTCTGGGAGTCGGTGATGGACAGGGAAGCCTGGCGTGCTGCAGTCCATGGGGCTGCAAAGAGTCAGACACGACTGAGTGACTGAACTGAACTGACATGCCCTGATTGTCTCTAACAGAATAACATGAGATAATACATTGAAAAATGACCAGTATTGGGCAGCTCAATAAATGCTCATTGATTTACCTCCTCTAAAAGAACTTTTCCAGGCCCAGCACCTCTCCCTTGCTTGCTTCTCTTTGGTGCTGAGCACATGCCTGGTTGAACACCTTGCAAATTCAAACAGAGAAATCCTCTGGGAATGCTTCCTCTCATGTCAAGTCTTGCCTCAGTCCTATGTTCTCAGATTTCTATTCCTAGTTCCCAAAACATGGCATATCTGATTTTGAGATATTTTACTTAGGGATTGTCCTGTAACCTTTCTTCCAATGTAAACTCTTCTCTTAAGATTACACATTTAATATATTATTAGTTTATCTATATTTATTCTTATATGCCTACCTTCAAAACCATAGTTATTCAGTGTGTGTAAGAGTTTGATGATAAGTACTTTAGAGTTATATTCTTCTAAATAGTCTATCTGCTCTAATTTGGGTGTATAAATTTACTGAAATGGACTTCTTTTCTTAAAAAGTACATGAATATTTCATATAATATTCCAAATGTTAAGATTTTTAAATGCCCTATATAGATAAGTGGGAAATTTATTGTAAACTCAATGAGGTTTTACACATATAATCTTGTGTTATACATACCTGGGTCATGTGTATTTTATGTTACACATACCTATGTTAAAACTCATTAATTACAAATCCACTTAATTGAACTAAATTTAAAGTAGATTAAATTCAATAATAAACTTGGTTCCATCTACCTGTATCCCTCTGTATACTGATCTCTCTTCAGTATAATAAGGGATACTATATTGATATATATGTTATCAGTATAATAAATACTGGGGATATATTTAATAATAATAAATTATTATTAATTAATAACAAGGGATATTGTTTTATTAATAAGTTAATAAAGGCATAGAAACAAATTAAAAAAGATTTACCAATATTCCTTCCACTCTGATAAACTGTTTCAATATTACTATTAATATTTTAAATTTTCTTATTTTTCTTCCATTCTCCATTCCTGAGAAGAAATAAGTTTACACTGTGATCAGAAAGAGGTAGTGGTTGATTCATGGAAGACTTGAAGTTAAGGGACATTAGGAAAACACCGTGTTTATAAATTATTTCCTTTTTTTGCTATCTTTACCTTTTGCATCACCTCATCCTTTTTTTTGAGAGAAAATGTCATGAGGGAAAAATTTCAGTTGGAGAAAAATTTGGAAATGTCCAGGTCCTTCATGATCTCCAAAACTGGGGGTGCGGGTGTCAGGTTTCAGCTGCACCTTGTGGAGTGGGATTCTCCCCTTGCCTTCCATCTTTCTTTCTTCTTACACTTTTACTTCCTGGCTTGTGGTCTCCCCATCTCTTTCTCCCTTTTTGCAATCATTTTAATTTTTTTCATAATTTCACAGCATCTGTGACTCAGACAAAATGAAGCAGAGTTGGAAGAAGCAGGGCACTAAAGAGACTTGGATTTTAGGCATTTCGCTGTTACAATCTGAACACAACAGTCCATTTAGAGGTAGACATTTCTAAGTGTGCAGAGGTATATGTCTCCATTTAGGCCAGAAGATTAGGACATTTTCATAGCATAGAGAAATTGCTTTGAGACTTTCCAGGAAATACACTATATAAAAAAAGAGACATTAACACAGAAAGTGTAGTGAGAGAAACCTTCAGTATTTCTGCTAAATAAAGAACTTCTGGGCTCAAATGATATCCATGATCACATTGGTGCCTTTGGTTCAGAATGGCTAAGAGGTGACTAATGGGTCATGTTCAGAGTCTGGGATCTTTTACCTATTACAACAAAAGCATTGTCATTTATTTCAACATTTTCCTCTTGCAAAGGCTGCTTGCTCCAGATTCTTCACAGAGAAGTCCTAAGGAAGGCCCTTACAAAATTTATTTCTAAACATAGCCTTGGAAATACTGTTGAAGGCAGGTGAATCTTCCACCCAGAATTTTCTGACTGTGATTTTCAGCACTGCTTGAACTGATGGAAAGGCAGTCCAATCCTCCATGTTTCTCTGACTTGAGAGAAGCTAGTAAGCCTTCTCAACAAAGGGCATGCCTACTTATTTTGATACAACAAATCACTCAGATGGCAGGTTCTCCTGATTCTAAACCTCCAAAGGCTGCTGTCAACTGAAAAATGCAGTCTCTTTACCAAAGTCTAAAGGTTCCTCTTTGCCTGGCCCCTGCTTACCTCGCTAAACTCACTTCTCACCACTTGGTCTGCTCTTCATCCACTCTGGTCAGAGTGTCTTTCCAAGTAGGATGACTCATTTATCCCCATTTTTCCATGAACATCCCAGGAATCCTATCAGTCCTTGGCACCCTGGAGCACTTGCTCTTCCCTCTTCCAAGAGTTCTTGGAACGCATCTAGTTCCTCCTCTTGGCCTTTGCACTTGTGAGCTTCTCTCCTTGGAATGGCATTTCTTCATGTCTTCACACAGTTCTGCTCTCACTTTTTGTAAACTTTGCTCAAATACCACTCCTCCTTTACCAATCTATCTCAGAATACTCTTTTCTTTCTGTCACTTAAATCCATCTAAGTGACTTTCTGTCACCTAAATCCATCTCTCTCATCACCTCTCCTGCACCTTTGAACATGTATTGCTATCTGAAATTGGGCTTGGTTTATGTTTGTAGTTGGTTTCAACAAGCCCTATGAATTCAACGACTTAGTAACTTCTATTTCTTTTTTCACAGCATCTAGAAGAGAACTTTGAGCTTAGTAGGTGTTCAACAAACATTCGTTGAAAGACTAAGTGAATACAAATTGAGAAATTTCATTAGTACTTTGGTGACAAAAGTTAATTTCTTGTACTCAATTTATTTTCTAAATGGTCGCCCATAAATTTGGATAAATTACATAATTTATGACAAATAGGAAACTAGAAAAAAGATGACTGGTAGAAATCCTTCACAATTTTAGAATACAAAGACTTCACAAATATCCAACATGCAGTTATTTTCTTTCCCTCCAAGCTATTTGTCATGCTGGTAGAATGAATGACCTTTATTGTATGGTATTTCTGAGATTACAAATGGCAAGAGTGCAGCCATATAAGGCATCAATACAGTAACCAAAGTCGGTCTCCTATTCTGAGTCATACTTTGACTAGCAAGTAAAAAAAAAAAAGAAAAGAAAGAAAGAAAAAAAATCATGCTGATTGTATGTAACCCACGGGATAGAAGGGCCTGGAAGAGAGGGTTAGTGAGAGAAAATTACATATGGATCCTTTTGTTTTAAGTACCTTAGCAAATTTCCTTTAATTGCAAAGCAGGGATCCTGATAAATTGATTTTGAAAATGTGATAATGGTAACAATTAATCTCTTCCTCCCTTCAGTCCCCTAGCACTTGGTGTTTGACTTCATCAGAGAACTTAACAATATATCTGGAATAAGAAACACATGCAAAAGGATCTTCCCTATTCAATAGATTGTGAAGTCCAGAAAATTAACAGGGCTCTGATTCACTGTTTTCTTTTTTTTTAATATTATATTTGCATATTATTTTATTTGCTATAGCATTTGTAATTGGTAAGCAGTAAGCAGTCAATAAAAGTTGGTTGAATTGCTAAGAATAATTGGAATCAAGGAGAGAGAATGGCAGAAAGAGAAAAGTATTTTTTATAGATAAGCCTTCTCAATTTCTTCCTCCTTTCATTTAGAAATAAGTAAAAATGAAACAAAAACAGGAGCTTTTGAGCCTTCTGGGTGTATAGGCAATATTCAAAAGAGAGTGGCAGGGGAGTTGAGTCATTAAATAAATCGTTTCAAAAAGTCTTCACTGATTATTCTGGGATGTATGATATATTCCTATTTCTCTACATCTTTGTTGATACTCCAGCTTGGCTATCTTTTCAAATATTTTTACATGTTAGATGTGTAAGATAATGATCTCTCTCTTGCAGTTTGGATTTCCTTGATTATCAGTGAGATTAAGTGTTTTTATATTTATTTCTCTTTTTATTCTTTGTCTATAAACTATATTTCTATATATTTTGCCCCCTTGAGGCTTGTCTTTTTTATTTTTTTCCAATGAAGGAGATTTTATACATCCTAGATGTTGATCCAGAATGTTAATGATGCCTTTGCTAAGCATATCTTTGAAAATTGTTTGTGTTCATTTATATGATGGCAAAAGAGGTAATTAATTTCTTTGACTTTCTAGGTTTTCTATTTTTCTTAAGGAAGCCCTTCTATACTCTAAAATTATAAGATAGTCTCCTGCATTTTTCATAATATTTGTGTAGTTTAGTTTCAGCTCTTTGAGGCATCAGAAATTTGAGCTTGGTGTATGTTTGAGTTGCAGCCTTACTTTATTATTTTCTTAATAAATAGCCAATTATGTGTGTGATTATTATCATTGCTGCATAATTTATTTAATAGTCCATCTTTCCTAAGAGATTTGAAATGTCATGAATCTGATCTATTCCAAATAATAACAATATTCAGTTATTATTGTTCAGTGCTGAACTCAATGAGTTCATTCGCTCAATTGTGTCCGATTCTGCGGCCCCATGAATCGCAGCACGCCAGGCCTCCCTGTCCATCACCAACTCCCGGATTTCACTCAAACTCATGTCCATCGAGTCGGTGATGCCGTCCAGCCATCTCATCCTCTGTCATCCCCTTCTCCTCCTGCCCCCAATCCCTCCCAGCATCAGAGTCTTTTCCAATGAGTCAACTCTTCTCATGAGGTGGCCAAAGTACTGGAGTTTCAGCTTTAGCATCAGTCCTTCCAAAGAACACCCAGGACTGATCTCCTATAGGATGGACTGGTTGGATCTCTTTGCAGTCCAAGGGACTCTCAAGAGTCTTCTCCAACACCACAGTTCAAATCACATGGAGCACCACCTTGTCTAACTCAATAACAATATTACCTTTTGGTAAAAGTTGTTGAATACACTTAATTATTTTTCTTCTATTTGAACCTGAAATAAATTGTCAAATTCTATGAATTCCTTTTTATATTTTGATTCAATGTATTAACATCAATTACTACGGGAATATTTTATGTATATAATAATACGCTTTCCTTGAGCTTGAAGTATGCTCTTCAACGTATTTACAATGTTCTATTTGATAGTTTTCTTATGGTAAACCTTGAGATTTTTATATTGGATGTGTTCCTAAACATTTTATTCCAATTTTTGATTTTGTAAATAGGATCCTTTTCTTCCATTACTGTTTCTTTTAAAATTTGATTACTTTTGGTATACAGAAAAATTATTCATTAATAGATATATTAATATATATGTATATATATCTTTTTCTGCTTTATTGACTATGCCAAAGCCTTTGACTGTGTGGATCACAATAAACTGAGGAAAATTCTGAAAGTGATGGGAATACCAGACCACCTGACCTTCCTCTTGAGAAACATGTATGCAGGTCAGGAAGCATACATAATATAATATATATAATTATATTAATTAATATTATATTATATATAGTTATATTATATTATTATAGATTATTATAATATTATTACATTTATATATATTATATGCATATAATATATAATTATATTAATTAATATAAAAATATATAATTATATATATTATATATATAAGCATACATTTTATATATATATATACATAAAGATAGATATATATCTTTTTCTGCTTTATTGACTATGCCAAAGCCTTTGACTGTGTGGATCACAATGAACTGTGGAAAATTCTGAAAGTGATGGGAATACCAGACCCCCTGACCTGCCTCTTAAGAAACCTGTATGCAGGTCAGGAAGCAACAGTTAGAACTGGACATGAAACAACAGACTGGCTATAATATAATATATTATATTATATTATATTATATATATATAATTATATATATTAATATAATTATATTATATTAATATATATTGTAATGTTATAATATTATTATATTATATTAATATATATTATATAAATATAATATATAATTATATTATATTAATTAATATAATATATATACAAGCATACATAATATATATAATATATATAAACATAATAATATATATATATAGAAGATATATATATATATCTTTTTCTGCTTTATTGACTATGCCAAAGCCTTTGACTGTGTGGATCACAATAAACTGTGGAAAATTCTGAAAGAGATGGGAATACCAGACCACCTGACCTGCCTCTTGAGAAACCTGTATGCAGGTCAGGAAGCAACAGTTAGAACTGGACATGAAACAACAGACTGGCTATAATATAATATATTATATTGTATTATATATAATACATATAATTATATATATTATATATAATTATATCATATTAATATATATTGTAATATTATAATATTATTATATTATATTAATATATATTATATAAATATAATATATAATTATATTATATTAATTAATATAATATATATACAAGCATACATAATATATATATAAGCATAATAATATATATATATAGAAGATATATATATATATATATATTTTTCTGCTTTATTGACTATTCCAAAGCCTTTGACTGTGTGGATCACAATAAACTGTGGAAAATTCTGAAAGAGATGGGAATACCAGACCACCTGACCTGCATCTTGAGAAACCTGTATGCAGGTCAGAAGCAACAGTTAGAACTGGACATGGAACAACAGACTGGCTCCAAATAGGAAAAGGAGTACGTCAAGGCTGTATATTGTCACCCTGTTCATTTAACTTATATGCAGAGTACATCATGAGAAATGCTGGGCTGGAAGAAGCACAAGCTGGAATCAAGATTGCCAGGAGAAATATCAATAACCTCAGATATGCAGATGACACCACCCTTATGGCATAAAGCAAAGAAGAACTAAAGAGCCTCTTGATGAAAGTGAAAGAGTAGAGTGAGAGAGTCGGCTTAAAGCTCAACATTCAGAAAACTAAGATCATGGCATCTGGTCCCATCACTTCATGGGAAATAGATGGGGAAACAGTGGAAACAGTGTCAGACTTTATTTTTTTGGGCTCCAAAATCACTACAGATGGTGACTGCAGCCATGAAATTAAAAGACGCTTACTCTTTGGAAGGAAAGTTATGTCCAACCTAGATAGCATATTCAAAAGCAGAGACATTACTTTGCCAACAAAGGTCCGTCTAGTCAAGGCTATGGTTTTTCCAGTAGTCATGTATGGATGTGAGAGTTGGACTGTGAAGAAAGCTGAGTGCTGAAGAATTGATGCTTTTGAACTGTGGTGTTGGAGAAGACTCTTGAGAGTCTCTTGGACTGCAAGGAGATCCAACCAGTCCATCCTAAAGGAGATCAGTCCTGGGTGTTCTTTGGAAGGAATGATGCTAAAGCTGAAACTCCAGTACTTTGGCCACCTCATGCGAAGAGTTGACTCATTGGAAAAGACTCTGATGCTGGGAGGGATTGGGGGCAGGAGGAGAAGGGGATGACAGAGGATGAGATGGCTGGATGGCATCACCGACTCGATGGACACGAGTTTGGGTGAACTCCGGGAGTTGGTGATGGACAGGGAGGCCTAGCGTGCTGTGACTCATGGGGTCGCAAAGAGTCGGACACGACTGAGTGACTGAACTGAACTGAACTGAGATATATCTAGAGATCTATATATATTCTCTAGATATATCTAGAGATATATCTAGAAAAATATTTCTATATATTTCTACATATAGAAATATTTCTATCTATGTATTTCTAGAGAAATATATAGATATATCTAGAAATATCTATAGAGAAAGAGAATCTGCTGTTTTAGTTCTAAATATAACAATAGAGAATTCCTTGAATTAACGGAGCTTATATTCTCATGGGAGTGATGCACAATACATAATACACCTAGCATGCGTGGGTGAATGTTCAGTCCTGTTCGACTCTTTTCAACCTCTGGACTGTAGCTCACCATGCACCTCTGTCCATGGAATTTTCAAGGCAAGAATACTGGAGTGGGCTGCCATTTCCTTTCTACATCCATTCAGTTCAGTTTCTCAGTCATGTCCAACTCTTTTCGACCCCATGAACCACAGCACACTAGGCCTCCCTGTCCATCACCAACTCCCAGAGTCTACCCAAACCCATGTCCACTGAGTCGGTGATGCCATCTAACCATATCATCCTCTGTTGTCCCCTTCTCCCTGTGCCCTCAATCTTTCCCAGCATCAGGGTCTTTTCCAATGAGTCAGGTCTTCACAACAGGTGGCCAAAGTATTGGAGTTTCAGCTTCAACATCAGTCTTTCCAATGAACACCCAGGACTGATCTCCTTTAGGATGGACTGGTTGGATCTCCTTGCAGTCCAAGAGACTCTCAAGAGTCTTCTCCAACACCACAGTTCAAAAGCATCAATTCTTCAGCACTCAGCTTTCTTCACAGTCCAGTTCTCACATCCACACATGTCTACTGGAAAAACCATAGCCTTGACTAGACGGACCTTTGTTGGCAAAGTAATGTCTCTGCTTTTGAATATGCTATCTAGGTTGGTCATAATTTTCCTTCCAAGGAGTAAGCATATTTTAACTTTATTATGCAAAATAAATAATAGTTTATAAGGTGAAACTACTATGATTAAAGAAAAAGCAGCAAAAAATAAACAAAATGCTGAAAGTATTAGGCATTAGTGGGATCATGCAAGATAAAATTCAGTGCAGAAGTGATGTTGAGTGGAGGATCCAAAGGTGGTTTGAGAGTTAGCTACATGGATATGGGAGGAAAGAGTGTAAAGGTTAAAATATGAGGATGTGCCCCGTGCATTTGAATAGCAGTAATCAGGCCATTGTGGCTGAGGCAGAGTGAACAGTAAGCAGAGAGCAGATGAGGTTAGGCAGGTCATGGGAGAAGACCACACAAAGCCCTGGAGAAAGGGACATTGGCTGTAACTTTGTGTGGAATGGAGGGCCATTCGTATTTGAAGAGAAGAGCAAAATTATCCAACTTCCATTTTGAATAGATCACTCTGATGGCTATTTGAAGAATTCATGAGAGAGACCAAAGACTATGTAAAAATCAGTGAGACTACACAGGAGATTTTTCAATAATGCAGGCAAGACATGATGTGGCATAAACATGTCCCCTTCTTCTTAAACCACCCTCCCACCTCCCCCCACCTATGGCTGATTCATGTTGATGTATGGCAGAAACCATCTCAATATTGTAAGCAACTATCCTCCAATTAAAAATAAAATTAAATTAAAAAAAAAAAAGAGATGGGTCCAGCCCAGATTGGTGACAGTGGAAGTACGAGAAATGTCCAAAGTTGGGGGACACTGTGAAGTTAGGGAACGCAATTTGTCCTGCTGAACTGGCAGAAAATGTGAAAGGGAGGCATCACAGCTGACATCCTCATGTCATTGTTTTTCCCCTCACAACTTGAAGCTGGAGTTTTAATCAACTGACATCACTCAAGTTTGGAGGTGGGGTAGACGTTCTGTGTTTGATGTGGTGAATTTGTGTGATGACTGTGGACAGTTTGATGTAATTGTCAGGAAGGCAGCTGGATACACAGGTCTGGAGTACAGCCAGGGGTACAAAGTTGGGACACATCAGCATAGATGATGTTTGGAACTGTGAATGTGAATGAAATCTCCAAGGAAATGAATATAAGAACGAGAAGTGACCTCAGAGGCGTGAGGTATGGGACATCCTAATGAGCAAAAGGGGCCAACAGGAAATCACCAGGGGGATGGGAAGAAAGTCTGCAGGATGTGGCATCCTGGACAGCAAGTGCAGAAAGTATATCAATGAACAGGAAGAACAATTCTCAAATACCTTTGATTGAAGTGTGTTGGAAATTTAAAATCCCGATTTCAAAATAAATTTTATAGATTTTTTTTTTTTTCCACAGAAACTTTTCATGGAACAGAAACTGCCAGCAGCCAGAGGAAGACACCTGTCCTGATCCGCATGTGGAGTCATAAGCAGTCATTTTCTAACTTGGCAGGGCTCCTGGCAGTGACATTTCCAACACCACCTAGAGGACCAGGAAATTCAGTCAGGCTGGCAGCACCAGAGGTGGGCCTGATCAGATCTTTCTCGGCAAGTCTTTATGCAAGAAATGAGGGGAATGGAGGGCCCTGGGCAGTAATCCCGAGATGCTGTAGAGAATTTTGGGGGAGATTAACTGATGATTTGCAAATATGCAAACTTTTCAAGATTTGGTTTGCTTGGATTTGGAAGGAAATTGAGAAAAAGATACAGAGGGGAGGAGAGCTTTCATTCCTTTCCTACTGTAACTACACACATGAAATGAAGAGGAATGATTGAAACTCCTCCTATATAGAAACGTATTTTCCTGTTACATGGGTATTTAAAATAATCAGATCCCCAAATGGCTTCGAATTCTCCTTTTCATGGCTGGGTAGCTTTCCTCTTTCTCTCCCGTCCTTCCCACTGCCTTCTGCTTCTCTGTCCTTCTCTTTCCTTCCTTTCTTCCTTTTGTTTCTTTCTTCCTTCCTTTCTTTCTCTCTCCTTCTTCCTCTCCCTCCCTTCCTTCCTTTCCTTCATCAACAAATAATTATTAAATACTCAGAATATTCCAGGCCCTTAGGATACTTCATTTAGATTTTACAGATGCTGTCCCTGCCTTCATGGAACTTAGCCTGGTAGGGAAGTCAGGCAATCAATTAAAACTTACAAAAAGTGTTACATAATTGCAGCAATATGATACCTACATGCTATAAAATGTGATACCATATTACATTAATGTTTAACAATTCTGTAAGGTTAAGGAGGACTTTCCTGAAGGAAATAATATTTAAGCTGAGATAAAAAGAATAGATAGCTTAGAAAGTAATCCCAATTATAGAAGCTTTCCAAAAAATGGAAAGAGCGTATGTGAAGACACAGAAGACAACAAAACAATCTCCAATACATTCTAGATTTAGATCCACAGTCATCAGAGAGTGAAAGGTACTCTTTCTGCCACTGTCTTTGGAATCCTATTTGAGAAGAAAAAAATCTGCCAGGAAGCGTCACGGAAATTGTCAGTGATACAAATAACCTCAACATGTTTTTACCCCAAAACTTAGATGACTTGTAAGCTAAAAGAACAAATAGCAGTAAATAATGCTCAGAGGGTCTTTAATGTGGCTCTGAAAATTAGCCTACTGCTCCAACTTATACTACATAAAACACTATTGGCAGTAGGAGAAGGGGACGACAGAGGATGAGATGGTGGGATGGCATCACCGACTGAATGGACATGAGTTTGAGTAAACTCCAGGAGTTGGCGCTGGACAGGGAAGCCTGGCGTGCTGCAGCCTATGGGGTCACAAAGAGTCAGACGTGAAACTGAGTGATTGAACTGAACTGAACTGAACTGAAAACATGATTACTCCATTAATATATGATCATTTGCATCCCCAGTGTAGAAGTACACTTGTTACAGTGTAAGTTTGACTGCCATCATAGAGACTCCAAGCGATAGAAGTTTAAACATGGTGGAAGTTTGATTTTCTCTTGTCTAACAGTCTAAGCATACCTGAATCAGGAGGGTTGTTCCATGTACAATGTTGAAGACATGGTCTCCTTTTATCTTGCTGCTCCTTGCTCTTTAGAATGTTGCCCCCTCCTCTTCATGTTTCAAGAAGACTCAAAAGAAGAGAAAAAAAGAGAAAGATATAGATTTTCCCTTTGAGAGGCACAGTTCAGAGTTTTTTCACATCATTTCTGTTGTTAAATCACTACCTGGATGGACTTTGTCACAAGGCCACACCTAGGCTGAGAAATACAGTCATTATTGTGGGCAGTCATATGCCCAAATGAAAAATAGGAAGAAGGTGATAACAGATAATCGGAGAAAGCAAGCATTCACTGCAACAATGAGAAAAGATAAAAGCACTATGATAACCTAAAGGATTTAAGAACAAATGAGCCTAAATTCCTGGCCTCAAGGATGCCAGGATCCAATGGATGAGAAAGGCAGCAGATGTGTTGTAGAAAGGAGTCAGTGTTTTGGAAACAAAGACTGGCCATAAATGGATTCTGTTTGGGCAATTATTATTACAGAAAAGATAGCATAGGTCAGTTGGTAAATCATCTGCCTGCAATGCAGGAGACCTGGGTTCAATTCCTGGTAGGGAAGATCCCCTGGAGAAGGAAATGGCAACCCACTCTAGTATTCTTGCCTAGAGAATCCCATGGACAGAGGAGCCTGACAGGCTACAGTCCACGGGATCACAAGAGTCAGATACGACTTAGCGACTAAACCACCACCAGATCTGAATTCAGAAGTGCATGTATGTGTCAGATTTCAACTGGAAAAGAGGGTAAAAACCTTTCATGAACAGGAAACCCTATTACAGCAACTTTTTTGATGGACATATATGTGCTTAATGCTGCTTCCACTCTTTGTAGCCAGATGATTTAAAAAATAATCTTAGATACAAGTCTTAGTCAAAATAATGAGTCTTATCTAGATTAATGTGAAAGTGAATTCTGAAAAATTTGAATCATAACTAGTGCATTCCTAAATGCTGAGATTGCACTTGATGAAACTAACAGAAAGATAAAGCTGAGATTCTTCTTAGAACTATTAATCCACAAAGTATGTAGCCATAAACATAACTTTTCCTTTTATATTCAGAAGACACCCCCAAAGGAAGGCAAACAGTGAAATAGGGTCTGTAAAATAATCCAGCTCAAGAACATCACAACTCATAAAAATTGGGTGAACTAAACTCTGACATGATGAGAAAATAATAATCATAATTTCCACTGGTATATCAATTTGTTATTTAAAGTGTATTTTAAATACAATTTCAGGTGACATTCAACATAAATCTATGCTTTAGGTACAACTAGCATTGTTATCTCATTTTTAAGGGTGAGAAAACTAAAGTTAAAAGATATTAAACAGACACTCAATATGAAATATGAAGAGTTTCAGAGATGAGACTCAAACCCAAGACAGAACAAGAGCACATAATCAGTGTTGTAGGAGAATAAAATTGCCCGTGAATGTATTCTCAGGTGGAGGACAAAAGTCAAAACTAAACATAAAGGGTTAAAGACTAATCATCTAAATATATTCCCCAATAGCTCTTTAACTTTGTTTGTTGTTGTTCTTTTGAACACAGTTGCAAAATAAATTTAAGCAAAAATGGTGTAGTTCCTGAGAATTCTAGAGAAGCTGGGACCACCTCTTTCATTATCTTAATTTACGTATAGATTTTCCCAAGATTGGCATGCTAGAATATTCTGATATGAGATTTATTCTATACAGAGATAGTTATAATCTATTCAATTTAGTCATGGTATTTAAAAAATTGTGTTGCTACAGGGCAGCTTTTGATAGAAATGTAGTCATAATTTACCAAGATACTGTTAAGTCAGATTAACTGATGATGACTATTTTGGTCAATTAGTCTGAATTTAGAACACTTATTTAATATTTTAGTAAATACTTTAGTAAATAATAATATATAGTATAATTGGAAATTCTGCTGGGTATATTTTAACAAATGCTTTCAATTTGCAGAGCATGCAAACAATGCCTAAAGGTTTTAAAAATAAATACATACCCTGATGTAAAATATCCATTTGCTTAAGAAATCGTTATCCTTCAAACTTGTAAACATCATAGGGAACTTTTAAAAAAGGGAAATATTCATAATTTAAATTATTTAAATGAGTGAAGTTGTATGTATTGAAGCCAATATATATCATGATATCTTCAAAATACACAAATCACTAATGGTAGAGTTCCTTGAAGAACTCTATACATCATCCACACACACATACACATATATGTGTTTGTATACATAAATCAACCTCAGATCCATGTTGAAATGCAGGTTTTATCATTCCCATTTTATAGACATGGGTGTTGAGGGTTAAAATGATTAAGTGACTTCACCAAAATCCCATAGCTTATAAGTAAGGGAGAAACAGTTAAGCTCACATTTGTGTGGTTTTACAATCTATGTCTTTTCCACTATATTCACAGCTTCTTTCTATGTATGCAAATAACTGTCTAAGAAAAGTTTACCATCACAAGAACATCTAGGTTGATAACAGTATTCTATTTTCTGACTCAGGTGTTAATTACAAAATTGTTTGCATTATAAATATTATTAATATCCTGTACTTTTTTTTTTGCCTTTGCACTTCTTGGTATGTGAGATAGAATTTCACAATAAAATGATAAATATTGTGTCTTCTAGAGCAAGATTGTTGGAACAAAGCAATTTATATCCTGGTTGGGTTTTGCTTCTAAGTAAATTGAGAATGGGGCCTCAATTTACAGTAAGCATTGGCTATTGGAGTAAGGCAGTGTATTGTGGGAAGATCTCATTTATGTTAATTTGGGAGATGTAGATCTGGGGAAGGGAAAGTGGTGAATGAGTCAAAGAGGAAAACATTTATTTCCAATGATATGCCTGTCAGTGCATTAGCACTCATTTAATCTTCAAAACAACCATTAACAGTAATTATTATGATGCCTGCTTTAGAGGAGGTCAGTACATTTCCCACAATTAAGTGGCTAAACATTGATTTACATATGCATCTGTCTGACAACCAAGTCTGAGTCGATCTTGAGAGAAGTAAGGATTCAACAGTTAAGAGCAATCAGATAAGCTGATGGACATGAATCATTGGCCCCCAAAGTATTTGTTCTGTATTCCTTTCTGAAATTTTTCTTATTGGGGTGGTTTGAAATAGCTGTCATCTGGAAAGGCAAAGTGGGATTACCAACACCACCTATGGGACTTCCCTGGTGGCACAGTATGTAAGACTCCGCCTGCCAATGCAGGGAACATGGGTTCGATCCCTGGTCAGGGAAGATTCCACATGTTGCAGGGCAGCTAAGCCTGTGTGCCACAACTGCTGAGTCTGTGCTCTAGAACTGGGAGCCACAGCTACCAGGCCTGAGTGCTGTAACTTTACTGAATCCCATGTGTCAAGAGTCTGTGCTCTACAAAAAGAGAAGCCACCACAATGAGAAGCCTTTGCACCACAACTAGAGACTAGCTCCCACTCGCTGCAACTACAGAAAGCCCACGAAAAACGACGAAGACCCAGAGCAGCCAAAATAAATAAATAAAATGGGGTCTCTGGTAGCTCAGTCGGTAAGAAATCTACCTGCAACTCAGGAGACCAGGGTTTGAACTCTGGTAGGGGAAGATCCCCTGGAGAAGGAAATGGCAACCCATTTCCAGTATTCTTGCCTGGAAAATCCCATGGAGAGAGTAGCCTGGTGGGCTGCAGTTCATAGGGTCATAAGAATCGGACACGACTTAGTGACTAAACCATATATATACATATAAGCACCACTAACATCAGAAAGGTTGGGTACAAAATGATGCCACAGGAAAACCAGTCATCTGTATGTGGGCTGTCACTAACATGAGTGGGATGATATTGGTGTTTAGGGTAAACTGTCTTCTGTGACCAGCTCTAGGTCCAAATTCTGGGGTCCAGTTGGACTGTTCATTTTATTTAAGTTCTGTGACAGTTAGCTTCTCCTTTATGTAAAAACAAGAGAGCTTTGCATATGAACTCCACCTGTAAAGACCTTTACAGACTTTTAGACATTCTAATTTTAGGATTCCAGTAACCAATTTGCAACAAGCCTAGCCATTTCAACTACACCATTACTTTCTAATTGAGATTCATTTGTGACTTTTGCCCCAGTTTTGTAGAAGATAATCAAAGGAAAATGGGGTTTGCTGTATCTAAATTGCCTTTGGAGCAATCTCGCTAAAATGCACACAATGGATAAAATGAAGAATGGAATTATAATTTGAATGCTAAATTTCTGATTGTGCATTCAGCCTTCCAATTGCCATCTTCAGCGCACCAATTCAGTTTAGTTCAGGGTTATGGAGGATTAATTTGGTGAGAGATTTTCTGGATCAGAATCCCACATAATTGGCATGAGGTTATCGACTTCTCTGACCTGTGCTTGTTGATAATTTGCTGTCTTGGTTTTCCTTACTAGAATAGGATCATTTTTCATGATTTATTTACATCCCAGCTTGTTCCAAACAGGGTATAAACAGACTCCCAAGAATATCAATTGAGGGGAACAGAAATATGTAGAAATGACCTGAAGCCTGTCCCATGTCATATTATGTCCGACTCTTTGTGACCCCACGGAGTCAAAGGAAAGTGGCTGCAAAATCACTTCTGTTGTTTGCCACCTGCCTTTGACTCACTGCTGATGGAGAATCACCTTGCAATGTGACTCAGATGTCACAAAATAAAGTTTGGAAAGTCATTTGTTCAAGACACCAATGACTGGACAGTAGGCTGAGTGCCATGAACACAGATACCTGCAGAACAAATATGCTTTTTGAATCAGAAGCCAGCCCGCTGAAGCATCTCTAATGTTTACACAGTAATCTAATTCAGAAGCCTCCTTACTTTTCTCTTTTCCACTGATTTAGTCACCTTTTGGCAACTTCACAAGCTCCAGCAGGGGTCAGGAACCCCCCAAAGCAATTTGTGCTGAAGTCACAGAAAATCAAGATGGAAAGACTTCATTGGTACAGCCCATGCACGCCCAGGGAATTGGAAGTACAAACTATTCACCATGATGTACTTTCTGCTCCTCTCTTCAACCTGGGTTCATATGCCTCCTGGGAGGGTGGCTGAATCACCTTCTTGGAAAGAGTCATGATTTTGATAGACTTTCCTGCCAGGAAGTTTTATTTTCAACCAACATTTTGTTTTCTTCATATTCTGGTTAAATCTCCTTGGATTATTTTTTGGGACCTGGGGAAAGAGGCTGATCATCATCATGGTTATCCCTCTTAAATATATAGATCTGAAATCAGATTTCACGTGATTTTGGCCCTTCTTCTGCTTCTACTTGCATGCATTTTCTATGTAGAATATTTTCTTTTTAGTTTGTGACTTTAGTGTTGTTCTCTTGGTTATCAATTTTATTAGTCTTTTAAATGAAATACATGCTTTCTTGAGCCTGGCGTCGTCAAAGCTATCTGGGATTTATTACGGCTATTTCTTTGGTGAGGGTGCTTTTGTAACAACAGGCCCTGAGGCTGTTTGCCTTGTCCACGTTGCATGCTTCTTCTCACCTCCTGGACATCTCCATTCTCATTTGTGCTCCAGAAGTGCCCTTCATTTAGACTCTTCTGTTTCTTAGATAGACCAGGGTAATAAATTGATTAGTATTTTCACTACTCACATATACCCAAGATGATGAATCTGAATAAAACTGGAAGAAGACCCATTACTTTTGGACAAAAAAAGAAGTTTAGAGAGAGCAGAGAGAAACAACTAATTTATAGAGAGCTCCTACTATGTGCCAAACCCAGGGAATTGGGGAGGGGGCAATTCCTTGAAAATACCAAGAAATTGGGGATACAATGGTGAATAAGGCAGACAGGGTCCCATGTCATTTAATCCTCATCATAATTCAAGATAGTTATTATGACCACCTTGTCCCCCATTCTTTCCATTTCATAGTTGAGGAAATTGAGCCAAGTGTGCAAAACCATTTAGTCACTGGGGTTAGGCTGGATTCCAGATCTGCCTTGTTTCAAAGACAGTTGATTTCCACTATAGCATATGGGGCTCTGTCTCTTTACTTCTGAGCCAGCAAAGGTGGACGGGGTGTGTCTTCAGCCCTCCATGGATGCCATGTATTTGTCCACACTGAAATCTCCTTTGTTTCCCACTTACTGCCCTATGTTTGCGGAAGCCCCCGAGCAGTCATTCCACCCAGTCACTTCTAGGTTTCTGCCTACTTTGCCCTCTTCTACCTTTCAGACTTAACTACGAAAGTAACACAGAAATTTTTCAGGAGTGACCACACCAGGATTTGTGCATTATATATTAAGGATATATTGTGATTTAATCCTCTTTTCTAGGGTTAGTCAGAGCACCCACTTCCACTGGCACAGACATGTGGGGAGATCATGTGGCAGAACCCAATGAGCACCAGTCAGTAAATCAGGATTTCTGGTTTCTACATCCAGAGTGCATGGCCAAGGGAAGTCCCATCAGCTCCCTGGTTCTCAGATGAGGTGTTCTGATTACATTACCAATAACCATAGACCTTCTGAGTAACTATGGTCCTGAACCTGTATTCACAATATAGGAAGTGCAGTCTGGAAGTTTTATTGAGGACAATAGACCCGCCAAGAAACAGGGAAGACTAAAAAGTAAAATAGAAATGGGCATGGAGGGATAGTCTTCAACATTTTGGCACAAAAGGGGAAAGGGTATCTCTTTTCTATTCTCTTGGACTTTTAGAGGTACAGCTCCTTCCACAGCTTCCTCCCCCCACCCCCACCCCGCCCCCGCACCCCCACCTCAAGGCTCCAGCCACTCTGGGACTGATAACTAATGAGGAAATAGAAGAAAAAAGGTTTTGTTATTCCTCTTTTGTCCAGGGTAAGAATAGCTTTTGAGATAAGAACACATTTTTTTTTTCTTTTGCTACTTTTGTCAATTCCATCATTTTGCTATTCAGCTATTGTGTGCTATTTATCACAAAAGACTTTGGGGAGAGTCTTGTGGATTTTGTTATATCATGCAACTATTTTCCATTTAAATTCAGTCAAATAAAATTTCTCAAAATTGAGATGTGTTTCTGTTAACATGTCTTTCTAACAGGCTATTTGAGCTCGTCAGAATAAAAGGAAGATTAGACGAATTTGATAAAATAGTCATGATCACAGGTAAACATTTGAGAGGGATACATTTTATTTTCTCACTTGAAAGCTCAAGTTCTCTTTGACACAAACTGTGAGAGAAAAGACTACACAGACCGAGGGATGGTAAGCAGGAATTTGCAAGTGGGAACACATGCCTTCTTTAAAACTGTTCTGTGTTTGGTTATCCCACATTATGGAAAGCTACGGGAAGGTTTTGTTACAAGTAAATGGAAATATATACAACTACAATTGTATACACATATCTGTCTCCATACAGAGATCTACATTTATTAGTCAAACAGTAAAAGAAAAGATATATTCCTGCAGTGAAGAGTTCAAGGCCAATTTGTCACAAACTCGAGGACTTGTTTTGTTCTTTGAATCATCCCTGAATGACCTGTGTACAAATTACAAAACCCTAAAGAGTTAAAAGTGTTTGTTTCACAGGAAATTGGAAGAAATTTATGTGCGCAAGTGAAGCTGAAAGGTCGAATGTGTGACTCACATCTATTGACAGATGGAATGAGCATCACATAAGCAGACAGTGACTAGAAAACAAGCCGGTTGTGTGAAAGTATTTTTAGAGACTAATTTCTACCCAGCTGTGTCATCTATGAATGAGAGAAGTTTGAGAAAGTTACCTAGGGATGTCTGAGCTCAATCAAGTGAAAGTTAATGATACTGATTTGGCTTAAATATTCCCTTTGAACTTGGATGTGCAAATGGAGTTAGTATTGGAACTAATTTCCAGGGAAGTTAGATTGTTCTTTTATCAAAACAACATACATTCCGTATTAGGACCTCGTTTTAGGATGGAAATCTGAGGTCAAGTGTCCATAAGTCACTGATAATTTCAGAATGCTAACAAATGGTGGCTTTAACGTAAAAACAAGTTTTTTCTGCCAACTGGTATAATGACTAAGTGTGTGATCTCTTGAGACAGACTTCGTGATGTGACTTCCAGCTCAGCTACTTAATAGAGAGATGATTTTGGACACTTTTACATTTCTGTGCTTATTTTCCTTTCCTTATCCATATGAGGTAAATAAAAACATGTTTCTCACGGGGATATTCATTAATAAGCCCATTTTAAATGTCACACTCTTGTCTAGGTCAGAGGATAAAAATCCCTGCTCTCATGCAGCTTACATTCTAGCTGAGCAGGAATAGAGAGTAAACAAATAAATATGTAAAAATAAGCACATCAAGTAGTGGTAGGTACTATGGAAAAAACTAAAGCATAAAAGTGCTTTATTTATGGAGAGGGGGTTATGGCCATTTTAAGCCAGTTTGAGAAACTGACACATTCTAGATAAGTAACAGTCAACTCCATGGGAATTAATATTTGCTTCTTTAGTCGGCCTGGTCAGTTACGGTACTTCATTCCCCAAGTGAGAATGGTTGATTAAAAGGATGACAGCGTAAAGCCAAAATGCTCTAATCTAAGTGAATTCGGGGAACTGTATTGGAGGTACTGGAAAGATTCTGGGGAATCTGGATATGGCATGACTCATGCCTGAAGATTTTGGCAGCCATGTTAACACCTCCTAGAACCTGAAAATAAATGCAAGTAGAGTCAAAAGTCGAGACTATATCCTTAGGACACCTTTTGAGTTTCCACCTCAAGTCTTATCTACCTTTGGCATTTTTGTTTGTATAAGCCAGTAGGTTCCCTTTATTTATTACTTTGGTTTGCCTTGGGCTTTCTGTCATTTGCCTGACAAAAGGCCAGAATCTTGACAAGCAAAAGTGTAATGAGGGATGGGGAGAACTTCCTGACAGATAAAGCATGCATCTCAATCATGCCATGGAGATAAGGACATGGATTGGTTTTTTTTTCCCTCAAATAGGTGAATCTATACAGCTGTGTGCTAAGTCGCTTCAGTCCTGTCCGACTCTGTGCGACCCTGTGGACTGTAGCCTGCCAGGCTCCTGTGTCCAAAGGACCCTCCAAGCAAGAATACTGAAGTGGGTTGCCATGCCCTTCTCCAGGGGACCTTGCCAACACAGGGATCGACCTGGATCTCTTATGTCTCCTGCATTGGCAGGCGGGTTCTTTACCACTAGCGCCACCTGGGAAGCCTGGTCAGTTATGGTACTTCATTCCCCAAGTGAGAACGGTTGATTAAAAGCATGACAGCGTAAAGCCAAAATGCTCTAATCTAAGTGAATTCAGGGAATCTAAGTGAATCTATAGTATGGGTAAAACTTCTTAGCTTTTTCCTTCGAGATCTCCCAATGTTCATATCAACTTAAAGGGACGCTAAAATGGGAAAATATTTGTGCTAAAAGGGAATTAAAACTTATTAAGTCCAACATTCTCTGGGTTTGGATAATGGAATTAAGACTTAGATAAATGGAGAGAAATTTTTCCCAAAGTATAAGGCTACTTTGTGGCAAAATGTATCTCTGTCTTCAATGCATTGTTTTTTTTCCCACTTCAGCATTAATTCTGCCTCTGTTTTCTCCTAACAAAGGAGTTTGATAGCATTTCCTTTGCTGAATTCTATTTCCATAGAAGCAGAAATTTTGTGTAACAAACACAATAAGAAACCTCTGCCACTACTGTTCCTTGTTACTTTATCTTTTGTTAAAATTGTCTTAATACTGACTCCCCTGGCAATGTGCTTCTCCATATGACCTCTTTGTCTACCAAATTAATAATCAATTACACCTTCTTCCTTATGTTACATTTTCTGCAAGAGAAAATTTTAGAAGTCCCACAAATTTTTTTCTTTGTCACAAATTTTTTGGTTTAGGAAACTCATCCTGTTTCTAAACAAGAAGATATTTAAGTCTACATCTTTAAGGTCTATAAATAATATAATCACATTCATTTTTTGAATCATTTTGAATATGAAATGTGCTGTGTTTGATAGAGAAGCAATATGAACTATATTGATCTCTTAAAAGTTGTCTTTGCACATGTTTCTTACTATCTTTGAGACTCAGTTTCCTTGTTGGTAAAGCAGAAATAATCATGTTTTCCCTGTCAATCATCATGGGTGCTCTGGGCTGCAACAAAGGGATTGCATACTATAAGAAGCAGCTTGCAGTGCTAGATACATGCAATGCCTCATTATTGCTAATCACTGCAGAGTTGTTAATTTCTCACCACTGTTTTGAAAGGATGAGTAGCAATTGAGGTCGCAGTGCTGAAGGAGTCTTTGGGCCTAGAAAGGAAAACAACAGTCTCAAAGGCCCTTGCTGAATCATCTGACTTCAGAGAAAACAAAACAGAATTTTAGGTCCTGCCCTGATGCTCCAGGCCGGTTGCATCTGTCTGGGACTTATCACCCCCTGTCCAGAAACCTTCCACCCCCTACACCTGCCCGGAAGACTTATCACCCTTTGCCCAACTACAAATGCCATCTCAACTAAAGAATACCCAAAACATCCCACCTGATTAACGTTTCCCTTATCACTTCCACAAACCTCCCTATAAACATGGAGCCTCCCTGATCCCTGCCGGCGCTCACCCTGGTCCTTAGGCTGACTGTCGCCCCTCCTTGCCTGAAAAAGGTAACCTACTTCTGTTGACGTCATCTTTCCTTTTTTGCCTCAGCCTGAACTATACCTTACAAGTGCCACCTGAATAACCTAGGAAAACACCTTAAAGGTGCCAGCATGGAATGAAATCTCCATGCTTATGAATTTTTGATGAAGAAAGCACTGTAGTCATGATCTTTTCTAGTATTTTTTAAAAATACGTGTTCCCAGAGTTTTTACAAGTTACTACAGGAGGTAAGTGGAAGTCCAGTTGCCAGAGCTCCAGGGCCCTCTGCTTCCCTTTCAACCTAAGTAGTTCACTTGCATGGACTTTTTTTTTTTAATACTATTTTTTCCCCCTGAGATACAATTAGAGGGGGAAAAAAAAAAAAAAAAAAACCTTCTGGATGTTCTGACATCTCTCCCCACCGCCCCTTCCACCATACACAAACTCATAAACAAAAGAGTCTGAAAACTCCAGATAGAATCCAACGTCGTCAGGTACTGATGATGAAATTGAAGGCCAAAGGGATGAGTGATTTTCCAGTGTTACCCTCCCCTGCTTCTGGTCATCAGTGATGTAAGGACTAAATCCCAGGCCGTGACTCCTCAACCATCACCATCTCATCATTTTGCCTCATAATGTGATTGTGAAGACTTTCCGATTCAACAGTGTAACTTTTGATTTTGTTTTATTTTGTCTGGGGAGAGGCATGGTATATAAGCTGTGTTATCAGATTGATCCCTGTAGCACTAATAATCCCCACAGTATGCCCTCACATGATTCTCTTCTCAAAGTGACAGGCTTTCACCAAAATAAATGCAGCCCCTTGTTGTATAGATTGGAGTTTCAATCTAAGATTTCTACTTAGGAAATATCTGTCAAGATTAAGATTCAGGTAACTACGATTATTTTGTGACTCATCAGCAATTTCTTCTATTTTCTACAAAAGCTATCAAATACAATTTAAAATTTTTTGCAGCCCCTCTCAAGTAAGGCGACCACTTATTACAAATTCTAGTAAGAATTTATTGCCCAATTGAGGAGAATTTGAGAGCTAAAAGAAATACAATTAATAATTACTCTGGGAATATTAATGTGTAAATTGGAGTTCTTCTAGGCAAACTGAGAAGTGAGATCACCCTGTTCATTAACCATCCTATAGATGTGTTTGATGGAGAAGGCAATGGCAACCCACTCCAGTGTTCTTGCCTGGAGAATCCCAGGGGCAGCAGAGCCTGGTGGGCTGCCATCTATGGGGTCACACACGACTGCAGCGACTTAGCAGCAGCAGCAGCAGCAAATGTGTTTGAGATTAGTGAGGGTGAACTATTGGTTAATTGAACATGACTTTCAGTCATAAGTATTTAAGGATTGGTACTAATTGTCTTGCATCCTCAGAAATAATGGCAATATTAGCAATATCAGCTTCAAAATTAAAACACAAGAAGAATAAGTGAATTCCTCTCTCTCCTCCCCCCTCCTCAGCCCCTCTTCGAGAACGCATGTACACACACACACGCACATGCATATTTTGGATATAAACTCTAAAAGCACTTAATTCTTAATAAGGAACAACAGGACTCCTTTCTCTTTAACAAAATTCTGTCAAAGATTACCCTTGAGACAAATTATATAATCAGTTTAAACATGACTAAGAGACATCTGATCATTTCCCGACACTTCCTCTTTCAAAGAGAAAACAAAACAAAACCAACAATTTGAAAGGTAATAAAAGATACCTGACCTTAGGGAAGAAAGTAAGACTCAGAGACGTCTTAATGTTTGTGTTTTACAATGGTGACTTGTAGTCAAAATTATAGAAACCTGCTTTGATTAAGATTTCTGGTCCATGGGGTTAATAATTATTTTGCTGATAATGGATTGATTTTACATAAAACATGTCATATTTTTAACATGAAAACAAAAGTCTGTTACAATATATCTGCAGTATTTACCCTGGTAACTTTTGGTGACACTTTGATAGAAAATACATGGGGATAGGTACTCATTATTCAGTTCAGTTCAGTTCAGCCGCTCAGTTGTGTCCGAGTCTTTACGACCCCATGGACTGCAGCACGCCAGGCCTCTCTGTCCATCACCAGCTCCCAGAGTTTACTCAAACTCATGTCCATAGAGTTGGTGATGCCATCTAACGATCTCATCCTCTGTCTTCCCCTTCTCCTCCCACCTTCAATCTTTCCCAGCATCAGGGTCTTTTCCAATGAGTCAGTTCTTCACATCAGGTGGCCAAAGAACTGGAGTTTCAGCTTCAGCATTTGTCCTTCCAATGAATATTCAGGACTGATTTCCTTTAGGATGGACTGGTTGGATCTCCTTGCAGTCCAAGGGACTCTCAAGAGTCTTTTCCAACACCACAGCTCAAAAGCATCAATTCTTCGGTGCTCAGCTTTCTTTATAGTCCAATTCTCACATCCATACACGACTACTGGAAAAACCATAGCTTTGACTGATGGACCTTTGTTGGCAAGGTAATGTCTCTGCTTTTTCAATATGCTGTCTAGGTTGATCATAACTTTTCTTCCAAGGAGCAAGCATCTTTTAACTTCATGGCTGCAGTCACCATCTGCAGTGATTTTGGAGTCCCTGTAAAAAGTCTGTTACTGTTTCCCCATCTATCTGCCATGCAGTGATGGGACCAGATGCCATGATCTTCGTTTTCTGAATGTTGAGTTTTAAGCCAATTTTTTCACTGTCCTCTTTCACTTTCATCAAGAGGCTCTGTAATTCTTCCTTGCTTTCTACCATAATGGTGGTATCATCTTCATATCTGAGGTTGTTTATATTTCTCCTGGCAATCTTGATTCCAGCTTGTACTTCATCCAGCCCAGTGTTTCTTATGATGTACTCTGTATATAAGTACAATAAGCAGGGTGACAATATACAGCCTTGACATACTCCTTTCCCTATTTGGAACCAGTCTGTTGTTCCAGGTCCAGTTTTAACTGTCTCTTCCTGACCTGCATATAGATTTCTCAAGAGGGAGGTCAGGTGGTCTGGTATTCCAATCTCTTGAAGAATTTTCCACAGTTTGTTGTAATCCACACAATGAAAGGCTTTGGCATAGTCAATAAAGCAGAAATAGATGTTTTCTGGAACTTGTTTGCTTTTTGGATGATCCAACAGATGCTGGCAATTTGATCTGTGGTTCCTCTGCCTTTTCTAAATTCAGCTTGAACATCTGGAAGTTCACAGTTTACACATAGCTGAAGTCTGGCTTAGAGAATTTTGAGCATCACTTTACTAGCATGTGAGATGAGTGCAATTGTGTGATAGTTTGAGCATTCTTTGGCATTGCCTTTCTTTGGGATTGCAATAAAAATCGACCTTTTCCAGTCCTGTGGCCACTGCTGAGTTTTCCAAATTTGCTGGCATATTGAGTGCAGCACTTTCACAGCATCATCTTCCAGGATTTGAAATAGCTCAACTGGAATTCCATTACCTCCACTAGCTTTGTTCGTAGTGATGTTTCTTAAGGCCCACTTGACTTTGCATTCCAGAATGTCTGACTCTAGGTGAGTGATCACACCATCATGATCATCTGGGTCGTGAAGATCTTTCTTGTATAATTCTTCTGTGTATTCTTGCCACCTCTTCTTAATATCTTCTGGTTCTGTTAGGTCCATACCATTTCTGTCCTTTATTGTTCCCATCTTTATTGTGCCCATCTTTTCCCTTGATATCTCTAATTTTCTTGAAGGGATCTCTAGTCTTTGACATCCTATTGTTTTCCTCTGTTTCTTTGCATTGATCACTGAGGAAGGCTTTCTTATCTCTCCTTTCTATTCTTTGGAACTCTGCATTCAAATGGGTATATCTTTCCTTTTCTCCTTTGCCTTTCACTTCTCTTCTTTTCACAGCTATTTGTAAGGCCTCCTCAGACAACCATTTTGCCTTTTTGCATTCCTTTTTTTTGGGGATGGTCTTGATCTCTGCCTCCTGTACAATGTCACAAACCTCTGTCCATAGTTCTTTAGGCACTCTGTCTATCAGTTCCCTTGAATCTAATTCTCACTTCCACTATATAATCATAAGGGATTTGATTTAGGTCATACCTGAATGGTCTAGTGGTTTTCCATAATTTGTTCAATTTAAGTCTGAATTTGGCAATAAGAATTTCATGATCTGAGCCACAGTCAGCTCCTGCCTTGTTTTTGCTGCTCAATAGTTGTGAAAAGAAGAGAAGTGAAAAGCAAAGGAGAAAAGGAAAGATATAAGCATCTGAATACAGAGTTCCAAAGAATAGCAAGGAGAGATAAGAAAGCCTTCTCAGCAATCAATGCAAGAAATAGAGAAAACAATAGAATGGGAAAAACTAGAGATCTCTTCAAGAAAATTAGAGATACAAAGGGAACATTTCATGCAAAGATGGGTTCGATGAAGGACAGAAATGGTATGGACCTAAGAGAAGCAGAAGATATTAAGAAGAGATGGCAAGAATACACAGAAGAACTGTACAAAAAAGATCTTCATGACCAAGATAATCACAATGGTGTGGTCACTGACCTAGAGTCAGACATCCTGGAATGTGAAGTCAAGTGGGCCTTAGAAAACATCACTATGAACAAAGCTAGTGGAGGTGATGGAATTCCAGTTGAGCTATTTCACATCCTGGAAGATGATGGTGTGAAAGTGCTGCACTCAATATGCCAGCAAATTTGAAAAACTCAGCAGTGGCCACAGGACTGGAAAAGATCAGTTTTCATTCCAATCCCAAAGAAAGGCAATGCCAAAGAATACTCAAACTACCACACAATTGCACTCATCTTACATGCAGCAAAGGAATGCTCAAAATTCTCCAATGCAGGCTTCAGCAAATGTGAACTTCCAGATGTTCAAGCTGGTTTTAGAAAAGGCAAAGGAACCAGAGATCAAATTGCCAACATCTGCTGGATCATGGAAGAAGCAAGAGAGTTCCAGAAAGACATCTATTTCTGCTTTATTGACTATGCCAAAGCCTTTGACTGTGTGGATTACAGTAAACTGTGGAAAATTCTTCAAGAGATGGGAATACCAGACCACCTGACCTGCCTCTTGAGAAACCTATATGCATGTCAGAAAGGAACAGTTAGAACTGGACATGAAACAACAGACTGGTTCTAAATAGGAAAAGGAGTACGTCAAGGCTGTATATTGTCACCCTGCTTATTTAACTTCTATGCAAAGTACATCATGAGAAACGCTGGGCTGGAAGAAGCACAAGCTGGAATTAAGATTGCGGGAGAAATATCAATAACCTCAGATATGCAGATGACACCACCCTTATGGCAGAAAGTGAAGAGGAACTAAAAAGTCTCCTATTGAAAGTGAAAGAGGAGAGTGAAAAAAGTTGGCTTAAAGCTCAACATTTAGAAAACTAAGATCATGGCATGTGGTCCCATCACTTCACGGGAAATAGATGGGGAAACAGTGGAAACAGTGTCAGATTTTATTTTTCTGGGCTCCAAAATCACTGCAGATGGTGACTGCAGCCATGAAATTAAAAGACGCTTACTCCTTGGAAGGAAAGTTATGACCAACCTAGATAGCATATTCAAAAGCAGAGATATTACTTTGCCAACAAAGGTCCATCTAGTCAAGGCTATGGTTTTTCCAGTGGTCATGTATGGATGTGAGAGTTGGACTATGAAGAATGCTGAGCGCCAAAGAATTATGCTTTTGAACTGTGGTGCTGGATAGGACTCTTGAGTGTCCATTGGGCTGCAAGGAGATCCAACCAGTCCATTCTGAAGAGATCAGTCCTGGGTGTTCTTTGGAAGGACTGACGCTAAAGCTGAAATTTCAATACTTTGGCTAGCTGATGGGAAGAGTTGACTCATTGGAAAAGACTCTGATGCTAGGAGGGATTGAGGGCAGGAGGAGAAGGGGACGACAGAGGATGAGATGGCTGGATGGCATCACCGACTCGGTGGACATGAGTTTGGGTGAACTCCGGGAGTTGGTGATGGACAGGGAGGCCTGGCGTCCTGCAATTCATGGGGTCGCAAAGAGTCTGACACTACTGAGCAACTGAACTGAACTGGACTGATTAGAGAAATGAAAATCAAAACTACAATAAGGTATCTCCTCACACTGGTTAAAATGGCCATCATCAAAAAATCTACAAACAATAAATGCTGGAGGGGGTATGGAGAAAAGGGCCCCTCTTGCATTGTTGGTGAGAATTTAAATTGATATTGCCACTATGGATAACAGTATAGGGATTTGTTAAAAAACTATGAATAAAGCTACCATATGCTCCAACAATCCCACCACTGGGCCTATACGCTGAAGATACCATAATTGAAAAACGTATTTGTACCCCCAAGTTCATAGCAGCATTGTTTTACAATAACTAGGACATGGAAGCAACTTAGATATCCATCACAGATGAATGGATAAAGAAGCTGTGGTACATATATATAATGGAATGTTCCTCAGGCATAAAAAGGAATGCACGTCTGTCAGTTCTAATGAGGCAGATGAACCTAGACCTTATTAAACACAGTGAAGTAAATCAGAAAGAGAAAAACAAATACCATACATTAATTCATGTATATGGAATCCCTATATGATCCCCGAAGAGTCGGACAGGACTAAGTGCCTGAACAACAGCCATGGAATCTAGAAAAATGGTATTGGTGAAGCTATCTGCAGGGCAGCTGGAGACACTGACACAGAGAACAGATTTGTGGACACAGTTGGGGAAGGAGAGGGTGGGACAAATTGAGAGAATAGTATAGACATATACATTACTGCATGTAAAATAGATACGTAATGGGAATTTGCTGTATGATGCAGGGAGTTCAAACGGTGCTCTGTGACAATCTAGAGGGAGTGGGATGGGATGGGAGGTGGGAGGGTGGTTCAACAGGATTGGGAAAATATATATCGCTATAGCTGATTCATGTTGATGTATGGCAGAAACTGACACAATACTGTAAAGTAATTATCCTCCAATTAAAAATAAATTTTAAAAAGTAAATATATGTGGATAGGAAAATTTATCTGAATAAAGAGATAAAGTATAAAAGCACATGAAATGCTATCTGAGAATTGCTTCTCACAATCATTCTCTACAGTTGAAATTTCAATTCAAACTTCATGATAGCAAAGAACTTACCTATTGTATTTATTATTGCAATTCCTGGATCTAGCATGGTGCCTGACATGCATCAATAGTAGGCAGTCAGTATATATTTGATAAACTTCATAAAGGCATGAAGGAAAGATCATCATTAGCTAATTCATATTTACTTTTTGCAGGTATCTCTGTGTCAGTTGAATCTTGTGTAGAACTGGTCTCGTATTTGCAAAGACCGACTGTCCATTCTTTTAAAATCATGTTGCTGTTTAGTTGCTAAGTCAAGTCTGACTCTTTATGACCCCATGGACTGTAGCTCACCAGACTACTCTGTCCATGGAATTCTCCAGGCAAGAATACCGAAATGGGTTGTCATTTCCTTCTCCAGGGGATCTTCCTGACCCAGGGATTGAAGCGGCATCTCCTGCTTCACAGGCAGATTCTTAACCATTGAGCCACCTGGGAAGCCATTGCTTTCCAATTTGCTAGACATTTCTTCTAATTGTAGGAAACACCTACTTTTCAACCTAGGATACTCAGGTCATACTTTTAAAACTTTTTCTTAAGTGGAAAAGTCCATTAGGAACATTACCAACTATATGTGTCATTCACCAGTGTTTCCTCCCCTTTAACTCAGCGTGCAAGGTTCATTTATTATTTATGGTCCAAGGATGCCAAAATTTACTATAAGATCCCCATTTATAAATGCTTATATAGAGTATGCACTATATTATTTCAGAAAATGGAAGATCCAGCAGAAATAGCCTTTCAGAAAAATAAGACAGAAGCTATGTTCTTCATCTTTTTAACCTTACTTTTAATGACTTTTAGTCACTTTTGCTTCACAGTTAGCCCTAGTGGTTAAGAACTCACCTGCCAATGCAGGAAAAGTAAGAGACTTGGGTTCGATCCCTGGGTTGGGAAGGTCACCTGGAGTAGGAAATGAAAACCCACTATAGTATTCTTGCCTGGAGAATCCCATGGACAGACACGGCTAGTGGGCTGTGGTTCATGGGGTCACAGAGAGTTGAACATGACGGGAGTGACTTCACACAGAGCTCAGAGTCACTTTCAAGGGCTTCCTAGGTGATGCAGTATTAAAGAATCTACTTGCCAATGCAAGATACAGAAGAGAAGCAGGTTAGATTTCTGGGTTGGAAAGACACCCTGGAGTGGGAAATGGCAACCCACTCCAGTACTCTTGCCTAGAAAATTCCATGAACAAAGGAGACTGGGGGGGGGTACTGTCCAAGGGGTTGCAAAGAGTCAGACCTGACTGAGCAGCTGAACATGCATTCACACATACAGTCACTTTCAAAGCACTGCATTTATTCTTCCCCCAGTCTCTTTCCTTATACAGAGATGAAGAGAAATGATGGCTTTATATGTAGAAGTTAGGATTTATCATTTAAACTTAAGGCATCCTGAACCAACAATAGACACATTCAGCTGTTTCTACAGAAGGAAGGATATAACCTATTATAAAAGTAAAATAATTTTCACCAACAAATAATAACCTGATTTAACCAGTTTATAAGCAACAATCTAAGCAAGAATCTTGTTTGGTTTTTCTTATTCACAATTTGCAATATTTGCCCAGAAGTTCCTTATTATAGCTCCAGGAAGTGGTTTTCAAACTTTTTTGACTAAAAATCAGAAAGACACACATTTCTTTAAATTCACAGACAAGTACACACACACACACACAATTAAAAGTTTCTTGAAGCAATACTTATCTAGTTATTTGCAATGCATTCTTATATTTACCATTTTATTCTAACATATGACATTTCAATTGTTTAAAACACTAAACCTTAAATTTCTATCTACTAAATTGGTTTATGATCCACTAGTCAGTCATAGAGGGCTTCCCTGGTGGCTCAGATGGTAAAGAATCCTCCTGAAAAGTTGGAGACCTGGGTTCAATCCCTGGGCTGGGAAGATCCCCAGGAGGAGGGCATGGCAACCAACTCCACTATTATTGCTTGGAGAATTCCCATGGACAGGGGAGCCTGGTAGGCTACTCTTTCTGGGGTCGCAAAGAGTCAGACACAACTGAGCAACTAAGCACAGCACAGCACAGTGAGTCACAGAAAGCATATATTTAGAGAAACTTTCAGTCATGATGTTAAAAAACGCTATTTTATTTGTTACATTTATTTATGTGTGGTTCCAAATAGGAAAAGGAGTACCTCAAGGCTGTATATTGTCATCCTGCTTATTTAACTTCTATGCAGAGTACATCATGAGAAACGCTGGGCTGGAAGAAGCACAAGCTGGAATCAAGATTGCCGGGAGAAATATCAATAACCTCAGATATGCAGATGACATCACCCTTATGGCAGAAAGCGAAGAGGAACTAAAGAGCCTCTTGATGAAAGTGAAAGAGAGTGAAAAAGTTGGCTTAAAGCTCAACATTCAGAAAACTAAGATTATGGCATCTGGTCCCATCACTTCATGGGAAATAGATGGGGAAACAGTGGCTAATTTTAGTTTTGGGGGCTCCAAAATCACTGCAGATGTGATTGCAACCACAAAATTAAAAGACTCTTACTCCTTGGAAGGAAAGTTATGACCAACCTAGATAGCATATTGAAAAGCAGAGACATTACTTTGCCAACAAAGGTCCGTCTAGCCAAGGCTATGATTTTTCCAATGGTCATATATGGATGTGAGAGTTGGACTGTGAAGAAAGCTGAGCACCAAAGAATTGATGCTTTTGAACTGTGGTGTTGAAGAAGACTCTTGAGAGTCCCTTGGACTGCAAGGAGATCCAACCAGTCCATTCTAAAGGAGATCAGTCCTGGGTGTTCATTGGAAGGACTGATGCTAAAGCTGAAACTCCAATACTTTGGCCATCTGATGGGAAGAGTTGACTCACTGGAAAAGACCCTGATGCCGGGAGGGATTGTGGGTAGGAGGAGAAGGGGACAACAGAGGATGAGATGGCTGGATGGCATCACCGACTCGATGGACATGAGTTTGAGTAAAGTCCGAGAGTTGGTGATGGACAGGGAGGCCTGGTGTGCTGCAATTCATGGGGTCTCAAAGAGTCAGACACGACTGAGCGACTGAACTGACTGATACTAATATTCATTATGTTTATTATTATTGTTATTAAAGTCCTTCAGTCTTGCAAAGGAATTCAGCACACTATAATTCTCATAAACAAAACATGTGATAAGAAATCAAAGTCTTTAATTTTTAGTTGCCTCTGTGGTGGAGAGAGTTTTCCAACATGGCCATAACAAGATAGCTCCTTCTCCATGTTCTTCTTACACAGTAATACTGACATTTCTCCAATTACGTTATGGGGTTTCTGGTCGCCTGGAATCTGTGTAGGTCTGTGTCTTGGTGAGTGATGCTATGTGACTAGTCATACAAGGTGATACAGTTTCTTCCTGGAAGCACACTCTTAGCCCCTAGTTGTCAGGTTCTGAAGAAGAAGAGAGATGGCATGAGAAGGTCACATGTAAGTGTTCTGGGTGACAACCCCCGTGAGGTCCATCCATAGCTGACATCCATGTCTGGCCCTGTGAGTAGATGGAATCTCACGATTCTGGTCCTAGCCTTCAAATCACTTCAAGTTTTTGAGACTTCTCAGCTGAAAACTCAGGTATTGTGGAACAGAGATAAGCCATCAATGCTATGCCTTTTCCAAATTCCTGATGCACAGAATATATGAATATAATAAGTTCTGTTTTATTTAATTAAGTTTGGCTTTGTTTGGTATGCCATAATAGCTTACTATAACAACTTCCAATTCTATCTTCAAAAGATTTCAAATTGACAGTTTTTCTGAACTAATACTATTGGAGTGTGTAAGAAAAGAACTGTTCTTTTGTACCAAACTTTAGGAGTAGATCATAAATAAGCTAAGGTCTACTGTTAACTGCAAACTGTTAACTTATTCCTTTTACCTTGTTGAATTTTCTCATTTGAATTATATAGCTATCTTTGAAAGGATCTTCTAGCTTTCCTGGAAAAATGAGACTATAGAGACATCAGGATATATGTAGTATGTGGTAAAAGAGTTAATATACAGCCAAGTTTACTACTAGAAATAAAATGTTTCTATACGTGTGTATTCCTAACATGCACATCTAGGAAAAAAATCAGCTATTCAAAATTAAGAAACTGCATCTATATATAGTTTGAAGTATGCTTCAAATCATTATCATTAAATCATTATTAATTTAATAATGGCCTGGGTTTGGTTGTATGAGGGCTTAGGCTGTGTCTGTCTTATTCTCAGGCATATGCTTACTAACACACCATGTATTTATTGAAAGAATAAGGAAAATACTGCCAGAAGCAACCCGCAAACTATTTTTCTTTCTCCTTTTCTTCAAGGAAGTGTAACATGGATGAAATGCAAGCTTTATATAAAAATGAAAATGCCTAATCATCTTTATGTGATAAGTGATTCTAAAGAAAGCAGGATCTCTCTAGATGTATAAACAAGGCCTTAATTTTTCAGTGATTACTAGATTTATTTTACTTTATATTACTTTGCTTATAGTTTTTCCTCTCTATAATGTATAAGCCTATGCATCATTTTGACATCTACATGTCCTCAAAAAAATAACCATAGCTTAATCCCTGAGACTCCAGATTTAAACAAAACATTGCTCATCGCTACTTTATTTTTTAAAAACATCACAAATTCTATAGTGATTATGTATATAATGACTGTAAGTGTAAACAATCACTTTCAGAATATAGAGAAATCAGAAAGTACTGTATTTTACTATTCCAGTTGCTTTATAGGCTCTGGTGTTTTCAGCTCAGTTCCTTCTATGCAAACACATTATATTTTTTCTTTATGTTGAAGAATATTTTTGAATATGGTGGGAAATATGAAAACACAAGATGTTGCATTACAGAAATATTCTATTTAAAGCTTCTTTGTAGATTTAAACACTGTACTCACTGTACAGTTTGTGTGTTAAAAAATTCTGTTTATAGTGACTGTCCAAGGCTATTTTAACAACTAGGGTTCCTTTTCTCTACTGTAAGTCTTTGAGATCCTCAGTATCCATGATCAAACAATCCTTGAAAAAGGATATGTCCACCTGACACCATGCAGTTTGATTTTTTAACTAATTATCTGGACAACTCAATGGCAGAGGCAGTCATTTTAATAACATATAAGGCCAGCTTGTCCACCTCCTGGTTTCTTTGCCCAAGTTGTTGAAAGAAGGAAAAAGATGAAAGGCAAGCCTGAAAGAAACTCAGTTAACTAAACTGTGATTGTTGATTAAATAACTGTTTCAAATGGTTGGAGTCAAATTTATTTGCCTGGTTAAACACAATTTAAGATAAATTTTGGATATCAACTCTTTAAGTGTGTTAGTGGTAGTCGCTCAGTTGTGTCTGACTCTTTGCAACTCCATGGACTGCAGTCCAGGCTCTTCTGTCCATGAGATTTTCCAGGCAGGGATACTGGAGTGGGTTGCCATTTCCTTCTCCAGGGGATCTTCCCAACCCAGGGATCGAACCCAGGTCTCCTGCACTGCAGGCAGATTCTTTACCGACTGAGCTACAAGGGAAGCCCAACTCTTTAAGCACTGCCTATTCAGATACATGCTGACCTAATGCATATTCATAACTAGTATGACATCATAACCAGTTGACATCCTTGAATGGAGTAAATTGCCTCCAAAAGAATAGGGTTAGTGAGAAATAAACCTTAAAATTATACAACATGAAAGTTACATCCGTAACAGAGGAAGTTAATAACAAGAATATTGTTTTGTTTCAAAAGGCCAAGGAGAGGGAAGAAGTGGGGTGATGGAAGCACTTTGAATGGGGAAGGAAGAAGCTTTCATCCTATCAAGAGAGTTTTAACTCCTTCATAGACTGGGGAGAAGACAAATTATGAAGTGGTTGAGACTGGTGTCATGCTGAGACCCCAAATAAGGGAACAGCTGTGGATGCCAAGTTAACAGGGGCATTTCTTTAAGGGTCATATCAGAGCTAGTTTATAGCAGCAGTTTTGAAAAGCCAGATGGCCACTGAGAACAGCATCACTGTGGACCTAGGAGAAATTTTTAAAATGACAGCCTCCATGGATTAAGACTGGAGCTTTCATATTTCAATCCCTGTAGGTAGATAGAGAGCCCCTCAAATTACTGAAATTGAAATTTCTGTATTTCACTAGTGAAAGCTCTGAGGCAATTAAATCTGATTTAGAGTAGAAAGAATCGTGGTAATCTCTTGCATTTCTGATTCTGAACTAAAATTCATGGCTTGTATATATACATTGTATATATGCCATTTTTAAATGGCAACCCAATCCAGTATTCTTACCTGGAAAATCCCATGGATGGAGGAGCCTGGCAGGCTTTGGTCAATGGGTTCACTTAGAGTCAGACATGACTGAGTGAATAACACACACACACACACACATACACACATGTGTATATATGTATATGTATATATATATATATATATATAAAATCCGCCTGCAATGTAGGACACCCTGGTTTGATTCCTGGGTCAGGAAGTTCCCTTGCAGAAGGGATCGGCTACCCAATCCAGTATTCTTGGGTTTCCCTGGTGGCTCAGATGGTAAAGAATCTGCCTGCAATGTAGGAGACCTGGGTTTGATCCCTGGGTTGGGAAGTTATTTAGTTGCTAAGTTGTGTCTGACTCTTTGTGACTCCATGGGCCTGCAAGGCCCCTCTGTCTATGGGATTTCCCAGGCAAGAATACTGGAATGGATTGCCATTTCCTACCCCAGGGGATCTTCCTGAGCCAGGGGTCGAACCCAAGTCTCTTGAATTGCAGGCGGATTCTTTACCACTGAGTCACCAGGAAAGACATATATGTTCAGTTCATTTGCTCAGTTGTGTCTGACTCTGGGAATCCATGGACTGCAGAGTGCAAGGCTTTCCTGTCCATCACCAACTCCAGAGCTTGCTCAAATTCATGTCCATCAAGTTGGTGATGCCATCCAACCATCTCTCTCTCTGTTGTCCCCTTCTCCTCCTGCCTTCAATCTTTCCCAGCTTCAGGGTCTTTTCCAATGAGTCAGTTCTTCACATCAGGTGGCCAGATTACTGGAGTTTCAGCTTCAGCATCAGTCTTTCCAATGAATATTCAGGACTGATTTACTTTAGGATTCACTGATTTGATCTCCTTGCTGTCCAAAGGACTCTCAAGAGTCTTCTCCAATGCCACAGTTCAAAAGCATCAATTCTTTGTCACTCAGCTTTCTTTATGGTCCAACTCTCACATCCATTCATGACTACCAGAAAAACCATATCTTTGACTAGATGGACCTTTGTCAGCAAAGTAATGTCTCTGCTTTTTAATATGTTGTCTTGGTTTGTCATAGCTTTTCTTCCAAGGAGCAAGCGTCTTTTAATTTCATGGCTGCAGTCACCATCTACAGTGATTATGGAGCCCAAGAAAATAAATTCTTTTACTGTTTCCATTGTTTCCCCATCTATTTGCCATGAAGTGATGGGGCCAGATGCTATGATCTTCATTTTCTGAATGTTGAGTTTTAAGTCAACTTTTTCCACTCTCCTCTTTCACTTTCATCAAGAGGCTCTTTAGTTCCTCTTCACTTTCTGCCATAAGGGTGATGTCATCTGCATATCTGAGGTTATTGATATTTCTCCCAGAAATCTTGATTCCAGCTTTGGCTTCATCCAGCCTGGCATTTCACATGATGTACTCTGCATATAAGTTAAATAAGCAGGGTGACAATATATAGCCTTGATGTACTCCTTTCCCAATTTGGAATCAGTCCATTGTTCCATGTATGGTTCTAACTGTTGCTTCCTGATCTGCATACAGATTTCTCAAGAAGCAGGTAAGGTAGTCTCGTATTCCCATCTCTTTAAAAAATTTTCCAGTTTGTTGTGATCCACACAGTCAAAGGCTTTAGCATGGTCAATGAAGCAGAAATAGATGTTTTTCTGGAATTCTCTTGCTTTTTCTATGATCCGTCAGATGTTGGCAATTTGATCTCTGGTTTCTCTGCCATATGTGTACACATATAAAACTATATTGCTCTGGAAACATGACAAAGAGGTAGAGAGGTAAATGGATAGGTATCCCTGACCTTAGGTAATCATTATTAATAATAAATATTCTTCAGTATATAAATGAAAACATATTTTCAGCTCATAAATTTGATCATTTTTCTTATTGTGACTGCTAGTTTATTTTGTTTACAACAAAAATAAAGATTTATTTTCTATAGATTTATTTAGATTCATGTCTTTAATATAGGGTATTCTATTTATTTTAACTCAACCATCTCAATGGAACTTGCTCCCAAATTTCATTGTTCTATGAGAGATATAAATCTGCTCTAGGCTACCAACAAATTAGAATTTAAATACTCTATCAAATTTACAATAATATGATAATTCTGTTGATTGATATACGTATATATAACCTAAATATGTTTTCAAACTTTGGTTTTAGAGGAGGACTTAAACATTTTTGTTTGTGTTTATGATTATATTTGGAGAAGGCAATGGCACCCCACTCCAGTACTCTTGCCTGGAAAATCCCAGGGATGGGGGCGCCTGGTGGGCTGCCATCTATGGGGTCGCACAGAGTCGGACACGACTGATGTGACTTAGCAGCAGCAGCAGCATGATTATATTCTCAACAGAAATGCCTTATATATATGAGTAAATTAATACAAAATTATTATGCTTTCAAAGAAAAAATTATTCTTCACATTTCCAGATCATTAAAAATGCATGGCCCCATTTTATGATATTTAACATTGAAATTCCTATATCTAGAATTCTTTACAACTCCTCCTTTTTCACAGGTGCATTGTTAGACAACCTGAAGCTTCTTTGTACCCTGGTATTTGGGGTTTTCACACGTCAGCCTCCAAGTGAACACTTGATACTTTGTTCAATTAACCATCTCTGTCTAGCGTTTATAACTATTCAAATGCTTTATTTATATTTTTCATTTAAATTAAAAATATAAAATAAAAAAAGAAGGATGAAGTTTGAGACTAATGATAAAAGAGTAGCTTTCCTTAACTTAGTGAAAATGAGACAACGTGAAAAATCATTGTTTTGGGGAAAAGGTGAGTCGCCTCGAACACTCATTGAACTCAATCTGGTTAATATGGACGGTGCTCAGTTTTGGAAACAAGAAAAAATGAAAGCACATGAATGAAGAATTGTTGCTAAAATTTTAAGGGGAGAGATTGTATGTTTTAGTCCTATGTACATTGAAATTCTCTAGTGAAGTGAAAATCTTTTGCCTATTTAAGTTTGTGACATGCTTTGAGACATAGGAAAAGTAGAAGCTCCAGTTTCTCAATGTATCTGCCTTAACAAGTGAAATGTAAATAGCACAAACTTTGAAGTCAGAAAAAATTTAGTTGCAAATCCTGACTCCTTTACTCATGTGAAACCTTGGCGATGCTAGAGAGTGGCTTGGAACCAACTTTTCAAGGAGTTCTGGGGGTTAAAGGAACATTTTAAAGTGAGTTGCATGCCACTTACTTGTGAGTCAAAAGCAGTGTTCTCTGCACTTCAGGCTAAGCTGTGTTCCACTACAAATACAGTATCTTTCTTCTGCTTTTCTACCTGTCTCAGTATTTTCATATTATCCATTCTGAAGAACTTCAAGATCATCTCATCTGTTTCTAAATCCATCTCAAATTCCACACACACACACAAATACCTTATCCATGTGAGTGTGTGTATATATAAATATATACACATATATGTGTATCTTTTGCTGGTCATTTATTTATCTTTCCAGGTTTATTGAGATATTATTGACATATAACATTACGTGGAAAGTATGTGTGTTGATTTGATACACTTAAATAATGAAAAATGATTACCACCCATAGCATTAGCTAAAACCTGTATCATGTCCATTTCTTTTTGTGGTCAGAACATTTAAGATCTCTCTTAGCAACTTTCAAGTATGTAATAGAGTGTTACTAATTACAATCACTATACTGTACACTAGATTCCCCAAACTTATTCATCTTGTATCTGGAGGTTTGTGCTCTTTGGCCAACAAAACATGATTTTTAAAGTTTATTGTTGAGACTCCTATAACTTTGTCTATCAGTCAGTCACTCAGTTGCTCAGTCACGTCTGACTCTTTGGGACCCCATGGACTGTAGTCCACCAGACTCCTTTGTCCATGGAATTTTCCAGGCAAGAATACTGGAGTGGGTTGCCATTTCCTTCTCCCGGGGATCATCTCAACTCAGGGATCAAACCCATGTCTCTTGAGTCTGCTGCATTACAGGTGGATTCTTTACCACTGAGTCACTGGGCAAGCCCTGACTTTGTCTATATACTCACCCAAATCTTCTCCAAATTCTTCTATTTCATTGTTGTGTTATCTTTGAAAGTTATATGCCTACATATTTTCTCTTACCTCAAAGATGATTAATCGTTTGAGGGCAGTGATTATGCCATAGCCAGTGACTAGTTTTAGGCCTGCTGGCCTACTACGCCAGTGTTAACCTTGGTGGACAGAGAGCTCTTCAGGAACATAAGGACTTCAGGAAGCAGAGGAAAGGTATTCTGTGTAGAGAAATTGTTATTCACCCAGCAGCAGTGATTTGGCTATATGGGCATGTGGATAATTCCATGGATTAATTATTGGGAAGTCCTCAGAGTGTGTTAGCTATCATCTTGAGTAGAGTTTCTCGCCAGTATAAACACCAGCCTGGATAGCTCTGGAGAAAGAGAAGGAGGCTAAGAGGCTAATGTGGCTAATTCAGTGAGAAAAATCAGTTAAGAACACTTTTTGAAACCCCTAAACTTTATGGCTTATTTATCCACACAGCCCATGTTCATAAGAAACACAGCTGGGAGTCCATTTCACCTGTGCCATCCTGGGCGGCTGGACACGGAGGCAGGGCCTTGAATTTAGATCTGATTCTCAAATGACTCAGCCCCAACCTCAGCCTTGGCTTTTGTGGTGGTGCTTGAGTGACTCATTTTTCTGGCACTCTCTTTGTTAACTCCTGGGATCAGAAGTGTCCTGTTTACATAGCCTCACATATGGCTGCTCACTCAGTTTTTTGTTCTGAAAGAGATGGAAAATGTTTGCTTCCATCTCTGCAACTGTTTGGTGGTGTCCATCGACCAGAAAAATGGCTCATTATGCTCACCTGCCCTCACCAATCAAAAGTTTACTGTTTTCTTTTCAACCAGCCCACCCTTCTTAGAGCTTCCCGCCCCCGCCCCCCACCCAATCTCTCAAGGTTAAAAAATTTTTCCCTTCAGAGAAAGTGCTGAAGGTCTGAATTGTTTACATTAGCTCATGTAGCCTACTTTTTGCTATAGAATCCTTTCCTAATATATAGGAGTGGATTTTTAGCACAATTTCCAATTCTTTAGTCTGAACAGCATCACTTTTTTGAAATAATTTTTAGGCTTCAATTCAGATGTCATATATAAACTTTGTACCTTTACAGAAGTAATAGTTCACTCTGCAAATGAGTAATAGGCTGGCAGCATAGGGGTCTCTAAGGACAGTAGCATCAAACACTCTAGTCAGAAAATAATTAGGATCCCTCCCCCGCCCCACCCCCTACAACCTGTTCTCCCTAAAGCATTTGGAATGTGCATTCCCTTGCCCCCACACACGCCCGCCTTAATGGAAAGAAACTGACAATCAGTAAAAAGCTCAGAGGCCCACCCACCTATAGCTAAGGGCCTCTGATCATCCTAGCTCAGCCTCATACCCGTAGGTCTTTGGGGACTTACTCCCCATTGCAATGTCATTATTTAGGCCCCCTGTCACAGTGTTTCCAAGCTAAAGAATAGCTTTCTCCCTGATGCTTTGGACAGGCTGTCCTGATTCAGCAGGAGGAATCTGAAAATCGTGATGTTTGTGCACTTCCTAATCCATTATTCAAATCCGTAGACACCGCTAGCATTTAGAGAGGAGTCTCTTTCCTGCAACCTCTGGAGAGAATCACTCATTCAAGGGACTGATGTAAAAATCAATCCCTTCAGTCTTTTTAAAAGATGTCCATTCCCCCCACCCCACCCTGGCTTCTTTTTCATGCTGGCGGTTGCAAACTGCAATGGTTAAAGATACAGCTTAAATAGCATGATGTGTTTGTGGCTATGAGATACTTTGACATCCTAAAATCCACTATCCCCGGACCCCCACCCCACCACTGCCACCAGAGACCCTTTATTTAAAATGCTGTTTCTAAATAAGAGCACACAAGTGCTAAGGACAGCCTGGTTTCAGTATTACAGTCTGAGGAATAAAGCTACACATGTGTGAGCACACAGCAACTCTCACCAACCTCTGCATTGAAAAAAAAAAGATTGTTTGTAAAGACCAGGTTTCTGCTTAATTTGTTTTCTCTGTGACTATAGCTCAGGGAGGATAGTCATGGTGAAGTACAATGTCACTGTCAGGGTTTTTACATGCAGGTAAATGACACATACATTTACATATAAACAGGTTTGGCAATTACTAGGATGCTGGCTGGTGTACTTTAAAGGGTTACCAAATGAAAAAGAAAGGAGGAAAACAGTTACATTCTTACCTAGCCAGGGAAAATACCCCTGCTAATTAATGTGCAACCAGGATTTTTTTTTTTAATATAAATCTAGAACAAATCATTTCCCCCTGTCTCCCTCCATCTCACCTGCTGCCCACAAAGGAAGGGCCTGTGAAGACTAAGGCACATGTGACAAGATCTCCTGCTTAAGAAACTGAGGCTTTGTCTTGACTCGATTTCTCTTTCCACTAATCCTAGTCCCTTTACCCTGACCATTCATTTCACTAGAAAAGAGAATACTTCTCTAAACAGATGATAGAGAGCTACATGACAGCACCTTTTCAAGCCTGCTGATGCTTCTTGCCTGATTCACTCATTTATATGTTTATTAGGGTGGCCAGCTTTTACTGGAGGAGGAGGGCTGCCTTCTCAGCTAATAATAATTATTTCCTTTTTATCCATTGCTGCTACCATCTCCTGTTGAAACAATTAAATGTCTCGATTTCACTCTACTGACAAGCACTACTCTGAGCAGATCAGGCCAGAGAGATGCTCTCTTTGGCTCCGGGCAACTCCCAGGGGGAAAGGAAAAATTATATGTAATATTTCCTGGGTACTGAGAATTCAGCAGTGGGCTCTTCATTTCACATACAAGGTTTTGTTGAAATGAAAGAATCATATTTTCTTGGGAGGAAAATGAAGACAGTGATAAGATCTGAATGTCATAATTAGACTGGATTAAAGGGCTTTTGTGCAGTGACCGAGAGAAGACAGAAATGCAAATGTAAGGGACCAGGTAGAATTAGGATGGGTACAGTGAGAATATGAAAAGTGAGCGTGTATAACTGTGAAAACAGACACATGCACAGCTATGTTTCACAATTCTCTGTGCATTAAGATCAGATTTTGCTGCTCTTGTTTCTCCCCTCTCCCAGTGTCAGCTGAATGTCAAAGTCAGCATGCTTAGCTAAATAGGTCTTGCTTACAAGCTTATATGAAGGTATCATTATTTCTGTGACTAACTTTTTACCATAGGATAATTCAATGTACCTATCCCCTTTTCTTTATTTTTTAAAAGTATTTCATCCATTTGATTATTAGTCCAACCTGAACATAGTGTTGAATTTTCCAGTTTTCCATCCTAATACCTTACCATAGCATTTTTTTCAGTATCTGGTTGTGAACTTAGTTCTCATTTAACAGAGGCAGTTTATGCTAACCAGAATTAAAACATGTGTGCACACACACACACATATATAATTCCCTGATTTTTCCATACTCTCTAACCAGCTAAAAAAAATGAGCAGTAATGGACACTGTAAAATCATTCAGCCAAGTTTACTTTCTTTTTATAGCTATTTTCTTCCTAGAAAATTGTCACGCGCCCCCACCACTCCCATTGCTCCTATCTTCTAGGCTTATGAAGAGGTAAGCTCTTTTTCTTACTAATAAAATTTTCCATATCAGAGCTTCTTTCAATATAAAAAAAAAGAAAGAAAGAAAACCAGGATTGCAGAGACAAGGCCTTAGGGAAATTGGCTACCAATAAAAGTTAAAAATTTAAACAATTGTTTCAGGAAAAATCAGCTAATTATAGCAATAGTATAGGCAATGGGAATACTTTGTTAATGGGAATGAAAATTGTTACAGCATTTCTGAAGAAAAGTGTGGCAATACATTATTAGTGTATTTGAACTTGCATAGCCCTTGACTCAGTAATTTTCCCCAAGGAGTCAAAGGGGAAAGAGGTCTTTAAGTGTATAAAGATATCACTATAAGAATCTTACTGTAGCTTAATCTTATAATAATGAAACAATGAAAAGAAATTCAATGTCCAGTCATAGGAAATTAATTACTTATTAATAAATTATGGCAGTTCCAGATCATGTAACATTGTGAGGCCTTTGAAAATTATTCCATGAAAAATATGTGACTTGCAAAGATAAACACAGTATATCTTATTTAAGAAAAACAGTTTATAACAGAATATTGCTGCTTAATCCATTTTTGTTAACTCAAAAGATTTGCTTTGCATAAAAAATGTTACAGAATGACATACACCCAAACAAAATGTTACTAATTGCTATTTTCAATAATATGTGTATAGACAAAATTTTAAATTTTTCTTTAGGTGTGATTATATTTTTAAATTTCTAAATAAGGAATTTACAAAATGCTATTTTTTGTAAAAAAACTGGTTAAGTAGCTAAAAGGCATAGCGTTTTAAGACATAATTATTTGTTAGTATAACACATTTGCCATCTTTCTCATCATAAAGTACACATGTAATTATTTTAATTGCAATAATTGTATACTTTGCCATCTAGCTTCAGAATATATCAACATATGTTTTATTATATAAAATGTAATATTAAAACAATGAAGAAGAAAATGGAAATTCACATAAATTATGAGCATTTGGCTGTAATTAATCAAACATTGCATGTGCTCCTCAAGTATTGCATATATTTACGTATTTTTTTTCAATATGGGAAATATATTTTTTAGTCCGCTGTCCTCTAAAAGAAGTAAATGCACAGGTTTCTAATTTTCTAGATCTAGTTTATTTTCACTCAGGTAACTGTGAGTTTGATTTTAAGACATGACCCCTGCTTTGCTTCTCAAAGAATTAGTAGTTAGCATTCCAGGCAATGGTAAAATCATATGCAACATGAAGTCTGATGGGGACAACTGAGTTAGAAATCTGTATGTCACTTTTTAAGCTTGGATTTACAGCTGCTCTGGGGCTGTGGCCAGGAAGAAGATGGAAGGAGGATCGGGATGGGTGATGTCATGTAGTTAGGAGCAAGCCACAATCTTTCTGAGTCTGGATCTTATAAAGGTAATGATTAATTTAAAGTCTCAGAGTAGTAAGACCATATTTGTTTTGGCAAGATCATTCCGGCTATAACAAGGAGGAGGCTTTGATGACTGAACAGAGGGAAACCTATAAGGCTAGTAAATAAATAAATACAGTGCAGAAATTGAGGAATGGACACAGGTTTAAGAGAAATTAGGAAGTATAATGATTTGCTTTTGGATCCTTCTGATGCAAGGTGATGAAAAGTGAAAGTGTCATTCGCTCAGTCGTGACCGACTCTTTGTGATCCCAAGGAGTGTAGCCCACCAGGCTCCTCTACCCATGGAATTTTCCAGGCAAGAATACTGGAGATGAAGGAGAAGTTCAGTAACTATTGCCAGCTTTGCGGCTTAGGTAAGTAGCTTGGGCACATAGGAAATATTCCCACAGTGTAATAGTTTCATAAATATCATTTTAAGGATTACACACCCTGTTGCTTTTCTGCGCACCTTTTTGCTTATAACAAGCAATGGGTAAATTCCACTATCTACTTCATTCATGGAGAATGTAATAAACACTGTGATTGCACAATATTTGTGCCCCATAAAATGCTTGGAATATCAGTGTCTTCTAAAAAGCATTTTCCTCACTTAATTCACTTTCCCACGATCATTGCTTCAAACTTTCCCTGCTTGTCTCCAGTTGCTAACCTCAAATTTCTCAAAACAGTTTCTATATAACACAAGTTTCATAAAATGTTTTGCAACCAAAGGGTTCTATGGTAAAGCAAGTCTCAGAAACACTCTATACACAATGAAATGCAATTACTTTTGGAGACATTCTCTTGTAAATATTGGCTTATCCCAATGTTTTTCAAACATTTGATTTCAGCACTAATATATGTATCTATGTGCATATGTATAAATATACTTAAGTGTGTGTATCAGGCGTAGTTCTCCAGAGAAATAGAACCAACGGATGTGCTGGGGGTGGGGGTGGGGAGAGAATGTGTGTACATAGAGAAATAGAGATTTTAGAAATTAGCTCACTCAAAGCTGGCAGGTCCAAAATCTGCAATGCAGGATGGCAGAGAGGAAACTCAGGCAGACTTTCTATGTTATAGTCTTGAGGTAGAATTCCTTCTAATTTGGGAAAACTGTTTTTGCTTTTAAGATATTCAACTAACTAAATGAGACCCATGCACAGTACTGAGGGTAATATTTACTTAAAATAAACTAATGGTGAGTCTTAATAACATTAACCAAGTGGATGACAGAGTATGAGATGGTTGGGTGGCATCACTGACTCAATGGACATGATTTGAGCAAGCTCTGGGAGTTGGTGATGGACAGGGAATCCTGGCGTGCTGCAGTCCATGGGGTCGCAAACAGTCGGATACAATTGAGCAACTGAACTTAACTGAATATCTGCACAGCAACATCTAGATAAATACCTAACTATCACAGTACATAGAAATGTATACACCGTTAATGTCTACTTTGTGGGATTCATTATGTTGTAGAGCATAACTTGGAACATAATTAAAACTCAACTACATATTGATTGCAAAATCCGTTTCACCTGTACAGGTAAACACTTGCATTAGAAAGGTTTTCCCTGTTAACTTCAAAACATTTCTCTATATTTATATTTTCGTTTGTCTTTTATTCATATTTCTTAGGACTTACCTTCCCATTTTCTCCTACCTCTTTGAACGTTTCTATAGGGAGTGAGTAGGTCTACTTTGGAAAACAGCCTGACATGAACTCTCTTATGACCAAGTAGTTCTCTAAATGGTCAGCCTGAAATCTTTAGCAAGTAGACCATTTCCTAGCAAAGGTTTCTCATATTTAACTAGGTTAAAATTGATGAGACTTTTCTGATGATCCCAGATATTTTCCATTAACTGTTATAGAGCAGGACCTAAAGGGAATGGACCCAGATATATGCAATGTTCCAGTTATCTATTGTTGATAACAAACTACTCAAAAAGTGGGTGACATAAAATGATACACTTTTATTATGCCCACAGTCTCAGACTGTGGTCCAGAATTCAGACTAATCAGAGTACTGAAGTTTTGTTTCTGCTCCATAGTGTCTGGGGCAGCAGTTATAAAGTCTAAGGACTGGGGGTGACTGACAAGGCTACGGATTGACATATCATGGAAGATCTATCTATGTCCATGTTGGCTTTTGCACTCAATGTATATATGTCTCGTGTGATAGGATCACCCCAGGCTGCCCTCAGCTGGGTAATCTGTTGATCAGAGCAGCTATACATGACTGCTTCCTGTGGCTTGGGATTCTCAAGACATGGATTTTGTGTTCTCAGATGGAACATCTCGAGAGGGGACATGCAGAAATTAGCATTCCTGGAGACCAAGGCAGAAGCTGCACAGCCTATGACATAGTCATGTGGCATCACTTCTGCCAAATCTATCAGTCAAAACAGTCACAAGCCCACTCAGATTCAAGGGAAAAGGACATAGACCTGGACTTTGATGGGGGGACAATTAAAGAACTTTGATCCATGATTTAAAACTTCCACATGTCTTTTAGTAGGCATTAAGTTCAAGGCCAGAGTACAGGGTGAGCAAATTTGCAGGAAAAGAAGATTGTTGAGAGGCTCTAAAAACATGAGGATACCGTATGCTTTTGCTGCTGCTGCTAAGTCGCTTCAGTCGTGTCCGACTCTGTGCGACCCCAGACATGGCAGCCCACCAGGCTCCCCCATTCCTGGGATTCTCCAGGCAAGAACACTGGAGTGGGTTGCCATTTCCTTCTCCAATGCATGAAAGTGAAAAGTGAAAGTGAAGTTGCTCAGTCGTGCCCGACTCCTAGCGACCCCATGGACTGCAGCCTACCAGGCTCCTCCATCCATGGGATTTTCCAAGCAAGAGTACTGGAGTGGGGTGCCATTGCCTTCTCCGACTGGATGCTTTTAGACTCAACCTAAACAAGTTCCCCAGAGAAGGCAATGGCACCCCACTCCAGTACTCTTGCCTGGAAAATCCCATGGATGGAGGAGCCTGGTAGGCTGCAGTCCATGGGGTCGCTAAGAGTCGACACGACTGAGCGACTTCACTTTCACTTTTCACTTTCATGCATTGGAAAAGGAAATGGCTCCTCCTCCATGGGATTTTCCAGGCAAGAGTGCTGGAGTGGATTGCCATTTCCTTCTCCAGGGGATCTTCCTGACCCAGGAATCGAACCTGGGTCTCCTGCACTGCAGGCAGATGCTTTATCGTCTGAGCCACCAGAGAAGCTGTCATTTATAAAGCATTTATAAAGCCAATTATCAAATTATTTGACAATTAATGACTCACATATCTGTGAAGTAAGTTATAATACAATAGAGTACCAGATACTTTTCTCTTTTGCACTTCAAGGATATTTCAGGAATTATGGAATGCTTAAGTAAACAAATAATGAAATGTTGTGAAAGGTATTATATAAGTAGGAATTAATTGGTGGCATCCCCAGCCCTGGCAGGGGGAAACACTTGGGACCCATGAAAAGCTAAATCTTAGGAGAAAAGGTGGGGAAGATGACAACAATAATGCAAACATGTTAAGCAACAGAGCAGGAGATGGGAGTGCAACAGCTGCATTATGATTGCAAGGGACTCAATATCCTCTTGCCTGAACTTGAGGGCAACTGAAATATTTTTTTCTCCTGTGACCTTCTGCATCCATTAGAGCTGATTTTTCATTTCAGATAGTAAATACTCAATAGAATTTTGCAAGTCTTTATGGTGATTTAAGAAAATTGCAGATTATCTGTATTGGGTTAAAAGTTTCTCACGCATGAGTCTTAGCAAGACAGCTTCGTCAGGGGTTTGGGGGCAAGATCTGGCCCTAAATTCTTTATTTATAAAATAAGACCCAGAGGGATGGTATGGGGAGGGAGGAGGGAGGAGGGTTCAGGATGGGGAACACATGTATACCTGTGGTGGATTCATTTTGATATTTGGCAAAACTAATACAATTATGTAAGGTTTAAAAATAAAATAAAATTAATTAAAAAAAATAAATAAAAAAAATAAAAAGATAAAAAAAATAAATAAAATAAAATAAAATAAGGATAGTGAGGGTCCTCCCATGAGGATCCTGTAGCATATGGAGAAGATTCTGGCACACAGCATATGTTCATCAAATATTGCCACATATGCGTCTCACTTACTTTCTTAGGTGTTCATTTTCTTATCTGTGAAAAGGGAGAATGTTGTCTCTAAGACTTGTGCTGATTCCAGAGTTCCAGGAGAATAGCACAGAGAGGCAAGTCTTGATGGGGATAGACCTCTTGATGAGGATATCTCAATAGGGGTGATTTCACTCCTCAGGAAGATATTCCCCAGCATCTGAAGACATTTTTCACAAGTGTCACAACAACAAAAGTTGGGGAGAGGTTGGGGGATGCTGCTGACATCTAGTGGGTAGAGGCCAAGGATACTGCTAAACAGCCTACAAGGCAAAGGGCAGTCCTCACACAACAAAGAATTCTCCAGCCCTAAATGTCAATAGTACTAAGGCTGAAAAACCCCCGTTAGAGGGCTCTTGATGGGGAATATTGACTACATCCAAAGCAAATTTGATTTTACAAATCTGTGACTCATTCTTATTGGCATAGTTTCTAAGTCCCAAAAGATGAACGAATATTGATTCAGTTTGAGTTCACATGTTTCCAGGTTTTCTCTTTTCACATTGAAGCTTCATTCTCTGCCATCAAGAAAACTAGTGGTGGTGTCCAAAGAGGTGTTAACTGAGTCCTCTTTATGTTCTTATTAATTTGTGAATGAAGTAGATGAAAACCAACGAGGCAGAAAATGGTTGTAAATGTAAATGCCAATATGCTTAATGATCCGGGGAAACAAGTTCAATTAGAGCTTGTCAGATGAAAATTATTCTGCTAGTTGACCTGTCCATAAACACAAAGAGGCTGGCCAAATACTAACACAAGCTGAGGAATGACTTAATTAAATGGATGAAGGGAAATCCTGAGTAATGAATCTTTAAAGTGATGAAAATCCTCTATTCATTTGCTGGTATAGGAAGCAACCATGGAGTTACGGAGTAGAACTTGCTTGGAGTAGCTATCACAGTATGTATCTTCCAGCAGGATGTCTGAGAACAAAGGACCTGGCTTTGAACTTTGGTTTCGTTACTGACCAACTTCTTTTTTCCATTATAGAATGAGGTCAGTCATATGTCATAACCACACAAGGTCGCTGTAAATATCAAGGGTGTAATAAACAATAATGCATAGCATTCCCCATGTTCTTCACATATGAAAAAAGATTTTTAAAAATGATACCATCTAACACTTATTAACAATAGTGTTAATGTTGTGGATAACGTTAATTCCACCCCTCTCTTTTAGGAATCTTGTTCCATCATGTCACAAAATATTAATTTAAGATTTGTAGATCTAAGCAAATCCCTAGAAATTATGTTGCAATAAGGGGTGCACTGAAATATTGTCATTCAATAGTATTTTCTTATCTATTGAGGAGTATGCTCATTTACTATGGATTGAAAATATTCTTAATGAATAATCAAAACTTAACATGTTTTCTAAATTCTGTTCTGTGGAGACTCAGGAACATGATCTTGCAGTGCTGTATTGGCACAGTGAAAAATGCATATGTGTTGAAATTTAAGAGATGAAATTTCAAATCCAGCTCCACATTTAATTAACTCTGACTGTGGGTCAAATTCCTCATACTCTCTTAACATCGTATTCATAATTTTTGTATAACATCGACTTCATATTGTAATTTAAGATATTACATTAGATTAAATATTGAGAGTTTTATACAGTAGTAAACACAAATTCTTACATTAACTTGCTTTCTCTCATTGATGGCTGTGGGACACACAAAGAAAACAATGCATATTCAAAACTTCTGAAATAATACTTGATATAAAGTTAGCATTCAACAAGTATCAATTCCTTCCCACCCCATCTCTAGGTGTTATTTTAAATGTGCTCTAGTTACTTTACTTATTGTAAGTTCTCTACAGGATGAAAATCAGCTCTAGAGCTGGGTTTATACTGTGCCACTGTGACCTACGTAGAGATTTGGTGAATCCAGAGATAAGACAAAACAAATCCCAAACCAAAAGGCTATCAATTGACTAAACTATTCACCTTGTAGCCAGATGTTTTAGCATTCTATTGACTCAGTTGAGTGTGTTCAGTTTTGTTTAAAATCATTTTTTCTTAGCCTTTTATTCACTCTATAACACCAGAATAAATGTGATTTTCTTTTTCTTTTTGAGACTTGTAAAAACAACAACAACAACAACAGCAACAAAAAATCTACACAACCATTGATAAATAAAGCAAAGAAGAAGTAAGTAAAGCCACATATAAACCAGAAGAGGACATGGCAAAAGAGTTCAAAATGCCTCATGTATGAGGAAATGAAAATACAGGGAGATGCTTTTATATGTTTACATTATATTTCCTGAGCATCTTAATAAGCCCAGTTCACTCAGAGATGGAAGAAAGCATGAGATTTGTTTTAGACAATTGCAACCAAAAGCTGAAATATTGAACTGTTAGAAAGGCGAGACAGTCTGCAAGGAGTGAGTTGTCTACTCCGGCCAACAGAAGAGGCGTAAAACAGATGATGGACCATTTGCAATGTTTTTTTTTTTTTTTGGTGGTGGTAGGTAGGCATCAACTATGCCAGAGGAGACCTGAAATGCCCTGTGTGTAAATGGATTTGGTTTTGTCTCTCTGTCTCTATCTTCCTTTTTCTGCCTCCCTCCACTTTTCCTCTCTAGTCTGAGGTTGGGGAGAAGGCACACAATCTGTTCCAGCAACTGTCCCTCTGCCTCCCCTTTGTTCATTGTTTTTCTGTTTTCCTCTAACCTTGTGAGATGCAAAGCCATTTTACATCCTTTCTCAATTCTAGAAATTATTTTTATTAACCCACTCCACTTATGTTAAAGAACAGACCCTCAGTAAGATTCCTGATTTCCTACCTCTTTTCTCTTTTTAAGACATATTAGAAATGAGATGAAGTAAGGATGCTGTGCTCAGAACCACTAAATAGAATTACATGCATTTAGTGTCAAATAGATAGGCTTCCCAGGTGGCGTTAGTGGTAAAGAAACTGCCTGCCAAAGCAGCAGACATAAGAGATCCGGGTTCGACCCCTGGGTTGGGAAGGTCCCCTGGAGAAGGGCATGGCAACCCATGCCAGTATTTTTGCCTGGAGAATCCCGTGGACAGAGGTGCCTGGAGGGCTATGGTCCATAGGGTCACACAGAGTCAGACATGACTGAAGCAACTTAGCACCAGCACGCAGTGTCAAATAGATTTGGTGGGAAGTCCTGGGTTTATCACTTAAAAAGTTCTGCAATTCAAGTAACATTATTTACCAACCAAATCTTCAGTTTTCTCATTTGTCATCTGGTGGTAATACTTTCTATCTCTTAGTTTTATTACAGAATAAAAGTGAATGTCAATCCCAAACTCCTAGTCTATCCCTCCCACCCCTTTACATCTGGTAACCATTTTGGATTGACATGTACACTCTTCTATATTTAAAATAAATAACTAACAAGGACCTACTGTATAGCACAGGGAACTCAGCTCAAAATCTTGCAATAACCTAAATGAGAAACCTGTATGCAGGTCAAAAAGCAACAGTTAGAACCTTACATGGAACAACTGACTGGTTCAAAATTGGCAAAGGAGAAAAACAAGGCTGTATATTGCTATCTTTTTTATGTAACTTATATGCAGAGTACATCATGAGAAATGTCAGGCTGGATGAATCACAAGCTAGAATCAAGATTGCCAGGAAATATATCAACAACCTCAGATAATACCACTCTAATGGCAGAAAGTGAAGAGGAACTAAAGAGCATCTTGATGAGGGTGAAAATGCTGGCTTAAAACTCAACAATCAGAAAAAATAAGATCATGGCATTTGGTCCCATCACTTCATGGCAAAGAGAAGGGGAAAAAGTAGAGGCAGTGAACGATTTTATTTTCTTGGGCTCCAAAATCACTGTGGACAGTGATCGCAGCCATGAAATGAGAAGACCCTTGCACCTTGGAAGGAAAACTATGACAAACCTAGACAGCATATTAAAAAGCAAAGACATCACTGTGTCAGCAAAGGTCCATATGGTCAAAGCTATGGTTTTGCCAGTAGAATTGTACAGATGTGAAAGTTGAGCCATGAAACAAAGGCTGAGCATCAAAGAATTGCTGCTGTCAAACTGTGGTGCTAGAGAAGACTCTTGAGAGTCCCTTGGACTGCAAGGAGATCTAACTAGTTGATCCTAAAGGAAAATGACTCTAAATATTTATCAGAAGGACTGACATTGAAGCCGAAGGTCCAATATTTAGGCTACCTGGTGCAAAGAGCCGACTCACTGGAAAACATCCTGATACTGGGAAAGATTGAAGGGAAAAGGAGAGGAGGGCAGTAGAGGATGAGATGGTTAGATAGCATCGCTGACCCAATGGACATGAATTTGAGAAAATTCCAGGAGATAATGAAGGACAGGGAAGCCTGGCATGCTGCAGTCCATGGGGTCACAAAGAGTCAGACATGACAGCAACTGCACAACAGCAAATGGGAAAAGAAAAAAAATAGACACATCAGTTCAGTTCAGTCGCTCAGTCATGTCTGACTCTTTGAGACCCCATGAATCACAGCACACCAGGCCTCCCTGTCCATCACCAACTCCCGGAGTTCACTCAGACTCATGTCCATCGAGGCAGTGATGCCGTCCAGCCATATCATCCTCTGTCATCCCCTTCTTCTCCTGCCCTCAATCCCTCCCAACATCAGAGTCTTTTCCAATGAGTCAACTCTTCGCATGAGGTGGCCAAAGTACTGGAGTTTCAGCTTCAGCATCATTCCTTCCAAAGAAATCCCAGGGCTGATCTCCTTCAGAATGGACTGGTTGGATCGCCTTGCAGTCCAAGGGACTCTCAAGAGTCTTCTCCAACACCACAGTTCAAAAGCATCAATTCTTCAGCACTCAGCCTTCTTCACAGTCTAACTCTCACATCCATACATCACCACAGGAAAAACCATAGCCTTGACTAGACGAATCTTTGTTGGCAAAGTAATGTCTCTGCTTTTGAATATGCTATCCAGTGGTCATGTATGGATGTGAGAGTTGGACTGTGAAGAAGGCTGAGTGCTGAAGAATTGATGCTTTTGAACTGTGGTGTTGGAGAAGACTCTTGAGAGTCCCTTGGACTGCAAGGAGATCCAACCAGTCCATTCTGAAGGAGATTAGCCCTGGGATTTCTTTGGAAGGAATGCTGCTAAAGCTAAAACTCCAGTACTTTGACCACCTTATGTGAAGAATTGACTCATTGGAAAAGACTCTGATGCTGGGAGGGATTGGGGGCAGGAGGAGAAGGGGACGACAGAGGATGAGATGGCTGGATGGCATCACTGCCTCGATGGACGTGAGTCTGAGTGAACTCCGGGAGTTGGTGATGGACAGGGAGGCCTGATGTGCTGCAATTCATGGGGTCGCGAAGAGTCGGACACAACTGAGTGACTGATCTGATCTGATCTGATCTAGGTTGGACATAACTTTCCTTCCGAGGAGTAAGCGTCTTTTAATTTCATGGCTGCAGTCACCATCTGCAGTGATTTTGGAGCCTAGAAAAATAAAGTCTGACACTGTTTCCACTGTTTCCCCATCTATTTCCCATGAAGTGATGGGACCGATGCCATGATCTTCGTTTTCTGAATGTTGAGCGTTAAGCCAACTTTTTCACTCTCCATTTTCACTTTCATCAAGAGGCTTTTTAGTTCCTCTTCACTTTCTGCCATAAGGGTGGTGTCATCTGCATATCTGAGGTTATTGATATTTCTCCCGGCAATCTTGATTCCAGCTTGTGTTTCTTCCAGTCCAGCATTCCTCATGATATACTCTGCATATAAGTTAAATAAGCAGGGTGACAATATACAGCCTTGATGTACCCCTTTTCCTATTTGGAACCAGTCTGTTGTTCCATGTCCAGACACATATATATATATGTATAAATGAGTCACTTTGCTGTATAACTGAAACTAATACAACATTGCTAATCAACTTTACTTCAATATAAAATTTTTAAAAAGTGAATGTAAATGGTCTGGTTTTTGTGATTATAGTAAATCAGAGGTTTTATAAAAAATCTTTATGATTTTTATTGGATAATAGCATACTTTCATTTTTATCTGTAAACAAATAAAAAACACTAATTATATTGCAATAAGTAGTGGAGCTATTCTCTAAGTAGTTGGAAAGACAGTGGTACTGGTCATCTAGGTGTGTAAAAGTTAAGGAATTCATGACCCAGATACATTTATTTTTAAGTTATTATCCATACTGGTTTAGTTATTTGCCCAAAGACAAGAAACAAATATTACTCTCTCTTTCAATTTTGTATACTACCGTTCCCCCAAACATTAGAAATTTCCAGGCATATACAGTGGGTTTCTAAAGATTAATTCTTTTATTAATTAGCACAGATTACATTTGGGGTGGGGAAGCATTTTGGTAAGAATTTGCTCAATTGCTAAGTCATGTCCAACTCTGCGACCCCATGAACTGCAGCACATCAGACTTCCCTGTCCTTCACCATCTCCCTGAGTTTGCTCAAACTCATGTCACTGAGTCAGTGATGCCATCCAACCATCTCATCCTCTGTCACCCACTTCTCCTCTTGCTGTCAATCTTTCCCAGAATTGGTAGGAAGAATGTTCAGCTAAGTGAGTTTGGATGTGGAATTGAAGTTCTAGGGTCATAGTTTTAAAATAAGTTTTAAATAGTATACATAAGTTACTCTGCATAAAAAATACACATAAATTTCAGAAAGAGGGTCAAAAAGGAGAAGGACTTGGAGAGAATACAGTAGAAACCACTAATAAAACAGGTGGATGATCCTGCAAAGCAAGATGGTCCATAAGAAATGGGCTCCTGGTGGGCTGAGGGAAGAAATTTTATCAAAAATAATCCAATATTTAATTTTATGTTCTGCTTAAGAAAAAAAGTTCAATTATTCTAAAACCTCAGCAAAATCTTCTCTACACCACATACCTTCTGTCACAGATTTTGCACAAATACCATAAAGGGGCCAATTTCTACCTCTGAGTTGGCATTAACCAAAAAGAAGTAAGAGATAACTTATAGAAATGAAATAATCTAGTGGAATCAGTTACTGAAAGACAGGAACTAGAATGAGAAATCTTTGTGAGGACATTATACTAATTTAAAACCTTAGGCTAGCAACAAGAATACAGACACAATTCCTGGGAATTGTGTAACCCACGGAGTGTGGAATAACCTGCTCCATAGTCAGATGAAGACTTTTATGATGGAAATACTCTTGTGTATCTTCAACATTAAAAACAGCTAATATAACAGAAATAATTTTTTCCCATAGAGAAGTAATTCAATACTGAGTAGAGACTTTGAACATATACAAGTTCTATAAATTTACTGAATAGAAAATTTCTTCTTTCAAAAGGGAATTCCGTTCCACATTTTCAAATGGTAACGATTATAGTGCATAAATCTAGAACTATACACAAGGTCATTTGTGAGAAATGCTTAGTACATTACCTGGCCCAGAAAAGTAAAAGTAAAAGTTTAGTAAATTTTCATTTTAGGAGAGATGATTATTTTTAGTTGTATCTTAACAAATGATATTCAGATACATCTTAGGGAAGAACCTGTACATATTTAGGAAAATACCTTGAAAAATTCTGGAAGTAGAAAATAAGATCTTCAGGACATGGGAGTTTCAAATAATAAACACAATTAGCAGCTGTAGTGATGGAGTTGGGTAATTCAACAGCTCTGTAAAGTTACTGGAGGCCCAGATTCTTTGCATTTTTCTTCCTGGCAACCTCAGGATGTTGGCCATATTTTCTAGGTTGCATAATGGCTGTTAATTTTTATCAGATATTAAAATCCCCTTTAACTTCCCTGCATTCTGAAAAAAAGGTCTATATCAGTTGTGTTTTCTTGTAAGCAATATTTCATTTAATTGAAACAGTCGAAGTATGAAAGTGCAATCACAGAAGAGTTTGTTTTGCTTGTTAAAATGATTGCTCTCGGTACCATTTATCCAAATTTGAAAACATGAGATTAAAATGTTTCTCTGTATCTATGAAACCTCTAAAATGTTACACTTGCTTTCCCAAATTTGAAGGTCAAAATCAAGGGAAAGCATGTGTCTAATACTCTGGAAATTTTTGAGTTTGGTTGTAACCAACGTCCGGAAGATTTTAACTCAAGGTCTTCTGGAGAAAGAAAACAACAAAACAAAAACACAAAACAAAAAGCACCCTGACAGTACATTGCGGTTCACAGTAATAAGGCCAAAGGAACACCATAGGAAACACCCCTGCAGCTTAATCAATGATCAGCCCTCGCACATAAGTCAAAGATGCACTCAATTGCTCCAAATTAGGAATAACTGACGTCAAGAACTGGCCTGATTTCTTACTGGTTTCACACTCTGTTGCCTGCAGTGACAAAGGAATAACAAATTCTTTTCCTCCCAAGGCACAAACTTTATTTTGTGTTATCTTCTTTCTACTTGTATGCTTCCCTGATTTATGCCAAAGGCAAACAAATACATCCAGAGAGACTTTAACAGCAGGATTGATCTCTATGTTGTTATTAGCTAGAGATGACAATAGTGTAGTAATTAATCTTGCATCATTCAGTTCCTGTTCTCTACACAACTTGGAGTACATGATGTTATACATAGTACCACAAAGGGAAAACAGTAATTTTACATACAACAGGGCCAAGAACTTTACACTTTAAATTCTTATTTTCTTGATTTGTGGATTCCTTTGTAAGAGTCCTGCCCATATCTTTGGATATATCAACTATAAAGATAAAATAGCAATTTATTTCAACCTGAACTTTTGGAACAGTCTTTTAATGACACTAAATGATGAGAATTGGGGAGGTTGGGTGAGGCTCATTGATTTTACACTAAGAGAGAAAGAAAAAATATTTTATGCTAAATATTTATTCAAAATTGCACGTGAAAATGTACGCTCTCCTCTTCTCCCACATGTAATACTCATGGAGGAAATGAATTTAGAAACTAATTTGACCCACACAGAAAATGAATAGTTAGCCAGGGAAATCTTATGTTCAGGAAGAGAGGCAAAATAATATTATACTAATTTTTATAGTTATTTCTTTAATAGTTTCTCAAATTACTGAACAGTGTTGACAGGAGCACAGGGACACACTGTGTACTTTGCTCTTGAGAGTAGCAAGGAAGCATGACTTTAGGAGAGAAGTTGTTGAGAACTGAAAAGGAATGGCGCATTCCCCACGTACCACCCAGAGTCATTCCTCTTCAATTTCCCACCCATGGAACCTCATTTACAAGCCCAGACACCTTGGGATGGGATTTTTTTAGTATTTGAAAGGCAGATCCTAGCCATAATTTTTTTCAAGAAATGTCTTAAGAAAAAGTATTTTGAAAAAAAGACAGGATTTATCTAGCACAGAATCTTGCTTGAAAGTCTGACACAGTGTTTCTGAGAAACTATCAGTATTCAAAGTTGAAGTTCTAAAACAGGACTTCCAGAACATCTCTCAGTTGAGATATGCTCCCAACTTCCATTTTCCATGTTTTCTCTATGTTGATCATTGATACTCTTGAAATTCTAAAGCACAGATCCCCAACCTCTGGGATCTAATGCCTGATAGTGCCTGGTGATGTAATAATAATAGAAATAAAGTGTGCAATAAATATAATGTTCTTGAATCATTTCAAAACCATCCCCAACACAGTCCATGGAAAAACTATCTATCTTTCATGAAACTGGTCCCTGGTGCCAAAGAGGGGACCACTGTATTAAAGGATTCCAAGTTGTCAAATTGATTTGTGTTGATACTCCATGAGGCTTCTGTCTCTGCCTTTATCAATTGTGAATTCCTTGACAGCAGGTCATTCATATTTCTATATTCCCAACTATTATTTAGCTATGCATGAAACATAGCTAAATATGTATTTGTTGACTGAACATAAGCTTGAATCAAAGGGGAAAAGTTGAATAAAGTTAAATAGTGTTTCGTATAGCTGATGTATTCTTGGAAGGTTGAGAAGCCTTATATAACATATGTGGCAACTCAGTCAGAATGCTGACTAACCAGAATGCTCCATTACCTTGCCACATAACAGAGTGTGACAGATTTCACAAACTGGTGACCCACATGTCACATTTGGCCTACAGACATGTTTTGTTTGGCCTACAGAGGTTGTTGTTTTTTTTTTTTTTTTAATTTTCAAAGTAGTTGCCAACATGTGAAAGTTGGTAGTTCTCACATTTTAAAGATCCACATTTTCTACTTCTCTTGAGAAAAAAAAAAAGATAATAGTTGTCCCATATGGACATTTCTGCATAGCAATACTTGTTGAGAGCCCCATGGCTACCACGCATTTAAGACAAGTTATGAAAGCCCAATTCTCCACAGTCTCCTTCAGGGAAGCACTCATTATTTTTCAAGCTTACTTGGCTGTTTCATAGAGGCATCTGAGTTTGTCAGTGTCTTAGGAAAAGGCTGTGTGCATAAATTCTCTCTCCAGGTGAGAATACTGGAGTGGGTTACCATGCTTTCCTCCAGGGGATCTTCCTGACCCAGGGCTTGAAGACAAGTGTCCTGTTTCCTGGATTGGCAGGTGGGCTCTTTACCATTTGTGCCACCTGGGAAGCCCAGAGGCTATATGTCTTTCATAAAAAGGGGAAGTGCTCATGGAGAAAAGGAGAAAGGAAGGAATTTTTTTATTTTTCAGTATCCATTAAAAATTACAATCCAACATTTATTTGAACTATTTTGTTTAAGAATTTATTTTGACATATGTGTTCATTCCATCTCCCATTGTTTCTATCCTTGAGAAGTTCTCCTGTACATTTAGCTTGAGTTATGCAGAAATCTCCTAGCTGGTGTTTCTACTTCCTGTTTTTTCCTCTCCAACTATTCTATAAGATCTATAGGTCTATAACAGAAAGTAGAAATATCAGCTAGGAGACCCTATTCCCACAGAGCCTGAGGGATTCCCCACTGCTGACTTAAAAAGTTTAGTCAATGACTTGCTATTCAAGTTCATTCATCATCTGCCTTACATTTCTAAGACTACACATTCACTATATGTTTCCATATATCAATATTGTAACTACCCATAGTTTATGCATAATTTTTCTCATATTCTTTCATCTTCCCATAAATCTTCTTTACTATCAAACTAACTTGTCTCAATACTATACTACTTCCTTGAGGTCTCTCCTCATCTCCCAGCATAAAATATTCTATATTTTACAAGATCCTATAGTAATGTATCTTTAAATTTTTAATAGAGCTCACCATTTTCTGTGTTGTATTACAGTCATTTATGTTAAGATCATATTAAACAACAATAATGAAAATGACATTATTCACTACACTGTTGTATTTTTTAGATTCCACATGTAAGGGATATCAGATGGTATTTGTCTTTCTCTGGCTGACTTATTTCACTTAGCACAACAATCTCCAAGTCCATCCATGTTGTTGCAAATGACACAATTTCATTCTTTTTGAAGGCTGACTAGTATCTTATTGTGTACATACACCATATCATCTTTATCCACCCATTTGTTGATGGACACTTAACTTGCTGTCTTTGTGGTTTTGATTTGCATTTCCCTAATGACAAGTGGTGTTGAGTACATTTTCATGTATCTGTTTGGCATTTGCATGTGATTTTTGAGAAAAGAAAACTGTCTATTCAGATGTCTTGCCCGTTTTTAATTGGGGTTATTTGTGTCTTTTTTTCTTGGCTATTGAATTATAGAATTCCTTATATAATTGGCTAGTAATGACTTATTGGATATATGGTGTGCAAATATTTTCTTCCATTCTGTAGGTTGGCTTTTTGTTTTGTTTTATTTTGTTTTGTTTTTTCTTTTTCTGTGCATAAACTTTTCAGTTTTATATAGATTCACTTATTGTTACTTTTTTGCTTGAGATTTTGGTGTCACATCCAAACAAATGTCATTGCCTCAACAATATCAAGGAGATTTTCCTCTGCGTTTTTCTTCTAGATGTTTTACAGTTAAAAGTTTTATATTTAAGTATTAAATCCACTTTGAGCTAACTTTTCGAGAGAGAGAAGAAGTATCTCATCCAAGTCAAGAGGTGGAGGGTAGATTCAAGCCCTGGTGATCTGATTCCAGGTTCTCTACTCTTTACCACCAGACCATAACTCTTATTTGAATAGCTTAATATGTGCCTAATTGCACTGATTTATATGGATTACCTAATCTGATCTTCCATGAAGCAATAAAATATCCATTTCAGAGAAGCCATTATTTTCCCAAATGTTCCTAACCTTAAGTGACAGAGTTTGGGTTTCAACTCAAATCTAAAATTGTAGGCCTAAATTCTAAATTCCCTCAGAGAATCTTGTTTATTGCCTTTCTGTATCCAAATATTAAGAGGGGAAAGATTTTAAAGTCAACATATCTAGACTAATTGCCATGGTAGCCCTTTAAAAGAGTCAATAAGAAGGGATACCCTACAAGTTTTTAAGGTATTTATCCATCTGTTTGTTATTTGTTCACTTATTAACTAAAAAGACTTCCCTAGTGACTCAGTAGTAAGGAATCTGCCTGCAGTGCAGGAGATCTGGGTTTGATCCCTGGGTTGGGAAGATCCCCTGGAGAAGGGAAGGGCTATCCAGTATTCTTGTCTGGAGAATTACATAGACAGAGGAGCCTAGTGGGTTACAGTCCATGGGGTAACAAAGAGTTGGACACAACTGAGTGACTAACACACTGTTAATTAAAAACAAATAACAAAAAAATGGATAAACACCTTAAAAACTCACAGGGTATCCCTTGCTATTGGATCTTTGAGAAGGCTACAATGAAAATTAGTCTAGATATTTTAACTTAAAAATTTTTCCCCACATATTTTACTCTTAATTTCCAAATTTTCAGCAATGTGAGAAGACTGTGACAGGTTTTCAATCTATGGCTTAGATTCAATGTCTTTCTTTTTTTTTTTTTCTGTGCAGATTCTGAAAGATTGAGTACTACCATCTTAATAATTTACAGATATGAGAGGGACAGAACTTCCTTATATAAGTTTTGAGAAGAAACTCTAGTTAATAGATAAAGGGTGAGTATAACACACATATCAAAATCTGCTGGCAAAAGTTCAGTATTAAAAAAAAAACCCTCACAAGTCATGAATATGTAATATCTTTGTTTATGGATTCCATGATTTAAGAGTGGATTAGCAGAAGAAATATCAGAAGTAGTATTATGGGAAATTCTCTAGTTAGGACTCTGCACTTCCAAGAGTGCAGCTTCGATCCCTAGTTGGGAAACTCAGCCAAAAAAAAAAAAGTTGTATTATGGAAAGACATAGTTGTCTGCTGTGTAGATAATACAAAACTATAGGTTGTACTAATAGTAAATTGCATTCTGGCTACTTAGTATGATACCATTAGCAATGTATTCCTTATGAATTTAGGCTTTAGAAGACTTTTATCCAGTGTACCTATACTAAAGGATCTTTGAGCCATTTCAATGATTGGCAGGGTATAAGTTAACAGACTATGAAGGAGGCAGATTAGTTGGGCTCAAAGCATATTGGTTTTGAGTAAAGTAACACTCAAGTTGAGAGGGTGAACACCATGAAGATAGTAAATATTTTAGTTGAGAGGCTCTAGGAAGTGTAGAGAAAATGGTAAAAGGCACCAGAAAGGATGCCTAAGGCAAGCCTGGCTGATTTTCCAATTTTGCATAAGCTTAGAGTTCATAGGAAAGAGAGTGTTATTCAAGTCAAAATCTGTGGTGGTTTGCACGCAAACAAGTTGATTTCTATCTTTCTTACCACCTCTGCCTTCCAGAGTCTTCATTTAGACATACAAAAATACATTTTATTTCAGTGTGTTGTTCAGTCACTAAGTCATGACCAACTCTTTGCAGCCCCATGAACAGCAGCACTCCAGGCTTCTCTATTCTTCACTATTTCCTTGAGTTTCTTCAAACTGATGTCCAGTTGAGTCAGTGATGCCATCCAACCATCTCATCCTCCGTCACCCCCTTCTCCTCTTGCCCTCAATTTTTCCCAGCATCAGGGTCTTTCCAATGAGACAGCTGTTTGCATCAGGTGGTCAAAGTATTGGAGCTTTAGCTTCAGTGCATTGCAAGAGTTAATATTGATATTTTCAAATAGAAATGTATTATTCTTACTTTTTTTCTGGATTCATATATGCACCCAAGACTCACATACCTTATTCTTTCCCTGATTTTTGATTCATTCTTAATTATCCAGGTGGGGGCCCATTACCATCTGAGTGCCTGTGCTTCACAAACTATGCATATAATTCACTCAGGTTCTCTCTGTTATTTTTGCTGGGAATTTTCCTAAAGACTAACAGAGAGATTGGGGAATTTATCATGTGTGACAATAAACCTGTTGCCTCTTAGTCACAAGTTCAAATGCTGCCCAGCCTCTGGGGGAGGACAAATCAGCAGGAACAGATGCTGTTTTCATCCCACTCATTCCAGTTTTGACACAATGGTTCAGAATATGTGCCAAATATTAACCATTAGCTCACTTCTCTTCCAAATCAATGGTAAGGACATTAGAACTCTAGATCTTTATTTAGCCATCCTTTATGTAAGGTAGATTCCCATATTGTCCATTGGGAGGAGGGGAAAAGAGAGTTAGTGCATCTTCATTCCTTTTCTACAGTGCAATGTTCCTTCCTTAGAATTCTATCAGCTCTACTCTACATAAACCTGCATCTTTAAGTTTATTTATTTTTTTAATAGGAAATAAACTGGCATATGAAAATATACTTGTACTGCATTAGGTATTAAATATGAGGTGAAAAATCAAACGATATAAATATATTTGTGTAAGAGAATCAGACAGTCCTACAATCACAGAGATCCAGTCTGATGTCTTGCTGGACATATTCCATTTTGATTCCCTATGCCCCAGAAAGGGCTGTCCTAGCAGGCTGACCCTTATGAACTGCTTCCATGGAGTCATCTGTCCCCTGGCTCCTGGTTGAGATCAGTCAATGGGAAGGAAGCACAGTCATTATAGAGTTAAACAATATGTTGTTTTGTTGAATATTTCCAAAGAAATTCTCTCTGCTTATTTGCCATGGGATGGCTACATTTCTCTCAAGGCATTTTGTAATCAGTTCAGTTCAGTCACTCAGCAGTGTCTGACTCTTTGCGACCCCATGAATCGCAGCACGCCAGGCCTCCCTGTCCATCACCAACTCCCGGAGTTCACTCAAACTCACGTCCATCGAGTCGGTGATGCCATCCAGCCATCTCATCCTCTGTCGTCCCCTTCTCCTCCTGCCCCCAATCCCTCCCAGCATCAGAGTCTTTTCCAATGAGTCAACTCTTTGCATGAGGTGGCCAAAGTATTAGAGTTTCAGCTTTAGCATCAGTCCTTCCAATGAACACCCAGGACTGATTTCCTTTAGAATGGACTGGTTGGATCTCCTTGCAGTCCAGGAGACTCTCAAGAGTCCTCTCTAGCTTTATGCAATAAAGTCTCACTTCCCATATCAAGATGTATGCACTCTTCTCTCAAAACCTTGCCTTCATCTAGCTGTTTCATTGGAAAGCTATCTAATAAAGCTATAAATTACTGACTTATAATGTCATAATTATTTCTTTGTCACAATTTATTTTGTGGCCTTAAGAATAAACCATTCGAGTCAGTTCTAGTGAGGTAGATGAACCTAGAGCCTGTTATACGGAGTGAAGTTAGAAGAAGAAAAACAAATATTGTATACTAATTAATATATATATGTAATCTGGAAAAATGGTACTGAATGAACCTATTCGTAGGGCAGGAATGGCGATGCAGACATTGAGATTGGACTTGTGGACGCAACGGGGAAGGAGAGGGTGGGATGAATTGAGAAAGTAGCATTGACATATATATACAATCATGTGTAAAACAGATAAATAATGAGAAGTTAATATATATCACAAGGAGCCCAACCTGGCGTCCTGTGATCACCTAGAGGAGTGGGATAGGGGGTTGGGAGAGAGGCTCCAGATGGAGGGAGGCTCAAGAGAGAGGAAGTATATATATATATAGCATATATATATATATAGCATATGTATACTATATATAGATAATATATATAATAAAATGTATATAAGTAATGACTGATCCGGGGTTCCCAGGTGGCGCTAGTGGTAAAGAACCTGCCTGCCAACACAGGAGACATAAGAGATGAGGGTTCGATCCCTGGGTTGGGAAGATCCCCTGGAGGAGGAAATGGCAATCCACTCCAGTATTCTTGCCTGGAGAATCCCATGGACAGAGGAGCCTGGTGGGCTACAGTCTATGGGGTCACAAAGAGTAGGACAGAACTGAAGTGACTTAGCATGCAGCATGCACACATGTGACTGACTCACATTGTTGTATGGCAGAAATCAACACAAACATTGTAAAGCAGTTACCCGCTCCTCACCAAAAAAAAAAAAAGAATAAAGAATGACCAGTTAACTTTTCGGAAGTCTGATCTTAAGAATTTAAGAGTAGGATTGAAATACTCTAGACCATCTAGTATTAAGAGTGTATGACTTTTGATCAGTCCCTACACATCCATTTAATATGAGTCCATTTGCCACACTAAAGCTATCAGAAAAGAACACAAGACTATTACCATAGGACCCACACAAAATCTGAGGATGGAGAATTCCTGAGAACATTTACTCTTTTTTTTTTGTATTATTCAGGGCAAAATGGCTAGTTGATATTTCTTGGCGAGAGTTATATCTTGGCTTACCCTCACAGATACTGTTCAAACATGCCAGATGAAATTTATTTGACTCTATCATAGTCCAACCTGATTATTACACTATAGAGCCAGTAGCAAAACATTAGATAATTTAGAAAAAGCATGAAAAAGGTACTCCAGGTTTTTAAGGCATTCATAGTAATTGGCTGATAAAAGAGATGTTGCATGCATGGGTTACAAAAATTTATTTTATATCAATAAATTTATATATCAAAAAAATATACTCTACAAAAATATATCCTATATTCTATAATCAAGTCTGATACTAAAATATATGTATTTCAGTACTACTATATGCTCTGAAAAGCATTCAAATTTATTTTGGTGGTTTACATAAAGATTTTTGGCAAATAGCTTCCAATTAAGAAAAACAGCATTTGTGACACCAGAACAGAATATAAGTCTTTTACTGAAAGGCCTAATTATCTCTTTAAAAGATTAGTCATCAGCTGATTATGGAAGTAGAGATATTTCTTAATCATAATACACTAGGATTAAAAATGCCTATCATAGTAATATAATGCAATATAATATTTGAGTCTTCTACAGTATCTCTTGTTCAGTGGTTGTATTATACAGGTTTGTATAAGTCAGGTTTGAAGACAGTTCAAAACTGAATGTTCAGTGATGAGTTCTTTTAGATAAAATACAGATTAACTTTTGGAAAAATCTTAGCTAAATGTCGTATGCAATTTAATTAAGTAAGCCAATTACAGTTTGATATGTGTCAATTTGTTCTTACTTCTTCACTAGGAATAATTCACTGGGAACTATGAATTCATTGAGAAAGTAATACTTGCTGCTATAGAGAAACTCTGTAAATGCTGTTCAAGTGAGCAAATGTCCATGACTAAGAGGAAAGTCATGTATTATTATAAATTAAATAGGCATATATTTGAAATTTCCTCAGCATAATTTTTTTTTTTACATTTCAAACTGGACTAATCGTTTATGTTTTAAATCCAAAGTATAAACCCAATGTATTTTCTGAAGGGTGTATCTTATCCAAGTTACCAACATTGAGTCTAGATTTAGACATACTTTTAGACATAATACGTTAATTTTTTTCTTTTTTATTTCACCCAATAACCTTGGTCAATTTTTTTAACCTCACTCAGCTTCATGTTCGTCTTCTGTGAAATACTCATATCAAATAGGACCTACTTGACAGAATATTCTGAAGATTAATTGAGAAATGCACACAAAGCACAAAAGAGCAGGACACTTGACACATAACAGATTTAAAATATTGGCTGCTGTTGCTGTTTTTTTTTTTAATTTGACCCTAGTAATATAAGTAGATTTTTAGAAATCGAAAATGGTTCCATATCCTTACTAGTTTAGAAATGCAAGATTATTGAAAATTCTGAGTATATCAACTCACACATTTGATATTGAATAGAGCGTGGTTTTCTTGCTGGCCAGAAAAAATGCAACATATTCTGTAATATATCTTAGTGGGAAATTAGTTCCAAGGGAAAAAATCTGTCTTTTATGCATAAGGAAGGTCTGGCCAAGCATTTGGGCTCTGCGTAAAATGTGTTCATATATCTTTAGCTAGGACAACGACTACACAATATGTTAATAGCAAACTGCAAGGTCATGGAAACTTTAGGACTTGCACATAAATATGCAAAATGTTCTCAAAAAAACAAAGCATTTGGTGAGTTCTGTTGTTTGAAAATAGGACTGAAAAATGTAAATAACTTTATACCTTGCAGATGTGGGTGGATAGAGGAATAACTAGATGATGAGATTCACAAGTGTTTTCTTGTGACCAAAAAAGAAGAGAAAGAAAAAAAACACTTAGTTGATTGCCTGTGCTGAGATCTAAGATGGGGAAGTCGATGCTATTTCATTTAAACCTGTAAACAACCATGCAGGGTAGGTACTATTACCACTAAGGACAAGGACATTTCTAAAATAGAAAGATGAAATAACGCACTGGGCCATAACTGGGGAAGGACATAGCTGGGATTAACTTGAGTTTATTTTACTTCATAAACTCCATTAAGAGAAACAAGAAAATACCCTACATTCAGGGACCGTGCAGCCCAATCTCCCTGAGAAAAACCTTGATAAATGCCAATTTGATTTTCCAAAGTTTCATCTGGAAACATGGTGAACCTATATATATTCATACCCATATACACCTATATGCACAAACACACACACATACACATAAAGAATATACATATATATGTATATTACATACACCTGGGCTTCCTTGGTGTCTAAGACGATAAAGAATATGCCCACAATGTGGAAGACCTGGGTTCAGTCCTAGGTTTGGGAAGATCCCCTGGAGAAGGGCATGGCAACCCACTTCAGTATTCTTGCCTGGAAAATCCCATGGACAAAGGAGCCAGGTGGGCTTCAGTCCATGGGCTTGCAAAGAGTGGGACAAGACTGAGCGACTAACATATACATATGTGTCAGTATTCTGATACATACAGATTCTGATACAAAATCTGTTCAATTGGCAAATTTATATGACTAGAAAAAAAGTTATTTTTCAAAAACTCCCTTCAGGTATCCTTTTTATCAATCTGGCTAAGATACACGGTGATTGGAAAGAGGTAAACTTTAGGGAACAACCATTGAGAAAGAAAACCAGTGGCCATGAGTGAACCTGAGAAGATCCAGGTACCTGCCTTGTAAAGAGAGTACCCTAAGGACATGACTGTCTACTTTGTCAGGAGGCTTTTGGCTACAAGTGACAGAAAATCCAAATCAAACTGACAAAAAATTAGAACCATTTTGACTAATCTAACAGAAAGTTGAAAGGTAGATCTGATGTTACAAGAGACTAAATCAAGTGATTCTGACTCTATTTCCTGTGAATTTTTTGGCTCTGATCTCCTTGGTGTGTTGACTTCATCCTCAGAAGGGGAGAGATGCCTTTGCAATTCACATCCACTCCTCACATTAGGCAGAGGAAAGCCTTGCCCTTCTTATGTCTCTCTTACAAATGTTTCCCCAAAATCTCTCAGCGAAATCTAGGTTCTGGTTGACACCAGGTGGGGCATTATTTGAACCAGGAGAGGGAACTGTTACACTCACAAAGTAAATGGGACCAGCCAGGAACAAAATTAGTATTCTTTCAGGAAGACAGACAGAGAAGGCAATGGCACCCCACTCCAGTGCTCTTGCCTGGAAAATCCCATGGACAGAGGAGCTTGGTAGGCTGCAGTCCATGGGGTCGAGAATAGTGGGACACGACTGAGCGACTTCACTTTCACTTTTAACTTTCATGCACTGGAGAAGGAAATGGCAACCCACTCCAGTGTTCTTGCCTGGAGAACTCCAGGAACGGGAGAGGCGGGTGGGCTGCCATCTATGGGGTCACACAGAGTCGGACACGACTGAAGCGACTTAGCAGCAGCAGCAACAGCAGTAGGAAGACAGAAGGGATTAGATGATCCACATTTTCCCACTGCACCAACTATTCTGACAATCAGAACACAGAAGATATTCCAGAGAGGTTTGAAAAGAGACCTTAAGCTCAGTGAATTTAGATGGACTTCCTGATTCAGGTCAGTATGTAAAATTAACATTAGAATACATGAAAGGAAAAAGTGATTTATGGGTGGAGAAAATATAAAAGTATCTCTTCATTTAACAAAATATTTTAAAGCATTACCTTTTTTAATTTAGAAATTATTGGTCAGTTGTTCACATTTAGCTGCTTTAGTAAATGATTGTCATGAAGTCGCTCAGTCATGTCCGACTCTTCGTGACTCCATGGACTGTAGCCCACCAGGATCCTCCATCCATGGAATTTTCTAGGCAAGAGTACTGGAGTGGCTTGCCATTTCCTTCTCCAGGGGATCTTACCAACCCAGGAATCAAACCAGGGTCTCCCACATTGCGGGGAGACGCTTTATCGTCTGAGCCACCAGGGAATCAAAGTAAATGATTAGCTCTATTATTATTAAATATATGAGAAATAATAAAATTCTACATAGTTTTGAGAGGAGAACTCACTTTTTGAAACCTAAATATCTTCTAGCGGCAGTATATCTAAATTTTAGGGGCATAATTTTGAAAATTAACAAAACATATGAAGTGAAGTCGCTCAGTCGTGTCCGACCCTTAGCAATCCCATGGACTGCAGCCTACCAGGCTCCTCCGTCCATGGGATTTTCCAGGCAAGAGTACTGAAGTGGGGTGCCATCGCCTTCTCCAATGCATGAAAGTGAAAAGTGAAAGTGAAGTCGCCCAGTCATGTCTGACTCTTAGCGACCCCATGGACTGTAGCCCACCAGGCTCCTCCATCCATGGGAATTGCCAGGCAAGAGTACTGGAGTGGGATGCCATCGCCTTCTCCGAACATATGAAGGGAAAATTTATAAACTCAAAAGTAAAATCTTTATCACAGAATAATAATCTAGCAAATAAAATATACAATTCTGAAACCTCTCCCAATTTAGAAGTTGTTGGAATTCTTTTTCTAAAACATGATGATCCACTAAATTATATTTGTTGCTAATCTTTAATTTTTAGATTTGTTGCTAATCTTTAGATTTTTAAAATTCAAATTTCGTCATAAACTTTTTTAAAAAATTAGAAAATCCTCAATACTCAGAAATGTTAAATGAAAACATTATAGTGATTTATTATCTTACCATCCCAGCAATAAGCATTGTTAATATTTGAGCACATTTTTAATCTATTACATTTTTTTTTTTAACAAAGAAGCTTCCATAATGCTTTACATTTGCTTATGTTTGTTCTGGTAACTTAAAAACTACATTTTGATCATTTTTCCAAACAAAAAATTGAAAATTATTTTAATTGCTGCAGTTTTCCAATATCTCTCTTTCATAGAGCTATTATTAGATTCTCAACATCACAGAACTTGCCCTGACCTGGTCAAACAACTCTCAAGCAATTTATAAGGGCTACATGACATTATCACTTGTAATACAAAGTGATAATACTATGACACTTGTAGGGAAGGTCTACTTTTCTATTTAAACTTTTTTTTTTAATTCTAATTGTCAGATTTCTTCCCTCTTAGCAAGAGCTCTTTCAACTCAGAAATATTAATTTCTATTCACAACTCCCCTGAAATATGGAAACAATTAAATGATGGACAGTAATTTTTGTGTTCATGATGTCTTTGAAATATTTTTTAGTTTGTTACTAAGAAAGTAATTTGTGGGCCAAATTGGGTACTATGAGGTTATTTTCAAGTAAGTACCTGCAGATATTTTTATAATTGCATTCTGTCTAATTTTTATTTGATAATTATTTGATACATCACACTCACTGAGACATCCGGAATGGAGTAACCATTATCTAGACAATTAATGAGTTACATTGCCTCTCCTACCTCACTCGAATACTTTGCTCCATCCTGTGCCCAGACTCTGCTTTTTGCAAGTAAACAATTAGGAATATTTCTGGAATCTCCATAACTTTTCATCTATTATAGGAAATAAATGTTAGATCTTCTAATGGAAATATTTAGCTCTATCTTGATTCTCAGACTGATTGTAGCCATGAGTCATGAAATGTGCTTTCAAACATAGTAAAATAAAATACTGTAATATTTTAGATTTATATTCTATGACACATCCCATTTCACCTCACATTGTCGATAATTTTATTAAATTTCATCCTCTTGCTTGACTGTAAACAATTCTAAGACAGTGGTCAGGTCTTAGTTACATTACTATTCCTGGCAGGGTTCTGCAGTCAATATAGTTTTTATTAAATTAATAGAAATCAGGGACAGGAGAAGAAGATTTATAGTCACAGAAGTATAACAATAGTCGTGTGTCTATATCTCTTACTTTAAGATGTGAGTTTGGGGGAGAATGGATATCTGTATCTATATCTATATCTATATCTATATCTATATCTATATATATATATATATATATCTCCATGCTGCTGCTGCTGCTGCTGCTAAGTTGCTTCAGTTGTGTCCAACTCTGTGCGACCCTGTAGATGGCAGCCCACCAGGCTCCACCATCCCTGAGATTCTCCAGGCAAGAACACTGGAATGGGTTGCCATTTCCTTCTCCTATGCATGAAAGTGAAAAGTGAAAGTGAAGTCGTTCAGTTGTGTCCGACTCTAGTGACCCCATGGACTGCAGCCTACCAGGCTCCTCTAACCACGGGATTTTCCAGGCAAAAGTATTGGAGTGGGGTGCCATTGCCTTCTCCACCCAAAGACATTACAGGAAAGTAAATCAATGGAACAAAATCTGTTATGAACACAGACACAGAAATACTTAACATAATGAGTCAAGCGATACAAAATTATACTGGCAAAATAAAGGAGAAAAACTATGGTAATTTTTAAAAACTGCAGAAAAAGCACTTGATAAAATTCAATACCCATTCATAAGAACCATAATGAAAAAAAAAAAACCTCAAACTAGGAATAATACAGAATATTCTCAAACTGGGAAAAGTCATAAAAAAAAAAAATTACACCTACTGTTATAATGGGATAACTGGAATAATTTTCTATAAGATCACCACCAACAACAACCAAACATGGTTTGGGAGGTCCTGATCAACGCAGTTAATCAAGAAATAGAGATAAACAGACTAGAAACAAGAAATAAGCTTATTTTTATTTGCAGAAGTGATGATCATCTACCTGGAATAAACTAAGGAAACTACAAAAATGTTTCTAGAACTAATAAGTGGGTTTAACAAGGTTATAAGATAAAAGGTTATAATGGGTATAAATATTTGCAAAGCAAATATTTGATAAAGGTACTATATCCAAAATATGTAAAGTATTCTCAAAATTTAGTGATAAGAAAGTAAACACCCAATTTAAAAAAAATGTGCAAAAGATTCTAACAGACTTTTCACCAAAGAGAATGTGAAAATGATAGTTTATTTTAAAAAAAAGCTTAACATTGTTAATTATAAAAATTCAAATGGAAACATGAGAAACCACTACACACAAGAAAGACGAAAAATTTTAAAAATTAGAACAATGGACAAAACCAAGCCCTGGCAAAGATCTGGAACAATTGAAACTTCCACACACTGCTGGTGGACTTCAAGTGTTTACAGTCACTGGGGAAAAACAATATAATAGTTTCTTTCCTATATGATTAAACATATATCTACTACATGATCTAGCAATTCCACTTCTAGGCATTTACCCAAGGGAAGTGAAAATATTTGTCCACATGAAGATATGCACGCAAATGTTTGAAGAAGTTTATTTATATCTGCCAAAACAATTTAAATACCTTTCAACCTGGAACAGGTAAACAAATTATGATATATACATACAATGAAGTACTACTCAACCTTAGAATTTTATTAACAACCAATACACAAAACAAAATACAAAAATTTCAAAATGATCATACTAAGTGAAGCCAGACACAAAAGATTACATATTGTAAAACTGCATCTATCATATCATTTTAGAAAAGCCAAACCAACAAGGACAGAGAACAGATCAGCGGTAGCCAGGAGTTGGATCCAGGGATAAGAACTGATGGCAGGGGTACAGGGAGGGAACTCTTCAGGGTTATAGAAATATTCTGTATTTTGATTATGGTTGTATGTCTATAAATATTTGTTCAAATGTATTGCTTTATTGGAGAAGGAAATGGCAGCCCACCCCAGTATTCTTGCATAGAGAATTCTGGGGAAAGAGAAGTATGGTGGGCTGCTGTCCATGGGTTCGCACCAAGTCGGACACGACTGAAGCGACTTAGCATGCCTGCATGCCATTGGAAAAGGAAATGGCAACCCACTCCAGTGTTCTTGCCTGGAGAATCCCAGGGACAGAGGAGCCTGGTGGTCTGCCGTCTATGAGGTTGCACAGAGTTGGACACGACTGAAGTGACTTAACAATAGCAGAAGCAGCATGGCTTTATATACATGAAATTTGTGAATAGTATTGTATGCAAATCATATTTCTATGAAGTTATCTTAAAAATGTCAAGGAGAATGAAAAAAATTATATTAACCATCTTGTCTAATTTGGGCTGAATGTAATGACTAAACATAAAATTTATCTCTAAGTTTACTATCAGTTAAGGTAAAAAGAAAAGCAAAATATATTGTTAGGCTCCTCTGTCCATGGAATTCTCCAGGCAAGAATACTGGAGTGGGTTGCCATTTCCTTCACCAGAGGATCTTCCCGACTTAGGGATTGAATCTGGGTCTCCCGCATTTCAGGCAAATTCTCTACCATCTGAGCCACCAAGGAAGACATTGTCCATTATAGAACTGTATCTTACTCATCATAGGTTAAGAAAGGAATGTATCACATAAGTTTTTAAAAACTCTCTTGGTGATTTTACAAAAATATTTTTCGTATGTCACATAGCCTTGATAAAAAGCAAAGAGATATCATTAACATATCACCCACTTGCTCCAATTCATTAGAGAGTTTTAAGTTATTCCCAGAAGTGAAGTTTTTCTCAGAATACATAGAGGGATCAACAGGAAATAACTCCTCAGAGTCAATGTTGGTTAAGTATGTAATATGGTTATTTGGGTACTACACCATTTCCAGTAAAGTGACTTAAGTGTTTTCTGCTAAACTCTTGGTCTTCCCTGGTGGCTCCATGGCAAAAGAATCTGCCTGCAATGCAGGAGACACAGAAAATGTGGGTTCTATCCCTGGGTCGGGAAGATCCCCTGGAGAAGGAAATGGCAACCTGCTCCACTATTGCCTGGAGAATCCCATGGACAGAGGGGCCTGGTGGACCACAGTCCATGGGTCACAGAGAGTCAGATGCGACTGAAGCAACCGAGCACGCATTCACTAAACTCAGAGACAGTGTTTTCTGCTAAAGTCAGAGGTAGTTCTCAAGTTTTCAGCCTCAGGGCCTTCCCTTATCTGTCTTGTGAGTGGCAGAGACTTAGAAAAACCCCACATGTGCATTCACAAAGCATCTGTAATCTATTAAATGGAGTTATTTCTGACATCAATCACATCTAAGTTAGTTCTGCCTGGGTAACATTTTTGAATTTGGACAGAGTTGCTGAATAAATCTCATAAAAATTATTGTCACATTTCCAACACAAAAGAGTAAAATTTGAGCTACATTGGAAAATCGTTTTCACCTATGACCCAGATTTCATTAGTAGAGCTACATAGTCATCTTTTAACAGCTATTTCTCCTGCCTTGGTCCAACCAGCCAACATCTTTGCAGGTAAGAAAAAGCAGGATCCAAATCTGACCAAACTTGCTTTTTCAAATTCCACTAGTTGGTTTTTACTTTAATTTCCTTTTATGATCACTTTATGTAAATAAAATTCACAAGACAGAAACTTTCCATTCTTGCGAAGAAATGTCATTTGTATTCTTTCTTGCATTTCTTGTTTTTTTGACTTTTGTTCCCAGTCAGCATTCCTGGAAAGTCACAGATTGACATACAGAGAATAACTGTTGAATTATTGATTCTTGTATTTGACAAATATGTATTGACATTCTATGTTCTATGCTCCATATTCAAAGATAAATAAGACCCAGTTCTGACCTCTAAGAACATTTTATTACAGTAAAGAAGATAGACAGGGAAATAAATAATCATGAGACAATGTCACAGTATTCTAATAGATAGTCCTCATATCAGAATGTTAATAAACAAAAAGTTATTGGAAAGGAGATGCGGACATAGAGAACAGACTTATGGCCAAGGGTAGGGGGAGGGAAAAGAGGGTGAGAAGAATAGAGAGAACAGCATGAAAGCATATACACTGCCATACGTAAAATAGATAGCCAGTGAGAATTTGCTATATGACTCAGGGAACTCAAACTATGGCTCTGTAACAACCTAGAGGGCTGAGAAAGGGTGGGAGGTGGGAGGGAGGTTCAAGAGGGAGGGGACATGTGTACACCTGTGGCTAATTCACGTTGATGTATGGCAGAAATCAAACCAATATTGTAAAGGAATTACCATTCAGTTAAAAATAAATTTATTTAATAAATTAATTAAAAATAAATAATAACAACAAAGAAACCTTAGGGGGAAAAAAAGGCAATCAGTTTAGTATAGTCACTCAGCTGTGTCTGACTCTTGTCACCCCATGGACTGCAGTACGCCAGGCTTCCCTGTCCATAAACAACACCTGGACCTTGCTCAAACTCATGTCCATTGAGTTAGTGATGCCATCCAACCATCTCATCCTCTGCCATCCCCTTCTCTTTCTGCCTTCAATCTTCCTGAGCATCAGAATCTTTTCCAGTGAGTCAGTTTTTCCTATCAAGTAGCCAAAAATTGGAGTTTCAGCTTCAGCATCAGTCCTTCCAATAAATATTCAGGACTGATTTCCTTTAGGACTGACTGGTTGGATCTCCTTGCAGTCCAAGGGACTCTCAAGAGTCTTCTCCAATACAACAGTTCAAAAGTATCAGTTCTTCAGTGCTCAATTTCTTTATAGTCCAACTCTCACATCCATACATGACTACTGGAAAAACCGTAGCTTCGACTAGATGGACCTTTGTTGGCAAAGTAATGTCTTTGCTTTTTAATATGTGGTCTAGGTTGGTCATAGCTTTTCTTCCAAGGAGCAAGTGTCTTTTAATTTCATGGTTGCAGTCACCATCTGCAGTGATTTTGAAGCCCCCCAAAATAAAGTCTCTCACTGTTTCCATTGTTTCCCCATATATTTGCCAAGAAGTGATGGGACCAGATGTCATGAACTTAATTTTCTGAATATTGAGTTTTAAGCCAACTTTTTCACTCTCCTCTTTCATCAAGAGGCTCTTTAGTTCTTCTTCACTTTCTGCCAAAGGGTGGTGTCATCTGCATATCTGAGGTTATTTATATCTCTCCTGGTAATCTTGATTCTAGCTTGTGCTTCATCCAGCCTGGCATTTCACATGATGTATTTTGGCTATAAGTTAAATAAACAGGGTGACAATATACAGCCTTGACATACTCCTTTGCCTTTTTGGAACCAGTTTATTGTTCTATATCCAGTTTTAACTGTTTCTTCTTGACCTGCATACAGATTTCTCAGGAGGCACATCAAGTGTTCTGATAATCCTATCTCTTTCAGAATTTTCCACAGTTTGTTGTGATCCACCGTCAAAGGCTTTGGCATAGTCAATAAAGCAGAAGTAGATGTTTTTTCTGTAACTCTCTTGCTTTTTCAATGATGCAATGGATGTTGGCAATTTGATCTCTTGTTCCTCTGCCTTTTCTAAATCCAGTGTGAACATCTGGAAGTTCACGGCTCCTGTACTGTTGAAAACTGTACATGAACCTGTATATGTTGAAGCCTGTACCTGTTGAAGCTTTGGAGAATTTTTTACTTTGCTAATATGTGAGATGAGTGCCTCTTGAGAAATCTATATTCAGGTCAGGAAGCAACAGTTAGACCTGGACATGGAACAGCAGATGGGTTCCAAATAGGAAAAGGAGTATGTCGAGGCTGTATATTGTCACCCTGCTTATTTAACTTATATGCAGAGTACATCATGAGAAACACTGGGCTGGATGAAGCATAAGTTGGAATCAAGATTGCTCAGAGAAATATCAATAACATCAGATATGCAGATGACACCATCCTTAGGGCAGAAAGTGAAGAAGAACTAAAGAGCCTCTGGATGAAAGTGAAAGAGGAGAGTGAAAAAGTTGGCTTAACCTCAACATTCAGAAAACTAAGATCATGGCATCTGGTCCCATCACTTATGACAAATAGATGGGGAAACAGTGGCTGACTTTATTTTGGGGGGCTCCAAAATCACTTCGAAGAAAGCTGAGCACCGAAGAATTGATGCTTTTGAACTGTGGTGTTGGAGAAGACTCTTGAGAGTCCCTTGGACTGCAAGGAGATCCAACCAATCCATCCTAAAGAAGATCAGTCCTGCGTGTTCACTGGAAGGACTGATGTTGAAGCTGAAACGCCAATACTTTGGCCACCTGATGTGAAAAGCTGACTCACTTGAAAAGACCCTGATATTAGGAAAGATTGACGGCAGGAGGAGAAGTGGACGACAGATGAGATGGTCGGATGGCATCACCAACTCAATGGACATGAGTTTGAGTAAACTCAAGGAGTTGGTGATGGACAGGGAGGCCTGCTGTGCTGCAGTCCATGGGGTTGCGGAGAGTCTGACATGACTGAGTGAATGAACTGAACTGAACTGGAGTGCCATTGTGCAGTAGTTTGAACATTCTTTGGCATTGCCTTTCTTTGAGATTGGAATGAAAACTGACCTTTTCTAGTCCTGTGGCCATTGCTGAGTTTTCCAAATTTGCTGGCATATTGAGTGCAGCACTTTCACAGCATTGTCTTTTAGGATATGAAATAGCTCAACTGAAATTCCATCACCTCTACTAGCTTAGTTTGTAGTGATGCTTCCTAAGGCCCGCTTGACTTAGTGTTCTGGCTCTAGGTGAGTAATCACACCATTGTGGTTAAATGGATCATGAAGTTCTTTTTTGTATAGTTCTTCTGTGTATTCTTGCCACCTCTTCTTAATATCTTATGCTTCTGTTAGCAGAAGAATATTATTATTATTATATAATTATACTGCAAGGAGATCCAACCAGTCCATTCTGAAGGAGATCAGCCCTGGGATTTCTTTGGAAGGAATGATGCTGAAGCTGAAACTCCAGTACTTTGGCCACCTCATGAGAAGAGTTGACTCATCGGAAAAGACTCTGATGCTGGGAGGGATTGGGGGCAGGAGGAGAAGGGGATGACAGAAGATGAGATGACTGGATGGCCTCACTGACTCGAAGGACATGAGTCTGAGTGAACTCCGGGAGTTGGTGATGGACAGGGAGGCCTGGCGTGCTGCGACTCATGGGGTCGCAAAGAGTTGGACACGACTGAGCGACTGAACTGAACTGAATAATTATAAGAATATTATTATTGCATAATAATAATAAGCTATTGGAATGTAACAGCTAAAACACAATAGCCAGAGGGAGCTGAAGGTTTCCAAAGTATGTAACAGCAGAGCTATTAGAGTCTGAGGTGATAAGGATGGCCCTCCAATCAGAAGAAACAACTTGTGCACAAATAACTAATTAGAAAAGTACCTGGTGTGTACATTATTACTGATAATAATGAAAACTTATGTACTAGAGTTCAGGGTAGTATACATTCATTTACTGAACTAATATTTATTGAGCAATTACTGTGCATCAGGCATAATTCTAGTCACAGAAGATAAAATAGAACAAAAGTAGAAAAAAAAAAAGGGCCTGTTCCTTTGGAGTTTATATTCTAACTAGAGGAGAAAAATAATTCTTAAGAATTCAGAGTGCATCAAATGGTGGAAAGCTCCATAGAGAACATCTTAAAAAGGAATGAGGATAATTCAAGAATGACTCCAAAAGTTGGGTCTAAGCAATTGTAAGGATGGAATTATCATTCTCTAAGTTGGAAGTCCCTAAGTCATTCCAAAGTTTTTGCAACCCCATGGACTGTAGCCCACCAGGCTCCTCTGTCCCTGAGATTTCTTAGGCAAGAATATTGGAATGAGTTGCTATTTCCTTCTCTAAGGGATCTTCTCAGCCCAGGGACTGAACCCACATCTCCTGCATTGGCAGGTGGATTCTTTACCACTGATACACCTGGAAGCCCAAATTGCCACCCACCTTATTTAACTTATATGTGCAGAGTACATCATGCAAAATGCCAGGCTGGATAAATCACAAGCCAGAAGCAAGACTTCCAGGAGAAATATTAATATCAATAACATCAGGTACACAGACTCTAATAGCAGAATACGAAGAACCAAAGAGTCTCTTAATGAGGGTGAAAAAGGGAAGTGAATAAGCACACTTGAAACTCTTCATGCAGTTTCACTCATAAGATCATGGCATCTGGTCCCTTCATTTCATGGCAAATAAAATGGGAAAAAGTGGAAGCAGTGACAGATAATATTTTTTTTTGGCCCCAAAATCACTGCAGATGGTGGTTATAGCCATGAAACACTTGCTCCTTGAAAAGAAAGCTATGCCAAGCCTAGATAGCATATTGAAAAGCAGAGACATCACTTTGCCAACAAAGGTCATTTTAGTCAAAGTTATGGTTTTTCCAGTAGTCATATATGGATGTGAGAGTTGGACCATAAAGAAGGCTGAACACCAACGAATTGATGGTTTTGAATTGTGGTGTTAGAGAAGACTCTTGAGAGTCCCTTGGACTGCAAGGAAATGAAACCAGTCAATCCTGAAGGAAATCAACTCTAAATATCCATTGGAAGGACCACTGCTGAAGCTCCAATGCTTTGACCACCTGATGTGAAGAGCTGACTCATTAGAAAAGACTCTGATGCTGGGAAAGGTTGAAGACAAAAGGAGAAGAGGGTGGCAGAAAATGAGATGGTTGGATGGCATCACCAAATCAACAGAGATGAGTTTGAGCATCTCCAGGAGATAATGGAAGACAGAGGAACCTGGTGTGCTATGGTCCATGAGGCTGCAAAGAGTCGGATACAATTTAGCGATTGAACAACAACAAAGTTTGGAATACTTTTGTTGCTGTTGTGTTAGTGGATCAGTCATGTCCGACTCTTTGCCACCCCATGGACTCGCGTGACCCCATGTAGCCCACCAGGCTCCTCTGTCCATGGGATTCTCCAGGGAAGAATACTGGAGTACTTAAGAAGAAGCAAATTTGGAATAGATAATTATCAAGAGTTTCATTTTGGATAATAGATTTTCAAAATCTACTAGGGACACAAGTTAAGATCCTGAGCAAAGAGTTGGGTGCAAGTAAACAAGACTTCAGAGAGTGTTCTTGGATTGAGATATGCATTTGTGGGTTTCCAACCTTTACATTTTAGTTTTATTTATATTTATGTATTTAATTGGAGTATAACTGCTTTGCAATGCTGTGTTAGTTTCTGCTATACAACAATGTGAATCTGCTATAATTATACATGTATCACCTCCCTCTTGAGCCTCCCCCTCCACCCCCCCATCCCACTTCTCCAGGTCATCACAGAGCTCGAGCTGAGCTCCCTGTGCTATACAACTATTCCACTTGCTTTCTATTTTACACATGTGTGTGCATGCATGTGTGCTCATTCGTGTCCAACTTTTTGCAACTCTATAGTCTGGGAACTATCAGGCTCTTTTCTCCATGGAATTTTCCAGGCAAGAATAGTGGAGTGGTTTGCCATTTCCTACTCTAGGGGATCTTCCCGACCCAGGGATGGAACCAATGCCTCTTGCGTCTCCTGCGTTGGCAATCATGTTCTTCATCACTGTGCCCCTTGGGTAGTGTATATATGTCAACGCTACTCTCTCAATTTACCGTACCCTCTTTTCTCCGCTCACATGTCCACAAGTCCATTCCCTACATCTGCGTGTCTGTTCATGCCCTGCAAATAGGTTCATCAGCACCATTTTCCTAGATTCCATGTATATGTTTTGGTATACTATATTTGTTTTTCTCTTTCTGACCTACTTCACTCTGTATGACAGACTCTAGGTTCATCCACATCATTCCAAATGACCCAGTTTCACACCTTTTTGTGACTAATATTTCATTGTATATATGTACCACATCTTCTTTATCCACTCATCTGTTGATGGACATTTAAGTTGCTTCTCCATGGCATTTTAAATCATAAGGGTTGATGAGACATGTGATGTGAAAGAGTGTCAGTGAGTGAATCTAGAGAATAAGTAGAAAACAGATACAAAGGGTCATTGTACCAAGATTTGAAGTTTGACCATAATCCCATCAAAACTGAAATCAACTAAAGCTTCAAAGAAATAATAATTTGAAATTGCTGACTTCATTTAAAATATGTTAGCAATGGGCCTCAAAGGTTAAAATTTGGATGGAAGGAAGATAATTACATCATGAGGTCCAGATAAAAGATGGGGGGGGCAAGTAGAGATGGAGAAGAATTGTGGGCTTCAGGTGTTTGTTCTAAGGTAAAATCACAGGCTTGATGACTGACTGGATGTGCAGAGGATGTTGTGGGAAAGTAATCTGCAAATCATTTAGTGTTCCATGGAGAGAGCCATTGTTATTTATAATTATTAATTTTATGTGTCTACTTGACTGGACTAAGCAATGCCCAGATAACTGGCAAAACATTTCTGGGTGTGTTTGTGAGAGTGTCTCTGGAAGAGATTATCATTTGAATCAGTAAACTAAGCAAAGAACAAACATCGCCCTCACCAATATTGGTGAATATCATCCAATCCAATTTATTTACAGCCTGAAGAGAGCAAAAAGGCAAAAGAGGGGAGAATTCAGTCTGCTTGAGCTCATTTTCTCCTGCTCTTGGACGTTGGAGCTCCTCATTCATGAGCTTTTGGTCTCAGACTTAGACTATCGTACACCCAATTTTCAGCCTTTGGACGCTGACTCAATTACACCTAGCTTTTCTTGTTTTCTCTAGCCTGAAGAGGGCAGACTGTGGGACTTCCAACCCTTCAGTTCTATCCAGAACTCTATTCTATGAAGGTCTATTTCTCTGGAGAACCCTGACTAATACTGATAGTAACTGGAGAGAAAGTAGGAGTCTAAAATAATGAGATTTTGATCTCCAAAGCCCTAAAGAAATGTTTTATTTTTATCTATTTACTAGTTTGGTAAATATTATTTTGTTTGATAAAGATTTCCTTTAAAAAATGTTTGAAAAGACTTGCATAGGTGATAAGTTCTTGTTTTGGTGTATAAGGTGACAACATTGACTAGGAGTATACTTGGAGTCAGATGCCAGGGCAGTTAACCTTCATTTTTCACATTATGAGATCCACCAGAGTATTACTGTAGAGCTATGTAAAATGAAGAACCACAATATGGTCCAAGATATTCTTCAAGAAGTTCTCATGCCTTTTGGTGGGTGGGGGGCGGGGTGTGGGGAGGAGGATGAGAAAAATCAAAGCAAGTAATGGAGGATGGTTATACAAAATTCAGTGGTGGAAATGCTGTTTTGTGTGTCTCTCCTCTGTTAATCATTGACACATTGACTCAAAACCTACCAAAGTAATTTAAGCATGTCTCCTCAAATTAGTCTCATTTGCTGGAATCAACCAGGTAACTATTAACACAAATAGGTAGTACAGATAGAAAAAGTGAAAGCAAAGAGATGAAGGAAAAACTTCAAAGTTAATCAATATATGTGTTTCATAATATCAAAGTATGAAAACACAACCTTAGAGAATTTTTCAAGGGGTCAGGATTATTTCAGAAAATATTCTCAGAAGAAAGAAATGCTTTTGCTCACTCTCCCAAAGAAGACAGGGAGTGGATTGGGGAAGGAGAGTGGAGTGATGGATAGGCCAAGGGGTGTTGCAGGTATTTCCAGTGATATTTCTAAATTTAGGACTTACCAAGAATGGCCCTTCAGTGAAACCATTTGGAAATTGGGACTTTAATAGGTTTTGATCTTCAGGCAGATCTATATGCAGAGTACATCATGAGAAACGCTGGGCTGGAAGAAACACAAGCTGGAATCAAGATTGCTGGGAGAAATATCAATAACCTCAGATATGCAGATGACAGCACCCTTATGGCAGAAAGTGAAGAGGAACTAAAAAGCCTCTTGATGAAAGTGAAAGTGGAGAGTGAAAAAGTTGGCTTAAAGCTCAACATTCAGAAAATGAAGATCATGGCATCTGGTCCCATCACTTCATGGGAAATAGATGGGGAAACAGTGGAAACAGTGTCAGACTTTATTTTTGGGGGCTCCAAAATCCCTGCAGATGGTGACTGCAGCCATGAAATTAAAAGACGCTTACTCCTTGGAAGGAAAGTTATGACCAACCTAGATAGCATATTCAAAAGCAGAGAGATTACTTTGCCAAAAAAGGTCCATCTAGTCAAGGCTCTGGTTTTTCCTGTGGTCATGTATGGATGTGAGAGTTGGACTGTGAAGAAGACTGAGCACTTAAGAATTGATGCTTTTGAACTGTGGTATTGGAAAGACTCTTGAGAGTCCCTTGGACTGCAAGGAGATCCAACCAGTCCGTTCTGAAGGAGATCAGCCCTGGGATTTCTTTGGAAGGAATGATGCTGAAGCTGAAACTCCAGTACTTTGGCCACCTCGTGCGAAGAGTTGACTCATTGAAAAAGACTCTGATGCTGGGAGGGATTGGGGGCAGAAGGAGAAGGGGATGACAGAGGATGAGATCGCTGGATGGCATCACTGACTCAATGGACGTGAGTCTGAGTGAACTCCAGGAGTTGGTGATGGACAGGGAGGCCTGGTGTGCTGTGATTCATGGGGTCGCAAAGACTGGGACACGACTGAGCAACTGAAGTGAACTGAACTGATCTTCAGGCATATTCATTTATTTTCTATAACATTATTTAAGACAAAATAAAATCTGAGTCTTTCTGTATCATCCTGAAGTCGGTGTGGTAGCCACAGTGGTGGTTGTCAACTATGGCTGCATATTAGAATCAGCTAGGGAGCTAAAAAAAAAATCATACTAGGCCCTACTCCAGAGCTCTGAGGAAGGCAAATATCCCAGTTGCTTCTAACCTTTACCCATGTTTGAAAGGGCTTCCCTGGTGGCTCAGCTGGTAAAGAATCTGCCTGCAATGTGGGAGACCTGGGTTAGGAAGATCCCCTGTTGAAGGGAATGGCTACCCATTCCAGTATTCTGGCGTGGAGAATTCCATGGACTGTATAATCCATGGGGTCACACAGAGTTGGACACAACTGAGTGACTTTCACTTTTCACTCATGAAAGCAGTTCCTCAAGTGACTTAGAAGAATGTGATGGGTATTTGGCTGGTTGGGTTGCAGTCTGCTCTCTATTTATTAATTTGGATGTTAATGACGATAAAGCAAAGGATTCACACAACTTTTTTAAGGAGTTGGGGAGTAGGGAAATGCACAGGACAATCAAATTAACCTTCAAAATCTTTGGTGAATCCCCTTCATGATTAGAAACATGAACATCTAAGTGCCAGCCCCATTATGAACTCTGCCATTCAGGTCAATGAGTATGTTGGCTTTCTACGTGCACAGATGTGGCATGAAGCAGGCATAGCGAACAGATTCAGACAGAAAGGATGTCTCATAGCCTTCTGAGACCTGAATTTTCATCTCCAAGGTTAGAAGCAATTTCCATCAGCTGGCTAACTTCCCACCAATCTAGATGACAGCTGATGCCCACTAGCTTCTCAGGTGGAGGCTTGTTCTTTGGCATTTATGGAATGGTTGTGATAGAAACGAAGACAATGAAGCTACAAAGAATTATGTTATTAGTGGTATGTTTCTTTGGGCATTTATTTTTTGCAATAGGAAGAACAACGTCTTCTTTTTCCTCTTTCACTATGATCTGGCACCCAACACCTGTATGATTTCATTTCCTATCACTCCCCCTCACACTCCAGGCATACGGGCTTCTTGCTGATTCTCAAACACACCCAGAATGGTTAAATCTCAAGGCCTTTTCTCATGTCTCCTGTTAGAACTACTAACTCCTGATGCCTTCATAGGCAAGATTTGTTCCCTCATTTTCTGTTGGATGTATGTTCAAAAGTCACCTTATTGGAGACAATTTCCCAGACTACCTGTATAAACCAAGAATTCATTAACCCTCCCCTTTCCTTTTTTCCATTACAGTGTTTTCTATTTCTCCCTTAACACCTACTACCATCTGAGATGACAAATATTTGCTTTTCATCTGATTCCTTGCACTAGAATATCAGCTCAAGGGCTTTGTGTACTTTTTTTTTTTTTTAACTGCTAATTCCCAGTGCTGGCACATAATACACATTCAATAAATCTGCTATATGAATGAATGGACTGATGTGTCTTTCAAACTGTTTGGAAATGACAACATGTGACTGTGGCAGATTATCTTTTCTAGACATGGCCACGAGAATATCTCCTACATAGCCTCTCACAATGAGGCTAAACACTGCTCCCATCAACAGCTAGGGTCTGTTTTCCCTCCCTTGAGTTTGTGACACTACGTGACCTCCAGAATTAGTGCATGAAAAGCAATACAGTTTCCATCAGGTTCTCTTGAGATGCTTGCCTTTAGAACACAGTCACCAGGCAGTGCGTGCTAAGTCGCTTCAGTCCTGTCTGACTCTGTGTGACTCTGTGTGACCCAATGGACAGTAGTCTGCCAGGCTCCTCTGTCCATGGGAATTTCAAGGCAAGGATACTGGGGTGAGTTCCCATGCCCTCCTCCAGGGGATCTTCCCAATTCAGGAACCGAACCCACATCTTACATCTCCTGCAGTGGTAGGCATGTTCTTTACCACTAGTGCCAGATAGGAAGACCCCACCATGTGGTAGGGAAGTCCAATGAACTCAGGGAGAGGCCCACATGAAAAAGAACTGAAGCTGATGCCCCTCAACCATGGTGGGTCCTGAGATGACAATCTTCACCAATTTACCAGCCATGTGAGTGAACCATCATGAAAGCAGATCTTCTAGCCCCAAACAAGTCATCCAGGTCATGCTTCTTGGAACAGGGAACAGCTACCTCTGCCACGCATTGGCAAAGTTTCAGGTTTATGAACAAAATAATTTATTTTTATTATTTTAAGCTTCTATGCTTTGTGGTGGCTTTTTATGTGGCAAATCACTTATGCAAAATTTAATTGTTAATGAGCAACATATAAAAATAAATATGACACTAGAAACCATCACTCCTATACACACACAAACACACATACATCTCATGGTAAATGTTCAGCAGTCTAGCTTAAGTGTTGTATATATACTCATATAGCCAGTTACATTCATATTCTACATCTCTAGTCTTAATAGAAAATAGATGATTATATGTATATATTTCTTATAAGTGATAACACACACATAAAAATCCTATATACAAAATGGCACAGCCACTATGGAAAAACAGTAAGGCAGTTTCTCAAAAAATTAAAAATGGAATTATTGTATTATCTAGCAATTCTACTTCTGCAGAAATACCCAAAAAGACCTGAAAGAAGGGGCATGGATATTGGTATATTCATATTTCCCAGTAATTAAAAGGTCAAAGAACCCAAGTGTTCATCAGCAGATAAATGGACAAAATGTGGTATATACACGCAATGGAATATTTTTCAGCTTAAAAAAAAAAATGACATTCTGACACATGCTACAACATAGATGAACCAGAGTCATAAGCTCCTCACAAGAGAATGACTACTGTTTGTTTCCACCCATTTGAAGTAACATGGTTGATTCCAGGGGCTGAGAGCAGAAGGGCGTGGAGAGTTATTGTTTAATCAGTACAGTGTTTCAGTTTTGTAAGAGACAAATTTCTGGAGATGGATGGAAGTGATGGTCACACAACAATGTCAATGTACTTCATGACACTGAACTTAAAATGATTAAAATGGTATGTTTTACGTTACATATACTTCACACAACTTAAGCAAACACCGTATATCTGCAATGTTCTGCATACTTCCTGTATAGTAAATGTTTAAACATGTATCTCTGGTATAATGAACATGACCACACATACCTTCAGTATTATATATACCATTATATTCTAATGTTGAATATAAATTCACATAGGAAAGATCTTACAAGGTTAACATGTAGGACGTACAAATACAATGTTTTATGTTTTATGGTTTCCGGGTGGCACTAGTGGTAAAGAACCCTCCTACGAATGCAGGAGACATAAGAGATACAGATTCAACCCCTGCATCAGGAAGATCCCCTGAAGAAGGAAATAGCAACCCACTCCAGTATTCTTGCCTGGAGATTCCCATGGACAGAGGAGCCTGGCGGGCTACAGTCCATAGGTTCACCAAGAGTTGGACAGAACTGAAGCAACTTAGCACGCACATGTGTATACCTGTATACCTAATGGTGTGTATATATATATATAAATTTATTATTTATTATATATAATGTATAGTATTATATATTGAATTATTATATATTGCACATTATTATGGGAGAAGGCAATGGCACCCCACTCCAGTACTCTTGCCTGGAAAATCCAATGGACAGAGGAGCCTGGTGGGTGGCCATCTATGGGGTCGCACAGAGTCGAACACGGCTGACGCAACCTAGCAGCAGCATATTATTATATATTGAATATATACATAACATAAAAATATATATACATATAACCTATACACACACTATTTGCATACTTTTTTACCAGAGTTTTTATGCACACAAAATACATAAAAACTTCCCCAGGATTAGAACAGACCTTCTCCAAAAGTGTACACACACATGTGCATATGTGCACATGCATCTCAACTGCGGCATTCATAAAATACAGTTTTGTACACACAGAGTCACATATACATATGCATTTCCAACATTACCCACATTTACTTGCATACTTATTCACTGCTGGACATGCACATATGAATCTTCAGCATTGTTCACACACATATAAACACAGATGCATATAAACAGTCATGTACTCATATATCTCTATATGACCTTACATGTATAGAAATTCACAGGGATCTCTCTCTCTCATTATTTGCACACTCACACTAAGGTCTACCATTATATATGTACACACATCTGCAGCGTTTTACACACACTTACACACAGATGACTCATCTCATATACACACAGAAAAGCTGGGTCACAAGACCCAGCTTGTGATTTGTGGGATCGGCCTCACTGTTTTATAATCGTAACTTGTGTATTATTAATTTTTTGTCCTGTGGTAAAGAGTTTTAATTTAATCAAAACCTTGGAGACTAAATAATTAAACCTGTCACACCATCCACAGTTTTATTGCTAATTAGTCATGGTGAGGTGCCATTGTCATAGGAGACAGGGTCCCTAAATTTAGCTAGTGGAATAGCACATTGATCACACACAGAAACAGCCTGGACTCTGGGGATCAGCTGCATGTCAGTGAGTGTGTTGTGGTTGAGTCCACTCTTCACCTATTGAAGGGGGATGCTCCTGGAGTCGTCAGCAACAATCTGTGTGTTCACTGCACGTAGCAACCAAAAGAAACCTGCTGTTCTTAACCCCTTGAGGGCCCCACAATAGCAAGTCAGAGAGCAAGGGTTCTCTTGATCAGCTCTGGGATGCCTGCCTGCCTGCCTGGCTGAGCTAGAGCTCCTCTCCCCCAGAGAGACAGCTGCTTTTCTATCCAAAGCCACAGGCTCACTCTCAACACTTTCCTTATGGCTTGGAGACAGGAAACCAACCAAGCATGTTTCTTTCTCTGTGTGCCAGGTCAGGTACCTCTTTCTGCTCTCCTTCGATGAATAAATAAAACAGAGCACAATGCTTTCTAGCACTCCTCCTGCCACATTCCTGTATATGAATATTCTGGTCCTGAAAACAGATCTGCTAAATATCAATATTAATTGTCACAGCCACAAAATTCCTCCTCACGCCCTTTCTTCCTTTTGGGCTCAGCCCTGAAGTGGCATCCTGCTGTACCTGAAAAGGAAGGGCCTTGGGGGTTAGTAGACATAGATTCAGAACTCAGCTTTGTCACTTAACTAGAATCATTATTTCTGTTGTTACTGTAGGTAGACTCTCACTGTCTTCAATTATTTAAAAAAAAAAAAAGATGCTTTGAGTATAAAGCAGATTTCTACTGATTGCTCATTCTATTACTTTTCCTATCACAATGAGGTTGAGGAACAGTCTTTGTTGTTCTTTTATGTGTTTCTTCATAGAAACTTGATTCTATGCCCTGACTGCTATCAGTACCATTTAGTAGTTGAAAGAAGCTTTGAGTGAATAAGATCACTGGCCAAAGTGACAACATCTGAGCCAGGAATAATAGTTCAGAATCATATTATTAAGTGTTGCAGATCCCTTGCTTTATCTTGTAGGTAATAAATACACAGTAAAGGTGTTTAAGTATTTCTTAGTATCAATGATACATTAACATTGGAGAGGGAATAGATCTTTCATGTTCTTTTCTTTTGATCCTGGATACTGGAAGCATCAGGAGTAGAGGCCAAGGATGACTGGAAGGGCACTGAAGTGAGAGGTAGGCTGGAAAGCTGAAAGTACCAGTAGTTTGTCCTTGTGTTTTCTCCTTTAACATTCCTCGGCAGGCTCCCCTGCTCAGAGGATCTGGTGTAGTAGTGCATGAACCGGGTACTCAAAAGTTTCATCATGCTTTCCATCCATGGCAGTGAGCACAGTCCCTCCTACAGAAGTTGCCTTTCAGTGAGCTGCTCTCTCACCTTCTGATAAAAACTTACTAATGCTTCTCTATAAATGATTGACACTTGACAGATAATAAATACCCTGTGTCAGTCACTACTCTAAGCACTGGGTCTAAATCAGTTGTTATTGTTGTTCAGTTGCTAAGTTGAGTCCAACTCCTTGCAACCTCATGGACTGAAGCATGCCAGTCCATGTTCCCTGTTGTTCACTATCAGCCATTCAAATTCATGTCCATTGAGTCGGTGATGCCATCCAACAATCTCATCCTCTGTTGTCCCCTTCTCCTCTTGCCCTCTATCTTTCCCAGTGTCAGGTTCTTTTCCAATGAGCCAGCTCTTCACATCAGGTGGCCAAAGTATTGGAGATTCAGCTTCAGCATCAGTCCTTCTAATGAATATTCGGGTTGATTTCCCTTAGGATTGACTGGCTTAATCTTCTTGCAGTCCACAGGAATCTCTATAGAGTCTTAACAAGGTCATTAAGATTCCTGACCTTAGGGGGCTTTCATTCTAGTTAAAGGATAGTAGTATATAGACAAATAAATGAACAACATAATTCTAGAGAGTTGCTAAGTTGCTACTAAGAAATTAAGTAGTAGAATGAGTAGGTGAGATTGAGAGGCAATCAGGGACTGGGATTTACAGTCTTGTATGTGCGTGTGTGTGTGTGTGTGTGTGTGTGCACTCAGTTCTGTCCGACTCTTTCTGCCCCATGGACTGTAGCCTGCCAAGCTCCTCCACCCATGGAATTTCCCAGGGATTGAACCCTCATTTACTACATCTCCTACATTCGTAGGTTGGGTTCTTTACCACTAGTGCCATCTAGGAAGCCCTCTAGTCTTGTGCTATTCTGTGCTTAGTCATGTCCAATTCTTTGCAACCCCATGGACTGTAACCTGCCAGACTTCTCTGTCCATGGGGATTCTGCAGGCAAGAATACTGGAGTGGGTTGCCATGCTCTCCTCCAGGGGAACTTCCCAACCCAGAACTGAATCGGGGTCTCCTGCATTGCAGGCAGATTCTTTACTATCTAAGCTACCCAGGAAGCTCAGTCTTATAATCTTGTAGTCCATAGCAATAATATTGATTATATTCTAAATGACATAGAAATCCATGGAAGGATATAAGCAGACTATTGGTGTCAACTGATTTGCATTTTTAAAAGATTACCTGAAGAGTGACTTTATGAAACACTGAGAATAAGGGGGTAGTATTATATATAACAAGCAGGGCAGCTTTTTAACAAAGGACATTAATTCAGAGAAACGCATTTCCTAACAGTGATATATATGATAAAGTGAGATATCTATGAATTAAACATTTGGAAGCAAAAAGGCTTCTTAGAGACATAGGAAGAGATTGTTCCTGAAAGTGGGGGTCCTGTTGCTCGCTGCTCAAAAGTCAATAAAGTGATGATGTTGATAGAAAGGAAAGTTTGCTTTATTTCAGAGGCCAGAAACTAGTGTGGGATGGGACAGGGAGGGCGGACTCCTGTCCAAAGGCTGATTTCCCCCTCTGACAATCAGTGAGCAAGATCTTTTATAGGTGAAGGGAGGGGGTTACGTGCAGTAACAGTCAGCTCTGACACTCATCTTGAAATCGGTCATGCGGTGGTCTGATCAGCATCATCTTGATTATTTTAAGTACAATTAATCTTCAGTTCCAGGATCAATTTGTTCCTAATTCTTTGAGGCCAGTTCTCAGAATTATAGCAGCTTATGTCATGGCTACAGTCTGGTCATCATGTAGTTAACTTCTTCCATTTGGTAGGGATTTTAGTATTTAAAAGTCAGCTCACAGGATATGGCTCAGAATGTTATCTATAAGCCCTTAAGGAGAAAATGGTCCTTGACTATGCTTAATGATTAAACTATTATTATTTAGTCTTGTTGGACTGTTTTCCTTTGTTTCTCCATTTCCTCACTTCTCTGATTAAATTTATTCTTTGGCTAAAGTTTTTCCACAGATAAAGGGCAGGCTGAGGACGTAGCAGGGAAGGACTATAGGGCCTTGCTGTGTTTCAGTGTGAGACAGTCAAATCTCCCCTAAGCCCACTTCTCAGAGGAGCCCTACACAAAGAAGATGCAGAAATGTTTCCTTTCCCGAGACCACGATGCTCACCTCTAGAAAAGGTCCTCTTCTCCAACTTCCACTACAGAGTTCTATCACACGACTGTCCCAAGGGAGCTGGTCCACTGGGATGCACAGCAGACAGTAGCAAACTATCATCTTCCTTTGGCTACTGTGTTTCCCTTCATTTGTTAACAGTGCGTATTTCATTTATGTATCAAGAGATAAGAAAAAGAAATTGGATGACTACTGAAGTAAGAGTAAGGGACATCTAGTTTTAGTAAATTCAGTTTGTCTTAGAAGGTGGTAGAGAGTACATTATAGAAAGATCTGAAGAGCTGTTAAAGGTTTCATTCATTTTTAAATTAACTGACTCATTCATTCATTCTGCAGTTATATACTGTGATTTTACTCTGGATTGAACACGCATCAACAATGAGGACTCAGAGATGAAAATGACACAGTCCTTACTCTTGCGGGGGTTGTACTTTAGTGGAAAGATGTGCAGTAAAGGTAAACCACACCTGAAGAAAGGTTTGGGACTTTGTCCCTGGCTCCTGGGTGTTAACCTCTAGGCCTTAATAATATTCTGCACAATAAGAGATTCTGTTTACATGGAGACCTTTGGCCATGACAGATAGCCTAGGACAACAGTGTGATTTATAGGTATCAGTTCTACCTTTGAAGAGACAAGAGACTAAAGTCAGTCATGCAGGTGGTCATCTTGGTCTATGCAGCTGACCTCCAGTAAAAAACTCTGGACCTCAAGGCTTGGCTAATCCTCTCTGGCAATACTCTGGGCTGGGGGAAGAAAATGCTGTCTATATGACTTGCCTGGGAAAGGACAACTGGAAGCTTATACCTGGAACTCTTCTGTACACTGTGCCATATGCTTTATCCCATTGCTTGTTTTAATTTGTATCCTTTTGTTGCAATAAACCATAACTCTGAATATAATGACTTTCCTTAGTTATGTAAATCCTTTTAGCAAATCATTGAGTCTGAGGGTGGTTTTGGAGAATGACTGAACTCTCAGAACAGACATAAGTGGTTGATTACAGGGCAGTTATTAATAGAGCAAAAGATACATACTGTAGGGTCTAGAGGAAAGTCACATAACCTATCCTTTGTGCTTCAGGAGAAATTTATTAGAACAAAAATATTAAGTGAATCTTAAATATGGGTAAGAAAGGGGAAAAGTTATTCCAGGTAGGTGAAAAAGTCAAAATTGATGTGGGGGAAGGACATGGAAAACAAGGGAATTTCAAGTGGTTCTATATAATCTGTAAGTTGATATTGGGTATAGAAAAGATGATTCCAGAATAAGAGAGAGCAATAGTAAGGATCTTAGACATATTTTGCCACATACCTATAGGAAGTTATTCTATGACATTAAGAATGGAAGTGGCATAATGATACTGTATTCTAGCTAGAGTATTACTAGCAGCATTGGAGGGTAAATGCTTGAGACAAGGAGATCATTCAAGAGGACATGACAATATTTTAGGCTAGAATGATGAAGTCTTGGATAGGGTCATGGGTACAGAAGGGAGGCAAGGATTCAAGAAAGATTTAAGTTAAGGAAGCAACACATCTGAAATTCTGATGAATTAGAGTTGGAGAAGGCATGTTTATGGGCAAAAAGAAGTTCAGCTTTAGAAGTTTTGATTTTTTAGCACCAGTGGGACCCAAAGTGGAAATGTGTAATGGCATCTGAATACAAGAATGAGGAAGCCAGACAAGCGGCCTAACATGCAAAGGGATTTGGCTTCAAAAAGTATGAATTTGATTAAGTATTTCAAAGATATGATGAAATAATGGGCCTTCAGTATTACACATCCAACATCTCTGTCAAAAATGGCTGTGGAGTGAATAGAATGCAGTTATTTGAAAAGTGTGATATATTGTCATTGCTGGTGATGAGGTAGATCTCAACTACAATTAACAATGAAACTAGCAGATTTTTTTTTGGAATTCTGTTCACAAGGGACCAGATGATAAAACAAGAATGACTCAGGGAAGATTTATCCCCATAACTAGCAAAGTAAAATTCACACTGCAGTCTGTGCTGTTGCTGGTGTATGGCTGTTATCTTATATCCTGATCTATCTCTCTGATAACTAATGAATTTACCCCTAATGTTCTAGCAAATTCCCAATTAAGGAGAGAGTGTACTATGGGGAAGAATGCTGTCCTGGTGGGTCTTCAATGAACAACTCTTACTGATTGAATGATTTAATCTAAAAACCTTCTCATGCCATGAATTCTACTCTTTCAATCTATGATTTGACTATGGGCATCATTGCTTTTGTTATCCAATTATGTTTTGTATACTTGTGATTCAGCTGAACTTAACATGTGACTCCATTTAATTCTTGCAATACAATGCCCAAACTCTTTCTTAAACCCCGCTGTACAATCCCGAACCCAGTCTGGACAATTCACAGAAGCCTTAACCTTTATGTGGTCCAGTTAGGATGCTAGTCCTAGCACATACTTCCTATATGACCTGTACCCTTACTAAATATGAGGTTGGCCAAAAAGTTCATTCAGGTTTTTCTGTAAAACATTATGGAAAAACTTGAATGAACTTTTTGACCAACTCAATGCTTATCAGCTAAAAGAAATTCAAGCCAAAATAATTACTGAGATCTCTTCTAATCTGTCATCCTATGACTCAAGGAAAAGAAGCGGTAACATTGGAGCCAATCCATGAAAGAGAAATTGAAGTTCATCAGAAAGAAAAGGGATACAATGATTTTGAAAGGAGGAGCATCAGGTTGATGGAATGTAAGCGACAATACATGAATTATAGGTGAGAGGCAGTGGGACTGGATGATTGAACCTAAATAAAGGGTGAGTGTGAGATGAATGGAGACATGAGGGACTTGGGACTTGGAACAATAATGCTGCCAAAGACACAAATAGGAACCAAAATTCCCACACCAAGGCATGGTCAACAGTCTAAGATGTCAATGCTGGGAACTGCACAAAAGCCTAAAGAGAGGCCTCCCAAGATATTTCACATCAAGTAGTCTTGCAGTCAAATAAGCTCAGGAAACAGGCATTCATTATCTCCCTCCTGAAAATGTAGAATGTAGTTTAACATTTTAAAGACATAAAGAATTTCTGCCGTGAGAAAACCATCAACTTTGTTTAGCTCAGCATTTCTCCAATTACTCAGCCTTGGAATACTCCGTATTTGCATTCCATGAATGATCACACTCAGACTTGTGCTAGCTTAGTGCAGTGGAGAGCATTATCTAAGGCTGAGTCGAGGTCATCAGAAATGTTGAAAGGCAGAGTATGGGCTCAGGTGTGAGGGTGGAGAAGGGTTATTGTCTAGCTGTTCGGGGCTTTCTCTCAAAGGCATACCCTTTAAGAGGGGAGCCCATCTAAGTGGGTTTCTTCCAAAAAATAAAAAGATTTGATTCTAAACCCTCATTCCCTTTATCTTCTCAGGGAAGTAGTGACAGTTTAGGAGCCCATAGATAAAAAGAAAGTGGCATCAGCTGTTTAAAGAAAAGGCTTGTTGAGTTTAAAGCGGCAGGTGGAGTCCAGACAAACACACCTCAAGCCAACTTAGGTAGCCCAAGAAGAGAAGCTGTTTTTTTCAAAGTTATAAAGTGTGCTGGCCTTTCTCTATGCCATGCGCTAACATAACAGGTTTGACTCACCAGGAGATGACGCATATAGCACAGGGAGTTTGAAAAAGCACTGCTTAACCTTGCTAAGAAATGCTGATTTTAAGAACAGCTGGAATATTGCTTTTTGATCCTCGACCATCAGCCCAGCAAGGACAAGAGATGTTTTGATGAAGAACAAAAAAAAAAATAAAATAAAAATAAAAATACTTCATGGGGCAAATAAATCTAGTGAATATTGACAGCACTGGGGAAAACTACTTGACTAAAAATAATTCTTTTGTGTGGAAGTAAAGGTGGCACCATCACCGCAGGAATCTGGAGATGCATATTGTATGAAGAGACCATTTCAAAGTGTCTTTTTCCATTGACATTTTAAAGAAATATTTTTAACCTGCTCTTGTAGAATCTAGTATTCATGCTTCATCATCAACCACTGCAACAACAGGTTGAAGTTGAACATTATCAATCTGGTGACTCAAACATGGATAGGGACTACTTCTGTTGGCTGCATGAAGCAAATGTGGTTAGAAACAAACAGATAATAATGACATTTGTGAGCAGATATTGAACTAATTACTGGGGAGGGGGAAGTGGAGCTTGAAAAAGATGCTGCCATAGATTTATTGAACCCCTACAATGTGTAAACTTCCTGGACAGACTCAAAGGTAATAATTTGGTAGGGAATTTAATTTCTATACTTCGAGTTCAAACAAGGGGTGGGGATTCATTGAATGAAGCACAGAAGAATCCCATATAACCCAAGGGCAGAAAACAAAGTATAAGTCAGCTTAAGAACTGGAAAATCACTAGGAACAAAATCAACAGCTCTATATAGCCTCAGCCTCTCTGTGCACTCAGTCTATAGTCTTTGTTCTATAACACTGGCTGGCACATAATTTGGCCTTGTAATGGTACTGATTCCAGCCTTGGCTTCACACAAATTGTTATGTCAGGGGAGAATGTGTCACAGTCTCTCAGTTTAAATTCTCTCTTCAGAGAAAATCCAATGATTGGTGGACAAAAAATAGACTGGAGGACTTTGGTCTAGGAGTCTCTCCTCCAGAGGGCAAGGGCTTACTTGCTTGTGTGCCTATATAGGATACGGGTGCTTGGTCCTTCTTTGTACTATGGAAGGGCTAGGTTTTTAAGAAGAGATGTGGATGAGCTAGACCATTGAATATGTCTAGTTTACTTAACCTTGGAAAACATGTTTAGATGAGACAAGAAGGCGAAAAATGGCAAGGAGATATATGCTAATTGCTAAACAACAGATAACATCCTCTGGGATGCAGATGTGAATTTAATCTTGGATTTGGAAAGGAAAAATCAAATACAGATAGAAACAGTAATAGAGCATTTTGGACAGAAGAAATGGTATCTGGTCATATAGATGGTAGTGAATCAAGAATCTTAATGGAAGGGTGATTCATTTAATTAAAAATATTTTTGGAGAAGTTTCTTTGTTCCACACAATATATGAATATCACATTTGTTTGAAATATTTATTGAGCATCTACTGTGTGTCAGGCATCATTCCAGGTGCTAGAAATGCAGGAGCAAAACAAAGCCTTTTTCTCCGAAGTCTTATATTTTAGTAAAGGAAGACAGAATGAAATAATTTTCCAGGTGCTACTGAGTGGTAGATAATGATTAGTTAATAAACAATTAACATAAGTGTGAATAAACAGTTTTACTTCCTCCATGAAGCTGAACCTTAATTACTTCTAGAAATCTGGGTTTGTATCTTCATTTTCTTTTTATAGATTAGAGAGGATGACATTTTCTGAAAATTTCAGTAAGAAAAAAAAAAAAACTTTTAATAATCTTGTTAGGGTCATGACTATTCCTTCTCTCTCTCAAACCAAACACTGTAGTCAGAAGAATAAGGTTCAAGTATCTAACTCTCTGTAGTGTCTACAGTCATGTGCGTGTCTCTCAATTACTTGTTGTGGCCTGGGAGATTTTGCTAGCTCATCCAACTTTACTAAATCTTCTAAATGCTGGAGTACTCCATGATTCAGTCCTGGGGCCCCCCTCTAATTTCCAGTTACATTTTCCCCATATGTAATGTCATTCAGTTTGAGGGTTTTTAATAATGTCTTGATGTTGCTGACTCCAGAGCTTCTTACCCATCCTTTTATGTCATGCTCGTGTATCCTTTAACTCTATTACTTTTGGGACATCTTAAACATGGGTCCAAAGTTGTACTCTTAGGATAACTACCACATCTGTTTCATCATTTTTTTCCTCCCAGCATAAATAAGCTGTCACAATTTCCACCCTAATAGCTTGGCAAAATTAAGGATATAGCCTTGGTTTCTACTCTATGTGATCTTTCTTCCCACCACCAATCCACTAGGAAGTCTTGTTTCCTATACCTTCAAAGTATACCTTGAATTCATCAACTGCTATCTAACACTAATGCCCCATCCTATGCAAAGCCACAGTCATTTCTAAAATGGGATATTGCTACAACTATCTAATTGTTCCCTCTGACTGATGACAGAAGAATCATCAGGTCATATCATTTCTGTATTTTCAATTTGCCATCATTTTCCTATGACACTCAGAATGAAATCCAAATCCTTTACCCAGGTTTACAAAGATTGACAGCATTTCTGTTAGGTACACAGTATTGATCAGGAAGGAACATTACTGTATTGGACAAGGAAAACTCATCAACATGAGTTAGTAGAAAAAACAAAAAGTAGATTCATAGGAAAATGGACTCTTCTACAACCTGTTGTAAAAGAGCTAAAAAATAATAAGAAATTGCAGAATGTTTACATTCCTCTCACCACAGAGTGCAGATTGACCAATTAAATCTGGGTTATCTGCAAAGGTTGAACTGCTCATGCTCCACATCTCGTTGCCTTGGTGATGGAGTACCTGCATAATGATATTTCTGCAAGAAAGAGAAAAGCCACATGCAAATTCGAGGTGGATCAAAACATGGTCTATTTAGTTACACTTTAGAGGAAGATACATGGAAAAATTCATAGAGGTTCTGCATCCAAAAAAAAAATAGATAAAGAGGGAAATAATGTAATTTATAGATTAACTGGGGCTTTAACAGCCCTACCACTGACCTTAGTCATAGGTACTACATACACACTAAAATTTTTGAGCATCTCTGTTGCAATTCTGTTCCTTTCTGATCTATTGCTAAATGAAATTAAACCTTGGGAAACAGTACCCAAGCTTGTATATCTTTGTTTATGAGCTTGTATATCTTTCAGATTCCATTGCTTACCCTTTTCAGGATAACAATATCATGTTTTCTTCAAAGCAGGCCACTACTGAATATAAAAAGGGCTGCTATTAAAATTACAGTAAGATAACAGGTACAAAATTGGATCATCCTGGGGAAAAAAGGATACACATATGGTCCCCTGGTTATTCTTCGCTTTGGTTACTATGCTTCAAGCACACTTGCTTTCGTCTGATTCTTCAGACATATATTCATTCCTATCTTGGGTACTTGCAGCAACGGTTCCATTCTCTTTGAACACTCTTCTTCCAGACTGTACACTGAAAGAAGCTTTTTGACATTTATGCCTCCGTTTAAAGTCACCTTTAAAGAAGGCCCTCACTTTAGTTTCCGTGGCTGCATGCTAAGTCCATTCAGTCATCTGACTCTTTTCGACCCTATGAACTGTAGCCCACCAGGCTCCTCTGTCCATGGGATTCTCCAGACAAGAATACTGAGGTGGGTTGCCATGACCTCTTCCAGGGGATATCCCTGACCCAGGGATTAAATCTGCATATCCTGTAACTCCTGCATTGCAGCCAGATTCTTTACTGTTGGCCACTTGGAGAGCCCTCACTTTATCCCAAACTAAAATATATTGAGTCATTCTTCACATCAATTTTTCTGTGATAGGCTTATCATATATTGATTTTTTTCATATTTCTTTTCTAGTTTGGTGAATATATCTCCAAACTACAGAACAAATTCCTTAAGGGAACAGTCCCACAAGGGTAAGCTACCAGAATAGTAGGCTCTTAATTAATGTTTGTAGGATTAATGACAGAGAAGGCAATGGCACCCCACTCCAGTACTCTTGCCTGGAAAATCCCATGGATGGAGGAGCCTGGTAGGCTGCAGTCCATGGGGTCGCTAAGAGTCGGACACGACTGAACGACTTCACTTTCACTTTTTCCGGTTCATGCACTGGAGAAGGAAATGGCAACCCACTCCAGTGTTCTTGCCTGGAGAATCCCAGGGGCAGGAGAGCCCGGTGGGCTGACGTCTATGGGGTCACACAGAGTCGGACACGACTGAAGTGACTTAGCAGCAGCAGCAGCAGGATTAATGAATGAATAAATAAAACCAAGTAGATATCATGTCGAGTTATATTTAAAATGATTATTTATAATTGGTTCATGGTTCTTAGGTTTAGTACTCATATATCAGTTTATGCTGCAAATCTCTATTCCTTTCCTGGTTTTTGATATTATGGCAGTATTTTGTTATTGTTGTTGTTTATATTTTCCCTGAATTTATCTTAAGTATTTGTTTCCAAGGAAGAACATGTTTTTCATCTTTTTCATACCTTGCATGTTTTTTATTTTCCTCCCAGAAGAAATAAAGCTTCGGTTCAATTCAGTTCAGTCGCTCAGTCATGTCTGACTCTTTGCGACCCCATGAAATTGCAGCACGCCAGGCCTCCCTGTCCATCACCAACTCCCGCAGTTCACTCAGACTCACGTCCATCGAGTCAGTGATGCCATCCAGCTATCTCATCCTCTGTCGTCCCCTTCTCCTCCTGCTCCCAATCCCTCCCAGCATCAGTCTTTTCCAATGAGTCAACTCTTCCCATGAGGTGGCCACAGTACTGGAGTTTCAGCTTTAGCATCATTCCTTCCAAAGAAATCCCAGGGCTGATCTCCTTCAGAATGAACTGGTTGGATCTCCTTGCAGTCCAAGGGACTCTCAAGAGTCTTCTCCAACACCACAGTTCAAAAGCATCAATTCTTCAGTGCTCAGCCTTCTTCACAGTCTAACTCTCACATCCATACATGACCACAGGAAAAACCATAGCCTTGACTAGACGGACCTTTGTTGGCAAAGTGATGTCTTTGCTTTTGAACATGCTATCTAGGTTGGACATAACTTTCCTTCCAAGGAGTAAGCGTCTTTTAATTTCATGGCTGCAGTCACCATCTGCAGTGATTTTGGAGCCCCCCAAAATAAAGTCTGACACTGTTTCCACTGTTTCCCCATCTATTTCCCATGAAGTGATGGGACCGGATGCCATGATCTTCATTTTCTGAATCTTAAGCTTTAAGCCAAATTTTTCACTCTCCACTTTCACCTTCATCAAGAGGCTTTTTAGTTCCTCTTCACTTTCTGCCATAAGGGTGCTGTCATCTGCATATCTGAGGTTATTTATATTTCTCCCGGCAATCTTGATTCCAGCTTGTGTTTCTTCCAGTCCAGCGTTTCTCATGATGTACTCTGCATATAAGTTAAATGAACAGGGTGACAATATACAGCCTTGACATACTCCTTTTCCTATTTGGAACCAGTCTGTTGTTCCATGTCCTGTTCTAACTGTTGCTTCCTGACCTGCATAGAGATTTCTCAAGAGGCAGGTCAGGTGGTCTGGTATTCCCATCTCTTTCAGAATTTTCCACAGTTTATTGTGATCCACATGGTCAAAGGCTTTGGCATAGTCAATAAAGCAGAAATAAAGCTTAGTTGAGTATAAAAACTCAGTAGGGTTCATTGTCTTCTTTTCTTGTTTTTATTAATTTTTAAATTAATTTTTACTGAAGTATAGTTGCTTTTCAAAGTGTTCCATTGTATTAGGAATTTAAATTTATGGAGATAAAGGCTTCATTCTTTGGTAAACTCAGTTTTTCTTCCACAGTATATAATTCTCCCCATTCTCATTCTTGTTCCGCAATCTGAGTGGTTGCAGGTGAATGTCTTTTTTCTTGATTTTCAACATAATCTTGTGTAGACTCTTTCTAGGTGTTTGTCTTAGTTTTGGCTGCTGCAACAAGAAACCATGTAAGCCTGGGTGACTAATAAGCAACGTGATTTTACTTCTCAGAGTTCTGTAGGTTGGGAAGTCCAAGGTCAAGGTGCCAGTAGATTTGGTGTCTGATGAGGGCCTGCTTCCTGGTCCATATCTCCCATAGATGCGCCAATGGCAGAAAGGGTAAGGGAGCTCTCTGCACCTCTTGTAACAGGGCACCAATCCCACTTACGTGGGATCTGTCCTCATGATCTCCTTACCTTCCCCAAACCTCATCTCCTAAATCACACTGGGGGTTAGGATTTTGACAAATCAATTGAGAGAAAGGAGCATAGCCATTCAGTCTACAGCAGTATTGCTTATTTTAAATTACTCTCTTGATGGGTACCTGTGATTTAGATAGTCCTTTTCAGCTCAAAAAAAAGTTTCATTCTATTATACTCTATCATTCAAGTTTTTTTGTGAATGTCTTCTATTCTCCTCTTTTGAAACACACATTTTTCATCTACTGAGAATCTATTCTTTGTCCCTCCATTACTACACCTTTGTTTTCTAGTGCCATTTTTCTTATATTCACTTATGTATTTAGTATTTGTCTCCTTTATTTTGTGGAAGCTCTGTAAGCTTGCTATTCACACCATTATTTTCCTGTAGTGTCGATTCTGGACATTCCATTTCCAATGCTCATTTTAATCTTGGGAGTGAATTTCAATCTTTTTGTATTTCCTTTGTATAAAACTCTCTCCTGTGTTATTATCTCCTGTGTCTAAACTAGGTTCTTTACTATAAATCACATCATATTGTCCAAATCTTCATTCTTTTATTCAAATTTTGTTATTGTTAGCAGAAATACTTAAATATATATGATGATGCTTTGTACAGTAAATATTTTTCAAACTATGTCCTTTCTTTGCTTCTCAGTGCTACCATCACTTCTTTCAACACAGTGTATTCCAACCCGGAATATCAACCAAAAAGACTACAATGATAGTAACAGAAATTAGAGTAGGGAAACAGAGAAACTGGAATAAAGGAGAAAGAAGAAAGACCAATGATTTGGAAATCTCTGAATTTACAGATTTACTTTTAAGAGTTTAGAAGCACTGTGGAGATATTTAAAACCCCTTTTCAAATGATGTCACTCTGGTTAAATATGACTGAAAGGCATGCAATGAAAGCAGGAAAAATGGAGCAGAAGCTCCACAGTTTCTGGAATTGTGGAGGGACAGGAGAAGTGAAAGCCATTGTAGACTCTTCCAAGAGTTATCCAAAATCAAGTTTATTGAGTTGGAGCAGAGTTCTTTGTTCCTGGTGGCCTCAACCATACCGGGAAAGAAGAAGATGAGGTCATGTTCGAAACAGGGTGGGAGTGAGATGGATATTTAGGGATCAAGAAAGTCTCCTGCGGACTGCTGTTTCCAGGAAGTTCAGGTAAGGCGGCACTTTAATTTTCATTTCAAGGAAACATTCATTAATTGATAATCGATGCACTTTGTCCTGAATATTTTTTACTCCAGCTTAAAGTGCTTCACAATAGACATCATACCTTAATATCTACGGATGAGATTTAAAAGTAATTTTATCCATCTCCCCAATAGCTTTCCAATAGCTATGGGTAAGTTTAATATCTACTACATAATTTGTTATTACTCTTAGTGGTCATAATTTAGGTTATATAAACTCTCTTGTTTGTTTTGTTAAATAATTCATCCAAATGATGTTCATTCAACAAAAAAATGTGAAGTGATGAGTTGTTGCTATCAGAGAACTTCTGTGCTAAGTGCCTTGGAGACACAAACAGAGATTCTTGTTTCCGAGAGTTCAGAGCCTATTAAAGAAGGTCATACAAGCGTAATCGTACAGGACAATGTGTGGCTCTAAAATTACAAGTAACACATCCCATGCAACAATTGTACTCATCCTATATCCCATACAACAATTTATGAATTTTCCAGAATATTACTGGCCTTCTTTAAATAGTGGCAGACTTTTGCCTTTTTGTTTTTGCCTGAGGAATTCATGTCGGCTCTTTTAAGGTTAGAAGATAGATTTTGTATTAGTATTTTTACTTTTTCCAAACTAGCAAAGGGTATGAACAGGATTGCTTATTAGGTATCTGCTTCTGGATTTACTAATCTTGCAGCATATGGGGGACTTTCTAGAGGAGATCATTCCTACAGCACTGGAAGTCCTCTAAAAAGTCTGTGGGTTAATACACCAGTGAACATGAGCTAAAAATCTTGAAAATACGATTAAATATCTTGCCTTTGCTATTTTAAAATGTTAAGCTTCATGTGAAGGTTTTAATCATATGGTGGGAAAAGGAGAAAATATATGAAACAATTGCCTTAGATATGAGATCTAAACATCACATTTAGATAAAAGGCTTGATGTTTCTGCTATTGCTAATTATAAGGATGGTTACTGGGATGGTTTTGACAGCGGGGATGATGAATCAGGTGACGGCAACCATGATGATGTGATGTTAGTATGGTGCTAGTGCTATAATGTATGACTATGGTGCAGCAATGTGAACAGTGATGAGGTGCTGCTGATGGAAGATCCTGGTGAGGTGGCAAGGATGATTGTGATAAGGCTACTGATGAAGTGATTAAATAATGACAGAGACATTGTAAAGGGGACTTCAATAGCTGATGACAATGAGAATGAGGAGGGTGATGAATACTGTGAATGTGAAGCTCCAGAACTTATACATGGAGAGACAAAGTGAGCTCTCCATCTCATCTATGTGCTCTTTTTAACCAGTAGAAAAAAATAATGAATAGAGAAATATAATCAATGCATTGAGCACAAATAAATACTTGGGACTTTTGTATAGTTCTTGAATCCAAAAAGGAATAAAAGTGAATCACTTGCTAAACAAGAAGTTTGCACACTGAGAATTGAAATTAATTTGCGATGAAAAAAAAAACAAGCCATTTGTTTCACGTTTGCAATTTTGAACAATGATTCTTTGCACAAAGAATTTCAGAAATTTAGAGAGGCCTGTAGTTAATTTAGCTATGTTAATTTAACTAACCCTCCAACTTTTTAGCTGAATTGAGAAACTGAAAAAAAGTGACATACTCTTGTTACCGAAAGTTGGGGTCCGCCTGCTCACAACCCCAAAGCAAATTAAGTGGTCAGGCTGGTGGAAAGGAAAGTTTGCTTTATTTAAGATGTCAGCAACTAGTGGGGAGGGCGGACAACTGTCCATATGTTGACTCCCCCCACTGACACCAGTGGAACAAGAGGTTTTATAGGCAGAAGGGGGTTCCTACATGCAGAAATAGCACAGTCATCTCTGACAGTCATCTTCAAATTGGTCATTGGTGGTCTGACCAGCTTCATCTTGATTGTTTCAAATGTAGTTAATCTTCAGTTCCAGGGTTGGTTTGTTTGCATTTCTTTGAAGCCAGTTCTCTCCTTATGTAGTAGGAATAGTCTGGTCATCATGTAGTTAACTTTTCCATCTAGGGTTTTCGTATCTGTAAGACAGCTCAGGGGATACAGCTCAGAATATTATCTATAGTTCTTGAAAAAGAACTAAAGGTCCTTGACTATGTTTAATAAGTACATTATTATTATTTGGTCTCCTTTGACTGTTTTCGTTTGGTTTTGCATGTTGTCACTTCTCTGATTAAACTTATCCTTTGACTAAAGTTTTTCACAGACAAAAGGCAGGCAGAGGACGTGAGGGGTGGCAAGGACCATAAGGCTTGCTCTGTTTCACATTTAGGTCTATCGTAATCTTAAGGCATTGTTTTTGTAAACTAAAGGAACTTATAGATAATTACCTTAAGAGTTCATTCAATGTGTAAAAAAAGATACCACAACTTCTTGAGCACCCAGCTGTCACTTGAAATTGTTCAAGGGCTATAAGAAATAAAAATGCATATTGAGAGAGACCAACAATGTAAGTACAGAGTCAACTTCTTCACTAAACTTGCTTTCTTCACTAAACTGGCATTACTGAATGAATCTTGACTGAATGACGACTCTGCCCCCAGCACTTCTGTAGACACTTAAGAAATAAAGACATGAGTGTAAAAGAATTCCTTAAAACAGGTGAGATAAATTTGAGGAAAAGAAACAAGACACATACTATATATCATAATGAAAGTGCTTTGGATTAAGAATCAAATAAAATTTTTTTGTTGTTGTTCTTACCAATCATGAGGATGTTTATAACAATTCCTCAGTTTTCTTATTTAGACAATGCATATAAAAATTCTTGCCCTGCCTGGACATGAGGTTATATCAATTTCAAGTAAGATTACCTATGAGCAAGTTCTTTATGCATTTTATTTTATTTATTTTTTTTTAATTATTTTTTTCTTCGGGTGGGGCCCCCGCAGGCCCCGCCCGCTCCCTTGGCCCCGCCCCTGCACGTGACCCACCCCCGGCTCACGGGGTCTCTCTTTATGCATTTTAAAACACTGCAATCTTTAGGAACTACTGATCGAAAGTAGTCTGCCTGCAATTCAGGACACTCAGGTTCAAATGTGGGGTTGGGAGGATCCACTGGAGAAGGGAATGGCAACTCACTCCAGTATTCTTGCCTGGGAAATCCAATGGACAGAGGAATGTGGTGGGCTAGAGTTCATGAGGTTGCAAAGAGTTGGACACAATTGAGCGACTAACACACATGATGATAAAAAGTAATTCTTTTTCCCCAAACTTCAACCTTCTGAGGAATCATTTTCTTTTAAATCAACTCTTTGTCTCCTTTTACCACTATATTCTTTCCTCCACTGGGAAGTTGTGGAAGTATGAATGTGAGTATGAAGTTACTCATAAACTTGGGGGGAATAAGTTTGTCTGGTCAGATCAGGTCTGCCCTTTGTTTTTAGAGCAAATATTCACAAAGAACATGAGTTTATCACTTCATGCCGTGACTTCTCCCTGGGAAAGTTGGACATGTCTCCCTCAGTACAGTGCTAGCTCGGACTGGACACAGAGGTGTCCACTTCTTAGACTGAGTGCTAACAGGACTACTTGCCATCAGAGTAAAGACACATACTTGGGCTCAGCTTTCATCAGGTGTGAACATGCTACTTGGGCATTCATATTGAATTTTTGATGTTATCCTGATTTTTGATTGTAGAAAAATCCCAGAATTCACTATGAGTTACATTTTAATTAATATATTATAAGCTATGTTTCTTAATCCAAATAATTCTGCTTATATTTTATCTAAAATATATTGTATAATTGTACAGTGTAAGTATCATCCCCTTCATAAGGAATTATCCAATAGATTCAGATGGTGCTCTTTTCTGTAGGAGATGAGTGGTAATGTTTGTGTCATGTATTAGCCAGTATAGCAGTTACACTAAGTTAGGGTACTAAATAAGAAATTGCTCTGAAATATATTTCCTTGACTCTATCTATGCAAATTAGCACATTATGCAAGACATGTATAGCCCAATTATCAAATTTGGAGATCTTTGAGCTTAATAGAAGTTCATTGTCCTTCTAAAAAGACTCTTCCTCCCCATCAGTTAGGGTCTAATCACTATCCTAAAGCAGGTTCCTGACCTCCCTATGTGTGTCCCAATGACCCTGATGATCTGCAAAGTGGGCTAGGATCCTGTGGAACGATGTTACTAGGGATACAAGTAAATTCAAAGCAATAAAACCAATTTAATTGCATTACTTCCATGTTTCAAGAATAGGCCTGGGGAAACAGAGATAAATAAGCCATGGAATTGACTCCAACGAATCCACCAGCCTAAAATATGAGGGCAAAGGGCAACAAATGATTATAGTCATTTTAATAAATACAATGATAACTATGCAGAAGCTACATGGGGCACATCAAAAAGAACGATTGATCCAAAAGGGTCCATATGTTGGACAGAAGAAAAAGAAGTCATTAGAAATCAATGTAATAATAAGTGCAGATTCTTGCACTGGATAAAACAATCTGCTATTTTTAGAGTCACATATAATTTGGTATTGCTAAAATATAAAGAGAAAGACAATGGATTTGGAAAGAAAATAAGGGTCCATGTTATGAAAGGTTTTTTCTGTGATACTAAAAAACTTGCAATTTATTCCATAATGGTGCAATGTCCATTGAGTAATTTTTAAAAATAGGATTGATGTTATATTTCCAGTGTAGAAAGATCATAGGTAAGGTAGCATAGTGAATGGCTTGACTGGGGTAGAGGCTCTCAGTAGTAGTGGTTTAGTCACTAAGTTATGTCTGACTCTTGCGACCCCATGGACTGTAGCCTGCCAGTCTCCTCTGTCCATGGATTTCCCAGGCAAGAATACTGTAGTGGGTTGCCATTTCCTTCTCCAGAGGATCTTCCCAACCCAGGGTTTGAACCTGGGTCTCCTGCATTGCAGTGGATTCTTTACCAACTAAGCCATGAGGAAAGCCCTGAGTAGGAATACCAGCTATATGACTGTTAAAATATACCAGGTGAGAACTGTCTATGGTTCTTCTTAGAGAAGTTTAAATCAGGAGCCAAATAGTTGAAGCAAAGTTTGAACTGAGAAAAAAGTTATAATGAATTATGAGTAATGAATCTCTGCCCAAATGGCATCTCCATATGCCCCTATTTGTGCTTAGTTTTAAATGAATAATAACTCTATTTTCCTCGTTTGCATTTTTAAAATATGGGTGAGAAGAGAAAAATGAAAAATCACCTAATGATTCTTTGTAATGGGTTTGAGGCTGGGCTTGGAAACCAAACTGAACAAGAAGAAAAAGTAGCTAATGGAATACGAATGGAGTTCCCCTGCAAAGACTCAATCAAGGAGCCAAATTATTGCAGTTCAAAAGCTGGTTTGTGATCATCTAACCCATGACTTATGGTCGTCTGACCTATAACTTGAGTTTATCCTAACAAGGAACCTTTAAACAAGAAACCCACCATACCATCAGCTTCTGGAAAGGACCTGAAAATGGTACTGTCTGTGCTGTATTGTCTATGCAGATGAGTTCCGAAAGACCTCATGCTACTTTCTGTCCTGAATCAGACTTCCTGCTAGGCAGCTCTACACTTCCTGCCTCAGCCTTGACATTCATTGCTACCTTTTGAAGTATTTGTCATCCTCTACTACTTATGCAGTCATCCTCACAGTGCCCTGAGATGGCCTCTTATACCAATTAGAATTCACTCCCATAGTATTCTCCCACATAGTCATAACCCTACTCAGAGTCACTATCAGTCAGTTCAGTTCAGTTCAGTTCAGTCACTCAGTTGTGTCCGACTCTCTGCGACCCCATGAATCGCAGCACGCCAGGCTTCCCTGTCCATCACCAACTCCCGGAGTTCACTCAGACTCACGTCCATTGAGTCAGTGATGCCATCTAGTCATCTCATCCTCTGTTGTCCCCTTCTCCTCCTGCCCCCAATCCCTCCCAGCATCAGAGTCTTTTCCAATGAGTCAGCTCTTCGCATGAGGTGGCCAAAGTACTGGAGTTTCAGCTTCAGCATCATTCTTTCCAATGAAATCGCACGGCTGATCTCCTTCAGAATGGACTGGTCGGATCTCCTTGCAGTCCAAGAGACTCTCACTATATTGCCACAATTCTATATAATACTATATGAGATTATTATAATAATTATTATAATGATACATCATATTTTACTGAAGACAATGTTTTGGGTTAGGCAACTCTGGTATAGATGAAAAAGCTCAAGTTTAGAATCAGAAAGCTGAGCACCAAAGAATTGATGCTTTTGAACTGTGGTGTTGGAGAAGACTCTTGAGAGTCCCTTGGACTGCAAGGAGATCCAACCAGTACATTCCGAAGGAAACCAGTCCTGAATATTCACTGGAGAGACTGATGCTGAAGCTGAAGCTCCAGTGCTTTGGCCACTTGGTGCGAAGAGCTGACTCATTGGAAAGGACCCTGGTGCTGGGGAAGATTGAGGGCAGGAGGAGAGGGGGACGGCAGAGGATGCGATGATTGAATGGCATCACCAACTCCATGGACATGAATTTGAGAAAGCCCCAGGGGTTGGTGATGGACAGGGAAGCCTGGCATGCTACAGTCCACGGGGTCGCAGAGTCAAACATGACTGAGCGACTGAACTGAACTGAACTTAGAATCAGAGTTATCTGAGGTTAGGTGTGAAACTAAAAGTGTTAGTTGCTCAGTCATGTCTGACTCTTTGCCACCCCGTGGACTGTAGCCACCAGGCTCCTCTCTCCATGGAATTCCCCAGGTGAGAATACTGGTGTGGCTTGCCATTTCCTTCTTCAGGCGATCTTCCCAACCCAGGGACTGAACTAGAATCTCCTGCATTGCAGGAGGATTCTTTACCATGGTACCACACTAATTTTTTAAACTTTAGCTGTGTGATTTTGTACAGCCAATGCCACAGAGTCTATTTTTCACATGTGAAATAAGAATAGGAATATGTATCTCAGGGGAATGATGAGCAGGACATGGGGGTTTCCTGGGGAGTTTAGCATAGTATCTGGCATACTTTAGTCTTTTGTATGGTCATTTTACCTGAAACCTTTCTCCAGGGGGAATTTTTTTTTTGTTTTTGCCATGGCCCAGGGCATGTGGGATCTTACTTCTCTGGCCAGGGGTCTAATTCATACCTCTTACACTGGAAGCATGAAGTTTTAACCACTGAATCACCATGAAAATCCCTCTCCAGAAGAATTTTTTAAAATATTGGAAGCACTATGTTGAATGATAGGAAAATAAAGCATCTGAATTACCACAGTGTTTAATGTTATGCTAGATATTGCTTTATATTTTAATAACTCACTCCCAGATATTTCCAAGATTTAAACAAAAACAGGAGTCTATTCCATGAATAGGATGACTGTGAAATTTAAATGTGATGAAAGAAAATATAATATGTGAAAAGTGTTCAATAAATATCAACTACAATTTTTGATATCTTCATTTTTTTCCAAGTCTCTACAAACAGTTCGCATGCTTAGAAATGTAATTGCTGACTGAAAACAGGTGGAGTCATTGGCTATAGGATTATGTCTTTCACATGATTCTTCATTTTTAGGACAATGGACACTTTCTTAAGGGAGTCACATCATCAAATCATATTTCTATGATGGGATTGGATTTTGAAAATATTTCTCTTTTTCCTCTAACTGCAGAGATAACTGGGAAAAAAGTAAGCACATCTATTTGTTCATAGAAATATACTTGAGTTTGTTATGATATTGCAACTGGCAATAAGGAAATGTGAATTTCAACCTAAAGAGCCCCTGAGAGACTATAAGAAAGGTAGGGATGACAGGGAAATGCAAGCAAAAGACGAACCCATCAGTTGCAAGCTCTTTTAAACCATTTTATGAACATGACATATTTCCCTCTTTTTTAAGATTGTGCTAATTTCCAAAATTGTGCTATTTTGGAAACATTAGGTGTCTCTCTTTCTTTCTCCTTTGAGCTCCTTGCAAACTCTTCTTTTTGATATCAAGTCTGTCTCAACTTCCTGTTATAGGAAACTGAAAACCAATGTATGGAAAATTCTGGCTATCAAAAAAAAAAAAAAAAAAAGAAGCTACTAATGGTCCCAGAACCTTCTCAACCCATAATGCTCAGAAAGATCATAAACAGGAAAGCGGCTTCAGTGACAGCAACTGACTCACCCTGTGCGCCTGGGACTTGTTTTGCAGTTCACCTAGCGGGTGCAATTATGTCGGTAAAGAAGGGGATGAAGAAATGACCTTTGAAGGCAGCTCTGGGGTGTAGGAGTTACGTGTGGAAACCTTATTAGAGATCGGAAGCAGAGCTTCTGAAAGAATAGTTCAAGTGTAAAATAGCACCTCTGGATAATTGTAGCACAATACAATAGTTTTGGCAGGGAAATTTGAAAAGAGGTACTAGATAAAATGTGAATTGAGACTCCACATTTGTACAGGAAGTTCATTTAACTTCCTGAGAATTTTCCCATTTGAAAATCCAAGAAGTTTGGCTGAGTTTTAATGAACTGCATTTGCTAATTTTTCTGTTATTTGTATTACATCAAGAAACTAAAATATTAATTAAATATTAATTAAATATTTCTGTTATTTGTATTACATCAAGAAACTAAAATATTAATTAAATATTAATTAAATATTAATTAAACAGTAAATGTATGTGTGCTACATAAAATACACTGTGTTAGGCAACCTGGTGGAATCAAGGTGATCAGTCAATTATTGGTAAGTATTACTTCACCTGCTTTTAACTGTATTTTGCAGGGTGTATAAGCATACAGTTTCCCTAATAAAATAAAAATATATTATCCAAATTATATTGAAAGAAAGGGAATTATTTTACCAATATCCCAGGAAATGTAACCATTTTTGTACATTAAATTTTACCTTGCTCTTTCTGGCACATTCAAGGTAAAGTGTGAAATAGAAAGGATGATATTATTCTCCAACATGATGAGAAAAACAGTTTTTCAGTAGATATGAGCTTTTCTAGGAAATTCTTTCTTAAAAGATTTTACTATGTGTGGCCCTTAAGTAAGAACAGCAACAGATTCTCTGTTCTCAAAGTGGACACGATATAGTAGCTGGATTGCATGGGAGCTAAAAGCAAGTCTCTACACTAACTCCTCCATCAGGGTCTAACTCTAGCTCTACAGCTTGTAGCCAAGTTACCTGTGGTAAATTCAAGTTTTAAAACCTTAACTTTATCCTCTGTAAAATGTGATACTGCTACTACTACTATCTAAAATTTTTATAGTACTTACAATGTGCTAAGTTCTTTTCTAAATGTTTTCCATTTATTTATTCATTTTATCCTCACAACAATCTATGTGATTGGAATTATTATTTTTTAAATGGGGAAATTGAGGTACAGACTGATCAATTAGCTAAGATGTATCACACAGCTAGCAAGAAATAGAATTGGGATTTTAGTAACTACTTTATGGACTTACTGTGAAATTTAAATGTGATGAAAGAAAATATAATATGTGAAAAGTGTTCAATAAATATCAACTACAATTTTGAATAGTATTGAAGAGAAAACTAAAAATAAATTAAACTATAATGTGACATAATACAATAATACAAATATACTATGTACTCTGGTTCCAAATGTATTGAAGCTAGTTGAGAAAGAGATTATACTGCTCATAATAATTCTTGAGAAAGTGATAGAACCTAAGATTCTTTAAAATTTGAGTTGAATTTTGAAAGGTAAGCCAAGGTGATCATTGTAAGGAAGGAGAACAGAAAAGATCCAGCCTCATGTTGCAAAATCACAGCAGGTTTTCCAGTGAAATAATGGCATAAAATATAAGGATAAGAATATATTTCATGAAAAAATAGATGACCTGGAACACCAGGGATCAGAGAAGGCAATGGCACCCAACTCCAGTACTCTTGCCTGGAAAATCCCATGGACGGAGGAGCCTGGTAGGCTGTAGTCCATGAGGTCGCTGAGAGTCGGACACCACTGAGCGACTTCCCTTTCACTTTTCACTTTCATGCATTGGAGAAGGAAATGGCAACCCACTCCAGTATTCTTGCCTGGAGAATCCCAGGGACGGGGGAGCCTGGTGGGCTGCCATCTATGGGGTCGCACACGCACAGAGTCAGACACGACTGAAGTGACTTAGCAGCAGTAGCAGTGACACAGGGATAACCTAAGAATATTAATCTATTACAGCATGTAACGATTTTTTTTAGCAGGAATTTGATAGATGTATATGTGGATAGAAGAAGGGTAATACAGACAGGCTGAAGACTGAATTTCTCAAGGCCTAGCTTGGAGCCCTCTGATATTGTTTTCCTTTCTTTCTTTGTTTCTGTTTTGCTTTTTTATTCATGATATTCATTTACTTTTTCACTTGTATTAGTTAGAATTCCATAGAACATAGATGTTATACTAAAGTGAACAATGGGGGAGGATTTAATAAAAGGACTATTTATTAAGGTGTGGGGAGGGTTAAGAGAAATTAATAAGGAATTGTGCAGTACCCCAAGCATAGCTACAACAGGAAGCGTGTGTTATATCTAGGCCTAAATAATCAAGAGTAATGAATGTTTCCCGAGCCTGGTACAAATCACTGGAGTTGAGGACTGTCAACAGGAACCATGGACATCTACGAAGACCACCTTTAATCTCTAGAAGGGCGGGAGCTGAGAGAACAAAGAGCTCAACCTGGGTTCTCTCCCCCTCACCAAGCTCACTGAGCTGAGCCTGCAGGCAGACAACAAACAGCCTGTACACGGAGTCCATAAACATGAGTTTGGGGACACTAATCAAGGTAAAAAATAGGTGAGACATGGATTTGGCAAGGAAACCAGAAAATACCTAGCACAATGATAAACCTCAAAATCAAATTGATGTCCATTTTTGGGAATGGAAATGGCCATCAAGATCACAGCAGTTTTAAAGCTGGAATAGACCCTAAAAATGATCTACTTTACATTTTTCCCTGCTCTTTCTCTCATCTAAGAAAATCAAGGCACAGGTCCTTCTGAAGATTACATGGTCTATCAATCAAAATTCAATTCAAGGAACAAAAAGAACTGTAGGTATTTCCCGCTGAAAGTGATTTTGTATGGAGAATTGGGTTTTCAGTTAAATGGTTAGAGATGCTGGAGGAGAAGGAGTTCAGGAATCACTGTGGGACTGTGTGTGGCATCAAGTATAGTCAGCTATGGATGGTGTCCAGAGCCACCTCCACCATTGACTCTCATCATTCATGAAGCAAACTGCGATCCTAGCTGCTAGAATTGCTTCCCAAGATTCCTATCTCTTTAATTCTGGTTCTAGATTGTAACTGAAAAGAATATTGCCCCTGTCTCACCATCATGTTCTAAATTTCAAGCAAGCATATATAACTAGTATAAACTCATTCCCATGCAGAACCATAATTACAAGAGAAACTTAGAAAGGCAGATTTTCCTTCTCCAGACTTAGACACCCAAGAGGAGACCTAGAAGGAGAATGGATCTGAATGCCATTCTACTATCCCCAGCAGTCACAGCTTGGACGTGGTAGAGTTGAACTACACACAGTATCTCTACAAATGGAATTCCTAGATTCCAGAGAATGCAGAAATAAACCAATGTTGTTGTTGAGTCGCCAAGTCATGTCTGACTCTTCATGACCCCATGGACTGCAGCAAGCCAGGCTTCTTTCTCCCTCACCATCTCCCAGAGTTTGCCCAAGTTTGTGTCCATTGCCTTGGTGATGCCATCCAGCCTTCTTATCCTCTGTTGCTCTCTTCTCCTTCTGGCTTCAATCTTTCCCAACAACAGGGTATTTTCTAATGAGTGGGCTCTTTGCATCAGGTAGCCAAAATGTTGGAGCTTCAGCTTCAGCATCAGTCCTTCCAATGAGTATTCAAGGCTAACTTCCTTTATGACTGACTGGTTTGATCTCCTTTCTGTCTAAGGGACTCTCGAGAGTCTTCTCAGCACTACAGTTCAAAAGCATCAGTTCTTCAGTGCTCTGTTTTCTTTATGGTCTAGCTCTCACAACCATATGTGACTACTGGAAACACCATAACCTTGACTATACAGAACTTTGTGGGCAAAATGATGTCTTTGCTTCTTAACACACTGTCTAGGTTGGTCATAGCTTTCCTGCCAAGAAGCAATTGTCTTCTAATTTCATGGCTGCAGTCAATTCCAGAAAAATATCTACTTCTGTTTCATTGACTATGCTAAAGCCTTTGACTGTGTGGATCATAACAAAAACTAAGCCAATATAAGCATTATTAAATGATATTTCAAAGGATAACTCTTTCAAGGGTATCTTAATTTATTAATAAAATGTTGAGTATTCTATAAAAGTCTAGAATAAAACTTTTTCAGAGAAGGCTGTCAGGAGATTATATTACACATCATGGAACTTTAGTTTCTGTGCCAGAATACTCAATGCAGAGACAAAGGAATCATTAAGTGCTGTGAGAGTATGGACCACAGCTAGGGTTAGACGTCCCAAGCTGAAATTTTAATGCAGTGCTAAGCACCTATGTTATCTAATTCTCATGAAAATTCTATCAAGCGTGTGTTATTATCCTCATTTTATCTATCAGGAAAGTGATATATCAGGAAAACTCAGAGAAATAAAGTAGTTTACCTCAACTAACACAGTTGATAGGGATAGAGTTAGGAATGAAGCCTAGTTTTGTCTGATGCCACACGGAGCATTTTACAATTTTTTTCTAGTTTCTGAAGAACTTTGTTTTCTGTCAGTTTCTGCTATCCAAAAGGCATTGAGCAATTAAAAACCTGTGATAAGTGTTACATCAAAGATGTTCCAAGAATTTGACCAGCGTTCACATCATTAAAGTGCTCCTCTTTTCAAGCTGGTTTGCTAGGGAGACTTCATCTCCATTTTCACTCCCCTCCCACCTCAGCCAAAGCACTTCCATTTTAAATGAGATGGGATTTTTCTCTTTTACTTGTTCTTTCTCATAAGTTAATAATTAGATATTGGTTTCAACATTTAAATGAGAAGATTTTGAAATCCACCCACATGCTTCACTTTTAATTTTATTGTGAGGGGTTGTAGAATTGGAAAATGAAAGAAATGATATTTACAGATGTTATGTATAAGAGCCCCAAGCAGTCAGGCTGTCCCCTTTCGGGCAGAGTGGCAGGTTAGTGGGGGTGTTAAGTGAATGGGTAAAATTGAATTTGATAGAATTTCTGTTAACATTATAGGATTCAATCTCCAATGCCAAGCCAAGTAAACCACCCACACTATTTAATGTTTTGCATCTGTTCAACTCTACAACTTTGAAAACAGTGACACTCGATGTATAAAAAAGCGTTTAATATATTAATATGAGTTAGCAATAATCTAACAGTGGAGAGGAATCTTAAAGTCATGTTAGCAATACTCCTGACTACATTAATTTTATAACTAGTATACTAATGACAAATATTTTCCCCTAAACTTTAAATACTATATTTCTCTTTTATTACCTTTCTGTACAGTCTTGATATTTTGCTTTTATTTCTATGCTTTTATTGTTTATAATTCTTTTATTATAATCCTCTCAGATATTTTGAAAGAACCCTGAAAATTATAAATGATTTGTAATGTATTTTAAATGGTGATAGTCTGTAAACAAAATTTGTAATAATAAAGGTAGGGCTGTAGTTAGAGAAATATTAACTACAAATTGTAAATAAAAGTTGTAATGGGATATTTTATAATTAGAAGCTGAACATATTATTTTGGCACATCTACTTCTCTGAATGAGCTTTTTATTTTAGAACAGTTTTTAGATTTACACACAAATTACAAAGATAGTATAAAGAGTTTCCATATAATAAAGTGAAAGTGAAAGTAGTAATCATTCAATTATGTCTGACTGTTTGTGACCCCACATACTGTAGCCGTCCAGGCTCCTCTGTCCATGGAATTTCCCAGGCTAGAATGCTGGAATGGGTAGCCATTCCCTTCTCCAGGGGATCTTACCAACCCACGTACTGAACCAGAGTCTCTTTCATGGCAGGCAGATTCTTTACCCTCTGAGTTACCAGGGAAGCCCTTCCATATAATAAACTGGATCCAATTTCCTCTATTATTAATAGCTTCCATTAGTATAGTACTTTTGTTATCATTAATGAATCAGTTGATGCACTGTTATTAACTAACATCTTTATTCAGATATTATTAGTTTTTACCTGGTATCTTTTTTTCTATTCCAAGGTTGATGGACCATGTTACATTAAATCTCATGTCTTTTTAGGCTCCCCTTGGCTGTGAGTTGGAGAAGGAAATGGAGAAGGAAATGACAACCCACTCCAGTACTTTGGTCTGGAAAATTCCATGTAAAGTATAGTCTATGGGGTCGCAAAGAGTTGGACATGACTGAATGACTTTCACACTGGCTATGAATTAGGACAGTTAATTTTCAGCCACAGATAAATGATTAGTTTCTTTTGAGACCACAGGGGAATCAAATAGCAAAGTATTCTCAAGAGTTATAAAGAAAAATGCAGCCTAGCTCTGATGCTTCTAGCTTTTGCTTTCACTGACTGAATCCAGATAAAGCTGGCCTCTACCTGTGTGGGTTCCTTTGATTTACAGTTGAGGCTTCAGGGCATTGGAACTCAACTCTGCTTGCACATTAGTATTATCAAGGAAACTTTGAAAAACAGTAATGCCTAGGTTGTACCCCAGACAAATTAAATGAGAATCTTTTAATGAGTGACCCAGGAAATTCATCTGTGTATTTCACAGCTTCCCAGTTATGCCCCTGTGCAGTCAGGGTGGAGAACTGCTTTAGGGGTTGAGTCTTCTCAAGTTACAAAACTTCTCTGAGAATAAATATGAGTCAAACTGGCAGCTACTAGTTTGCTCTCTTACAGCATTGGCTCTAAGCCGTGGCAGAACTGGAAATCAATTTCTCTGGCATCTGTTAAGGGAGACAGAGTGTATGCTAGAAAAGCATTGATCTAGGAGTCTGGATGTGGTTTTTTCCATCTGGATGACTTGGAACCTCTTATAAACTCTCATGGTTACAGCAAAACATTGCAAGAGTGGTCTAAATAATGTTTTGGAGTATTACATGTTAATTGTAAATCTTAACATTTTAGCGTTATCATACTTAATGCTACTGTAACTCTGGAAAGTGCTAATAGTGGACAATAGTGACAATAATGGAACAAAAATGTGGACAAGGAAGGAGAATAATATATGCACTTCTAATTTACTGTTTTTCTTAGGCTAAAGAAAGGCTTCATTCATGGTAACCGCAAAGGCAACCAGCAGATATGTTTGCTAGATGAATATTTAAATTTCTAGGGATGAAAGTCTATATGTAATTAAATCCCAAAGAATTTAGTTTGTTATCACTTCTTATTAGTGTGTCCTCTTAGTAAATGGGGAATGAGAATTAGTTATAAACATTCCAGTTGCTGATATTTACTATTTGATGTGTGTGTATTTGAAATATAAATGTGGCAGAAAGAAGGATTATTTATGTTCTCAGAGTTTGCTGTGGGGAGGCGAGATTTCAAACATATATGCTACACATTCCAGATTTTTAACTATTAGGTAAGTTTCTCTGTAATATCTGCATTTTCAATGCTTTAATCAACTCAATTTAATATAATATGCAATTATTGAGCAGCAAAGATCTATGTTACTCCAGCATAAGAAATGTTAACACTAGAGGAAATCTATATCTTCCCAAATACAAATAAGCCATGAGAAAATCAAACCATTGTCTAGAATACAGATGTAGGTTTCTAAACATGATAAAATTATATCATCCACATGGTATGATCCCCTTTGTTTGTTAGACATTGTTACATCAAGCATATATAATCACAGCATCACAGACTCTGTGCGTGTGTACTGATATACACACTCAATCACACACATTTACTTTAAGGAGCATTGAGATAACACTTTTTATAATTTCTTTGTACCAAAATAATAACATTATAAGGTAATTATGATTAGTTATTTTCTAGATGAGGAAACTAAGCCTAGAGAAGTGATATAAACTTACCCTAGTTGTCAAAAGTAGTCTATAAAAGATAGTAGTTTAACATCCATATCTATCTGATGCCAAAGCCCAGACATTTAGTCACTATATATGTGTGTGTGCATACTCCGTAGCTAAGTTGTACCTGACTCTGCAACCCCATGGACTGTAGCCTGCTCAGCTCCTTTATCCTTGGAATTTTGCAGGCAAAAATACTGGAGAGTTGCCATTTCTTACTCCAGGGGATCTTCCTGATTCAGGCATTGAACCCGCGTCTCCTGCATCTCCTGCATTGGCAGGCGAATCCTTTACCACTGAGCCAGCTGGGAAGACTGTAATCGCTATATATACTATTTCACAAATTTTTTCAGGGAAAGGGTAAACAGTGTTCATTATTTTCCTATTAATTTAGAAACTAATACAGTTAGGTATTCTAAACTTAGGAAGATAGCTAAAGGTCTGGAATTGAGATGTTCTCTTTGAAATGGGCATGTTACAAGAGAAATATGATTAATTGGTACTTGATTTACATTTTTGTTTTTTTAAATCATTTAAAGTTTTAGAAATTATTTATATAAAAATTGAAATAAGTATTAATCAAGATTAATAGTTTAAATTCTGGGTGGTAAAAATATGAATAATTGCCATACTTTATACTTTTCTGTTTCTCTAAGTATCAGAAAGTCATTTTAAAGTTTAGAATATCCAAAGATCAGTCATTTATAAAAAATTATATTAGAATTATGATTGTTAGTAACCAATCCTATTCAAGTTTTACACTTTTTTTTCTGAGGAAAACAGCCCAGAGAGTTCAAGAGTTCTTATTGAAGATGTTTATTCAGTGTCTTAACTCAGGAATAAAATGCAGTCAAATAAAGGTATAAAACTATTATTTGGCTCCTGGTTGCTACTCACTTTTATTTGAAAACTCAGGCTGCTATTTGTTCTGTTCTGTTGTTTGTTTTGATTTTTTTCATTCAATGTATTCAATGGAGGCTTTGGCTTTTATGGGACAGGAAAATCCACTCCAAATTTGAAATAAACTCATCCTTCCCAAAATAAAAATTCATATCTTGAAGAGTAAATCAGTTTGTCTATTGTTAATTATTTAAGCCCCCTAGTATGCAATTGCAAGTCAATGGGGCTTTTGGTGTGGATGGATAGATTTGAGTATGATGGAGAAGTTGATGAAGAAGATACAAGTTGGGGATGACAGGACTTCTCTGGCGGTCCAGTGGTTTAAACTCTATACTTCTATTGCCAGGGGCATGGGTTTGAAACCTGGTTGGGGAACTAAGATTCCACATGCTGCACAGTGAGGACAAAATTAAAAGTTGAGGATGGATGGGCAATGCTATGTGATTTCAACCAGGAGGGAGATCATTGCTGAGACAAGCCCTGTTGACTAGACGATACTAGGTGAGTGGGACAAAGGATAACTGTTTATGGGTCAGAGACATTTTGAACCAGAACTATCAAGAGGAACCTAGTTTTCATAAGAGGTGAAACATATCTTTGTACTTAGGATCTGTTGTGGTCCAGCTTTTCATGAAAAACTTTACAGTCTCTATGCCAAATTCCCACTTCAGCTGACCATTCAGAAAAAGACGCACCTAGTGGTGCTGCTGCTGCTGCTGCTGCTAAGTCGCTTCAGTCGTGTCCGACTCTGTGCGACCCCATAGACGGCAGCCCACCAGGCTCCCCCGTCCCTGGGATTCTCCAGGCAAGAACACTGGAGCAGGTTGCCATTTCCTTCTCCAATACATGAAAGTGAAAAGTGAAAATGAAGTCGCTCAGTCATGTCCGACTCTTAGTGACCCCATGGACTGCAGCCTACCAGGCTCCTCCATCCACGGGATTTTCCAGGCAAGAGTACGGAGTGGGTTGCCATTGCCTTCTCCAGTGGTGTTAATATTTATCTTACAACTCTGAGGATGCTATCTGAAGGTTTTCATACTATACTATTAATAACATAACCAGAGAAAACTTAAGAGCACCTCTCTTAAGGTATGGCAATAAGTTTTAGCTTTTCTACTTTGTACTTAGAGGTCAGATTAAGCAAATTATTAAATTGTATGCTGAAATAATAAGATATAAGTTCTCCTATGGCACATAAAAAGGAAGACCATTACTTTTTTTTGATAATGTGAACTTAAGCCTGCAATGAGTTTTTTCAGTAGTCATTTTTGAAAATAGGGTCTTTGACAGTAGTAAATAGGTATATTCACTCGATTTTCTCACCAATCTAGAAAGTAGAAACTTTAGACTTTTTGCTCATTGAAGGAAAATTTCTAAGTTAAATAACATTTCAAGTAATGATATAAAGAAATAAATTCATGAGTAAATATATGTGTATAATATGTGGACCGAGTACTATCCCAGCCAGGGTAAAAGCACTGGAGAGACCCGCACTCTTTCCCTTTCCTTCATCTGACTGTTGTCTGGCTCAGTGCTTCCTCTCTACTTTCTCCTTCTGGATCCCTCCTCCTCCAGCCCAGTGGCTGTCTTTATCCAAGCTTCCTTCTCAACTAGATACGGACATGCTTATGATATTTGATAGTGTTTTAATTGCTTATAATCTCTGAGAAATAGTAACTGTATCAGACCCAAAAGCTGGTTCACTAAATATAAATTTCGTACTGTCTTATCCTTTTCTTTTCTCTACTCAGAAACTACAAAGTCCAGTGCTTATTTTCAGTCTCCATTCTGTTAAGGCACATATGACAGTGTATGTAGGTAAGGATAGTCTAGTTAGGGGGCTTCTGGGAAAGCTATCACTTTTCTAAGAAAAAAATGGGCAGAAATGTAGCTACTGCAGTATTTATTCTGTTTTTCTTTATCTTCCAGTCCAGGATATAGAGGTGATGCTTGGAGTTGTAAAGACATCTTGAAAGAAAAGTGAAAGTGAAAGTTGCTCATTCGTGTCCTACTCTTTGCGACCCCATGGACTATACAGTCCATGGAATTCTCCAGGCCAGAATACTAGAGTGGGTAGCCTTTTCCTTCCCCAAATTAGATAATGTGCTAAGGATGGGCCTTTTATGACGTAACTGAAAACTGGTAACATTGCTCTATGATTTTCAACCTGCCTATTATGTGAGAAAATAGGCCTCTATTTAACCTACTGACAGTAAAAGTGAACATGTTAGTTGCTCAGTCTTATCCAACTCTTTGCGACCCCATGGACTGTAGCCCACCAGGCTCCTCTGTCCATACAATTCTCTAGGTAGGAATACTGCACTGGGTATCCATTCCCTTCTCCAGGGGATCTTCCCAACCCAGGGATCAAACCCAGGTCTCCTGCATTGCAGACAGATTCACTACTGTCTGAGCCATCAGGGAAACCATTTAGCCTATTAAGTAATGTTTTTTGATTGCTTGCAGCTTGACATTTTCTTAATATAGTGGCCATAGTACTACAAAATGTTAAAATTGATAAGGTACCTAAAATTACTTTAATGGCCTTTCAAGGCAAAATGGCAGGCTTTGTAAATATACTTCCTTCCTTCCCTCCTACATCCCACTGAACCACAATTAAAATACTCAAAAGGGAATAAATACATAAAAGTTCTAAGAATAGGAGTAAGGGGTAAAACTCCAGAAGACAAGAAAATTTGAATAATTTCTGCAAGAGAGAAAGTAACTTGTATCTCAGTGAAAAAATAAATCAGAATGGAGGAAACTGCATTTCCAAGAATCACAGAGATGGAAGCTATTTTTTTTTTTTGCAGAACCTCATAAAGACTCCAGGCTTAAAGATAGCAGGCATAGATATCAAGAATTAATCCTTAAATGAATTAAGAACAATATAGAAATTAGTTGAGTCAGATTGCCAACAACAGTCACTCTATGCAAACAGACGTGAAAGAACAATCTCTCTAGATATCTGATATTTGGTTCATAATAAGCCATAGGTAGTTGTCTAGAAGGGAGCCCAAAGATTAGTGTATTTTTAAAATTCCCTGGGTCAGATAGGTTAGGGGTAAGAACAGTTTGTCTAATGGGAAAGAGATACATAATCACATTTTCTCATATTTTATGATACATTACTGATGATGATAATTACCAGGTACTCTAGGGCTCTCTAAGAAACTGAGGGTAAAGGAAAGGATTCGCTAATCCTGAGCAGGCTCTAACTATGTTGATCTCTTCTCTTATTCTTCATAACTTTATGTATTATCCTCTTCTAAGTTGAAAAAGGGTTGAAGTTTGGCAGGAAGATGCTTCTGAAAAAACTGCATATTTAAAGTCATGCAAAGTAAAAGAGAATGTGTTATAGATAGGTAACTGCAGGCACTGGATGTGGCTGGGGCACATGGTATATAAATAACGTGACACGAGGAGTTACTAGAGCAGTTAATAGGTGTTATATGAGATATCTGGGGAACTATTGAAGGATTTTATTCATGGGAGTGACATGATGGGGTCTGAACTTTAGAGAGATCGCAATGAGCACAGCCTAAAAGATGGCATGATCTGACATGACACAGTGTGGGGAGTTTTGCAAATAGCCTTAAAAAATATAAAATGACCTAAAATATAACAATAAGAGGGCTTCCCCAGTGGTGCAGCAGGTAAAGAATTTGCTGCAATGCAGGAGACACAGGAGAAATGGGTTCAGTCCCTGTGGTTGGGAAGATCCCCTGGAGAAGGAAATGGCAACCCACTCTAGTATTCTTGTCTGAAAAATCCCATGGATAGGGGAGTCTGGTGGGCTACAGTCCATGGGGTTGCAAAAGCCAGACATGACTGAGCAACTAAGCACGCAGGAACATAACAATAGAAGTTGACTGAGAAGGTGCATTCCAAGGAATTTAAGAGAGAGACTTAACCAGGCTTGATAACACAATGAAATGAGATGGGGTGAGGTGATTGGAAGGAGCAGGGAAACCTATCAGAGAATATGAAAAGGAAAACATTTCAGTGAAGAGGATTCTGAGGTCAGCTTTTAAAATGCTGAATTTGAGATGACTAGAAAATTCATAGGAACTTAAGTTCTGAATTTCTCCCTTTTTCCTGTAAAAAAGATCAAAGAGCTGTCATCTTCAGTCTCTACTTACTATAGAGAAGATAGGTAGTCACTTGTATAAAACAATCCATGGAAATTAACAGATATATTAGGAAATCTTTCAATTGCTCCATTTTTCTTTAGTATTAGGTCATTATTCGGAGAAGGCAATGGCACCCCACTCCAGTACTCTTGCCTGGAAAATCCCATGGACGCAGGAGCCTGGTAGGCTGCAGTCCATAGGGTCGCTATGAGTCGGACATGACAGAGCGACTTCTCTTTCTTTTCACTTTCATGCATTGGAGAAGGAAATGGCAACCCAGTCCAGTGTTCTTGCCTGGAGAATCCCAGGGACGGGGGAGCCTGGTGGGCTGCTGTCTATGGGGTTGCACAGAGTTGGACACGACTGAAGCGACTTAGCAGCAGCAGCAGCAGGTCATTATTGGACACGTGACTCTACCTGTCAATCATAAAGTAGAGAGATTCACTTTCATAAGTCACACAATCAATCTCTTCTCTTATCTAAACTGTCCTCAAACACAGGTCAGCAAAATTGTGCTTTATTTAAGGAGTAAGTCTTGGTCTTTCCCATGGGTTCAGCTCTTCCTTTACTGTCATACTCCATATTTTTTCTTAAGAATTTAAAGCCAGCTGTTGAAATATAAATGTCTCTTGAGATAACCATTAACCAGTAGTGCTTTGTGCATAAAATAACTTGCCAGTTTAGTCAGAGGGTGAGTTCTGAAGCTTTGGGACTAGGGAAGTAACCATCAAGTTAGTGTAGATGGAGGAAAAGTTATGTTTATCTGTTAGGAAAGCGTTTTGGCCAAAGGTAATGGAATATCCTACTAACGATAGCTTAAACAACTGGGGTTTATTGATTTCACATAACAAGAAATCTGGAGGTAGGCGGTTGCTGGCCTTGACTCAGCAATTCTTCAAGAACAACAATTTCATCAAGGACCCAGGCTCATTTCTACATTTTCCCTGCCACTTTTTGTGGGCTGGCTTTTCATCCGCAAGCTATCATTTCCACAGTCAGAAGATGACTGCCCACTCTAGGAAGAAAGTCCACAAGTCAACATGACGAAGTGAGGGGAGGAAGGGTCCAGGAGAAGCAGTCGGAAGGAGATGCAGCTATGATCATTTTAGGGAAGAAAATATTTCCCAGAAACACCTTTAAAAATTTCTTCTTCCATTTTCATACCCAGAAGTTGAAGTTGAATTTGAGTCTGTCTTCCCAAATATCCATGATTTTGGCCCAATATCTAAATAAAATCTGGGTCTATTGACAGGTAAATGGGACAGTACCATTTTCCTGTTGGGTAAAAATAGGAGGTTTTGTTTAGGTCTCCAGGTGTTCTGGAGACTGTTTAAGAAAAAAATAAAAATAAAAACAGACAAAAAAAAAAAAAAACTTCCATCTTCATAGACTTTTGCTTTATTTTGCTTCACCGAAGGAGAAGGCTGTGTTTAGGTGGTGGGATCCCAGAATGTAGTGATTTTTCTACCTCATAGGATACGATCTGAGGATATAAAGGAAAAACAGCTTTCTAGTTTTCTAGTTGGTATCATTTTCTAAAATATATATTCTATATACATTCTAAAATATCATCACAAAATTCCGCTCATTTCTTGAGGCAATGGAAGATTAATTGGTTGATCGAAATATGATTATTAAAGGGTAGAAGGGAAGAATTGTCACTTGGAAAAGTAAAAGGTTTTACTATAAATGGTCAGGAACTAATGGTGACTGAAGAATACAAAGGGGGAGTACAGCTAAGAGCTTAGAAACATAGTGCAGCTCTTATTGAGGGGGCATTTGAGGTAGGGTAGCCACACAGTCCTCCTTGTACCTAATCCTAGAAATAAGAGGGCATAAAGTATGAGTGTTGCTGGAACAGTGGCCTCTTTTGCTATAATCAGTGTGAGAAACCAGGAAAGTCAGTGCAAAGTACAAGCTACCACTCAGACTCTTAAAGAAATGTGGCAGTCAACAGCTCTATTCTAAACCACAAAGCTGTGTCAAAGCATCTCATGTCTGACTCTTCCCCTCTGGCTTCATTGTTTCACTTTCTCTGTGTCCCTGTTCAGCTATAGCTATGCTTAGAGGAAAATATATAGCCTTAAATTCATGTATTAATAAAGAAAAACTGAAAAACAATGAAGTAGGCAACTATCTCAGAAACTGAAAGAACTGAAAATTAACTCAAAAAAATTAGAGCAAGGAAATGGCATGAATAAAAGCATAAATTAAAAAAAAAAAAACAGAAAATAACTATAAAATTGAAAAGCACAGAAAACTCATAGTTGAGTCTCTGAAAATACTTTAAAATTTACAAACCAATATTTATCTGGACAAAGAAACTGCTTCTGTACTGGGGCATATGAAGGATTCATAAGATTCAAAATTGTTTTTCATCATCATGGTCATGGGAATATTGACAATTGTTCATAATATTTCAATATAGCACAAGAAACAAAATATGGGCATGCTACCAAATAGCTGAGGTGTGTTTCTGGCATCTCAGTTCAGTTCAGTGCAGTCACTCAGTCGTCTCCGACTCCTTGTGACCCCATGAACCGCAGCACGCCAGGCCTCCCTGTCCATCACCAACTCCCGGAGTCCACCCAAACCTATGTCCATCAAGTCAGTGATGCCATCCAACCATCTTATCCTTTGTTGTCCCCTTCTTCTCCTGCCCTCAAAATTTCCCAGCATCAGGGTCTTTTCAAATGAGTCAGCTCTTCATATCAGGTGGCCAAAGTATTGGAGTTTCAGCTTCAATATCAATCCTTCCAGTGAACACCCAGGACTGATCTCTTTTAGGATGGATTGGTTAGATCTCCTTGCAAGTGACTCTCAAGAGTCTTCTCCAACACCACAGTTCAAAAGCATCAATTCTTCCGTGTTCAGCTTTCTTTATAGTCCAACTCTCACATCCATACATGACCACTGGAAAAACCATAGCCTTGACTAGATGAACCTTTATTGGCAAAATAATGTCTCTGCTTTTTAATATGTTTAGGTTGGTCATAACTTTCCTTCCAAGGAATAAGTGTCTTTTAATTTCATGGCTGCAGTCACCATTTGCAGTGATTTTGGAGCCCAGAAAAATAAAGTCACCCACTTTTTCCACTCTTTCCCATCATTTGCCATGAAGTGATGGGACTGGATGCCATGATCTTCGTTTTCTGAATGTTGAGCTTTAAGCCAACTTTTTCACTCTCCACTTTCACTTTCATCAAGAGGCTTTTTAGTTCCTCTTGACTTTCTGCTATAAGAGTGGTGTCATCTGCATATCTGAGGTTATTTATATTTCTCCTGGCAATATTGATTGCAGCTTGTGCTTCTTCCAGCCCAGCGTTTCTCATGATGTACTCTGCATATAAGTTAAATAAGCAGGGTGACAATATACAGCCTTGACGTACTCCTTTTCCTATTTGGAACCAGTCTGTTGTTCCATGTCAAATTCCATGCCCAGTTCCATGCCCAGTTGTTTCCTGATCTGCATATAGGTTTCTCAAGAGGCAGGTCAGGTGGTCTGGTATTCCCATCTCTCTCAGAATTTTCCACAGTTTATTGTGATCCACACAGTCAAAGGCTTTGGCATAGTCAATAAAGCAGAAATAGATGTTTTTCTGGAACTCTCTTGTTTTTTCCATGATCCAGCAGATGTTGGCAATTTGATCTCTGATTTCTCTGCCTTTTCTAAAACCAGCTTGAATATCTGGAAGTTCATGGTTCACGTATTGCTGAAGCCTGGCTTGGAGAATTTTCAGCATTACTTTGCTAGTGTGTGGCATCTCAGTTTCCCTTATTTTTCTGATCTGTCTGTTGTGTTTATTGTTAAATCAATTTGGAATAGAATGAAGTCTTAGCCTAATGGAGTTGTTGCCTGCTCTTCACCTTACATGGTCAGAGTAGTGCAAAACTATTAGATATAAATGAACATATTACTTCATTGGAAAACAATGCCATCTGGGCAGAATGTATACCTACTTTATTAAGACTCAGGTCTCCCTCATGGCTATGGCATTTGGATTGTTAATATTCTAATACAAACAAAGGGAAGTGTTTAGCCTCCTAAATGAAGTTGGAGTGATAATGTCCTTAACAAAAGGTGGAAGTTCAGAGAAAAGAAGAAGAAAATAGTCTTGATGGAGGCTTCTGAGTTAGCCTCATGTAGACAGGCACTGGAGAAAGGAAACTTGCTCACAGAGCAAGGCCAGCTAAAGTTATATTCATTATTGCCTTGAAAAAAGTCCTTGACTCATATAGCTTTATTAAATGTTTGATAAAATTGAAAATTAGCCATTATTTTGAAGAGTTTTCCTTGTGAGTGCATTTTGCACATGAATGAATTTTCAGAGGCACCATTCTTGCCCTTTTGGGTCAGCCAGTCATCTTCAGATTTCTAGCTTGCTCAGGCTTGTTAGAGGTAAGATGGCGGCAGGATGAAGACTGAACCAAAACTCTAATTATAAAGGGAGATTATCAGTGTCATGACCTAGGGTAGAAAAAGGAAAGGCTATATAGGGCCCTTGATGCAGGATCTTGCCTTAATCATTTCTGTATCATATTGTAGAAGCCACATGATTTGTTTTTCTTTTAACTTAACTGAATGGAATTAAATTGGATTGAATTGAATGAGGCTCTGGATCATGAGAGAGAGCCTGAAAGTAAAGTCAAACCTTTGAAAATACACCAAGTGTGAAGTGAGCCCGAGGAAAAAGGGGTACTTAGAAGGGTAGTGACAAAAACTGGTCCATGACCAAACTGCCCCACTCCAAAAGCATAAAAATCAATGGAGGAAAAATGAAAGGGATGAAAAGAGAAAGACAATTTTCAGAAGTCACATACACAGAGAAAAATAAAAGGATAACTATCTTGTTCTCTAAACACAGTGACCCTATACGTAGTTAGGGGTCAGTTAATAATAACTGCTTGTTTTTCTTAGTTTTTTAAATCACTACTAGAAAATAGTTAAATAGTAATTATACTATGAGCCAGACTATGCTTATGATTTACATGCTATTAAATCTTACAAAAGCTTATATTTATTTTTAGTCTTTCTATTTGACAAAGGATTGGAGAGTCATAGAAATATTAGAGAAATGCTTCCAAAGTTGGCATGGGTAGGTGAAATGTTCTAAATGAATGAATTAATTATCAATAAATAATGAATGTACAAGTTCATAATCCAGGTAGCTTAATTGTTATTGTTCACATATTTAGCTTTTAGGAGAGATAAAGGAAGTAAAAAAAACACTGAAAAAACTTACAAGATTTTTGTTAAGTCCTAAGTTCTTATTAGAGTATCAATAACCTGACCTTTCCTTTGTACTTTTCTCTTAGTATTACTTGTATACTTAACCTATTTTTCTAATTTAATTATAAATATCCATTTTGTATCTATTAAGAAGTCTATAAAAGACAAGAGATTTTTCTTTTCTACTTAATTAAGTGACAGGTAATCTAAGAATAGTGCTTAAGAGAATGATATATGTGTGTTATATGTGTGTAAGATAAATATATATGGAATAAACACACCCCTTCTTTCAAGTCCCAGTGGCTCTCTCATTAGCTAACTACATCCATTACCACAAACGTCTTTAGCAGCATTATTCTAATACTCAGAGAAAAATGCCAACTAACAAAAGCATCTCTATAAAGAAGCCACACAGCAGACACTCTGGAGCCAGCTTATTTGTTTGAATATTTGCCACACTACTTTATACCTTTGTGACCTTGGGGAATTTTCTTAGCTTCTTCATGCCTCAGTTTCCTTACTTGCAATATGAGGATAAAAATACTATTGAACTCATGTTGTTCTTATAAGGCATCCCTGGTGACTCAGGGTAAAGAATCTGCCTGCAAGGTAGGAGACCCAAGTTTGATCCAGTATTCTTGCCTGCAAGTTGTTCTTATGATGACTGAATTATTTTAAGTAAATTACCTTAAAAAGTACATAGAACTACACTATATAAACGTTAGCTGTTTTTGTGATATTCCCAACTTTGTTGCCGTACAGAGTATGGCTGTCCTCACTTTTCCCCTGAAGACACTCAAAACATGTGCCTGTGAAGAGGAAGATGTGGAAAAGAAGATGGGAAACAGATTAGGAAATCAATCCAAGAGGTAAGTTCTCTTTATTACAGTGACAGACTTGATATCTGACCCAGGATTCAGCTGAGACAGCCTTGACCCTCTCGGAGTGGGTTTCCCAAGGAATGAAATGTCCAGTTCTCTCTTTCTGAAAGTGATGTCCTGGCATGCAGGAGATCACTTTAAGCTTTTTAAAGCTTAAAGAAAGCTTTACGCTTTCTCAGTGACCTAGGTTTCATTCCCCTTGGCAGTAACATAAGACAAGAGCAATAGATGGGGAGACTAGACATGCATTCAGACCCATGACTTTACGTGACACTGTGTTTTCTGTCTCAGGGAAGAACTTTGGAATGCTCAGTGATTCTGTGATCCAAGGCAGCTTAGTTGCCCCATCCTGTGATACTATGTGGCAGTAGGAGTCTTGAGAAATGAGTCAGGAGGAGATATTGCTCTTGGTTCTGAAATATAAAAGCTTTGCTGACATCCACTGCCTGCAAAGCTGTTTCTCTCCCAGACAGATGTGAGATCCATGGATGCGGGGGAGGACACAGAATATGGCAAGGCACTGGTACTAATCTTATCAATTAATTCAATAAAGAGTGCCATCTGACTACGGAGCCGTCCGGCGGCAGGAAATGTGTAAAGGCCCCACAGTGAAAACAGGATTTCTGTTAATTGCCTGCTTTCATCATGCAGATCCCTTGAGGCAACCTAGCTGGCGTAAGAAAGGCCCAGTCACTGGCTAAACTGCTGCCTAATGTCCTTCGTGGGAGAAATCTGGGCCTCAGATTTACCTTAAGTATGAACTACCTTTAACTGCTCTAGCCTCTTATTAATCTGGCGTATGGCTGGGAGCCAAGATTTTCCAATACCGTCCCCTTCTATTGTCAGTCAACATATTATTCAACATATATATCTGTCAGTCACTTGCTATAATAACAACCGTGGTTAAAAACCAGAGAAAGACCGATGTGACCCTGGGTATGGGCCACATTACTGCTCATTACTTGCTTGAAAAGGAAAAAAAAAATGCAAACAAAAATTATTCTTCATAAACTTGGTTTAATTCTTGCGAGCAAGTTTGTGAGTCATTTTATGAATGGCTCCCGCTTCAAATTAGGGCTCCTGTTTCCGTTTCCAATGAGCCTCTAGTATTACATCTAATATTGTTTCCTTTCAGCAATTGAAATGTACATCCCTGCTGGGTTGGTAAGAATAGAAATTTCTTTCCGGAATTCTTTCTTCTTTCTGAATTGCTTCATTTTACTTCCCCCCAAACTAAAATAAAGTAATTTGTACCTAAAACTAGACAAAATTAACCTCACGGCTTGTTCTCCTTACAATTTGCATCCTGACTGCTTGGCACAGGAGGCTGCTTTCACGCATAGCCCCACTTCTTCACCTCTTCTCACCTCCTTTGGGTAGGGAAAAAAATGGCTTCCATGGATAGCAAATGGGTTCAGGCAAAAGAAACTGCTCAGAGGGTTTTAGGATTCACTAATATGAAGGTTGATAAGGATGAAGACTACCCATTTCGGAGGCATCACCCTATCATTCTGTATCTGGGTGAGTATTCTCTGTACTTAGGTCTATCTGTCTGCAACAGACCAGAAACTATGTAAGTCAGGCTCCTGAAGGCTCCAAAGAACTATCTAATTTTGTTTCTGTGTTCTTGAGCATATAAGTCTTATCTAAAAGGCTCACCTCTCCTTCCTTTCTTCACAGGGACTGGTTTCATCATGATAATAAAAAATATTTGTTACAAATATTCCTTCCTGTGTTGGGCTTCCCAGGTAGCTCAGCTGGTAAATAATCTGCCTGCAATGCAGGAGACCCTGGTTAGATTCTTGGGTTGGGAAGATCCACTGGAGAAGGCATAGGCTACCCACTCCAGGATTCTTGGGCTTCCCTTGTTGCTCAGCTGGTAAAGAATCCGCCTGCAGGAGACCTGGGTTTGATCTGGGTTGGGAAGATCCCCTGGAGAAAGGAAAGGCTAACCACTCTAGTATTCTGGCCTGGAGAATTCAATGGCATGGGGTCACAAAGAGTCAGACAAGACTGAGCAATTTTCACTTCCTTCCTGTGTACATGGCAGACATTACTAATTGAGATAAACCTTCTTTCCTGGTGAGGGTTTACAGAATTTACGAATCCTTCGGCATGTAATGTTTAGGAATGGTAGCACCAGTTATGGAGAAGGCAATGGCACCCCACTCCAGTACTCTTGCCTGGAAAATCCCATGGATGGTGCAGCCTGGTGGGCTGCAGTCCATGGGGTCGCTAAGAGTCAGATATGACTGAGCCACATCACTTTCACCTTTCACTTTCATGCATTGGAGAAGGAAATGGCAACACACTCCAATATTCTTGCCTGCAGAATCCCAGGTACGGGGGAGCCTGGTGGGCTGCCGTCTATGGGGTCGCACAGAGTCGGACACGACTGAAGTGACTTAGCAGCAGCAGCAGCAGCACCAGTTAATCAGTGTTGTCATCAATGAAAAAAAAATACCCTCATCCCTCAAAAAAAGCTCACTGTATTTACTGGGCTGTAGGCTTGAGGAACTCAAGTCCTCCACCACTGTTATTTACATAGTAGATATAAGAGATAGAACAACGAGAAATTTAATAGGGTGAACCAAGCCATGAATGAGGGACCTTTTGTCTAAACCTCTGTTGAGCATTTTGCATAAGGAGGAGGAAACAAACACAAATGCCATAAAAGTAACAATCAAGAATTATTACCACGTATTGAATTTACAGAGTCACTAAACAGTGCCATACCCACACAATACTGATGTTGTCATTAAGCAACTATTATCACATGTACCAGACAGGAAGAAAAGAAAGAATACAGTAAGGAGAGATTATAATTAGCAAAGCAAAGCCTGCCTAGAAATATCCAGCACCCTTCCACTCATATATCACTGGCCAGAGTTGTTACATGGCCACCCCAGGCTGCTAGGGAAACTGGGAGATAATGTTTTTTAAAAGCCAACACATAGATGCCCCAAACACAATGGGGGTTTCCATTAGTAAGAAAGAAGAGATTTTGAATGAGTAACTAATCATGTCTGACACAGTCCCCTTTAAGGCATTTTCATAATATCAATAATAACAACCTTTTTTTCTTAGATTTTATTACAGACAAAATTATGTACTTGCTATCTTTGCCACCAGATTGTAAACTTTGAAAGGGCTGAGAATGTGTTTTTCACTGACCATTTTGTTTCCAGGAACCAGCTCAGGGTCTGTAATATAATAGGTACTCAAAACATCCTTGGTAAAATGTGAATAAATTCCCACCACACTTTCCTAGTTCACGGAAGTGGTATCTCCTACTGGTTTACTCCTTTCTCTCTAACATCTCAATTAGTCTTCTTGCTTTAGCTCTACTGCTGAGTCGTCCCTCTAAAATGATTTGTCACCAAGTTAAATCACTCAATAGCTCACCATTACCTTAAGGATAAAGTCTGGATTCTTGAACATGATTTATACAAACCTTAGTGACTCGATTCCCATATATCTTTCTTGCCTCATCATTTGTCTTCCCTGCTTCTCATTGTATTTCTCTAGTAACTATTTTTCAGTTCCTCAAGGAGACATACTCCTTTTTTTTTTTAACATGGGATCTAATTTACACACAAAACATGCACCTTTTTTGTATACAGTTTTATGAGCTCTGATAAATGAAAAGAATTATGTGACTAACATCATACCCAATATATAGAACATTTCCATTACCTTCCAGATTTCCTGACAACCCTTTGTAGTCAACCTCTGTCCGGGCTTCCAGTTCCTGGTGACCAATGATCAGTTTTCCATCCTACAGTTTTCATTTTTCCAGAAAAACATATAAATAGAATCTTACAACATTGGAGCCTTTTGAGTCTGGATGCTTTTACTTAGCATAATGCTTTTGAGATGCATCCAAGCTGGAGCATGTATTTATAATGTGTTCCTATTTACTGCTGAGTAGTCTTTCATTGTATAGATATACCACAGTTTATCCATTTAACAAATAAAAGGCATTTGCATTGCTTCCAGTTTGATTTAATTATGAGTAAAATCAGTATAATCATTCACATACAAGTTTTTATGAATAAAAATTATCACCTCAGAGAGTGATTACTCGATTGTAGCACAACTGTATGTTTAACTTTATGAGAAACTGCCTTTCAAAATTGTTTTCCAAAATGGCTTACTACTTTGCTTTCCTACAATATCTTCTCCTAATAGTGGCCATTTTGTCTTAGTATTACTTCACTCATCTCCTTCACTCAACTTACTCATACCTATATTTCAGATTTTAAAAAAAATTATTGGAGTATATTTGATATACTTTAGATTTTAGTCTGGTGATTGCTTTCTTTTGGCAAAGGATCTTTGCTGACCCCAGGTCTGCATGTGTGTTATGTTGTTCCAGTCATGTCTGACTCTTTGCAACCCTATGGACTGTAGTCATCCATGGGATTCTCCAGGCAAGAGTACAGGAGTGGGTTGCCATTTCCTTCTTCAGGGGATCTGCCTAACCCAGGGATTTAAACAGTGTCTTCAGGGATTCAAAGCAGTGCCTCCTGCTATGGAAGGCAGGCTCTTTATCACTAGCACCACCTAGGAAGCCTGATCCTAGGTCTAGAATATTGTATCTCCCACGTTCTCTCATATTATTTGTATCTTTTCAATTAATACATAATTTAAAAGAATGTAAAAATAAGATTATTTCTTTCTCATTTGAGCTGAGCTTGCAAGATTACAGAAGCCAATAACTCCAGCATAATGAGGGATGTGTTACACCACCCTGGTAGAACTTACAAGGAATTCTCTGGTGGCCCACTGATTAGGAGTCTGCACTTTCACTGCCATGGTCTGGGTTTAATCCCTGGTCAGGGAAGCAAGATTCCACAACCAAAAAGAAAGAAAAGAAAAGAATTTATTAAGGAGGTAGCTCCTATCTATTTTTCTTTTAACCATGGCTTAGCACACATTCAAGGACATATAAGAGAATGGAAGTTTGGGAGAGAAAATTTCTTTGGAAAAACAATTAGGGGTAAGGCTACATACTCTGTTCTTCACAGGGCAAGGAAACAGTACTTCCACTGCTGTTCAAGGCAAGTAAGAAGGGATTCCAGAAGGCCACTTGGACAGATTGATCTTTGTTCCCTAATGTCTATGGGAGCACAGCAACTGGTGCCACATTCTTTTCTGGAAAGGCCTAAAATTGCAAGATTTTAGACTAGATAGCTGCTGTGATGGTGGGAAGAGAAGAGGTGTCTTGCCCTTGAAAATCCTAGATATCCATGACATCTCATGACATTGGGGTATCATGGATATCTAGGGTTTTCAGGGCAAGGGATGTATGATTACTTCTTGTGGACCAACTGGGGACTACCTACTAGAAAGCCTTCCTGTACCCATTATAAAAAGATTTGACGTGAGTACAGCATAGAAGGGTAATGAGACCTCTAACAGAGTGTGTCAAGTAGCTTCTCTAGTGAAGACATTGTCCATACCAAGGAAAGGAAAGATGCAGAATCCCCAATAATGATGAGGATCACCCACAAATGCACTCCAGGAAGATCAAATGCAGATATGGCTGCACCAGTAAAGAAACTTTGCTGCCATTTGCCTTATTATCCTCAGGGAAACACGATCAACTCAGAGATAGTAATACCTGGTGAAGGGGAAGAGCATAAATGCTGGGAAAGAAGGGATTCAAGGAGACAAAATACAAATTTAATGTTTTAATTTCAACCATTCATGGGATTTAATCTTGTTTAAGTTATATTTTCTCTGGATGACTTGGTTAATATATGTTGATATAATTTCTATTCAGAAGACTGTATTTTAACCTAGATAGGATGAATTAAGGCAAAGAATGTAGTTCTTGATCCTTCTAGGTTTTCTGATGTCCTACGGATTTATTTCTGAGAAAAACTGCATTTCCAAATGCAAACAATTATGTGATCCTATCAATCTTTCTTTAATGCATATTTCCCTTCCTTGCTGGTCCAGAAAATCAATCCAACCAATTAATGTGTTGGAGAATGGAAAAAAAAAAAAAAAAAAAGAGATGATGCTTCTGTATGGTAGCCCTTCCTGTCACTTACAAATGCCTCTTAAATGTTTCAGGGAACATTAGCATGAGTATGTGAGTATGTGAAAGGATGTCCCCAGGGAGCAAGGGGTGGAGGGAGGAAGAAGAATGAGGTTGTTCAGGTGGGTCCTGTTGAAGGTCTTCAGGATGTACAAGATGAAGTTGCTACTTCAAAGCTTCTTTTATTTTATTGTTATTATGGCATTAGGGGAGCAGAAAAGGAGGAAAACAAAGCCAAACTTCTCATTTCAGACACAACATGTTTTCTGAGATTGCTCATGAAAGTATACTGTAAAAAAATCTACAATTCCCTTTAGTTTGATTGAAAAAAGTAGTAAATATTTTTATTTTTTGGTGGGAGCTAGAAAGTGGGGTACAAAATAAGAAGGGGTATACTTCCCAGTAATAATTTTCTTTTTATAGGATATTGGTCAAATACGTCAATGCAACAAATTTGCTCTCAGCCAAGAGAGAATTAAGAAGAAAATACAAACAGTCATAACCACATTTTGGAGAAGGAAATGGCAACCCACTCCAGTATCCTTGCCTGGAAAATCCCATGGACAGAGAAGCCTGACAGGAGTCCTTGGGCCTCCTAAGAGCCGGACACAACTTAACGACTGAACACACAAACCACATTTACCCAGTGTTAACTGTGTCTCAGACGCAGGTAAACAATTGTTTCATACACACTGTCTTATTTAATCCTAAATTAAACTCATGAGGTTAATTATGATTGTTGTGCTAGGTTTGTAGAAGAGGAAATTGAAGCTTAAAAATGGTGAGTTACTTGCTCAAAATCACACAATAAGTGGCTAAATCAGGCTTCCTAGGTGGCCCAGTGGTAAAGAATCTGCCTGCAATGCAGGAGTCGCAGGAGACTTGGGTTTGATCTCTGGGTCAAGAAGATCCTCTGGAGGAGGGCATGAAAACCCACTCCAGTATTCTTGCCTGGACAATCTCCTGGAGAAAGGAGCCTGGTGGTCTACAATCCATAGACTCACAAAGAGTCAGACACGACTGAATGGAATTAGCATCTGCACACACTGGGATTGATATTGAGAACATTGAGAACTCCAGAGCTTGTGGTTCTAAACCTTGGACACACTCTTCCAGCCTGGGTCCCCTCAGGCTAAGGTAGCCTTGCATTGCCTTTGTCCTTTCCAAACACTTTAAACCAGCCCCCAGGCCCACCTTTGCAGGACTATTTTGTTATTCATTCTCATCAGAGGTAGCTACGTTATTTGAGGAACCAGTGTAAAATGAAAATGTTAGCTAGGGTTGGAGAGGTCAACTTTTCTTTCCATTGAGGTGCCACCTCAAACCAAAGCAGATGGGTGACTACCAGGAGATTGCAACTCCTGCTTCAGGAGTATCTGGAAATATGAAGAGGAAAAGGTCTCTGCCAAGTTACACATTGAATGAGCCAAGGCATTGTCACATAAGTTTGGAGATGACTGCCTTCTTGCTTTGCCCAGTGATATCACATGATGTACACACAAACTTAACCCACCTGTAACCATACCCAGGCCCTTGTCAGGGGCAAAGTGATAGGGATACATAGTCTTCCTTATCCACTTCCCTGGTGGCTCAGATAGCAAAAAAAAAAAAAAATCTGCCTGCAATGTGGGAGACCCAGGTTTGATCCCTAGGTTGAGAAGATCCCCTGGAGAAAGAAATGGCAACCTGATCCAGTATTCTTGCCTGGAGAATTCCATGGACAGAGGAGCCTGGCTGGAGCAGGGTTTGGATTCCCAGCCAGAGATGGGCTGGGTCACAGTGGCAAAATGTGGAAAGTGCTAGATCCTAGCCACTAGACCCGTGGTCAGTGACAGGAGCCTGACCCTTCAGTTTCGCAGAAAAGAATTCCAGAAGGACAGAAGGCAGTGAAACAAGTAAAGAATTTATTAAGAGGAAAGAGAGTACAGTTCATGTAGATAGGCACATGGGCTGACTCAGAGAGAGTGTCACTTAGTCGTGCCCTTGTGGCAGTTTGAGTGACTTTTATGGGGTATTTCTTCCCAGCTTCCTTTGGCCAATCATCCTGATTTGCTTGGTTCACAGTGCATATGTGGTATATCTCAGGATCCTTGCAAGTGTGCACACACATCTCTTAGCCAAGATGGATTCTCTCACAAAGGCGTATGGGTGGAACATAACTTGACATAACTCCCCTTTGGCCTCCAAGGAGCATTTTTTGTGCATGTGTGGTTGGGGAGGTCTCCTGACTTCGGAAACAAGAAATATGTGGTCTATGTAGGGTCCACCCTCGTCCCTTAATTACCCTGCTATTCTGGTCTTGGAGTTTCAGTCAATAGAGACTGAATCTCCAGTTGCTTTACCCTGGGGGGTGCCTGTCTGCCTCCTGCCTCAGAAGGAGCTGTAATGGGATGAGCATGTGGAAGGGGAGATCTTGATGATCCCAAGGCACCAGACCACAGAGACTGGGTTACTGAGGACCCATCCCAGAAAGGCAGTGGGAAGCAGCACTGCATATAAGCTAAGCCTCCAAGTCCCCAGTGCATCCTCCGTGGCCCTATTAGATTTCACTTAAAAAACATAAATTTAAAGATAAAATTTTTAAGTATTTCAAGGCAGCAATTGCAAAAAGTGAAATCCCAAGAGTAGGGTTCTTCTGAGCACTGGGCTTTTTTCAGCTTGGTGCCCTGTGTGATTGTGGTGCGTGGTTACATACCTATGAAGCTGGTCCTGGTTTTTATTCTCCGAGTTTAGGAAAAGAGGGTGTGAGGAAGGGTGATTTGTTTAAAGAGATTGTAAACTGACACTGTACAGATTTGTTGTTTTGGTGGCAAAACAGTTTAATGTTTAAAAAAGTCTGAGTTTAGATAGGTTCAGACATGGAGTTGAGTCCCAACTCTTCATACCTGATGATCTGAGAAAAGATTTCATTCTCTCAAAATCGGTATCTTCCATTGTAAAATTGGACTAAAGCACATGGCAAAAATTTTGAGCTGGTTAAAAACATAATTTTTAAAAAAGATACAACATAGCATCTGGCACATACCATGCAGTTAATAAATGTTTGCAATTACTCTTATTGATAGCTGTAATTCATTTGAATTTAGAAACTTAAGTAAAATATTAGTAAAAATCCTTGCCTCCTGGCTTTTGTCTTACCATAGAGGTACATCTAAAAATCCTGAGAAATTTAATGATCACGCTAATAAAAATCATTGAGCAGTGACTAAGTACCAGGCACTGTCTAAGTATACTTAACTTATCTTACTCCATTCTCATAACAACTTTTTATATAAATATTGACAAGTCATTTTATAGATGAAGAAACTGAGGGTGAAGAAAGTTTAATAAAGACCCAAAATTTAATCTCAGGCTTCCCATGGGGCTCAGTGGTAAAGAATCCACCTGCAAGCAGAAGACATGGGTTCAATTCCTGGGTTGGGACGATCCCCTAGAGGAGGAAATGGCAAACCACTCCAGTATTCTTGCCTTGGAAATCCCATGGAGAGAGGAGCCTAATGGGCTACAGTCTATGGGGCTGCAGAATCGGACACGACTTAGCAACTAAACAACAACAACAATAAAATTTAATAGCCGATGAAAGGGCTAAAGTCTAACCTTCAGTCCGTCCGACTGCAAAGTCTATGCTCTTCACACCTAGGTCACATTGTTGAGATATGTGACCCTCAACCCTGGCTACTTACTTAAAATGTTAAAAAAAAAAAAATGCACTTGTTGAGGACCCAACCTTGATTATTTTAAACAGAATACCGAGGGATAAGAACCAGAGAAAACAACAACAAAAAACCATGTATTAATGTGTTTCTGGTGATTCTCCTGTGCTGTTAAGATTAGGAACCAATTGGTCTAAGTGGCATGATGCACCCAGAAAACTCATACTTTAATATATTGTGTGTTTAGTCATATTAGCAGGCTGTTTTGAATTTGTGAAGGATAACAGCAACCCCAACCTATTGCTTTTATACTTTTTATCTGAAGAGTATTTTATTAAGGCAAACATCAATGAATATCCACTGGAAGAAAGCAAAGTTATTTCTTTTTGCACAGGAAGAAAGAGTTGTTATTGTCATGACCTTGAATAATCTTTTATAGATGGGTGTGGGAGTATGATTTATTTTTTCAAACTCAGAGAAGTAAAAGCATCTGTGTATTGACCTGAAAGAATGTGTGGAAAACATAGGATGAGGAGAAGAATTACTACATAATTTGGATCAGGAAATGTCAGGGTGGGTGGATGTAGGATGATGGAAAAGGAGTGTGTCATGAATACTTCATAAGTGAGCCCCTGCCTCCTCATTTGTATGTGTCATTTATAATGGGATGAATAATAGTGTTAAGATGTGTGCTCTGCGGTATGTCCCTTTATCCAAACAAATCCATGGCAGCCCAGATAAAACTATTACCCAAGGCCAGCACATGCAAACCAGAGGTGTGGTGTTGATGATTCCACCCCAGTGCCAACTGGAGGGTAATTTTCCAGATAACAGCCTAAATTCTCTCATTTTACTCAGAAGAAAGAGGATCATAACAAAGTAATGAGTCCCCCAGACGTCCTACTCATTAATTTTGTTTTCCAGCATAACTTCCTAGAGTAACGTACAATCAAGGGACTGAAGATATGTGTAGATACAGGTAATGGTACAGAGAGATGCTTCCACCCATTTAAAATACGCAATTACCTGAACAAATCATGTCCAAGGACACCAAGCCAAGTAAAACCCTACTCTAAAACTAGCACCATTATATATTGTGTTGGCCAAAGAGTTTGTTTGGGTTTTTCCACAAGCTGTTATGGGATGAATTTTTTGGCCAACATAATAATCTGTATATTCCTAAGCTGAGAAAACATGAGTTAGATCCCTGGGTTGCGAAGATCCCTGGAGAAGGAAATGACAACTCACTCCAATATTCTTGCCTGAAAAATCCTGTGAACAGAGGAGCCTGTCACACTCCTACACTCCAAAGGGTCACAAAGAGTCAGACACAACTGAATGACTAAGCACAGGAAGTCAAGGAAAAGCCCTCAAATAATGAGTGTGATAAGGAAATAAGGACTGGTCTCCATAGATGTTAACAAAGGGTATTAGGAAAATTTGACTACTGTGTTTCTGGAAAAGAATATCATCATTATGCTAAACAAAAGTATCAGGTACATTGGAATTCTGCTTTAATAGCATTAAAAACAGGGCCTAATTCATGACAATCTAGAAGGTATTTCTAAAAAGAGTATAGGTTTTTGAGTCAGGGTTGGTTGAATTCAATTTTGATTTTTCTACCACTAGCCACATGGCCTTGGACCACTGACTTTGTGTATTTGAAATTGATTTTCTTTATCTGTAAAATGGGAATAAGAATCAGCATTCAGGATTATTCTAATGTATACAGATGATATCAAGGCTTCCCCCACCGGCTGGGTGGTAAAAAATCTGTCTGCAATGCAGGAGACGCAGAAGACGTGGGTTCAATAGCTGGGTCTGGAAGGTCCCCTAGAGGAGGACATGGCAACCCACTTCAGTATTCTTTCCTGGAGAATCCCATGGATTGGGGAGTCTGGTGGGCTACAGTCCATGGAGTTGCAAAGAGTCAGATATGACTGAGCGACTGAGCATACACACACACACACACACACACACACACACACACCAGGAAATGACATGTGCTCTGGAAACCAGTCAAACTACAGAAGTTAACAGAAATTCCCATTGGCAGGAAAAACCCAATGCCCCAAAATATGGTAATAACTAAGTATAATTCACATGTCCGCAACAATAGTCTTTGATCACTGAGGTAGGTAGGGAAGGTAATGCTCAGGAGCTCACCAGAGCTGTTGGCATCCTATCATTTGGTTAAGGTAAGACTTCCAAATTCTGGTTCAGTTTTTGGAGTCTCAAGTCCTAGGCAGATGAACAAAATAGCTTCATAAATATAAAGATCATGGGAGGAGTCCATTTATAAGAACTATAGTATGGCTTAAAATTTAAGAAGTGAAACAAATCCCAATTTTAATATTCAGGTAAAATAATGGCTTTATAATACAGCAAAGATAATTTGATGCAGAACTGCTGTTACTATTGCTATTCAGGCATAATATTTACTCTTTCTAACAAATTCACATGACAGACAAAGAAACTATAACTCAGTAAGTCCAAGTAAATTTCCCAAGACCAGATAAGTAGATAAGTGAATTCCAGATATGATATTCAAATCCAGGTCCATCTGGCTTTAAAAGAATGCATTGCACCTACACTGTTGGTGGGAATGTAAGTTGGTGCAGCCACTATGGAAAATAGTATGACGGTTTCTCAAAAAACTAAAAATACGGTTGCCATATGACCCAACAATCCTACTCCTGGGCAAATATCCAAACAATATAATTTAAAAGATAACACGCTCCCCTATGTTAACAGCATCACTATTTGCAATAGACAAGACAAGGAAATAACCTAATTGTCCACTGACAGATGGAGAGATAAAGAAGATGTGGTACATATATACAATGAAATACTACTCATGTGTATAAATGGACAAAATAAGGCCACTTGCAGAAACCTAGATATGGTTGCTAGGTATGGATGGTCCTAGATATGGATGGACCTAGATATTCTCATAGTAAGGCAGACAGAGAAAGACAAATATCATATGGTATCACTTCCATGTGGAATCTAAAAAATGACGCAAAAGTAAACTTTTATGAAATAGAAACAGACTCACAGACCTCGGGAACAGACCTGTGGTTGCCAAGGCTGAATGGGATGGGAAAGGGATGGGGTGGGAGTTTGGGATTAGCAGATGCAAACTGTTATATGCAGGATGGATAAACAACAAGGTCCTACTGTATAGCACAGGGAACTATATTCAATATTCTGTGGTTAAATCATAATGGAAAATAATATTTTTAAAGAATATATATATAGGTAAACTCACTTTGCTATACATCAGAAATTAACACATGAAAAATCAACTATATTTCAATTTAAAAAAAAATTGAAGAATGAGTTGAACTCATGTATAGTTTGCTAATCTTAAAAGAAAAAAAAATAAATAGAGAGCAAAAAACAACAACACTCCTATTTCTACTCAGAATGATTTTGGCAGCAGGTGGCAAGTTTAAACAGGCAACCAATGATCAAATGGCTCTTGCCGCGGGAAACTGGATCCTAGGAGTCTAACATGGTATGACAGTTTGGTCCCTAACCTAAAGGACTTCAAAGTCATGCAGCTGCAACTTCTTTGTCCAATTGACAGGAGTTGTTTTCATGATTTTCTGTTCTTCACCATTGCTAGGGGCCTCTGGAATCTCATGAACTCCAGTGCGGTTCATTATAAAGCATGTAACTTTATAATAGAATTATCCTGGTCACTGCATTTCTCACAATATTTAAGTCAAGGATTGTCCTTGCCTCCACGATTATGGAAGTTTCACATATTGGCATACCCACTAGATTAATTCCTTTTCAGCTCAAGTCATTTCCTGAAATCTGTAGGACTAAGGGTTTATTTTACTTAGCCTCACTGGGACTTCTCAGCTCTCTTTGGAAACACTTCCCTCCGTGCTTCACTGTAATTAACGTTCAATGGTGCCTCTGGCTCTTCTGTCTGAAACTTCAGAAGCATGTGCAAAGGTCCAAAGGAAGAAGGTTATTCTCATTATTCCACCCAGGAAATGTCAGGGAGGCACTTAATTCCCTTGTAGACTGGAAGAGGAGCAGGTCAGAAGAGTCTGACTTGCTTCATCCCTGTGAAGTTTGGCGGGGGTCAGGGTTTGAAGAGAAAGGGACATTCCTTTCCTCCTCTCCAGAATTCTTCTTTTTAAAAAATTCTTAATGGGATTCTGAAGAGGTGATGGAGTAGAAAAACAAAACATCTCACCTAGTAAGCAGAAAATCTATTCAGTAGGTACTAAAGAGAAACTCTCTGTAAATATTTTGTAACCATATTGTATGCCACAGGAATAATCACTTACTATACTTAACATTCTCTTGTCCATCTTTGTTTGTTCAGATCTATAATTCTCCTTCTACCTGAGACATTCTTGAAGGAGTCATAATAAAATGCAATTATTAGAATTTAATTGGATATCGCTTTTCCCTGAGTAGCTCCCTCGACCTCTTCCTACTCGTCTAACATGCCTAAAGGACTTAAAGACATCTGCCACAATACTTAACTTTCAGTCTCAGAAAAATACCAGAATGACAAAGAACCTCGTTCAACAGAAAAACTAAAGAGCAATAAAGAATCTACTTTCAGTGATATATTAAGGGAGGTACGATGACACTTCTCACCAAACAAATAGCTTACAGAGAAATTGAATCACAGTTTATTTCTTTTAGGAAACTATGTTTTCTCCATTTAAAAATATATTGAAGATAGCTATTCTCAGTGGTATCCAACATTAGCAGGTAGACAATTTACAGGAGATGAATTTCCCACTTTTGGATGCTGTAGTGCAGTAAATTGGTGAAGGCCTCTTGAAATTACTGAGCTCATCACATGCACAAATGCAGCGAATGCTATTTGTGTCTTTGTAGCTTGTAAATTTAATGAGGCTGAGATCTGAAGAATAAAAATATTTCCACTACAAAAATGAAAAAAATGTTGGCATGAAATCTAGGTTCACTGAATGTCTAAGATCCCAAGACCCAAACAAAATTTTTCTTCCATAAGATCACATGGAGGGAAAATGAGTCAATGTTCATTAGAAGCTTTGTTTAAAAGACATAAAAGGGGTGTTGACAATCTTACCACTTCACTCCTTTCCCTATCATCTGTATAGACATAATATGCTCTACTTTCAGGAAACCTGAAGCATCTTTTAAATTGTTGGTACTCCTCATGGAATGTGGATTATGTAATTATTGGCCTCAAATGTATAAACTATGAATTAAGTGTCACTTGAATGGAAAATTATTTGAAGAAAGTACACCATGATTCATTTCTAATGAATGCTTTCATACATCTCTGCAAATGTATTCACCCATATAAGAAGTTCTCATAGAAGCAGGCCAAGAAACTGTTCTTTCTCGTGATATTTTATCTAGCAATTTTTAAAGTCAAATAATTCACTAACACTAAGAAATTTCATTTTATTTTTAAGTAGCACGCATAGAAATTTCCTGTGCCGGGTTAAATCTTACCAGATAGCCAACTGAAATTAAAATATTTTCCAGCTCACAAAAGCATATTCCACAAAAGACAAAGAGATGTGATAGAGATAGCAAAACATAAACTATATGCTTTGTTATTAAAACCCCCCTCAAGCTAATAATATGCACCATACCTCCTTTTAGAAAATGAATGCCAACCGAGAGTTTCTCAAAAGTAAACTTTCAGAATCAGATTCATTGTTGTCATGGTTCAAGGTTATAGTATTTTTTTTTTCTTATTTAAAATTTATTTTTAATTGAAGGATAATTGCTTGACAATGCTGTGCTGGTTTCTGCTGTAGAGTAATGTGAATCAGCTATAAGTATACATATACCCTGTCCCTCCTGAGCCTCCCTCCACTGACCCCCCATCCCACTCCTTTAGGTAGTCACAGAGCACAGAGCTGAGCTCCCTGTGTTACACAACTGCTTCCCAGTTATCTTACTAGTTATCTGTTTTACACATGGTAGTTAATATAGGTCAGTGCTACTCTTGCAATTTGTTTCACCCTCTCCTTCCCCTGCTGTGTCCATAAACCCATTCTCTACATCTGTATCTCTATTCTTGTCCTGCAAATAAGCTCATCAGTACCATTTGTGAGAGCGATATAAAAGTATAAACTACATACTTTGTTATTAAACCCACCTTAACCCACTAATGTGGACTATATCTCCTTTTAGAAATGAGTACCAACCGCTAGGGGGTTCCCTGATAGCTCAGACAGCAAAGAATCTGCCTGGAATGCAAGAGGCCTGGGTTCAATTCCTGGGTCGAGAGGATCTCCTGGAGAAGGAAATGGCTACCCACTCCGGTATTCTTGCCTCGAGAATTCCAATGACAGAGGAGCCTAGTGGGCTACAATCCATAGGGTTGCAAAGAGTCAGACACAACTGAACTGAGCAACTAACACTTTCCAATGGATGGTTACTCAAAAATAAACTTTCAGAATAGGATTCATTGGTTTCATGGTACAAGGTTATAGTATTTTATGATTAAAGACAAACTATGGATCTTGTCTATAATGAAGATAGAAAAACAGTCAAACAAAAATAATCTGTGCACTCTTGGTTTCTAGTATTCAGGAGTCAGCTCAATGTTATCGGTTGATGATATATGATATTATCGAGGAGAAATTGTTGGGCTCTGCCAAATTGCAGAGGCCCTTTCCTGCTAATAAGAAAAGTGAGGACTAATTTAAAAGACAAAGAGCCAGTAGTAACTATTGACCAAAGGGTGCTGTGATCAGTATTGTGTTAAGGAAAAAAAATTGTGACAACTTTTTATCATTTGAAAAATGGAATGGTATCCAGAGCTTCTGGTTTAAATTTTAGTTTTTCAAGTGAGACATGATGAGGGACTAGATTTAATGCAGCAGTACTTGAGACATACAGAGGAAAAGGCATCTAAGAAATTTCTAGTTATATTTGACAATCTTCGGTTCCGTTCAGTCACTCAGTCATGTCCAACTCTTTGCGACCCCATGAACCACAGCATGCCAGGACTCCCTGTCCATCACCAACTCCTGGAGGTTGATGTTTACTCATGTTCATTGAGTTGGTGATGCCATCCAACTACCTCATCCTCTGTCGTCCCCTTCTCCTCCTGCCCTCAATCTTTCCCAGCATCAGGGTCTTTCCAAATGAGTCAGCTCTTCGCATAAGATGGCCAAAGTATTGGAATTTCAGCTTCAACATCAGTCCTTCCAATGAACATCCAGGACTGATCTCCTTTAGGATGGACTGGTTGGATCTCCTTGCAGTCCAAGGGACTCTCAAGAGTCTTCTCCAATACCACAGTTCAAAAGCATCAATTCTTCTGTGCTCAGCTTTCTTTGTAGTCCAACTCTCACATCCATACATGACTACTGGAAAAATCATAGCCTTGACTAGACGGATCTTTGTTGGCAAAGTGATGTCTCTGCTTTTTAATATGCTGTCTAGGTTAGTCATAACTTTCCTTTCAAGTAGTAAGAGCCTTTTTATTTCATGGCTGCAATCACCATCTACAGTGATTTTGGAGCCCCCAAAAATAAAGTCAGCCACTGTTTTCACTGTTTCCCCATCTATTTGCCATGAATTGATGGGACCAGATGACATGATCTTAGTTTTCTGAATGTTGAGCTTTAAGCCAACTTCTTCACTCTCCTCTTTCATGTTCATCAAGAGGCTCTTTAGTTCTTCTTCATTTTCTGCCATAAGGGTGGTGTATCTGCATATCTGAGGTTATTGATAGTTCTCCTGGCAATCTTGATTCCAGTTTGTGCTTCCTCCAGCCCAGCGTTTCTCATGATGTACTCTGCTTATAAGTTAAATAAGCAGGGTGACAATATACAGCCTTGATGTACTCCTTTTCCTATTTGGAACCAGTCTGTTGTTCCACATCCTGTTCTATCTGTTGCTTCCTGAGCTGCATACAGGTTTCTCAGGAGGCAGGTCAGGTGGTCTGCTATTCCCGTCTCTTTCAGAATTTTCCACAGTTTATTGTAATCCACACAGTCAAAGGCTTTGGCATAGTCAATAAAGTAGAAATAGATGTTTTTCTGGAACTCTCTCACTTTTTCGATGATCCAGTGGATGTTGGCAATTTAATCTCTGGTTCCTCTGCCTTTTCTAAAACTGGCTTGAATATCTGGAAGTTCACGGTTCACATATTGTTGAAGCCTGGCTAGGTATTGCTTATATGGGGAGAAGGGATTATAGAGGAGGTGGACATCAAGAATGATATCAAATGCCCTAGTTTGGGAAGCTGAATCAACGATTTTAAGAGAGCAAGGGATGTAGATAATGGACTTTTAGACACAGAGAGGGAAGAAGAGGATGAGACAAATTGAGAGAGTAGCATTGACGTCAGTCATGTCCAACTCTGTGACCCCATGGACTGTAACCTGCCAGGCTCCTCTGTCCATAGGGATTCTTCAGGCAAGAATACTGGAGTGGGTGGCCATATCCTCATGCAGGGGATCTTCCCAACCCAGGGATGTAACCCAGGTGTCCCAAATTTCAGGTAGATTCTTTACCATCTCAGCCACCAGGGAAGACCTGATATTTTACTACCATATGTACAATAGATAGCTAGTGGGAAGCTGCTATATAATACAGGGAGCTCAATTCAGTGCTCTGCGATGATGGAAGAGGGTAGAATAGGGGGTGAGAGGGAAGTCCAAGAGGGAGGGGATATATGTACACTTACAGTTGATTCACAGTGACATACAGCAAAAACTAATACAACATTGTAAGGCAATTATCCTCCAAGTTAAAGAATTTTAAAGAAATAAGAGAGAGAGCAAGGAAGGTAGAGAACAATTAGAAGAAGAGATGTTCTATTTCAGAGGTGCCTACTTTCAGATGCCTGTAATTAAAGGTGATGTATAAAATGTGTATAAAACCATGTCCAGCATATAGGAAAAGACACTTTCCTTTCCCTTTCCCTCCCCTTTTTCCTTTGGGAAGTTAATGGGACAATCTCAGAGGATGAATATCCCTGAGGAAGGTGACCCTCTGGCCACAGCTGCACTATATGGGTACCTAAGTGTCTGTATTATTGGTTCCAAGTAGTTCAGGGCCCGTAATTTGGATCCACCATACCCTGCCCATCCTCTGAGTTTTAAAAAGGAGGGAATGTTCTCTGATCATATTGCCTCAACCAATATTGCCAGAAGGTATGTCTTAAGAGTAGAAATTAAAAAAATAAAATAAAAAACACACAGTAGAAACCAGAGAAAGATTAGAATACCTTGTAACCTTGAATTCTAAAAACCCAGCCACTTACTTTTATACTCTTATTGTCATAGTCTGGGAATTTTAAATGCTTTAATTCCAGTGTGGTTGAGTACTCTTTCCGAGTACTGAATTAGTACCGAACTATTTTTGTTCTCAGCAATTGGACTAATAAACTGTGCTATTAAAATTGTGTTTTAGCATTTTCTTTCACCCTTTAACATCTACTTGAACTGCTAGCCCATAACTTTCTTTATCCTAGTTAATTCTCACAACAGTATTGGTATCTAGCAATTTTTCTTTCTGTGCTTTCTCTGCTTAATTATCTACTTGTGGAATACTAGATAAAATCTAAGGTGGCTTCTAGCTTTAATGTCATTAATCCACAAGATGCAAAGCTGTAGAAGGAAACACTTCATGGAAAAGACTAATTATAAGGATATTTTTTATTAAGGGAAGTGTCCATGTTTGTGGTTCGTGGGATGGAAAATGTGAAAGTTACTTATCAACCCTGGGAAGAGAATTATCATGGGGCTTCATTTCTGGAAGTCTTCCCTGTTGGAGGTAAGATTTTAGAAAACCTTTGAAAATGAGGAGAGGAGGTAGACAAAGTAAAAGTTTATTCCAAGAATAACAAATCACATGAGTGAAACTATAAGTGAGAAAAGCATCGTAGGGGACAGGGCAGGAGGTGAGAGTGGAGAGGGAGCAGTGTGTTCTTGGCTCGTCCACACCTTTTGTGTGATAATCTAAAAAGCCTAAAGGTGGGGTGGGGATGGGAAGGCTGTGTGGGCAACTCCAGAGGCCATCCAGGGAAGCCCTTGAATTGGATCCTTAGAGTCTGGGCAAAGAAGCCCAAATGTTAAGGTCTTCACTAAGATAAGGGAATAGGTAGGTTCTCAAGGCAGACCATGCCCCCAAGATTTGGTCAGTTATCCAGGAGGAAGGAGCTATTACAGGAAATATATGAAATCTTAGCATTAGGACACACTCAGAGATTGATGTAGAGAAAACATGAAGTAGACTTTTCCCCTTCATAGTGCTAGAGTGTCATAGGGTACTGGGAAAAGGAATTCAGCTGTAGGAAAGGAACATTCTTTTTACAATGATGGGATAAAACTGGGCTAAATATAAGTAGTCTAGGGACTTCCCTGGAGGTCCAGTGGTTAAGACTCTGCCTTCCAATTCAGGGGGTAAGGAGGAGAACCAAGAACCCACATGTCACAAGGTGTGGGCAAAAAAAGTGGGGAAAAAAAGTAGGCTATATGTAGCAGCTTTGGACGAAAAAATTTTGATCAAGTCCTTTAATTTCTAAAGCCAAATCTAAACCTGGGAGTTTGTTAGAAATGCAAAACCTGAGGCCTCACCCCAGACTTACGGGTCTAAATATCTGTTTTGAGAAATACAGTGCTCAATCCTCGTATTTTCAGTTTTATCATCTGTGAAATAGGGGGAATGGTTGTTTTATAAGGATGTTGTCAAGATTAAATAAAATAACATTTCCAACATGTTTAGTACATATACTAAACACTTGGCAGAGTGCATATAAATAATTGGAGGTAAATGTGTTACTATTAGTAATATCAGGATATATAATTATATTTTTAAAAGAACAAGGATCTTAGCTTGGTGCTCTGTGTACCTAGATGGGTGGCTAGATGTGGTACCTTGAGGTGGGGAGGGAGGTCCAAGAGGGAAGGGATATATGTATATATATATATATATATATATTAATAGCTGGTTCACTCTCAGAGGACACTAACACAACATTATGGAGCAATTATATGCCAATAAAAAGACTAAAAGACATATGTTGAAAAGAATAGCTAAATCCCACATTAGAGTTGGGAATTTTGATTTCTAATCCATTACAAAAAAAAACCAAACAAACTTTGATCTTGCAAGCTACTGATTGTCTACAATTATACCTACTTTCAGTAGAGAATGCCCAGGTGAATGGATTTATTTTGAGTGGCGCCTAAATTGGCTGAATTTTGCTGAGAGATTATTATTACATGAGGTTTCTGAATCATTTTCAGTATCAGTGACTAAGAAAAGGAATTGTAAGCAAAGAAACCAATTGTCAGATTAACACAGTTCTAATATGCAATGCAAATATTATGCCACTGAAATAAAAGTGCAAACCTGCCCTTAATTACTCAAACCATCTCTCCCTGGGACATAAAAGGGTTTGTTTTGTCACTTAGCTTTCATTTATTCCAACTATCCTTGATCAGGTTTGCAAATGGGTTCAAAAGACCTTTAGGCCTGACAATGTTTTAATCAACCTCCAAATTGTCTTTGCTCTTCCAGCTAGGTTTTAGAGAATTGCTGCACTCTCTGTCCCTAGTTCACTGCCATATCTGCTTTAAATAGAGAAAAAAACAATTATTTAAACACCACAACCTCTATAATAGACCAAATTTCCAAAGACAGCCTTGATTCTGATGTCCTCACACAGGAAAGTAAGGCGAACTTAATGATCATAATGATGACGATCACTACAGTAATAATAACCTCAATAGCTATGGAATGTTTCATTCTATCTTCTGGTCTGAAATGCCATCTTTTTTGATACACCCTTAATTTTACCTTTCTGGCTTCCTCAATGGCTCAGTGGGTAAAGAATCTACCTGCAGTGCAGGAGACACAGGAGATTCCCGTTTGATCCCTGGGTAGGGAAGATCCTGGAGGAGGAAATGGCAACCCACTCCAGTATTCTTGCATGAAGAATCCCATGGACAGAGGAGCCTGGTGGGCTGTAATCCATGGGGTCACTAGAGTTGGACACGACTGAGTAAATAAGCATGTAATTTTACCTTTAGTGGGAAACCACCCCATTGAACTTAAAAGATATGTATCAAACTGTCCACTCTACATCCATAACATGGATGGCTATGGAGTATCTCAAACCTAACCAGTCCAAAGAGTTGGTTTCCTGTAAAATACTGCCCTCCTACAGTCCATCTTCATAAATGGCACCTACATTTTCAGCACCATTAGGATGCTTCCCCACCCCACCCCACATCTCATCTTTTTATCAGCAAATCCTGCTATTGCTATCTGTCTGGAATTAGCAATCATCTCCTTCCCTACTATGCAATTCTGTTTTTCAGGAGGAATTTTTACTATCATCTTTCATGCTATTGAGATAGCTAAAAAGTCTTATAATTTTGAAATGTATGAAGCCCTCTGAAGAACTGTAGTATCTACTAGTCACAATTCATAAAATAAAAAATGTAATATAGAATGTACAGTCAGCAACTAATGACAGGAGAAAGAGATGATAATTTAGGCTTTAAAAATTGACTTTAAAAGCCCAAATGATATCTGTATGTGTGTTCATGTGTAATAGTAGGAAAAAAGCACAGAAGTATATGGGAATTCAACAACAGCTTCCGATGACAAGCATTTATTAAATACTTAATGCTGGAGGATGTCTGGGGCTGTGCATTAAGAGAACAGTAATACAAAGATGAATAAGAAAAGGTGTACATCCTCAAGGAACTCTTATTCTAGGAAGAGAGTCAGGGAAATAATTTCAACAGTCATAGGCTCAGTTGTCCAAACTTACTGTGATAATTCAGAACACTGTTTACCTGGTGGAAGCAGCCCAAATGGATAAGGAAACAAATGAACTTTATACGGTAACTTAGCAAAACCAAACTCCATTAGTAAAGTCAAATATCACAGGGCTTATGATTTATCAAATCCCATAGCTATCCTTGGGTTTCCCTGGTGATTTAAACAGCAAAGAATCAGCTTACAGTGCTGGAGACCTGGGTTCGATCCCTGGGTTAAGAAGATATCCTGGAGAAGGAAATGGAAATCCACTCCAGTATTCTTGCCTGGGAAATCCCATGGACAGAGGAACCTGGCAGGCTATAGTCCATGGTGTCACAAAGAGTTGGACACGACTTTGCAACTAAACCAGAGCTATTCATATTTTTTAAAAAATAACAAAGAACAGAGTCTTGTAAAAGGCGAAGGAATCACTTTTTTTCAAATCTCCATATATCTGATATAATTATTCTGTGATACAAAATGCCTCCTCATGGTGAAAGGGTTTCCAGAACTGAGGTTAAAGTCTCTATTAGGTTTATTTCCCAAGAGAGTCTGTGTATTTGGGTGATCCATCCTTTAAAGACATGAACATTGCATTGGGTTATTCCAGTAAATCAAGTAAGCTACTGAGTGATACAGTGCTGGGAGCACTAAACTCCTTGTGAGCTTTAATTCAAGAATGACATAGAAAAGATGGAGCACCAGAACACAAGCCAAGCTTTGGAAGCTTTTCTCATGTACTCAGTTGTGTTTAAAATACATTTATTATCACTGACAAGAAAATGATTCTGCTAAAATGCAATCATTGTGGAAACTAAACACAGCCCTAAACCCAAAGCCACTGTTTATATTAAAGTACTGTTTATCCATCAAATGCTTCTGAGGACCTACTATGCCTTAGACACTCTAACAGAAAGAAAAAAATAGAATTAAAAAAAACCTTGGTGCGAGTCTCCAAAAGTGAATAGATTAGTGGCAAACACTCTTGAACAATCAATTAACACATAAAATACTTACTTCGATGGATGTAGGTACAGAGTATTATAGATGAGAGTCTGTCTCAAAGACACAGTGAAGCTGAGTTTGAAAAGTGGAAAACAGTTAGGCTAGAGACAAGTGATAGAGTGGGTGATTTAGAGAAAGAGCAGAACTTTTAAAGGCACAGGTATTGGAAAATTTGCTGAGAGGGCACTTTCTCTGTTTTGTAACATCTGGCATTCCTTTTTAACTGTTGCTTAAACATGACATTTAGCAGAACTTTCAGCCACTGGACAATCAGAATGATTTGTCGTGGTAAACAGAATGGAATGGTTTCTTAGTCCCTATGTTAGATAAGACTACAGTCTAAGCAGTAATAATTTATTTTTTCTATTGCAGGTATTAAAAGAGGCAGTCTTTCTTAGAAACATGATTTTCATTATTTTTGTGGGTTGTTAACTATAAATGACATAAAAGAAAAATCCACATGCAAATGACACTTCTTAATAAATTATATATGTTGTATTAACTGATTTTTCATTTATTTATTAAGACCACAGATACCGGATATCCACCACTGAACTAGAGTCTAGAGATAACAGAAACAGATAACATATAGCCTTAAGGCTTCAAGTCTCAAAGTCTACTGGGATATTCAGATATATTTAAACAGATATTTATAAAATAGTGTGATCAATGTAACAAAAGCAGCAAATGGGTAACAGTAGCACAAATAAGAGTGATCTAACAAGAGTGGATAAATATGGGGGAAACTAGTAAAATGTGACCTAGCTTTTGAGTAATGAGAAAGTGTTTCTAGGTTATGAAATAGCACAAATAATGAAAAAGAAGGTATAAAATAACATGGATTAGTAGGGAAATTCCATAGAAAATTTGTTGTGCATGAAGCCTGCTCTCACCCAAGATGCAGGTAATGACTTATAATGAATTTACACTTTCAATGTTTTGTGTTCTTTTTTGTCTTCGCTCTCAGCCAAGCAGCATGATTGCATTGTGGCTTGCTTTATATGGCTCGGGGCTCTTTAACATGCAATAAAAGAAGCAATGCTTTCTGATACAGTTGAACAGCTGCTGTTAAGAACACGATTAACAAATGAGTCAAAACGTGCTGCTGAGGGTTAGTTAATGCATTATATCAGTGTTAATTAAAGTATTATTAAAAGGCTGACTGTTGCCTCTCATATTCCTGGAATTTACACACACACTTCATTAATCTTTGCCCTCCCTGTGGGGTAAGTCACTGCACCTGTTCATCTTCATAAGCAGAAGCATTGCCTGCCAGATAGCTGGTGTGTAGCTCGAGACATTCGAGGATGACGTGTGGCAGATCAAAGAGAAATACCCCTGTGTTTGATAGAGATTTTACTTTCACCTCATTTTGGTGACCACACCCTGGCCTTCTCTTGTTGCTTATCTGAACAATAAGATACTGCTTATCTGAATTTAGTGAGAGAGACTCAGTAAATTCCTTCTATCAAATGACATCTACATCAATTTCCAGCACTCATGTTGTGTCACAGGCATATTCTCCACGATTCAGAAGTTAAAATACATGACTAAAGTGCAGGTATTGGGAGAACTCTCTCTGTAAAACAGAGGACTCTCTATTTCACTTGGTGGAAATATCGCTGAACACAGAGGATAATGAAGAGATGTGAAATATTGATAGGGTACCCAAAGCACAGGCTCATGTGCAAAGGGTTATTTGGAGACATGAGAAACAGAATCTCTCTAGTGATGCCTGAAAGTAAGATTTTGGAGCTGTAAAGGGCAAAAGTAATAAAAATAGCAATAATAGTAGCTACCACTTATGGAAAACCCACTCCATTAGGTGCTATGTTTTGAACTTCGGATATTTTATTTCACTTAACCTTTACTGGCATTCACTGGAGGTCAAAATTATTCCCAGCTTCAGGTGGTGGAAAAAACCCACCTGCCAAATCAAGAGACGTAAGAGACACAGGTTCAATCCCGGGGTCGAGAAGATTCCCTGGAGGAGGAAACGGCAACCCACTTCAGTATTCTTGCCTGGAACAGTCCCATGAACAGAGGAGCTTGGCAGTCTACAATCATAGGGTCACAAAGAGTTGGACATGACTGAAGTGACTTAGCACAGCACATATAGTTGAAGATGCCCAGGCTCCTGTGATGAAGTGACTTGCCCACTGTACCACAGCTAGAAAGAGGCAGAGTTGGATTCTAATATAGATGGATAGACCTCTATCCACTGCACTGCTAGTTACTATCTTGAACTGTTTATACATTTGGTAGCAACCAGCTACCCATAATATCCCACCTAAGATTCTAGTCAAGACAACCTACTGGGCTTTTATAAATTGTAAGCACCAATCCTATGGATATTATGCTTCTGTTATGACTGGTTTGTGTCACAGGCATATTCTCCAGATTCATTCAGCTTCCCAGGTGGCACTGGTGGTAAAGAACTTGCCTGCCAAGGCAGGACAACTAAGAGATTCTTGTTCAATCCCTGGGTCCGGAAGATCCTCTGGAGGAGGAGTGGCAACCCGCTCCAGTATTCTTGCCTGAAAAACCGCATGGACAGAGAAGCTTGGCGGGCTACAGTCCACAGGGTCGCGAAGAGTCGGGCATGACTAAAGTGACTTAGCACAGCATGACTGGTTTGTTAGAAAGTTATTGCTAGAAGAATAGATTTCAAGGTCAATGGATGGAGGGTGGCTAAGGGATGATTGATTGTCAATCAGAACAGTTTACAAGAAAAATATTTGAGTTCCCCAAACACTAGACTCTGACCTTTAACTTTGTAAGACTAGATCCTCCATTCTGCCATATCTGTTCAAAAGTGTTGTCTTCTGAAATCAAACAGCACTGTGAAATTATACCAGTAAAAGGCTATACCCATTTAATAATGTCTCCCATTTAATAATGTCTAATATTAAATACAACTGTAAATCATATCAGCGGAGAAGGCAATGGCAACCCACTCCAGTACCCTTGCCTGGAAAATCCCATGGACAGAGGAACCTGGTAGGCTGCAGTCCATGGGGTCATGAAGAGTTGGACACGACTGAGCGACTTCACTTTCACTTTTCACTTTCACGCATTGGAGAAGGAAATGGCAATCCACTCCAGTGTTCTTGCCTGGAGAACCCCAGGGATGGGGGAGGCAGGTGGGCTGCCGTCTATGGGGTCTCACAGAGTTGGACATGACTGAAGCGACTTAGCAGCAGCAGCAGCAGCAGCAGCAGAAGCAGCAGCAAATCATATCAGAATGGCCCATTTCAGTCAAGCAATATGTTCTTATCCTTTAAGACACTAGGCAGGAAGACAAATTAGAATCAGAAGACTGCTTAGTGAGCATGGCATCAGAGCAAAAGTGGTTGAATAAATACATCTATCTCCTGTATATAGATATTGGAGAAGGAAATGGCAACCCACTCCAGTATTCTTGCCTGGAGAATTCCATAAACAGAGGAGCCTGGCAGGCTACAGTCCATGGAGTCTCAAAGAGTTGGACATGACTGAGCGACTATCACTCATATAGATATGCCTTCTAATTATATAGAATTATAGATTACAAATGATTAGGTTATAAGGCCTCTCTTAGATTAATGAGAAGCACACTGACAAAAATTTTGTTTTTAGCCTCTTCTTTCCTCTGGGCTCTATATTGGTCACTTAATCCTTCTGTGGCTTACAGAAACAGTCAAATTCCAGTGATATATTTCTGAAGTTACATACTAGTTTTGTGTGCTAACTCATGCGTGCGTGCATGTTAAATCATTTCAGTCATGTCCGACCCTTTGTGAAACTATGGACTGAAGCCTGCTAGTCTCCTCTGTCCATGAGATTCTCCAGGCAAGAATACTGGAGTGGCTGGCTATGCCTTCCTCCAAGAGATCTTCCCAACCCAGGGACCGAACTTGCGTCTCATGTCTTCTGCATTGGCAGATGGCTTCTCTACCACTAATGCCACCTGCAAAGTCCCTGTTTACAACTCAGGTACTTCCAACGTATTAAGAAAAATGGCCATTCTATGTGCCAGCATTGCATGATGTGATGCGAATACACAATGATTCCTTCGATAGGCTCCCGATTGATTTGCACAGGTCCTGTCTTGGTATTCTGGTGTTTTCTACACAAGAGCCAGAGTGATTTTTCCAAAATAGTAATTCATACACATCAATTATCTGCTGTATTTTCTGAAATACACGGCTTCCCATTATGCTTCTTATAGTCTAAAAATCCTTAAAGTGAGCTAGAGGCCTTGTAGTCTTTTTGCCCCTACCAGCCTTGTCTCTTACCAAGGTCCCTTTGTTTTTTTGTGGTCCAACCACACTGACTGTTTCTCAGTCACTTGAATGTACCTATGTATTTGCCACCAGAAAGTCTCTTTACATGAAGTTTACCTAACCTAAGATTCTCCTTCCTCCCTCTTATTCATTCAGTTTCTACTTATCTTTTATACTTAGATAACATTTTATTCCTTAAAGAAAGACTTAATCTGAGTTCATGATCTAGCTAAAGTTGCCCTACTATGTACTCTAATATTACTAAGAAACTCTCCTTCATATACCTGCTCTAAATTTTAATTTGTGTTCATTCATACTGTTATTTGATCAATATCTGTTTCTCCCACAACACTCCAAACTGCACAAGGGCTCTATTTGAAAAGCAATATCTGACAAGCATAGTTACTGACACATAGCCAGTGTTCCCAAATGTTTATTGAGTAGATTAATGCAAGCCCTGGTAACTTTCAGGATCTCACTGAGATTGTTTATTCTTTTTGAAGTTGAAAAATTTATACTATGTTATATTACTATAAAATTACTTTATACTCATTGCAAAAATTTCACCAAACAGAAATAAATACAGTAGAGAATAAAGATCTGACAAAATTTCTGCATTGCTACCAAGAAATGATACTGATTTTCACTTAGAGGAATACCTTTCTAGTCATTTTCTCTATGACATATTTGTATGTGTGTGGTTTTTACATGAAAGAGACCGTGTTATTTGGGCATACTCTTTTACCATTTAATATGATGTAGTTCAGTTGGTAAAGAATCCGTCTTCAATGGAAGAGACCCCGGTTTGATTCCTGGGTCAGGAAGATCCACTGGAGAAGGGATAGGCTACCCAGTCCAGTATTCTTGGGCTTCCCTTGTGGCTCAGCTGGTAAAGAATCCTCTTGCAATACAGGAGACCTGGGTTCAATCCCTGGGTTGGGAAGATCCCTTGGAGAAAGGAAAGGCTACCCACTCTAGTGTTCTGGCCTGGAGAATTCCATGGACTATATAGTCTACAGGGTCACAAAGAGTCGGACGTGACTGAGTGACTTTCACTCACTCAGAGATCTTTTAATAGCAATACACATAAATCAATTTATATTTTTGACACTCCTCTGGGATCCCACTGGAGGGATGCATTAAAATTTGTTTTACTTGTTCCTAACAGATGTCCATGTAACTTAATTACAATGATAAATAATGCCTATTATTGTAGGCCCATGAAATATATTTTTTCAGGAATCTGTATTTATATACATTAATAACAATGGCATTGCTGAACAAAGAGATGCCTTGTCTTAAATGTTGATGTAGTTTTTCAAATTTCTTCCAAACAAATTTTATAATTTGTGTACACTAATAGTAAAAGAGTATCTCGATATTGAAGACATTCATAAATTGAAAGGTTTCATTAACCTGTGAAATTAGCCTCTATATTCCCCTAAAATTGAATGCTTTTAGTAATGAGTAACTTACATAAATAAAACATAATAATTGTATGTGAGAAGATAATAGCATATATCTTTTTAATTACTGGGTAGATTTCTTAAAGCATAATTGTTTGGAGTCACTGAGATAGTAATTAAAAAAAAAAAAAAAAACACTGGTAAGGCCCTGATTTTGAAAACAGAATACTTAAAAAGATTAAAGTGTTTTAAGCCATGGACTTTAGTTTCATCATAAATATGCTGTGTAACAGTGAAGGGTAGCCTAAAATTTTGAAGATAAAGGAGACTGATTAACTGTGACTGTGTGGATCACAACAAATTGTGGAAAATTCTTAATGAGATGGGAATACCAGACCACTTAACCTGCTTCCAGAGAAACTTGTATGCAGGTCAAGAAGCAACAGTTAGAACCAGACATGGAACAACAGACTGGTTCCAAATTGGGAAAGGAGTACGTTAAGGCTATATATTGTCACCCTGCTTATTTAACTTATATGCAGAGTACATCATGCAAAATACTGGGCTGGATGAATCACAAGCTGGAGTCAAGACTGCCAGGAGAAATATCAATGACCTCAGATATCCAGATGATACCACCCTAATGGCAGAAAGCAAAGAGGAAATACAGTGTCTCTTGATGAGGATGACAGACGAGAGTGAAAAAGCTGGCTTGAAATTCAACATTCAAAAGCTAAGATCAGGGCATCCAGTCCCATCACTTCTTGGCAAATAGATGGGGAAACAATGGAAACAGTGACAGGCTTTATTTTCTTGGGCTCCAAAATCACTATGGATGGTGATTGCAGCCATGAAATTAAAAGACGCTTGCTCCCTGGAAGAAAAGCTATGACAAATCTAGACAGCATATTAAAAAAGCAGAGACACCACTTTGCCGACAAAGGTTCTTAAAGTCAAATCTATGATTTTTCCAGTAGAGAGTTGGACTATAAAGAAGGCTGAGCATTGAATAATTGATGCTTTTGAAATGTGGTGCTGGAGAAGACTCTTGAGAGTCCCTTAGACAGCAAGGAGAACAAATCAGTCAATCCCAATGGAAATCAACCTGAATATTCACTGGAAGGACTGGTGCTGAAGCTAAAGCTCCAATACTTTGGCCACCTGATGGGAAGAACTGACTCACTGGAAAATACCGTGATTCTGAGAAAGATTGAGGGCAGGAGGAGAAGGGGGTGACAGAGGATGAAATGATTGTCTGGCATCACTGACTCAATGAACATGAGTTTGCACAAACTTCAGGAGATGATAATGGACAAAGAAGCCTGGTGTGCTGCAAACCACGGGGTCACAAAGAGTCAGACATGACTGAGTGATTGAACAATAACAACATGAAAATAATGGAAACTTTCCACCTGGATTGGTTTTAGCTCAGTTTTCTAAGAAAAAATATGTATCTAATAGTGTTTTCTACCTGTTGCCTCTCATTATACTTATTATAACTATCAAAACTTAAATAATTACAGAAAGTTTCAGAAATATTTGCCATGCACCAAACATTGTATATCCTTTCTCCTTGTGTTTAGAAGCTTTCTGTAGATTGCCATGGATACTCAAGTTGTGGCAGTAAGATAGAGGTTGAGGACATATACTGGGAGGAAGTCAATCAAGAATTATTTCAGAAGGCAAGAAAAGAAAAAAAAAGTGTATTCACTGATAATTTTGTGTTACTGCAAACTGACATTTTGCTGGAAAGCGAAAGTGTTAAAGATGGTAGGGTAAACAGGCAGTTATGGCTAGCAAAAGTTGATTGAATCCAAGCCACAGTCTCTCACCAACTAATTTTTCTGTTCATAGCCAACTGAAGATATGCAAAGACAGGATGACCATCCATGTGAAACATTACAAAGAAAATAGTTTCCCTAATCTATCTTAAAATTCCAATGCCACACTTAAAACACTGTGCTTTGTTACTAAGAGGAAGCTATTTCCCCATTCAACGGAGGCTTCTTGTATCTCAGACCTATTTTCACTTGATCAATCCTGAATGGAAAGAAAGCAAGGCTGGTCACATCTCTCCTCAATAGCCATGACAACCCCTCAAACTTTGTAAGCCTCTGGCTGTTTCTACATGACATCAAGAAAAACATTTCAAAAGTGAGTATTTCAAACACTTGAGGGAAATGGTGATTTTATCAGGCCAGGGTTCAATAGCAGTGCTATGGAAACTGTGATCCAGATAATCATTTGCCAGGGCAGCTGTTCTGTGCGTTCTAGGATGTTTAGCAGTGGTTCTGATACTAGTACTACCTCTCCAGCTTGTAACCGAAAATGCTTCCAGCCATTGTTCCCTAGACAATGAGAACCTACTATATAGCACAGGAAACTCTACTCAATGTTCTGTGGTGACCTAAACAAAAAGGATATATATATATATATATGTGTGTGTGTGTGTGTGTGTGTGTATGTGTGTGTATATGTATATGCATAACTGATTCACTTTGCTTTATAGTAGAAACTAACACAATATTGTAAAGCAACTATATCCCAATAAAAATTAATTTTAAAAGACTGGAATCTCCCCCAAAAAAATGTCCCTAGAAGACCAAAATCATGCATCCTATATTAAGAAGCAAGCTATTGCAGTTTTGGAGAATATTCAGTTCAGTTCAGTCTAGTCACTCAGTCGTGTCCGACTCTTTGCAACCCCATGAACCACAGCACACGAGGCCTCCCTGTACATCACCAACTCCTGGAGTTTACTCACAATCATGTCCACTGAGTTGGCGATGCCATCCAACCATCTCATCCTCTGTCGTCCCCTGCTCCTCCTGCCTTCAATATTTCCCAGCATCAGGGTCTTTTCAAATGAGTCAGTTCTTCACATCAGGTGGCCAAAGTATTGGAGTTTCAGCTTCAGCATCAGTCCTTTCAATGAATATTCAGGACTGATTTCCTTTAGGATGGACTGGTTGGATCTCCTTGTAGTCCAAGGGACTCTCAAGAATCTTTTCCAACACCACAGTTCAAAAGCATCAATTTTTTGGCACTCAGCTTTCTTTATAGTCCAACTCTCACATCCATACATGACAACTGGAAAAACCATGGGTTTGACCAGACAGACCTTTGCTGGCAAAGTAATGTCTTTGTTTTTTAATATGCTATCTAGGTTGGTCATAATTTTTCTTCCAAGGAGCAAGCGTCTTTCAATTTCATGGTTGCAATCACCATCTGCAGTGATTTTGGAGCCCCCAAAAATAAAGTATCTCACTGTTTCCACTGTTTCCCCATCTATTTGCCATTAAGTGATGGCACCAGATGCCATGATCTTCATTTTCTGAATGTTGAGCTTTAAGCCAACTTTAGAACTCTCTTCTTTCACCTTCATCCAGAGGCTCTTTAATTCTTCTTTGCTTTCTGCCATAAGGGTGGTGTCATCTGAATATCTGAGGTTATTGATATTTCTCCTGGCAATCTTGATTCCAGCTTGTGCTTCATCCAGTCCAGCATTTCTCATGATGTACTCTGCATATAAGTTAAATAAGGAGGGTGACAATATACAGCCTTGATGTACTCCTTTCCCAATTTGGAGAATATTACTCAGTTACAATTGATAAGGGTCATGTTTATATACCGCAGAGTCTTGATATCTTCAATTTATCAGTTAGATGAACCCAATCTGAGATTCTAGTTCTCAGTAGATAGGAAATCACTTCGTGGCTAATATTAGGCTGTATCCAAGGTGAAAAAAATATATTACTTGCACTGAAAAGTTCACCAGAACACCATCTTCCAACATATATCAATATATAGATCACGATTCACTTGTTTACTTTGTGCCAAGTAGAAGTCATGAAAAAATATTCTTGATTTGCAAGCAACTGAACTCAATCAATGTTTAGAATCATATATGTGTCCCCTGAGACACGAAAACACATGCTTACATCTTCATATCAGAGATGGAATTTTTAAATCAATTCGTCAGCTTCTTCAGTCAATTTTTTGTTAGCACTAAAACATAAAAGCCTTATAACTCCATATTAGCAGAGAAATTAACAGAGACTGACATATCTTGGGGTTCTACTATTTCATATGCCTTAAATATATTAACTTATTTAATCTTCATATCAGTGCTATTGAGTTCCTATTACTCTAATTTCATCAAAAGATGGAGAAATTGAGACTTAGCCATTTTAAGTGATTGACCAAGATGAGACTATAGGAAATAGCTAAGTTATGAATCTATTGTAAGTCTAACTTGAAAGCCAACTTTATCTTTCCACAATATTATGGGTTTATTTTCTTCAAAAAGTTAGAAAATAAAATCCAAAAATCTTTCTTAAACGTCCATTTGTGGAGAAAAATATTACATAAGATAAAATCAAACTCACTTTTGCTTTTAAAAATTAGTTCTTAAAGTATAAAAGAACATTTACAGGTCTGAATGATATGATAATGAACACACATTTTAAGAATTGAAATTTAGAACCATTTAAAATAGAAAATGAATTCTTAGCCAAAATATGTGCTCCTGGAAAATAAAAAAAGGAACATAACCAAAAGGCATTGAAACTAAATCACTTCCTGAGCCATAATGAGCTTAGGTTTTTAATCAGACTAATGAGAAAAGATCTGTAATTCGGCACGGCTCATGAGTCATACCATAAAGTTTCTCCCTACAGTTTCATGGCAGCCCTTGATGTATCATTCATTAGGTACTGGGAAAGTAACATTTTCAAGAACACAATGAACTGCAGACAGACAGGAAAAACAATGAGGGAGCAAACCCTCATCCTCCTTCTAAACTGCCCTTTATTTTCTCAGTGTGCTCTCCTTCCCTCACCTCCAAACTGATCACTGCCTCTAGTCTATGTTAATCTGGTGACTCATTGGTGGGCTTGGACATTGTGTTCCTTATGACCTATATAATAGAAGTGTGGGGTGGTAGTAAAGCTCCTGCTGTGTGGCGTGGGATGAACCCTTAATCAGGCATCTGCTCCCGGACTCTAGGATAACAAGAACACAGATTCTTTTTCTCCCCTTGGCCACACCACTCAGCACATGGGATCTTAGCTCCCAGATCAAGGAGGGAACCCACACTTCTTGCATCTGATGCACAGAGTCTTAACCACTGGACTGCCAGGGAAGTCCCAAGAACACAAATTCTTGAAATTCAGTGATATCCCTCTGTATAGTCTGTGCTGCATGGTCTCAAATATTCTAAGTATGCATTATCTGTAAGTGGGAAAACATTGGTGTTGGTAGGTTGGATATGAAAACACCACACATGAGTAATTGCCTTATAAATTAAAGACTAAGAAGATGCAACTTTGCCCAGAAGTCAAAAAGGGTCTAGAAAATCTAGAAGACCACCTGGAGAGATAACAAGTAGGTTCAAAGATATTAATAGTTTGGAAATGACAGGTCCAACTGGGATATAAGAGGAAAAGGACAGAGTCTGGAACCAGAAGATACGAAGTATTATATGGATCTGACACGCTGAGTGACCAGGAACAAGTCTAAATTGCCCCAAATCTCAATTTCTCCATCTGTAAAATGGGGATAATGAGAATTCTGTTTTTTACAGGTTTGTTTAGAGAATACAATGGAATAATGCATCTGAAAGTTAATTTTATTGTTGTTTTATAATGATAGCTTTTATTTTGTAAGTTATACTGAATAATAATCTTATAAGATAAACACCCAATCCTCATTATTTAACTGACTCTTGGCTCTTCTACCAACTTTCATGTGTTCTTTAAGTCCAGGAGAGGAGGGGTCATTTCATCTATAGCTGTTTGATTCCTGGAGGGATCCCGATCCCTTGTTAGAATTCACTTCCTTAATTTCTAGGCAGATTTTCTTCTAGGCAGGCTTGGACAAAAAACAGCTGATCGATACCTGCATTTCAACATATGACCTGATCACAAGCTTTCTCTCTTATGTATCATTCCCTATACCCTTGCCTTCCTCTCTTCCTTCTTCCATCCCTCTCTCCCTCTGTTCCTTTCTTCCTTCCTTCTTCTCAAGCAATACTTTATCTCCTTGCAGTGTAGACTGATATTTCTATGTTCTGTCAGACTCCTGCCTCCTTTCCTTGGAAACTTCTGCCAGGCTATAGCTTTAGATGCAATTATAGCTATGAACATTAGGGAGCAGCAGAATGCAAAGGAGTACCACTGCTTCCTGTAAAAAGCTCAGTTGCTGAGTCCAGGTAAGACAGGAATTTGGTCCACCCTGCCTCCAAAGTCAGAAGTCTTGACTCCAAAACCATCTGACATCCCAGAAGACAGTGTGGAACAGCAGCAGTCATTGAAGTCAGAAAAACTCGGGTTTTAAATCACTTTCCCATTGTGTGATCTTCAGTTCAGTTCAGTCACTCAGCCATGTCCGACTCTTTGTGACCCCATGAATTGCAGCACGCCAGGCCTCCCTGTCCATCACCAACTCCCAGAGTTTACCCAAACTCATGTCCATTGAGTTGGTGATGCCATCCAGCCATCTCATCCTCTGTTGTCCCCTTCTCCTCCTGCCCCCAATCCCTCCAAGCATCAGAGTCTTCCAGTGAGTCAATTCTTCGCATGGGGTGGCCAAAGTATTGGAGTTTCAGCTTCAGCATCAGTCCTTCCAATGAACACCCAGGACTGATCTCCTTTAGGGTGGACTGGTTGGATCTCCTTGCAGGAGTTACTTAATATCTCTGGGCCTGAATTCTACTATTCATTAAATAAGGATCAAGATGTCTTCCAAATAAAATTATAATTTTTTTTTTTTTTGGTTCAAAAACAACAAACATGGTGCCTGGGTCATGGAAGTCAATCCATATATATTATTTTCCTTCCATAACTTTTTCCTATCACCCTTGTGTGAACTATTCCAATCTTCACTTCAGGCCAACTAGTCATCAGCATGATGATGACCTCACTCCCTTCTCCTGCCTCTGTAGACTGTGAGATAACTCTACAGATACCTTGACTTTACTGTGCCCTACAATGAGAAAAGTGAGAAAAACAAATTAGCTTTATAATAACTCTGGATCAGATATACAATGAATAGCAAAAAAACCAGTGTGATAAGAGACTCTAATATGGCTCTCACTGATTCCTGCCTCTTGTTACTCAGGGTCTTATGTAATGCCTTCCCCTTGAGTAACTTGCTTCTAACCAATAGAATACAGCAATATGGAGGAAGTGTCACTACTGGAGTTAAATTACAAGAGATCATGACCTTTGTCTTGCTAGCAGATTCTTATTAGCCTTAATGAGACAAGAGGCGTGTCAGAGATGGCTGGATGGCCAGAAACTGAGGGTGACTCTTTGCCGACAATCTGCAAGGAACTGAGACTCAATCCAACAGCCTTTTGGGACTAAATCCTCCCAACAGCCAGGTCAGTGAGCTTGGAAGTAGATTTTTCCTTCATTGGACCTTTAAATAACACCCCAACACTGGCTTTTGAGAGTTCTCAAAGCAGAGCACCCAGCTAGGCTATGCTCAAATATTCTTACCTCCTAGAAACTGTAGATAATAAATGTGTGTTGTTTTAAGCTGCTTGAGGGTAACTTATTGCACACCAATAGATAACTAATACAAAGAATGAAATACATAAGTAGATCAGAGACTATGTAGGAGTCACATTGTGGTGGGCCTGCTAGATCATAGCAAAGAAGTTGATTTTTATTCTAAATTGATTTTTATTCAGTGGGAAACCACTAGGGATTTTTCAGCATGGAAAATATATGTCCTGAATTATATTTTAGAAATATTACACTGGCTGCTGTGAGATGGACTTTATGGGGCTGCTTTAGTGATATTTTACATGTCTTCTAACCAAAATTAAAATGATTTATTCTTTCCTCAGAGGAAGCAGAAGTATTTATTCTTGATCATCCCTTTGGTAACATTCAATATAGGACACCTTCATTCCCCTTGGAATCATCAGCTCAGTATAAGAAATTCCAACTTCAGAAGTTTTCTTCTTTAATTCTTTTTAATTTCTTTTTTGAGGTAAGTCTAGATTCACATGCAGTTTTAAGAAACATTACAAAGAGATCCTATACACAATTCATATATTGCCTTCAACAGTAACATCATGAGTAACTATAACACAATATCAAAACTAGGAAATGGTTCAGTTCAGTTCAGTCGCTCAGTTGTGTCCGACTCTTTGCGACCCCATGAATCACAGCATGCCAGGCCTCCCTGTCCATCACCAACTCCCAGAGTTCACTCAGACTCACGTCCATCGAGTCAGTGATGCCATCTAGTCATCTCATCCTCTGTCGTCCCCTTCTCCTCCTGCCCCCAATCCCTCCCAGCATCAGAGTGTTTTCCAATGAGTCAACTCTTTGCAAGAGGTGGCCAAAGTACTGGAGTTTCAGCTTTATCATCATTCCTTCCAAAGAACACCCAGGGCTGATCTCCTTCAGAATGGACTAGTTTGATCTCTTTGCAGTCCAAGGGACTCTCAAGAGTCTTTTCCAACACCACAGTTCAAAAGCATCAATTCTTCAGCACTCAGCCTTCTTCACAGTCCAACTCTCACATCCATAAAAGGGCCTTTTGATGGAAGTGAAAGAGGAGAAAGACAAAACTGGCTTAAGAGTCAACATTCAGAAAACTAAGATAATGACATCTGGTCCCATCATTTCATGCAAATAGATGGGGAAACAATGGATACAGTGAAAGACTTTATTTTCTCGGGCTCCAAAATCACTGCAGATAGTGACTGCAGCCATGAAATTAAAAGACACTTGCTTCTTGGAAGAAAAATCATGACCAACCTAGACCGCATATTTAAAAGCAGAGAGATTACTTTGCCAACAAAAGTGCGTCTAGTCAAAATTATGGTTTTGCCAGTAGTCATGTATGGATGTGAGAGTTGGACCATAAAGAAAGCTGAGCCCTGAAGAACTGATGCTTTTGAACTGTGGTGTTGGAGAAGACTCTTGAGAGTCCCTTGGACTGCAAGGTGATCAAACCAGTCAATCCTAAAGGAAAACAGTCCTGAATATTCATTGGAAGGACTGATGCTGAAGCTGAAGCTCAATACTTTGACCACCTTATGTGAAAAGCTGGGAAAGATTGAAGGCAAGAGGAGAAGGGGATGGCAGAGGATGACATGGTTGGATGACATCACTGTTGTGACGGACATGAGTTTGAGCAAGCTTCGGGAGTTGGTGACAGACAAGGAAGCCTGGCATGCTGCACTCCAAGGGGTTGCAAAGAGTTGGACAAGACTGAGCGACTGAACTGAACTGAACTTTGAGTGTTATTTATATTTTCTTAGGCACACTTGCTTTCAGATATGTGGTTTGCAAATTATTTTATACTTCCAAATATTTTATACTACAAATGTAGCTTTCATTCTCTTAACAAGTTCTTAGACTAAACAGTTTAAATTTTGGTAAGGTCTAATTTATCTATCTTTTATTTTTATTGATCATCTTTTTCTGTCAAGTCTAGGAACTCTATATAAGATCCCAAAGATTCTTATTTTTTTTCTAAAAGTTTTTAAAAAGCATTTTCTGCACTATTGTAATTTTATATTTAGTATATAATTCCATTATCTCTTGGGAGTTAAATTTTACATAGAATGTAAAGCTTAGGTTACAGTTCAATTTTTGCTTGTGGACATTCAATTTTTTCAGCCAGATTTAGTATCATGTGTTGAAAAGTCTATCCTTCCTCAAATGAATTGCTTTAGCACCTTTGCAAAACAAAATGAAAAGGTGGTGAATATCTACATGTAAGATTAAAGGAAAAAAATATCTACATGTAAGACTCCTATCCCTGTAGGAGGTATTTTAAATATGTAAAAAAATTAATTCAAAATACATCATAAACCTAAATATGAGTTAAAATATAAAATCTAAGAAGAAACCATAGGAATAAGTCTTTATAATCTTTGATTAGCATTTATACACGATACTGAAAGCATAAGTGACAACAGAAAGGTAGTATACTAACGCATATATACTAGCGCATATATACTAGCGCATATATACTAGCGCATATATACTAATGCATATATACTAACGCATACACATGGGATTTAGAAAGATGGTAACGATAACCCTGTATGTGAGACAGCAAAAGAGACACAGATGTATAGAACAGTCTTTTGGACTCTGTGGGAGAGGGAGAGGGTGGGATGATTTGGGAGAATGGCATTGAAACATGTATAATATCATATAAGAAATGAATTGCCAGTCCAGGTTAGATGCAGGATACAGGATGCTTGGGGCTGGTGCACTGGGATGACCCAGAGGGACGGTACAGGGAGGGAGGTGGGAAGGGGATTCAGGATGGGGAACCCGTGTACACTCGTGGCGGATTCATGTTGATATATGGCAAAACCAATACAATATTGTAAAGTAATTAGCCTCCAACTAAAATAAATAAATTTATATTTTTAAAAAAGGTAGATAAGCTGGCCTTTACCAACATTAAAATTTCTACTTCAAAGGATACCATCAAAAAGTGAAGAGACAACCCACGGAATAGAAAGTATGCTTGAAAATCATATATCGGATAAGGGATTTGTATGTAGACTATATAAATAACACTAACAACTATATATAATATTGTACCTCAATTAGGCGTTAGTTAATCAGTCTTGTCCGACTCTTTGCAACCCCATGGACTGTAGCCCACCAGGCTCCTCTGTCCATGGAAGTCTCCAGGCAAGAATACTGGAGTGGGTTCCCATTTCCTTTTCCAGGAGATCTTCCAACCCAACATTCAAACCCTGGTGTATATTAACTATACCTCAATAAAAATACAATTTAAAGATAATATGAGAAAGAACTTTACTAATTCAACAAGAAGATAAATAACCCAGTTTTTAAAATGAGCAAAGGACTTGAAAACAAATGTCCTCAATGACAATACACACATGACAAATAAGCACACCAAAAAAATTGCTCAAAAACATGAGTCATTGGAACAATGCAAGTCAAAATTACAGTGAGATGTTATTTCACACATACTAAAATAGCTAAAATTTTTAAAAGACAGATAATAACAAATGCTAATAAGCATGTGGAGAAATTGAAACCTTCATTCATTGTTGATAGGATTATAAAATAATGCTGCCCCTTTGGAAAACAGTTTGGCAGTTTCTCAAAATATTAAACATATCGTTATCATGCTATGCTAAGTCACTTCAGTCGTGTCTGACTCTGTGCGACCCCATAGACGGCAGCCCACCAGCCTCCCCCGTCCCTGGGATTCTCCAGGCAAGAACACTGGAGTGGGTTGCCATTTCCTTCTCCAATGCAAGAAAGTGAAAAGTGAAAGGGAAGTCGCTCAGTCGTGTCCGACTCTCAGCGGCCCCATGGACTGCAGCCTACCAGGCTACTCCGTCCATGGGATTTTCCAGGCAAGGGTACTGGAGTGGGGTGCCATCACCTTCTCCGTATAGTTATCATATGACCTGACAATTCTACTTATAGTTATTTACCCAAGAGAAGTGAAACATATATATTCACATAAAAACTTGCACAAGAAATATTCAGAGTAGCATTGTCCATATAGCTGTAAAAAATTACATAAATAAATAAAGCTAGAGCAAGAGTACTAGAATAGCAAGAAGTGAAAGCAGTCCCAAATAATGAATGGATAAATAAAATATGGTATATCTGGTATATTATTTGGAAATAAAGTTTTTATATATGCTATAAGATGGATAAACCTTGAAAACATTATGCTAATTGAAAAAAAAAGCTAGTCATAGAATAACAGACTGATTTCTTTTATATGAAATGTTCAGAATAAGCACATTTATAGAGACAGAAAATAGTTAAGGGTTTTCAGGGGTTGAAGAAAGGAGGAAATAAGAGTTATTGTCAGTGGATATTGAGTTCCTTTTGGGGGGTGTTGAAATTGTTCTAAAATAGATAGTGATGGTGGTTATACAGTCATGTAAATATTCTAAAAACAGCTTTTTTTCCATTTAAAAGGGTGAATTTTATGGTATACAAATTATATCTCAATAAATCTACTATTTAAGAAAAAAGAAAACAAAACAAACAAACAAAAAGAATTAGTTGAGCATATTTGCATGTATCTCATCCTAGCCCTGTACCCTGTTCCCTTGGTTGGTGTGTCTGTTCTTCTGCCAATACCATTTTGTGTGAACCACTACAGCTATAACCTAGAAAGATTCCTCCTACTTTATTTTTCTATTTCAAAATTGTTTTAGCTATTCTAGGTCCCATGGCTTTCCATATAAATTTTAGAACTATCTTGTCTATATCTACATAAAACCTGCCTGTGATTTTGACAGGAATTACCTTAAACCTGTAAATGTAACAACAGCTGTATTATACTATGCTTTCCAATGCATTTGGTCCTGAACCACCTTTTTAGCAGAATAACTAACATTATGCAGGACTTGTTTTATGAAATTCTCATTTAAGTAAATTTTCCCATGACAAAAATCATAAGTATAAATGGAATCTAAAGATGTCTGGTATCTTTAATGTCTGAAGAGTGTCACAAATACAAATTTTATTACAGCTAATAGATGAGGTGATTTATTTAAAATTATAATTGTTGACTCTGTATACATTCTACAATGTTTTAAAAATACCCAACCTTTTAAGAAATTTACCAGACTATAATTTATGAACTGACAAGACCAGGCAGAGGTGCTAGGCATCATTGTCTGCTAGCTAGAGGACTATGATAGAAATTATGATTTATATGAGGAAGTCAGCATTCTTAAGTTTGATCAGCAAAGTGTGATTTGGAGAAAATATATCTCTAAATTTCATAACTAATGAACATCAGCTCAGAGCAATGAAATGAGAAAGCTGGCAGAGGAATAATCGAAAGTTCAATGGACCAGGAATCAAGAGACAGTGTATTTATTTGTCCTCTTCCTGTTACTAACTAGCTGTGCAAATTTAGGTCAGCTTCTTAATTTCTAGAAGTGGCAGCATCTTCTTATATACAATGAAACAGTCAGTATTAGTAGTCATTATGACCATGATTTAGGAATTAGAAGATTTAGGGGTGAATCAAGACTCCGCTACTTCCTTACTTTATGACTTGGCAAGTTACTTGATCTCCTTAAGCTAGTGTCCTCAATAAGGTTCTTATAAGGATTAAATAAGATAATTCATAGAAAGTACTTAATGTACACAAATACTGGTAGCTACAACCATTTGGATACTGAATTTGTTAGTGATCAGAATATGTGGTCGAGAATCAGACTGCCTTGGTTTTACTGCCATATTCATCATTTATCAGACACTGAACGTGGAAAAATAAAATACTCTGAGCCTCAGTTATTTAATCTGTAAAATGGAGATTATTAATAAAGTATCTGTCTCTTCAAGTTGTTGTAAAGATTAAAATAATGCATGAAGGTAGAGATTTAGCTTGGAAACACATCAAGTGTGATACTAAAGAAATGTCAGATGTAATCATTATTAACTATAAGTAAAACTAGGAAGTTTCCATAGACCAGCAGAATTAGACCTACCTTGTTTTTGGAAGATCACAGCTATTAATCTTAATACACTTTGGTCACATCATAGGTGAAGAAATAGACCCAGAAAGACAGACATGCCCAAATTAAGGGCAAAATCCATGTTTGTTTTCTAAAAAAGCTTCTGACATCTATTATCTTTACAGATATAAGATGAGAAAATATTTTTTCAATATTTTATTAATCTTTTTTATAAAATGAAAAGAAACTCCTATGATTGATTAAGGAAGGTGGTTATGGCTGGGGGGTTTGTAGGATATTTTGTTTTGATTTTTGCCTTTCCTTTTAACTTTAAGCTTTAAGTTGACACAGTCTCAAATATGTGTGGGCAAAACATCCTCTTAAAATGGGTCCTGGTGCCTGCCTTCTGGGGAGGTGGTCCTGAGCAGGTGAACTGAGAGAGTGCACCTATCTCTTCCCCCTAAAATTTTGCCTCTTGAGTTGTTATGCCGCTCTCCTCCTTACTTTGTTACATTTCTATAGTGAAGTTGGTTTTACTTGAATGATTCATGTTTAGGGGGAAAAAAAATCAAAATACCCTTAAAATTTGTTTCAACTCCTCCTGCAAATAAAAATTAAATAAATGAAGTGGCAGATGTTAAGAAAAAAAAATCCATGGTGCTGATCCATGAATGGCTGTCTCAACTCAAGTGAAAATTTTCAGTGTTATTTTCCAGGATGCTTTTGAAAGTATGTTTAAGGTAAGTCTTTGGCTGCTTCCCTGGTGGCTCAGAGGTTAAAGCGTCTGCTTGCAATGCAGGAAACCTGGATTCAATCCCTGGGTTGGGAAGATCCCCTGGAGATGGAAATGGCAACCCACTCCAGTACTCTTGCCTGGAGAATCCCATGGATGGAGGAGCCTGGTGGGCTACAGTCCACGGGTCGCAAAGAGTCAGACATGACTGAGTGACTTCACTTTGGCTGGCTATGGTGTTGGCCTTAATCCAAAAAAAAGAAAAAAGAAATGGGTTGGATCCCTGGGTCAGGAAGATCCACTGGAGAAGGGAATGGCAACCCATTCCAGTATTCTTACCAGAGGAGGCTGGCAGGCTACAGTCCATGGAACCACAAAGAGTGGGACATGACTGAGTGACTGAACATATAGAACAATCAAAAAAAAAGAAGAAGAAGAAGCAAATGTCTACCTTAAAATATTATTCTTATTTTAAATGGGTGAAGACAAAACTTGGAGTGGATGATTAGAAGAGATGGATCTTTGGTTGTAGTAGTGCAGAAGGTATGAGTATGGGTCATACTCATACACACCATATCTGTCTGAGACAGGGGACTGAATCCTAGGGAAAAGGACATAGAAAACGATATGAGAAGTGATTTACAAAGGATATGAGCAGTATGAGATGCATACATTTGCTTTCCTTTGGGTAATCATGACAAAGTGTGTAATAAGAAAGGGTTGTTATTTTTATCCGATGAGAACAGATAAGATTCTATCCCCTTTACTTCTGAAAGGAATATCCTGATGTTCCTTAAGGAAACTCCAACTCCTCCATTGCATATTGCTTAGCATAGCTGTCACTCAAGGTGTCCTGTTCTCCATGGCCAAAATGTGGGCACTTTAACCAGATAAGCCAATCACATTCTCTCCACCTGAAATGTGGATCTTGATTTGTGTAACCCAAAGACTGAAATGTATTTATAAATACTATAAATTGACTCATTTCCCATTAGTGCTCTGAAGAGACTCTACCCAGATCCAAGTAAGTTCCTGGGTTTTCCATGTCCTTCTAACACATTCCTCTTTGCCTGAGTTAGCAAGAGTAGTTTTCTGTGCTTGTCTGTGAGTCCTAAATGAGACAAAGTTATTAGTCTAGTGGGGATAGACAATGAGAACTGAGTGGATGGGAATTATCTCTAGCAGAGCTGAATAGTATTAGCACTGCGTAGTATTAGCACACTTGAAATTCCATGGGAGCTTTTAGTAAGAAGTAACACTTTGCCAGGAAATGGTTCCAGAAGCAGAAACATTTGGGAAGCCACTGTTTCCTATTTTCAATTTCAAATGTTTGGGAAAGACCTAGAACAAAAAAGGAAGAGATGTGGATATCATACAGTAGCTCATAAAATATGTTATCTGTTTATTTATAGAACTTTCCAGGGGGACACTTTGAGTGGAGAAAGAGCTGGATGCTCCATGTAAGGGCCTAAGAGTTATTAAGCCATAATATTTAAGTTCCAAACCACCCTTCTTTATAGGATTCTTGGTGAAGCATACGTGTCCAGGTTGTTCCCTACTAGGTTCTGCTTATAAATGGTGTTAGAGGGAGATGATAAAGATGAAGGGACTTGTTCCTTTCTCTTTTGATTTCTAGTTCTTTCTGCATTTCCATACAAGTGTTCCTTCACACTAGCAGGACTTATTACTCCAAGTGTTACCAATCAGGCTTCTTGGCCTCCATAATCAATAGAAATTGATAAGTGGCCAGTAAGAAATTCAGACAAGGGTTTATTGGGGCCTCTGCTGCAGCAGGGGGAAGTGACAACAAGAACTAGGTTCCCTTGCTTGCTTGCTCCCTGAGAGGGGAAGAGCTGCTTCCTCCCATGGGGTAGGCATATGTCCAGGGGTTGGGCTGGAGGGGTGGCTTAGGGGGTTTGTCACCCCTTTGGTGGGGCAGGGGGGATGCACAGTATCCTGATTTTGCTCCCAGCTTTTCCGAAGTAGCAGTGGGGTTTTTGGTCTTTTTTGTATCTTGTCCATAATTTACCCCAGCTGCACATGTATGCAGTTATTTTTACACCTTATAGCTTCTTTGTATTTTGTTGCTGGAGAAGATGTTTGAACAGGTGCAAGCACTGCAGCAAAGGGTGCTATATCCAAAGTCCCAGCCTGTTTTACAAGTTTCCACTTTCTCCTTTGTATTTCCATTAAAAGTTTCAATCAATTGATGCTTTCAAATTGTAGTGCTGGAAAATGCTCTTGAGAGTCCTTTGGACTACAAGGAGATCAAACCAGTCAACCATAAAGGAAATCAACACTGACTATTTATTGGAAGTACTGATGCTGAGGCTGAAGCTCCAATACTTTGGCCACCTGATGATGCAAACAGCTGACTCATTGGAAAAGACCCTGATGCTGGCAAAGATTGAGAGTAGGAGACAACATTTGAGAAGGCAACAATTGAAAGACAATAGTTGAGTCCCAGTTGAGAAGGGGACGATAGTGGATGAGATGGTTAGATGGCATCACTGACTCAATGAACATGAATTTGAGCAAACTCCAGGAAATGGTAAAGGACTGGAAAGCCTGGTGTGCTGCAGTCTATGAGGTCACAAGAGTCAGACACGACTGAGTGACTGAACAACAACAAAAAATAATAATTATGCCTGGATGTAGGTATTCTTCCAAGGAGCAAGTGTCTTTTAATTTAATGACTGCAGTCACCATCTGCAGTGATTTTGGAACCCAAAAAGTCTCTCATTGTTTACATTGCTTCCCCATCTATTTGCCATGAAGTGATAGGACCAGATGTCATGATCTTAGGGTTTTGAATGTCGAATTTTAAGCCAGGCTTTTCACTCTGCTCTTTCACTTTCATCAAGAGTCTCTTTAGTTCCTCTTGGCTTTCTGCCATTAGGGTGGTATCATCTGCATATCTGAAGTTATTGATATTTCTCCTGACAATCTTGATTCTAGCTTGAGCTTCATCCAGACTGGCATTTTGCATCACGTACTCTACATATAAGTTAAATAAGCAGGATGACAATATACAGCCTTCATGTACACCTTTCCCGATTTGGAACCAGTCTGTTGGTCCATGTCCAGTTCTAACTCTTTCTTCTTGACCTGCATACAGATTTCTCAGGAGGTAGGTATGTGGTCTGGTATTCCCATCTCTAAGAATTTTCCAGAGTTTGTTGTGATCCACACAGTCAAAGGCTTTTATGAAGTCAGTGAAGGACAAGTAGATGTTTTTCCTGAATTCCCTTCTTTCTCTATGATCCAATGGATATTGGCAATTTGTCCTTTGGTTCTTCTGCCTTTTCTAAATCCAGATTGTCAATCTGGAAGTTCTTGGTTCATGTACTGCTGAAGCCTTGTTTGAATGATTTTGAGCATAACCTCAGTATAAATATTAAATTTATACTTATATAAATGGCAGCCCACTCCAGTATTCTAGCCTGGAGAATCCCATGGATGGAGCAGCCTGGTAGACTACTGTCCACGGAGTTGCAAAGAGTTGGACACGATTGGGCAACTTCACTTCACTTCATCAGATCAGATCAGATCAGTCACTCAGTCGTGTCTGACTCTTTGTGACCCCATGAATTGCAGCACGCCAGGCCTCCCTGTCCATAACCAACTTTTGGAGTTCACTCAGACTCACGTCCATCAAGTCAGTGATGCCATCCAGCCATCTCATACTCTGTTGTCCCCTTCTCCTCCTGCCCCCAATCCCTCCCAGCATCAGAGTCTTTTCCAATGAGTCAACTCTTCGCCTGAGGTGGCCAAAGTACTGGAGTTTCAGCTTTAGCATCATTCCTTCCAAAGAAATCCCATGGCTGATCTCCTTCAGAATGGACTGGTTGGATCTCCTTGCAGTCCAAGGGACTCTCAAGAGTCTTCTCCAACACCACAGTTCAAAAGCATCAATTCTTCAGTGCTCAGCTTTCTTTATAGTCCAACTCTCACACCCATACGTGACCACAGGAAAAACCATAGCCTTGACTAGACGAACCTTTGTTGGCAAAGTAATGTCTCTGCTTTTGAATATGCTATCTAGGTTGGTCATAACTTTCCTTCCAAGGAGTAAATGTCTTTTAATTTCATAGTTAAATTTAAATTTATATAAATGTAATTATAGTTGATCTGTAATATTGTACTAGTTTCAAGTGTACAGCTTCAGATTCTTTCCCATCATGGGTTATTCTAAGATATTGAATATAGTTCTTTGTGCTGTACAGTAAATCCTTGTTCTTATATATAGTGGTTTGTAGAATCTATATTCAGGAAATATTAGCCCTCTAAAGTGCCAAAGAAATAAACACTTTTCTCAGGCAAACAAAAACAACATATTCTGCAAGAAATGTTAAGGGAGTTCTTTCAGGAGAAGGAATATTATATAGGGGCATAACTTAGATCTACATAAAGAAAGGAAGATCATTAAATAAGGAATAATATAATGTAAAACCAAATATTTTATTTTCTTAATTGATACAAATAATAAGTGTTTAAAGTAATAATAGTAATGATATGTTGAGTGAGTATAGCATCAGTTCAGTTCAGTTCAGTCACTCAGTCATGTCCGACTCTTTGCGACCCCATGAATAACAGCATGCCAGTCCTCCCTGTCCATCACCAACTCCCAGAGTTCACTCAGACTCACATCCATCGAGTCAGTGATGCTATCTAGCCATCTCATTCTCTGTTGTCCCCTTCTCCTCCTGGCCCCAATCCCTCCAAGCATCAGAGTCTTTTCCAATGAGTCAACCCTTCGCATGAGGTGGCCAAAGTACTGGAGTTTCAACTTTAGCATCATTCCTTCCAAAGAAATCCCAGGGCTGATCTCCTTCAGAATGGACTGGTTGGATCTCTGTGCAGTCCAAGGGACTCTCAAGAGTCTTCTCCAGCACCACAGTTCAAAAGCATCAATTCTTCAGTGCTCAGCTTTCTTTATAGTCCAACTCTCACATCCATACATGACCACAGGAAAAACCATAGCCTTGACTAGACGGACCTTTGTTGGCAAAGTAATGTCTCTGCTTTTGAATATGCTATCTAGGTTGGTCATAACTTTCCTTCCAAGGAGTAAGCGTCTTTTAATTTCATGGCTGCAGTCACCATCTGCAGTGATTTTGGAGCCCCAAAAAATAAAGCATAGGGATAAGTAAAATTAATAACTGTGATGCTATAAGGGAGGATTTGGAAATACTATAATATTTTAAGATATATATACTATAGAAGAGGACAGTGTAACAGTAGTGTCATTGAAGGTGGATATAATCCAGTAAAAATGTATATTCAAAATTCTAAAGCAAGATTTAAAACATTTAAAAAGAAGTACAATTAATATGCTAAGAGGGGAGATAAACTCGAATCATATAAAATTCTAAATTATACCCAGAGAAGACAAAAATGGAGAAAAAATAAAAAATAAAAAACAAATGTTACAAACAGAAAATATTTACAAATGTGGCAGATTGTAATCCAACTATACCAATAAACACTTTAAATGTGTATGGCCTATATACACATATTAAAAGGTAGAGACTGTCAGATTGGATAAAAAAAAAAAAACACCAAAAAAACAAAAGAAGAGAGTTGTTTACAAGAGACACATTTTAAATATAAATGATCAAATAGGTTACATATAAAGACACAGAAGAAAGATACCATATTAACACTAAATAAAATATCTTAAGAGTGTCAGAGTAGCTATATTAATTCCAAAGAAAGCAACAGCAGAACAAAGAAAATTCTAAGGTTTAAGAGGAGAATTACACTTTAATAAAAGGGAAAAATTTCCAAGGAGGGATTCCTAGGTAGTGCAGTGGTAAGGAATCTACCTGCCAATGCAGGAGGTGCAGGAGATGTGGGTTCAATCCCTAGGTTGGGAAGATGCTCTGGCGTAGTAAATGGCAACCCACGCCAGTTTTCTCGCCTGGAAAATTCCATGTAAAATTCATGGGGTCACAAAAAGTAGGACACATCTGAGCAATTAAGTGCACACACATAACCATCTTTAATGTGTATTCCCTAAACAACAGAGTGGCATAATATATGAGCCCAAAATTGGTAGAACTGAAAAGAAGGAGATGAAATCCACTATAATAGTTTGAGTCCTCAGTACTCCTCTTTAAGCAAATGATAGATCAAGCTGTCAGAAAATCAGGAAAGATACAGCTGACCTGAACAGTACTATTAATCAACTTGACCTAACTGACATTTACAGAATATTCCTTTCAACACCAGCAGAATATACATTCAAGCTCCTATGTAATATTCATTAATATAGATCTCATTCTGGGCAAAAAAAAAAAAAAACAAAAAAACTCCATAGTTTAAAATGACAGAAATCATGTAAAGCACATTCTCAACTATGTGATAAATCAGAAATCAATAACAGAAAGCTGAAAATTGTTAAAGTATTTGGAAATAAAGCAACAATCTTTCAAATAACACTTGAGCCAAAGTGTTTGGAAGAGAAATATTAATTTTTAAATATTTTAAATTTAAACAAAAATACAAATGCAAGTTATCAAAATGCCATGAAAGTAGTGTTTAGAGGGAAGTGTACATAATTAAATGCATAGAGCAGAAAGTGAAGAAGAACAAAAGAGCCTCTTGATGAAGGTAAAAGAGGAGAGTGAAAAAGTTGGCTTAAAACTCAACATTCAAAAAACTAAGATCATGGCATCTGGTCCCATCAATTCATGGCAAATAGCTGGGGAAACAATGGAAACAGTGAGAGACTTTACTTTTTGGACTCCAAAATCACTGCAGATGGTGACTGCAGCTATGAAATTAAAAGACTCTTGCTCCTTGGAAGAAAAGCCATGACCAACCTAGACAGTATATTAAAAAGCAGAGGCATAATTTGCGAACAAAGTTCCATCTAGTCAAAGTTACGGTTTTTCCAGTAGTCATGTATGGATGTGAGAGTTGGACTATAAAGAAAGCTGAGGACTGAAGAACTGATGCTTTTGAACTGTGGTGTTGGAGAAGACTCTTGAGAGTCCTTGGACTGCAAAGAGATTCAATCAGTCAATGCTAATGGAAATCAATCCTGAATATTCATCAGAAGGACTGATGCTGAAGCTGAAACTCCAGTACTTTGGCCACCTGATGTGAAGAACTGACTCATTGGAAAAGACCTTGATGCTGGGAAATATTGAAGGCAGGAGGAGAAGGGGACAACAGTGGATGAAATGGTTAGATGGCATCACCAACTAAATGGACATGAGTTTGAGTAAATTCCAGGAGTTGGTGATGGACAGGGAGGCCTGGCGTGCTGCAATCCACGGGGTTGCAAAAAGTTGGACACAACTGAGTGACTGAATTGACTGATGAGTAGAAATGAAGAAAGATCTAAAGATCAATAACCTAAGCTTACATTTTAGGACTAGTGAAGAAGAGCAATTTAAGCCTAAAATAAGAGAGGAAAAAGTATAATAAACCTTTGAAAATAAATCAATAAAAATAAAGTGGAAATTTAAAACAAAGACAGAGAAAAAAAAATCAGTGAAACCAAAACAGGTTCATTGCAAAGATCAATATAATTGATAATTCTCTAGCCAGGTTGATCAAGAAAAAATAGAGAAGAGATAAATCACCAATAATGAAATGAAAAAAGAGACCATTACTACTGGTCACACTGACCTCAAAAGAATAATAAAAGAATACTGAAAACGACTCCACAAATTTGATAACTAGATCAAATAGACTAGTTCTTTAAAATACACAATCTACCAAACTTATGTAAAGAGAAACAGATACTATAAGTAAGCTCATACCTGCTAAAGAGATTGAATAAAAAATGAATACGTTTTCAAAGAGGAAAACGCCAGGAAAGACCTCGATAGTTTCTTTGGTAAATTCTACCAAATATTTATGAAGAAATAAGACCAATTCTCCATCATTTTTCCCTAGAAAATAGAAGAGGGAACATGTCTCAAATCATTATGACATCAGTATTACCTGATACCCAAATCAGATAAGAATATTTCATGAAAGGAAAAGGACAGACTAACATCTTTCATGCATATGAATGCAAAAGCCTCAACGATTACAAACCAAATTCAAATTCATATGTGTAGGAAAATATTATACCACGACCAAGTAGAATATTCTATGTATGAAAGACTAAGTTAACATTCAAAAGTCAATCAACACAATCTACCATGTCAACAGGCTAAAGACGAACAATCATATGATTATATCAATCGATACTGATAAGTATTAATATGTGACAAACTACAATATTCGTTCATGATTAAAAACTCTTAGGAAATTACAAATAGAGGGAAACATTCTCACTTTGATGATAAACATCTACAAATAAAACCTACAGCTGACATCATATTTAATGGTAAGAAATTAGTTGTTTAAAGGGGGAGAGGAGATTTAAAGAGATGAAGCACTAGGTTTGTTTTTTTAGAATACTGAAACTATTTTGTATGATATTTTAATCACAGATGTATGTCACTGTCCATTTGTCAATACATTTTATATTAAAGCACAACACTGAGCCTTAATGCATGCATTTTTTTTTTCAAAACCATTTAGGAGATGGGGGGAATCTCATGACAAAATGTTGAATACAAAACAATCTATGCTAAAAATGTATATAAGGCCAAAGGTAAAAGAAACTGTTTCATCTGAGTTTGACAAGAATGACAAAGGTTTAGCCCCTCAACATTTTATTGATTTTTTTTCAACGTTTTATTTTTAAGAAACCTTCCTCAATAGATAATAAATATATCTCTACTACAAACGCTAAAATTTTCTTATTAGGGTTATTAAACAGTGAAAATAAATGCTGAAAGTATTTCCAATGATACAGGCAAGCTTCTCTGCACCAGAAGACAATCTAGTAAAATACAAGGTAAATCTCTCAGGTGGAGACTACCCTCGGATGGAATTAAATGGTTGCTTAAGTATGGTTTGTATCCTGATAGCTCAGTTGGTAAAGAATCCCCCTGCGATGCAGGAGACACTGGTTGGATTCCTGGGTCAGGAAGATCCACTGGAGAAGGGATAGGCTACCCACTCCAGTATTCTTGGGTTTCCCTTGTGGCTCAGCTGGTAAAGAATCCGCCTATAATGCAAGAGACCTGGGTTCAATCCCTGGGTCGGGAAGATCCCCTGGAGAAGGGAAAGGATACCCACTCCAGTATTCTGGCCTGGAAAATTCCATGGACTGTATAGTCCATGGGACTTCAAAGAGTTGGACAGGACTGAGTGACTTTCACTTTCACTAAGTATAGTTGGGCAATGGTAAAGCCCTTCTTGTGCTGGTCATAGAAATATCTTTTGGTCAAACAGCTGAGTTTCAAAGCCTCTGAGCTGCTTCTGGTGACTTCCCTCCCTAGAGACTAATATCCCAAGGATTTGAAAGGAGTTTGGCACAACAGAGGCAGCTTGAAAAATGGAAAGTAAATGGACCTTGAAGAGAATCACAAACAGAATCTGAATGGCTGTATAAGCCTGGGTGTATATCTTAATTTCTGTGAACCTCAATTCCATCTTCTGCCAAATGGTGTTAAAAAAGAAGCATCTTATAGAATCACACTAAGGATTACACAGGATATATCTAAATATAAACATATGTTAAATTATAAATAATAGACTGCTATTGCTATCACCACTGTCATCAATGAGCCAACTTGATACCTACAGCTACAAAACATAATTCTTATGTATAGCGTACCATTGAATTATTTCCTTCTAGTGCCTTACAATAATAAAATAATGATAACAGAAATAACAGCACTACTATAAGGATAACACTAAGAACACTAGCTGAGCACTAACTAAGCAATAAGCACTGTACCAAGTGACATATATGTTTCCTGTGTACTTTATCCACAGCTTTATCATATTCAAAGGACAATTTTGACCAGGGTCTGGTTTCACTGGCTGTTGGGATACCACCATTTAATAGCAACATCTTGTGAGACATAAATAACCCAAGATTAGTGCTAACCACTCAATTTTCCTCCATTAAACCGTTACATATAAACCAAAAAGGAGAAATTCATTTTGCAATGCATTATGGTATTCATAAAAGGCTTCTGAGTACCCAAAGAGATTAATCTAGCTCCAGCTTTGCAAAACAATGTTTAACAATCACGAAGAACCAAGGCTTATGTTTCAGATTCATTTAGTGTCCTATGTGCTGTGCTTGGTTGCTGAGTCACGTCTGACTCCTTGTGACCCCATGGACTGTGGCCCACCAGACTCCTCTGTCCATGGGCATTCTCCAGGCAAGAAAACCGGAGTGGGTGGCCATGCCCTCCAGGGGATCTTCCCAACCCAGGGATTGAACCCAGGTCCCCTGCACTGCAGGTGGGTTCTTTACTGTCTGAGATGTAAATATATATATTTTCAATTAATGCTCAATCCATAAACATCATCCAGCTCATATTTACTCTATGACATCTATGGATTGAGCATTAATTCAAAGAAAAAATATTGATGTTGTGTAATGCTGCCAGGTTATTTTTAAAGAAGGGTAAAAACTGAAAAGACACTTCTTTATCCTGTGATGATATTTACATTATTTATTTAAAGTAGTTTTTTATCTGAAAATATTTCTGAAATCTTTGTTAAACTTTTCTTAGAAAAGTGATATTATAAATTATTTCTTGTACATTTCATAAAGTTACTAAAAACAATGTAAAGGCTTGTTCTCTTCCTTCAGGAAGTCTCCTAGTTCATTTTCATACAGTAACATAGTATCAAACTGTGTCTAAAGTAGTAGCACCAGAGAGGGAGCAAGGTCGATGGCTCTTAAAGTCAAATGTTTTTGTTTAAGCTTTTATATATATTTTATAATTTTATTGAGATATAATTAATGTACACATTGTATATGTTTAAGTTACATATACACAACATAAGGATTTGATAAATATTGCAAAATTATTATGACAAAAAGTTTAATTAACTACCATCATTTCACATAGTTACAAACGTATTTTTCCTTGTGATGAGAACTTTTAAGATCTACTCTCTTAGCAACTCTCAAACATACAAGATCGTTAACTGTAGTCACAATGCTATATATTATATCACCCCAAACTTAATTATCTTATAACAAGAAGTTTGTACTTTTTGATCACCTTCACCCAATGTTCCCACTCCCCTGCCTCTGGAAACCACTAATCTACTCTGTTTCTACAAAGTTTTGTTTTTGTTTTTCTTTTCAGATTTCACATATTAGTGAGATCTTGCAATATTTGTCTTTCTATCCGAAAAGTCAGACTTCAATTTTCAATATAAACCAAACCATGTCTGTGCCCTGTGACTGGGTAAGTGGTTTAGTGTCATTTTTCTCATCTATAATGTGAGTGTAAGAAGTGTACACATTGATCAGGGGTATTGAGCTGATTAAAAGATACATTTACAAAACGTAAACCTTAGTATGAAGCATCAGATCAGATCAGATCAGATGAGTCGCTCAGTCGTGTCCGACTCTTTGCGACCCCATGAATCTCAGCATGCCAGGCCTCCCTGTCCATCACCAACCCCCGGAGTTCACTCAGACTCACCTCCATCAAGTCAGTGATGCTATCCAGCCATCTCATCCTCTGTTGTCCCCTTCTCCTCCTACCCCCAATCCCTCCCAGCATCAGAGTCTTTTCCAATAAGTCAACTCTTCGCATGAGGTGGCCAAGGTACTGGAGTTTCCGCTTTAGCATCATTCCTTCCAAAGAACACCCAGGGCTGATCTCCTTCAGAATGGACTGGTTGGATCTCCTTGCAGTCCAAGGGACTCTCAAGAGTCTTCTCCAACACCACAGTTCAAAAGCATCAATTCTTCGGAGCTCAGCCTTCTTCACAGTCCAACTCTCACATCCATACATGACCACAGGAAAAACCATAGCCTTGACTAGACGAACCTTTGTTGGCAAAGTCATGTCTCTGCTTTTCAATATGCTATCTAGGTTGGTCATAACTTTCCTTCCAAGGAGTTGGCGTCTTTTAATTTCATGGCTGCAGTCACCATCTGCAGTGATTTTGGAGCCCAGAAAAATAAAGTCTGACACTGTTTCCACTGTTTCCCCATCTATTTCCCATGAAGTGGTGGGACCGGATGCCATGATCTTCATTTTCTGAATGTTGAGCTTTAAGCCAACTTTTTCACTCTCCACTTTCACTGTCATCAAGAGGCTTTTGAGTTCCTCTTCACTTTCTGCCATAAGGGTGGTGTCATCTGCATATCTGAGGTTATTGATATTTCTCCCGGCAATCTTGATTCCAGCTTGTGTTTCTTCCAGTCCAGCGTTTCTTATGATGTACTCTGCATAGAAGTTAAATAAACAGGGGACAATATACAGCCTTGACGTACTCCTTTTCCTATTTGGAACCAGTCTGTTGTTCCATGTCCAGTTCTAACTGTTGCTTCCTGACCTGCATATAAATTTCTCAAGAGGCAGATCAGGTGGTCTGGTATTCCCATCTCTAGAGACATTCAATAAAGATCAATTTTCTTTTTTCTTCAATTCATAACTGAACCTTCAGTGTATCTCTTAGAAGAGACAAAAGTGGTATTTCTCTGATATCAATCCAAATTAGACTTTCAGTTCAGTTCAGTTGCTCAGTCGTGTCCGACTCTTTGCGACCCCATGAATCGCAGCACGCCAGGCCTCCCTGTCCATCACCAACTCCCGGAGTTCACCCAGACTCACGTCCATCGAGTCGGTGATGCCATCCAGCCATCTGATCCTCTGTCGTCCCCTTCTCCTCCTGCCTCCAATCCCTCCCAGCATCAGAGTCTTTTCCAATGAGTCAACTCTTCGCATGAGGTGACCAAAGTACTGGAGTTACACCTTTAGCATCATTCCTTCCAAAGAAATCCCAGGGCTGATCTCCTTCAGAATGGACTGGTTGGATTTCCTTGCAGTCCAAGGGACTCTCAAGAATCTACTCCAACACCACAGTTCAAAAGCATCAATTCTTTGGTGCTCAGCTTTCTTCACAGTCCAACTCTCACATCCATACATGACTACTAGAAAAACCATAGCCTTGACTAGACAGACCTTTGTTGGCAAAGTAATATCTCTGCTTTTCAATATGCTATCTAGGTTGGTCATAACTTTTCTTCCAAGGAGCAAGCATCTTTTAATTTCATGGCTGCAATCACCATCTGCAGTGATTTTGGAGCCCCCCCAAATAAGTATAAACTATGAGCAAATGCCTTCTCCATAATATTATCCAATGAATATTCATGGAAATACTGAAAGGTATATACATTCTTCCTCTCACTGTTGTGTGAGTTGCCCAGTTGTGTCCAACTCTTTGTGACCCCGGAGACTGTAGCCCACCAGGCTCCTCTGTGCATGGAATTTTCCAGGCAAGAATACTAGAGTGGGTTGTCATTTTCTTCTCCAGGTGATCTTCCCAACCCAGGGATTGAATTCAGGTCTCATGCATTGCAGACAGATTCTTTACCATCTGAGCCACCAGGGAAGCCACTATATAACTCAGGAAACCATGCTTCAGAGAGCTCTAAACAGTTATTTATGTACAGGTGGCACTAGTGGTAAAGAATCTGCCTGCCAATGCAGGAGATGTAAGAGACGTGGATTTGATCCCTGGGTCGGAAAGATACCCTGGAGAAGGAAATGGCAACCCACTCCATTATTCTTGCCTGGGAAATCCCATGAACAGAGGTGCGCTACAGTCCACGAGGTTGCAAAGAGCTGGACATGACTGAAGTGACTTAGCACAGCACATAAGAAGTGCTGAAGAAGATTTGAAGACATGCTCCAGAAATTTTGATCTTGAGTCCTCTAACCAGACCTTAAGACCTCTTTAGCTAACCACTTTAACCCTTTCAGATTGATTAGCAATTTGATTCCTCTTCCATAGGGTCTGAGACCTCAGGAAGCTGGGGTGGTCAAGTCTTCTCTGCCTCAGCATCCAGGCTGCCTGTCCCCTTATGTGATGATGATCCTGGGAATTCTGTGAACTTATCACTTTCAGGGCTCCAGAAGGAAGTGGAAAACAGGTCTCTTTTACTTTCAACCTTCCACTCATCTGGAGTATTTATTGGCCACTATCTACATGGAGGACACTTGAGTTGCAAAAATAATCAAATTGTAGCAATTCTCAAACACCCACTAACATCTATACTGCAAAACTGCTATAGGCTAACTTGACCACTCACAATTTTCAGGTCATTGTCTTTTGGTAATATTGGGTTACTCTGATATTTAGAGATAGAAAAGGCTCTTGTTCCCTGCCCTTCCCACTACCAAGTGTTTTCTTATAATGTGAACAAGTCTAACATGTTATCTGCCATAGAGATAAACATTTCTTAGCACAGGTCCAAAGGCAGTCACACAACCTGTTCTTCATGCTTAGTTCTTTCTGATTTTTGCCAAGTTCAGCCCTGGACAGTCAACTTGAAAGAAAGGTTTATTATGAGACAAATGCAGAAATGATTCCTTGGCAGGATCAATATATTTATTGGTAGATTACACAGGAAAACTTTTCTCTAGTGAGGACAAGGGAGTATAAATTTCCAGATGTAATATATACTTTCAAATTTGATTGCTGGGCCTACCAGGTTTCTATAATTTTTCAAATTCCATTCATGCAAGAGCAGACATGCCTGTACAATATTTGTAAACACTATACATTCAGAATATTTACTTTTAACACAGAAGTTGTTTCTAATATCCCTTAGCCAATTAATTAGTACATTTTTAGAAAGCTTTTGAAATACTTACTACAAAGTCTTGGGGAAACACGAAAACCTGATCTTTGTTTTGGTGCTAACCAACAATCTTTGGAAAGTAGATTTATGATTAGAGTGATTTAAAAACTAACTAACTGCCTTTGATTGTAAGTTAACATTAATTTACCTACACACGTATCTAGTTCACATTATCAGTGTTTTCTAAACTGCAGGCCTCTGATCATTAACAATTAATGAAAACAATTTGTATATCAATAGTAGTATTTTTACAAAATAATATATAATAGGAAAAAAATCAAAATATAGGGACATGGAATGGAAGGATAAATATTTTCCTTAGTATGCTTATATCAGTTATATATGATATAACTTAATATGTTTCTATCAGTCATGTCCAACTCTTTGTGTCCCCATGGACTGTACCCCACAAGGCTCCTCTGTCCATGAAATTTTCCAGGCAAGAATACTGGAGTGGGTTTCCATTTCCTTTTGCAGTGTAATAGGAAAAAAAAGATAAAATATAGGGACATAAAAAGGAAGGATAACTGTTTCCCTTAATATGTTTATATCAGTCATATGTGTATGTGTGCATTCATACATGCATGTGTGTTTATATGTATGTGTGTGTGTGCATACACACTAAATTTCAGTGTACAATATACTTCAAACTATGGGTTAAAGTAATAAAAAAGCTTAAAAACAATTCATTTTTCCAGAACTATTTTAAACTACAGACAACGTAACAATCATATTCTTGCTCCCTTCTCTAAATCTCTCTTTCTTTTCCATTTCAAAGTGGATTTATCATTTCTAAAAAGAGCAAAAAGACCAAAAAACCCTCATGAAGTATTCTTATAAAAATTGCATCTCTCTATAACAGAACTTCTGCTTTTGAACACTGAAAATGAAGGGTATGGATCATTGATTCTGCTCTGATGCATCCTCTTGAACAACAGAGGCTTCATGTCTAATGGTCAAAACTGGCAAAGTCATGGATTTAAAGGAAATTCATAGAAAGAAAACCAACCAAACAAAACAATATTGTATTCACATTATCATCTTAGCTCGCTAGCACACAATACCAGCTTTTTAAGTAACAATTCCAGAAATATTAGGTGGGTATGCCTGTCAGGCTGATTTAAGAGAAGAGTCAGGAAATCTGGACATGAGAAGGTAAAAAAGGGGGAGAGATATGGAATATATTAAAAACCTAGAATTGGTAGAATCAATTAGGTGGGTGGGAAAAGAACGGTTAGGACAACTTAAAAGATTTCTGGCTTGAGGGACTTGTTAGGAAGGAAATGTCTTTAAGAGTGAAAAGGGAAACTTGTGTGTGTGTGTCTGTGTGTTTAAGGTGAATGAAAGTAGAGATCATGTTGACTTTGAGCTATCTATGGGATACCACATTGGAGACACTCAGCAAACAGCTGTCTGAATGAATCCACTGTCTGTGCTGTGCTTAGCCACTCAGTCTTGTACGACTCTTTGTGACCCTGTGGACTGTAGCCGGCCAGGCTCCTCTGTCCATGGAGATTCTCCAGGCAAGAATACCGGAGTGGATTGCCATACGCTCCTCCAGGGGAACTTCCCAGCCCAGGAACTGAACCAGGTCTCCTGCATTGCAGGTGGATTCTTTGCCAGTTGAGCTACTCAGGAAGCCCTAAAGACAAAGGCCTATACTAGAGATACAGCTAAGTGTCATCAGCATATCTGGTGACTATTGAAGCTCTGGAAGAAAGTAATTTTTCAAGGAGAACTTAGGTTATTTGAAGGCTAGTGGGAGGAGAAGGGGACGACAGAGGATGAGATGGTTGGATGGCATCACCGACTCAATGGGCATGAGTTTGAGTAAACTTCGAGAGTTGGCAATGGACAGGGAGGTCTGGCATGCTGCAGTCCATGGGGTTGCAAACAGTCAGACACGACTGAGCGACTGAACTGAACTGAACTGAGTGGAACTTGAGATAACATAACCTTTCAGTCATGAACAAAAGAAACGACCCATTTAGAGAAAATAAAAAATAATACTGAGATAGGAGAGAAACACAGGAAGAATCTTCTCATGAATCAAGAAAAATCAATTTCAAGAAGGAGAAATTGTTCAACACCGTCCCACGGCACAGTGGATCAAGTGATATACAAACCAAGAACTTTTAGAGTGATAATGGTTATGTTCTGTTTTAAGTGCTGCTTCTGCTGCTAAGTCACCTCAGTCATGTCCAACTCTGTACAACCCCATGGACAGCAGCCCACCGGGCTCCTCTGCCCACAGGATTCTCCAGGCAAGAATACTGGAGTGGATTGCCATTTCCTTATCCATCTTTTTTAACTGAGGATGATTAATTTTAGGGAAAAGAAAGAAGCCTGACTATAGCCTGTTGAGGATTATGATCTGTGGTGAAGAAATGAAAATAAATATTAACTATGCTTTCAAAGAATGTGGCTATGAAGGAGAGAAAGAAATCAGTAGCTGAGGTGGCCACAGGATCATGAAGAAGTATGGATAACATCTTCCATGATTTTATATGTTCTGGTGCACAGCACAGCTTTGTATATAATACTGATGGCTGATTCATGTTAATGTGTGGCAGAAACCAATACAATACCATAAAGCAATTATCCTTCAATTAAAAATAAATTAATTAAAATGTTTAAAAAAAAAACTAAGACATTAATTTCTGTCTCCCATTCTTAATTAGAATTGGAATTGTCAATGTGACATATTCACGTGATGTCCAAAAATACCTTGTGAAGTGAAAGTCGCTCAGTTGTGTCCAACTCTTGACCCCATGGACTATACAGTCCATGGAATTCTCCAGGCCAGAATACTGGAATGGGTAGCAGTTCCCTTCTCTAGGGGATCTTCCAATCCAGGGATTGAACCCTGGTCTCCCGTATTGCAGGTGGATTCTTTACCAGCTGAGCCACAAGGGAAGCCCAAGAATACTGGAGTGGGTAGCCTATCCCTTCTCCAGGGGATCTTCCTGGCCCAAGAATTGAACTGGGCCAGGTTCAATTGAATGTGGATTGAACGTGGATTGAACGTGGATTCTTTACCAACTGAGCTATCAGGGAAGCCCCAAAATACCTTAAATGTAACCAATTTATATTCCACCCCTGATCCTATCTATCCCTATCTTGTTTATATGTGGTGATGGCAACATTCATCAGTAAAACAAGCAATAAACAAATGCATCTGAATTTTCACTGATTTTTTTTCCTTCTTACTTCTTATATTTCACATCTCTTAGGAGCTACTGTTTCTGTATATGTATTAATAAAATACAGAGAATCTTCCCACCTCTACTTTGACCATCCTGTTCTGACTCACCACTACCTTAATCCTAGACTTTTCTGCAATAGGCTCCAAATAGCATCTGTATAGTCTATTTTCAACCCACAACAGCCAAAGTTCACCTTATAAAATGTAAGTCATATAATGTCACAGAGATACACAAAGCTGCCCAATGGTTTCCCATTTCTCTCAGATTAAAGTTAAAGTAATTAGTATGGCCTTCAAGACTGATTGATCTGGGCTCTGTTTCTTTATTGTCTGGCCCCATCTCCTGCTCTCTCTGCTTCAGCCATGCCCACCTCCACAATTCTTTGAAGAGTTAAACAAAACCTCTCCTCAGATCCTTTATTCTACCTACTCTCACTTCTAGAAATTCTCTTCTCCAAAACATTCATTAAAGTGAAATCTCTTGCTTCCTTCAAGTCTTTGCTCAGATTTCACCTTAAAACAAGGCCTGTCTTGACCACCTTATCTGAAGGTGCCGAATCTCCCCAATAATTTCCTGTTTGTTTTGTTCTTTGTTGTGTTCTAAGTACTTAGGGCACTTCCTGGCATATAACAGGTACTCATACATATTTAATTGTTGAATGAATCTATGAATGTGCAAATTTAGTCTTTTCTGATCACTTCCAGCTTTTGGAAGAATACCACTCTGCATGCTACTGACAAGATATGTATATATAGGTAGTTTGGGACATCTTTACATTTTAAGATAAACATAATTTTAGGGCCAAGAAGCCAATATACTGTCAACTTAGAAAGTACTTTAAAATAAATATTGGGGACCAAAGGCTATTTCTGGGGAAAAGAATATTCACAGGAAATGGAATCAATTCCAATGCAATAATATACATCCTCTTCTCCTGCCCCAAAGGACTATCTGACTCATCTTCATTCAAAGGAGTCCATAGCTTCAAGGCGAATCACTTTGTGTACTAGAGTAAAGCAGTAAGACCCACTCCACAGGAAAGCAGCCACATTGGGAGGCTATTATTATATGCCATATTTCAGAACTTGAGTACCTATTACATTATTTAACTAGATTTGGAAACTGGGAAAAAAGTTTATATTCTGTCTTCCTGCTCCAACCAGGATTGCCATATTTGTTCAGAATGTCCAATAGATGCAGTAGCCATAAAAGTTATCATCCAATTTAGGGCATTTTTTGTGATTGAAAGGGAGCACTATTAATAATGATAACAGGGTATAAAATAGGAATATGGTCATTCAACTATGGATATGAAGACTCCGATGTGGTAGTGCTATGAAATGTGCTAGTCATTGTCCCTTCATCTGCTGGATCATTGGTTGGTTGGTCTTACCAGTGTGTCCTAGGGGAGGGATTGAAGTCATTCAGAAGCTTTAAGAGATATGTAAGGAACTTGGAGCACTGGGCATTTTCTCACTGGTGTAGATAAAGAACTACATTTTAGCAACTGCACAGGCTAAGTTTTCTCCCAGTGACTTCACATCACCTCAAATTTGCCTAGGATGGTCCTGTTTTATGCTTATTGTCCCAGTGGAATTATGAATGACCTCCCTTAATTTTCAAATTTTCCCAGTTTGGGTTATAAGTTACTGTTTTAATTTACTTTGAAAAACTGCTATTTCATCAAAATCTGCAAATTATACTGGAACATTGAAATCTGTCACTTGGTGAGCAAAACAGAAAAAAAAAAAAGAAGAAGAAGAAGAAGAAGGCTCAAAGCTTGTTGTAATAGGTTGCACCTGGTGCTACAGATTTTAACTCTCCAAAGTCACCAAAGTAATTTGATCAATTTCTCAACTCAGGTCTGCTAAACTAATGTGGTCTTGCCAATAATCAGACTCATGTCTACTTATACTTATTTTCTAAAGTATATTACCACCATTTCCTGGTTTTTAAAATTTAAACATATGAGTTTAATCCTAATATGCCCCCAGAACTATAAAATACTTGGGTCAGGTTTATACAGTCAGCCTTCTGTGTGTGAGTTCTGTGACCACAGAGTAAACCAACCAGGGCTCAGTTCATTTCAGTTAAGTTGTTCAGTCCTGTCTGATCCTGCGACCCCATGGACTGCAACACACCCGGCTTTCCTGTCCATCACTAATTCCCAGAGCTTGCTCAAACTCATGTCCATTGAGTCAGTGATGCCATCCAGCCATCTCATCCTGTCATTCCTTTCTCCTCCCGCCTTCAATCTTTCCCAGCATCAAAGTTTTTTCTAATGAGTCAGTTCTTCACATCAGGTGGCCAAAGTATTGGAGTTTCAGCTTCAGTATCAGTCCTTCCAATGAATATTCAAGACTGATTTCCTTTAGGATGTACTGGTTGGATCTCCTTGCAGTCGAAGGGACTCTCAAGGGTCTTCTCCAACACCACAGTTCAAAAGCATCAGTTCTTTGGCATTCAGCTTTCTTTATAGTCCAACTCTCACATCCATACCTGACTATTGGAAAAACCATAGCTTTGACTAGATGGACCTTTGTTGGAATGAAAACCACAATCACAGAAAACTAACTAAACTGATCACATGGATCACAGCCTTGTCTAACTCAATGAAACTATGAGCCATATCATGTAGGGCCACCCGGACAGACAGGTCATGGTGGAGAGGTCTGACAAAACATGGTCCACTGGAGAAGGGAATGGCAAACCACTTAGTGCTCTTGCCTTGAGAATTCCATGAACCAGGGATCAAAATATTTTAAAAAAATTCCAGAAAGTTCAAAAAAGCAAAACTTAAATTTTCTGCTCACAAGCAATTATTTCTTTCATCTACATTGTATTTACAACTTTTTACATAGCATTTACATTGCATTATGTATTATAAGTCATCTAGAGATCATTTACGGAGAAGGCAATGGCACCCCACTCCAGTGCTCTTGCCTGGAAAATCCCATGGACGGAGGAGCCTGGTAGGCTGCAGTCCATGGGGTTTCTAACAGTCAGACACGACTGAGTGACTTCACTTTCACTTTTCACTTTCATGCATTGGAGGAGGAAATGGCAACCCACTCCAGTGTTCTTGCCTGGAGAATCCCAGGGATGGCGGGGCCTGGTGGGCTGCCATCTATGCGGTCACACAGAGTTGGACATGACTGAAGCGACTAATACAGAAGGTTGTGTTTTGATTATAGGCAAATACTATGTCATTTTACTATAAAGGATTTGAACATCTGTGGATTTTGATACTCATGGAGGTCACAGCACCACTGTCCCCACAAATAACAAGTTCAGTTCAGTTCAGTCACTCAGTCATGTCCGACTCTTTGCGAGCCCATGAATCGCAGCATGCCAGGCCTCCCTGTCCATCACCAACTCCCGGAGTTCACTCAGACTCACATCCATCGAGTCAGTGATACCATCCAGCCATCTCACCCTCTGTGGTCCCCTTTTCCTCTTGCCCCCAATCCCTCCCAGCATCAGAGTCTTTTCCAATGAGTCAACTCTTCACATGAGGTGGCCAAAGTACTGGAGTTTCACCTTTAGCATCAGTCCTTCCAAAGAACACCCAGGACTGATCTCCTTTAGAATGGACTGGTTGGATCTCCTTGCAGTCCAAGGGACTCTCAAGAGTCTTCTCCAACACCACAGTTGAAAAGCATCAATTCTTTGGTGCTCAGCTTTCTTCACAGTCCAACTCTCACATACATTCATGACTACTGGAAAAGCCATAGCCTTGACTAGACAGACCTTTGTTGGCAAAGTCATGTCTCTGCTTTTCAATATGCTATCTAGGTTGGTCATAACTTTCCTTCCCAGGAGTAAGTGTCTTTTAAATACCAAGAGACAACTGTAAATCCTCTTTGGCATTAGTGAAACATTGTTATAAATTGAAACATTTTTCCATACTAGATTATAAACCATATATTACTAAGCAAATTCTATGAATAATCAAAATATGGTTTATACCTCTTTTATAACCTTCTGGGGCTTCCCAGGTGGCACTAATGGTAAAAAGCCACCTGCCAATGCAGGAGACATAAGGGACATGGGTTCTATCCCTGGGTTGGGAAGAGCCCCTGGAGGAGGGCATGGCAACCCACCCCAGTATTCTTGCCTAGAGAATACCATGGATAGAGCAGCCTGGTGGGCTCTCATCCAAAGAGTTGCAGTCAGACATGACTGAAGCGACTTTGCCTGTATAACCTTCTAGAACATCAGCACTAAATCATTTTTCTGTGTCTCAGGTAGGCAAGAACAAGGCCTTCTATCATGCTCATGTAATAACTACATATTATTTCTCTGACCACCATTTTCCCTTTTTCCTGATTTAAAAAAGAAAAATGTTTCTTTTTATTTGAACTTCCCAGGTGGCTCAGTGGTAAAGAATCTGTCTGCAATGCAGGAGGCATGGGTTTGATCCCTGGGCTGGGGAGATCCCTCAGAGAAGGAAATGGCAACCCATTCCAGTATTCTTGTCTGGAAAGTCCCACAGGCAGAGGAGCCTGATGGGCTACAGCCCGTGAGATCACATAGGAGTCAGACCTGACTCAGTGACTAAAACAAAATCAACAACCTTTTTATTTACCTCACTTAAAATTTACTTTTTTAATCAAATAGATTTTATTAAACTTTCTAACTACAATACTTTAAAATTAAACTATTATTATGTAAACCACATATTATATATTTATACAAATTGTCATTTAAGTAATATATATATTGTTATAATTATATATTTTAATGAGATGTGATATAAATAATTTGTTAAAGATATAAGAAAATTTATATTCATGGCCACAGATTGCCACTAAATTTCTTTAATGTTTTGGACCAGTGGGCAAACTTTCCAAAGACATCTGCACTGAAGAGTCTCTTGAGTCAGAGGTCTCAGCTTGAAGTTTGTTTCCATATTTGATTAATTGTACAATATTGAACAAGTGATTTAACCTACTTTTCCTTAGTCTCCTATTCTATAAAATGTGGAAAATAGTAACATATCCCTTATAGGGTCGCAGTAAAGATTAAACAAGTCACTTGCACGCAATGGTGTCATAACGGTGCCTGGCTCATAGTAAGCACTTTGTAAGTGTGAGCTTGAAAGTATTTCAAAAGACAAAGTGGTACATGGTATAATGGGGATGGGGTTAGCAATTTGATGATATGGATTTGGATCCACATCTGTATTTATTAGCTTTGTGACACTGAAGATGTTAGATCTCCCAGAATCCCCTTCCTTCTTTGCTTCCTCCCTCTCTCCCTCCCTCCCTCCTTTCCTTCATTTCTCCACTGTCAATAAAATAGGGATAATAATACCTGTACTGTATGATATAGGTACTGAGTAATGATAAAGACTTGGGATCACTTACTTAAAAACACTTATTAGGGTCTTAATTACAGTTTTCCAAACATGCAGTTAAAATCATAGGACTTAATAGGAGTGGGGATTTCTTTAATAGAATCCTCTGCAACAAAATCCTTCCAATTGCACGCTTTGATGGATCACTGACTCTTCGACCTGAAAGTTGAAAAGAATTCAGCCACTTCCCTCAGAAGTCCATTTCAGCAGTGAAAACAGAATTGTCACATAACCGAGTTAGTGTTTTTCAAATACTAAATTGTAATGTATCAGTGCTCATAAAAATCAATCTGGTGGATGGCCATCATCATTAACAAAATAGAATACAGGCAAATAGTTTTTAAGAAATATATGCAATATAGTAGAAGTAAGCATTTCCTTAAACATGTATTTCTCTCCTATGTTTACACATACACACATGCATGTACACATGTATTTATGTGTGTACATGCGCACATGCATTATATATATACATCTGCGGTAATGGGTCATGCTGATGTATTTTATGTACACATGTACTATGCCTATGTGATGATTCGTCATGATGTTAAGTGTGTTTCTTACACTATGACTTGAGGTCAAGGTTTTTATTTTTAATTTTTTTTTTTTTTAATTTAGGTATGTGGTAGTGTCTTAGTTGTGACATGGGGGATCTTAGTTGTGTCATACAGGATCTCAACTTGAGAGCGCCCAGACTCTCAAGTTGTGGTGTGCAAGCTGAGTAGTTGTGGCTCTAACTTAGTTGCTCTGCAGCAGCATCCCAGTTCCCAGACAAGGGGAATCCGTGTACCCTGCATTGTAAGGCAGATTCACAACCCCTGGACCAGCAGAGAAGTCCCAAGGTTAAGCTTTTAATGAGATGAATTAGAATCTATTATCTCATTGAACTTTTTCCCTCCCTGAATTTCCATCTTTCCTTTTCTTTCAACAAGAAATTAACTCTTTATGTACTGATGGAAAAGACAGATGTGACAGGGTAGAACTCAAAAGTATTTTTTTATGTTCCAAAACCTGCAATCTTCAAGACAATTTAGAAGACATGTGGAAAAAAGAGACCTTAGACCAAAAATGAGGGGAAAAAATTCTCTTTCAGCTTAAGACATTAGAGAAAGAAAATGAGAAGAAAGGCATTGACTTCTCAGTACTTCCTTGAAAGTAGTTATTATCTGAGAAAGGAAATTGGTCAGCTGAGGTAGATGAAATCATGACAGACTCACAGAATCTCAAGCCCCCAAATGATACAGAAGCTGAGCCAAAAAGTGGCCACCAAATTGGCCACACATAAGGACATTTCAGGGACCCCTGTGGCTCAGACGGTAAAGCGTCTGCCCGCAATGCAGGAGACCCAGGTTCGATCCCTGGGTCAAGAAAGTCCCCTGGAGAAGGAAATGGCAACCCACTCCAGTATTCTTGTCTGGGAAATCCCATGGACAGAGGAACCTGATGGGCTACAGTCCATGGGGTCGCAAAGAGTCGGACACGACTTCACTTTCACTTTCAAGGACATTTCAGTAACTACTTCTGTATCTAGATATTTCTAAGAAATATATTCTCTCTCATCTTCTACAAAACCCTCAGATCAGTTCACCCACTCAGTCGTGTCCGATTCTTTTCAACCCCATGAATCGCAACACGCCAGGCCTCCCTGTCCCTCACCAACTCCCAGAGTTTACTCAAACTCATGTCCATCAAGTCGGTGATGCTGTCCAGCCATCTCATCCTCTGTCATCCCCTTCTCCTCCTGCCCCCAATCCCTCTCAGCATCAGGGTCTTTTCAAATGAGTCAACTCTTCACATGAAGTGACCAGAGTATTGGAGTTTCAGCTTTAACATCATTCCTTCAAAGAACACCCAGGACTGATCTCCTGCAGAATGGACTGGTTGGATCTCCTTGCAGTCCAAGGACTCTCAAGAGTCTTCTCCAATACCACAGTTCAAAAGCATCAATTTTTTGGTGCTTAGCTTTCTTCACAGTCCAACTCTCACATCCATACATGACCACAGGAAAAACCATAGCCTTGACTAGATGGACCTTTGTTGGCAAAGTAATGTCTCTGTTTTTGAATATGCTATCTAGGTTGGTCATAACTTTCCTTCCAAGGAGTAAGCGTCTTTTAATTTCATGGCTGCAGTCACCATCTGCAGTGATTTTGGAGACCAAAAAAATAAAGTCTGACACTGTTTCCCCATCTATTTCCCATGAAGTGATGAGACCAGATGCCATGATCTTAGTTTTCTGAATGTTGAGCTTTAAGCCAACTTTTTCACTCTCCTCTTTCACTTTCATCAAGAGGCTTTTTAGTTCCTCTTCACTTTCTGCTATAACGGTGGTGTCATCTGCATATCTGAGGTTATTGATATTTCTCCTGGAAATCTTGATTCCAGCTTGTGTTTCTTCCAGCCCAGCGTTTCTCATGATGTACTCTGCATATAAGTTATATAAGCAGGGTGACAATATACACCCTTGACATACTCCTTTTCCTATTTGGAACCAGTCTGTTGTTCCATCTCCAGTTCTAACTGTTGCTTCCTGACATGCATATAGGTTTCTCAAGAGGCAGGTCAGGTGGTCTGGTATTCCCATCTCTTGAAGAATTTTACACAGTTTATTGTGATCCACACAGTCAAAGGCTTTGGCATAGTCAATAAAGCAGAAATAGATGCTTTCCCAGAACTCTCTTGCTTTTTCCATGATCAAGCGGATGTTGGCAATTTGATCTCTGGTTCCTCTGCTTTTTCTAAAACCAGCTTGAACATCTGGAAGTTCACGGTTGACGTACTGCTGAAGCCTGGCTTGGAGAATTTTGAGCATTACTTTACTAGCATGTGAGATGAGTGCAATTGTGCAGTAGTTTGAGCATTCTTTGGCATTGCCTTTCTTTGGGATTGGAATGAAAACTGACCTTTTCCAGTCCTGTGGCCACTGCTGAGTTTTCCAAATTTGCTGGCATATTGAGTGCAGCACTTTCACAGCATCATCTTTCAGGATTTGAAATAGATCAACTGGAATTCCATCACCTCCACTAGCTTTGTTCATAGTGATGCTTTCTAAGGCCCACTTGACTTCACATTCCAGGATGCCTGGCTCTAGGAGAGTGATCACACCATCGTGATTATCTGGGTCATAAAGATCTTTTTTTGTACAGTTCTTCTGTGTATTCTTGCCACCTCTTCTTGATATCTTCTGCTTCTGTTAGGTCCATACCAGTTCTGTCCTTTATCGAGCCCATTTTTGCATGAAATGCCCCTTGGTATCTCTGATTTTCTTGAAGAGATCTCTAGTCTTTCCCGTTTTGTTGTTTTCCTCTATTTCTTTGCATTGATTGCTGAGGAAGGCTTTCTTATCTCTCCTTGCTATTCTTTGGAACTCTGCATTCAGATGCTTATATCTTTCCTTTTCTCCTTTGCTTTTTGCTTCTCTTCTTTCCACAGCTATTTGTAAGCCCTCCTCAGACAGCCATTTTGCTTTTCTGCATTTCTTTTTCTTGGGGATCTTGATACCTGTCTCCTGTACAATGTCACAAAGCTCCATCCATAGTTCATCAGGCACTCTGTCTATGAGATCTAGTCCCTTAAATCTATTTCTCACTTGCACTGTATAATTATAAGGGATTTGATTTAGGTCATACCTGAATGGTCTAGTGGTTTTCCCTACTTTGTTCAATTTAAGTCTGAATTTGGCAATAAGGAGTTCATGATCTGAGCCACAGTCAGTTCCCAGTCTTGTTTTTGCTGATTATATAGAGCTTCTCCATCTTTGGCTGCAAAGAATATAATCAATCTGATTTCGGTGTTGATCATTTGGTGATGTCTATGTGTAGAGTCTTCTCTTGTGTTGTTGGAAGAGGGTGTTTGTTATGACCAGCGCATTCTCTTGGCAAAACTCTCTTAGCCTTTGCCCTGCTTCCTTCTGTACTCCAAGGCCAAATTTGCCTGTTACTCCAGGTGTTTCTTGACTTCCTACTTTTGCATTCCAGTCCCCTATAATGAAAAGGACATCTTTTTGGGTGTTAGTTGTAGAAGGTCTTGTATGTCTTCATAGAACCATTCAACTTCAGCTTCTTCAGCATTACTGGTTGGGGCATAGGCTTGGATTACCATGATATTGAATGGTTTGCCTTGGAAATGAACAGAGATCATTCTGTCATTTTTGAGATTGCATCCAAGTACTGCATTTTGGACTCTTTTGTTGACCATGATGGCTACTCCATTTCTCCTAAGGGATTCCTGCCTGCAGTAGTAGTATAATGGTCATCTGAGTTAAATTCACCCATTCCAGTCCATTTTAGTTCGCTGATTCCTAGCATGTAGATGTTCACTCTTGCCATCTCCTGTTTGACCACTTCCAATTTGCCTTGATTCATGGACCTAACATTCCAGGTTCCTATGCAGTATTGTTCTTATAGCATCGGACTTTGCTTCTATCACCAGTCCCATTCACAACTGGGTATTATTTTTGCTTTGGCTCCATCCCTTCATTCTTTCTGGAGTTATTTCTCCACTGATCTCCAGTAGCATACTGGGCACTTACCGACCTGGGGAGTTTCTCTTTCAGTATCCTACCTATCATTTTGCCTTTTCATACTGTTCATGGGGTTCTCAAGGCAAGAACATGAAGTGGTTTGCCATTCCCTCCTCCAGTGGACCACATTCTGTCAGACCTCTCCACCATGACCCATCCGTCTTGGGACAAGACCCTAGAACTACATATATGCCCCTGGAAATCATAACATCTCAGGAAGGAGTGATTTAAAATCCTTCCAAGCCTAGCATTCATGAGGTCCTAAATTAGAACACATGTTGTTATAAATAGGAAAGTCATATATTTGTAGACTTGCATTTGAGAATTAAGTTCTTCCCTGATTTGTGACACGACAAACTTACTGTTCTATTCTAGGGAAATGTCAGATTACTTGTCCTAGGATAAAAGTTAGAAGATCCAGGAGGGGTGACAGTAAAAAGTCAAAACAAAAATTGTGTTTCCAAAAAAATGATACTAGTTATTCCTATTGACAAACTATTCTGTGTGGTTGCTTAATTAGGTCGTAGATCCAGCTCTGGTAAAGTATGTTTATTCTCTAGCAATGCGTTTAAGGTATATATAGTCTAAGTGATTTGCAAAAGTGGCCATCCTTGGACAGCACAAGCCACAGATGAAGCTTGTATATATTAAGAAATGGTTATACCTGTATGGATTTCTGTACTGGCTCAGACAGTAAAGAATTTGCCTGCAATGAGGAGACCCAGTTCAATCTCTACGTCAGGAAGATCCCCTGGAGAAGGGAATGGTTACCCACTCCATTATTCTTGCCTGGAGAATTCTATGGACAGAGGAGCTTGACAAGCTACAGCCATGGGGTCGCAAAGAATTGGATATGGCTGAGCCACTTTCACATTCACTTTTCATAGCTGTTTAAGTAAAAAAAAAAAAAAAGAGCAATCATATAAAATCTGTCTTTAAGACCTTAATAATCTGTTCATTCTATATTCCCCCTATCATTACTCAGTTCTGCTCAGTAACAGGGGGAAGGAAATTTATTGCTGTAGTCTCAGGTAGACTCAAAGGTCCTAGGCTCTGGAAAATGAACTTTATAAGAATATTATCAACTGACCCAAAACATGATTGCTCAGATCCAAATGCAATGGTGTTAGCCAAGGATACAATTAGAGGGAACATTCTCCACTAGACCACCTTCACCTCTGACACCAAGTTTGGGGAACTCCCAAAACCACCCTCAAGTTTGATAATTCACTAGAAGAACTCACGGGGCTTGCTGAAAGCTATTACACCCATGATTCAATGTAGGGAAAGGACACAGGTTAAAATTAGCCAGAGGAAGAGAGATTCATAGGGTAGACTTGGAGGGGTCCAAATGCCGAGCTTCTGCTTGCCCTTTTTCCATAGAATCATAGATAGTGTTACTTTCTCCTGGCCACACAGTGTGAGCATACACACACTCATAGAATCGCCAACCAGAAACGCTGTCCTAAGCCTATGATATCCAGAGTTTCTATTGGGGCTTAACTATATACCATCTACATGGCTGATTGCTGGTATCCAGCCTCTCCTAGACAACATCAGGGTATGGTTACCAGTTCTCCTGATAATGTGTGTCTCTAAGCTCTCATTATAAATCACATTATTAGACCATCTAGTGGCCCAAGCCCTCAGGCAAACAGAGAGGCTCCTATCAGAGACAAGTTCCAGGAACCTAGATATTACCTCTTAGTAGCCAAGGATAAAGGCTAAAGTTCTCTCTGAGTAAGGTTAATTCTTCACTGCACAGAGCCATCCATGGATCTCTGGTCATCTGTCCCGAGAACAGGAGTCTCCACTGAACTCGAATGAATGACATTTATGAAAAATAAGCCATGATGACTTGGGGAAAGATAATTCTTCATGCTTTTCTCATTTTTATTGGTTATCCTATCATGCTTTCTCCATGATAGGAATATTCTAGAAAAATCATGACAATTGTTCACTGAGAGGATATTTGCAATAATTAAATTGCACAAACACACATGAGACAAGCAACAACTAATGCTAAAGATTCAAAAACTAAAGGAAATCAGACCACACAACCAAAGAGCTCATTTCAGAAAGGAAAAGGAGTAATCAGACAATTTTAATAGAATGGAGTAAGTTATGAATGGGATAACTTTTATCTGTGGTATCACAGAGGACAGGAGCTTAATCCATCCTGGAGGTTTAGGGAAATCTTTCCATCGTTGACCCTTGAAGAACAGTTTCTGGCAAAAAGTGGAAGTAGCAGCAACAGCAGCAATTGTAATGAAACTAGTTAACAATCCTACAGAATTATAATGTCAGACACTATTCTAAGCCCTTTGAATACATTAATTCATTTAAATTATTAATTTCAGAGGATTGGTAAAATCTGTTAGTGAACTCTGAGCCTCTGTTCTCTCTAAATTCGTGTCTTAAGGTAAAATTGTCTTGAAAGTCTGTCATCACTTCTCGAAATGGAGCTAGGGGAGTTTAGATAGCCCTATCCAAAAAGAAAGAATGTCATTTGACTAGACATATTACTGAATGAAGGCATGTACAGAAAGTGAAGTGTTTTCAGAATTCACTCATATTGCAGCAATTGTACAAACCAGGAGAGCTTTTCCTTAAACGAAAACATTCCTCTTCTCATTCCTCATTCAGACCCTCCTCCCTCTCACTATGAAGTAAGAAGCTGTGTTTGGAGGCAATGACAAATCCTGGGGCCTGCGTTTCACTCATCTTGCATGCAGTGCTCCCGTTGAGGCCACTTAATCCGATTGACGTCAGCTGGCGCTCCGTGCACAGAATGTGCCACTCAGAATCTAGGAGAATCGATCATCCCGCAGTTCGCATTGCCATGACACCTACAGCCTCCAATTTATTTCAGGCTTGTCGTTTCTTTTGTTTTTCTTTTTCTTCCCTCTCCTACCAAGAGAAGGTTATTTTTTTTTTCCTTTCTTCACAGAGAACACTTATGAGAGCCCAAGCCTCACCACTGGAAAATTCTGACTATTATCACTTTGCACTGATAATTAATGTTTTTGAATAAAGCTGTTGTGGAGAGCAAGGTTGGATTGACAAAAAGAAACAAAAACCAAACCAAAACAAACAAACAAAAAAAACCCACACATCTCAGATTAAACATTCACTGAGATGTGGCTGTTGGTAGACATAATTTTTTTTGAGGAAATATAAGTACTTGATAGGGAATTTCAGTAGCCCCATTAAGGAAGGAAAATAAAAGGAGATTCAAGAAACATCTACACTGTTCTGGGCATACCACACACATTGTCGTATATAAGTTGGTCCTCAATCAGGTGTAATTTCTAATCCACCCCCAATTTCCTGAGGAAATCTGGTAACGTCTGGAGACATTGTTGGCTGTCATGCCTGTTGGGGTAGTTGGTGCTGACATATAATGGGCAGAGGCCTGGAACACTGCTGAACATCTTGCAATACAAAGATTGCAAGTCCCCACCCCCATCTACACACACACAACATGCAATTGTCCAGCCAAATTCCCAATACTACCAGCATCAAGAAATCCTGAAACTGACTCTCACAAAGCCTGTGTGGTGAGTGTAATAGTCTCAGTCTATAGGTGAGGCCACTGGTAGGTATCAAATGACTAGCTTGTATTCACAAAGTTAATAAGTCACAGGATTTGAACACAGGCCGCTTTAGCTGCCACATCTGGACCCTTCTGCACCATGCTGTGCTGGACTTTGTGGTCTTTGTGGTCAAGGAAATCCGAACTCCAAAAGGCTGGTCTCTGGAGGCACTCACATTCTTCCATGTGTAGAAGTCCCTTTTATAAAGTTTGTTTCATAAAAACAGGAAGGCATCTCTCTGGTACTGAACTATGAAGACTTACTCGGCCAATGAGAGCTCCATGGAGTATGCAGGCTACATAAACAAAAGATAATCTCACTTAATCCAATATCAAGGGCCTGATTTGCTACATGTATACTGTGAATCAGTGTGCACATATGTATGATTTGTTCTTCTACTTTCTCCCTCCAAAATACATACATGAATATACATCATGATACTGTACCTTAAGCTTGTCCTGTATACTGGAAAAGGGTGGGCAGTATGATATACAAGACTAGTTATACACTAAAGGCCACAATACCAGTAGCTGCTGACTTTCACACCAGAAGACTGAATCATCCATCAGCCATTCATTTGGCAAACAAATGTTTATTAAATTCATGGTATAGACTACAGTGAGACATAGAGCAAGTAATTACTACATAGAAAAAAATGACAGCAACAATCAGCTCCTCATTTTGTTGGTGACACAATACAGGAGGCAGTGATCAAGACCATTCCCAAGAAAAAGAAATGCAAAAAGGTCGAATGCTTGTCTGAGGAGGCCTTACAAATATTTCGCTGAGAAAAGAAGATAAGCTAAAGGCAAAGAAGAAAAGGAAAGATGTACCCATTTGAATGCAGAGTTCCAACGAATAGCAAGAAGAGATAAGAAAGCCTTACTCAGTGATCAGTGCAAAGAAATAGAGGAAAACAATAGAAATCGAAAGACTAGAAATCTCTTCAAGAAAATTAGAGATACCAAGGAAATATTTCATGCAAAAATGGGCACAATAAAGGACAGAAATGGTATGGACCTAACAAGCAGAAAGTATTAAGAAGAGGGGGCAAGAATACACAGAAGAACCATACAAAAATTATCTTCATGATCCAGATAATCACAATGGTGTGATCACTCACCTAGAGCCAGACATCCCAGAATGCAAAGTCAAGAGGGCCTTAGGAAGCATCACTATGAACAAAGCTAGTGGAGGCGATGGAATTCCAGTTGAGCTGTTTCAAATCCTAAAAGATGATGCTGTGAAAGTGCTGGACTCAATATGCCAGCAAATTTGGAAAATTTCAGCAGTGGCCACAGGACTGGAAAAGGTCAGTTTTCAGTCTAATCCCAAAAAAGGCAATGCCAAAGAATGTTCAAACTACTGCACAATTGTACTCATCTCACACACTAACAAAGTAATGCTCAAAATTCTCCAAGCCAGGCTTCAACAGTACATGAACTGGGAACTTCCAGATGTTCAAGCTGGATTTAGAAAAGGCAGAGGAATGAGAGATCAAAATGCCTACATCCACTGGATCATCAAAAAAGCAAGAGAGGTCCAGAAAAACATCTACTTTTGCTTTATTGACTGTGCCAAAGCCTTTGACTGTGTGGGTCACAATAAACTGTGGAAAATTCTTCATGAGATGGGACTACCAGACCACCTGACCTGCCTCTTGAGAAATCTGTATGCAGGTCAAGAAGCAAAAGTTAGAACTGGACGTGGAACAACAGACTGGTTCCAAATAGGAAAAGGAGTACGTCAAGGCTGTATATTGTCACCCCGTTCATTTAACGTATATGCAAGGTACATCATGAGAAATGCTGGGCTGGAAGAAGCACAAGCTGGAATCAAGATTTCCAGGAGAAATATCAATAACCTCAGATATGCAGATGATACTACCCTTATGGCAGAGAGTGAAGAAGAACTAAAGAGCCTCTTGATGAAAGTGAAAGAGGAGAGTGAAAAATCTGGCTTAAAACTCAACATTCAGAAAACTAAGATCATGGCATCTGGTCGCATCACTTCATGGCAAATAGATGGGTAAACAGTGGAAACAGTGTCAGACTTTATTTTGGGGGGCTCCAAAATCACTGCACATGATGACTGCAGCTATCAAATTAAAAGTTGCTTTCTCCTTGGAAGAAAAGTTATGACCAACCTAGACAGCATATTAAAAAGTAGAGACATTACTTTACCAATAAAGGTCCATCTAAGCAAAGCCATGGTTTTTCCAGTAGTCATGTATGGATGTGAGAGTTGGACTATAAAGAAAGCTGAGCACTGAAGAATTGATGCTTTTGAACTATGGTGTTGGGGAAGGTTCTTAAGAGTCCCTTGGACACAAGGAGATCCAATCAGTCAGTCCTAAAGGAAATCAGTCCTGAATATTCATTGGAAGGACTCATGTTGATCCTGAAACTCCAATACTTTGGCCACCTGATGCGAAGAACTGACACATTTGAAAAGACCCTGATGCTGGGAAAGGTTGAGGGTGAAAGGAGAAGCAGATGACAGAGGATGAGGTGGTTGGATGGCATCACTGACTCAGTGGACATGAGTTTGAGTAAATTCTGGGAATTGGTGATGGGAGGCCTGGCGTGCTGCAGTCCGTGGGGTCACAAAGAGCTGGACACAACTAAGCAACTGAACTGAAATGAACTGAATTAGAAATACATTTGAGAAAGACCTTTCCATTGTTAGTAGGGATTCAGGGATGTGGGAGAGTGTGGAGCTCAGTTCAGTTCAGTTGCTCAGTCGTGGAGCTCAGAGTGGAGCTAGGAAGACACATTTTGAGTCTGTTATAGTAATCCAGGTAAAAAAGAATGACAAAGGCCTGAATTAAGGCAAGAGCAGTGGGGATGGAAAAGAAAGCCCAGAGTAAAAATAGAGTTGGTGGTAGAGTTTACAGGTCTTGGATGTAGAAATTAAGAGAGGGAAGATTTCTCCCTGGAAGAATGAGAGTACAGAAAAAACACTTTACATTTGGACAGAGTTAACTTTACAGTACCTATCTGAGTATATAATTTCATGGGTTAACTAAATATCAGAAACCTTACTAGACCCTTCATATATTAATCATTTCAAAATCCTGTGATGTAGGTATTAAATTTTATTTTAATTATGAAGGCTCATATAGATTAACTTGTTCCATTTAATATGGCAAATGGCAAAGTCAAAATGTTATTGTAATTCTAGATATTTCTTCAAGTATATACTTGTTAATCACTATGCAAGACTGCCTCTCCTTATAAATCTGGTACTTTATAAGACTTAAAATAAGACTTAAAATATGGATTCGAGCTAGAAATACAATTCTGGAGCTAATGTTTCTCTGAGTGGCAGTTAAGATCTTGGATTGATATGAGATCATTTATGGAGAGTATTGATTAGGAATGAGTAAGAATGAACCAGAGGTCCAGATGGCTGAGGATTGAGTTATTTAAGATGAGTTCTTCAAGGGAGGGGGAGGGAAGGTGGATAGATTGGGAGTTTGGGATTGACTTGTACACACTACTATATTTAAAATAGATAACCTACAAGGAACTACCATATAGCACAGGAATCTGCTTAATACTCTGTAATAACCTAAATGGGGAAAATTTTTGAAAAAGAATAGATACATGTATAACTGAATCACTTTCCTTTATGCCTGAAACTAATACAACACTGTTAATCAACAATGGTGGTTTAGTCATTAAGTCGTGTCTGACTCTTATGACCCCGTGGACTGTAGCCCACCAGGCTCCTCTGTCCATGGGATTCTCCAGGCAAGAATACTGGAGTGGGTTGTCATTTCCTTCTCCAGGGGATCTTCCCAACCCAGGGATTGAACTCAGGTCTCCTGCCTTGCAGGCAGATTCTTTACCAACTGAGCTATGAATGAAGCCCACTCCAATATAAAATGTGTTAAAAGAAAAGATAAATTCTTCAAGGAGGTGACCAGAAAGCAGGCAAAGAAGTAGGAAAGGATGGCTAGGTGAGGATAGTGTCACAGATGCAAAGGGAGAAACTGTGAACAGTCTTGATGAGGAGTCACATCTGTTTTGCACACACACACACACACACACACAAAGCCTCATTGCACAGGCATGGTTAGGATACCTGCTGGGAAGATCTCAGTTGATTCTATTCCAGAGGAAGTGATGCAGTGTCCCTCCTTTTACCACTGTTCAGTTCGGTTCAGTTCAGTCTCTCAGTCGCGTCTGACTCTTTGCGACCCCATGAATCACAGCACGCCAGGCCTCCCTGTCCATCACCAACTCCCAGAGTTCACTCAAACTCACATCCATTGAGTCAGTGATGCCATCCAGCCATCTCATCCTCTGTCATCCCCTTCTCCTCCTGTGTCCAATCCCTCCCAGCATCACAGTCTTTTCCAATGAGTCAACTCTTTGCATGAGGTGGCCAAAGTACTGGAGTTTCAGCTTTAGCATCATTCCTTCCAAAGAACACCCAGGGCTGATGTCCTTCAGAATGGACTGGTTGGATCTCTTTGCAGTCCAAGGGACTCTCAAGAGTCTTCTCCAACACCACAGTTCAAAAGCATCAATTCTTCGGTACTCAGCCTTCTTCACAGTCCAACTCTCACATCCATACATGACCACAGGAAAAACCATAGCCTTGACTAGACGGACCTTAGTTGGCAAAGTAATGTCTCTGCTTTTCAATATGCTATCTAGGTTGGTCATAACTTTCCTTCCAAGAAGTAAGCATCTTTTAATTTCATGGCTGCAATCACCATCTGCAGTGATCTTACCACTGTAGCCATTCTAATTCAAACTTTATTGATCATGTGAAATGATGGGTATAAAGTCATCAACACATGTAGACGCTCAAAAATGGTAGACCATTCCTCCCTCACTGTCCCAGATATTAGACAACAGCTCTAACAGCAAGGACTTTCAATTCTAGCAGAGAAGAAAACCTGAAACTTCAGCATTCTTTTAAATGTTGGCACTACTTTCAAGCTAATTATTACAATTCCCATTGCACAGGTGTTGAAAGTTTAATACAGAGAGGTTAAAACATTTTTTAAGGTCTCAGAGCTAATAAGTGGTCAACATTGCATTTGAATTCAGGTCTGTTCAGCACCAAAGTTACTGTCATTTCCTCAGCTTTCTCTTTAAGAAAAGGCTATATCCCAGAGATGGACAGGACTGAGCAAGGAGCACTTTCACTCTCACTTCTTTTCACATCCCAGAGAGATATCTGTAGCCCGTGCTCCTTGCAGCACTGCAGGCACAGCTTCTTTTATAACATTATGCTTTGCAGATATTGCACGTTTTTCAAGTTGAGTGTTTGTGGTAATCCTGCTTCAACAAAGTCTATTGGCACCATTTTGTCAACATTTTCTCACTTTGTGTCTGTGTCACAGTTTGGTTTTGTTGCTGTTGTTCAGTCGATAAATCGTGTCCAATTCTTTGTGACCACAGGAATGTAGCCTGCCTGGCTCCTCTGTCCATAGGATTCTCCAGGCAAGAATACTGGAGTGGGTTGTCACTCCCTCCTCCAGGGAATCTTTCTAACCCAGGGATTGAACTCACATCTCTGGGTCTTCTGCATTAGCAGATGGGTTCTTTACCAGCTGAGCCTTTGGGGAAGCTGACTGCTTGCAATTTTTTAAACCCTCCACCAGCAAAAAGATTAAAATTCACCAAAGGCTCAGATGATAGAATAGTTTTACCAATAAAGTATTTTTTAACTAAGGTATATACACTGTTTTTTTAGACATAATGCTCCTAAATACTTACTAGATTATACCACAATAAACATAACTTTCATATGCACTGGGAAGCCAGAAAACTCAAGACTAGTTCTATTGCAATATTCATTTTATTGCAGTAGTCTAGAACAGAACCCATAATATCTCTGAGGTATGCCCATATTTAAAATAGTCAGGACATGGAAAAAACCTGTGTCCATCAATGGATGAATAGATACATTATATAGATAACATAAACATGAAGTGTCATACATATATATATATGTATATATATACACACACATGAGTAATTTTCAGCCATAAAAAGGTAGGAAATACTGCCATTTACAATAACATAGATGGACCTTGAATGCAATATGCTGAGTAAAACAAGTCACATAGAGAAAGACAAATACTAAATGATATCACTTATATGTGGAATCAAAAAGAACAAACTATAGGAACAAAGAACAGATTGGTGAAAGTTAAATGTAGGGGTCTTGGGCACGGTGGGAAAACTAGGTGAGGATGGTTAAGGAGTAGTATAAACTTCCAATCATAAATAGGTACTTCCTGGGAATGTAATGTCACAGCAGGGTGACTGTAGTTAACAATCTGTGTGTGTGTGTGTGTGTCGTTGCTCAGTCATGTCCAACTCATTGCGACTCCATGGACTGTAGCCCACCAGGCTCCTTTGTCCATGGAATTGTCTAGCAAGAATGCTGGAGTGTATTGCCATTCCTTTCTCCAGGGGATCTTCCTGACCCAGATATGAAACATAGGTCTCTTGCAATGCAGGCAGATTCTTTACCATCTGAGCTACAAGGGAAGCCCATAGTTAACAATATTGTATTATTTCAAATACTGTATATTTGAAAGTTGTTATCACTGCAGATGGTGACTGCAGCCATGAAATTAAAAGACGCTTACTCCTTGGAAGGAAAGTTATGACCAACCTAGATAGCATATTCAAAAGCAGAGACATTACTTTGCCAATAAAGGTTCGTCTAGTCAAGGCTATGGATTTTCCTGTGGTCATGTATGGATGTGAGAGTTGGACTGTGAAGAAGGCTGAGTGCCGAAGAATTGATGCTTTTGAACTGTGGTGTTGGAGAAGACTCTTGAGAGTCCCTTGGACTGCACGGAGATCCAACCAGTCCATTCTAAAGGAGATCAGCCCTGGGATTTCTTTGGAAGAAATGATGCTAAAGCTGAAACTCCAGTACTTTGGCCACCTCATGCAAAGAGTTGACTCATTGGAAAAGACTCTGATGCTTGGAGGGATTGAGGGCAGGAGGAGAAGGGGACAACAGAGGATGAGATGGCTGGATGGCATCACTGACTCGATGGACATGAGTTTGGGTGAACTCCGGGAGTTGGTGATGGACAGGGAGGCCTGGTGTGCTGCGATTCATGGGGTTGCAAAGAGTCGGACAGGACTGAGCGACTGAACTGAAGAGAGTAGATCTTGAAAGTTCTCATCACAAGGAAAATAATGAACTATTTGAAGTGATAGATATTAACTAAACTTACTGTGTTAAATGTATATGTATGTTTAAGGCTTTAAATTTATGCAATGTTATATGTCAATTTATCTCAGTAAAACTGGAAAATCTTTTAGCAAGAAAGTGATATATTTTAACGTTGAAGATGTGTACTGCTGGATGGAAGAAAACATGGGTGTGGCCAAGGGTTGGAGCTCTCAATCATACCCACCCCTCTATCCCTCCACCATGATCCCAAAGTTCAAACTCGAATTCTGAATGGGACTGGGCTCCTTGTCTAGGTTTTAGAGGAGGGTTTCTCAACCTCAGCGTGACTCATATTGACCCAGCTAATTCTTTGTTGGCGGTGGGGATGGACTCTCCAGGATATTGTAGAATGCTTAAAAGCATCTTTGCTGTCTACCTACTGAATACAAGTAGCATTACCCCAACCCACCCTGTGCCCCGTTACGACAGGTAAAAATGGTTCCAGACTTTGCCAAGTGATTCTAAGGGACAAAATGCTCCCAGGTTGAGAACCACAGGTTTAGATGTATGGCATTCCCACTCTAAGATTAATTTACAACCTGAGGTCTGTGCTTATGAGCTCTTTGCTTTTTTTTTTTTTTTTGGAGGCTTCATCTGCTTATGCCCAGACCCTCATCTCCACTCTCTGTATCCCATCCCACCATCCAGCCATCCATGTCTCCCTGCTTTAGAAGGGCTCCAGTACAGAAGCCTGGGCAAAAGACCTGGAACCCCATCCCTGATCTGAGAGCTGAAACAAGTTCCTGGTCTGGAGACCAATGCCATGAAAATGTGCTTCCAAATGCTCTGCAGCATTTGGGTGGAAATGGCCTCATCAATCATCTTATTGTTTTGTGGGCCTCCTAGGGTGCTCCTGGGAACGACAGGGACTGTGACTCATCCTGCTGTACTGCTGTAATATTAAAGAAAATAAATAACGGAACTAAGAAGGCATTAAGTGAGGAAATGAGGCACGGGAGCATGAGGCAGAGGTGATCCTACTGCACCGCTTCTAAGTGAATATCACCCAATTAATGGGAAGCAGAACCCAGGAAAGGAACTGCCAAATCACAGTTCTCTGAATGAACTGCAGAACGTACAGTCAGATGGTAGTGAATTCCCCAGGCGGGCCTTTTCCTGTGAGCTCCCTTTCTGAATAACAAGGAAGTGCATGCAACTGGCTTGTCATGGCTTGTTCTGTCTTAAGTAATAATGGCAATAACAAGACCTTATGTTTGTGCAGTGTTTCCTGGTTTACACAGCACTTTTCCATACAACACATTATTTTATTTACAAAGTAATCCTGTAGACACCCAGCCAGGAGGAAGGCAGTGCTCAGAGGGGCATTTCTATAGGTTTGAGAGCAGAGCATGCTTATGAGAGCATAGGATCTGGAACCTGAAAATCTAAGAATATTGGTTCTTAGACCAGCTCTGGAACCTTAAATCTTAACTGTCAAAGTTCAGTGTTCTTCTCTATCAGGGTTGATAATAGCAGTGTTACAAGGTATTCAAACAAATCAGACCTATAATTACTGAGCACAATATATTTTTACTATAGGCAAAAGGCTCTTAATAGTTGCATAAGTAATCCTTAACTCACGATGATATGTAGATGGTTGTTGTTCAGTCGCCAAGTCATGTCTCACTCTTCACAACCCAGTGGACTGCAGTACACCAAGCTTCCCTGTCCTTTACTATCTCCTGGAGTTTGCCCAAGTTCATGTCCACTGAATTGGTGATGCTATCCAGCCATCTCATCCTGTCACCCTCTTTTCCTTCTGCCTTCAATCTTTCCCAGCCTCAGGGTCTTTTCCAGGGAGTTGGCTGTTTGCATCAGGTGGCGAAAGTATTGGAGCTTTAGCTTCAGCATCAGTCCTTCCAATGAATATTCAAGGTTGATTTCTTTTAAGATTGACTGGTTTGATGTCCTTGCTTTCCAAGGTAATCTCAAGAGTCTTCTCCAGCACCACAGTTTGAAAGCATCAATTCTTTGGCACTTTGCATTCTTTACTGTCCAGCTCTCATATGCGTGCATGATTACTGGAAAAACCATAGCCTTGACTATATGGACCTTTGTTGTTTGCTCTTCAACATGCTGTCTAGGTTTGTCATAGCTTTCCTGCCAAGAAGCAATCATCTTCTAATTTCATGGTTGTAGTCACCATCTGCATTGATTTTAGAGCCTGGAAGAGGAAATCTGTCACTGCTTCCACCTTTTCCCTTTCTGTTTGCCATAAAGTGATAGGACCAGATATAATGATCTTAGTTTTTAAGTTGGCTTTTCATTCTCCTTCTTCACCCTCATCAAGAGGCTCTTTAGTTCCTCTTCACTTTCTGCCATTAGAGTGGTATCATCCATATATCAAAGGGTGTTATTTCTCCTGGCAGTCTTGATTCCAGCTTGTAACTCATCCAGCCCAGCATTTCACATGATGTACTCTGCATATAAGTTAAATAAACAGGATGACAATAAACAGCCTTGTCATACTCCTTTCTCAATCCTGAACCAGTCAGTTGTTCCATACAGGATTCAGAAGTGTAAACAGCATGATGTTTTGTGTCATAGTCCATAGTAATGACTTTAGAGATAAATGACCAGGGTTTGTTTGAATCTCAGCTCTGTCACTTGAAATTGTATAATTTGAAACAAGTTTCTTAAATTCCCTATGCCTCAGTTTTCTCATCCATAAAATAGGTGCTTTGAAGATTAAATGAGTAAGTACATGAAATGCACTCTCTCACTGCCTGAGTCATCTGTACTTGGTTACTCTTTGTTTCAGGCTCTGCTATCTATTTTCATATTATTTTTACCTCAGTTAATGTGATTACTCAGAACTGATCTTAAGTACTGTACTGTACTGCGGCAAAGAACCTGCCTGCCAAGGCAGGAAACAGGAAACGTAAGAGATGAAGTTTTGATCCCTGGGTGTGAAAGATCCCCTGGAGGAGGGCACTTCCTGGAGGGCAACCCACTCCAGTATTCTTTGCTGGAGTATCACATGGACAGAGAAGCCTGGCAGAGTATGGTCCATAGGGTCACAAAGAGTCACTGAAGCAACTTAGCACAGCACAGTATTATTTAAGGGAATTAACACTGGTTGCTATTACAGACAAATCTCCATGTCTCAATGGCAGACAAATCTCCATGTCTCAATGGCTTACCGCAATTAAACTTCCTACGACTGTAGCCATGAAATTAAAAGACGCTTACTCCTTGGAAGGAAAGTTGTGACCAACCTAGATAGCATATTCAAAAGCAGAGACATTACTTTGCCGACAAAAGTTCGTCTAGTCAAGGCTATGGTTTTTCCTGTGGTCATGTATGGTTGTGAGAGTTGGACTGTGAAGAAGGCTGAGCATCGAAGAATTGATGCTTTTGAACTGTGGTGTTGGAGAAGACTCTTGAGAGTCCCTTGGACTGCAAGGAGATCCAACCAGTCCATTCTAAAGGAGATCAGCCCTGGGATTTCTTTGGAAGAAATGATGCTAAAGCTGAAACTCCAGTACTTTGGCCACCTCATGTGAAGAGTTGACTCATTGGAAAAGACTCTGATGCTGGGAGGGATTGAGGGCAGGAGGAGAAGGGGACAACAGAGGATGAGATGGCAGGATGGCATCACTGACTCGATGGACAAGAGTTTGGGTGAACTCCGGGAGTTGGTGATGGACAGGGAGGCCTGGCGTGCTGTGATTCATGGGGTCGCAAAGAGTCGGACACGACTGAGCGACTGAACTGAACTGAACTCATATCACATTCCAATGCCTGGTAGTCAGAGTCTGTGTGTGTTGTTGTTGTTGTTGGGGTATACTCCATGAAGGTATTTTGAGACCAAAGCTCTTATCAGGCTGTGTCTCTACCCATTCCTGCACCCTCAGCGTTTTCTCCTTTTGGCAGTTGAGGGGAGCACAGGAATGAGGCACAGGAATTTCTATGGGTCAAGACGGGAAGTTGAACACATTGCTTTGTTTTCATTCCTTGTACAGAACTCAGTCAAACATATGGCCATACTTCACTCAAAAAAGTCTGAGAAATGGAATCTAGCCTTGTGCCCAAAAAAAGGAAAGATCAGACAAAAGAGGCTTTTAGGACTCTCTGCCACAAGTCCAGAGTACAGGGGTTCTTTGCGTCCCAGCAGTAGGCTCTGTAAAGGGTTGCACTACTAATGTGGGCCACTGTGTCCTGATACTCTCTGATCTTCCCTTTCTCCCAAGGCATCATTCTCCCATGATGACCTCGTGAGCAGTGCTTTATACCTTGACAGCAACATTGGTCCTACTTCTGGTCAGGGTCTAAATTGTAAATAACGTTTCCTTTGAGTGGAAACATAGCTCTCTTGACATTAGAATATGTCAAGAATATGCTACTTGAGAGATCAGCTGCGGGCAAGACCCAGGATGTAGAAATCCAGTGCCTTGTGACAAGCAGTTCATTTGCTTTCAGAGGTTAAACTTTAGAGCAGTATGTTTTACCTTATCGTAGGGACAAGGTCAAGGTGGACCTACAAGTTATAGCAGGCAAATGGAAATGAGCTGAATGCCAAAAAAAAAAAAATTAAAATCAGAGACTAGGAAGCAAAGCACAACTTTAGAGCCAAGAGGAAATTTCAGACACAGTAGAAAACTTTAAAAAACTGGGAACCAGGCACATGAAGAGTTGTTGTCACTGAGTCACCAAGTCGTGTCTGACTCTTTGAGACCCCATAGAATGCAGCATGCAGGGTTCACTGCCCTTCAGCACCTCCTAGAGTTTGCTCAGACTCATGTCCATTGAGTCAGTTATGCCATCCAACCATTTCATCCTCTGTCACCCCTTTCTCCTCCTGCCTTCAATCTTTTCCAGCATCAGGGTCTTTACAATGAGTTGGCTCTTCACATCAGGTGGCCAAAGTATTGGAGCTTCAACATCAGTCCTTAAAATACTCAAGACTGATTTTCTTTAAGATTGACTGGTTTGATCTTGCAGTCCAAGGGACTCTCAAGCGTCTTCTCCAACACCACAGTTCGAAAGCATCAATTATTCAGTGTTCAGTCTTCTTTATGGTCCAACTCTCACATCCATACATAGCTAGTGGAAAAATTATAGCCTTGACTATAGGGACCTTTGTCAGCAAAGTGATGTCTCTGCTTTTAAATACAACCAGGGAACAAGAACATCTGACAAAATCATACCTGCATAGATTACAGTAGACTATGTAGATGTACCAGTTGGGTGTCCTCCAACATTGGCTCCAGCTTTCACTGGACCCCCGTCCCAACCACTTCAGCAGTGTCTTTGCCTCGACCCCCAGTCTCACATTGACCAACACCTGACAGCCAGTGATGGTTTACACACAATGAGGTCCAGCAGTGAGACAACCAGGGCACCAGGCATGCCATCCAGCTACACTGAGTGGCTGAAGGGCACATCCTTGCTAGTTAGGGCCTGGCAAAAACGTGGTCCACTGGAGAAGCGAATGGCAAATCACTTCAGTATGCTTTCCTTGAGAATCCCATGAATAGTATGAAAAGGCTAAAAGATATGACACTGAAAAATGACCCCCAAGGTCAATATACTACTGAGGAAGAGTAGAGAAATAGCGCCACTTGGGAACCTCAAATAGTCTCCCTTTGATATTTCTTCTTTTTTTTTTTTCCATTTTTAAAAATATATTTTTAATTGAAGGATAATTGCTTTACAATATTGGTTTGATTTCTGCCATACATCAACATGAATCAGCCGTAATTGTGCATATGTCTCCTCCCTCTTCCACCACCCTCCCACTTCCAACCCTTCCCCACCCTTCTACATTGTTACAGAGCCTTTATTTTGGAGCTTTGGAAAACTATGTGGCAGCCGGGCATCTTAGTTTATATTCTTTAAGAAATAGCTGAAATCGAGATATTTCCATTGCTTTAGCAGTTCCTGCAGAGTCAGTAAGTTATACTAGTTTAAAGCATGGACCCTGAAGCAAAATCAGCCTCGGATTGAACCCTGACTAACTGCCGCAGCTATACAACCCCGAGGAAGTACATACCTTCTCTGAATCTCAGTTGCTTTGTGTGTAAAATGAAGTCAATGAATAATGTGTATATCACAGGATCATTGTGATGATTAAATAGGAATGAAAAGCATTTAGACTAGTGCTGCCCCTTCAGTAAACATTCAATAAGTGTGCATTGCTGTTGTCTAGAGGTAAGTTTTGACAGTTGGGATGTTTTAATAAGAATGTGCTAAATTGAAGGTCTATACAGAGGTGAGCCAAAAAGATCAAGGTCTTTTGTCTCAATAATTTAAGACTTATTTTTAAATATGTGAGCAGTTAGATAGTCTAGGCCCACAGTAATGCATAGGACCATGAAATTTTTAGCCTGAACATTTTTTTAAAATCAGAGTACAGCTGCTTTACAATGTTGTGTTAATTTTTTCTGTACAATAAAGTGAATCAGCTATACGTATACATATATCCCTTCCCTCCTGGACCTCTCTCCCTTCACCCTATCTAACCCATTTAAGTCACTGCAGAGCACTAAGCTGAGCTCCCTATATAGTAGCTTCCCACTAGCTAACTGCTCACACCCAGCAGTGTACATAAATCAACCCCAACCTCCCAATTCATCCTATTCTCTACCCCATGTTCACATGTCTGTTTTCTATGTCTTTGTCTCTATTTCTGTCCTGCAAATAGGTTCATCTGTACGATTTTTCTAGATTCCACATTTTTTAAAGGAAATTACCAAATGCCCAAGAAGCCATATATTTAAAATAAAATGAATAAAGTATCTATAGGATAACTAAATTTAAAGTTTTAACTTTATTATCAGTCCTTCAAGATAAATCACTTGCAAAACGTATGTCTAGGTTAAGCCTGTTGATTTCATTTACTGATCAACTGCTGAGCATCATGGGTGAAGGTCATGTGTGAAGCATCAGTGATAAAGCAGAGTCACCAACGAGATGAGGTAGTCTTTGTGTTCAGTGACAAAAAACATCAAGGAAATAATCACTCAATTAATTCTTTCAGCTGTACTACATATGAAGAAAAAAGGAAAAGGTTATGAAGAAATAACACAGAAAGAGTTATTTTAAGTGAGGGTCCCAGGGAAGTCTTCCCTAAGCAAAGTATATCTATCTAAGCCAAGAGTTCCTGGCTAATTAGAATTTTCAAGACATTCACTAAAGTAGTGATTGTAGTCTAGAGGTGCCCAACACAAATCTATAGAAAATATTTCACTTTCTATCTGCATGTAGACATAGAATTAAAGATCATGCATCTTGTCCATCAAAAGTGCTAACAAGTCATTTATATACATATTAGAGGAAGAGAATAGGAGGGGGAATTGTCAAGTGCAGACATCTATTTTTAAAATTTAATTGGAAATCATGTTGACTATTAAGAGACTATTTCTAATAAGTCTGATGTTTGAAGTGCCATTGATAGGCAAGTTCTAAACATATGTCCTTTTCTATGGGTTATTCTGAGCCATATATTTCACTTAGTAGTCAATACCTATGTTCTGATGAAAATGTCCATAAATGTTGCAAATTCTGTTATGATTTTCCTGTTGTATTTTTCCTGCATGTGATAAAATACACAGAGATAATCAATAGAGACATGGCTGTACCTAAAAGTGTCTTGCTTCTGTTACGGATTATTGACTTGAGAAACATAGGTATGTGGGCAGAGTAGTAATGGGCTCTCAAAGATGTTCACATCCTATTCCCTGGAGTCTGTGAATATGTTATGTCACAGGGCAAGGGGATTTTGAGGTTGTATATGGAATTAAACTTACTACTCAACTGAATCAATATTGAGAAACATTCCTGGACTATGTGGGTAGGGCCAATATGGAAGAAAGGGAAACAGGAATCAGCTTCAATGCTTGTTCAGTCACTCAGTCGTACCTGACTCTTTGTGACCCCATGGACTGTACCCTGCCAGTCTCCTCTGTCCATGGAATTTTCCAGGCGAGAATACTGGAGTGGGTTGCCATTTCCTCCTCCCTCAGTGTCAGAGGGATGTGTTTTGAGAATGACTCAGTCATCATTGCTGGGTCTGAAGACGGGAAGGGCTCATGAGCCAAGGAGTGCCAATAGCCTCTTAGAGACTGAAAGGGTGAGAACACAGATGCTCTTTTAGAGCTTCCAGAAAGAACAGCAGCTCTGATGACACTGCTTTTAGAACAGTCTCTTAGCCTTAACCATTTAGCCCAGTTTTGGAGGGAGCTCAGAAGGCTATTCATGTGAGTCTCAGTCACTTTTGCTCATAGTTAGGTTACTGCTGGTCCTCCTACACTAGGAGTGACGTCCAGGAATACTTCTACCATGTAGTGTGCCAACCATCCAGGGCTGTGGTGGCATGAAGGCCTAGGGTCAGAGGTCATGTTGTGATACCAGTATGTCCTAAGCACCAGTTACAGAAAGTATATAAATAGTGGATGAGAAATGAATTTTAAGTGTTTCAAATCAGAAGCCGTATGCAAAATTTTTCTACCAAATATCACAGCTCATATTTAAAGGAATATGAATTACAAAATAACATAAATTGTAAGATAATAAATCTGTTATTAAGATGCTAATTTTGTAGTAAATAGAAAAACAACGGGAAATTATTACAACATGCCTTTCAGAACAAATGTTTAAACATCTAAGCATTTCAAATTTTGAGAGGATAAATGTTTCCTTCATAAAAAAATGATATATCCTTTGGAACATTCTGAGGCCTATGCTAATCTGCAGCTCTGATTCTTAACAATCAATAATTATACTGATCTGATCCAGGCAGGTTAGGCTTCTCTTCTAGACCCACCATAAAAAATGTATATATATATTTTTTAATTTTATTTTATTTTTAAACTTTACAACATTGTATTAGTTTTGCCAAATATTTTTAAAGACAAAAACAAGATGGTTTATTTTCCAATGTCCCACATAATTCAGTTCAGTTCAGTCACTCAGTCGTGTCCGACTCTTTGCAACCCCATGAATCACAGCAAACCAGGCCTCCCTGTCCATCACCAACTCCCAGAGTTCACTCAAACTCATGTCCATCGAGTCAGTATGCCATCCAACCATCTGTAGTCCCCTTCTCCTCCTGCCCCCAATCCCTCCCAGCATCAGAGTCTTTTCCAATGAGTCAACTCTTCACATGAGGTGACCACAGTATTGGAGTTTCAGCTTTAGCATCATTCCTTCCAAAGGACACACAGGACTGATCTCCTTTAGAATGGATTGGTTGGATCTCCTTGCAGTCCAAGAGACTCTCAAGAGTCTTCTCCAATACCACAGTTCAAGAGCATCAATTCTTCGGTGCTCAACTTTCTTCACAGTCCAACTCTCACATCCATACATGACCACAGGAAAAACCATAGCCTTGACTAGATGGACCTTTGTTGGCAAAGTAATGTCTCTGCTTTTTAATAAGCTATCTAGGTTGGTCATAACTTTCCTTCCAAGGAGTAAGCATCTTTTAATTTCATGGCTGCAATCACCATCTCCAGTGATTTTGGAGCCCAAAAAATAAAGTCTGACACTGTTTCCACTGTTTCCCCATCTATTTCCCATGAAGTGATGGTACCAGATACCATGATCTTCGTTTTCTGATTGTTGAGCTTTAAGCCAACTTTTTCATTCTCCTCTTTCACTTTCATCAAGAGGCTTTTTAGTTCCTCTTCACTTTCTGCCATAAGGGTGGTGTCATCTGCATATCTGAGGTTATTGATATTTCTCCCGGCAATCTTGATTCCAGCTTGTGCTTCTTCCAGCCCAGCATTTCGCATGATGTACTCTGCATATAAGTTAAATAAGCAGGGTGACAATATACACCCTTGACGTACTCCATTTCCTATCTGGAACCAGTCTGTTGTCCCATGTCCAGTTCTAACTGTTGCTTCCTGATCTGCATATAGGTTTCTCAAGAGGCAGGGCAGGTGGTCTGGTAGTCCCATCTCTTTCAGAATTTTCCACAGTTTATTGTGATCCACACAGTCAAAGGCTTTGGCATAGTCAATAAAGCAGAAATAGATGCTTTCCCAGAACTCTCTTGCTTTTTCCATGAGCCAAGGATGTTGGCAATTTGATCTCTGTTTCCTCTGTCTTTTCTGAAACCAGCTTGAACATCTGGAAGTTCACAGTTCACGTATTGCTGAAGCCTGGCTTGGAGAATTTTGAGCATTACTTTACTAGCATGTGAGATGAGTGCAACTGTGCTGTAGTTTGAGCATTCTTTGGCATTGCCTTTCTTTGGGATTGGAATGAAAATTGACCTTTTCCAGTCCTGTGGCCACTGCTGAGTTTTCCAAATTTGCTGGTATATTGAGTGCAGCACTTTCACAGCATCATCTTTCAGGATTTGAAATAGCTCAACTGGAATTCCATCACCTCCACTAGCTTTGTTCATAGTGATGCTTCCTAAGGCCCACTTGACTTCACATTCCAGGATGCATGGCTCTAGGTGATGTCCCATATAAGTAAACACTAAATAATTGTTAAATATGTGGGCTTATTTACTAAACTGCTCTTTGAAAATTTAATTGGATATATAAAAACCAGTACACTTTAGTTTTCACATTGAAAAAAAAAACCTAATCCTTGAAAAGTTTTGTTCCCCTCTTCATTTTCTGCAGCTCACCTCAGGCTGAAACCTAAGAATCATGCCTGTCCTCTCTTTTCCTTTCATCTCACCACAAATTCTTTAAAAAAAAAGTCAAGGACTATGTCCCAGGAACTGTTCTTGACTCTACAATGGAATCATGAGTTAAATTCATTGGTCTTATCTTCAATAAAAATATCTGAATCTAACCAGTCCCTGCTTCTACCTTCATGACACCATTCCAAAGTACCACAGAGCTCAATTGGAATCATGCAATAGCTTTTTAACTTGCCTCCTGATTGTACTATAATAATATAGTAGAATTGGCCCCAACAATCTATTCTCCACATAGCAGTTAGAGTGATTTTTAAAAAGATCAGATCATATCATGTAGTTTTCCTGCTTATAACATTGCAACGGCTTATTAGTATAATCAAGTAAAACGCAGACATCTTCCTGTGATCATGGCACTCTACAATCTGGCCCTTCATTTCTGACCACATCTCTTACTATTCTCTTCCTTGTTCACACCACATCATTCAGGCTAGCTTCCTCGATCCTTGAGCACGATCAATATTTTCTTGACTCAGAACCCTTGCCATTGCTGTTTCCTCACCCAAAGGTGCTTTTTCATCAGATGTTCACATGGTGCACTCAGTCAGGCTTCAGCTTACCTAAGTACTCTCTCGAGTTCCAAAGTCTTCTCATCTTATCAAATATTTTGATACAATTAAGCCACTGTAAATGTACAGCTCATTATGAACACAGTTGTTTTTAAAGTCCGGTTTGACATCTATTTTGCTAGCAAACCCAGGTTGACACTCTCTATCCTTAATGCTTATCATGCCTGTGCTTAAAAATCCACTCCAGATTTACAGTAATGCTTAACATCAGGTTCATCCATTACATGTGTCACCATTTCCTCCTGTTCTGCCTTTGATCAGTGGAGACATCTGCCTCCACCATGCAGTTCTTTGATTAGTCATTATTTCTCCAAAATTAAGCATCAGTGATACTGAGACTTTAATGCAAAGTTTATTCTTTACACTATAACAAAAAATATCTGGGTCTTTAAACTTGACTAGCTATATGACTCTCTTAACATTCTCATTTACACTGGGTTTTATTAAAGAGAGTTAAAAATAAGGATATATCAGTAGATACAGAACAGGCTATGCAATCCAGAGGCCTGAACACCAACAATGTTCCTGGGAAAATTTAGTTCTGCCTCAGTGGCTTGAGCTTCCTGGCCCTGCTCTCGGGACTGCCTTTTAACTATGCAATATGATAACAATTGCAGGTAAAGACTTGCATATGTTGATTAAGTGCCAAATTTTGTGACATTCTGCATTCCATTTTATTTCTGAGCATTTTAGAGTTCTAGATCATGATCTTAGTGTCAGAGTTAAAATTCTTTACCATCTTGAAATGTGCTGTGTAAGATAAATGTAAGCTTGATGTTTTATCTCTTCTTTAACATTCAAATGTAGTGAGATTGAATAAGCTTGCTCTTTCCAGTGGAGCTTAAGGTATCCCATTGTTTCCTTCTGTGATGTCGCAGACCTCATGATGTCGGACAACATTAATCTGCATCCTCACTGTGGTAAACCGGCACCATCTGGGAGACCTCACATTTGCCAGGAGAGCCTCTATACTATCACAGCTGTCATTTCTTTCTTTAGGATTGTCACACCCTTCACAGTTAGCAAATGGTTTACTTACACATTCAAAAAATACCTACTGAGTACTTAGGTCAGGGACCAGCCAGGGCTGAAGTGGATATAGCTAAAATCATGATCTATGATGTGTAATAGTACTGATAAAGTAGAAGTAAAACAGCTGTAGTAACAGCAGATGGGTATCCCAAGAGATTCTTGGACAGTCGGATGACTTTCTTATAACGAACTTATAGTTATTGATTTAATTTTGATTAGCAGAATCCTTATCTTTTTTTCAGCGTGGGTATTTATCAATCAGAATATAAGATGTTTCTCCTTCTATCCAGAGAGATGAAATTGGGCCTTGTGTGTTCAAAACACAGCACTGACTTATAGATATTATTTCATTTGATCCCTGTAACAACCATATGAATTTGATATTACCATTATTTATATTTTACATAGAATAACACTGAGGCTAGTAGAAGTTAAGTAGTTTGTACTTGGTCCCTTGTCTCCAAACACTAGAGCTTCTCACAGTAAAGTTGAAACTAAATAAATTTACCCTGTGAGAGTGTAATTTCTTCACATTACTCCATGTTCACCAAACAATGGAATAATTACTTCATTGGTCAGATCAAAACTCACAAAGCCAGTGTTTTTATCAGTTTTTCCCGTTAATATTCAAACCTCATCACCTTACCTTCATGGCCCTTACCTCCCTGAATAAATCTGTGACAATCATACTTGCTTCATCTTTATCCAATGTTTTATTTTAGGTTTTCCTTAAAAGCAGAGTTGGAAATAGGGTGGTTTGTTTTTGCTTTTTCTTTTGAGGGGTGATCCCAAAGAATAAGAGCAGAGAACCAAAAGATGAGCAAAAAGAAAGCAAGGAAAGTTAACCCAAAGAGTGAGTTATGAGCTGATCCTACTGTGGATAACGGGGCTTCAATTTTGCTAGAATTCTCTGAGGATTCATGGAGAATGCATTTCAGAATTCTCTGCCTGAGGATCAGAAGAGGCAGGTGTGAATTACTGGACTGTCTTTGCCACTGGTGAATTGACTTATAACTACCTTATATTTGTTGGCAAATGCATCAGAATGGCTGCATGGGAACCTGGAAGCAGAAAGTGAATAGCTGTGGTGAGATGCTCTTCATTTATAATTATGCACATCTAGGTTCCACAGCGAAGACTAGAATAAAATGATAGGCTGAGAGTGTTGGGGGATAGGTACAAAAGTCATCTAATGACAGCAGTGCCCTGTCTTTTTGGCACCAGGGACCAGTTTCATGGAAGACAATTTTTCCATGGACCAGGAGTGGAGACATGGTTTTGGGATGATTCAAGTGCATTACACTTATTGTGCACTTTATTGCCATTATTATTACATCAGTTCCACCTCAGGTCATCAACCACTAGATCCCAGTGGTTGGGGACCCCTGATCTAGACATAACGTCTTTTGTCTTGACTTTAAATCTTATCTCATCTGAATGCTTTTATGTAACCAGAACATCTTCAAACATTTGTATATTATTATCATCATCTCTATACATTTTTATGATGGAAATAATAGTTTCAAACCCTAATTAATAAATACACTGCTTAACGCTTTATTGATAGAAACACTACTTAATTTTTAGATCATCCTTTAAGGGCCACCTTTGTTTTTATGGTCTCTTGACAGTGTGAGAGTTTAAGAACAGTTATTTGTTCTCAGGTAGAAGGCCGATGAGTAGAGATGGGCCATGACTCAATGGATGCTTTTCTTGTACATGGAATATTAGTGATTGCTCCCATATGAGGATGGAGAGTGTTGCAATCAACATCTAAGATTTCCTTTTGGTATCAATCATAAAATTCTGAGATATCCTCAATACCAGAAATTTTCTTTTCTATTAGTATCAAAGGAGTTTATAATTTGACATCTACCATTGCCAAAAATTTAAGTATTCACTAGGCTGTATTGTGGTCAGTTTCTTAAACCCTTCTTCCATGACTGCCATTCAACTGGCAAATCCCAGTTGTATTTACCCTGACACCCATCAGTTGTCAACTGTCAATTGATTACATCCTTTCCTTGAATATAGGATTATATCCTATATTTACTCTGCATCTTAGTTTTGTCTTTTTGTATTATCAGTACATTTTTGGTCATCACTTCTCATTTCCCAGTTGCAACAGACAACTGCTGGTATGGGCAGTAAAAGAGCCCTGTCTCCAGTCTCCTGGTAACCGTATACCCATTACTTTAGTGAAACACTCCAGCCTTCATGTATTTCACATGGGAGCTAACAATCATAGCCTCCCACTCTTATGGCCCAAAGGGCAGACATATGACGGATCTTGCATTAACAACAGGGTCATGTCTCCAGAACAAAATATTGCTACCAGCAATAGGAATATGACTCAAACAACATCATACTGGGCCTTACCTGTCCCACCTTCTAGTCAGAATTACCAGTACCCAGTATTTCACATTCTTGGTAACAAGAGACCTGAAAAACATAAGGCAACATGTCGAGAGAATTAACAATGTGAGACAATGAAAATAGTGACAGAGATTGAGCAGTCTTTGATTCTACTTGCTGCTGCTGCTGCTGCTAAGTCGCTTCAGTCATGTCCGGCTCTGTACGACCCCATAGACGGCAGCCCACCAGGTTCCTCAGTACCTGGGACTCTCCAGGCAAGAACACTGGAGTGGGTTGCCATTGCCTTCTCCGTTATATATTATAATAATATGTTAATATTATAATAGTCTTATACATATTAATATAACACATTATTATCAAAATCTATATACTTTATAGTTATTATTTATAGATTTATTAGCTCCCCATATCAAACCATAAAGAGGATGAGTGTAACCAATATTACATTTGCAGAAATTACCTTAAGTTGAATTTCTGTTACTTCAACCAAAGATTTCTGAATACTTCACTAAACATATGTCTTCCAAATAATGTGTCAAAAATTTCTAAAAATTATTCAGCCCCTACACCACAAGTATTCAGGAGTCATCATTCAGAAGCTTTCAACCTCTGCCTTTACTTATACGAGTAAAATTTTTTTTATTCTAAGAACATATTAAGCTTTGAAAAATTAGAAAGTTTGTATTCCTCATGCCTAGTTTATTCTGTGCAGACAGAACACTAAGAATTGCATGGACAACAGCCTGTGCTCTCTAATCCCCAGACACTACCGTGTTCATCACTCTTCCCAGAAACCCATCTTTCCAACAGACAGGGCTGTCATTTTCCCATATGGTCTGGAAGCCACTACTTTAATACATCCTCCTTCCAGAGGCAATATTCATATTCTTATTCTCTGAGGTTATAAGCCTCATCTTAAAGGTGGAAAGTCTTCAGGAAAATAAACCTACAGAGATGGGGTCATTTAGAAAGACCACTTGACCTGCCTCCTGAGAAATCTGTATGCAGGTCAAGAAGCAATAGTTAGAACTGAACATGGAACAACAGACTGGTTCCAAATCGGGAAAGGAGTATGTCAAGGCTGTATATTGTCATCCTGCTTATTTAACTTATATGCAGAGTACATCATGTGAAATGCCGGGCTGGTTGAAGCTTAAGCTGGAATCATGATTGCTGGGAGAAATATCAATAACCTCAGATGTGCAGAAGACACCACCCTTATGGCAGAAAGTGAAGAGGAACTAAAGAGCCTCTTGATGAAAGTGAAAGAGGAGAGTGAAAAAGTTGGCTTAACTTCAACATTCAGAAAACTAAGATCATGGCATCTGGTCCCATCACTTCATGGCAAATAGATGGGAAAACAATGGAAAGAGTGACAGACTTTATTTTGGGGGTTCCAAAATCACTGTAGATGGTGACTGCTGCCATGAAATTAAAAGACGCTTGCTTTTTAGAAGAAAAGCTATGACCAAACTAGACAGCATATTAAAAACCAGAGACATTACTTTGCCAACAAAGGTCTATCTAGTAAAGGCTATGGTTTTTCCAGTAGTTATGTATGGATGTGAATTGGACTATAAAGAAACCTGAGCATGAAGAATTGATGGTTTTGAACTGTGGTGTTGGAGAAGACTCTTGAAAGTCCCTTGGACTGTAAGCAGTTCCAGCCAGTCAATCCTAAAGGAAATCAGTCCTGAATATTCACTGGAAGGACTGATACTGAAGCTGAAACTCCAATACTTTGGCCACCTGATGTGAAGAACTGATTCACTGGAAAAGACTCTGATGCTGGGAAAGATTGAAGGCGGGAGGAGAAGGGGATGACACAGGATGAGATGGTTGGATGGCATCACCAACTCAATGGATATGAGTTTGAGTAAGCTCCAGGAGTTGGTGATGGACAGGGAAGCCTGGCGTGCTACAGTCCATGGAGTCGCAAAGAGTCAGACACAACTGAGCAACTGAACTGAAGTGAATTCAAAAATACCATCATCACATTTGGGAATCAATGTATTAATAGCAATTCCACTGACTAAAGTGAGTTTCATATTCTTATTTCAATAAGTAACAAAAAAAAAGCATTTGAAGCTATTTCATAACCACTTCTGGGTAAAAACGAAAAGAAACATGGAGAAACGTCCGAATAGAAACTTACTTCCTTGACATAATAAAGAATTTTTTAAACCAACTGCCAACATCACACTTATGGTGAAAAACTAAGTCTTTCTCATTAAAATCAGGAACAAGACAAAGGCATCATTATTTTTTAACATTATCTGGAAATCCTGTCCCAAGTAATAAAGCATGAGACAGAAATAAGAGATATTACTATTGGAAATGAAAGAAAATTAGCATTACTTCCAAGTGTCAAAATTATACATATATATATATATATATATAAATGAAAATGAAAGAAAGTGAGGTATAACATCTTAGATTGAATGTATCTTAAGAATAGTAGTTATAGTTTAGATTAATATTAAAAAACAAAACAGATGCTTCACTGCACTTGAAGCACAGTATCTGAAATACATTAAAAACTATTTCAACCAAACATTCTAAAGTCAAAATTATACCATCCTGAAAGCACACAAAATAAAATACACTTCACACACATAAATGCACAACCATTGCCTAGGAATATCATTGTGTGAATCTATATGAAGAAAATTATAAATGCCTGTATCATTCTGAATAGGTTATATTGTGGTGATAAGTAATCCCCCTAAATAACCTTGTTTTGTTTCATGCCCTTGGTCAGCCGGAACGGCAATCTATTCCACACGGTATTTATTCAGGGACCCAAGTATTTGCGTCTCTGAAACATGATTTGGGAAAAATGAAAGATGAAAATTGTTCAATAGATTCTTTCAGCACTTCTGCTTACATTTTATTGGCCAAAGCAAGGCAGATGTAATGTCTAATTTCAAAGGGATGTTCAGTTCAGTTCAGTCACTCTGTCGTGTCCAACTCTTTGCGACCCCATGAACTGCAGGGCGCCAGGCCTCCCTGTCCATCACCAATGACCAGAGTCCATCCAAACCCATGTCCAGTGAGTTGGTGATGCCATCCAACCATCTCATCCTCTGTCATCCCCTTCTCCTCCTGCCCTCAATCTTTCCCAGCTTCAGGGTCTTTTCAAATGAGTCAGCTCTTTGCATCAGGTGGCCAAAGTACTGGAGTTTCAGCTTCAACATCAGTCCTCCCAATGAACACCCAGGACTGTGAGACAGTGCAATATTAGCCACAATCTGAAGTGGGCTTCCCTGGTGGCTCAGATGGTAAAGAATCTTCCTCCAATGCAGGAGTCCCAAGTTCGATCTCTGGGGCAGAAAGTCCCCTGGAAAAGGGAATGGCAGCCCACTCCAGTATTTTTGCCTGGAGAATTCCATGGACACAGGAGCCTGGCAGGATACAGTCCATGGGGGTCACAAAGAATCAGACACAACTGAACAAATAACACTTTCACTTTTCAACTAAAAAAATAGTGGTTGATTGCAATACCCAGGTTATAGATTAAAACTTCAGATCCTAGAAGCCATTCCTAGGCTCAAATTCTGGCTCTGGCAGTTGCTCATAAGTATTCTTGGGTTACTTTATCATGATGTAATTTCTTCTTTTCATCTGAAAAGTAGAAATAAGTATGTGGCTTATCAAATTGCATTACTGTTCTATGAATTTATGGAAAGATATTTTTTGAGAAACTATTTTGTGTCAAGAATATACTATTTTGGGTGCTTAGACATGAAAGTGAAAAGTATTAGTCACTCAGTCGTGTCCGACTCTGCAATGCCATGGACTGTAGCCTGACAGTCTCCTATGTCCATGGAATTCTCCAGGCAAGAATACTGCAGTGAGTAGCCACTCCCTTCTCCAGGGTATCTTCCCAATCCACGGATTGAACCTGGGTCTCCTGCTTTGCAGGCAAATTCTTTACTGTCTGAGCCATCATGTACGAAAAGCATGAAGGTCCCTGCTTTGAGGGATCATACATTCTTGGGAGAAAAGCAGAAAATAAAGCACAAGGAAACTAAATAAGTAAATTAAATCCTTGTGTAGCCTTTTAGGGCACTGTAAAGACTGTCTTTGTTCTGGTTACTCTACTGGGAAAAGACATTAGTGGAACAAGGATCAGAAGAGCAAAGAAACTCCCAAGGAGGCTACTGCAGCAACCCAAGTAGAGATGGGTTGGATCAATGTAAAAGTAATGGAAATGCTGAGAAATACATCAGGCAAAAAACATATCTAGATTTAGGACCTAAATATTTTGGATATGTTTTGAGAGTAGAGGTATTGTTAGATATATTTGGGGATATACTATGGAAACAGAGTGTATGATGAATTACACGTGGAGTATGAGAGAAAGAGAAGAGTTAATTGATAAAATAAGGTTTTTACATGGAGCCATTAACTGAGATGGAAAGGTAGCAGTGAAATCCAGTTTCAAGTCTGAAATGCTGAGGAGACATCTGAGAACAAGTGTTAAGCAGGAAACAGATACATTTGATAGAGTTCAGGAGGATGCATAACTGAAAAGTCAAATGTGGATACTTTCACAGAAAATGTGTTCAAAGCCCAGCAACTCAATCAAATCACCAAAGAAGTAAGGATATGTGCTTTAAAATGAGTTAGTGAATGGGAATGACTTCAGATAATAGTATAAAATAAATATCTAATAAATGTTAGTTTTTGCTATTATACATTCCTGGAAGAGACCAATGTTTCAAAACTTAGCTCTTACCAGGTTAATTTACAGTCCTGAATGCATCTCAGTAGAATTCTTCTGACAAAAGAAGGTGGAAGAACTATTCTAATGGTAGTTTGGGATTTCACTGGTGGTCCAGTGGCTAAGATTCCACGATCTCAATATGGGGGGCCCAGGTTTGATCCCTGATCAGGGAATTAGATCCCACATGCTGAAACTAAGACCAAGCACAGTCAAATAAATAAATAAATAAATTTTTAAAAAGGCTGCCTGGAAAAGAAATCAACATGAAATGAGTTTGGAGACAGTGAGATGAGTTTGGAATTTTAAGTACAGTGGTATCAAGGAAAGGCGTTGAGAGTGGCAGCCTGTTCAACACCTCATATTACACAGGTTGGATAACTTTATTAAACATGGGACTGGTTCAAGAATTAACAGTAAAATGAAGGGAACAGAAGATATTGCCTCAAAACAGATTATGTGTCAATATTCATATTTGTATCAAATTGATGAATTAAAAAATAATATAATTGAAGGGGCAAGGGATAATCTTGTGAGTCAGTTAATTGTGATGGATGAGTTGGCTATCCTTAATTGGTACACTGTTACATCCTTACCTCAGATTTTACACCAAAATATATTTCAGATGGCTCAGAGTTTTTTTTGTTTGTTTGTTTGTTTTTAAAGATGAAGTGAAACAGTAAAAGTTTTAAATGAATATCCACCTACTTTTTGGCTAGAGAAATCCATTCTGTGCATAAGAACAACGAAAAAATAAAACATTTAAATGTATGGCTACATAAGGGATTCCCAAGTGTCTCAATCAGGAAAAAATCCACATGCAATGCAGGAGACTGCCTGCAGTGCAGGAGATCCACGTTCAATCCCTGGGTCAGGAGGATCCCCTGGAGAAGGAAACAGTAACTCATTCCAGTATTCTTGCCCAGGAAATCCCATGGACAGAGGAGCCTGGTGGGCTACAGTCAGTCCATGGGGTCACAAAGAGTCAGACTTGACTGAGCAACTAAATCACCACCACCACCATAAAACTTCAAAGTTACTACATATCATACATCTTATTATTACAAAGATGAATGACAAACTTGGAAATGTACCTGGATTAAAAAACATTAATGTATTAATATATGTTGCAAATCTTTAAGAAAATAAAACCAAATAGCCTGAAAGAAACCTAGGAAGAGACATGAGCAGGTAACTCACGGAATTAGAAACACATGTGGCTCCTCTAACATAAAACTTCCTAGATAACAAAGAAATGCAAATACCGAGAAGAGTCAAGAATTCTTTTTTAATATTGAATGTTTGTAAATTCATAGTGAAGCAAATATTCTCTAAGCAATTAAATTCATAAAACTTTTCTAGAGTGCAATTTAGCCAAATAAATCCCAAGATTTAATAGACATATGCTTTAACCAACTAATTATGCTTTTTGAAATTCATTCTAAGAACATATCAAAAATGTAGGCAATAATTCTATGATAAGAATTCGTACAGCGGTGTTATTTATAACTGCACAGTTTAAAAAGCATTCTAAACCTTAAACAATAGGAAATTGCTTAAGTAATAGTCAATACAAACAATATTATACTATGTAACCATTGAAAATGATATTTGCAGATTACTTTAATGAAAGAAAACACTCTGTCAGTGATACTAAATGCAAGAAGCAGTGTACAATATCTTAATCAAATACTACCTACAGCTATATATATATGTACATAGCATTTACCCATAAATCTGTATAGTCATAGGGCTTACCTGGTGACTCAGAGGTAAAGAATCTGCCTCCAAAGTAGGAGACATAGGAGACGTGGGTTCAATCCCTGGGTGGGGAAGATCCCTTGAAAAAGGGCATGGCAACCCACTCCAGCATTCTTGTCTGGAGAATCCCATGGACTGAGGAGCCTGGTGGGCTACAGTCTGTGGGGTCATAAAGAGTCGGACCCTACTGAGGTGACTGAGCATGCACACATGCTATATAATCAAAAATAATACATAATAGCAAAATGTTATTTCTGTACATTGATGTGATATATTATATACTTAGGGACCTAACAGAAGCAGAAGATATTAAGAAGAGGTGGCAAGAATACACAGAAGAACTGCACAAAAAAGATCTTCATGACCCAGATAATCACGATGGTGTGATCACTCACCTAGAGCAAGACATCCTGGAATGTGAAGTCAAGTAGGCCTTAGAAAGCAACACTATGAACAAAGCTAGTGGAGGTTATGGAATTCCAGTTGAGCTATTTCAAATCCTAAAAGATGATGCTGTGAAAGTGCTGCAATCAATATGCCAGCAAATTTGGAAAATTTCAGCAGTGGCCACAGGACTGGAAAAGGTCAGTTTTCATTCCGATCCCAAAGAAAGGCAATGCCAAAGAATGCTCAAACTACCACACAATTGCACTCATCTCACACGCTAGTAAAGTAATGCTCAAAATTCTCCAAGCCAGGCTTCAGCAATACGTGAACCGTGAACTTCCAGATGTTCAAGTTGGTTTTAGAAAAGACAGAGGAACCAGAGATCAAATTGCCAACATCTGCTGAATCATGGAAAAAGCAAGAGAGTTCCAGAAAAACATCTATTTCTGCTTTATTGATGATGCCAAAGCCTTTGACTGTGTGGATCACAATAAACTGTGGGAAATTCTTCAAGAGATGGGAATACCAGACCACCTGACCTGCCTCTTGAGAAATCTGTATGCAGGTCAGGAAGCAACAGTTAGACTGGACATGGAACAACAGACTGGTTCCAAATAGGGAAAGGAATACGTCAAGGCTGTATATTGTCACCCTGCTAATTTAATTTATATGCAGAGTACATCATGAGAAATGCTGGGCTGGATGAAGCACAAGCTGGAATCAAGATTGCAAGGATAAATATCAATAACTTCAGATATGCAGATGATACCACCCTTATGGTAGAAAGTGAAGAGGAACTAAAGAGCCTCTTGATGAAAGTGAAAGGGGAAAGTGCAAAAGTTGGCTTAAAGCTCAACATTCAGAAAACGAAGATCATGGCATCCGGTCCCACCACTTCATGGGAAATAGATGGGGAAACAGTGGAAACAGTGTCAGACTTTATTTTTCTGGGCTCCAAAATCACTGAAGATGGTGACTGCAGCCATGAAATTAAAAGATGCTTACTCCTTGAAAGGAAAGTTATGACCAACCTAGACAGCACATTAAAAAGCAGAGACATTACCTTGCCAACAAGGTTGTCTAGTCAACATTATGGTTTTTCCAGTGATCACGTATGGATGTAAGAGTTGGACTATAAAGAAAGCTGAGTGCAGAAGAATTGATGGTTTTGAACTGTGGTGTTGGAGAAGACTCTTGAGAGTCTCTTGGACTGCAAGGAGATCCAACCAGTCCATCCTAAAGGAATCAGTCCTGGGTGTTCATTAGAAGGACTGATGTTGAAGCTGAAACTTCAATACTTTGGCCACCTGATGCAAAGAGCTGACTCATTGGAAAAGACCCTGAACCTGGGAAAGATTGAAGGCAGGAGGAGAAGGGGACGACAGAAGATGAGATGGTTGGATGGCATCATCGACTCATTGGACATGGGTTTGGGTGGACTCCGGGAGTTGGTGATGGAAAGGGCGGCCTGGCGTGCTATGGTTCATCAGGTTGCAAAGATTCGGACATGACTGAGCAACTGAACTGAACTGAGTTGTCCCTATATTACATATGTATAATATCATAATAAAATAAAATTAGATATATACAAGATATAACAAAACATGTAAGAAGCATCTATGTAAACTGTATATCTATGTGTGCATTCTTACACTGTATCAAGTATACTAATACTTGAAATAATATAGAGAGAAAGTTTCTAATTTGCTGGAAATTCAATGCTATGAGGAACTTCTGGTAGGTACTAGTCAGTAATTTTTGCTATTCTCCATCATGGTTGTTCCAAACTTTTAATTTTTCTAATCTGGGCCCTACTGATTTCTATTTCACTCTATTATAGGTAACTAGGCATCCAACATCACTGACAGACTCAAGGATGTACTGACTCTGGCTGCTGCTGCTGCTAAGTCACTTCAGTCATGTCCGACTCTGTGTGACCCCATAGACGGCAGCCCACCAGGCTCCCCTGTCCCTGGGATTCTCCAGGCAAGAACACTGGAGTGGGTTGCCATTTCCTTCTCCAATGCATGAAAGTGAAAAGTGAAAGTGAAGTCGCTCAGTCGTGTCCGACACTCAGTGACTCCATGGATTGCAGCCTTCCAGGCTCCTCCGTCCATGGGATTTTCCAGGCAAGAGTGCTGGAGTGGGGTGACTGACTCTGGATTATCCCTTAAATACACAAGTTAGTGTCAATCAATCATATGTATGTACTGCTTTCTCTCAATTTGGAATACTGAATAAAGTAAAGAACTCCAAATGCATCCTATATTCATACTTGTGAAATCTGGCAGTCCTATAATCATCCACCACCACCTCAACCCCATCACCATCCTTTTACACTTGTAAAGCCCTATTCATGTTTTAAGATCAACTATAACAATATGCTTGGGCTTCCCAGGTGGCTCTAATAGTAAAGAATTCACCTGCCATCGCAGGAGACACAAGAGACACAGATTCGATCCCTGGGTTGGGAAGATCCCCAGAGTGGGGTATGGCAACCCACTCCAGTATTCTTGTCTGGAAAATTCCATGGACCAAGGAGCCTGGCAGGCTACAGTCCATGGAGCTGATAAGAGTCAGACACAACTGAGCATAACATGCTTAGGGGTCTTCTTTGATATCTACATATAACATTTCCAGTAAAGCATCTGCCTGCAATATGGGAGATCGGGGTTCAGTCCCTGGGTTGGGAAGATCCCCTGGAGAAGGAAATGGCAACCCACTCCAGTACACTTGCCTGGAAAATTCCACGGACTGAGGAGCCTGGTAGACTATAGTCCATGGGGTCACAAAGAGTCGGACACGACTGAGTGACTTCACTTTCACTTAAACTTTCTGTGATGTCATCACTTGTTAATTATTCTATGTGTAAACATTTACATTTTTGTCAGTTTTTTATATGTTAATATACCAAGATTACTATGAACCTTTGAATAAAAGTACTATTTACCCAGAAGTTAATTGAGCATTTACCTCCTGCATGTAGGTATTTGGTAAATAGGAATGTGAAACAGCAGAACACGATCGCTAAAAAAAACAAAGAAAAAAACCTGATGTTCGACATCTGATTAGATTTTATGATTCACAGTTCAGAACCTGTTTGGCTGTTATACCACTGAGGTACTTAAAAAGATTCCTAAGACTCTATATTTGAAATTTCAGTAACAGTGCTCATACGTCTGCCTTAAAGCTACTTTGGAATTTCTTTCTTTATTTTTATTGAGAGAAAGTCTGGACGAACTTGATAGCTACCAGTTATTTCAAAAGTCAGTAATATCAAAACAACTCCACAGTATCCTCAATCACAGTTTAATACTGCTTTTTAAAATGTTTAATTTCTGAATTGTTCATCATTTTCAAAGGTCAGAACATTCATACCAATAGCAATGACAAGAACATAATGGAAGAATTTAATGAATGTGTTCTTTCAAATTTGTTTGGCAATATGAATTTAAACTGGCCACATTTCTTGGCAAAGCATCTTATATAATTAATACAGTTTGATGCTTGAGCTTGGGGCCTTGAATAGAGTTCTACTTAATTACCTCAGAATTTAAAATTTAAAAATTATCTGTTGAAACTAGGTATTCAGTGTGCAACTGAGCAAGGAAGTCAATATTTAGATTCCTCTCAGAGTCATGAAGATAGCATTAGTACTGGGCCATCCGTATTCAAGTAGCAAGCTTTAGGGTTGGTTTTATATATCGGTGTGTGCACATTACATAAAAGAGTAACATCTAAACTTCAGAGTTGAGTGAGTGGAATAGAAGTGTTTAGAGTGTCATTTTCCATCTAGTTCTAAATTTGAAAGACGTTTTCCCATTTGTCTAAGTGTGATATCGTCACTTTGCCTTTAAAAGGTTTTTCTCTCTTCTTTCCCCTTCTCTAGGTGTATTCATAGTAGCGTACATCTAAGACATGAAATGTAGCATTACGGAGATGTAGCATTCTCAAGTATATTCTTTGGGAGATGTTTGTGAAAAAGAATGATATGTTCAGATTAATTTATTAAATGTAGTTTACACTATTCTCACCTCAAGATTTACTCGGTGAAGATTACTACCCTAAAGACTGTGATATTTTGCAATATAAAAACATAATTAACTCTAAATTATTTAACAGATCATTTTCATTACATATCAACATTTTGACAATATTTAGGTTTTTTGATTTATTTTAAAATAGGTTCTATTTGTAAATATATTTTAGAAGGATCGAATATTTCTCTGGTTTCTCATTTTAATGAATTTAAGGACTTCATGGTCTTTTGCCACCGGTTGAGTTAATTAAAGCTAGACTAGTGATGCTGGCTAAATTAATTGTCACTAAGGTAGAAGGAAAAATCATCTTCCTATGGTTTATAACTGTGACTGAACATGTAGCACTTATTTAATAAACATGATAACAGATGTTTTCCCCCATAACAAACATACTGTATCTACTATGTACTGAATGTTTGTATCCCTCTAAAATCCCTATGTAGAAGCCTGAATCCCTAGTCTGATAGGATTTGGAGGTGGGGCCTTTGGGAGGTAATTAGGCCATAAGGGTGGGACACTCATGAGTGGATTTAGTGAAGAAGTGAAGCAAACTTGCTCAGTCCTTCTGACTCTTTGCAACCTTGTGGACTGTAGCCTACCAGGCTCCTCCATCCATGGGATTCTCCAGGCAAGAATACTGGAGTGGGTTGCTATTTCTTTCTCCAGGGGCTCTTCTCGACCCAGAGATGAACCTCGGTCTCCCTCTGAGCCACCAGGGAAGCCCCAAGTAGATGAATGGATGAGTGGATTAGTGCCCTTAAATGAAGATCAACTCTCTCTCCCTCCTTCCTTCTCCACCCATCTTATGAGGATGAAATGAGCAGACAGGCCAAATTTGCAAACCAAAAAAAAAAAAAAAAAAGTGTCCTCCCAGAGATACCCAATCTACTGGTGCCTGGATCTGAGACTTCCAACTTTCAGAACTGTGAGAAATAAATGTCTGTTGCTTAAGCCACTTATCTATGGTAATTTATTATAGCAGCCCAAATTGACTGTGACCATATCCTTAAGGCTATAAATTCAACAGGAACTTACACAAAAAATATGCTAATTGTAATGTGAGAAAAATTATATTTTCTGATTCCTAGCATGCAAGTATTTTTGAAACTTCTCCTTACCTATCAATTTCCTAACCGTTAGGAGCTCAAACCACCTGTGTGAAAAGACATCCAGTCAGTTCTCTTCATCAACTATCAATTCAGCCTTATGAGATCATATTCACTTATCTTTCCTAGCCATGGCTGAATTACATAATATGAGGTATATACATTTATGATTTCTACAAATCCTTATAACAATCCACCAAAGGTATTAAGCACTTGCTTTATTCTTTACACAGTGCGAGGCACTGGGATATAATAATTTCAGCAAAGTAGACAGTCTCTTTCATTATACAACTTACTGTCCTGCACAGAGCATAGAAAAATCAATAATTGTACACAAATAAATTACAATTGTGATAAATGTAATGAAGAAGAAATATATTTCTGAGGAAACTGAGAGAGAGCTGTGGTGGGGAGAAAGAAAAGGCGCTAATTACAAAAAAGTCGGTAGTGGGTAGGGATAGAGAAAAGAGATCTGGGTAGAGGCTGAACCAAAGCCCCAGAGCAAAGAGTGCTTTCATTAGGAGAAATTCAAAGGCAGGGAGGCCTCTGTTCAGAGACTGGGATTGTTTCCTAGAGATTAACCTGGAGAGATAATCAGGGCCAGCCCACAGAGCAGATCCTCTCAAGAGATGTCTGCATCTTTATCCTAAGAAAGCCCAAAGAAAAGGCTCTCTATTGCTTTAAGTAAGGACGGGAGATGATCATGTCAGCTTTTCCAAAATACACAATACCTGCAACATGAAGAAGAGACTGGAAGAGGTCGGTGTTGGGGCTTCCCTGGTGGCTCAGATGGTAAAGAATCTGCCTGCAATGTGAGAGATCTGGGTTTGAACCTGGGTTGGAAAGATGCCCTGGAGAAAGGAATGGCAACCCACTCCAGTATTCTTGCCTGGAGAATTCCATGGACGGAGGAGCCTGGTAGGCTCCAGTCTACGGGGTCACAGGGAGTCAGACACAACTGAGGGACTTTCACTCACTCAATGTAAAAACAGCAAAAACAGTCGTGACGCTACTGCAGCTGCCTAAATTGTAACAACTCAGAAATTCAATTTCTGTCTTTAAAAAGTTTATATACTTTCTCGATATGTAGGGAACTGTGAATTTAGATTAATAGGATTCTCTTGTCAGACTGATCCCAGTCTTTAATACCTGATCCTAGGGAACTCTGTAAGACTGCTAGAGAAAATATTCTGGAAATACTGAGAAATCTTTATTTGTTGTACTTTGTTTTTGGACAGAAAAAAGTAACAATCAAGAAAATAGCTGGTAAAATGGGCTTGTGAAAAAAATTAAGATTTTGCTCTTGAATCTTGACTTAGTTACCAATTTACAACTTTATATAACTTTAACCTGTCCTACTAGGCCTCCTAAATGGCTCGCGGTAAAGAATCCACCTGCCAATGCAGGAGACAAGGATTAGATCCATGGGTCGGGAAGATCCCCTGGAGAAGGAAATGGCAACCCATTCTGGTGTTCTTGCCTGGAAAATCCCATAGACAGAGGAGCCTGGTGGGCTACAGTCCATAGGGTCTCCAAGAGCCAGACGTGACTTAATGTATGAGCACACACACACACCACGCACAACTTTTTGAGAAAGGAACTATGACTGCGTTTCCTTGTCTCCTCCATAAAATCTTGCCTATGGTCTTGCACACAACACATATTTCCTAAGTAAACATTTATATTTTAACTAGAATAGGTTTAATTTAATCCAGGATAAGGATTTGCGCTGACTTGAGGGAATATGATATAAAAACATATCTTGATATAGAAATGACAATGTTGATATGTTGATATAGATATTCATATTTGTATTTATCCATTGGAGGCTAACATCATTAACTACCCATTGTGCAATATATTACCTCCATATGGTGTGCATACACAGTGTGTGTGCAAGATATATATCTAAAATTATCATAGATACCAGGTTGTGTATGCGCATGCTAAGTCACTTCATTCATTTCCAACTCTTTGCGACCCTATGGACTGTAGCCCACCAGTCTCCTCTGTCCAGGGAATTCTCCAGGCAAGAATACTGGAGGTACCCTGCTGCAGGGTATCTTCCCAGCCCAGGGATTGAACCTGCATCTCCTGCGTCTCCTGCATTGGCCAGCGGGTCTTTACTGAGATTTGAAACAAGGAAGTTTGATTTCAGAGCACTTTCTCTTGGTTCTTCATGGTCTGATGAAAGGAGTAAGGTATTCCAGGCATGTATGAATATAAGAAACACCACAAAATGTTTTGGAAATTTCCAGTAATCCAATGTGAGGCAAGATATTTTGGCAAAAGGAGAATATGTTGTCTCTTTAGAGGACAAGAATTTATGATAAGAGATCTCTCTTCCCTGTTATTACAGTCCTGGTTTATATAAATAAAACTCAAGTGTACTAAAGTAATTCAAAGAGCTTGTTGAGGCAAAGATGAGATGGTCACATCACATATTATCATGCTAAAGGTCTAGAAAATTGAAGAAAAACAACTCAGGCAACTTAAAAAAAATCTGTTTAGTTTATCACAGTGTTTTCAACTCTAAAAATCCAGTATGGGTTAAAAACATTCAATTCTGTGTTCTTTCTCCTAAGTGGTCAATATGCATTTACTCTGGCACCTGTTTCTAATCAAGAATATAAACTGATTAAACTGACTTGTTTTCTCAACAGGTGTTCTCCATGCAGTTCCATTAAACTCGGGAATGCATAGAAATTTTCCAGAAATGCACACTGAAAAACTTTATTGCAACAGTCTATCCTTTTCACATCTTCATTGAGTGTTAAGTAAAACTTAGTCTCAGTTACTGTCCCATTCAAAAAATTCATTTGCTTCCTATTTAGAATAGCCACTGGTGTAACAACTCTTAACTGACCTCTGATTTATTGTTTCTTTTCTGCTATAACTAGAGTAATCCAATTTCATTTATTTATATATTACTTCCAGTCACTACAACCAAGGTTTAATTTCCCCATGACTTGTTTACCAGTATGATAAAAGAAAATACTTCTTTTTTTTGTAAACTGCATTGCCAAGATTCATATATAAGACAGAAGTGTACTTAAATAGAAACTATTCCAAACATAACAAGCAGAAACAGACTTTATTGATCAGGTCTCTGGAAAAAAAAAATCACTCTATAGAGGGCAAATATTAGCTGTGACAGAGGCCATGCCCAATTCTGACTTATCAACATATGATCATTGCAGAGATAATATCTTCCCCAGCTTTTGGCTTCCAATCCCTTTCCCTGCTGCTGCTGCTGCTAAGTCGCTTCAGTCGTGTCCCACTCTGTGCGACCCCATAGATGGCAGCCCGCCAGGCTCCCCGTCCCTGGGATTCTCCAGGCAAGAACACTGGAGTGGGTTGCCATTTCCTTCTCCAATGCATGAAAGTGGAAGTGAAGTTGCTCAGTCGTGTCCGACTCTTCGTGACCCCATGGACTGCAGCCTACCAGGCTCCTCCATCCATGGGATTTTCCAGGCAAGAGTACTGGAGTAGGGTGCCATCGCCTTCTCCGTGCTCTAAAACTTTATTTTAAGGATCATATGTTACAGACTTGGGACACTCTCTTACCATATAGTTATCAAATTCAGCAACACAAAGGATGTCCTTGTTTCATTATGTGCTTAAAAGGTTACTTTATTCTTGCCCTCTAGAAGTCTTATGAAGAATTCATAGTGTGTCAGGGCTACAAACAAGGATTTTGCAGAACTGTTATTTATTTCCAGTCACTTTTATATTAGACACAGAGAATCTTTCAGTTGCGGTGACTGCGCGGCACTGAAGCAACTGTGAGGAGATACCCCATGTCCAAGGGCAAAAGAGAAGTCTCAGCAAGATGGTAGGAGGGGCGAAATTGTGTTTAGAATCAAACCCCATTCCTGCCAGAGATGCTCAGAGGGTTCAAACAAATCTTGTGTGTACAAGGACCCAGAGACCTCACAGAGACTGAGCAGAACTGTGTTTGAGTGTCTCCTGAGGAAGTATGGGTCACCAGTGGACTGCCAAGGGACAGGGGCTATGGGTGCAGCAGACTTGAGTATGACATAAGCCGTCTTGGAGAAGGTTGCTGTTAACCCCACCATAGAGCTGCCAGAACTTACACAGGACTGGGAAAACAGACTCTTGGAGGGCACAAACAGAACTTTGTGCACACCAGGAGAAAGGAGCAGAGACACCACAAGAGACTGACCTAGACTTGCCCGTGAGTGTCCAGGAGTCTCCAGCAAAGGCGTGGGTTGGTGGTGGCCTGCTGCAGGGTTGGGGGCACTGAGTGTAGCAGGGCTTACATGGGACCTTTTGAAGGCGGTCGCCATTATCTTAATTACCTCCACCATAGTTTCAGTTCACTTATGTTCAATTCAGTCACTCACTCATGTCCGACTTTTTGTTACCCCACAGACTGCAGCACACAAGGCCTTCCTGTCAATCACTGACTCCTGGACTTAACTCAAACTCATGTCCATTGAGTCAGTGATGCCATCCAACTATCTCATCCTCTGTCATCCCCTTCTCCTCTTGCCTTCAATCTTTCCAAGCATCAGGGTCTTTTCAAATGAGTCAGCTCTTCGCATCAGGTGGTCAAACTATTTCAGCTTCAACATCAGTCCTTCCAATGAACATTCAGGACTGATTTCCTTTAGGATGAACTGGTTGGAACTCCTTGAAGTCCAAGGGACTCTCAAGAGTCTTCTCCAACACCATTGAACTCCAACAGTTCAATTCTTCAGCATCAATTCTTCGGCACCCAGCTTGGTTTATAGTCCAACTCTCACATCCATACATTACCACTGGAAAACCACAGCCTTGACTAGACAGACCATTTTCAGCAAAGTAATGTCTCTGCTTTTTAATATGCTGTCTAGGTTGGTCATAACTTTTCTTCCAAGGACCAAGTGTCTTTTAATTTCATTGCTGTAGTCAACATCTGCAGTGATTATGGAGCCCCCCAAAATAAAGTATCTCATTGTTTCAAATGTTTCCCCATCTATTTGCCATGAAGTGATGGCTCAGATGCCATGATCTTAGTTTTCTGAATGTGGAGCTTTAAACCAAAGTTTTCACTCTCATCTTTCACTTTCATCAAGAGGTTCATAAGTTCTTTTTCTCTTTCTGCCATAAATGTGGCATCATCTGCATATCTGAGGTTATTGATATTTCTCCCAGCAATCTTGACTCCAGCTTGTGCTTCATCCAGCCCAGCATTTCCCATGATGTACTCTGCATATAAGTTAAATAAGCAGGGTGACAATATACAGCCTTGATGTACTCCTTTCCCTATTTGGAAGCTGTCTGTTGTTCCATGTCAGGTTCTAATTGTTGCTTCCTAAGCTGCATACAGATTTATCAAGAGGCAGGTCAGGTGGTCTGATAATCACAACTCTTTAAGAATTTTCCACAGTTTATGGTGATCCACACAGTCAAAGGCTTTGGCATAGTCAATAGAGTAGAAGAAGACGTTTTTCTGGAACTGCCTTGTCTTTCAATGATCCAACATATGTTAACATTTTGATCTCTGGATCCTCTGCCTTTTCCAAATCTAGCTTGAACATATGGAAGTTCATAGTTCACGTATTGTTGAAGCCTGGCTTGGAAAATTTTGAGCATTATTGTGTCAGTGTGTGAGATGAGTGAGATTGTGCGGTAGTTTGAACATTCTTTGGCATTGCCTTTCTTTGGGATTGGAATGAAAACTAACCTTTTCCAGTCCTGTGGCCACTGCTGAGTTTTCCAAATATGCTGCTATATTTAGTGCAGCACTTTCACAGCATCATCTTTCAGGATTTGAAAGAGTTCACCTGGAATTCCACCACCTCCACTAACTTTGTTCATAGTGATGCTTCCTAAGGCCCACTTGACTTCACATTCCAGGATGTCTGGCTCTAGGTGAGTGATTATACCATTGTGACTATCTGAGTCATAAAGATCTTTTTTGTATAGTTCTTCTGTGTATTATTGCAATCTCTTCTTAATACCTTCTGCTTCTGATACATCCATACCTTTTCTGTCCTTTATTAGCCCATCTTTACATGAAATGTTCCCTTACAATCTCTAATTTTCTTAAAGAGATCTCTAGTCTTTCCCATTCTATTGTTTTCCCCTATTTCATTGCATTGATCACTGAGGAAGGCTTTCTTATCTCCCCTTGCTATTCTTTGGAACTCTGCATTCAAGTGGGTTTTTCTTTCCCTTTCTCCTTTGCCTTTCCCATCTCTTCTTTTCTCAGCTATGTGTATGACCTCCTCAGACAACTGTTTTACCTTTTTGCATTTCTTTCTCTTGGGGATGGTCTTGATCTCTGCCTCCTGTACAATGTCACAAACCTCTGTCCATAGTTCTTCAGGTACTCTATCTACCAGATCTAATCCCTTGAATCTATTTCTCACTTCCACTCTATAATCGTAAGGGATTTGATGTAGGTCATACCTGAATGGTCTAGTGGTTTTCCCTACTTTGTTCAATTTAAGTCTGAATTTGGCAATAAGGAGTTCATGATCTGAGCCTCAGTCAGCTCCTGGTCTTGTTTTTGCTAACTGTATAGAGCTTCTCTGTCTTTGGCTAAAAAGAATATAATCAACCTGATTTCAGTGTTGACCATCTGGTGATGTCCACATGTAGAGTCTTCTCTTGTGTTGTTGTAAGAGGGTGTTTGCCATGACCAGTGTGTTCTCTTGGCAAAACTCTCTTAGCCTTTGCCCTGCTTTATGCTGTACTCCAAGGCCAAATTTGCCTGTTACTCCAGGTGTTTCTTGACTTCCTACTTTTGCATTCCAGGCCCCTATAATGAAAAGGACATCTTTTTTGGGTATTCGTTCCAGAAGGTCTTGTAGGTCTTCATAGAACTCTTCAACTTCAGCTTCTTCAGCATTACTAGTTGGGGCATAGACTTAGATTACCATGATACCGAATGGTTTGCCTTGGAAATGAAAAGAGATCATTCTGTCGTTTTTGAGATGGCATCCAAGTACTGCATTTTGGAGTCTTTTGTTGGCTATGATGGCTACTCCATTTCTTCTAAGGGATTATTGCCCACAGCAATTGATATAATAGTCATCTGAGTTAAATTCACCCATTCCAGTCCATTTTACTTCACTGATTCATAAAATTTCGACGTTCATTCTTGCCATCTCCTGTTTGACCACTTCCAATTTGCCTTAATTCATGGACCTAACATTCCAGGTTCCTTTGCAATATTGCTCTTTACAACATAGGACTTTGCTTTTATTACCAGTCACATCCACACCATAGTTTGGCCCCAGGTAACTAACAGGGAGGGAATGGTGTAGCCCCACCATCAGCCCCACCCATTAGGAGAAAATTGGATTAAAGATTTACTGAGCATGGCCCTGCCCATCAGAATAAGACCCAGTTTCCTCCTCAGTCAGTCTCTCCCATCAGGAGGCTTCCATAAGCCTCTTATCTTTCTCTAAGAGGGTAGACAGAATGAAAGCCACAATCACAGAAAACTAACCAATCTGATCACATAGATCACAGGCTTGTCTAACTCAGTGAAACTATGAACCATGCCCTGCAGGGCCACCCAAGATGGACGGGTCATGGTGGAGACTTCTGATAAAATGTGGTCCACTGGAGAAAGGAATGGCAAACTATTTCAGTATTCTTGCCTTGAAACGCCATGAACAGTATGAAAAGGCAAAAAGATAAGACACTGAAAGATGAACTCCCCAGGTTGGTAGGTGCCCAATATGCTACTGGAGATCAGTGGAGAAATAACTCCAGAAATACTGAAGAGATAGACCCAAAGCAAAAACAACACCCAGTTGTGGATATGACTGGTGATGGAAGTAAAGTCCAATGCGTTAAAGAGCAAGATTACATAGGAATCTGGAATGTTAGGTCCATGAATCAAGGCGAATTGGAAGTGATCAAACAGGAGATGGCAAGAGTGAACATTGACATTTTGGAAATCAGCTAACTTAAATGGACTGGAATGGGTGAATTTAACTCAGATGACTATTATATCAATTGCTGTGGGCAATAATCCCTTAGAAGAAATGGAGTAGCCATCATAGCCAACAAAAGACTCCAAAATACAGTACTTGGATGCCATCTCAAAAACGACAGAATGATCTCCTTTCATTTCCAAGGCAAACCATTCAGTATCACAGTAATCTAAGTCTATGCCCCAACCAGTAATGTTGAAGAAGCTGAAGTTGAAGAGTTCTATGAAGACCTACAAGACCTTCTGGAACGAATACCCAAAAAAGATGTCCTTTTCATTATAGGGGCCTGGAATGCAAAAGTAGGAAGTCAAGAAACACCTGGAGTAACAGGCAAATTTGGCCTTGGAGTACAGCATAAAGCAAGGCAAAGGCTAAGAGAGTTTTGCCAAGAGAACACACTGGTCATGGCAAACACCCTCTTACAACAACACAAGAGAAGACTCTACATGTGGACATCACCAGATGGTCAACACTGAAATCAGGTTGATTATATTCTTTTTAGCCAAAGACAGAGAAGCTCTATACAGTTAGCAAAAACAAGACCAGGAGCTGACTGAGGCTCAGATTATGAACTCCTTATTGCCAAATTCAGACTTAAATTGAACAAAGTAGGGAAAACCACTAGACCATTCAGGTATGACCTACATCAAATCCCTTACGATTATAGAGTGGAAGTGAGAAATAGATTCAAGGGACTAGATCTGATAGATAGAGTGCCTGAAGAACTATGGACAGAGGTTTGTGACATTGTACAGGAGGCAGAGATCAAGACCATCCCCAAGAGAAAGAAATGCAAAAAGGTAAAACAGTTGTCTGAGGAGGTCATACACATAGCTGAGAAAAGAAGAGATGGGAAAGGCAAAGGAGAAAGGGAAAGAAAAACCCACTTGAATGCAGAGTTCCAAAGAATAGCAAGGGGAGATAAGAAAGCCTTCCTCAGTGATCAATGCAATGAAATAGGGGAAAACAATAGAATGGGAAAGACTAGAGATCTCTTCAAGAAAATGAGAGATCGCAAGGGAATATTTCATGTAAAGATGGGCTCAATAAAGGACAGAAATGGTATGGACCAAACAAAAGCAGAAGGTATTAAGAAGAGATTGCAAGAATACACAGAAGAACTATACAAAAAAATCTTTATGACCCAGATAATCATGATGATATGATCACTCACCTAGAGCCAGACATCCTGGAATGTGAAGTCAAGTGGGCCTTAGGAAGCATCACTATAAACAAAGCTAGCAGAGGTGATGGAATTCCAGGTGAACTCTGAACTCTTTCAAATCCTGAAAGATGATGCTGTGAAAGCCCTGCACTAAATATAGCAGCACATTTGGAAAACGCAGCAGTGGCCACAGGTTTGGAAAATGTCAGTGTTCATTCCAATCCCAAAGAAAGGCAATGCCAAAGAATGCTCAAAATACCGCACAGTTGCACTCATCTCATACGCTGATACAATAATGCTCAAAGTTCTCCAAGCCAGGCTTCAACAGTACATAAATCGTGAACTTCCAAATGTTCAAGATGGATTTAGAAAACGCAGAGGAACCAGAGATCAAATTGCTAACATCTGTTGGATCATTGAAAAAGTAAGAGAGTTCCAGAAAAACATCTACTTCTTCTTTGTTGACTATGCCAAAGTCTTTGACTGTGTGGATTACCACAAACTGTTGAAAATTCTTAAAGTCGATGAATGGATAAGAAAGCTATGGTACATATACACAATGGAGTATTACTCAGCCATTAAAAAGAATACATTTGAATCAGTTCTAATGAGGTGGATGAAACTGGAGCCTATTATACAGAGTGAAGTAAGCCAGAAGGAAAAGCACCAATACAGTACACTAACGCATATATATGGAATTTAGAAAGATGGTAACAATAACCCTGTGTACGAGACAGCAAAAGAGACACTGATGTATAGAACAGTCTTATGGACTCTGTGGGAGAGGGAGAGGGTGGGAAGATTTGGGAGAATGGCATTGAAACATGTAAAATATCATGTATGAAACGAGTTGCCAGTCCAGGTTCGATGCACAATACTGGATGCTTGGGGCTAGTGCACTGGGATGACCCAGAGGGATGGTATGGGGAGGGAGGAGGGAGGAGTGTTCAGGATGGGGAACACATGTATACCTGTGGTGGATTCATTTTGATATTTGGCAAAACTAATACAATTATGTAAAGTTTAAAAATAAAATAAAATTTAAAAAAAAGAAAAGAAAATTCTTAAAGTCTTGTGAATACCAAACCACCTGACCTGCCTCTTGAGAAATCTGTATGCAGGTCAGGAAGTAACAGTTAGAACTTGAGATGGAACAACAGACAGGTTCCAAATAAGGAAAGGAGTATGTCAAGGCTGTATGTTGTCACCCTGCTTATTTAACGTATATGCTAGTACATCATGAGAAATGCTGCGCTGGATGAAGCACAAGCTGGATCAAGATTGGTGGGAGAAATATCAATAACCTCATATACGCAGATGACACCACACTTATGGCAAAAATCAAAGAAGAATTAAAGAGCCTCTTGATGAAAGTGAAAGAGGAGAGTGAAAAAGTTGGCTTAAAACTCAACATTCAGAGTACTGAGATCATGGAATCTGGTCCCATCACTTCATGGCAATTAGATGGGAAAAAAATGGAAACAGTGAGAGACTTTATTTTTTGGGCTCCAAAATCACTGCAGATGGTGATTGCAGCCATGAAATTAAAAGACACTTCCTCTTTGGAAGAAAAGTTATGACCAACGTTGACAGCATATTAAAAAGCCGAGACATTACTTTGTCAACAAGTTTCATCTAGTCAAAGCTATGGTTTTTCTAGTAGTCATGTATGGATGTGAGAGTTGGACTATAAAGAATCTGAGCACAGAAGAATTGATGCTTTTGTTATCATGGCATTGGAGAAGAGTCTTGAGAGTCCCTTGGACTGCAAAGAGATCAAACCAGTCAATCCTAAAGGAAATCAGTCCTGAATATTCATTGGAAGGACTGATGCTGAAGCTGAAGCTCTAACAGTTTGGCCCCCTGATGCAAAGAAGTGACTCATTGGAAAAGACCCTGATGTTGGGAAAGACTGAAGGCAGGAGAAGAAGGGGATGACGGAAGATGGGATGGTTGGGTGGCATCGTCGACTCAATGGATGTGAGTTTGAGTAAACTCCAGGAGTTGGTCATGAATAGGAAGGTCTGACGTGTTATAGTCCATGGGATTGCAAACAGTCAGACATGACTGAGTGACTGAACTAAATTGAACTGTACTGAACTTTTAAGTTGTCATGTTAACTGTGCCCTAGTTACTTTCTGGCAGTCCTCAAGTCTTTTCTATGAAGAGATAGAGAATTGTTGATATTATGGGCCTTGTGATAAAAAGTATGAAATGTTGTTCCCCATTATATCCATTAATTTCAACGTATTTTTATATATTTCCTAAAAAATGGAAATCTAACTCCATAGGGAAAATCCTTTCAGTTAGGCCAAAGCCTGGTGTTCATTGCCTGTGATTAGGAGGCTGATATACAGACTGACATTTCACAATGGAGAGAAAATTGTAAACACAGTGGTCCACCTTGCATTTCTTAGGACAGATGTGCCTGTGACTTTGCAGTACTCCTAAATTGTATGATAAGACCTTAACAACACAAATTAAGTATCCCCTAGTGGCATAATATTTTATCGGCTGAAAGTCAGAATGTAATAGTCTTACGTTCAAATCTTGACTCCAGCTGTGAACAGTCTGTGCTCTTAGACAAGATATTTAACATTTAACTTTTTCTATAAGAGTGGAGATAGTAATAGTATCCATGCCATAGGTTCATGTGTGTGTGTGTGTGAGTCACTCAGCTGTGTCCCACTCTTCAAGACCCTATGGACCGCACCACTGCCAGACTTCCCTGCCCTTCACCACTTTCCAGAGTTTGCTCAAACTCATGTCCATTGAGTCAGTCGTGTCCAACGCTGAGACCCCATGGACTGTAGCCTGCCAGGCTCCTCTGTCCATGGGATTGTCCAGTCAAGAATACTGGAGTGGGTTGCTGTGCCCTCCTCCAGGGGATCTTCCCAACCCAGGGATTGAACCCGAGTCTCTTACGTCTCCTGCATTGGCAGGTGGGTTCTTTATTAGTAGCGCCACCTGGGAAGCCCATTTAGGGGATAGTTAGGATTAAACGAGAATATGCGTAATCAAATTTGACACAGAGCTCTATGTATTATTATAATAAAATTTTACTTTATATATTTATTTAGTCTAGTGTGGTTATTATTTTTAATTATTCATAAGTGATCAGAAGGACATAATCCAGGAAATAACTTCAAGTTTTTCCTTCCCTTGGTGTATACATATGCACACAGAAACACAAGGCGCCATACACATGCACCTATGAGCATATATCTAAAGACTGAATTTACTTACATCAGACAAATAAAATTTTGGAAAATCTTTGGTCAGGTACCTTGGTTATAAACATAATCAAGCAAAACAGAAAGAAGAAAAATATCACTATTTGAGAAGTAGTATGGTTTTGTTTTCAAGTCATCAACGAAAGTCACCAAACCAGCATTCAACTCCAAGTGCTAAGTCAAAACCTTTCTAGCAAGTACTTCCTGTTACCATTTTATAGATGCACATCATAGGATGATAGTTTGGAAATGGTAACCATTCTAAGGTGTCAGATACACTAGAAATGAAAAGCAATAATTCTGATGGTAATCTCATCAGAAAAGTTAATTCCTTAATATTTGCTGGAAGATTTCCAAGTTAACTTGGCAAATAAGTAGTTATCTTTTGGATTTGAATAAATAACTCATTTCTTATAGTTTCTTATTCCATAAATCACTAATTTTTCCTCGTTTAGTACTTTCTTCTATTAACTCTCAACAAAAGCAGCTGATCTTCATCCAAATCTTTTCCAGCCATCCAAAATCTCCATGCAATGGAATGACAAAGGCTACAATTTCGAAGATTCAGTAAAATTTTTATTGGTACAGAGACAGAGAAAAGGTGAGAAACCTCACCAAGGTTAGTGTTAATATGATCAGAAAACAGTGGAAAGTAGGGAAATGATGCACAAAGAAATGATGAAATTATGCTGAATTCCTTGTTAACAATGCTATCACTGATCTCAGAGATTTGAGGTCAGGTGTCAATTAAGGCATTAATGTCACATTTGGAAGGTGGACAATCCGTCAGTCTTGGGAGGCTGAGATTCACAGTTCGCTTCAGGACATATCTCTGACAACTACTCTCTGGGCTGTGTCAGGCTTTGTGAATTTCCTAGGTGACCCTGCAATTCACAGTGGCTTCTACAAACTCTTGACAACCACCCTCTCTGGTGCTCAGGCCAAGACTCATGGAGAAAGAGTCTTAGGGTTTCCCAGAGGCAGATCCCAAGTCAAGGATTCAAATGCAACTAGCTCCTAGAGTTACAGTAATCCCAGCAAACACCAATATAGGATTTTAGAAAACAGGGAAGGGAGAGGAAAAAATATTAAGTGTACTGAATCATGTTATACCTATGGATTAATTCTGTTGAAAACTCTGGAGTACATGTGGAAGTTGCATCTCCAAGTTAACTTGCCTGAGGAATAAAAGAACTGGGATATTTTTATACCAACTTCTCTTTGTCCCTGGTTGAGAGCTGCTCCTGAAAGACACTGTTTGTTTGCTTTTTGGACTACTGTGAGCCCAAAAAGAGAGGATTTGGATAACAAAAAGCTTGTGGGTGAACAGAAGTCAGTTCTATACTTACTGTCGTGGTAAGGCCACAGAGGATATGGCCTTACTATATCTATTTGTCAACATTCTATTTATCCTCAATGTCCATCTCAAATAACCTTTGTGAAATAAAATCTAACTTTCTCTGCTGCTGCTAAGTCGCATCAGTCGTGTTTGACTCTGTGTGACCCCATAGACGGCAGCCCACCAGGCTCCCCTGTCCCTGGGATTCTCCAGGCAAGAACACTGGAGTGGGTTGCCATTTCCTTCTCCAATGCATGAAACTGAAAAGTGAAAATGAAGTCGCTCAGCCATGTCCGACTCTGTGCGACCCCACAGACAGTAACCCACCAGGCTCCCCTGTCCATGGGATTCTCCAGGCAAGAGTACTGGAGTGGGGTGCCACTGCCTTCTCCGAGTCCTAACTCTACTTGGAACTAATTATGTCCTTAACTCTATTCTCTAGCACATCTCTTAAAAATTGTTCTAAGAGGTTAATCTAATGAAGTATCTGTTGCCCATGTTGTACTGTGAACATCCTTGTGTCAGAGATTGTGGAAACACGCTATTTTATCTCCTAAGTCATCCAGCATAGTCTCTTCATGAGATATTGAACCTGTTGAATTAGAAGGACTTGAAAAAGCAGGGAGTAGAGCAGTTAGAAGCACAGATTTCAAGACAAACAGTCCTGTGTTCCAACCTCAGATCCTGTGCTTAATAACTGTATGTTTTCGGCTGGCCATTTATCTTTTGAAACATCTATTATTTTTAATTTTTAAAATGGGAATGCTGATGTATACTGTGAAGTACTGTAATGATTTAAATTCCTTTCTTAGTCACATTTTCTTGTTCTTATTTGCTCTAGGAGTCAGAACCCAGATCTAGTGGAGGAAGTTTAAGAAAGGAAGCCTATATTTGAGCAGTGAGGTTGAGTTTAGGTCATGTTTATGGTTCTTTTCAACTCCAAAATTTTACAAAATAACACAGTGCATATTTCCCAGGCTTTAGCCAGCCCTGCAGTAAAATTAGTGTCACTTAAATTAATGAAGTTAAATTAATAGTTTCCAAAAATTACTTTGGCTCTAACCTTACAAGCACTTGTACAAACTCTATCTTTTCCATTCCAAAAATTCCCTTGATTACTTCTGGTATGTACCCTTCGTGAAGGCTGAAGGTAAGGAATGTTATTCATTTTGTTCGCTATTACATCATTAGCATTTACAACAATGCCTAGAACATGATAGGTGTTCCATAAATACTTGCTACTAAATGAGTGACTATGAGAAAGTGTGTGCATGTGTCCAGATGTTGAATATCTAATCACATGAATTGACACATTGTACCCAGTTACTAAATCTGCTACTAAGGATATTGCTGGTCCTTCTAAATACAAAGATATGAGACAAAGCCTAAGCTCAAAGACAAAGACAAAGCCTAAGCTCATATTAAATTTGCCAAAACTTAGAGGGATGCTTTGAAACTACAGAATGATCTTTGAAAATGATGTGGGAGCAGTTCTACTTGAGTAGGAAGTAATCAGGATATTGCCAACAAGAGATGTTACCCAAAGGTATTATAACTTAGAGCAAGGGGAATGCCTGACATAGCAAATGCACATTAAAATGGGATTTTGGTTTTGATTTATAAGGTTAAACAAGATATTCAAAGTTTCTGTAGATTCTAGAATTCTAATTTTAAGAGTTTAATGTTTTCATTAAAAATTTCTAACTACACTGTTTAGAAAATGCAGTGATGGTAGATATGCAGGGAACAAGTAACTCAGCATGCTAATGATTCCTAGCATTTTAAGGGTTAAAATCATACTCCTAAGACTTCACAGTAGTGGCTAAGAAAATGAGATTGAGTGTTGGATATACTTTGGGTTGTGTCTTGTGTCTGGCATTAGCTAGGCAAGATGTTTTGGGCAATATAGCCATCCAAACTCTGTACGCAGCTCAAGAAGCAACAGAAAAGAACCAGGCATGGAACAACAGACTAGTTCCAAATTGGGAAATTAGTACATCAAAGCTGTATATTGTCACCCTGCTTATTTAACTTATATGCAGAGTACATCATATGAAATGCCAGGCTGGATGAAGCACGAGCTGGAATCAAGACTGCTGGAAGAAGTATCAATAACCTCAGATATGCAGATGACACCACCCTTATGGCAGAAAGTAAAGAGGAACTAAAGAGCCCCTTGATGAAAGTGAAAGAGGAGAGTGAAAAAGTTGGCTTAAAACTCAATATTCAGAAAACTAAGATCATGGCATCTGGTCCCATCACTTCATGGCAAATAGATGGGGAAACAATGGAAACAGTGAGAGACTTTAATTTTGGGGCTCCAAAATCACTACAGTCATAGATAGTGACTGCAGCTATGAAAATAAAAGATACTTGCTCCTTGGAAGAAAAGCTATGATCAACCTAGAAAGTATATTAAAAAGCAGAGACATTACTTTGCTGACAAAGGTCTGTCTAGTCAAAGCTGTGGTTTTTCCAGTAGTCATGAATGGATGTGAGAGTTGGACTTAAAAGAAAGCTTAGTGCTGAAGAATTGATGCTTTTGAACTGTGGTATTGGAAAAGACTCTTGAGAGTCCCTTGGACAGCAAGGAGTTCAAGCCAGTCAATCTTAAAGGAAATCAGTCCTAACTATTCTTTGGAAGGACTGATGCTGAAGCTGAAGCGACAAAAATTTGGCCACCTGATACCTAGAGTCAACTCACTGGAAAAGACCCTAATGCTGGGAAAGATTGAAGAAGGAGGAGAAGGGGATGACAGAGAATGAGATAGTTGTATGGCATCTCTGACCCAATGGACATGAGTTTGAGTAAACTCTGAGAGTTGGTGATAAACAGGGAAGCCTGGCGTGCTACAGTCCATGAGGTCTCAAAGAGTCGGACTCAACTGAGTAACTGAACTGGACTGAACTGAGCCACCCGAACTTAGCTTTTTAAGCTGTAAATTATAAATAATGCCTACCTTATAATGCTATTGCAAAGATCAAAAGTTATACTATGTATCAGTATAATACCTCTGAAACATGGAAATATTCACCAATAAGTATTTTGTTTCATTTTGGTTAAAATCAGAGAGATTACAGACTAAAATATCATGTAAAAAATGAAAATATTTGGCCATTAGAATATAATGTAAAATAATAATGTAAAAACATTCTTATTGTGTGTTTTGCACCTTTTGACCCAACAGAAGAAATGAAATGCATTCCTATAACTCCTTACATTTCATAAAGTTAATTTGAATCCAGTAGATTAGAATCTGCCAATACAGGAGACACAAGTAACATTAGTTGAAACCCTGGGTCAGGAAGATCCCCTGGAGTAGGAAACAGAAACCCATTCCAGTATTCTTGCCTAGAAAAATTCGTGGAAACAGGACCCTGGTGGGCTACAGTTCATGGGGTCTCAAAAAGTTGGCCACAACTGGGCATGCACACATGCTTGCATACAGATTAGAAGCTGATTGCTTTAAGTAAGGCAAGCATTTTGGACAGTGCCTACCTAGATAACAGTAAGAACCTTATTTGCTATATCATCATTAAAATAGTCTATTTCATGATTGACCTCTCAAACACATGTTCTTTAAAAAGTAGATTGCTTCACAAATTTCTTATTTTGAAGAAGAGCTTATTTTTGCTTTCAAATATGCATGTTAATTTATAAAACATGATAAATATGTCTAAGGAAGAATTTTTTAAATTTCATAATAACAGCACCCAGACACACCCTCCCACCATGCTAGTATTTTTCTCTAATTCTCTTCATGTATTAATCCATGTATTTATATTAACTGAAATAACAAAAAGTTCATATTTGCACAGGTTTGCCTCTGTTTTTACCATCTTTTATTGTATAAGCATCCTTTGTACTATTAATTTTTTAAAAGCATGTTTTGTAAAGCCTGTAGAGTATTCACAATTTAATTAATATCCTACTATTGAAACAGTAAGCTGTTTCCAGTTGTTTATTACAATATATTCACTGAAGTTATGGTATTCTTGGACATAAACCATCGTTGCATACCTGATTATATCTTCAGGGTAAATTCTATGAAATTTCATTACTAGGGCAATGGATGTGTATATTTTTAAATATCTTCTTTCATTTTATTATATTTCTCTCTAGATATGCTGTTCAAAACCCTAGTGGCTCTCCATTTCGATCAAAGGAAAAGCCAAAATCTTTATAAGGTCTACATTTCTGGCCACCTATTAAAGTTCTGCCTTCTCTTTCACTACTTTTTTTCTCAATTACCCCATGGCAAGCATACATGGGGTCCTGGCTGCTCTTTTTACACAGCAAGCATGTTCTAACCTCTCAGAGTCTTTGTTTTCACTAGATCTTCCTTATGGATTACTCTTCTCTCCATTATCTTTTTGGAATCCACCATGTCTCCAGCAACCTTTTTCCTTAGATTTCATCCATTCAGTGAAGTGTATCCTTATCATCTTGTTTCTTCTGCGATTTCTACCCTCAAGATGCTGACTATTTTTTAACTGTCTATTGTGTTATTTTGAATAGTCTGTCTCCTCACTCTAGAAGCTCTATATGGACAGAGAGAATCTTTAAAGTCTTTTGTTCGCTGATGTATTTGATTCATAAATATTAGTATCTTGTACACTGTAGTGCTAAATATTTGTTGGATAAATGAACACTTGACTTATACTGCCAGTAATATTAGTCTATTATGCAACACTTTCATAAACAATATATGCTTTCTGTTATGTCTTTCATACTGACCGTGCTTTCTCCCCCAGTTTCCCCAGCTGTGTTGTTCTCTACTTCTGTACAGTATTCTGTGAGTTACTAGTAAGTTATTTCCCATATATTCAAACCTGTTTTCTTTAAAACTAATTTTAAAGTGTACTATTTTTAATACTGTCATGTTGTATAGATTTTGTACCTCCATGAATGTGTAAGTTTCTTTCAGCAATCACATGGCTAACGTAGCTACCTTTTCATTTCTACTCTTCTCTCAACAAGATCTTTTTGTCCTAGTCTTTTGTTTCATCAAAATTTTAATTTAATGAAACCCAAATTGTTTAAGTTATATTGCCAAATCGAAGCAAATATTGTCCTTAAATTTGTTTCTTAGTTTTACAATTTTTTTCAAATCAAATATGTTCTTCTGTTTCTCGAGGACTCTGTTCTTTTTGTGTATGATGTGAGTACAGAGTCCTTTCATGGTCATGTCTTTAGTTGTGTGTTTTTGTTCACACATCCTTGAATGAAAAGAGATAAAGTCATTCCTAACATTTTGCATAAACAGGCATTTATCTTGGTTTCTATCCCTGTTTCCTGGTTACAGGCAGCAGTTTCCTCTCAGGACTTAAGCTCGAAGGCCACAGATGTACCCAGCCTCTAGCCAAAACTTGTGTATCCAGCAATAATTTTTCAAATGTGGCTACAGAATTGAGGGAAGGGATCATCTGCTAGCTCTAACTGGAATTAAGAAAATTAAAATTTATTCTTTAATAATTTTAACTAATTCTTAGTTTCTTCTTGCCAAAAAGCCTGAATAAAAATTGAGATGTTTAAGAGAATACCACTCCCATGACTTTTCTATTCACAAAATATTACTAGTCTGATTTTAAATTCAAGAGTAAGAACATTAGCATCTACTTATCAATATATCTCTTTGTTACAAGAAACAGAAGGCCCAGATGCATGAATGTATCAACAGATTAATGGAGAAGAAGCATAACTATTTTTCTTCTTAGTAAAGATCCTGAGCTCTGAAACAGAGAAAAGGATATCTTCTCATCTCCTTCCCCAAGTTGTATTTTCCTTTGGGACATAATTGTGTTTCAGCTTCAATCACTGGTGGTGATTTTCATTTCATATCTTAAAAGTCATAATTAGTAAAAATTTTTCTCTGATTTTATTTTCATGGTTGTATATCTTTGTTTAAAAATCTGCTTATAGTTTCCATTTGGTAGAGTATATTCTGCTACTCAGATACCGATTTAAACTAAAAGAGCTGTATAGAAATTTATTCCAGCCTTCTTAATTCTCAATTTTTCTTTCTTGTATTATGACAGTAATTTTAAAATTTTGGTATTATACTTTCAATAATTTCTGGTTTGGAGTCTCATACTGTTTTCTTTACATTTCACCCAATAGTAAGTCTCACCTTCCTTTATAAAAGTCATGCTTTCTTGTTAATAAAGAGGATTTCATAAAATCTTCTTAAACGATTGACATAACAAATTATTTTCAGAGGAATATTAGTCCTCATTTTTGGTAGAGAAAAGAGCCTAAATTATGTAATTGGTATTTTCAGGACATTACACCTCCCAAAAGACAGAATACACATTCTTTTCAAGTGCACATGGAGCTGAACCAAAACAGAATGATTACTAGAAATGAAATAAAAAAAAATAAATTTCATGTAAATAAAAGTCCCCAGATTGCTTCACTGGGGAATTCTACTAAACATACAAAGAACTTATATCAATCCTTCTCAAATTCTCCCAAAAGACTGAAGAGGAGAGAACACTCCCAGTCATTCTAGGAAGCCATCGTCACCTTGATATCGAAACCAAAGATGCTACCAAATAAGAAAATGACAGGCCAATATCTTTGATGGCTGTAGATGCATAAACTCTCAAAAAATATTAACAAATCAAAGCCAACAGCACATAAAAAAGATCATGCTTTGTGATCAAACTGGATTTATCCTGGTGTTCATAGGGATGGTTCAAGTCAATCAACGTGATACATCATGTTAACAAAGACAAAAACCACATGATCAGCTCAATAGAGGTAGAAAATTAAAATATTTGATAAAATACTAAGTCCATTAATGATAAAAACTCTCACCCAACTTGATACTGAAAGAACATGTTTCAACATCATAAATGCTATTATTTCAAATCCATAGCCAACATAGCACTCAACAGTGAAAAGCTAAAATCTGTTTACCCTTTAGCCTTTCAGTAACATTTTGCATTTTATGTCTTCAACATTTTGGCTTACAGATGTTCAGCTTAAGAAACAAATGCCTCAAGAGAAAATTACATGCAGAATTCATGGCTTCCCTCCGCCTCCCCCTGCCCCCCCACCCTCTGGCTCTCTTTTCTCTGTTATTACCCTCTTAAATTTAAGTTTCACTTGTTTAGTGAAATTTTGATATCCAGACTCAGAAAGTAGATTGTGACTCACCATTAAATCAAAAAATCTCCTAAGAAGAAAATTTAAGCATAAATTCATAGTTCATCTAGATGTGTTTCCATGATCTTTCATCTCTGATATCTTGGCTCATTAACCCTTAGCTGCTATCTGCTCAAACAGATTTTTGTTGTTCTTAATTTTACCCAGCTTTGATAGCTGTTCTTAGGGAAAAGAGGAGCCTAATACTAGTTACCCGGGTTCCCCTGTAGCTCAGTGGGAAAAAATCTGCCTGCAATGCAGAAGACACAGGTTTGATTCCCAGGTCAGGAAGACGCCCTAGAGTAGGAAATGACAACTCACTCCTCCAGTATTCTTGACTGGGAAATCCCACGGACAGAGGACCGTGATGGGCTACAGTCCATGGGGTCTGACACAGGGGAGTGACTAAGCAGCAGCAGCAACAACAATACTAGCTATTGCACCATAACTGGTATACTAATATTCCAAACAGAACTTTATGTTTAAATTCAACTCCTCTAAATCATTCACAGTTGGTTAGGAAGATGAGATTTAAACCTGTGATTTCATGTCGCTTGCTTATTTGGTTAACTGCTTTTCAATTGAGCTATTTACATTAACATTTTTTTCTACTTTTATATGACTTGAAAGTGAAAGGGTTAGTTGCTCAGTCTTGTCTAACTCTGCGACCCTATGGACTGTAGTCCAACAGGCTCCTCTCTCCAGGGGATTCTCTAGGCAGGAATATTGGAGTGGGTTGCCATTCCCTTCTCCAGGGGATCTTCCTCACCCAGGGCTTGAACCCTGGGTTTCCTGCATTGCGGGTGGATTCTAAACAAGTACAACAATGAATAGTTAAGGAGCAAAAAGTTCCAGATAATACACTGAATGTATTCAAAATACTCTAAACCTGGATCTATAATTCTTGAGGAAGTAAAATCAATGTTTGCAACAGAGACTCCAAAAGTCTTTAAGAACTCTATTAACTAAAATGTTTCCATGAGAAAAATCTCACTTATATGTTTCTGATATTTCCCTAACTGAATGATCTTTTAAAAATCAACTGATTTCACTATAATTTTTTGATGTATAAATTTCATTTAGCAGACTCGCATTCCCAGAATAATTTTGTGACTTGAAGACATTTTTCTTCATTGAAAATAACAAATTTCTGTTGAAAGTATAAAATTTAAATGACTCTATTCATCTGTGAAATCAGTATTTGATCTATATTACATGAAGTATTTTTATAGCTTTCTTTTTTATGTTGTTTCATAAATAATCCATTCCATCAAAATGAATTCAAAAGTCTCTGTAAGAACTATTTAGAGTAAGAGGAAATTAAAAAGGAAATGCTCATTCCTCTTTTTTCTATGACCATTTTTTAATGTGCTTTTATGTGCCAAGTTTGGTGATAGTTATTTTGAATAATATAAAAAAAAATATTTCTCCCAAGAAGAATACTATTAACTGTGGTCCAAAAAGAAACCATACATGGACGATAGACTGTTATTCATATCATGAGGGCTTAATGTAAATAAGCCCTGAAATTTTTAAAATTAGGGATAACATTTTTGCATTTTATTGTATTTAGTATATTATGTGAATTTAGAAATGATAAATATTGGTATAGGATGGAGAACTTAAAGAAATCTTATAGAAGTCTTGTTCAGATGAATTTTAAGATATTTGGACAGTCAAAGAAGGAAGGGGATTGAATTCTCATATTTTCAGTTTCTTCTCAGAAAGAATATTTGATGTTCAGTAGTGAATTCAATAGAATCCAATAAGATGCATATTGAAGGTGTAACAGCTGGCTATTCATGTGTACTATTTAATCACTGCATTATACATCAATTTATCAATGTTCAAAAAATAATTTCATTTATCTTTATTTCAAGATTTCAAGAACTTATATATTTTTCAACATTAATTGAAGGTGCTAAGTGAAGTCTCACTATACTTATAATTTTTTGAAGTATATAATTCAAATAAACCTGAATACTGAATTTGATACACTTTTCCCTTCCTCTTTCTGAGAACTAAATGAAAAAAACAAACAAAAAATATAAAACAAGTGAGAATCTAATTGGGCAAGAATGGAAGATATTGGCTAAAGTTTCTATGAATAATAGTTGTTAAGAAAATGTATTTTTATTTGCCATTAAATCTTGAATAAAGTTTTGATGTACTGCTTATGAGTAAGTCAGTAGTTTTGCAAGAAACAAAAGAATTTCATTTTACCTTCAAGTATTTCATTTGAATTACACAAATCACAGATTTATAGAATATTCCAGAATGAAGATATTTTGAAGATCATTTAATCTAGGGATGGCAAATGGTTTTTACGTTGTATATGAACTGTGACTTAGGGGAAAAGAGACCGGTGATACTGTAGCAATGTTTATCATTGTCATAGGAGGGAAATATTATAGCATGAATTGGGTTGGCCAGAAACTTCTTTGGGATTTTTGGAAGACCTCACAGCATTAGTTGCTCAGTCATGGGTGATTCTTTGCCCGTGGCAAAGTATGTAGCCCACCAGGCTTCTCTGTCCATGGAATTGTCCAGGCAAGAATATTGGAGTGGGTTGCCATTCCCTTCTCCAGGGGATCTTCCCCACCCAGGGATAGAAACCATGTCTCCTGCATTGCAGGCAGAGTCTTTACTCTCTGAGCCACCATCTCATTGGAATGAAGTTTGTGGCCAACTGAATACACAATATTTCTGTTATACTTAATCTAATCGCCCCCTACCTCTCTTCGTGGAAATCTGAACACCAGGAGACAAGTTAATGTTCAACAGTCCAAGAGTGCAATAGTTTCTGGTAGAGCTGGAACCATAATCCAGCTTTTTCCCCCCACTGCATCATATTTCCGTTGTTTTTAGTCATTACTCTCAACAATTATTTTTAGCTAACCCTTGTATGAATGAAATAAACTCCTTTTCCGTAAAACATAAATTAATTTTGGGAACTTAGTAATGTTTTATATAGTAGGTTTAATTCATTCAGAACTTAGGTTCAAGTCTGATACAAATTGAGCCATGCTGAAAATAGTACAACATTTATATCTTTATTAATGATATTGCTCACAAAATGTATTTTGGAAGGAGTAGAAATGACAACTAATCATATATTTTTGAAATCATAATTACAACAGTTAAAAATAGCAATATAATGTTTTTAATACACGATTCTCTCATTTAAAATGTTATCTCCTCTGGATGTCTTCTTTGACCTTTTCAGTTATTTTCCCTATATCTTTTCACCCACGAGTACTCAGTTCATGTTTTTACCCAAGATCACCTCTAGAGTACGCAAGGCCTCATCTCCCATAAATATATGTGGCTCCTTTCTATATTAACTAGGGGCTGAGGTAGGGTCCCCTTTATCCAGGACTAAGGGTAGTACTGGTTCTATCATAGGAAATTCTTTTGTAAGTTTTTCCTCATTAGGGTAATGATTTGTTTTAAGGTCTACATACATTTAACACTAATATTTGTTCACCAAAAAAGTTGGAAATAGACTTTGCATTCTTTTTTGTATCCCTAGCACTTGGTACAGGCTCCCCAGGTGGCACAGTGGTAAGGAATCCACCTGTCAATGCAGGAGGTGCAGGAGACACGGGTTCGATCCCTGGGTCGGGAAGTTCTCCTAGAGGCGGAAATGGCAACCCACTCCAGTATTCATGCCTGGAAAATTCCATGGTTAGAGGAGCCTGGCAGGCTACAGTCCATGGGATCGCAAAGAGTCAGACACAACTGAGTGCACACACACACACACACACACAATACCTGGCACAGAGCCAGAAATACAGTAGGCATCTATTATTTATTAAATAATCTCCAAAAATGTATAAAACAAATAAATATCTCACTGACATGTACCTTCCTTTTTAAAGAAAAATCCCAGCCAAAAATGTGTGCTCTTCCCCAACTTTTACTGAAGATTATACTTTTTCTTTGATATTGATACCTTGCCTTCATTATAATTATTTAAATCATTATCATATCTCCTCTAAAATAATTCCAGATTCTTAAGGGCAGGATTCATGCCTAATAACCTATATATTTCTCTGGCAAAGGGTGCTGTCAGTATTGGAACACAATCAATGCCTGCTGGAAGAATAATTAATTACACAGAGGTGTGTGATTGGAGACGGTATTTGCCTCCTTCTCCAAATGGGTCGCTGTGAAGCTCAAATAAAAACAAAAAGTCTATAGACATTCTTTGTAATATGTGATGTTACACAATTTTAAAGGCTCAGCATTGTTTCAATGATTTCTTCCATATGTGTATAAGAAAGCATACAGCAGTTTTAGAGATTGTTGGTGCTGCAATATGGATATTCCTCAGAAGCTGCTGAATATTTCTTCCAATTCAACATGATGTAGGTTAGACATCACTCATGATTGATGGGTAGAGAAAAACTATTTGCTAATGGGAGCCATATTTACAATAGCCTTCAGGATTGTCCCGCCAAATATTTTTATGAGACTCTTTTAAAGCAAACTGAAATTATGCAACATCTATCTAAGAAATATTCTTGAATCCCTAGTATATAGCAGCAAATATTAGGTAAAGATATAGCGACAAACGAAATGGACATGGCCGTTGCCCTCAGGCAGTTTATTTACCAAAATAATTTATCTCTAACAATATAGCTATACTTTTATAGTTTTCCAACCAAATCTCTTTTAATGATTTTAAAGTAAATATTTTAAAGTAGTATACTTTACTTTATCTTAAAGTATAAAGATACTTTACTTTAAAGTAGATACTTTCACAAAGTTTAGTGAGTGCTTCAAAATGAAATTTCTCTGTGTAATCAAGATTCTTTCAGTAATCAAGTTTAACCTTTTGAATCCAATAGAATAATACCCTTGTCACTCAGGGCTAAGTAATTAACATTACCTGGTTAGTTAATCTTTTGATTCTTGGTATAAAGAGGTCTGATTAATTTAGATGGATCAGTCAATATGCTTTGTATACAGTAGGGACAAGTTGTGTGGCTTGTCCACCTACATTCCATCTTACAACTTTGTGTCTAACTGAATGAGAGTACTGAAATTTTGTGTCCTACTCATAAAATAATAAAAGGAGGAAGCTGACAACTTTTGAGAAACATCTGACTGATATGGCCAGACCAGAGTCCTTCAATGCCGTCAGTCTAATAAGAAATTTCTGCCCTAATCTTCTGACTCAGCAAACCCAACAAACCCCAAGATTCTCAACAAATATGCTACATTGTTTTTATAGCAGTACTCAACGAAGAAAAGTCACACACACACGCACTGAAAAAAAACATAATTTTGACTAGACAGACCTTTGTTGGCAAAGTAATATCTCTGCTTTTAAATATGCTATCTAGGTTGGTCATGGCTTTTCTTCCAAGGACCAAGCATCTTCTAATTTCATGGCTGCAGTCACCATCTGCAGTGATTTGGGAGCCCCCCAAAATAAAATCTCTCACTGTTTCCGTTATTTCCCCATCTATTTGCCATGAGGTGATGGGACTGGATGCCATGATCTGTTTTCTGAATGTTGAGTTTTAAGCTAATTTTTTCACTCTCTTCGTTCACTTTCAGCAAGAAGCTCTTTAATCAGCAATCTTGATTCCAGCTTGTTCCTCATCCAGCCTCAGCATCAAATAAAATGGTAATGATTCAATGTACAGTCACTAAAATAGCTCTGTGACAGGAACTTTCTTGAACCGGTTTCATGCATTTTACAGAGTTTTAGTAAGTCTTTTATTCTGGTAACTTATGTGTCTACTGACCTGCTGAAATATTAGATAGATGAGGAAAATTGTTCTCCACAGACACCAAAAAAATAAATATTTAAAACTGGAAGAGAGGATAAAAAACTCTCTCTCCCCTTAGGATTGGTATTAGCAAGAACACTCGGCTGTCCTTTGTGACACTAAAAAGAGATTATGGTCCATGATACCAACAAAAACCAATCCTTCTAGAAATAATCTCTTCTATGAACTTTTTTACAACACGTCCTTCTAGATTTTTTCCCTACCTTTCATGCCACCTGTTTTCATTCTGGCACCTCTTCCTCTGGCCTTTTTTAAACTGTTATGTTTCAGACTATCTTTTTTTTTTCCTATCCCAGTATACATCCTCACAATAGTCCATTACTGGAGAATACTTAATTACCACTCAAGTGTTGACAAGCTCCTAAATCTAGAGTTCCGGTCAATAACTTTCACATATGTATGTTTTAAAATATTTACTATGCTTTCACATGTGAATATCCTACAAGTACCTCAGTCTCAAATATCAAAATTTAACCTCAGTTATCCTCATCCCATACCTGTTTCTTTCTTTGTAATTTCTATCTCTGTAATGGCACCACTGATCATTGAATTGCCAGGTCAGAAACTGAGGCATGTACTTCGTTCTTTACCGTGACGCTGTTAAATCCATCGTCAATCCAGATAATTATAGCTTTTTATTATTTCTGAAATGCGTTTAGTTCTTACAATGCTGGTTTTACCACTCTAATGCGGGTCATCATTATCTTTTATCTGGATTACTGTATACTACTGTATCATTTTTCTCTTCTAATCTACTCCATTCATTGGACTAGTCTGCTAAAATGCCAATATGTTAAGCCACATCCTTACTTAAAAATCCTTAATAACTTTCCAGTACCCTCCAGACAAAATCTAAGCTCTTTCCTCATAGGGTGTCATGAATTCATTGTTGCTAATTTCCCTCACCCTAGCTGTTTCATCTTTCCCTTTGAACTTTAATAATATTCAATCTCTTTCTCCTCCCTAAAAGCATTGTGCTAACACCAGTTCTGTTTTCTCAAATTTTATACACGCCATTCTCTCTGCCTGGAAAATTCTTCTTTTGGCTTCTTTGCCTGTTTGTTTGTTTGTTTTCAGGTAACACTTTCCAGGTAACAATTTAGATATAACAACTTTCTTGACCTATGTGTCTTGAGCTCCAACTCAACTCTTTTTCTCCCATCCATACTTCCAAAGCACCACTACTTTCTTCATAATAATTCTTATCGACTTGAACTACAATTTCCTGGCCACTTCATTGCCTTGACCACTAGATTTTTAATTCCGTGAAGATCAGGAGTGTTGCATTATCGTTCAACATTATATCTCCAGTACCTAGCTTAATTAGCACTTGGAAAAACATTTGTTCATTCCCCAATTTTTCTATTGTCTCTTATTTATAAAAAATGGCAGATTTTTTGCCCTTTACAAACATATTCTCAGCCTATCCTTACTTTAATCACTGTGTCACTTTTATCCAATTAGCATAATGGACTTTTGACTAAGATTTAATTTGAATCAATGATAAAATAAAATTTGCAATTTTTCCCAGCTAAGAAGAGTTTGCATACCAGGACCTTATCTCCTGATACATTCATGGAAATATATCCCTCTTTCTAGTTACTCTCCTCTCTTTCTTGCTTTATAGTATAGTCTTCTTGGAAATGGCAACTCACTCCAGTATACTTGCTGGGAAAATCCCACGGACAGGGGATCATAGTGGGCTACAGTGTATAGGGTTGCAAAGAATTGGACACAACTGAAGCAACTGAATATGCACTTGACTGCTTGTCCGGTCCTCTAAGGATAGAATCTGAGATTTATGCACTTTTTTACATCTCAAAGCATGTACCTATTGTACCTATTCTGCTCTGAAGAAATGTTTGTTCAATTTAATTGGACATAAAACCAGGGAACTACTAGCCCAATCTTTCATTAGAAAAGATACTTTGGATGATTCTCAAATTGGACCCCTCAAAGGTACTCTCCATCTTGTTCTGTGTGTAGAAAGGCAGACCTCAATGGTCTACATCATGGAGCTCCCTTGCCCTTTGGTTTCTGGTTGGCTTTGGCCACTGAGAGGCCATGGCAGAAGACGAGAGATAAGAAGACTGAGCTAAGCACATTTCTTCTCCCTGAGATCTCTCCATGCTAGGTCAGCATGGAGTTCCAATAAATGTTTCCCCCATGGCTGCTTCAAGTCCGAGTCCCAATGGCTACTTGATGTTATAAGGATACACATATCCAGGATATGTTACTCTTGTTTTCTTTAACTCTGCCATACCTTTACTAAATTATTCTCAGACTCCCCAACTTAAACATGTTATATTTTCATGCCAAAATCTTAATTGATAAAGTCTTCCCATATATTCTCTGACCACATCCCTCCTCTACTTCCAGGTCTTCTCTCCATCCCCTTTGGATCTGAAATGACTCATTTTTACCCTCACTGTGTTTTGAGACATACTAAGCCCATCTGGGCATAGGAAAGAGAAATTGTGAGCAATTAATAGGAAGGCAGTGACCAATTCCTCTGATTTATTAACCAGGCTGGTCTAGCATGAAACTGTAGGTAAGCCCAATCACAGGAAGAAATCAACTCTGAGCCACATTCCATCTGAGATTTGCAACCAGTACCCAGTATACTAATCTTATACTTTTTACTCTTGGTGCAGTTCTTATCCATGAGGGTCTGCTGGTCCCATTAATTAATATTAGCCACTGCAAGCAGAGTAGTCACCCAGAGAGGAATAGCTTTCTAACATCGTAAACATTAGCTTTCTTCTTTGTTTTGAGACATTCCACTTTTGCCCACCACCATATGTTTTCATGAATTTGATATTTTCTTGTTCCACTGCTATGGATGGATATTCACATTAGGGTAAACTGCCTATTCACGGAACTTCATATATTTTGGGGAGGGAGGGCAGAGGACAATAGCACACAAGTTAACTCCTTGGTACAACTTTGAATAACCTCTCTGTGCTCCAAGCAGAATGGCATGTAGCAGACACATAACTATTTCCTACATCATGTGGGCTTGTAAATAGTCTATTATTTTGCTAAAATGATTGTAACATCTTGCATAATCTTCTGTAGTTTAACCACAAATGCTAGCAATGTAGTATACTTGATATTCTAGGTCAATTTTTCACTTAGTTTTCTCCAAATGTCATGTATATGTAAATCTCAAGTCTTCCTTGATTAATTAATTGCTGGGGTACCCAATCTTTATGAATGTTTCCAACAATAGAAACCAGAGACAATTTCAATTTTGTATATGTGCCTCACTTTTGTTAAACTGAAGTCTGAAATAGGTTATTGGATTATTGGACCTTCCTAGTCTCTTTTCTCATTTGTAAATAAATATAAATGAGATAAAGCACATATACAGCCTAACTTAGTGCCTGGCATAAGTGAGTTCTGTATAAAGTCAACAATGTAATTCAGGTCACAATACAGTTAGTTAGTTTTTAGTCTATTTCTCCTTTGGCTTTTCTCTAATATCCAGTATTATACATCAATACCTTCCTTATTACAAGAATCTCTTCCTTGGTTTCCACGACCTCGTATTTTCTTCAGTTTTCTCTATCTCTCTAGTCATCTTTTCAGTCTTGTTTCTAGTCTTATACTTTATAAGTTTTAAACTATTGCCTGAGGCCATGTTTTTTCCTTCCTTTGAACTTGGACTTCATCTTTGCCCCAAAATTCAGTTATCATTTATGTCTTAAGGCAGAAAGTTTATCTGCAGTTCAGTCATCTCCTCTGAGCTCAGAATCCATGTATCCAACCACCTTCATGACATCTCCTCTCAGATATCTAATAATCAAAACTTGTGATCTTAGTCCCTAAACTTCATTTTCTTTCAATTGATGGTCTCCCAATGTATGAAAACAAGAGTATCTATTTCTTCAAACGTGGATATGAACTTGATACATCTCTCTATCTCATTCTCCAAAAATCATCCATTTCCTACCCTATAGATTTTCTCAACTATCTTTTGCACTAATTTTTTTTCCATCCCACTACAACTGTTTTAATCTAAATTTCTCATCCAGACTAATGGAAAAAAAAAAAATACACTAACTCTTTCACTCATGCTTTCACACTTGAGTCAGAATAAACATTACCAAAAAACCTTGTCATATCGTGTCCCTGATGAAAGTACATGAATTGTTTCCCAGTAGTATTAGAATAAAACAATGTTTCTTATTGTGGACTCCTTTTACCTTCACATTCTGCGTTCTAGTTACAGTGACCATAGTTTAGACCCTTGTATTCACCATGTTCCTTACTTCCAGTCAGGCTTTAACACATTATTCTTGCAGGCTCATGAAATGTTCTTGCAGAAAAGCTGTCCTAATCCCCTAGGCTCATTCAGGTTCCTTGGAAATATGCTTTCATATTTCTGTGGCTACTTCTTTCTTAACATTTGATTTCATTCATTTACCCATTCACCAACTATGGAGTTACTGTTGTTGCAATAGGCCTTGCAGATAAGACAATACATGAGATATTATTTCTGTTCTCACTATATATTAACATTCTAGCTTTTGTACTTTGTAATTAGAGCTACAGTTGCCTGTTGTTGTTCAGTTGCTCAGTCACATCTGACTCTTTGTGAGCCCATGGACTGCAGCGTGCCAGGCTTCCCTGTCCTTCACCATCTCCCAGAGTTTGTGCAAACTCATGTTCATTGAGTCAGTAATGCCACCCAACCATCTCATCCTCTATCATCCCCTTATCCTCCTGCCTTCAGTCTTTCTCAGCATCAGGGGCTTTTCTAATGAGTCGACTCTTCTCATCAGATGGCCAAAGTGTTGGAACTTCAGCTTTAGCACCAATCCTTCCAGTGAATATTCAGGACTGATATTCTTTAGGATTGACTGGTTTGATCTCCCTGCAGTCCAAGAGACTCTCAAGAGTCTTTTCCAACACCACAGTTCAAAAGCATTAATTCTTTGGTTCTCAGCCTTCTTTAGAGTCCAACTCTCACATCCATACATGACTACTGGAAAAACCATAGCTTTGACTATACAGACCTTTGTCAGCAAAGTAATGTCTCTGCTTTTAAATATGCTGTCTATGTTTGTCATAGCTTTTCTTTCAAGGAAAGAAATTCAATTTCTTTTAAATTCAGTCTTAATTTATATTAATTCAATATAAGTACAATTGTCTGCAGTTATATTGTATTAATATCTGACTCTCAACAAACTATTGTCACCATGAGGATTGTTGTTGTTGTTCAGTCACTAAGTTGTGTCTGACTCTTTGCAACTCTATGGACTGCATGCCAGGCTTCCCTGTCCTGCACTATCTCCTGGAGTTTGCTCAAACTCATGTCCATTGAGTCGGTAATGTCATCCACCATCTCATTCTCTGCCATCCCCTTCTCCTCCTGCCCTCAATCTTTCCCAGCATCAGGGTCTCTTCCAATGAATCAGCTCTTCACATCAGGTGGCCAAAATATGGCCACCATGAGGATAAAGGCCTCTTTTTCCCCTTTGTCAAAGTTATCTTGGTCTTACAACAAACTATTCTGAAACTCAGTGGTGTTACACAGTAATTGTCATTTCTCATCTCTCCTAGTTTCTTTGAATCAGGAGTCTGGACAAGAAAGAGTTCAATCAGAGGATCAAATGCACTGAGGGCTTGAGTTATCCTAAGTCTCATACTGGATCGTGAATTCAGACTATTGGCTGAGAATCTCAGTTCCAGTGTTTCTGGATCACTTCATGTAGACTTGATGCCTACATGGATACCACCAGTGAACTTTCTGAGAGAGAGGTGGAGCTAGGTCACATTATATGAACATCCCTTAAATGTCATGCACTATCACTTCTGCTATATTTAATTGATTGTGGTAGCTGCAAAAGTTTTCTTAGGTTCAAGGTAGGGTGTACAGACATCTCCCCCACACATTTCAGTGGGAAGAGTGTCAGTTGCATTGTAGAAAAAGCATTGTGGAATAGAATATGCACACTTGCATGCACACACACATTCATCTTTGGAAACCCAAATGTCTACACACATTATTATAATCTTACTACCTTATTTTGTACGTAGTAAGTGCCCATTAAAAACTATTGAATGGAGTAATTAATGGATGAAATTAAGAGTGAAATCATGAAGGCTAGAATATAAAATGTCATATGTATAATTCATTCATTTATTCCCAAATATTTTAACATGTTCTAAGGAGATGTGACCCAGCATACCAAGTCACTGGTTTCCTAACAACTCAGTCACTATGATTGAGTGACTGAGTGACTGAGTTGCATGTGAGTTTTTCTGCTATATAAGCATTGAAGTCTATGAACTACAGAAAGGGTTAGAGATGGTTAGAAACTTCTCAAACCTGCTCCATTCTCATGAATTTAATTGAGGATAACATATAGTTTGATTCTTAATTGTGCCAGCTTCTTCTACTATCATTCTACAGATATAAGAGATCATTGCTTTGGGGCATGAGCAGGTGGTGATTAGAAGTTAATGCCGGTAAGTGGTATTTGGAATTACCTCAGTCACTCAAGATTAGTTGAAGCATTCATGCATCCCACAGGATAAGTCACCTGTTAACTATGGAACTTGCAAGTGTCACTGAAGCAATGGGCAATGTCTTCTCCCTGCTGTAGAGAAGACGGGGACAAAAACAGAATTGACAGTTCCTGCAACACTGAATTTACAGTCAATGAGAGCTAATCATACTATGGGATTTATAAGGATTCTCAAATGTATTCTTTCTAGGTTCTCCTGTGAGAATCAACAGTAAAAAGGAAAAAAAAAAAGTTAAAATGATATTTACTCAAGGCTTTAGATTATTAGTTTTTGCAGTGTTCACATATTTCTGACTGTGGAATACGTTCCAGTTTCCAGTTTATCAAAATTGTTATAATCTTGTCCTCTGGGTAAGTGGAGTTTTTCTATATTTGGGAAATATTTACTTCTCCTTTTTTATCTATAGATGGAAGAGATGATGACTTAACAAAATCCAGGCAGAGTCAGATAACTAAATCTCATCAGCCTGGAGTTTAGTTTTTCCACTTCTCTAATGCCAAGAGCAAGTTAGTAACTGGATGGACTAATCAGAGATCAGAATTAAGTACTATAACTCATTCTCTTCCTCTTTACCTTTTGCAAACACAGCAAGTATAGGGGTAGGGAGATTTCTTTCAGGAACTGTCAAATTCCTCCCAGCTATTCGTGGGCAATCTTGATGGGTTTTCCATGCTCTTGCAAAGAGATTCTCTACTTGTAAATCCAACGACCCAACAAAAGTATACTCCATTTAAACTAGAAGAGTCTCAGTAAAATTCAAAGACAGAAATATAACCAGTCTTCAGGAAGAGAGGGAACCAAACACTGGGTAATTTTCTCATCTGCTTCTATATTTATCTATTTCTTTCTGAAAATTCTCTGTCTGCTCTACTCTCTTTCTTGCTCACTTTCTCTCTCCCTCCCTCTCACATCAGCCTTCTATGTACGTAAGTATGAATTGCTTATTTTGGCTTATGTTAGGTAAAGGTGACAGGATATGGCTACTCCTCAACAACAATAAATCAAATTCACATGTCCATGTTAGAGTCACATAAAACTTAATTAGCCATCCCAGTTAAGCTCTCAGTCATAATTCCAAAATCCTGGGAGACAGGTTTGTATCAGCTAGTATTTTTTTTCAAATTACCTTGAATTTGTTACTCAATTTACTGAGTGATTTGGGTACTTTGCATTTTTAGAAATGAAAAATAGAACAGATAAGACAGTAAGGCGTATAACAGATGCTTTATATATATATATATATACTTGGGCATCTCTGGTGGCTTGGTGGTAAAGATTCTGCCTGCAATGAAAGAGATGTAAGTTTGATCCTTAGGTTGGGAAGATCCCCTGGAGAAGTAAATGGTAACTCCCTCCAGTATTCTTGCCTGGGAAATCCCATGGACAGAGAAGCCTGGTGGTCTACAGTCCATAGGGGTCACAAAAGAGTCAGACATGACTTTTTGACTAAGTGTGCATGCATGCATAAATAGATACAAAGACTCAGATGCTGGGAAAGATTGAAGGCAGGAGGAGAAGGGGATGACAGAGGATGAGATGGTTGGATAGCATCACCGAATGAATGGACATGAGTTTGAGCAACCTCCAGGAGTTGGTGACTGGCAGGGAAGACTGGACTGCCAGTTACAAACTTGCTCTTGGAATTAGAGAAATGGAAACACTAAACTTCAGGCTGATGAGATTTAGTTCTCTGCCTTTGCCTGGATTTTGTTAAGTTCAGTTCAGCAGTCCAGTTCAGTTCAATCACTCAGTCGTGTCTGACTCTTTGCAGTCCCATGGACTGTAGCCAGCCGGGCTCCTTTGTCCATGGAATTCTCAAGGTAAGAATACTGGAGTGGGTTGCCATTCCTTCTCTAGAGGATCTTCCTGACCCAGGGATTGAACCCGGGTCTCCTGTGGTTCCTGCATTGCAGGCGGATTCTTTACCACTGAGCTAGCAGGGAAGTGTACATATACCTGTATATGAATACTTGATACTGATGTAAAATATACTGTACGTCTGAGTCAAAAAGTTTGAAAAACACTTGTAGATCATTCTAGAGGAGATTAGCCTACCTGATCGAACCATATATATATTCTTTGTGAAATGAGCTAAAATGCCTTATATACCTGGCTATGGGATTCCACCAGGTCTGTGGAAAGGGTGTAGTACAGTTCTTAAAGAAGAGAAACATCACACTTAGGTGGTGTAGAAATCCCTGGAGTCATTCATGCATAAGTCACTCATGCATTCATGGCTTCTGCTTTCAAACCTTGCCTCCACATTCTAACCTTGGCCTGACCTTAGATGAGATAATTAACTCTCTGTATCTCATATTTATCAGGTTTTACATGAGATCTTAATAAATTTACTGTCTCTCCTACAGATTTATTGTGAGGATTCTATCAGATAATTTATACTTTTAGCAGTCTATGGCACAGAGTTTAAAATTTTTGCTCTAATATCAGCTATAATTATTATTTATCATCATTACTATTATCCCTATTGACAAACTGTATTATTCCTATTGACAAATTGTATTAAAAGCATTAATGTCATTTAGAGCCTGCAATATTATTGTTTCTTCTCCTGGTTAGAGGCTCTCACTGCATGAATTTCATACTCCAATGTTAATACCCCAAGACCTTCAATATTCTTTCCCTTGGTGTGGGACTACTCTTCCTTACACAGGTGATAGGTTATGGAAACTTTCACTTCTAAAGTGAAAGGAATGTTGTATAAAGACATCCTTCAACTGATCTGTGCTCATTGTTTAATGTATCAGCCTATCAACATTTACTCATCCCTTAGGATAAGTCCACTGATACTGGGTACCTTAGTCAGATATCTTTAACCTTCAACAATTGTTTGAGCAAAATTCATCTGAATTAATTTATTCTCAATTATTTTCCCCAAGGAATTCCTTTGTCTTCAAGTAACTAGACTGAAGAATTTCTACTCATGGTTTCAGTATATATTCAGGAATGATGGAATACAAAGGTGAACATAATACACAACTTTGGGTCCTCAAATAGAGATTCTTAGTTACCAAGGCAACAAGCAAGAGGGGCCACCTTTATTTGTGTGGTGTACACAAATAATTGAGTACAAAAAAATTGAGTACAATTGTGTAGTCACACAGGGCCTCGAAATCAAAAGGGCTTTGTACTTAGTTTAATGCTCTGTTGTCACCATATTGCAATTCTTAATGATTTTATCTTTGAACTTGAACTTTGGAAGTGAAATACAATGGGACAATAGAGCAGAGAAGATTCAGGTAATCTGTGGGTTCCCTGTTCCTTCTCATCCTATTTGCATATAGCATGCATGATGCCCCATGAGGACAGAATTCCAATAGATTCCAAATGGTAGTTCATTGAGACTCACATAAGTAAAAGGTAAACCCATTAAGCTTAGAACTGAATAAGTGGGTGTGGTGACAGGCCTAAGAAGCCACACCTCATTTGCACCAGAACTTGTTTCAAATGTAAAAAAATAGAAAATGGCATTCTTAAGAAATAAGAGAGATCAAGTGACCCTATCACATTCTTCTTACTCATGTTATTTTCACTTAAGGCTGGGAAAGGGAAATTGAGAGTAATCCTAGTTCTTTTCCTTTCTGTCTTTCCTTACTTACCAACAATCCAAAGATAGAGACTACTGGTAGATGAGTATCAAGGAATCCAGAAATTTTATCAAGGAATAAAATGTAAAAGTTGAGTTAGTTTTGTGAAATGTTTCTGTTGTTCTGATAAAAGCAAAACACTTATGAATGTGTGAGCTACAAAAGGCAAATTATATAACTTCAGAAAGTCCACATAAAAGTTATGCTTGTGTAATTGTATTTAAAACTGGCATTGGATAATATTAAGATGAATGGTAAAATCCATGCCAATAGTTTAAAATTTTAATTTTGTTCACTTACGATCACATGCAATAACCAATAATAAATGCCACCATGAACTGAGAGTGAGACCATAGAAGAAACAAACATTTTTAGTATATTTAACATTTTTTTTCATGTTTTTTGTACAAAGAAATGCACATTTTCCTTTTGCACTGGGCCTTGCAAATTATGGATCTGGACCTAAAAGTAGAATTAATTAACTAAGAAATTTGATGTAGGAAATGTGAGCCATTTCTTGACATTTAGTTTCCTTTTCTGAAGTTCTTTTTTTTTTCCTTCTCTCTAAATATACACAGCATTTTGCTTTTCTGGGCAATTGAGTTTCTCAGGAGATTTTACTTAAAAAGAACTGTTTATTATTTAAATGTTTGTTTAGTTTCTGTGTTGACATGCAGAGAAAAGACACAACTCTCCATATTTCACTCTGTTTTGCTCCCTTCTCACTGGACCCCACCCCCCACCACTTCACACTTAAATTTCATGGGTGAAGACGAGTCAGATGGCATTTGTCGCCAAAGCTCCCTTGGGTATCCTCGCCGTTTAGATCACCTCCACTGCAGACAAAGCTGCTAGAAACACATGCAAAACTCAGTTCCCCTCAGAGTTATTCTGAGAACCTTAATTCACTTGAGAACGGGAGGATGGCAAAGAACTTCAGCCTACTCTCCAACTTAAAAAGCAGAGAAAAACATTGGTTTTTCTGTGATGACAGATCAGAGAAGGCAGTCAGAAACAGCGTTCTAGCATAGATGGTCAGACTATGACAACCTTCACACGTCCCAGGCAATACCATTTCACTCTCAAAAGTGACAGTTTTCCTGAGGTGTGGTTAGAGGTGTAATGAGTGAAATGTAATGTGTGGAATTGCAAGGAAGGGGATGGGAATGTTGATATTGAACCAAATGATGAGCCTAAGGAGGCCCACAAGGAGGAAACATATGGCCATGCATATGCATGGTGATTTGGATCAGGAGCACATGTGGCTAGATGACAGGATAGCAAAGCTGGGGGAGAGCAGTCAGAATCCATCCTAAAAGCTGCTGACTTTCTACTGAGTGCTTCTCCATGGTGGGAAGACAGTTCTCGATTATATTAGAATGGATTTCTTCACTCTCACAAGCTGGGGAATATCTGGATGTGAATATGAGTACAAATAAAATGTATCACGCTTTGTACTTGATTTTGCATGGAGAAGTTGAGTTCTTTATATATTTAAAGTAAATATATAAAAGTACATATATATATATATATATATAAAATCAGTGAAAATTTAAATATCATGAATCTGAGCAAACTCCAGGAGATAGTAAAGGACAGGGAAGCCTGGCATGCTGCAGTCTGTGGGGTCACAAAGAGTCAGACACAACTTAGCAACTTAACAACAACAACAATATGTGTGTGTGTGTGTGTGTATACACACACCCCCCCTGATTTTTGCCATTTGTGTTCTTTTCGACTGAGCAATTCCTCATACATGTGATAATGATGATGATGATGTATATAGCATAGCCATTTCATCTGTCTGTATTGTTTGAGCCATAACAATAAAGAAATCACATTGGTCTCAACATAGTCTAGCCCCACTAGTGCTACAGGGCAGAAATGAGGTCAAAAACATGTAATAATAAACACAATCTTCATGCTACTTAGCCAATCAGTTTTATTACATGTGAAGCAGGAAAATACAGTGGAGTCTAGATGAATATCCTTTACAGAGGAGATCATCCAGCATCAACGATAACTATAACAGAACGCACTATGTGTGAAGGACTTGATGTGAGATGCTGCTGTGTACCTGACCCCAGAAACATTCCTTTTAGAGGTTGTTTCACTGTAAATATAATTTACAACATGATTTTCTATCTATAGCTATAGAGTGTACCTTCTGAAAATAGTACATATTAAAAATTGACAGTTATTTTTCAGGTAATTTGATTTTCAGAAAAATTGCCAAATTTGAAGACTACCCAAATGGAATTTAAAGACTGGGAAATTTCACCTTTATTCTACTTTGCAATTCAAAATATGTCTTGCTGTTTTTTATGTATGAAATGCTTCTGTTGTATCCTGTACTGTAATTATGAACTCTCTGAGGCTATTTTGAACTGTGGTGTTGGAGAAGACTCTTGAGAGTCCCTTGGACTGCAAGGAGATCCAACCAGTCCATTCTAAAGGAGATCAGCCCTGGGTGTTCTTTGGAAGGAATGATGCTAAAGCTGAAACTCCAGTACTTTGGCCACCTCATGTGAAGAGTTGACTCACTGGAAAAGACTCTGATGCTGGAAGGGATTTGGGGCAGGAGGAGAAGGGGACGACAGAGGATGAGATGGCTGGATGGCATCACTGACCCGATGGATGTCAGTCTGAGTGAACTCCAGGAGTTGGTGATGGACAGGGAGGCCTGGCGTGCTGCAGTTCATGGGGTCGCAAAGAGTTGGACACGACTGAGCGACTGAACTGAACTAAACTGAGGCTATTTAGAGTATTATTGCTGAATGCCTGATCCCTATTTTACTGTTGTCTCTAAAATGAAGAATATGCATCTTCCAATATTAATTTTTAAAGAATTTCAAATAATAATATTGGAGAGAGTACAGAGAAAAAGGAACCTTCTTACACTATTGGGAATGTAAATTGGTACAGCCACTATGGACAAAAATATGGAGTTTTCTTTTAAAAAGTAAACATAGTGTTACCATATGATCTGGCAATCCCAATCCTGGGCATATATGTGGAGAAAACTTTAATTCAAAAAGATATATGCACCCCTATGTTCATAGCAGCATTATTCACAATAGCCAAGACATGGAAACAACTTAAAAGGTCCATCAACAGATGAATGGATAGAGAAGATGTGGTACATGTATAAGGCAGAATACAACTTAGCCATAAAAAAGGATGAAATAATACTCTTTACAGCGACATGGATGGACCTAGAGATTATCATACTAAGTGAACTAAGCTAGGCAAAGACAAGTAGCATATGATATTGTTTTTATGTAGTATCTTAAAAAAAAGACACAAACTTATTCACAAAACAGAAAAAGACTCACCGATATAGAAAATAAACTTACACTTACCAAAGGGGAAAGGGTAAGGGAGGGATAAATTAGGAGGTTGGGATTAACATTATTATATACCCAATAAATTATGAAATATACATTACTATAAATAAATAACCAACAAGGACCTACTGTATAGCACAGTGACCTATATGCAATATTTCATAATAACCTATAAGGGAAAATAATCTGTAAAAGAACATATACTGTGCTGTATGCTTGAAGCTAAGAGGACATTGTAAATCAATTACAAGAACAGTCTTTTGGACTCTGTGGGAGAGGGAGAGGGTGGGATGATTTGGGAGAATGACATTGAAACATATATAATATCATATATGAAACGAGTCGCCAGTCCAGGTTCGATGCACGATACTGGATGCTTGGGGCTGGTGCACTGGGACGACCCAGAGGGATGGTACGGGGAGGGAGGGGTTCAGGATGGGGAACACATGTATACCTGTGGTGGATTCATTTCGATATATGGCAAAACCAATACAATATTGTAAAGTTAAAAAAGAAAATTAAATTAAAAAAAAAACAGGTAGAAAACACTTTAAACAATTGAGATAACCACCATTTAAAGATTTTTAAAAAAAGAATTCAACATCCAGCAAAGGCTCAGAAGTAGAGAAAGTACCAAGTTAATTTTTGTTGAATAAATACTCATGACAGAGCATAATTTTTGCAAGGTGCTTTTAGAGGTGGCACAGATGCAGTAATGAAAGAAACACTTCTTTCATAGCACTTATATTCTAGTGAGAGTATAAAAATAATAATTATATGAACAAATAAGCAAATAGGTAACTTCAGATCAGAGTTTTGAAGAAGACAAAACAGGGTACTAAAGAATGGCTATGTGTAGAGGCTTCTTTAACTAGGGTGTAGATAAAAATCCTCTGAGTTATAATTCAGCCAATGAGAAAGGAGTTGGCATTTGGGATCTGAAGAGACGAACTTTGCACTGAGAGTAGGAAGGAAGAAGAACTTAAGATGCAAATCATTTTAGAATGTTTGAAGTTCAGAAGAAAAGTTCAGGCTGGTCAGAGCATAGTTAAGTAAGACATTAAAAAGTAGGAGCGTAAGTGAACTAGGAGAGATCACAGGGCAGGGATCCGATCATACTGAGTGGGCCAAAAACTTCATTTGGGTTTTTCCATAAGATGATTTCCGTAATCTTTTCCATAAGATTCCAACCCCAAAACAAGGACACAGAAATGTGTTTCAACTTCTCCTAGGGATTTTATTCTGTTTTGACATGTTTTATATCTGCATTTGGAACCAGTCTGTTCCAAATAGGAAAAAGAGTATGTCAAGGCTGTATATTGTCAGCCTGCTTATTTAACTTACATGCAGAGTATATCATGAGAAACGCTGGGCTGGAAGAAGCACAAGCTGGAATCAAGATTGCCGGGAGAAATATCAAGAACCTCAGATATGCAGATGACACCACCCTTATGGCAGAAAGTGAAAAGGAACTAAAAAGCCTCTTGATGAAAGTGAAAGAGGAGAGTGAAAAAGTTGGCTTAAAATTCAACATTCAGAAAACTAAGATCATGGCATCTGGTCCCATCAAGTCATGGGAAATAGATGGGGAAACAGTGGAAACAGTGTCAGACTTTATTTTTTTGGGCTCCAAAATCACTGAAGATGGTGACTGCAGCCATGAAATTAAAAGACGCTTACTCCTTCAAAGGAAAGTTATGACCAACCTAGATAGCATATCGAAAAGCAGAGACATTACTTTGCCAAAAAAGGTCCGTCTAGTCAAGGCTATGGTTTTTCCTGTGGTCATGTATGGGTGTGAGAGTTGGACTGTGAAGAAAGCTGAATGCTGAAGAATTGATGATTTTGAACTGTGGTGCTGGAGAAGCCGCTTGCGAGTCCCTTGGACTGCAAGGAGATCCAACCAGTCCATTCTGAAGGAGACCAGCCCTGGGTGTTCATTGGAAGGACTGATGCTGAGGCTGAAACTCCAATACTTTGGCCACCTCATGCGAAGAGTTGACTCATTGGAAAAGACCCTGATGCTGGGAGGGATTGGGGGCAGGACGAGAAGGGGATGACAGAGGATGAGATGGCTGGATGGCATCACCAACTCGATTAACATGAGTTTGGGTGAACTCCAGGAGTTGGTGATGGACAGGGAGGCCTGGTGTGCTGCAATTCATGGCGTCTCAAAGAGTCAGACACAGCTGAGCGACTGATCTAAACTGAACTGAACTGATATCTGCATTTACTTGGTCTTAAGGCCTCTGATTCTTGAGGACAAGGCAGTGTCTTCATTCTATTGAAAAGATAACAACTTCATTGTTCTATCCTTTGACATTTAAAAGAGTTTGGCTTAAAATACTCAAATTCTTGTCTGGACAGTCCCATGGATAGAGGAGCTTAGAGGGCTATACTTCATGGGCTTGCAAAGACTTGGACATGACTGAGCACACAGAGACATAAGAAAACCAGTAACTGCAACAATCCCTTCAAAGATTATTATGGGAGTAAGTGACATCCACTGAATTGGTTTCATTTGAAAATTAATTAATTGAATTAGAAGATTTGAACGTTCAGCAGGGAAAAACATTTTAAAAAGAAAAGGAAATCCTCACAATTCCCAGGTGATAATGATTAAAATGAAACTTCAAATCAGCGTTTCAATTTAATGCTGAAACAATTGGATAAGCTTATCATGAATAAATAAATAGGCTTTATATTAAAAAATATATCTACAGAATAAACATCATATCCTGATGTTAGGAGTTTTTTCCAAATATTCAGGGAACAGATAAAATAATCTCTCTTTTATATAACATGTTCAAGAGAATAAGAAAAAAGTGAAGATTTTCAAATTTATTTTGAGTTTAGTGTGTAGGACCTTAGTGACAAAGCCCAAAAATGACTGTGCAAGAAAATAAAAATATAGACAAATCTTGCTTATAAACTTATACATAAAACCTTAAAGTATTAAAAAGTAAATTCACAAATATACATTTTTAAAAATTCACAGCATGACCCAAAATGTATTAATGCAATTAGCCACATTAATAGATAAAAAGAAATGCAAAGTTCAATACTCAATCATGAAAGAAAAATTCTTAGCAAAGTAGAAATAGGAAAGTTTTACTTAATATGCTGAATTAAATTCATAGAATTCACTGAAAATATCATAGTTAACATTTCACTGGAAATTCTAGCCAATGCATTATATAAAAAATACAACTAATGGCTCTACAGATAACAAAAAAAAAATAATAATTGTCTTTATTCATGGACAGTTTAATTTTCGGCAGAGCAGATTTGGAAAAATCTATACAAACATCATTAAAAACAAGTAAAAAATTAAGTAAGGTTGTTTGTTTCATTACAAGATCAATATACAAAAACAAAAGCTTTCCCATTTTAACAATAACAAATGATTAGCAAACATAATTTTTATCAAGTATTTTTAGCAGCAATAAATGTTATTTAAAAAAATTTGTCCCATGAAAACACTCTCATTATTGTCTGTGTTTGTACGTGTGACTGTATTGCAGCTATAGTTCAGTTCAGTCGCTCAGTCTGTTCGACTCTTTACAACCCCATGAATCACAGCACGCCAGGCCTCTCTGTCCATCACCAACTCCCGGAATTTACCCAAACTCATGTGTATCGAGTTGGTGATGCCATCCAGCCATCTCATCCTCTGTCGTCCCCTTCTCCTCCTGCCCCCAATCCCTCCCAGCATCAGGGTCTTTTCCAATGAGTCAACTCTTCACATGAGGTGGCCAAAGTATTGGAGTTTCAGCCTCAGCATCAGTCCTACCAATACAGACCAGTTCAAGTAGTTGACATATATATGAAATTAATTCCCCAGTGACTCAAGTGGTAAAGAATCCGCCTGCAATGCAGGAGACACAGGAGACGTGGGTTTGATACCTGGGTCAGGAAGATCTCCTGGAGAAAGAAATGGCAACTCACTCCAGTGTTCTTGCCTGAAGAAATCTCGTGGACAGAGGAAGCTGGCAAGGCTACAGTACATAGGGTCGCAAAGAGTTGGACACAACTGAGCATGCGTGTGCACAGGACGTGATATTAATTATTTCAAGAATAAGAATAATCAAGAACATTGTTCTCGATATGTTAAATAATAATGAATGTAATCCAATCTACCTTTTCAATTTGACAATTTCAGTGTGAAATTCTGTGAAAATTCTTTATATTGTTTCTTTGATAATTTCTCTTTTGTTCTCTTTCTCTATGGCACCTATTTACATTTTGGGTTTTCTTTTATTTTCCCTTTTTCATCTTTTAAAAATCTGGCTCTAATTTTGGCGATTTTAAAAGCTTTGTGCTTTATAGCATGGTATGGGTGTGTTATGTTTTCTTGAGTTAGTTAGACATCCTCAGAAGAGTTCTCTAATATCCATAAATTTGGAGAAAGAACTTGATTCCCAGAATGTAGGAAGGAGGTTAGACAGGGGTGTAGATTTAATGGTCTCTATTTTTACTTTCAGTATATATATTTCCTCATCTTCCTCTTTCTTAGGGGGTGTCTCCTGATCTCAGCTGTGCTTGGCATCATCAGTTCACAGACGCTCTGAATTACGCTTTCAAGATAGTAAATCTCTAGACACTAACTGGGACAGAGGAAAAGCAGTCATCTTACAAAGCAAAGGCAGGGTAAGTATCTACAAATTTGTCTTTCAAACAGCTATAAAAACAGTAATACCAAATACGACTGCTAAATTGAAAATTTTAAATTGGAAAAATGTCATGATATAAATAATAAGAATAAAGTGTGAAATGATTCATATAATTTAAGACCATTTATGGAAAAAAAAAGTTTGCAAAAGAATACTGATCGAGAGAGTGAGAGAGTGTATACAAATTTATGAGAATCTCTATGAATACCACACTGCTTCAAGAGAGTGATTATTTTCTCTCTGGAGAAAGTACATCATGGTATATAAAGAGATATTGATCATATCTAAATGTATTTCTTTAAAATTATAAAAGTCTGCAGAGCTAATAAATGAAAATACTAACATTGAACCCAGGTTTCCTAGCACAAGTCTTTCTATTCAGCCGCAGTCCTATCACTTAAAGAAATTTCAGGAAGCAGAAGTAATAAGTTTCCAGAGGCAAATACAGCAACTCCCTTAAAGCTTTCATCATCTGTAATAAGATATTAAAATATTAACTCAGTTCAGGAAAAAAGAGCAAAACCATTTGTTTTTTATTATATGTGAAAATATAGCATTTATTAACTGAATGTTTTTTCACTGGTTGCTTCCATGTTATGTAGATCATATTTAAAACTGAGAATAATGATTCTCATACTTCTGTAATTGATTCCACAAATCTCTCCAAAAGTATCTTTATCAGATTTTATATGGCTGCTATCCCTATATGTGCGTGTGTGTGTGTGTGTGTGTGTGCATCAATCAAGTAGCAAATATCAGAGGCTGCACTGCATCAGTATTGTAAGGCATACATTCTAGGAGAAGATACATAAATGCAGCTAAGATCTTCCTTTTGAAGAAATGATTCCCCAAAAGTCAGTCTTGCCAAGAGGTTTACAGTGAATTGCATACATAAGTCCTTTGAGCCCTAAAGCCTTCTGAATCTGTCCATGGGAGATGCTTTCTGTTTGATTTTTAAAAATCCATGATATCTTTTTACATTTTCCTTTTAATTCACTTCACTTATTACTCAAAGAGGGCTTCCATAGTGGCTCAGACTGTAAAGAATCTGCCTGCCAGTGTAGGAGACACAAGAGACGCAGGTTCGAGCTCTGGGTTGGGAAGATCCCCTGGAAGAGGGCATGGCAATCCACTCCAGTACTGTTGCCTGGAGAATTCCCATGAACAGAGAAGCCTGGTGGACTACAGTCCATGGCACTGTAAAGAGCTGGACATGACTGAGTGACTAAACACAGCACACAGCATTACTCAAAGAATTAAAATTGATGAGTAAAACGTGTATATTTATACATTCTCAACAACATACTGGGGAAAGGGAGAACTTGGTTTGCCTCATCTCAAATGAGATCTAAATATCAGCATGAGAAGGAGAGGCAAAGCTGCTCACTTGTATAGCCAATAAGATACAGAGCTTAGCTTGCTCTTATAAAATTATAAAATATCATGCTATTGTCAGTTCTATAACAAATCATTACCGCTATCTTTAAGGCATTGATTTATTTCATATTGCCTTAAAAGTTTAATGACCTCCGGATTTACACAGGTTGTAGAATATCCTTCTTGGCTCACTGAGAAATTACCCATCTATCAATCTTTACACTTCAGAGTTACAGAATATTTATATTTCTTCATCTGCATGATAAGTGCTGTGCTAATTTGCTTCAGTCCAGTGGGACTGCTTGTGAGCTGGACTGTAGCCTGCCAGGCTCCCCTGTCCGTGGAATTCTCCAGGCAAGAATACCGGAATGGGTTGCCATGCCCGCCTCCAAGGGATCTTCCTCTCCCAGGGACTGAACTCTCAGTTCCTGTGGCTCCTGCATTGCAGGCAGATTCTTTACTGCTGAGGCAATGACAAGTACTAATTCATCTTTAATATCATACCACCCACAAAAGAGGATGAAGTATGCAACAGCACCCAATAGTCCTGCCAATGCCAGCATAGCACTATGACAAAAGGGTTTGAAAGTTTCTGAAATGCAAATATTTTTAAGTGTTTAGTAATAAAAGAAGGTAGCGTTAACCCCAGGTGCAAGGTAAGGAAAGTATAATTATTTTCTAGCTCTGTAAATAATGAAAAAACCTATGACGATTTAGGTTTTACACAAGTACACAAGTCCATGAGCAATGAATATGTTTTCTAGCACAGTTTTATGAAGGCATATCAATAAATTATTTGTAAAATAAATAAATGAGTGATTAATGAATTGGAGCATTGCAAAGAGATTATATTTTTTAAAATAAAGAATTCCTAATTTCCATGGTTGCTCACTTGATTGATTCATTCATTCATTAAATGGTTGTTGAATATCAACTAGTTTCCTGATCCCCTTATGACTGACTGGATGTAAAATAGTAGACAAGATAGAAAGACATTACTCTCTTCGTGCTTGGTTTAAACACAAATATATTTTATTGAAATTATGGCAAGAATTAAGAGATCTCCAGACATATTTTAGCACATACCATTGTCAACTAACCTAGTTGCAGATAAAGAAAGATCTCTCTGTACAAATGACATTAAAAAGCTTCCTTTAAATGTTAGAGTAATGAACTGGATTAAATGTTTAATATTTCAGTTTCATCTATATGTCTAAGAAAATGTAATTGCTCATATATTTGCCAACTGAAAAAATTAACTCTTAAAGTTAAATTTCATTCACTATGAAATTTTAAAAATTCTCTTAAAGTTTTTCCACCTCTATCTTGTAATCTTTAAAGTGAAGAAGGTAACATTAAGACATTTTCAAGGCACGTTCTAAGAAATATTGCTATACAGAATACTGAAATATTATCCCATAGACAAAGTATTCATTCTGAATATATACCCAACACAAGTACAGTTAAGAATTTTTAATTTTAGTAAGTGTATTTTATTAATATATCTACAATATTATCATTTCAGCATATAATCCTTACAATATTTAGTAATATTTTACTTTTCTTATTTTTTCATACTGAATATTCAAAACCCTGTGTATATTTTACATTTGCAACACATCTCAGTTTGGATTAACCACAGCTCAAGAGCTCAAAACACTCAGTATAAAAGTTCTTGAACAAAGAATAGTAATTCTCAGACCTAACCTTGGAAAAGACCCTGATGATGGGAAAGATTGAGGGCAGGAGGAGAAGGCGGCAACAGAGGATGAGACGGTTGGATGGCATCATTGACTCAATGGACATCTGTCTGAGCAAACTCCGGGAAATAGTGAAGGATAGGGAAACCTGGTGTGCTGCAGTCCATAGGTCGCAAACAGTCAGATGCAACTGAGTGGCTGAACAACAACAACAATACCGAGACCTCCGAGTCCCCTCCCCAGATGCATAATTATGAATAGTGTCTTGCGAATTCACCCCAAAAATGTTTGTGTCTATGAAATCGTAAGTTTTATACATGACTACAAATAAATTGCTGGTGGTTTAGATGCTATGTCGTTTCCGATTCTAGCAACCCCATGGACTGTAGCCTGCCAGGCTCCTCTGTCCATGGGATTCTCCAGGTGAAAATACTGGGATGGGTAGCCATTTCCTTCTCCAGAGGATCTTCCCAATGCAGGGATTGAACCTGGGTCTCCTGCATTGCAGGCAAATTCTTTATTGACTTATGTGTGTATATATATAGTTATACATATATATATACACATATATATGCATGTATATATAAAACTATGTATATGAACTAAGCTATGGACTACCCTCAAAGCCCAGTCATAAAGAAAAACTTTCTTTAACATTTCCTGTAGTGACGGTCTTCTGGCAATGAACTGCATCATCTATTTCATTTTCATATGTAAAAAATATTTTTACTGAATATGAAATTCATGTTTAACAGATTTTGTCCCTCGTACATTAGTACATTAAAGATGTTACTCACTGTTTTTTGATTGCACTGATTTTGATAAGAAATCTGCCATCATACTTTTCCAAATGTTTTTGTCCTTCTCACGCTTTGCTGCTGCTGCTGCTGTCACTTTAGTCGTGTCCGACTCAGTGTGACCCCGTAGACGGCAGCCCACCAGGCACCCCCATCCCTGGGATTCTCCAGGCAAGAGTACTGGAGTGGGGTGCCATTTCCTTCTCCAATGCATGAAAGTGAAAAGTGAAAGGGAAATCACTCAGTCATGTCCGACTCTTTGCAACCCCAAGGACGGCAGCCTACCAGGCTCCTCCGTCCATGGGATTTTCCAGGCAAGAGTACTGGAGTGGGGTGCCATTGCCTTCTCCATCTTACTCTTTCAGTTCAGTTCAGTTCAGTCGCTCAGTCGTGTCCGACTCTTTGTGACCCCAAGAATGGCAACACGCCAGGCCTCCCTGTCCATCACCAACTCCCAGAGTTCACTAAAACCCATGTCCATCGAGTTGGTGATGCCATCCAGCCATCTCATCCTCTATCGTCCCCTTCTCCTCCTGCCCCAAATCCCTTCCAGCATCAGTATTTTCCAATGAGTCAACTCTTTGCATGAGGTGGCCAAAGTACTGGAGTTTCAGCTTCAGCATCATTCCTTCCAAAGAAATCCCAGGGCTGATCTCCTTCAGAATGGACTGGTTGGATCTCCTTGCAGTCCAAGGGACTCTCAAGAGTCTTCTCCAACACCACAGTTCAAAGGCATCAATTCTTTGGCGCTCAGCTTTCTTGGTAGTCCAACTCTCACATCCATATGTGACCACTGGAAAAACCACAGCCTTGACTAGACGGACCTTTGTTGGCAAAGTAATGTCTCTGCTTTTTAATATGCTATCTAGGTTGGTCATAACTTTTCTTCCAAGGAGTAAGCGTCTTTTAATTTCATGGCTGCAGTCACCATCTGCAGTGATTTTGGAACCCACCAAAATAAAGTCTGACACTGTTTCCACTGTTTCCCCATCTATTTCCCATGAAGTGATGGGACCAGATGCCATGATCTTCGTTTTCTGAATGTTAAGCTTTAAGCCAACTTTTTCACTCTCCTCTTTCACTTTCATCAAAAGGCTTTTTAGTTCCTCTTCACTTTCTGCCATTAGGGTGGTGTCTTCTCATATCTGAGGTTATTGTCTCACTCTTTCAGATCAGATCAGATCAGTCGCTCAGTCGTGTCCGACTCTTTGCAACCCCATGAATTGCAGCACACCAGGCCTCCCTGTCCATCACCAACTCCAGGAGTTCACTCAGACTCACGTCCATCGAGTCAGTGATGCCATCCAGCCATCTCATCCTCTGTCGTCCCCTTCTCCTCCTGCCCCAAATCCCTTCCAGCATCAGTGTTTTCCAATGAGTCAACCCTTTGCATGAGGTGGCCAAAGTACTGGAGTTTCAGCTTCAGCATCATTCCTTCCAAAGAAATCCCAGGGCTGATCTCCTTCAGAATGGACTGGTTGGATCTCCTTGCAGTCCAAGGGACTCTCAAGAGTCTTCTCCAACACCACAGTTTGAAAGCATCAATTCTTTGGCGCTTAGCCTTCTTCACAGTCCAACTCTCACATCCATACATGACCACAGGAAAAACCATAGCCTTGACTAGACGAACCTTTGTTGGCAAAGTAATGTCTCTGCTTTTGAACATGCTATCTAGGTTGGTCATAACTTTTCTTCCAAGGAGTAAGCATCTTTTAATTTCATGGCTGCAGTCACCATCTGTAATGATTTTGGAGCCCAGAAAAATAAAGTCTGACACTGTTTCCACTGTTTCCCCATCTATTTCCCATGAAGTGATGGGACCAGATGCCATGATCTTTGTTTTCTGAATGTTGAGCTTTAAGCCAACTTTTTCACTCTCCACTTTCACTGTCATCAAGAGGCTTTTGAGTTCCTCTTCACTTTCTGCCATAAGGGTGGTGTCATCTGCATATCTGAGGTTATTGATATATCTCCCGGCAATCTTGATTCCAGCTTGTGTTTCTTCCAGTCCAGCGTTTCTCATGATGTACTCTGCATATAAGTTAAATAAACAGGGTGACAATATACAGCCTTGACAAACTCCTTTTCCTATTTGGAACCAGTCTGTTGTTCCATGTCCAGTTCTAACTGTTGCTTCCTGACCTGCATACAAATTTCTCAAGAGGCAAATCAGGTGGTCTGGTATTCCCATCTCTTTCAGAATTTTCCAGAGTTTATTGTGATCCACACAGTCAAAGGCTTTGGCATAGTCAATAAAGAAGAAATAGATGTTTTTCTGGAACTCTCTTGCTTTTTCCATGATCCAGCGGATGTTGGCAATTTGATCTCTGGTTCCTCTGCCTTTTCTAAAACCAGCTTGAATTTACATTAGGTCATTTGAAGTTATCGCACAGCTCAGTAATGCTCTCTTCAATTTTCTTTTTCTCTCTCTGTATTTTATTTTGTTTCTATTATCATGTCTTTAAATTCACTTTTTTTCTTCTGCACTGTGTAATATGCTATTAATTGTATCCACTCATGTATTATATATATTTCAACCCACACACTGTACCTCTCATATCACAAAGTTTGTATTGGATCTTTGTCTACATCACTTATAGTTCTATTTGGACTTCCCTGATGACTCAGTGGTGAAGAATCCTCCTGCCAATGCGGGAGCCATGGCTTCCATCCTTGGGTCAGGAAGATCCCTGAAGAAGGAAATGGCAACCCATTCCAGTATTATTGCCTGGAGATTCCCATGGACAGAGAGGCCTGGCAGGTCACAGTCCATGGATTTGCAAAGAATAGAACACAATTTAGTGACTAAACAACAGCAATTATAGCTCTATTTAACTTTTTAAACCTATAGAATACATCTATAATAACGGTTTTTAAGGTCCTAGTCTGCTAATTCTAACACATGACTTAGACCGGGAATGGTTTCAATTAATTACTTTTCTCTTCATTGTGTGTAACATTTTCTTATGTATCAGGTAATCTTTGAATGTTAGATGTTACAAATTTCACTTTATTGGATGCTGGGTATTACTGGGTGCGGGGTATTCATACAAATACTTTTGAACTTTGTTCTGGGATGCAATTAATTAGAAATAGTTTGATTCCTTCATGTTTTGCTTAATGAGTGTTAGTTGCTTGTGGAAAAATACTTATCCTAAAAATAACTATTCCTGACTAGTGAGGCAAGATCTGCCCAGTTCTCTATGATTCATGAGATTTTTCAATACGCCTAATGCAAACAGGCGCTATTCTTGGTCCGGTGTAAATGCCAGACACTGTTACTGCTAACTGTCCTCAGTAGTTGTTTCTTGGGGCATTTTCTCACCTGCATGTGCAACTGAGCACTTGAGGGAAACCCTGTACAGGCCTCAGGAGCTCTTTCCACCCGTTCTCGCTGGTCATCTACCCTGCACTCTGGCTGCCTCTGGTTGCCTAGACTCTCAAATTTGTTTCCTTAGCTCATTAACTGAGGTCCCCTATAGTTTTCTCTTCCACGTACGAGGGTTCTGACACTTTCTTAAATTAGCAATCTGGGGAAATCATTCGACTCACTTTATTTATTAACCATCTCTTAAGGTTTACTGTCGGAGAAGGCAATGGCACCCCACTCCAGTACTCTTGCCTGGAAAATCCCATGGGTGGAGAAGTCTGGTGGGCTGCAGTCCATAGGGTCGCTAAGAGTCGGACAGGACTGAGCGACTTCACTTTCACTTTTCACTTTCATGCATTGGAGAAGGAAATGGCAACCCACTCCAGTGTTCTTGCCTGGAGAATCCCAGGGACGGCAGAGCCTGGTGGGCTGCTGTCTCCGGGGTCGCACAGAGTCGGACACGACTGGGCGACTTAGCAGCAGCAGCAAGGTTTACTGTCCTTCATCCCTTCATGTCCAGTGGTTTTAAAATATTATTTCAAGTAGCTCATCTATTTCTTTATTGCCTGAACAATTATAACTTTAATTGGGAAATCACATTGGTTTTCCCTTCACAAGTTAAAACGTAGTTTTTGGCTCTGAAGTCCAAATGGGGTTGGAAAAATAAACTTTTTTCCCCCCCGTGTCTGTTCTGTAAGGAGGAAATAAAACAAAATAATTTCAGATAGGCACTGGATTTTTGTACTTTGGCTCCAAACATTTGATAAACTTAAAAAAATTATGTGCCATAATTTTCTCATGTATAAAGTAGTACATACCTTTCCAATTTGGATTCCTTTTATTTCTTTTTCTGCTCTGATTGCTGTGGCCAAAACTTCCAAAACTATGATGAATATTAATGGTGAAAGTGGACACCCTTGTCTTGTTCCTGACTTTAGAGGAAATGCTTTCAATTTTTCACTTATTGGATGTCTATCATATGTCAGACTTAAAAAAAATGGTATGTACTTTCTCTCTATAAGTCTACAATATTACTCTATCTACAATATCAAAATTACTCCCACTTTGCTGATATTCATTTTCATTTTTTTAAAGGAGAAATATGGGTTGATCAGATATATGGCACCATAGCTCACGATTACTCATTTAAGAAGTTAGAAGTCAAATAATTGGGGATACCAGTAATGACATTTATTGAGCATTATCTGAGCTAATTCTCTAGAAAACTCTATATGTATGATTATCTGCTGCTGCTGTTGCTAAGTCACTTCAGTCATGTCCAACTGTGTGTGACCCCATAGACGGCAGCCCAGCAGGCTCCCCTGTCCCTGGGATTCTCCAGGCAAGAACACTGGAGTGGGTTGCCATTTCCTTCTCCAATGCATGAAAGTGAAAAGTGAAAGTGAAGTCGCTCAGTCATGTCCGACTCTTAGTGACCCCATGGACTGCAGCCTACCAGGCTCCTCCATCCGTGGGATTTTCCAGGCAAGAGTACTGGAGTGGGGTGCCATTGCCTTCTCCAATGATTATCTACATGTCCCTTATAAAAACCTGAGGTTTAGGGAAGTTGCTCCAGGCTTATCAATAAAAAGCAGAGGATTATCCCAAAGTTGTCTATGTGTGTGCTTGTCACTCAGTCATGTCCAACTCTTGCAACCCCATGGACTGTAGCTCACCAAGCTCCTCTGTCCATTGGATTTTTTAGGCAAGAATACTAGAGTGAGCTGCCATCTCCTCCTCCAAAGTTAAAGCTGTCTACTTACAACTATTTACAACCTATCACTCCTTATCTGTTACACTTGAAGGCAAGGCAGGTGTTTCACATTAAGCCTATACATAGAATATTATTAACACAGACACAGTCAGAAAGTTCATTCTGAAAGGAAGCTGAATTCATGTTTCTATTTTAAGGTTCCTCTGTCCATGGGATTCTCCATTTTAAGGTTTAGTATTATATTTAATTTGGATTCTACGTGACAGGTCTTGGACAGTGGGTACTATCAAGTTTTTACCATTTAGGACTTCTAGAAGTTTAGGGTGTCTAATCTAGCCATGATTTAGAAGCAAAATAGATTCAATTTGAGGCATTGTTTAGAGAGGGACTGGATTGGGGGTGCCAGCAGCAGCGGTGAGAAAGCTATAGTTGGTCACTTCTCTTCTTTATTTTACCACACAGATATCCATGCCAATGTAGAAACCAGAATAATCTTTTTCCTTGATTTTTTTCTCCTTAACTTCACATTTTCCATCCCTCCTTCTAAAATGGTCTAAAATATACCAAAATTTCATTTCTGAATCACTAACAGTCAACTGATACTTTCACCCTCCCCTTAGAAGGAGGGCAGTTTGCCAGATTCATGTTCAATATGTTGCTAGCTTTGAGAATCTTTTTTCTTCTCTCTTTCTCTTTGCCAAGAGAGAAAAGGAGGTGAGAAAAGAAGGGATCACTAGAAAAATCACTATGGGTATGTTTTTTCCTGAAACATCCTCCAAAATCTTATGACATTTAAGGTTATATGATGAGGCATGGTATCTGACTCAGGAAGAACTGTGTATCGTGGTTTAAAACCTTCTGAAATATAAAATTTGATATAATCCTACTGGGCTTCCCAGGTGGTACTAGTGGTAAAGAATCTGCCTGCCAATGCAGGAGACACAAGAGACATAGGTTTGATCCCTGGATTGGGAAGATCCCTTGGAAGAGGAAATGGCAACCTGCTCCATTATTCTTACCTGGAAAATTCCATGGACAGAGGGCCACAGTCCTTGTGGCCACAAAGAGCTGGACATGACTGAGCAAATGAGCACACACACATAATTCTACTACAATTGTTGTTTATCCCTTTGCTGGCTTGATAAAGAAATTCTAACTTGTGTCTACCTACAAGCCATCAGTCAGTTCAGTCAGTTCAGTCGCTCAGTCGTGTCCGACTCTTTGCGACCCCATGAATCGCAGCACGCCAGGCCTCCCTGTTCATTACCAACTCCTGGAGTTCACTCAGACTCACATCCATCAAGTCAGTGATGCCATCCAGCCATCTCATCCTCTGTCGTCCCCTTCTCCTCCTGCCCCCAATCCCTCCCAGCATCAGGGTCTTTTCCAATGAGTCAACTCTTCTCATGAGGTGGCCAAAGTACTGGAGTTTCAGCTTTAGCATCATTCCTTCCAAAAAAATCCCAGGGCTGATCTCCTTCAGAATGGACTGGTTGGATCTCCTTGCAGTCCAAGGGACTCTCAAGAGTCTTCTCCAACACCACAGTTCAAAACCATCAATTCTTCAGTGCTCAGCTTTCTTCACAGTCCAACTCTCACATCCATACATGACCACAGGAAAAACCATAGCCTTGACTAGACGGACCTTTGTTGGCAAAGTAATGTCTCTGCTTTTCAATATGCAATCTAGGTTGGTCATAACTTTCCTTCCAAGGAGTAGCACCCTACAAGCCATACAAGCAATGAAAATCAGGACCCTGGGGAGAAGTCTCACATGAATATTTTGAACACTCATTTGTTTTTTAAAAGAGTATTTTACAGTGATAATATTCCTTCTGGTCAGTTAGTGAAATTATTCTAAGGACTATTGTGGAAGAATTCTAAGAAATTATTCTCATACTACTTTTGGAAGAAGCAAGGTAGACAGAGGAGTACTAGATAAACTGACACAAAGGATAATTTAGAAAATATGAGCAGTGGGCCAGCAAAGAGACAGAACTGGGAAGTGTGGGGAGCAGGTATCTTCACCAAGGATGGAATATGATATGAATCATGCCTAAGGCTTGACAAAATTGACTACAAATAAATAATTGCTTTAAGCATAAGAAAAATAAATAGCAAAGGAAATGTTTTAATATCACATATCAAACGCCCCCCAGATTTAAATATCAGTAACAGCAATAACAAGTTGAATTTTCTAAGGTTCTTCTCGAAAAGCACATGTTCCTTCTTGAAAAACACTTCTCAAAAAGCTCAGTTATAACCGTGTCCAGCTCTTTACGACCCCATGGACTGTAGCCCAACAGGCTCCTCTGTCCCTGGGATTTTTCAGGCAAGAATACTGGATTGGGTCACCATTTCCTTCTCCAGGGGATCTTCCCGACCCAGGGATCAAACCCATATCTCCTGCATCTCTTGCTTTGGCAGGGAGATTCTTTACCACTGAGCCATCTGGGAAGCACCTGGAAAGCACCTGGGAACATATCATGTTCATATGAGGATGTAGAAATTTAGCCTCAGGGTACTCTAGTGGGTGCTATAAGTATATTTAAGTTTTGCAGGTGAGAAAACAAGAAGGGCTGTGGTTGGAATCATCATGATCACAACAGTGATTTTCACTATTATGAGAGTGATGGTTGGCATACTCTGCAAAGCACTGTGCTAAATTCTTTGTAATCATAATCTCATTTAATATTTCAAATAACCCCATTAATTTGGTATGTATCACCTTGGAGAAAAGAGTTGGATGTGGTTACAAACCTCACCTAGAGTCAGTAACTTCTACGAGGCAAGGGCAAGATTCGAACTTAGATCTCTAAGATTCTGAATCATTATTGTTAACCACTAGGGAGAAGTACTCCCAATGAATGCCCTATGTGATGACATACACTTGAGGTCACAGAGTGGACAGACCTACAGAATGCTAAAGTTCAGTCTGCAAATCTATATTCAAGAAATAGAGTACCCCATATTCTCCCAAAGCAGCTGCAACAGGCAGTGATGACCACACTGTGGAGAACAGGCTGTCACTCCCTTCATCAGCACAATGTGTCAGGAAAGATGAGTGGGGGCCGGCACAAGTGGTGGATGAAATGGAAGGGTGGTGAGTCATGCTCTCATCTTAACATCTAAAAATAATCTCAGCATATTAAAAGAACACATTTCCTCCCATAAAAATGAATTTTTTTTTTTACCTATATGCCTGTAATTTTCCATTTCCAAACTGTAGTCCATTGGCACTGAGATATATCCCTCGAAAATATTAACTATCATTCCAAGAAGCCAGGGAGCCAATTTAAATTGTGGCATCTACACAGGCCATTGATAATGCAGGCTGAGAGATCAGCTGGTTGCCAGGAATGTCCTTTGAAATAACTTTAAGAGAAATGGGCATAGTTCAGAGGCCTTTAGACACAGTTAGTATCTTTTGCTCACAAACTCACTCACCAGAGGTCTTTAGGAGGTAAAATAATTTGTCCAGCTCCATCAAAATCCACATCTAGGCCCTCACATTCATATGAAAGAGAAGCAGACAGATTTCCCCATTCCTTGTAATCACAGCAATAAATCTGCCATTATTGAGGAGATCAAACCCTGGGTGGCTTTTGAAGGGGCACCAAAGGGACAAAGGCATATGCCTGGGAGCATAAAAATACATCTAAGATCTGCATAGTGAATCACTGGTTATTTTTAAAATTGAAACTGAATTGATCTTAAACTTAGTTATATATGCACTCCAGACATGGAAGTCATCTTGAATTTTTTGCTGACATCTGTGGAATCCAACAGAAAAAAGGAAGGAAAATGTGATATACCAGTTTGTCTCCACTTCCCGTGATTAGTGGTCAAAAATTATACTGATATTCTGACCAATTAAAGCCTCAAGAAGTATAGCTTTACCCCTGACACATCGCCATGTGGCAACTTTGTCAAAATAGCTGCTTGGGAAATGTTTAATCAATAAAAACGAAGGTATTTGAATATGTGGAAAATGTCAGCACCTCGGGGAACAGATAGCAGGATGCAGCTGTTTGTTAATTAAGTTTACAAAGACCGTAAAATTAATGAAGCCAATAGCTCATATATGTCGTTACTAGAGAAACAGCTGTTTCCCCCACTCTGACTCAATCTATACATGTCCCACCCCCACAATAGCTGTCATGTTTTGTGAATACTTGCTTCATCTACAAACCTTAATCAATCTTAGGAGAATTTACCAAAAAGGTTTTCAGAATTTCATCATGGATCATTGCATTTAATTGGTGACTCAGTTTTTATACACTGTTACTGTGAGTTATCAGATTCCCATTTCATTTTGGGAAAGCACACAGAGAAAGAGGTGGGTAAGTGAGGAGAGTTACAACCCAATTACTAAGGTGCAGTGGCTCCTAGGACATGCATTTTTTCAGACAAGAAAATAGAAAAACAACAGATAACACATCACCCAGGGAATGACAGAAGCAGAGTATCTAGTTATAATCACCATGTAATACTACTGGGTTTCCCGGGTGGTGCAGTGGCAAAGAATCTGTCTGCAATGCAGGAGACATGGGTCTGATCCCTGGGTTAGGAAGATCCTCTGGAGGAGGAAATGGCAACCCACTCAAGTACTTTTGCCAGGAGGATCTCGTGGACAAAGGGGCCTAGTGGGCTATAGTGCATAGGATGGCAAAGAGTTGGAACATGACTGAGCAACTGTGCATGCATGCATGGTATACTACCATTGTCTAGTCATATATACAGATCAAAGAAACCAAAATCATAGTGCCTTACTTACACCTCACCAGGAGTACTGTGTCCATTTCAAGATATCATTAGTTATTTAAAATACTGGCTAATTTGAACACTCTCAAAAAGGAGACTAGGGTTATAACAGACTGAAATCCATCTCTTATTACTAATTCCAACCATGCTTACATGAGAAGCTATTATAAGGGCAATCCAAAGTAAAAGATGTGAGAATACTATTTAAAAATATGGTAGAATAAATCTCATCATGCTCATGCTCATCATCATTATTAATAATTATCTTTTAATATTTTATAGATGATTCTTAAAGTTATATAGTTAATTTTAGTATTTTAGGTGAGATTATAATTATATAATAGGTATTGATTAGTTTCTATTCTAGGAAACTAATTCAAATCATTACACAGACTATTTAAATTTTAAGACTCAGTTCCACTTTGATCCAAAACTGGTTTTCTTCTTTTTCTCCTCATTTCTTTCCCTTCCATTCCAAGGCTCAGATCTCGCTACAGTTTTTCATGAAGAAAAGTGGTAACACTATACACCAAAGGAACTCACATTTATCTTGATGGTACTGTTGTGACATGGTGACACTGAGAAATAGTGACTCTATGAAATGATACCTACAGCCACTATTATTGCTGTTGTTCAGTCGCTAAGTCATGTCCAACTCTTTGAGACGCCATGGACTGCAGCACTCCAGGCTTTCCTGTCCTTCTCTGTCTTCCGGAGTTTGCTCAGACTCGTGTCTATTTAGTCAGTGATGTTATTCAATCACCTCATCCTGTGTTGCCCACTTCTCCTCCTGCCCTCAGTATTTCCCAGGGTCTTTTCCAATGAGTCAGCTCTTCACATCAGGTGGCCAAAGCTTCAGCATCAGTCCTTCCAATGAATATTCAGGGTTGATTTGCTTTAGGATGACTGGTTTGATCTTGCGGTCCAAGGGACTCCCAAGAGTCTTCTTCAGCCCCACAATGAGAAAGCAACAATTCTTTGGCACTCAGCCTTCTTTATGGTCCAACTTTCATATCCGTATACAACTACTGGAAAATCCATAGCTTTGACTATAGGGACCTTTGCCGGCCAAGTGATGTCTCCACTTTCGAATACACTGTCTAGGTTTGTCATAGCTTTCCTTCCATGGAGCAAGTTTCTTTTAATTTCATGGTTGCAGTAATCATCCACAGTGATTTTGGAGCCCAAGAAGATAAAAGTTGTCACTGTTTCCACTTTTTTCCCCTTCTATTTGCCAGAAAGTAATGGGACCAGATGCCAGGATCTTAGTTTTTGGCATGTTGAGTTTTAAATCAGCTTCTTCACTCTTCTCTTTAACCCTCATCAAGAGGCTCTTAGTTCCTGTTTGTTTTCTGCCATTAGCGTGGCATTACCTGCTTAACATTTAATTTTCATAAAAAAAATCACTGACTTTTTTTTTCTTTTTCTTTTTTTAAATTTTATTTTATTTTCAAACTTTACAAATTGTATTAGTTTTATTTTCAATCTTTTTCACTATTCTTCAAATCAATAACTTTTTTCAAATTTTGGAAAACATTTTTCTTCTGCAGTCAAATTTATGTACCAAGATTTTTATTCAAAAAATTTCACTCTCATTTCTTTCCATCCTGCTCTTTTCCTTTCTCTACTACAAGTGACTATTTTCATTAGTTTTCTGTTTTATCCAACCCCTGTGTCTTTTAAAAAAGCAAACATATGTTTTTGTTTACACATATATATCTTTTATATACATATATACATATCAACTGATATATATAAACAAATATAACCATATTCCCTCTTATGCAAAAAATATATTATATCATATATAATCATATATATTAATTATATATAATCTTATATATAATTGTATATATATTATATCTTATAATATTAAATAACAAGCTACTCCAGTAATCATTCCATATCAGTATTCACAGATACCCCTGTTACTTTTGCTGCTGATTAGTGCTCCAGTGTGTGGAAAGAGCATAGTCCACTCACAAGACCCCTTACTGCTAGTCCTGTGTGTTGCTGCCAGTCTTTTGTACAATCTAGGGTATTTTCTCAATTTGTTCCACCCTCTCCTTCCCCAACTGTGTCCACAAGTCCATTCTCTATGTCTGTGTCTCTATTCCTGCCCTTCAAATAGGCTGACACGTATACACTACCATGTGTAAAATAAATAGCTAGTGGGAAGCAGCTGCATGGTACAGGGAGTTCACATCAGTGTTCTACGATGACCTAGATGCAAGGGATGGGGATGGTGGGAGGAAGGCTCAGAGAGAAGGGATGTATGTATACATATAGCTAATTCATGTTGTTGTACAGCAGAAACTAACACAACATTGAAAAGTGACTGTGTATTTGCCTCTTGCCTGGAAAATCCCATGGATGGAGGAGCCTGATAGGCTGCAGTCCATGGGGTCGCTAAGCGTCGGACATGACTGAGCGACTTCACTTTCACTTTTCACTTTCATGCATTGGAGAAGGAAACGGCAACCCACTCCAGTGTTCTTGCCTGGAGAATCCCAGGGACGGGGGAGCCTGGTGGGCTGCCATCTATGGGGTCGCACAGAGTCGGACATGACTGAAGCGACTTAGCAGCAGCTCAGACGTGTCTGAGTCTTTGTGATCGCGTGGACTGTAGCCCACAAGGCTCCTCTGCCCATGGAATTTTCCAGGAAAGGATAGCAGAGTGGATTGCCATTTCCTACTCCAGGGAATCTTCCTGACCCAGGAATCGAACCTGTGTCTCTTGTATCTCCTGCATTGGCAGCTGGATTCTTTACCACTGTGCCACCTGGGAAGTCTACTCCCACAGGCAAAAAAAAAGAAATTAAAAAATAGAGCAGCTATCTGTAAATCACTTGCTTTTATCACTCTGCTTTATTGTTCTTGAAGCCTGGACCATTCCAACAGTACCTTGATCATTAACTTGCTTATTTCCCGGTATAGACACCAGGAAGCCAGATATTTTGTGTGTTTTACTATACCTGCATTACCTAGAAGAGTGCCAGGCATTTTCAGAAGCTCCTTCATTGAATGAGTGCTTTTGCTCTGCCCCTTTAAAATACCTTGGTGGTTAATGACTTTTGAAAAGGAAGATGAGGAAGTAGTTATTATGGTAAAAGGAGATAAGCTGCAAAGGTGGTGATTTTCCATTTCATGAGACGAAGAGGTATCTTCTGCCTGACATAACTTAGCAACAAGCTAGGGCAGACAGTGTGTGGAGTGGGAGGAAGAGAACACTCGAGGAATCGTAGAAGCAAAGTATTGTAAACATTCAGAGCTGGGATTTTTATTCTGATTCTGTTACTTAGTAGCCTATGACCTTGGACAGATTAGTTAACTTCTCTGACCTGTGGATTCCTATCTATAAAACTGCAACAATAATAATTACCTCATATAATTGTTGTAAGGATAAAACAGGATAATCTATTGAAAAGGCTTAACATATAGCATATGATATCAATGAATATTAACCATCATTGCCATTACTATTAGAGGAAAACAATATTTAAGTCCTTCTGGAATCTGGATAAACACAGTGAGAATATTATACTTTGCTGTTGTTGAGGATGTAGGGTCATAATGTAACTAGACACTGACTCGACATTTAGAAAACAAATATGAATCAGAGTTAATAAGCACTGCAGATAAAGAAGCCAAATCTCAAAATGAGACCTGTTCCCAATGTGTTGGCCCAGTGCTGTTTATGACAGAAGAACAACAGTAACGTTAGCTACCTTATTATTTGACAGACATGATATGCTAGATGCTTGCAATGCAATATTTCATGCTATCTAAGTACATTAAAAAACTTCTTTTCAGTACCAGTGCTATTTGAAAGAGAGAACTGGTTAAGTCATTTATTAGCTTCTAAGACTAAAATTTGATTTCCCTCCATCCCCAGCTAAACTGTAGTCACATAAGAAAATCTTGAGGGAAAAGAAATGAGCAATAGTAAATTTTGATATTCAATAAGGAGAGCAGGATCTGGAAAGTCTGCATAATGATGGCTGTTTTGGAGACTGGGCTCTCAGGAGGACCACACTGGAAAGGCCCAAGTGCCATTGTATGAACTGGGGAAGAAACAGGAAGGCTACACAGGCCCTCAAGGGTGCTGGAATGTAACAGGGTGTCCAACAGGAGGGGTTGCAGACACCAACTTTGCAGCTTTGTCCCGAGAGAGGTCACCATAACTGTATGCAAATACTCTGCACTTGTGAGGCCTATTCCCATGCGTCTCCCCTCATACACTCTCTCCTAAAAACAGCAGAGCACAGGATAAAAGGGTTTCTGTGTCTGCAATGTTTACACAGAATCTACTAAAGCGGCAATGCTTGATTCATATTTAATCACCAGATAAAAGTCAGGAGCTAGACAATGCCCCAAGTGAAAAAATTTAATGAGGCCCACTTTTTACTTTTACTAGGGGGACAAATGATTTTTAAATGTATATGTGCACAGTGGCCTCTGAGTGAAAAACTTAGGACCCACTGCTCTGATTACAAGATGCAACCCTCCTCAAACGCAGGGTTTGATGAATAATGCATCAGCATTGAGGGAGAGGTGGTAAGAAAACAGCAGACAATAGTCAAGGAATCAAGGGAATAAAGGGAGAACAGAGCAAATGGGCTCTATCGTCCCTGATTGTAGGAAGAGATTGTATCGCTTTTCCGTGAGTGTGTTAGGACTGAAGTTAGAACTGCAGAGTCCTAACGGCCTTTTAAAAACATTTTATTTAACACTGTATGTTCAAATACTTAATTAAATGTTTACTAGTAAACAGACATCAGATGCTTCAAAATCTCACTTAATGTAATTAAACTACATATATTGTATGCTCAGACAACTGTGCCTTGGCTTTGAGAATTCTTTAGATACTCATGAAAATCCATATTTAGCATTCTACCATACTTTTTAAAGTAGTCTCTTGGTAGCAAGAAACTACTTCCATTTTTTAATGTCTCCCTAAGAGAGAGAAGAGTGATTAAGAGGAATTGAAAAACACAGGAAGGACCATAGAAACGTAGATTTCATCTGTATTCACTATTGGTGTTCTATCTATACCCAGATATCTTTCTTGGCATTTCCTGTGTAATGTCATTAGGACTTTGCCTCACAGTCATTACAAGTAGGAATGTTATCTATCAACTTTGAATCTCTTTTATTATTATATGACTAAGTATTTGTACAAATGCCAACCCTTCAATATACCACTAAAAAAGCAATATTATATAACACATGCACATTATATTAATAATAAAAAATGAGTCATCTTTGTATTGGGTTTTTTATTGTTATTCATATATTCCTCTCTTTTAATTATTCAAGTAATGCAGGAATAAATTCTTTATGTAAAAAATTAAAACAAATTTCAGCAATAGGATAAAAGCATAGGTCTTGAATTTTTTTATCTTAATTCCTTCCCCCCAACTGCCACTATAATTGTTTTGTTGTGTATTTCTCTAGACCTTTTCCTTTACTTTTACAAAAACAAAACAAACACATAAACGTGCATACAGTCTGGACTTCCCTGGCAGTCCAGTGGTTAAGACTCTGAGCTTCAAATGCAGGGCACAGTTTTGATCCCTGGTCGGAACTAAGATCCCACATGTCACTTCTTATGGCAAAAAGTAAAATGCATATATGATATAGTATACTGATAGCTTATTTTATTTAATAGACAAATAGAATTGTACTAGGTATATTGCTCTGTAACTTACTATTTTTACTTCCTAGGATGACTTATAATCTTTTTATATCACTACACATAATATCTACATATTTTTGGAGACACACAATACACCAGAGTTTGTATCACTACTCAAGAATCGATGAATTTAGATTATTTATAAATTTTCGCATTAGTGAAAATCCATGCATGAGACTCATTGTGAGCCATATCATATGTATAATGTATAATGTATACATATGTATAAAGCCTTGTCATATATATAATCTTACAAGTGAGGCACACAAATGCAATTACTGGGTCTAACAAAATGCTCATTTTTATTATGAACAGGCATCATATTTGCCTCCCAAATGGGCTGTACATACTTACATCTATTTCCCCATATATTACCCATAATTTGATTATGGTAATCATTTTTTAAATGTTTTGTTTTACATTGCATTTTTCTAAATAATACTGAAGTTGAAATTATTTCCACATTTTTTTTAGCCAGTTCTCCTATGAGTTGCTTGATTATAGGTTTTTGGAATATTTAGATATTTCTCTGACCTTTCTTTTTAAAATTTTATTTAAGGGATTTTTTTCTATAACCTAGATAGCTATGCTATGTTTTATTTTATTTTGGCATGTATTTTCCCCATATACGACTTGTCTTTCTATTTTTCATACTGTAGAAGATTTCAGATTGGTGAAACAAAAATTATCTTTCTTTTTTTTTTAATTTTATTTTATTTTTAAACTTTACATAATTGTATTAGTTTTGCCAAATATCAAATGAATCCGCCACAGGTATACATGTGTTCCCCATCCTGAACCCTCCTCCCTCCTCCCTCCCCATACCATCCCTCTGGGTCGTCCCAGTGCACTAGCCCCAAGCATCCAGTATCGTGCATCGAACCTGGACTGGCATCTCGTTTCATACATGATATTTTACATGTTTCAATGCCATTCTCCCAAATCTTCCCACCCTCTCCCTCTCCCATAGAGTCCATAAGACTGTTCTATACATCAGTGTCTCTTTTGCTGTCTCGTACACAGGGTTATTGTTACCATCTTTCTAAATTCCATATATATGCATTTCCCTAGGAAGGCATTTATTTCAAGGTTGTAGCCATATTTCTCTACATTTTCTGCTAACACTTTTTAATTAAATATAACATGTAGACAAAAAATAAATCGTTAAGTATATAGTTCAATAAATGATCACAGAACGAACATAACTATGTAACCTCAACCCAAATTGTATCTTTGATAAAAATTATTTATAATTTTACTTGATTATCTACAGATTCTTTGGGGACATTTTAGTGTATAGAATCATTTCTGTGAATGAATAGTCTAATTAATTCCTTTCCAACCTGCATACATTTATTTATTTTCTTGCCTTATTTCACTGGCATGGTTATGCAGTACAATGTGCAATATGAATGATAACAATCGGCATCTCCTCTCTCCTGTCTGAATTTAGGGGATGAATTTTCAGCATCATTTCATTAAGTAAGATACTTGTTGAAAGATACTCAGTATTAGATGGAGAAATTCCTTTTATTGTTAGTTTTCTATTTTTAAAGTGTGAATTTATGATATTTTTGCTTGAGTGTTTCTTTTGAATTATTTGAAATTATCATTGTCCTTTGTTCTATTAATATGTCATTCCTTATATTCATTTTCAAACATTAAATCAATCTTGCATTCACGGATCAGTCCATCTTTATCATAATACCATATGTCTCCAAACTTTCAAAAATATATTTCATTGGAATTCTCAAGTATTTTGTTTAGAATTTTTTTATGCTTTTGAGTTTGGGAGGGACTAGGTTATCTTTTCTTGCAATATTTTTGTCAGGTTTAGTATCAATATTATGATGGCCTCATGAAATTGCTCTCAATTTTTTTTATTTTCAGAAAAATTTTATATACAATTGCTTTCTATAATGGCCAATCTAAGTTTGGAATTTTATTTTTAGGAAGATTTTAAATTACAGATTCAATTTCTTTAGCTGATAATAGTAAGATTCAGATATTCTCTATCTTCTTATGTCAGTTTTAGCAGGTTTTATTCTAGCAGAAATATGCTCATTTCCTCTAAATTTTTAAAATTATTATCATAATTTTTTTATAATATCTTTTCTACAAAATTTTCTGTGTGATCTATAATTTTTTTGTTATTTTTGATAGATTTGTATCAGACACACCATGAAGTTAACCATTTGCTATGTCACTTTTTAATTTTGAGCAGTACTACTTCTCTAACTAGCTTTTATAGTTTGTTATATAACAAATATATCTGTCTGTCTGTCTTTCTACCTACCTACCTATCTGTCTATCCATCCACCATCAGTCTAGATTTTTATCCATTTGTGCAAACTGGGAGACTTTTAAAACTCAAGTCTATCACTTACGGAAAGTCTTTTTGAATAAATTGTTAATTAATATCCTCTCTTCTTATTTACACTTTTCTCACTTAAAGGTATTCTCAGTTAAGTATTTCACCTCCTAAACTGATTGTCTGCTTTTGTTATATTATCTCTTATTTCTAATTATCTAATATCACCCCAGTCAGGGTCCCAGTAGGAAATAAGTATTGAATTAGAATAATTCAAGGAGATGTTAATATAGAAAATGTTTTACATGCAGCACCCTAGAATAATAACATCCAAACTACCACCATTGTTAGGCCCAAGGGATCAAAGAGGGAGTGGCTTATTTAAAAGGTCTTTTCTTTGTTGACTTAAAAGGTCTTTTTCCTTTTCGCTATTTTAAAACTCAATTGTACTTTTTATTCAGATTCCACGAATATGTCCACTGATACTGTTTTAGGACATATCACTAGATTACACATTAAATGTACTTGTCTCCTTAGTCTCCTCAAATCTGTGACAATTCCTCATTCTTTCCTTGTCTTTCATGATTCTGACAACTTTGAGGGTTTGCTCAGTTATTCTGAGGACTGTCTCTCAATCTGAGGACTTGCTTGATAGTTTCTCGTTACTGGACTGAAGTTACACAGTTTTGGAAAGGTAACACAAAGTGATTATTTTTTTCCCAATACATAGCAAGGGCCACAAATTGTCAATATGTCATTTTACTAGTGACGGTAACACTGATCACTTCATTATGGTGCTGTCTGTCAGGTTTCTCTACTATAAAATGATTCTTTTCCTTTTATAATTAATGGATATCCTGAGGGAGATACTTTGAGTCTATACAAATATCCTCTCTCTCCTCACACTTACATTTCCTAATTTTATATTCCTTTGGTAGATCTTGATTGACAATTATTACTGTAAAGTTCTAATTAGATTTTCCATTTCCCTCATTCCACCTACATTTTTTAATTGGATTTCATTTTTAAGATAGCTGTCTCTTACCCCCAATTATATTTAGTCAATTATTTATTTATATCAGCACAAAACCATGGAATTTTTTTTTTATTCTGTGAGTTATAATCCAATATTCCTGTTGTTAATTTTACTCCTCCAAGTATTTCAAATTAGCCACTGGGAAAAATAAGACATCTTTGGCCACTGAAAGAATCTTCTGACTTGTTTTACAAAAATATCCAAAGGGTAAAAAAGAATCTAAATAGCTCTGAGGAAAATTTTCATTATACCTAAGTTTTATGCCATTCTATCATCGTTAGCGTATGAGATAAGAGGAAAATATTTGCTATAAAGTTCTCAAAATATATATTACCTAAGGTCATTTTCTTTATGTATTACTCAGGTATTCTGAAAAGAACTGACATAATGAACTTAAGCATGAGTTTGTCGTGACTGCTGCTCAACAGTATCAGTGAACATGGAATAAGTTAACATGGTAAAAGGAATACATAATGTAAATAATCATTTACAAGGTAGCAGTAATTTGTATTTGGAAGAAAAAATAATCTGCATAGTTTCAAACTTGTAAGAAAGGATAGATTTGGTTGGGAACAAATAAATGAAAAATTCTAGGAGGAGAAGATCAAGATGGTGGAATAAGATAACCACATACTACTCTATGTGGAACACTTCTCACTAAAACTAACTGGAAACTGGCAGGAAAACTCCTATGCAACTCAGGGTGTAAGGAAGACACACACATTATCAGGTAGGAAGGGAAGAAATGTGATCAGGTCAAGATCTGTAGCCCTGGGAAAAATCTCATAAAATCGGAAATTTTACAGGCAGACACATACCTTGGGGAGTGAACAGGTCGAGCCACAGATTGGGTGTTCCAGTCCTGGGGTCCTATGCTGAGGAGACAAGCTCCTTTGGCTGGTTGGAGGACAGCTGGGGCAAACAGAAGGGCTAGGGCAAGCTGGACTTCATTAGCGAGGAGCACACTTGTTGGCTAGCCCTCAAGGTAGGACAGAGAGAGGTCTACTCTTTAGCAGATGCCTGGTTTCAAGAGACTGCTTCGCTGCTCTAGTCCAAGTGGACACTCCAGCCCTGCTCACTCCACACCACAGCAGGGCACTGGATCTGAGCGGCCATGACTAGGGAAAAGCTAGACCACTGGAAGCAGATGTATCCTGGTCCCAGGGCAGAGCCTGGGGTGGGTGGCACTATCTATTGTTGATGCTTATTCAAGAGTGCCTAAGAAGCTATTCAGATTTCAGACACACCCTGCTCCACCACACTTCACCCCTGTAAATGCAGAGAGATCACAAAAACCCTGGCTGCCCTGCAGAGCAGCTCCACAACAAGGTGGGAGTGGTGGAGGGTGGAGAGACTGATCAGCTGTGGGAGACAAATGGGACTTGCCCATGAGAGCTCTGCCCTAGCAGCTACCAATTTCCTGTGACAGCTTTGCAGTGAGCCCCAGCCTGAGCTGAGCTAACACTCTATGGGTTATTCAACCCCATCAGTCTAGTTCAGTCTCTCAGTCGTGAGACACTTTGCAACCCCATGGACTGCAGCACACTAGGCTTCCCTGTCCATCACCAACTTCCAGAGCTTACTCAAACTCATGTCCATCGAGTCGGTGATTCAATCCCATAGAGGCCCCATTCAATTTATGCCACAGCACAGTACTGGCTCTAGAGTACCTACAACCAAAGAAGAGACTCTCTGTTCAAAACCTTCCCAGTTTCCCTATATGCCAAACTGCTTTATATTCCATAGATGTTGGCTTAGGTACCACGTAAGAATTTTTCCCTGACCATACAAGTTCACTTAGGTACCATGATATACTCTGTATCCCAGGAGATATTTTTTCTACTTCACTTATCATAATCTGTAGCATTTTTTGTTTTTTTCTGCTCTATCTGTTCCTAATTAGAATAGAATTTTCAGTAGGGCAGAGACCTCATCTGTCTTTTTCATATCTGTGTGCCCAAAGGATAGTGCTTCTTAGAAGGTACAAAATAAGTAGTCAATATTGGAATAAAAGAATATATGGATGAATGGTCAAGTATTAAGGTAAAAGACATATGAGGATTTATTGATAATTAAATACAGTATAACCTTGATGATCATGATAACCTTGAGCATCATGATGATCATGATGACCAGCATCCAGTGGATCATGCTAAAAACCCAGGACTTCTGCTTGATTCCTTTATATTCCTGACCTTGAAAGTCCAATACAACAGTAAGTTTCTAACTTTAATACATCCCAAATTTCACCACTTCTTCTCTGCCATTGATGTTGCCAAATAACCAAATTACTACTATGATCTACTAACTCTTTTTTCTTGCATAAATCCTTCCAAATTCTTTGCTTTAAATAAACCCCAAACTCTCTACCACAGCCAAGAAGGTCTTGTACAAAATTCTCATTGTCTAGCATGCTCTTGTACATTCATTCTCTCTATATTCACACCAAGTTCTAAGTGCGCTGGTCTTTAAAAATATAAGGTGCAGGCACCTTACAATTATCACTCAAACCTTGTTTACCCTCCTTGCTCCTTACACTAATATTCTCTCATGAATCTCTAACAAATTACCTCCTGTCACATTCACTCTCTAGCCCTTACCTAGGTTTATTTTCTATACAGAATTTAATTAATATATGAAATTATTTCTTTATTGGTTAACTTGCCTTGGGTGATCAGATGTAAAGCTCTTCAAGGTGAGGAATTTTGTCTTTCTTGGTCATTACCACATTCCAACTATCCAGATGACTTCTTGCTACAACTAGAAAATATTTATTGAAAGTATAATGAAATGAAACTCTTCAGATGGGAATCTTTTTACCACTTTAAAAGTTATCATACTTCCAGTCATGTGTATGTTTTAGTACAGATGAAAATACCAAAGAAGGAATTTTAAAGCTTGTCTTTTTTTGTTGGCCATGCTGCGAAGCCTGTGGGATCTTAGTTCCCCAACCAGGGATCAATCCAGGCCCTGGGGAGTCAAAGCATAGAGTCCTAACCACTGGACTACCAGGGAATTTTCTAAAGCTCATCTCTTAAGAATTTTTTCTCTTCTTTCTTAAACTAACAGTTGAATCCTTCTTAATCTCCTTGTCCTTTGTTGAGAACGCTTTCACTTACTTTCTTAATTAGGTCAAATGACTCTACTGCATACTCTTAAAGCATCATGTAACTTTCCATACAGTGCTTGACTGAGTTTTAATTTACCTAATCCTTCAAAATAAATTTTTCCTATGCCTATGTCCTTTACTAGCCCCTAGCTCTAAGAAGATAGAGATGATATATATTTTAATTCACCATTTAATCCAATGGCGATATGCTCAACATCTGGCATATCTTATGTACTCAGAATATTTCTTCCAAAAATAAAGGACCCCAAGTGTCATTCCACATTGTCTAGTATAGAATACATAAATATGCTTTTAGTAGTATAGATTCACACTTTAGGAATAAACTATCGATCAACAACATGAACCATCAGCTTAGTTCAGTTCAGTTGCTCAGTTGTGTCTGACTCTTTGTGATCTCATGGACTGCAGCATGCCAGGCTTCCCTGTCCCTCACCAATTCCTGGAGCTTGCTCAAACTCATGGCCATCAAGTCGGTGATGACACCCAACCATCTCATCCTCTGTCGTCCCCTTCTCCTCCCACCTTCGATACTACCCAGCATCATGGTCTTTTCAAATGAGTCAGTTCTTCACATCAGGTGGCCAAAGTATTGGAGTTTCAGCTTCAGCACCAGTCCTTCCAATGAATGTCTCGGACTAAACTCCTTTAGCACTGACTGGTTGGATTTCCTTGCAGTCCAAGGGACTCTCAAGAGTCTTCTCCAGCATCACAGTTCAAAAGCATCAGTTCCTTGGTGTTCAGCTTTCTTTATACTCCAACTCTCACATCCAGATGTGACTCCATATAACATCATATCTAGACATGACATCCAACATGAACCCTACATATATTATTTAATTGGTTTGTCATTTTTTTAAAAATTTTTCTCCAAAGTAAAACTGGGAACATAAATCTGACTAACTGAATGCCTCTCATAATTGAATTCTATGTAAGCATGGTTATTATTTCATGCAACTAAAGCTCATAGATTTACAAAAGGAATGAGCTTGTTTTTTCCTCCCATATTGAATTTAATTCCTTTTGAAGTATGTAATGAGTGCTATCATTTCACTTCACAAGAAATCTTTCATCTATTAACTAACGAAGAACCTCCCCTTCCCATTCCCTCTAGGTACCATTCCAGTCATCAATATTTGGGTCGGTTGAAGGAGGAAACAGACAGAACAGGCTCCATCTTGAAAGCAGGACTCCATCTTGGGCTGGACTGTGGACTTTGAGCTCTATGCCCAGTATCTATGAAAACAACATACCAACTGGAAAACCAGACCCCCAGATGGAAAAGCCCCAGGGCTTGTACCTAGCCTCTCTGTCGCCTAAAAGAATACCCTAATTATCTGTGTAACAGAATAGAATCATAAAGTCTATTATGATTATTGGGGTATGACCACAGACCTATTGATAATTGTTCACTGTTAACTACCTAGGCTTAAGGGTAGGGTTAACAAATCACGGGTTAACTTTAACTATATCTTTCTTTTCCTTTGTCCAGACTAGTTTCAGAGAATTTGGGGAGGTGGGTTTGAGCACATACACTGAGGGTATATAAGGTTTTCACAAAAACTGGTCGGGGTCCTTGGCTAAGAGGAGACTCTGTCTTGGGTGTGCCAGTGTAATAAACTGCACTCCACTATTTGCATTGTCTTTCTGAGTTTGTTTCCTGGAACGTGTGGCTACAACACTATAGGTATGCAAAATGCTTTTATAAATTGATTCCAACAATTGACAAATACCTTTTCAGTCCTATTATATCCTAGCCATTGAAATATATTCTGTGTATCAAAAAATAGCATTTTTTTTTTAAATAAATGAAGTACTGGGAAAGGACAGTTGATTAAATATTTTTGCATTTAGTCTTCCTCTCACATTTAATGATTCATTCTTAGCAGTGTCAGCATTGAATACAGGAACATAAAGTTAAGTTTTCTCAAAAGGTTGAACATTTTGTCATTTCCTGAAAGACTAAAGAAAATCAAGCCCACCTGGCCACACTAGCTTTCTATCCTGGAAATATTGTAACTTGTACCCGAATCTTCAAACCAATTGAGAACTCAGAGAAATAAAAATATTTAAAGAAATTAAAGATCCATTATTGTTGTTTAAGGTTTTTTTTTTTGTTTGTTTGTTTTAATTTTCAGTCTGGGAAAGGCTTACTCATCTCACAAGTATTTCTTTGGTCTATCCTATGAAATAAAGTTAATTGAAAATATGAAAATAGTTTGTTTTATAGGTACAAGCTCTTGTGTATTGTAACACTTGTGTATAGTAGAAACAAATGATTAAATCTAATTGTCCAAAGATTTTGGAAATGGCAACATAGTCATGTAACTAGAGGAAGCCATGAGGCATATCCTGAAATCTTGGATATAGTCTCTATTTTCAAATCAAAACAGGGATATAGAAAGTCAGCTCAAAGAGACTGTTAATTCTAAGACAAAAAGCTAATTTGAACATGAATCTGAAGATTTATAAAAGCACAGACACACACACACACACACACACATCCTACATATACATACATGTCTGTATGTGGATGTGTATGTGTGTTCATCTTAGCAAGGAAAGGGCAGGAAATATTATGTTTATTTTTTTCATTTTTTTAAAATATTATGTTTAAAAATGCAAGTAGTGAAAAAGTCAGAGAAAGACATTACTATGATTTTAACACATATCTAATAAATGCCAAGTACAGAGATTGGTACTGAAGCCACAGTGGTAAATAAGAGAGATATGGTCCTTGACCTTAGGTAACCTACCACACATATCTTTCCCCTATCCATCATTGAACAATAGAATGGCATCTTCAAAGGCCATGATGTTGAAAAGGGTTTGCTGAGTTCCAAGTTACAGCGTATGGATCATCCTATAGGGCAAGGTAGGAGTGGTAGGAAATTAGACAGATGAGTGGTTAAGAGCACAAAATCAGATGTTATATATTAATCTAACAGTGAAGGAAAAGCACTAGAGTTTTAAGCAAAGAAACAACAGCTTTCTTTGTGGACAATATTCAAGTCTGGTCTGTTGGGCAGGCATATTCCATGAGAACACCATTACCATTACATAGCTAGCTCTGATGGCTTGGAATCCAAGAGGATCAAAATAAATAATCTGTAAAGTGCATATAGTCTTTCCCTAATGACTCAGCAGTAAAGAATCTGCCTGCAATGCAGGAGACCCAGGTTCAATTTCTGGGTCAGGAAGAACCTCTGGAGAAGGAGATGGTAACACATTCCAGTATTCTTGCCTGGAGAATTCCATGGAGAGAGGAGGCTTGTGGGTTACAGTCCATAGGTTCTCAAAGAGTCAGACACAACTGAAGCAAGTGAGCATGCAAAGTGCATGTATTATCCCATAATATTCACTCAATAAACATTAGTAACCAGAGAAACAGTTTCATAGGATATAGAAGACTGGGCTTCCTGGAAAGAAGATTCTGTATTGGAGATTAACATGCAAGAAACTTAAGGCACCCAGGATCTGCACATAGGGAGGGCAAGGGACAGGAAGGAAGCAATGTTGGGCAGAGAGAAGTTGATTCTTTTTCAGCAAATGGTGCAGCCGTCCCTACAGGGGAGCTGTGAAAGCCCTCCAGAGTTAGCCTTCCCTTCATTAAGGAGCCCTGGCCTCTAGCCTGAGGGATCAACAAGTCATTGATGTTCAATCGCTAAGTAGTATGCGCCTCTTTGAGACCTCAAGGACTACAGAACACCAGGCTTCCCTGTCCTTCACTATCTACCTGAGTCTGCTCAAATTCATGTCTATTGAGTCAGTGATGCCATCTAACCATCTTAACCTCTGTTGCCATCTTCTCCTGTCCTCAATCTTTCCCAGCATCAGGGTCTTTTCCAGTGAGTTGGCTCTTCACATTAGGTGGCCAAAGTATTAGAGCTTCAGCTTCAGCATCAGTCCTTCCAATGAATATTCAGCTATTCAGTGTGGATTTCCTTTAGATTGACTGGTTTGATCTCCTTGCAGTCCAAGGGACTCTCAAGGAGTCTTCAAACCACAGTTCAAAAGCATCAATTCTTTGGCGTTCAGCTTTCTTTATGGATCCAACTCTCACATCCCTACATGACTACTGGAGAAATCATAGCTTTGACTAGACAGACCTTTGTCAGCAAAGTGATGTCTCTGCTTTTTAATGCACTCTCTAGGTTTGTCATGGGTTTTCTTCCAAGGAGCAAGAGTCTTTTAATTTCATGGCTACAGTCACTGTCTGCAGTGATTTTGGAGCCCCCCAAAATAAAATCAACCAGTCACTGGATACAGGCTGCTCTACTAGAAGCAGCCTTCTCTGGCCTAAGGTGATTTTGGGAAAGGGATTGTCAGGTAAGAGCTGTCAACAGCCATATCCCAGCAACTGAGGGCATCAGCCCTGAAGAGGGACCAATGTGGCTCAGTACAGTATCATTTACATTGATTGAAAAGAAAGGTAATATGTCCTGGCATTTCTCTTCTCTCTGGATTCCTCTCCACATTCAGCCTTCTCAAAAGGGACGTTTCCCACAATTTAAAAAAGACCCCTTGTCACACTTCCACTGCATTTTCCACCCGATTCATCACAACAATTTTTCTTCTTTATTCCTTCCATGTAAAGGTTTCTGGACTTGGTTTGCTACCATAATTTACACACAATGCAGAGATGATGTGTCCTTTTCAAAAATGTGCTTTTTCTTAATAGCTTCTCACCCTTTTAACCAACTTGACAAACTGCCTCAGGATATTAAAAATGATATATTCTCACCTGGAGGGAAATGTTTAAAATATAATTTGAATAGGTAGTTAAGCATGTTTCCCTGAAGGTGTTATCATTTGGTAATTTGATATTTTAATATCAAATGTAAGTTCTTGACATGGCCTGCCCTTTTCAGAGGAGACCCATAAAAATAACATGTGTCTCTGAACAATTTCCTGGCTGAGGCAGGTTGTATTTTGTGTCCCCAATTATAATTATCTTCACTGCATTGTAAAGAATGTGTTGTACACCAAATTCTCTATTAACAATCACAATGTGTAGAAATTATCTTCATCCTAGAACATCTCAAGGGTCTGGGCTGTTTGTATATGATAACAGCTCACTGAGATCTAAATTATGGAAAATTCAAAGAAATGAATAGGAAAAACACTGCTATTTTACCATCAGTTTTTAAAAGAAATGTAATTAAAATGTAAAACAAGGCTCTCTGAATCAATCTAGTCAGATGAAGAAGGAGGAGGAGGGGGAGGGAAAGTAGGAGGAGAAGAGAAGGAATAATACCAAGGGAAATATGAGCAGAAGCATCCTGAGGTTTTGCCTCAAAAAACAGAATTAGTGAATTAAAAAAATAGACACTCTTTTATGCCATTAAGAATAATCAACAATTGGATAAATAATATTTAAATGTTTAAAAATATATGAATAAACTATAAAACTTTTAGTACTCTAAAATTTAATTTGAAGGGAACTACAAACTTTAAATAATGAGGCAAAAGTCTTGGCAGGCAAGGAAATCAATTCTTAATATTTAGGACACTGAGCTTCTAAAGCTCCCCTCACTCATAATGCAGACATTGATTTTAATTTCCTTCTCAATTAACAAGGCCTTTTTTTTACATTATGTATAAAGGTTAGAGTAACATGACTGAAAAAGGATATATAAATAAACTAAAAAGGTGTCTATAAAAAAGATATATAAATCAGAGAACTAAAAAAGGATATATAAATCAGATAAATAACTTTGAGCAGTTATATGATGAACTAAAGGCTATGTGAGTGGAAAAATTCCAATATATGAAATACAGAAATGTGAAGGAATGTGTACTATTATTCTGTCAATCACTTTTCAGGGTCCAGGGAATACAGTAATACTTTTTAAAAATGAGCATGACATGAGAATGAAGCTAATACGAAGAGGCAATAGAGACAAACAGGTCTCTAAGTGTACTGTTTTTTACAAAGTTGAAAAACAAATAGCAGATGTTTTTCAATGTTCAGGAAAATGAAGAAGATGTTTTGGAAGGAAAATTATATATAAGGCAGGACTCTTTCATTTGTAAGAGATAGAAAACCTTCCATTTCCAAATCTTTAAACAAAAAAAATAGTACTTTAATATATTATGTAGCTCAAGATTCTTAGAAATAAGTGGCTTTAGGAGTAGCTGAATCTAGGTGCTCAAAAGTCCTCATCCAGACTAAGACTCGCTTTTCTGATCCCTAGGCTATGCTTTGTTCTTTGTGGGCTTCCTTCATACTTCCTCCTGCCAGCAAAATAGATGTTAAGGCTTCTAAACTTGCATTATACTGTCTTAGCAACTGCATGAGAAAGAATGTTGCTTCTCTAGTCTTTTTATCAGAAGCCGCCAGTATTAGTTCTCAATGGACCAACTTCAGTCAAGTGTCCATCCCTATACCAATCTCAGTAGGCAGAGGGAAGCCATTCCTATGTTCAATGCTCATCTGGATCCCATAGAGTGAGAAAATGGGAAAGTGGAACATTCTCAAGAAAAATCAGGATACAGTAACCAGAAAATGGGAACAAAAGAGTATCTGTTTACTACCAAAGGTTAGAATAAAATAATTAAATCTGAATTCAGTGAAGGATATTTGGGAAGAAAGGGAGGTAAAAATCAAATACTGTCTTTCCTAGTGTTGACTCTTCATTCACTTTCACTCAGAAAAACTAGACCCAGATTTTTAGGAGGGAAGAAGTATGCCTAGAAAATATGTCTTCTCTTTTTTCTTTTCTTTCTGACCAATTTGCAGGTAAGTTGAAGACAGGGGCTTCCCAGGTGGCACATTGGTAAAAAATCTGCTTGCCAATGCAGGAGGCGCAAGAGATACGAGTTCAATCCCTGGGTTGGGAAGATCCCCTGGAGTAGGAAAGGGTAACCCACTCCAATCTTCTTGCCTGGGAAATCCCATGGACAGAGAAACCCAGCGGACTACAGTCATGGAATCTTAAAGAGTCTGACATCACTGAGCACACACACAAATGCACACGCACACACACACACACACACACACTCACTTGGATATAACCCATGCTGATACTTTGTATTCTGTATTTGATGCTTTAGTTGATTGTATCAAAGCTTTAAACTTCCAAGCAGTGACAATGAGTGGCATTATACTTGCGTGAGTGCTAAGTCACTTCAGTCATGCCCGACTCTTTGTGACCCTTTGGACTGTAGCCCACCAGACTTCTCTGCCCATGGGATTCTTCAGGCAAGAATACTAGAGTGGGTTGCCATGCCCTCCTCCAGGGGGTCTTCCTGACGCAGGGATCGAACGTGGGTCTCTTACATCTCCCTGCATTGGCAGGCAGGTTCCTTACCACTAGTGCCACCTGGGAAGCCCAGCATTATACTTGCCCCCTTGTATAATCTCTGGAGGAGGGGAAGCAAGCAGAGAGGTGAAGGAGGTTACAATGGAAGCAGCTCTTCCCCCTCTTTCCTGTTTGCCCATTTCTGTTCCCCTCTAACCTTAAAAGAACATAATAAGGAATATGATCACTAAGCTACTGAAACTGACTCCAGACTTATGCTCTCCTAAATACACACAATGCCTTGGCTAACCTGTTGATTCTTTTCCTAGAAATGAAGAAGTAACCCCTAAAATCCCCCCAAAGCAATCCTGCAGGCAGATCACTGGGGCAAGATAATATCTGAGGAGACAGCCAGTCAGTCTGCCCACAGTGGAGATGCAGGACCTGATCTCCTGCCTCCATGATTCACTGGGATCCTTTCCCCTCCATTTTTCCCCTTAAAAATTGTCATGGATTGCCTGGTGGGCTGCCATCTATGGGGTCGCACAGAGTCGGACACGACTGAAGCGACTTAGCAGCAGCAGCAGCAGGATCTTTGGACTTGGTCTCTGGACACAAGTCGCCATCTCCTCAGATTGCCAGCTTTTCTGATTAAAGCATCTTTCTTTTCTACCAACACTTGGCTCTGGAATTGGCGTGTGAGCAGCTCAACCTGGGTTAGGTTACAAGATACAAAGAACATAATAATGAGGGGTAATTGTAATTATCCTGAACCCCATTAGCACCCACACCAGGCCACCTGAAAGGATAAAGGAACAAAAGTGGGGGGAAGCACACAGTCTAATGTACAATAAAAAGTTATCATAATCCTTTCTTAAGATAACTTTAATATATGATTTTGTTGAGTTGTAATTTCATTTTTTCCCTGTTAGCTCTCTAATATGCACTTAACTTGATTAAAAAAAAAAGTGTCCTATACGATGAAATACTCCGTTTACTGAGATGTCTAAGGCACCTAGCCTAGACAGAAAGACAGACAATATATCCCCCCCCAAAAAAACTAACTTGATAAGGTTGTTGACTTAACATCATGCAAGGCAAAAATGTGATTCAATTATGAAAAACATTTAAAAATTGAAAACAATAGTGTCTTAAGGAATACTAATAAATTACGAACTGTTAATGAACAGAGATTGATTATAACTATTGACCATATATATGAATATAGGTATCTCTAAGGTAAAGCTTCATGTGACAAACTCAGAGTGACTTTCATAAGAGCAAGGAAGACTATATTTGTCTAAACTCTATCTGGAATAATCAAATGATTAAATTGGATGTGGAGGGAAAGGGAAAAATACACAGATAAGCCTCTGAGACTGCTTTTGCTATTATGGAGGACAGCAGGTCTGACACAAGACCAAAGTGTAGGTGGTGCCCAGTGATTCACTCATGAAACCAATTGAGAACAAGCAGGGAATGACATTTATAACCCAGATGCATGAATACCAATTTTCAGAGCAAGGGTAATAAGATAAACATGAAATTTTGACACATAATGATTTCTTTTATGAACTAATAAAATTATATACATATTCATATATTTTTATATATCCATAATTTTTACATATTGAGAATGATCTTCAGAATAAAAATATGCATAATGAGCATTATTGGTAAGAGGAGCTTCCCATTATGGGTAGTTGGATGAATTATAGAAAAGCATCAGCTGAATTAAATGAGGCTACATTTCAGGCTACTAAAAACTTGTGTTTGAAATTACTGTGCTGTTTTCAGTGGTATTGAGCCATCATAGACAAATGGGCTTGGTGCCGCAAGGCTGCCAGTAAACAGAGGTGGTTCCTATTTTGTTTTTTAAAAAAGACAGTGATTAGCTTCATACAAACTTTAAAGCCTGACATGGATCTTAAGCACAATTTCATAATTATTAAAGAAATGGGCTCTTTGCTCTTCCTTCTTTGACAGACAGTTGCATCTTCTAGTGAAATACTATCCACCTCCCTGAGACATAGTCATGAAGGTCAGAGTAAATGGATTTGGCTATATTGGGTGCCTGGTCACCAGGATGCTTTTAATTCTGGCCAAATGGATATTGCCTCATCAATGATCCCTTCGCTGACCTGGGCTACATGGTCTACATGCTCCAATATGATTCCATAGCAAGTTATACCACAATCAAGGCCGAGAATGGGAAGCTTGTCATCAATGGAAAGCCCATCTCCTTCTTCCAAGAGCAAGATAGGGTGCTTGGAAGCACCCACATCAAATGAGGTGATGCTGGTGCTAAATATGTTGTAGAAACCACTGATGTCTTCATTAACTTGGAGAAGGCTGGGACTCACTGAAAGTATGGAGCCCAAGGGTCATCATCATTCCTGTCCCTCCTGCCACTGTCCACATGTTTGGGCATAGATCATGAGAATTATGACCATAACCTCAATATTGCCAATATTGTCAGCAATGCCTGCTCTACCACCAGCTGCTTGGCCCTTTGACCAAGGTCACCCAGGATGACTTTGGCAACTCATGATGCCTGCAACTCAAGCCACTGTCTATGTCATCACTGCCACAAAGAAAGTCTCAGATGGCTCCTCTGGAAAGCTGTGGCATGCTGGCTGTGGGGCTTCCCAGAAGACCATCTTCCCTGCTTCTATGGGCATTGCTAAGACTAGGAACAAGGTCACCCCTTGAGTTAAACTGGAAACTCACTGGCTGGCATGGCATCCCATGTCTCAGCTCCAGTGTGTCATGGATCTGACCTACAGTTTGGAGAAAGTCGCCAAATATGATGACATCAAGAAGGAAGGTGGTGAAGCAGGCAACAGAAGGTCCCATAAAGGGCATCCTGGATGACACAGAGGAACAGGCTGCCTCCTGTAATTTTAACAGTGGTACATCCTCTTTCACCTTTGATGCTGGGCCTGGCATCACCCTCAGCGACTGCTCTGTCAAGCACATTTCCTGCTATGACAATGATCATGTTTGGCTAGAGCAAAAGGGTGGTGGGCCTTATGGCCCATGTGGTTTTTAAGGAATAAGAGCCCCCTGAACCACAAGCCTCAGTGAAAACAAGAGAAGAAAAAAAAAGAGGTCCTCAGCTGTTGAGGAGCCTTTGCCCCAGCTCAATCCCCCAACACACTGAGAATTATCCATCCTCAAAAGTTTCCATCCCAGACTTCCTGAAGAAAAGGGAGCCCATTAGGGGAGCCCTACCTGGTCATGTATCATCAATAAAGAAAAATGTACATAGTCAAAAAGGAAAAAAAAGAAAGAAATGCTTTGCAAACATTTAGAAATGGACGTGGAGATCAGCAGGGACTAGGAAAAGTTTACAAAGGATGAGTCAGGTCAGTATAGCTTCATTCCCCTTTGGATAAAAATTCTAAAAAAGTGGCTTATGTTCACCTGGATTAAACAAGGCATTTGGCAGTCACAACAGAAACATAACCTCGATAATCTTCAAGGAAATAGACTTATGAATGCCTAAAAACCATATCAAAGATCCTAGTTACTTGACTGATTAAATCTTAGAGCACAATTTCCTATTGTTTTTCAAAGATCTCTTTTTTTAAAAAAATAGCTATCACATTTGAACATCTACTATATGTTAGGCATTGTGATTATCCCTTGACATGAACTCTATACTCATAATAATCAAAGAGATAGTCTTCAAATTTTAACATTACCTAAATTATAAGATTGGGTCCAAGGTCACCAAGCTAGAGTCAGGAAGTATAAGCTTTTCAAATATGCAAAGTACATGAAGCTGTAGAAAGAAAAAATATATGTTGGATTATAGACTCAGGCTCTAATAGAATGTAAACTCATTAGTACATTAGATTAAATATAAGATTCATAGATATTAATATTTTTTTTCAAGCTTATTGAGTTGGTAGTGTTGACATGGCTGCTGAGAAAATGAAAAGATTCTTAGGTCTTATTGTAGAACAAGACTATCTGAAGAAAGGGAAGTGGTATGCTTGTTTTTTTTTTTTTTTTTCAATATTTTAAGTTCCAAACTCTATACCTTAATATGGGGTGCACCTATTAGGATTTTTTCCTTTTGTTAAAGACAGAGACTTCATATGCAAGGAGGGAATTTTTTATTTATAGAGCTGACAAGAGTTTTCAGTTAACCTATAAACCTGGAGAAAGAGCTGATAAAACCTTGACTTGAAGGATGGAAAATAGAGTCTCAGAGCCAGTTTCTCCTATATGCTTATCACTGCTCATTTTATATGTTGGTTTTATCCTCTGTTATTTCGTATAGGCCTTCTCCACTGTCAGAGGACACTTCTATTAAGAGTCTCAGATTAGCTGTTGCAGTGAAAAGAGAAAGCTTCTTTTGGCCCAACAGCCTGATGACAATCTCTGAGACTTCTGTTCGGCATGCTATAGCCATATAGAAACCTTTGTCCAATCACTATTATCTGAGAGATGGGGTAATATGGTTGGCCATGATTTAATCCTATGATCACTTTCATGGCCAGTGGCAGCACAGAGTGTGGGGGGAAGCAGAATCTGTTACCAGAAGAGGATGAAGAGCTGGCTGAGCACATCACACTTGGTACACTAACCTTCAACGTGTTCTGAAAGGAACAGGGAAAGGAAAGAGAATTGAAACTCTGATGAAGACAAGATGAAGAAATAGTTATTCTTAAAAAAAAAAAAAAGGAAAGTTCAGAGAGACAAAAGGTTTGCTAAAAAAGGAAGCATAAACAAGGTCTACACAGGCCAAGGGACAGAATCTAAATATCCTCATTAGAAGAAGGATTTCATTTTAAAGGTGATTTCAACTTTATGATATTTTAACTTCCAAAGACCCAGAGCTGACCAAGGTATCTCTAGATGAAATAGAAACCTTGCCATTTTTGTTTGAAGTTATGTTTTACCACTTGCCAGGGGAAGTTGCAGATGGTTTATTAGTATCTGACAAATGGCTGGACTAAACTACTTTAACTAAGAGAGAAGCAATGGCTAAACCTAGATTTTAAAGTCAAATATAAACATGAATCCAAGTTTTGGTACTTATTATTTACATGAAAGCTTCCCTCATAGCTTAGTCGGTAAAGAACCTGCCTGCAATTCAGACACCAGGGTTCAATCCCTGGGTCTGGAAGATCCCCTGGAGAAGGAAATGTCAACCCATTCTAGTAAGTATTCTTGCCTGGAGAATCCCATGGACAAATGAACCTGGCAGGCTACAGTCCATGGGGTCGCAAGAGTTGGACACGACTTATTAATTAAACCACCACAGCCCATCTATGTGAACTTGGACAAGCTGACTGCTTTCTTTTAGCCTCATTTTTTTTATCATACCACATGACATGCCAGATCTTAATTTGTGGATCAAATCCATGCTGCCTGCAGTGGAAGCACAGTTTTAATTGCCGGACTGCTGGGGAAGTCCCTGGTCTCATTTTTGAAGTAGGATTATTATTCTTACCTTGCAAGTCTACTGTGAGTGTTGGAGATAGCCTGTGGAGAATTTCTTGTTCGTTGATATATCTTAATAAATTATAGTTTATGTGTATAACTGACATCCTTGAACTATGGAAGCATGCCATATCCAGACCAAAATAAACCCTATGATACATAGATCATAGCTATGTAGGTACCTGTGGGTTTGGTATGGGAGAAGGATCAGGACTGGAAGGGTAACTGAGTACATATGGCAAGAACGCACCATGAAAATGTATCAAGCCTGTCTGGCCTTGGAATACACAGGAAAACATAGGAATTTATGGTAGCTTTCAGAACATTTAGATTAGCACAGAGGGTCTAAACATGTATTTCATGGTGATTAAGTGAAATAATAAATGAAAACTTGCTTAGAATAATTTCCAGTACCCAATTAGAGATGAAGAAAAGTTCATTATTGTTTCTACTAAAGCTTATCATATGCTCCCCGTTCTACTAGATCGTGAGCTTCTCAAGACACAAACTATGTTATAGTAATCTATTTCCCAAGATTTGAGTATAAGGCATGGTGTTTTCTAGGCTCTTATGTAAAAGATAGGGGGAAAAGGAATTGTATCAAGAACAAAAAACACATTGAGGGCACAAAATAAAAATTTTGACACAAATCAGTGTGTGCAATTACATCTACAAGCTTGGAATAGAAGTGAAAGAAATGAACTCCGATTAGTAATAGAAAAGGTGAAATAAGCATGGAAAAAATGAGGATCAAAAATGGTGAAGGACAGGGGATAAAACTGACAGGCAGAAGTGTGGCCTTCTAAGTCTGCATGTTCTAGATGCTGATATTCATGTAACTCAAATCAGAAATATATCAATCATCTCACAAAGATGTTCACTTTCCACGTTCTATGTCTGTGTCTGATGCCTTCAGGATTTAAGTTTCTGTGGTCAGTTTCAGTTTGACATAACGTTTTCATATTCATTGCACTTGCTTTCTAAACCAGGGCTCAACCTATCAGTTAACAGGCACTTATGCCAGCTTGATTCCATTCAAATTACCTGCCTGGTCCCTGTAGACATTTAGTGTTTATACTCTCGCTCTAAATAAGAGCTTCCCAGTGTTTTCCACATCATGGCACACATAGAAAATGACAGCACTTTACTTGTGGAGTCACGGAACTAACGGAAGAAGCTCCTCAGAAATTACCGCCAGAGTTCCAGCTGCCTCAGGCCCCGCCCTCTGCCCTTAGGCTGGGGTAGGCGAACAGGATTTCAGCAGACCTGCAACCAACTAGGGCTATTAACAAAATAGGTCACTCCAGTTGGGAGGCTCTGCTGTCAACTCTCCCCATAAAGAGATACAGAAGGTTTGATATATTTGTTTGTTCAATGTGTAGGGTAGATACCCTTCTAGGCACTGAGATGCAGCAGTGTACAGGACAGAGTCCCTGCCCCCTTCAAACTAGGTTGCTGCTGCTGCTGCTAAGTCGCTTCAGTCGTGTCCGACTCTGTGCGACCCCATGGACTGTAGCCTACCAGGCTTCTCAGTCCATGGGATTCTCCAGGCAATGGGTTGCCTGGAGAATGGGTTGCCATTTCCTTCTCCAATGCATGAAAGTGGAAAGTTAAAGTGAAGTCGCTCAGTCGTGTCTGACTCTTAGCGACTCCGTGGACTGCAGCCTACCAGGCTCCTCCATCCATGGGATTTTCTGGGCAAAAGTACTGGAGTGGGGTGCCATTGCCTTCTCCACACACTAGGTTACAAATGGTTAAATGACCCAGTCAAGTCTACAAGACTCAGGAAGCCAGGGCGAGAATCTGTATCCTCAGACACAACTCAGTTATTGCCAAGGGAAGAAATACTATAAGGTTTATAGTATAAAATTAATTTGTCATTCCATGATGAGGAAAGTGACTGCCAAGCTTTCTAACTTAAACTTTTGTCAAGGCACTTCCTTGACAAAACTGGCTCTGCCTCCACACTTCCAAGGCAGGGGGACCAGGTCCGATCCCCGGTCAGGGAACTAGATCCCACAGGCCACAACTAAAACATCCTCTGTGCTCCAACAATGATCAAAGATCCCACGTGCTGCAACTTAGACCCAGCACAGCCAAATAAATGAATAAAATAATTTTTAAAAAAGCTTGTCTATATGTCCCTATTAACTTGGAATGTGAAGAATTGTTCTTGGTTAAAGTTTACACTTGAAACTTTTATCAGTGAATATGCTCAAAGAAAGGAAAAAAAGATTTTGGGGGTCAGGTTTTCTCTCATACAGGCAAGTTAATATTTTTCCTGTGGGATCTTCAATATCAAATATCTACCATCATGTTTTTGCATGGATAACACTCCTGCTTACCATGGGGTAGTAGAAGAGGGAGGTGATAGATTATCACAAGCATTTCCAGGTGAGAAAGGATCCTTCTATCACTAAGATGAGGCAAGCCTGGCAGAAAGCACATTTAAACTGTTTAAGAAAGTAAAATTTTAATGCACACGATTGCTAATTACAGAGGCATGTTCAGTTTTCATTAAAGTGGGTCCCTAAGGATCTCTACTTGGGAACACTTTGTTAAATGATTTATTCAAATCACTCTATATAATTGAAAATAATAATCTGACTGTCTTTATTTATTCAATGATTCAAACTTTTTCTTAATTTTTTATAATGAGTGGTGATGAATGATAAGATTATATAATTTTTATGTATTGAAGGGTTTTTCATATACTTCTATGTGGGTTCATGTAGATGCCTGTCCATCTAAAAAGCAGTTAATTTGTAAACATAATAACAAAGGGGCAAATATAACCATTCTCACTGACCCTGGATTATGTAGTTCATATTATTTCTATTATTGACACATTTTTATAAATGGTAGCAAGTCCCTTGCTAGAAAGGGTCAAAGGCATGAAATATGACTCAAAGCCCTTAACCATTCCAGACTTTACAGAAATTTGTAATTTACCTAAAAAATTGTCTGATTCTTCAACTACTCTTCAAATATTTAATTGTGATTTTAGTATAATTATGTTGACTTAGACTTCCAGTGTGTAGATTGGAATTTAATGTGTTATAAATACCTCCAGAAGCTAAGCATTTGGATTAGGTAATGATGCATATAATATAACTAATTAAGCACATTTTGGGCTTAATGCTGGATTAAAGTGTTAAACTGCACAGAAGAACAGAACATCAACCCTGTGAAAAATTCACAGTGATAAAAAGGATTTGAAGGATGACCCTTCGGGTTTTTTTGTACCTTAAAATTAGGGCCCATCAGTTTTGAAACAAGGGTGAAGTTCTATCTGTTACCTGCAAGGAGAACAGGATGGTTGTTTTTTGAGCATCTTCCACGAGCCAAGACATGGTGTCAAGATCTCTATCAGAGACTCTCAAATTATACAGTGCCTCTCAGATCAGCTGGGGACCTTGTTACAAAGCAGATTATGACCCAGAAAGTCTGGGGACAATGACACAACTTGACTTGGGCTGTGTACTCAGTTTTCCTCAGTAAGTTCCCATGCAGGGCTGATGCTGATGGTCCTCAGACCACACTTGGAGCAGCAAGCATCTCCACACCATGAGGCAGCATCTTCATTTTACATGTGAGTAGAGGTTGGCAAGAAGGCTGAGTGCTTTGAGCAGCATCTCTCAACTCTGCAGAATATTCAAACTCATAGTGGGATTGATTTTAAAAACCCCAGCTGTTTCTCTTATCCAGTACATTTTTCACATCCCTGGAAGTCAATAAGCTGAAAACAGAGATGACGAGGAAACTCCTTCCAGGGATTTTTAAATACAGTGAAGCTGATTCTTATTTTGGAGAAGAGTTTGAAACGCTTCTCATATCATTTCAATTAGTCTGTCCTTTCTACTTTGCTCTCATGAACATTTCTCCTGCTTCTAATGTGGTTGCTTCCTTTGAGCTGTGCCCTTTACAAAAATAAAAGGAAAAAGAAATAATGACTTGAGAAAATTTGACTGAGGAAATTATGTTATTCTAAAAACCATTTATAGAAAGCATAGAGCATGTGATTTATATTTAACACGACTTAATATTTCCTGACTCCATGGTGCAGTACAAGAGGGTGAAGTATCTGCTATGTTCCCTGCCTAGATTTTCAGTAGCTTTGACGGTTGCCAAGGTAACGATAACTTTGGTTAGCATCAGAGTAAATAAGGATCCAAAAATCCCTGAAATTTCATTTTCTATGTTATCATGTCACTTGGAGTAATAGTAATACAGGCTTTCTCCTTCTGCCCTCATCTTCCAACTAGCTTTTCCTACATTGCTGCATTTAATGATTAGCTTTTCGGGAAAGGACATTACAAACAAGAAGCTTCCAAAATCCTTTAATCTGTTGCAGCCAACAGGTGCAGGAAAGATAGCACTCTGCCCACAAAAGTGCTTCAGTAAATAAACAATGTGCTTTGGGTGCGAAGTTGAGGTAGCAACATATCATAGGAAACAGAAGGGGGAAATGTAGAACCTGTCTGCTGAGTATCATGCTCCAGTGTGAACACACAAAATTAGGCAAATACAATTACAGATCAATAAAAGCCAATTACTCCACTGTTTCTTATAAAATGCAACAGGCAATCAGATGCCATAAAATTCAGTGCAATATGTATAATCCCTTAGATAGGTGAACTATGTTTTTTCTGAGATTTGGTTTGATTTGATTTAGCTTGAGTTTCATACTTACAGCTCTCAAACATCCCTCCTGACAATGCATTGGGTCTGAGAAATACAATCCTGCTACACAGAAGGAACATAGAGAATTTCCTTAACTGTTGTACCAGATTTATCAAATGAGTATATTAATCTTCCCTCCATTAAAAATTAACAATCTTGTAAAAAAAGTTTAGAGAACATAGAAGTACTCAAACCCACCTAGATTGCCCAAACACACTATTTTGATTTCTATTTGTCTTCCTTCCAAGCATTTTAACACCATTAAGATCTTACTATTTACATAATGTTGAAACAGGCTTTTTCAAATATTTTTTAGTGTTTGATCTCTTCTCAAACATGCTTCATGAAAAGCTATTTAACCATTTCCTTCCTTATTGGATATTCACATGATTTCAAAAATGTCCTTATTTTAAGGAAATACTGCATTGACTCATTGACTTTGCATCAAAGGTTAAAGGCTTTCCCTTTTATCATATTTTTCTTTATATATATTGCTAAAGTAGAATTATTAAGCTAACGGGAGTTATTTTAAAAAACAATTTTTTAAAATCCCATGAGTTTTGATTAAACGCATCATATGTGTAGCAAAGTCTTTTTTTTTAATATATGAAAATTGAAGAAGCTGAGAATAATTGTCAAGAGCACACAATTTGCATTCAAATCTATCTAAATTCAAGAGCATGTGAATAGAAAATTTTTAACTTTTCTTCCAGATCTTGCCACATAGATGGTATGACAAGAGTCTAGGACTCTAGGATCTATAACTATTGCAATATGGTCTATTCATTCCATTTTTTAGAGGAAAAAATAAAAGTCAAAAAGGAAAAAGGTTAAACAAGTGGTGAAATCTCCTGTCTCCCAGGTCAGGTGCTATTTCCAACAGCCGGTGCCTCTGGCGTATGCATACAGACTTCAAATGTGGATTTTCTGATCTAACCTTCCACAAACTATTTTGAAAATGCATGCTTTATGTGATTTAGTATTTAAGTTCACTAAGCTTTGATGAGATAAATAGTGCTTTCCTCTTGTCATGATGTCATTACCTACTCAGTGTACTTTTTCTCCTTTATTTAGAAGCATGTCATGTACATTCAATTCTCTAAATCCTATAATAAATGCTTTTTTTAACCTCATGTGTGCTCGACTTCAACCTTTTATCATAAAAGCCTGTTTGTTCACCTTCTGACAGCTCTCCACAGCTCATCACCCTGCCGGCTGCAGCTAAACCATACAATTGTGTGAATTTCAATATATAGAAAAAAGATGAAAGATGGAAAAAAATAATAGATAATGGATCTATGATAAGTCAAAGAATTAACAAAAAGGGTCAAATTACCTGAAATTCAAACTAGAAGACATCAAAGAGGGAAAGCCAAGTACTAAAATAAGAGATAATAGAAGATGATTAGGGGGAAAATGATAATAAAAGAGAGATAATAGTTTGTAACTGGGAAGAGAAATTGTAAAGAACTAGAAATAAATGGGTGAGATAGAATTAAAGGTATAATAATGAGAACTGAAAAATAATAGTGGATGTAGTGAGGGATAAAGCTGTCATATTATCCGACGAAGATGGGAATCGAGGGAACTGTTCCTGTGGGAAGTTTCCAACGCCCTGGTCTAAATTGTTGTATTCAGATATGGAGCAGAGTGTTGGGGATATAAAAGTCAAGTGGGGTAACACAAAAATTATGTAATTATAATGGTGGCAAGCCAGTCCTGTGATTTAAAACAGCAGATCATAAGAAAAATCTTTAGGCTTCTTTTTCCATAAAGAAAAAGCACTCCACTCACAAATCTATATGATTTGTCTCTCAGTTCATCTTATGCAAACGAGATATTCTGGGTCAAAAATATCTTCTTTGGAAGATGGGTCAACTGTGTGCACAGGTGTGAGCATCTTTCACTCAAAACATCTTTCCTAGAATTGTGTGCCCTAAGATTTTTGTTCACGTCTGCCTTCTTAACTATTCCCCTAATGCTATTACTCATGTGCTTTGTTATTTAAAAGTTTAATTTTGACTTGATCTGATTGATCATTTGAGTGCACAGATTTCACAGTACAATTACATTTACAAAATTACCAATGTACTTATAACAAGCAGTAACATAGCCTGAATTTGATTCCCTGTAAATCCCAGAGGTATATAAGTTATTGCTGTTGCTTTATTTGAACATGGACTTTTTCAAAAATAAAAAAGACTTTCAAATATACTATTTTATTATGTGGCTAGGGGCTTACAAATCCATGATGTGAAACCGATCCAGTTGGAATGCACAACTGCATTTGAGCAAGAAACCAAGGCAGTATCCTGGAGACCTTAAACTCTGTCCAGAATAGAATACATCCTTGGCTACAGTATAATGTGCAAGTTGGGGATACAATACTATTATACTCTATAAATAAAGAGATGAATAAATGAGTTAATTAATTACTAAAAGTTTTCACTCCTACCAAAACTAGACTCATTATACAGTTGATACTGTCAATGACACTAAATTATTAAACTTCAGGGAAATCTCTGAGTATTACATATAAGTCCCCACTATAGTCGACATGAGAAATATATTCATCTACCTGTTCTCATCTAACAATCTGATCACAGTTCACAGTGCAAGGCCAAGTTCATTAATGCATTCCTTGTTGACCATATGATATAGGTAGCATTGCATTTGGCTACAGAAGTAATATTATTCATGGAGTAACAATATCAACTTCACTTACCTAAATGGCCTGTAAGGTCGATTTGATTTAATCATATAAACAAAACAGAAAATGCCAAACATAGTTGAAGTCAGCAAGACTTAAAAATAATTCAAGTTTGTAAGAACAAGAGAGTTTACCTATTAACGCCAATAATATTGAATATGTATCTTTAAATGGTGGTCAGTTTAAGATAACTAATCCAAGATGTAACTATTGAAAATGAGGAAGCAAATTCTTTGTTAAAACTTCCAGCTGCTTCCCTATTAGAAATAAATTAAAATTTAGTAATAAAACAGTTAGCTACAAAATATACAAATTACACAAAATCTTTAGATTATGAATAATTCTCATTTAAAAGTATAAAGGAAAGTTACAGCATTGTTAAATATATAGGGTGATTTAAAATAGGACAAAGATGGCATTATAAATAAATGAGTGCAAAATAGACTTTTGAAGATCAATATCTGGAAAATATAAAGCTGGCTTATGCTTTGTTTTTTACTTTGTCTCTTTCTCTACATATAAAAAAATTAAATATACAAATAGTAAAATAAAATGGCATTTTTAAAAATTTCAAGCTGTGGAGACTTTTCTGAACAAGATAAAAATGCCCCAAGTCACAAACGAAACAGTGATAGATTTGACAGCATGGATATTAAAAACCAAGCCAAATAAAATGACTCTGTATAGCCAAAGACATCAGAATCAGCTCTAAAATTCACTTTACAATTAATGGGAGCAGATGAGGAATACAGATTTAATACAGATATAGATGATATAGTTATGAACAGATGTATACAGATGTATATGTGCATACATATAATATATATATAAATATCAGACACACAGTTATTCATAATATAGAAGAGCCCTTAATAGCCACACATCCAAAGAGAAACACATAAAAGACTTTAAACAGAATATTTGAAGGAGAAATATAAACAAATGTCCAATATAAATTTTTAAAAGAAGTATCAGAATCACTGGTAATCAGAAGTCACTCAAATAAAAAATTAAATCTATTAGACTGGTAATAACTAAACCAATTATAGTAACTACAGTTTAGGGAAGTACATGGAAAAACGGACATTTTCATATTCCTGTTGTCAATGTGTCAACTGGTAAAATATGCCTGGATAATAGTTTCCTAGTATGTATCAAGATTTTGATCCAGAATTTCTACTTTTAAAAAATTCTCACTAGAAGATAGCTGATATATCATACAAAAATGCACGACAAGTACGTTTAATATTTATAAAACAAAAACTTGGACACAGCTGAATGCTGATCCATTAAAGAATGGATGAATATAGTAATATTGGGAAAAAACACCTCATGAAGACTTTTAAAAGAATGAATGATGCATATCCATGCTCATTTACACAGAAAAAGTCAGCAAAATGTTTCTGAGGGAATAAAATAGATTGTTTCACAGCAATATTTATAATACTGTCTTTGCAGATAAGTATCTAGAAAGGCTATTTTTAAAATACGTTTTACATTTTATATTGAGTGCTAGAGTTTGAGACATTTTGAAATTTTGTATACTTTAAATTTATACAAGAATAAACACAAAATCTATTTTTGTTTTGTAAAATAATAAATTCAAACCCAATAATAGTATCCACACTCTGCATGACAGTCAAAGAAGTGGAGGTAGGAAGGGCAGGTCTTAGAACAATGAGAGAAGAATTTGTTTTTAAATTTCAAAATTTTTACTTGTCAAAGATTAACATGTTAAAACTACGTCCAAGGAAGAAGAGTCGATTGATTATTCTTAATCAATCAAATAAAGATGTTGAAATAAGATTGTCAAATTAAATACAAAACTGACTGATGCTCTATAGTTCTTAAAATAATAATCTTTGAAATTACTTTTTCTACTGGACAGAATTTACCTGCATCCCTATCAGATGAAAGAAATTTGAAATTTATTAATGTGTAGCTTTATAGAACTTGGGTCCTGGTCATTAGTATACACTAAGTCAAAGTTACCTCTCCATGGACATTATGTGTTCCTCAGGCAGGCTGGTTGGACAATGGTATCACAGGAACTGTGTTTTTGGATAATTTTACTCAATAACATTTTTCAATTTAAAGAGAATGATGTAGGGCATATATGGTGAAATAATCTTGAGCTGAAGTTAGACTCCTCTCCACCCCCGCCCCATTCAGTTTCCCTTTCTTCCTTTGTTTTTTCTTTTAATTTTTGCCTAAAATAAAAAAAATATATATATTATATAGTTCAATTTTGTGGATCGGGAATCTGGGAAAAACTTGGGTCAGTGATTTCTTTTCTATTATACCTGGTACCAAAAGGGTATTCAGCTGGTAGCTGTGCTGTCTGGAAGGTCCAAAGATTTTGTTCACTTGCCTGTCTGAATTAGCTGGACCTTCATTTCTCTATGTACGTATCCCTTCCCTTCTGCTTCTCTTCTAGGGCAGATGCGAGTCAAACTTCTTATATGGCAGCTCCGATCCTCCAGAGACCAAGATGTAATCTGACAGTCCTCTAAACCTGATATTGACACAGCACCATGTATGTCATACTCTATTGGTCAAAGTAGTTACACACCAGCTTAATTCTATCATTACAGTTCAGTCACTCAGTCGTGTCTGACTTTCGCAACACCATGGACTTCAGCAAGCCAGGCTGCCCTGTCCATCACCAACTCCCGGAGTTTACTCAAACTCATGTTCATAGAGTCAGTAATGCCATCCAACCATCTCATCCTCTGTTGTCCCTTTCTCCTCCCGCCTTCAATCTTTCCAAGCATGAGGGTCTTTTCAAATGAGTCAGTTCTTCATATCAGGTGGCCAAAGTATTGGAGTTTCAGCTTTAGCATCAGTCATTCCAATGAATATTCAGACTGATTTCCTTCAGGATGGACTGGTTGGATCTTCTTGCAGTCCAAGAGACTCTCAAGAGTCCTCTCCAACACCACAGTTCGAAAGCATCAATTCTTCAGCACTCAATTTCTTTATACTCCAGCTCTCACATCCACACATGACTACTGGAAAAACCATAGTTTTGACTAGACAGACTTTGTTGGTAAAGTAACGTTTCTGCTTTCTAATATGCTCTCTAGGTTGGTTATAGCTTTCCTTCCAAGGAGTAAGCATCTTTTAATTTCATGGCTGCAGTCACCATCTGCAGTGATTTTGGAGCCCCCCAAAAATAAAGTCTGTCACTCTTGCCACTGTTTCCCCATCTATTTGCCATGAAGTGATGGGACTGGATGCCATGATCTCAGTTTTCTGAATGTTGAATTTTAAGCCAAATTTTTCACTCTCCTCTTTCACTTTCATCAAGAGGCTCTTTAATTCTTCACTTTCTTCCATAAGGTTTATGTCATCTGCATATCTGAGGTTATTGATATTTCTCCCAGCAATCTTGATTCCAGCTTGTGCTTCATCCAGCCCAGCATTTCTCATGATGTACTCTGCAAATAAGTTAAATAAGCAGGGTGACAATATACAGCCTTGACATACTCCTTTCCCTATTTGGAAGCAATGTGTTGTTCCATGTCCAGTTCTAACTGTTGCTTCCTGACCTGCATACAGATTTCTGAAGAGGCAGGTCAGGTGGTCTGGTATTCCCATCTCTTTCAGAATATTCCAAAGCTTTTTGTGATCTACCCAGTCAAAGGCTTCAGAGTAGTCAATGAAGCAGAAGTAGATGTTTTTCCGGAACTCTTGCTTTTTTAATGATCCAGTGGATGTTGGCAATTTGATCTCTGGTTCCTCTGCCTTTTCTAAAACCAGCTTGAACATATGGAAGTTCACAGTTCATGTACTGTTGAAGCCTGGCTTGGAAAATTTTGAGCATTACTTTATTAGCGTGTGAGATGAATGCAATTGTGTGGTAGTCTGAGCATTCTTTGGCATTGCCTTTCTTTGGGATTGGAATGAAAACTGACCTTTTCCAGTTGTGATCACTGCTGAGTTTTCCAAATTTGCTGGCATATTGAGTGCAGCACTTTCACAGCCTCATCTTTTAACATTTGAAATAGTTCAACTGTAATTTCATCATTTCCACTAGCTTTGTTCATAGAGATGCTTCCTAAGGCTCACTTCACTTCACATTCCAGGATGTTTGGTCTAGGTGAGTGATCAAACTATTGTGATATCTGGGTCATGAAGATCTTTTTTGGATAGCTCTTCTGTGTCTTCTTGCCACCTCTTCTTAATATCTTATGCTTCTGTTAGACCCATACCATTTCTGTCCATTATTGTGCCCATCTTTGTATGAAATATTCCCTTGGTATCACTAATTGTCTTGAAGAGATCTCTAGTCTTTCCCATTCTGTTGTTCTCCTTTATTTCTTTGCACTGATCACTCAGGAAGGCTTTCTTTTCTCTCCTTGCTATTCTTCAGAATTCTGCATTCAAATGGGTATATCTTTCCTTTCCTCCTTTGCCTTTAATGTCTCTTCTTTTTTCAGCAATTTGCAAAGCCTCCTCAGCCATTATGCCTTTTTGCATTTCTTTTTCTTGGGGATGGTCTCTATCCCTGCCTCCTGTACAATGTCACAAACCTCTGTCCATAGTTCCTCAGGCACTCTGTGTATCAGATCTAATCCTTTGAATCTATTTATCACTTCTACTTTATAATCAAAAGGGATTTGATTTAGGTCATACCTTAATGGTCTAGTGGTTTTCCCCACTTTCTTCAATTTAAGTCTGAATTTGGCAATAAGGTGTTCATGATCTGAGCTGCAGTCAGCTCCCAGTCTTGGTTTTGCTGACTTTATAGAGCTTCTCTATCCCTGACTGCAAAGACTATAATCAATCTGAATTTGGTATTGATCATCTGGTGATGTCCATGTGTAGAGTCTTCTCTTGTGTTGTTGGAAGAGGGTGTTTGCTATGACCAGTGCATTTTCTTGGCAAAACTCTATTAGTTTTTGCCCTGCTTCATTCCATATTCCAAGGCCAAATTTGCCTGTTACTCCAAGTATTTCTTGACTTCCTACTACTTTTGCATTCCAGTCCCCTATAATGAAAAGGACATCTTTTTTGGCTGTTAGTTCTAGAAGGTCTGGTAGGTCTTCATAGAACCGTTCAACATCAGCTTCTTCAGCATTACTGGTTGGGGCATAGACTTGGATTACTGTGATAGCGAATGGTTTGCCTTGTAAACGAACAGACATCATTCTGTTGTTTTTGAGACTGCATCCAAGTACTGCATTACAGACTCTTTTGTTGACTGTGATGGCTACTCCATTTCTTCTAAGGGATTTTTACCAACAGTAGTAGATATAACGGCCATCTGAGTTAAATTCACCCATTACAGTCCATTTTAATTCACTGATTCCTAAAATGTGGATATTTACTCTTGATATCTCCTATTTGACCACTTCCAATTTGTCTTGATTCATGGACCTAACATTCCAGGTTCCTATGCAGTACTGCTCTTTAAAGCATCAGACTTACTTCTATCGCCAGTCACATCCACAACTGGGTGTCATTTTTGCTTTGGCTCCATCTCTTCATTCTTTCTGGAGTTATTTCTCCACTGTTCTCCAGGAGCATACTAGGCACCTATCAACCTGGGGAGTTCATCTTTCAGCATCCTATCATTTTGCTTTTTCATACTGTTCATGGGGTTCTGAAAGCAAGAATACTGAAGTGGTTTGCCATTCCCTTCTCCAGTGGACCACGTTTTATCAGAACTCTCCACCATGACCCGTCCATCTTCAGTGGACCTACATGGCATGGCTCATTGTTTCATTGAGTTAGACAAGGCTGTGGTCCATGCGATCAGATTGGTTAGTTTTCTGTGATTGTGATTTTCATTCTTTCTCCCCTCTGATGAAGAAGGATAAGAGGCTTATGGAAGCTTCCTGATGGGAGAGACTGACTGAGGGGGAAACTGGGTCTTGTTTTGATGGGCGGGGCCATGGTCAGTAAATCTTTAATCCAATATTCTGTTGATGGGCAGGGCTGTGTTCCCTCCCTCTTATTTGACCTGAGGCCAAACTAATGAAGATAAGGGAGATCTTCTTCAACAGGTCCCATTCATGCACTGCTGCACTCAGTGCCCCCAACCCTGTAGCAGGTCACTGCTGACCCACGCCTCTGCCAAAGACTCCTGGACACTCACGGGCAAGTCTGATTAAGCCTCTTGTGGGGTCACTGCTCTTTTTGTCTGGGTCCTGGTGCACACAAGGTTTTATTTGTGCTCTCCAAGAGTGTGTTTCCCAGTCCTGTGTAAGTTCTGGTGGCAATATGGTGGGGTTAATGGAGACATCCTCCAAGAAGGCTTATGCCATACCCAGGAGGTCTGCTGCACCCAAAGCCCCTGCCCCTGCAGCAGTCCACTACTGACCCATACCTCTGCAGGAGACACTCAAACATGGTTCTGGCTGAATCTCTGTGGGGTCCTTGGGTGCTGGTGCGCACAAGGTTTGTTTGAGACCTCCAAGGGTCTCTGGTGGGTATGCAGTTTGATTCTAAATGCAGTTTTGCCTCTCCATTCTTGCTGAGGCTTCTCCTTTGCCTTTGGACATGGGGTATCTTTTTTTGGTGGGATCCAACATTCTGTCAATGGTTGTTCAGCAACGAGGTGTAATTTTGGAGTTCTCATGCTCATCTCCTGCTGCCTAATTTTAAGGGGGAGAAAAATAGACTTCTCTCTCCATGGAAGGAGTGTTGAAGAATTTAGATTCATCTCTAATTCACAAGAAAAAAAATCTGAGCTCCACACCCAATATGTGATATGTTTCTCCTTCCAAGGAAAGAGTCAAAACCCATTTTGGATGCAGAAGTGCCTAATAGAGATAAATCAATAAGGGTTAAACAAGGCATATACAGTACAGTTAATATTAATCTTTATGTTAACAAGATCAGCTAAAAGACAATATAAATTGATTTATTAACTATGAGATAATTTAGTCTCTAAGTATTAGACACCATCTTCTTGTTCCTTACCAAACCTGATGACTAAAAAGCCATAGCTGAAGCATGCTAATATTTCTCAGATGCTATTCCTGCATGGAATGCCATTTTAGAAATTAGATTTTAAATTTAAAAGGGGCTTAACTTAATCTTTCTCATACAAAAAGAGTGAATTGTTCAGGCTATATATTTATAATTATTATAATGTCAGTGAATATGCACTTATTTTCTTAATTCTTAGATTGGCAGTGCTGTCAAAAATTATCATTTGGTATTACAATGGCGGAAAGAGTATTTTATTCTGGTACACACTTGTCTTCAGAGCTACAGAGATCTGTGTTTAACTTTTAGTTTATTTATAAAGAGCTTATTCAGAGTCCCCACTACTGCATTCTTCAGAATGTATATCAAGAGCCTCAAATGAATACACTGTCAAACACAGAGTTTGCCTGGCCTTGATCTGGGGTTCAGAGGACACTGGAGTCATATAGCTGAAGTGCCCTGGCCTAACATGGATACCTCTATATTCAGGTGAGAGGAGTATGGGCTAAGGCCTTGCCTTTTCCTTCACGTGTAGCATGGTGAAGAAGATAAACATGTGGTATGAGGTCAGGATCAAGACAAGCAGGAATAGCAGTAGAATACTTGTGACCAACAGGACCATCTCATATACAGTGGGATTTTCACAGGAGAGATTGAGGAGACCTCACAGAGTTAAGTGGCTAATATTCCTGGCTTTAGATGGAGAAATGCAAAATGTAGATGGTATGGGCCAAGGAAGAAAGCTATCCTCTAATACAAGACCCTACTGCCATTTGTTGGAAAACCTGATAACTTATGAAGGCTGTGTGCCCTAAAGCAGATAACCACATTAAGGTCAGAAGCCATGTGAATGAGGACACATTTGAATATTCCAAGGGTCAAGAAGAAAAAAAATCTGAGCTCCACACCCAATATGTGATATGTTTCTCCTTCCAAGGAAAGAGTCAAAACCCATTTTGGATGCAGAAGTGCCTAATAGAGATAAATCAACAAGGGTTAAACAAGGCATATACAGAATTGTGAAGTCAAGAATCTCTTCAAATCAAGACAATAGATATCCCTCTGGAGCAAGACTTATGGAGCTGGGAAAGACATTTTCCATACTGGTTAAGACTCCCAGGAGAATAAAGTCTGAAACAAAGATTAATTTTCATTTTTTAAAACTTTAGATTTATTCTTACAGCTCATGTAGTTACCATTTGTGAAGTTCTTAATTGTTTTGTGCTAGTCTATAATAGGTGGGGAAACGGTGGAAACAGTGTCGACTTTATTTTTGGGGGCTCCAAAATCACTGCAGATGGTGACTGCAGCCATGAAATTAAAAGACACTTACTCCTTGGAAGAAAAGTTATGACCAACCTAGATAGCATATTGAAAAGCAGAGACATTACTTTGCCAACAAAGGTCCGTCTAGTGAAGGCTATGGTTTTTCCAGTAGTCATGTATGGATGTGAGAGTTGGACTGTGAAGAAGGCTGAGCACTGAAGAACTGATGCTTTTGTGATGTTGGAGAAGACTCTTGAGAGTCCCTTGGACTGCAAGGAGATCCAACCAGTCCATCCTAAAGGAAATCAGCCCTGGGTGTTCTTTGGAAGAAATGATGCAAAAGCTGAAACTCCAATACTTTGGCCACCTCATGCGAAGAGTTGACTCATTGGAAAAGACTCTGATGCTGGGAGGGTTTGGGGGCAGGAGGAGAAGGGGACGACAGAGGATGAGATGGCTGGATGGCATCACCGACTCGACGGACATGAGTTTGAGTGAACTCCGGGAGTTGGTGATGGACAGGGAGGCCTGGTATGCTATGATTCATGGGGTCGCAAAGAGTCAGACACAACTGAGTGACTGAACTGAACTGAACTGAGTCTATATTTTCATAAGGTATAATTTTCCTTCTGCCTGAATTATCTTTAATATTTCTTATAATATGTGTCTTCTAGAAATTAATTCTTTCAACTTCTGTGTGGCTGAAAAGTCTTTATTTTGCATTTGTTTTTGAGATATTTCAACAAGTATAGAAATTTAGGTTTAAGTACTTAAAAGATGCTGCTTCAGTGTCTTCTTGCTTGCAATTTCTGTGAAAAAAAAATATTTTGTCTTCTTTTTCTCTTTTTCTGTTCTTCCAAATATAATACGTCTTGCATCTCTGGACACTTTCATGACGTTTTCTTTGCGATGGGCTTTAAATAATTTGATCACAGTGTATGCACTAATGAGGATTCTCCAGAGAAACAGAATCAATAGAACATATATAAAAAGAGATTTATTATAAGGAATTGACTAACATGATTACACAGCCTTACAAATCCCCAGATCTGCAGGGTGACTCAGCAAGCTGGAGACCCAGGAAGAGTCAATGTTTCAGTTTGTGTCCAAGGGCAGGAAAAAGCAAAGTTCTAATAAGAAGACAGTAGGCAGGATGAATTCTCCCTTATGTTCTATTTAGGCCTTTAACTGATTGGATATGACCCACCTACATTAGACAGGACAATTTGCCTTACTCAATTTACAATTTAAATATTAATATCATCTAAAAATACCCTCACAGAAACACCCAGAATATGTTTTACCAGATATCTGAAAATTGACCACCGCAATGTGCTCTAGCGTAGTTTTCTTCATTTTTCTTGTGCTTGGGGTTCATTAAGCATTTTGGATCTCTAAGTTTATAGCTTTCAGGAATTTGGAACATTGCTGGCCATTTTTCTTCAAAGATTATTTTGTGCCTACTCCTTCAGAGACTCCATTCACAGATACAGATTACCGATACCCTTTTCATTTCTTAAACTTCTTTTTTTTTCCCCTCTGTGTTTAATTTTGGATAATTTATATTGCTTCATCTTCATATTTACTAATATTTTATTTTACAGTGTCTAAAGTTATTAATCTCATCTAGCACATTGTTCATCTCACACAATGGATTTTTCATTTTTTAAAGTTTGATTTGTCTTTTTTGTGTTTCCCATGTCTCTGCTTAATTTTTTAAACATAAGAATATAGTTATAACACTTTAACGTCCTTATGAGCTAATTCTAACATCTAACTCAGAAATAGAATGATTTCAATTGATATTTCTCCACATTATGATTCATATTTTCTTGCATATCAATCATTGATGAGATTGATTTTGTGAGCTTTACCTTGTTAGATGCTAGATTTTATCATATTCCTACATAACAGTTCTTTGTTTTGGGATGCATTTAAGTTTCTTGGAAGCTGTTTGATCCCTTTGGGTCTTACTTTAAAATTTTAGACTAGATATGAGCAGCATTTAGTCTAAAATAAAATATTTTCCACTATTAAGGCAAGACCCCTCTGGGCATTTCTCCAATGCTCCATAAATCATGAGGTCTTGTAGTCTGTCTGGGGGTAATAGGGACTATGTCCATTCTTATATGAGTGCAGAGAATTCTCTTCTTTAATTTGTTCAACTGGTTCTGTCCCTGAGCTTGGGTAGTTTCCTTATAGGATTGTACTGTAAGTACTCTGCCCTGTGCTCAAGTAAAACATTTTGTGTATATTTCTGGAGTTCTTTCTCCATGCACTTCCTTTCATAATAGTATGGCTTGAGAATTTTAACTTTCTTTGTCTCCACAGATATTCAGATCACTTCCTCAACTCAAGAATCTTAAAGATTCTCCTTTTGAGTTACCCTTCCCTGTGCTATGACTTGAAACAATCTTTGGGTATTAAGATGGGGCAACCACCTAATTATCTTCCTACATCTTCCTACATTCTTCTCTATTAACTGTGCTCCAATATCTTATAAATCATTGTTTTATGTATTTCCTTTCTATTTTTTAGGGGGGTGAGGTCAGATAGACAGATCTAATCCTGTTACTCTCTCCTTGCCTAGAAGCAGAAGTAATTTGTGAAAATATTTAATGATGATGTTACAGAGAGGGTGGTCATAGAGATTTTTGTAGTCTTTTAAAAAGTAAAATAAATTAAGCATTATGTGTTGAAAGTTCCCTTGAAAGATATGATTATGTTGCTATGATGATGGTATTAAAAATGGCAAGATATTGCAGAAGATAATATAATGCAGAGAAAAGGGCTTGGCTTAGGTATGTTTCAGGGAATTTTATACTCTCTGAGTCAGCCTTAAGACAGTAGAATAATTTTTTACCTTTTTTTTGGTAATGGGCACTATCATGTCAATAAAATACATTAAAATTCTGTCAGCCAGACTGGCCTCAGCCGTCTTCCTATCATATCCCAACCTCATAAGGTATTAGAAACTTGCAAGTACAAGAGGCAAAATGGTAGATAGTAACTATCATATCTGCACATACACCACTCCCACTTTTTCTGCAGGGCCTTTACATCACAAAAGATGCAGTGGTAGGATTATACAGAAGCTTTGAAGTCTATTTCCTGGGAGTTTGAATATATATCCCCTCTTCTACTCACTAGAACTTCTGAGGTGTGAAGAGAGAAATTTAGGTCACACAGATGCAGAATGTGTCAAAAACAGTGGAATAGACAAGAGAAAAACAAAAACCTAGAAACCTGCTTGTGCAACATCTCAGTCTCAGCACTTATAAAACAATGTTAGTATCATTGAATAGAGTATACAAATGCAAAGTAAGTAATTTTTTGTTTGTGCTCCTCCATAAGAGCAAAAGGAATTCTCATTAAAAATACATGATGCTTTAAACTTGTAATCACTTTCTAAAATCCAGATGCATATTAGAATGATCTTGGAATTTTTTTTTAAATATAAAAATCCAGGTATTCTTTTTCTCTCCAAAGTTCCATACGTGTTTCTCATGAGCATCCATGTTTAAAAAAAATGAACTATATGATGATTTTTTTACTTTTATCTAGTTTGTTTCACTTTTTCTATTTCATATTCAATGTTCCCATTTAATTTAGTTTATCTTTTCCAATTTCTCCATCTCTTTTTTGTTGTTCTTTTTCAAGCCTTTATCAAGTATAGTAGAAAATTTTTATATATGCATGTATAAATATAATATGAATAACATATATTTTAGATAACATGAATTTTTGCCTAGCTAGAAAATTTATGACATTTTGATTCCACTTGTTTGACTTAGTATGAATAGAATGTTAGATTTCTAATTTATATTCACTCAAAACTTTGATAGAGTTTAATGTATTTTGGTATCTTATATTACTGTTAAAAGACCACAATGTTTATTATCTTAGTGATTTTAAAAAATCTGAATGAGCCTTGAAACTTCTAATCCAATTTTGAGAACATAAAGAAACACTATGTAGTTAAAATAAAAAAAAAATAACATACGGTACAGTATTATTAACTAAAACACAGATTTTGTCCAAATTTCATAAAATTTTATGCTAAATGTCCATTATTTGTTTTCATACCTTATTCAGGATTCCACACTGTACATAGCTGCATTGGGCAACTTCAGCCACATGCAACAATTTTTTTTTATTTTTAAACTTTACAATATTGTATTGGTTTTGCCAAATATCAAAATAAATCCGCCACAGGTATACATGTGTTCCCCATCCTGAACCCTCCTTCCTCCTCCCTCCCCATACCATCCCTCTGGGTTGTCCCAGTGCACCAGCCCCAAGCATCCAGTATTGTGCGTAGAGCCTGGACTAGCAACTCGTTTCATATATGATATTATACGTATTTCAATGCCATTCTCCCATATCATCCCATCCTCTCCCTCTCCCACAGAGTCCAAAAGACTGTTCTACACATCAGTGTCTCTTTTGCTGTCTCGTACACAGGGTTATTGTTACCATTTTTCTAAATTCCATATATATGCATTAGTATACTGTATTGGTGTTTTTCTTTCTGGCTTACTTCACTTTGTATAATAGGCTCCAGTTTCATCCACCTCATTAGTACTGGTTCAAATGTATTCTTTTTAATGGCTGAGTAATACTCCATTGTGTATATGTACCACAGCTTGCTTATCCATTCATCTGCTGATGGACATCTAGGTTGCTTTCATGTCCTGGCTATTATAAACAGTGCGGTGATGAACATTGGGGTACACGTGTCTCTTTCCCTTCTGGTTTCCTCAGTGTGTATGCCCAGCAGTGGGATTGCTGGATCATAAGGCAGTTCTATTTCCAGTTTTTTAAGGAATCTCCACACTGTTCTCCATAGTGGCTGTACTAGTTTGCATTCCCACCAACAGTGTAAGAGGGTTACCAATCAAAAAATGGGCCAAAGAACTAAATAGACATTTCTCCAAAGAAGACATACAGATGGCTAACAAACACATGAAAAGATGCTCAACATCACTCATTATCAGAGAAATGCAAATCAAAACCACTATGAGGTACCATTTCATGCCAGTCAGAATGGCTGCGATCCAAAAGTCTACAAGCAGTAAATGCTGGAGAGGGTGTGGAGAAAAGGGAACCCTCTTACATATGCAACAAATTATGGTAAATTCTCTTTTCATTTTTATTCTGTTAGAAATATTTCCTAATGTTCCTTGTTATGGCTTCTTAGATATACCCATCATTTAAAAGTGGACACTTAATTTGCAAATGCATAGGGTTTTTTAAGTATCTTTATTATTAATTTCTTATTTTGATATTAATTTCCCATTTAAATGTTTTGTTCTCTGCAATCACCCTCTATGTTTTATCAGTCTTCTAACTTTATTGAGGTTTTCAATGGCTAAGTCAAAGATCTCTCTTGGTAAATGTCACATTGCACTTGAAAATATGTGGGTTATTTTTAAATATCTTTTGATATTGATTTCTAATATAATTCCAAAGTGATAAGAGAATAGACTGTGTGATTTCAATACCTTTATATCGTGAAACTTTTGCATCTTATTTAATATTCCTGGATATGTTCTAGTGTCTGCTAGTTTATAGTCTATGGGAGCTTGAATATAACTTGTACCCAGCTGCTGTGTGAAAATTGTATAAATCTTAATTATGTTGAATTGGTTCATGGTGCTTTTCAGGTCTGCTATATCATTTTACCTTTCTGTACATTCCTTCTACTGATTTTTGGGAGTTTGATATTGAAACTCCAACTAAAAATATTAATTTACATACTTAAAAATAATTATAATATATACTGGAACTATATGTAACTTTGTTCTGTATTTTCCAAGTCTCCTGTAAATGTGTTATCAAACTTACATACTTTTAAAAATAAAAAATACACATGAAGCTTTGAATTCACTGAATTATCATGAGAACATAGAAGGAAGGCTCTTATGGGATTGCTTTTAACTGTGGGACATGGAGTAAAAATCAAAGATATTTCAGGCCAGTGCCTTTATACAGGCATTAAAGCCATTTGTAAAAGTTTCCTTTATATTCTTGATTGAGTTTGGGCTCAATTCATTTATCGATGAGTAAGTCAAACCAAATCAAGTCAACCAGCTTCCCTATATTCTTTCTTTCTTTCCTTAATTTTTACTTTCTTCTTTTTTTGGAGCAACAGAAGTTAGGTTAGCAAGCCGTTTATTTGTTTAAAATACTCATTCATCAATCCACAATGTAGATGTAAAAACAACACAGACTGAGGGCCTTTATCCAATCTAACGTAGTCAACGCTGATCTTCATGCCATAAACATAATAGCTTACAGCACTCATACTGTGTTTATGTGCTATGGACTGAGTGTTTTTATTTTGGAAATTCATATATTGAAGATCTAGACCCCAGTGTGATGATAATATGAAGGTAATTGGGAGGTAACAAAGTCATGCTTTTCTTGTAGGCATGTATGGATGTGAGAGTTGGACTCTAAAGAAAGCTGAGTGCCCAAGAATTGATGTTTTTGAACTGTGGTTTTGAAAAAGACTCTTGAGAGTCCCTTGGACTGCAAGGCGATCAAACCAGTCAGTTCTAAAGGTAATCAGTCCTGAATATTCATTGGAAGGACTGATGCTGAAGCTGAAGCTGCAGTACTTTGGCCACCTAATGTGAAGAACTGACTCGTTGGGAAAGACCCTGATGTTGGGAAAGATTGAAGGCAGGAGAAGAAAAGGACGACAGAGGATGAAAGGGTTGGATGGCATCATTGACTAGATGGACATGAGTTTCAGCAAGCTCCAGGAGTTAGTGATGGACAGGGAATCCCGGTGTGTTGCAGTTAATAGTGTCACAAAGAGTCGGACAGGACTGAGAGACTGAACTGAACTGAACTGAGGTCGTGAGGGTCTCATCTTCATGAATGCGATTAGTGCACTTACAAAATAGAAACACTAAAAGAGATGATCTCTGTCTCTACCACACGAGGATACAGCAAAAGGAAACCATGTACAACCAGAAAGAAGGCTTTCTCCAGACACCAAATCATCTGACAACGTATCTTGGACTTTCCCATCTCTAGAACTGTGGGTAATAAATATTTGTTGTTTAAGCCACCCAGACTATGGTAATATGTTATAGCAGTCCACACGGACCAAGACTGTGTGTGTGTTTGTGTGTGTGTGTGATAAAGAAACAAAGAGAGAGGGGAAAAAAATGGACTGAGTAGACAATTTTTGAGTCCCAATGCAAAATGAAAATGCATACCTTCTCCAAAAATTATTAAAAATTTCAAGACAGCAACATCAGACCATTAAACAAAGCATGGGGGCCCTGTGAGACTGCACAGGTAGCATGTTCAAAAATCTAGCCCTAGTGTGAGACTATGGTGACTGTGACCAATGCAGCAAGAGTAACTGTACTAAACAAGAGTACTATACCAAAACATATAGATGCAAAAATAAATCTATCTGGACTATACCATACTGCCCCACCAGTTTTTTTTTTTTCTCAAAAAAAATAATATCTTCCTAATTTTGTCAGTCCTAACCATATAGACAAATTGATGAGAAAGAAAATCATGCAAAAATTAATACTTAAAAAATATGATGAAGAAATTATTCATAAAGTATTAAATGGTACTAGGTCATCTTTTCTTCAGCAATGGCTTGAAATGAAATTGTAATAAAAGCAGCAAAACAAGTTGGATTTAAAGGACATGCAGGATTGTGCAATTACTTCTGCAGCTGATGAAATGTAAATGCTTAAATCTTACAAAATAATTACAAGGCAATTATGGAAAGAAGGTCTGTTTTGTTCACTCAATTCAGGTACTATGGAAAAAGTTAGTGTGTCAAACTATTAACTTTGAGTAATTTAATCACCATCCTGAAAGCTAAAATAAGATATTCTGGTGTCTTGCCAAAGGGGAAAAATAAAGCCTGCAGCAACTACAATTCTTTTCGATTTCTTTGTCGAGAACCAAGCAACTCTCTTGTAACAGTTACTTTCCATGGTTAGATAAGACAGATAGATAAATGCAATATTGCCAATGCAAGTAGGTAAATCTTTGTTTCTTAAAGCTGATTCTTAAGATAAATACTTGCCTCATCTTCTAGTGAAGGATAATATTACTTAAACCTGTTGAAAATCAAGCTAGGAGAAGAAGGCCAATCACTTCAAACTGTTATCAAATTAAATATGTGATAATCCTAAACTTTGAAATTACTTTATGATTATTAGCAGGATTAATATGATTTGGGAAAATGTCATCTTGATTCTTCCACAGAAAACTACCTACATGAGAAGTTTTCAATTTGCTAAGATTTACACATCTCTTCCTAAATTGTATATGCTATGTCAAAGGAAAGACTCATTTTGGCTTAGTGCTGTCTCTCAGTGTATCCTTTTTTATGATTATAGCAGATAATTGGGAAGAATTTTTGTGTGTGTGAGTATGAAATCTTTTATGGTTTCTAATTGGCTTTAACTTATGAAACATGGAGATTAAACATAAATGTCAATAGTTTCTGACAATTTAGGACATGGGTAACCTTATGAAAGATATACTTTAGTTTCTTCAACTAGTTTAATATCAACTTGATAGGATTTTGATGAAAAATAAGACATCATGCAAAATGCAGGGCTGGATTAAGCTCAAGCTGGAATCAAGATTGCCAGGAAAAATGTCAATAACCTCAGATATGCAGATGATACCACCTGAATGGCAGAAAGCGAAGAGGAACTAAAGAGTCTCTTGATAAAGGTGAAAAGGGAGAGTGAAAAAGCTGGCTTAAAACTCAACATTCAAAAAACTAAGATCATGGCATCTGGTCCCATCACTTCAAGGTAAATAGATGGGGGAAAAATGGAAACCATGACAGAGTTTATTTTCTTGGACTTCAAAATCACTGCAGATGGTAACTACAGCCATGATATTAAAAGATGCTTGCTCCTTGGAAGAAAAGCTATGGCAAACTTAGACCACATACTAAAAAGCAGAGACTTCACTTTGCTGACAAAGGTCCATACAGCCAAAGCTATGGTTTTTCCAGTAGTCATGTACAGGTGTGGGAGCTGGTCTGTGAGGAAGCCTGAATGCTGAAGAATTGATGCTTTCAAACTGTGATGCTGGAGAGGACTCTTGAGAGTCACTTGAACAGCAAGGAGATCAAACTAGTCAATCCTAAAGGAAATCAGTTCTGAATATTCATTGGATTGCTGCTGAAGCTGAAGCTCCAATATGTTGGCCACCTGATGCAAAGAGCTGACTCACTGGAAAAGACCCTGATGCAGGAAAGATTTAAGAGCAGGAGGAGAAGGGGGCAACAAGGGTGAGATGGTTGGATGGCATCCATTGACATAATGGACAATTAGAGTGAGCAAACTCTGGGAGATAGTGAAGGAAAGGGAAGCCTGGTATGCTGCAGTCCAGGGAGTCACAAAGAGTCAGACATAACTGAGTGACTAAACAAGAAGATTGCTTAATTAAAAAAAAACCAAACTAACTCTTAAAAGATCTATAATACTGTCCAAGTTTTATAAACATCACTGCTGTTTCTATTTCTCAGAAGTGGAATAAATTGACTTTTTTCTTAATATACAATTCAGTTCATTCATTCAGTCCTGTCTGACTCTTTGCAACCCCATGAACTGTAGCACACCAGGCCTCCCTGTCCATCACCAACTCCCGGAGTCCACCCAAACCCATGTCCACTGTGTCGGTGATACCATCCAGCCATCTCATCCTCTGTTGTCCCCTTCTCCTCCTGCCCTCAGTCTTTCCCAGCATCAGGGTCTTTTCAAATGAGTCAACTCTTTGCATGAGGTGGCCAAAGTATTGGAGTTTCAGCTTCAACATCATTCCTTCCAATGAACACCCAGGACTGATCTCCTTTAGGATGGACTGGTTGGATCTCCTTGCAGTCCAAGGGACTCTCAAGAGTCTTCTCCAAAGCACAGTTCAAAAGCATCAATTCTTCGGTGCTCAGCTTTCTTTATAGTCCAACTCTCACATCCATACATGACTACTGGAAAAACCATAGCCTTGACTAGACAGAACTTTGTTGACAAAGTGATGTCTCTGCTTTTTAATATGCTGTATTGGTTGGTCATAACTTTCCTTCCAAGGAATAAGGTCTTCTAATTTCATGGCTGCAATCACCATCTGCAGTGATTTTGGAGCCCAGAAAAATAAAGTATAAATATACAAATACAGGGGGAGCCTGGTGGGCTGCCGTCTATGGGGTCACACAGTCGGACATGACTGAAGCAACTTAGCAGTAGCAGCATACAATTTATTAGTTATTTCTATGTCTATATTAATTATGCTATGGACTTACTCTTCTTAAGACCTATAATACTACATTCTGCTGGTAGCATGCATACATGTTATATATTTACATGCATTTCTTATCACAATCATGAAAGGCTTAAAAGGAAAAATAATTTCCCACATGCTTGGGAGAAAATACTAGACATTCAAGCATAAAACTCTGGGTATCTTTACCAACAAATGTTATTTGAATTAAACCACTTTTCCAAAAAATATTTATAAACCCTTTTGAAAATATGACTTACATGGTGTAATAGTGGCAAAATCCATAATCTGTAGATTAATCCACATTTATCTTAATTTGAATTGGTGTCATGAAACCTCCAGAGAAAACATGGCCATGGGAAAAAAAAATTGGCCAGGGAATAATAAACATTAATACAATATGTTTTAAGATGAAAGATTTTAGCTACAATTATGGTGTATGTTCCAATTCTTTGCACTTAAAATAGCCAAAGCAATTTACCTGGCAGAACTGAACTGAACAATTAGAATTTTTTGAAGGTTTGTGCCTTTTGAGGAAGTTGAATGATTTCAGGCACACTGGTTGAAGCATTTTACATTTTCTTTGGGAAAGAGCTGAAATCCACAAACAGATATCTCTTCAGGAAGTAGTGCTGGATGAGAAAACCTCAACAGGAATTAAAAAACTACTCAGGCAAATCTGGCCTTGGAGTATAGAATGAAGCAGGGCAAAAGCTAAAAGAATTTTGCCAAGAGAATGCACTGGTCATAACAAGCACCCTCTTTCAACAACACAAGAGAAGACTCTACACATGGACATCACCAGATGGTCAACATTGAAATCAGATTGATTATATTATTTGCAGCCAAAGATGGAGAAGCTCTATACAGTCAGCAAAAACAAGACCAGGAGCTGACTGTGGCTCAGATCATGAGCTCCTTATTGCCAAATTCAGACTGAAATTGAAGAAAGTGGAGAAAACCACTAGACCATTCAGGTATGACCTAAATCAAATTTCTTATGATTATACAGTGGAAGTGAGAAATAGATTTAAGGGACTAGATCTGATAAGACAGAGTGCCTGATGAACTATGGAACGAGGTTTGTGACATTGTACAGGAGACAGGGATCAAGACCATCCCCAAGAAAAAGAAATGCAAAAAAGGAAAATGGTTGTCTGAGGAGGCCTTACATTTAGCTGTGTAAAGAAGAGAAGCAAAAAGCAAAGGAGAAAAGGAAAGAGATACCCATTTGAATGCACAGTTCCAAAGAATAGCAAGGAGAAATAAGAAAGCCTTCCTGAGTGATCAATGCAAAGAAATAGAGGAAAACAATAGAATGGGAAAGAGATCTCTTCTTAGATATCTCTTCAAGAAAATTAGAGATACCAAGGAAATATTTATGCCAAGATGAGCTCAATAAAGGACAGAAATGGTATGGACCGAAAAGAAACAGAAGATATCAAGAAGAGGTGGCAAGAATACACAGAAGAACTGTACAAAGATCTTCACAACCCAGATAATCACGATGGTGTGATCACTCACCTAGAGCCAGACATCGTGGAATGTGAACTCAAGTGGACCTTAGGAAGCATCACTACGAACAAAGCTAGTGGAAGTGATGGAATTCCAGTTGAGCTATTTCAAATCTTAAAAGATGATGCTATGAAAGTGCTGCACTCAATAAGCCAGTAAATTTGGAAACTCAGCAGTGGCCACAGGATGGGAAAAGGTCAGTTTTCATCCTAATCCCAAAGAAAGGCAATGCCAAAGAATGCTCAAACTACCCCACAATTGCACTCATCTCACATGCTAGTAAAGTAATGCTCAAAACTCTCCAAGCCAGGCTTCAGCAATGCGTGAACCATGAATTTCCAGATGTTCAAGCTGGATTTAGGAAAGGCAGAGGAACCAGAGATCAAATTGCCAACATCTGCTGGATCATGGAAAAAGCAAGACAGTTCCAGAAAAACATCTATTTCTGCTTTATTGACTGTGCCAAAGTCTTTGACTGTGTGGATCACAATAAACTGTGGAAAATTCTGAAAGAGATGGGACTACCAGACCACCTGACCTGCCTCCTAAGAAATCTCTATGCAGGCCAAGAAGCAACAGTTAGAACTGGTCATGGAACAACAGACTGGTTCCAAATAGGGAAAGGAGTATGTCAAGGTTGTATATTGTCACCCTGCTTATTTAATTTATATGCATAGTACATCTTGAGAAATGCTGGGCTGGATGAAGCACAAGCTGGAATCAAGATTGCTGGGAAAATATCAGTAACCTCAGATATGCAGATGACACCAACCTTATGGCAGAAAGTGAAGAAGAACTAAAGAGCCTCTTGATGAAAGTGAAAGAGGAAAGTGAAAAAGTTGGCTTAAAGCTTAACATTCAAAAAACTAAGATCATGGCATCCAGTCCCATCACTTTATGGCAAATAGGTGGGGAAACAGTGACAGACTTTATATTTGGGGGCCCCAAAATCACTGCAGATGGTGACTGTAGCCATGAAATTTAAAGATGCTTACACCTTGGCAGGAAAGTTATGACCAACTGACACAGCATATTAAAAAGCAGAGACATTACTTTGCCAACAAAGGTCCATCTAGTCAAGTCTATGGTTTTTCCAGTAGTCGTGTATGGATGTGAGAGTTGGACTATAAAGAAAGCTGAATGCTGAAGAATTGATGCTTTTAACTGGTGTTGGAGAAAATTCTTGAGAGTTCTTGGACAGCAGGGAGATCCAACAAGTCCATCCTAAAGGAAATTAGTCCTGAATATTCATTGGAAGGACTCATGCTGAAGCTGAAACTCCAATACTTTGGCCACCTTCTGCAAAGAACCAACTCATTGGAAAAGACCCTGATGCTGGGGAAGATTGAAGGTGGGAGAAGAAGGGGACAACAGAGGATGAGATGGTTGGATGGTATCACCGACTCGATGGACATGAGTTTGGGTAAACTCTGGGAGTTGGTGATGGACAGGGAGGCCTATCGTCCTGCAGTCCATGGGGTCGCAAAGAGTCGGACACGAGTGACTCTTTTTCAGTCACACGAGTGACTGAACTGAACGGAGATGGTTACCAAAGACAAATCTGAGAGATTAAAAATCCAGGAGGATCAACTCATAGAGGAGCCCTATACTCTGTGAATTTTATCGACAGGAGCTTGACCAGTTTCCCCCAGTGAATACCTGAGAAAAATCCCCTCCTGCTTGTGGCAAGAGAAGGGGCAAAGCAACCATTTTGAAACATACTGGAGCCCTCTGTTCTTCTTAATAAGGTCTGCCCCGATGGAAAAGTAGTTAACCAGAGCTCCCTGGTGTCTCAGGTGGTGAGGAATCTGCCTGAAATGCGCGAGACCTGGGTTCAATTCCTGGGTTGGGAGGAAGGGAACAGCTACCCACTCCAGTATTCTGGCCTGGAGAATTCCATGGACAGAGGAACCTGGCAGGCTACAGTCCATGGGGTCCTAAAGAGTTGGACATGACTGAACAACTTTCACTTTCACTTTTAACCTGCTGGAGTCTTATCAGATCCTACCTGACCTGGGGAAAAGGAAATAACCAGCCATAGCCCACTCTACCCATACTGTTCCATCTAAGAGGATGAAGAAAAATGACTCACCAAGTTCACAGTCCAGAAGCACAGGCTACCAAAAGACTGAAACCTCATCGTAGGTCATAGAATGCATCCTCTTCCCACACATTTGTTGTTGTTCAGTCGTTAAGTTCTATCTGACTCTTTGTGACCCCATGGACTGCAGCACATCAGGCTCCTCTGTCCACCATTCTATTTGGGAGTTTTCTCAAATTCATGTTCATTGAGTCAGTGATGCTATCTAACTATGTCATTCCCTGCCGCCTCCTTCTCATTTTCCTTCAATTGTTCCCAACATAGTGTTTTCCCACAGCTTACCACCCCATTGCTAAAGGACTATTTACAGCAATTCCTTTGACCCAGTACCTCAAGAAAAAATTTACAAGGTGTACTAAGAGGCAAAAAGCACAGTTTAAATGGCAAGCATCAAAGCCAGACTCAGATGTGAAGGAGATGATAGCAAAAATGAAGGGTGGTGGGTAAAGTATAATGGTTTAGCAGTAAGTGTTCAGTGGTCAGCAGGGTGTAGAAAGTGTACATTATTGGGCATAAAGCGAACATTTGAAGCAGTAAACAATATTGACACTGAATGGCCTCTGATAAATGAAGATTGCAAATTTTGAGCCCTAGAACACATAATAAAATAAGGGAAAGGCAAGAAGCAAATAGAGAAAATAGAATGCAGTTCAAAAAAATACTGATTAACCCCAAAGATCAAGAAAGTGGAAACGAAGGAACAAAAAACAAAAGAGACAAGTGATAAGCAAATACTAGCATGGCAGATTCAAACCCAGACGCACAGGTAATTATACTAAGTGTAAATAGACCATAGAATAATTTAAATGAAGAAAATGTCAGACTAAACACAAAAGCAAGACTGAACTATATGCTTTGTAGGAGAGATGCACTTGAAATACAAAGACATAAATATTTGGGGATATAGAGCTGGTATGGTGGCTTCCTGAATACCAGCAGAAAATTGTATGGTAAAGAGTAGCATAAGATTAAAAAGACAAAAGTAGGTAAAACTCAGAAAAGATATAACAGCACTACTATCCAAACTGACTTAATTGATATTAACAAAATACTAAACAAAAAATAGAAACATATTTCAATCTTACATGGAGTTTTTAATCCCCATAAACCATAGTTAGGGCATAAAATAAATCTCCCAAATTGTAAAAGTATTGACATCTCATTGATGTCTTTGATCAGAATGGGGTTAAACTAAAAAATTAACACCTATAAGTTGTCTAGAAAAATTACAAAATATTTGGAAATAAAATAATATGTCTTAAGTAACCCATGAGGTACTAAAGAAATTCCAAAAGAAGTAATTATTTTGAACTAAATAATAATGAAAATAACATATTGCAATTTATTAGAGTAAGCAAAAGCAGAGTTTATATGGAAATTTATAGTTTTAAATGTCTTTAGTAGGAGAAACAGGCCAATATAAAAATTATGTATTTAAGTTTCTACTTTTAAAAGTCTAGGAAAAGTAAAATAAAGCCTTAGTAAATAAATGTAAGGAATGTAATAAAGGAATGTAAAAAATGTAATAAAGATAAGAACAGAAATCAATGAAGTAGAGAAATCTTTTAAAACCAAAAGTTAGTTCTTTAAAAATATTAGTAGGGTTGATAAACTCCTAGTCAGAATAATTTTAAATGAGATAAAGAAAACAAATCAATAATATTAGTAATGAAAGAGGGATATGAATGCAGACCATACAAAAACACTGAAAGGTTTACAAGATAATATTCGGAACAACTTTGTACTAATATATGTAGATCCTTTTTTAAGGTTCATTTATTTATTAGCATTTTAAAGTTTTTAATGAATTTGTTACAATATTGCTCCTGTTTTATGTTTTGGTTTTTTGGCCACAAGGCATATGTAACCTTTGCTCCCCAGGCAGGGTCTGAATCGGTGCCCTGCGCTGGAGTACGGAATCTTAACAATTGGACTACCAAGGAAGTCTCTGTGCTAATATGTTTAATAACCTAGATAAACAGGTCAAAGGCATTAATTTATCAAAACGATAGCAGGAGAAAAGTGAATTCCAATAGCCCTAAATCTGTTTTAAAAAAAATTAATGCAAAATAAAACACTCTAAATTCCAGATCCAAATGATTTTACTGATAACTTTAAATAAATAGTAAGCGAAAACAAACATTAATTTCATACAATTCCTTTATAAATCAGCAGCAGAAGGAACATTTCCATCTCATTTTATAAGGCCAGTATAACCTGAACATAAAACCTGAGAAAGATACTACATAAAGAGAAACTCATAGAACATATAATAGTTTAAAAACTAATATTAATGTTGGCAACTTGATTTCTCTGCAAAATGTTAACAAATTGAATCCAGGAGACTATTGAATTTAGCAGTATATAAAACACTGAATTCAGCAGTATATAAAAGGATTACATACCATTACTTAGTGCAACTGCTGTCAGTAATGCAAGGTTGGTTCCACATTTTAAGTCAATCAATGTAATAAACTCCTATAACAGATCTAAAGAAAACATTAAAGTAATCTCAAATTCAACACCATGTCATGATAAAAAGTTTCAGGAAACTCAAAATTGAAAGACATTTGTTCAATTTGATAAAAAGCTTTTAAAGAGAAAAAACTACAGCTAATAATATACTTAATGGTTAAAGTCTGAAAGCTTTCCTTCCAAAACAGGAGCAAGGCAAACATGCCCACTGTCACCATTTTTATTTAATATTACACTAGAGATATGATAAAGAGAAAATACTAAAGAAACATGTAGGACAGAAAGACATAGGCAAATCTATTGACAGATGACAGGACTGCAGAGAACTCTGAGGAATCTAAAAAAAAAAACAAACTTCTGGATTGTATAAGCAAATTTAACAAGGTTACTCAAGGACTTCACAATAGCCAACACAATTCTGGAAAAGAAAAGAAAAATGAAGTCCTTAAACTATCTGATTTTAAAGCTACAGTTATCAAAACAGTGTTTCATAGGTATAAAGTTAGATCAGTGGAACTTAGATCCAGAATCTAGGCAGAAATCATATGTAGGTGATCATATACTTTTTGACAAATGTGCCAACAAATTTCAATGCTGAAAGTATAGTCTTTTCAATAAATAGTGCTGTCAAAAATATCTGTATGAAAAACAGAAAGAACTTTGACTCTTGAATCACATTTTCATAGAAACGAATTTGAAAAGTAATGTAGAATTAAACATAAATGTTAAATTTATAAATATTTTAAAGAGAACATAGGAGAACATCTTTTTAACCTTGTGTTAGACAAAGTTTTCATAGAAAAGACATAAAACACAGTATTAAAACGAAAGAATAAATGAAACTCCACTAAAGTTCATAATTTCTGCTCTTAAATGACATCATTGAGAGGAAAGAAAAGGCAAGCCATAGATTGGAAGACAAGATTTTCCACAAATATGCAAATATAAAATATATATACATATATTTACACACAAGTGGTAAAGTGTTTATATGCAAATATATAAAGAACCCTCACAACTTAATAATATGAAGAAAGACAACCCAACAAAAAATTCACAAAATATTTGAAAGATATAAAATGACCATTAATTACATTAAAAGAGCCTCAGTAAAGTTAATGACCAGGAAAATTAATATTAAAACCAGTGAGATATTAAATCTTACTTGCTAAAATGACTAGTATTAAAAAGGCTAGCAATACCAAATGTTAGCAATGATATCAAGCAAGTGGGACTCTCACAGATGACTGGAAAGGTGAAAAATAGTACAATCACTTTGGAATATAGAAAGTCACTTTCTTGTAAAATTAATCATACATTTCCCATATAACACAGCAATCCTACTCCTACTTAACTTGAGATAAAGTAAAACTTTTTTCCACACTAAGAGTCATATAAAATTATTCATAGAAATTTTATTTATGGTAGTCAAGAACTAGAAACATTTCAAATATCAATCAGTAAGTAAATGGAATAACAAACTGTGGGGGTATTCATACAACAGAGTATACTCAGCAACGACAAGGGACAAACTACTGATACATGCAATGACATGGATAAAACTAAGAAAACAAGCACCACTGCCAAATATATATATATACACATATGATACATGTATAGAATATATATTAATATATATTACGTATATATTTCAGGTATGAACAGAGTCCAACACAAGAAAATTATATCTTAATTTATTCACATATTCCAGGTGTTTTTGCATCATGTAAAACTAGAAAGGCTTTAATAATATGGATGATCTGGAAGGCATAGTGCTTTCTAGGTGAAATAAGTCAGATGGAGAGTGACAAGTTCTGTATGTTATCATTTATATGTGGAACCTAAAAAATGAATGAATGTAACAAAACAGAAATAGACTCACAGACATAGAGAAGAAACTAGAGATTACCATTGGGGGTTGAGAAGAGGGACAAAATAAGGAGAGGGGATCAAGAGGTACAAACTACTACATATGTAAAATAAACAAGCTAATTGTACAGCATAGAAAATATAGTCAACATTTGCTAGTAACTTTAAATGGAGTATGAACTGTAAATATGTTAAATCAGTCTGCTGTACACCTGAAACTAATATGAAATGAACTATACCTCGATTAAAAAAAAAAACTGTGAAGGCTTTGCTGACATGTTTACTGTGACACAATCAAAAAGTCCCTTGGTATATATTCTTCTACCTCACAATTCACATCAGTTATTAATACCACTTTATATCATGTACCACCCACCTCTTTCTGATGCTTTTCTCACTCACTGTTTGCATCTTACGAAACTTCTCATAGTACAGATCTGGGAGTCAAACACTTCCTGTTCTCTCCTGTTTAACCAAGTCCAAAGGGAAGCACCCAAATTAGCCAAGATGCTCATTTCCCACCAATGCTGACAAAGATGTCTGCCACTGAGAAGCAGCTCAGCTACCCAGGTGGGAAATACTGCTACAGAGCAGACAGCTGCTCTCAATGCCAGAACAAACAGGTGCAGATTTTATTGATGCAAAAGAAGTGAAATAAACAAGACAAAATAGAGATCCACTCACAAATACAGATTTTCTAGAGTAAAAGCAGGGAAGTGGACCTTCAGAATAGATAACAAAGTGCCCTTTGCTGATCAAGTTCAAAGTCACATTCCATCATTTTAGAGTTCTTATGGCATGTCTGACACATACTACAGTTTCATTGCCATTAGGTTATTTTCTAATAACAGAAAAATGCTTACAAAGAAAGAGGTACAGATTCATAAAACCTTTTCATTATTCTGGGATAGAGAGGTGGTAAGTTGAGAAAAAAAAAAAAGGCCAAGGCATTTTACACCATCTATCCAGTGATAGGGTGCTTCCCAGGTGGCTCCAGTGGTAAATAATCCTCTTGTCAATGCAGGAGACAAGATAGAAGAGGCACAGGTTTGATCCCTGGGTCGGGAAGATCCCCTGGAGGAGGAAATGGCACTTCACTCCAGTATTCTTGCCAGCAGAATCCATGGACAGAGGAGCCTGGCAGGCTACAGTCCATGGGGTTGTAAAGAGTTGGATAGAAACTGAGCATCTGAGCATATCAAGTGATAGAACCTGTGTATGTATATCTTTACCCCTTGGTATGAACTTAGCGATGTGGTTTGCTTTAGCTAATGGAATATTAGCAAGAATGACGCAAATTAAAACTTAAAAAGTGCTTAAAAAGTAAAAGTTTAAAAAAAATTGGAACTTACTGTTTTTGGAACTCAGTTTCTATGTGAAAAAGGCTGGGTTAGCCTTCTGAAGACCTATAGTTTATCAACCCTAGCAAAAAACCAGATACGGAAAAGGTCACCCAGGATCAATCAACTCTCATGTGATTCATAAGCTAATTGCAGTGACTTCAGTGAATCCAGGCAAGATAAACAGAGTAACTCAACTGAGACCAGTCCAAATTGTCTACTCATTGAGTCAGGAGTTAATAAATTAGGTTTGCTGTATTTGTTACACAGTAATACTTGACCAATACAGACGGCATAGCCAGCTCAAAGCTGCAAAGGGATTAAAGTGAGAAAACCATCTTCTGCTGAGTTCTGAGTCATAACACAGATCATATTTCTTGCCAGAGCAGTGACCTTATTCCTCATGACATTGAGTCGTATTCTAACTCCAGTAAGTTGAAGACAAAAGAAATCTATAACACTGCCTAACATCATTCACCATATCAAAGAAAATTTACACTGTATTTTTTTCACTTTTCAATTTATGTTGGCATCATGTATACAGAGCCCCAAATCTGACCTCAAAAGAGTGAATCAGTGAACTCCAGAAGGTTAAGAGATCTATGTTCCACTCACACAGCATCCCTGGAGGCCACCAAATTTCACTGTAACTCAAAACAATCACACATTCTTACCAAGGAGCTCATTCAAAAACTACAAGGAAAAATCTGCCAATGGTGGGGGAAACCTATATCATATAGAAATTTTTAGGCAGAAAGAAAGGAAAGTGGATGTCATAACTGGAAGGGGTCATCTAGGAACTTCTTAGAATGCAGATTCTGATTCAGCATGCCTGGGATCTTTCCAGTTCTAATAGCTCCCAGGAAATGTCATTGCTACCATTCTACAGATCATATTTTAAAAAAGAAGGTACTAGGGTCTCTCCTGGTTCTTGAGTAGCATAAATGACTTTGATAAGATTTATAAAGTTATACTTAGCCATTCATTATTGGATATTGGAATTACTATTTTATTGGAAATATACACTTAAGTGTATAAGCCCCCACCAAATTCAATACTTAATGAAAACCTCTGATTTCTTTAGTCCATAATAGACTTCAGAATGAGCACTTCTTATCTCAGGGCTTATCATGAGAAACACTGGACTGGAAGAAACACAAGCTGGAATCAAGATTGCCGGGAGAAATATCAAGAACCTCAGATATGCAGATGACACCACCCTTATGGCACAAAGTGAAGAGGAACTCAAAAGCCTCTTGTTGAAAGTGAAAGTGGAGAGTGAAAAAGTTGGCTTGAAGCTCAACATTCAGAAAATGAAGATCATGGCATCCGGTCCCATCACTTCATGGGAAATAGATGGGGAAACAGTGGAAACAGTGTCAGACTTTATTTTGGGGGGGCTCCAAAATCACTGCAGATGGTTTAACTGCAGCCATAAAATTAAAAGACGCTTACTCCTTAGAAGAAAAGTTATGACCAACCTAGATAGCATATTCAAAAGCAGAGACATTACTTTGCCAACAAACGTCCGTCTAGTCAAGGCTACGGTTTTTCCTGTGGTCATGTATGGATGTGAGAGCTGGACTGTGAAGAAAGCTGAGCACCGAAGAATTGATGCTTTTGAACTGTGGTGTTGGAGAAGACTCTTGAGAGTCCCTTGGACTGCAAGGAGATCCAACCAGTCCATTCTGAAGGAGATCAGCCCTGGGATTTCTTTGGAAGGAATGATGCTGAAGCTGAAACTCCAGTACTTTGGCCACCTCATGCAAAGAGTTGGAAAAGACTCTGATGCTGGGAGGGATTGGGGCAGGAGGAGAAGGGGACGACAGAGGATGAGATGGCTGGATGGCATCACTGACTTGATGGATGTGAGTCTCAGTGAACTCCGGGAGTTGGTGATGGACAGGGAGGCCTGGCGTGCTGTGATTCATGGGGTCGCAAAGAGTTGGACACGACTGAGCGACTAAACTGAACTGATACCTATTAAACCGATCGTTCTATGCCATCTCTCTGAAATGTTGACAATTTGATGAAATAATACTTGCTTAATATTGGCATTAGAGGCTGAGCTAGCAGCAGTGAAAATGCTTGATCTTACTGTTTTTGTTTGCTTTTACAACTGCTTTCCTAATTTTATTTTTATTTTACTTTAAGGATATTTTCCCCTTAATATTTATCAGATAAAGGTTGACATTTGGTGAAAAAATAATCTTCTAGTGTTTCAGTGCAAGTTTACCTGCAAATCTACTACCTCTGGAAGCACTTACTGCCAAAGGCATATCAATTTTAAATTCCTAATATACAGGGTTTTCTTTCTAATGAACTAACATCTGCTTAATAATTCGTTAAATTCAAATACAGCTTTCTATACTGTGTTTCTTGTACTTAGTTGGAAGGCGATTAACAGAACATAATTATCCTTTTATGCTTTTACCTTCATAATGGACTTTCAGGAAAATGAGAATATCTTCTAATAATGTTCTGTAATTTCTTCTTTGCTATATATTTATCCAATATAACATGACTCTCTTCTACTAAAAAGCACCTCATATTTACCTGTATAAAATTTTTCTCCTTGGCTGTCAGAATTACCCCTAATGCAGCCGCTTTCTCAATATTTTTGTTCTTTTTCAAGAGAAATTATAAGTTGAAACATTCAGCATGTGCTTAAGTCCTCCATTCCTACCATCCCTTACTTCTGTAGTGCTGCCTTTGCAATCCGTATTAGACAAGCCTTGAACATAGCGCCCATCGGATCGAGCAGATTAAAAATCAATTCCTTAACAATGCCACTTTTGTTTCTATTCTTGGAGAATGGAACAGCAACCCACTCCAGTATTCTTGCCTGGAGAATTCCATGGACAGAGGAGCCTGGCAAGCTACAGTCCATGGGGTCACAAAGAGTCAGACATGACTGAAGAACTAACACTTTTCATCCTGAATCTGTGTGTGTGTGTGTGTGTGTGTGTGTGTGAGATTTGCCACATTACTCCTCAGTGGTCTGATTTTAAAGAGGGTTATGATATCTACTTGAATTTGCTGGCCATGATCTACCCCTCATTTATTATTTCTTTAGGGATATCCTATTTATGGTTTTCTGGTTTTCTAAGCCTCTACAGAAAAATCTCCATTTGAAGAAGAAAAAGAAGTAAAAAAAAAAAAAAAAACCTTCCATTCATTGATTTGTAATTATCCATAATTATCCAAGTCAGTCCAGTGGACTTATAATGCCTTTTAATGAGCCTCTCTATCACCAGCTTCCTTAATCTGTCTTTTCTTTCTTAATTTCCCACTTCTCTCCACTCTGAATCATTTAGTCAATCTGCATGGTCTCTGCTGGTAACAGGGCTTTATGTTCCATTCATCATGAGCACTTATACAGTGATATGCACATAACCCATACCACACTGCATTTTAGTTGTTCTATCTTATGTCTCCTACTGAGTCAAGTGTTAAGGGAATTACACATCTAACTTTCACTTGAGTACCCTTAACAGCACCTTGTACATATTGCAAGTGCTTATAAATATACACTAAAGGAATAAATAAATCTGTAATGTTAGCCCTTATTTTTCCTGTACAACTACTCAAACTGATTGTATTAGAACTAAAAAGTCAGTAGTTTGCTTCATAGCAGTCACTAAATTACATGCACTGAATGCAGAAAATGGCAGTCAGAATAACTGATTAAAACAACTGAATCAGATTCCACTACTGGGCTTTAAAGTAAAACATTAAGCAGAAATTTAAATTGTTTCCTGTATTAAATGTCAACACAAATCCAGACAGACATAATCACATTAACGTCTTCAACATATCAACAGTCAGATGTGGAGAAGTGCTTGAGTCATTTACTTCAGTCAATACTTAAATAGGAAACTGAATCCTTAAAATGAACTCTTTCAATTTTCTATTTGCATAATTAAAGCTATGGAAGAAGCTCATTTGCACAGTTTGTTTTCCCACGATATGCAGTTACCATGACAATGCTTATTGTTTGAAGATGATCAGGGTATTAGTATGAGTATTATTCATTGCAGAGTTATCAGAGAATGATCTTACTCAATAAGTCAGTACATTTGAAAAAAAAAAAAAGAATATAACCATTCTGAGCTTTTCTTAAATGAGATTTTTAAAATTAAATTTTAGTAAAGATGGAATTTTTTCTTCCCAAATGCAGAGTATTACTAATCTATTCAAATGTCACAAAACACCAGCTTAGATCAGGTGATGCACAAGCTCTGTTCCCTATAGATAGATGGAAATGCCTTCTGTTCATGATAAAAACCCATGGTGACAGTGTCACAGAAAGAACATTTCAACAGCAACTGCATCACCAAGAAAAATTCTCTTCTAGAATTATGATCATAGGATTAGGAAAGTGTTTCTTTCTTCCATAGTTAAATAATTTAATTCTGTAGAATGAAGTATATAATATGTAGCTGCTGCTGCTGCTGCTGCTGCTAAGTTGCTTCAGTCGTGTCCGACTCTATGCAACCCCATAGATGGCAGCCCACCAGGCTCCCCCGTCCCTGGGATTCTCCAGGCAAGAACACTGGAGTGGGTTGCCATTTCCTTCTCCAATGCATGAAAGTGAAAAGTGAAAGCGAAGTCACTCAGTCATGTCTGACTCTTAGCGACCCCATGGACTGCAGCCTACCAGGCTCCTCTGCCCATGAGATTTTCCAGGCAAGAGTACTGGAGTGGGGTGTCATCGCCTTCTCCGACAACACAATGTTACAACCCTACAATTTGGCTGCTGCTCTCCCATTGGGATTTGTTATTAATTATATAACACATTTGATTCATCAGGATATAAAACTGGGTCAAAATAAAAGGAATATTAAATTACAATATTTGTTCTCTGAAGTACTTTAAAGTTTTCAGAAGACACCTTTCTGTTGTTTCTTGAGTGGTTTGTATTATTTCGTATTTCAAAATAACTAGTGACCTAGTCTCATTCTCCTTGAGCTTCTCAAACTAAATCACTTACAGTTTTTGAATATAAATAAATCACTCCAGATGGTGATTTCAGCCATGAAATTAAAAGACGCTTATTCCTTGGAAGGAAAGTTATGACCAATCTAGATAGCATATTAAAAAGCAGAGACATTACTTTGCCAACAAAGCTCTGTCTAGTCAAGGCTATGGTTTTTCCAGTGGTCATGTATGAATGTGAGAGTTGGACTGTGAAGAGAGCTGAGCGCTGAAGAATTGATGCTTTTGAACTGTGGTGTTGGAGAAGACTCTTGAGAGTCCCTTGGACTGCAAGGAGATCCAACCAGTCCACCCTAAAGGAAATCAATCCTGAATATTAATTGGAAGGACTGATGCTGAAGCTGAAACTCCAGTACTCTGGCCACCTCATGAGAAGAGTTGACTCATTGGAAAAGACCCTGATGCTGGAGGGGATTGGGGGCAGGAGGAGAAGGGGATGACAGAGGATGAGATGGCTGGATGGCATCACCGACTCAATGGACATGAGTTTGGGTAAACTCTGGGAGTTGGTGATGGACAGGGAGGCCTGGAGTGCTGCAGTTCATGGGGTCGCAAAGAGTCGGACACAACTAAGTGACTGAACTGAACTGAATTTGAAGTAAACATATAAGAAGAAATATTTGAATCTTTACTTTCAGATTACAAATACACGCAGTTGTGATACAAAGTAGGAAAAAATAACTTTTAAAAATAAAATTTGATTTACAAGAAATGCCCTATTTTTTGGTGGCTTTCACTGCTCTCTTTCCTACTCAACACCATCCCAAATAGACTCATTCTGCCTCTCTTTAGATTAACTATATTTTGGCTGACAAATTAGAGACTTTGACAACCTGCAACTGCTTAGAATTGAATGAGTTTGCTATGACTGTCACATCAGCCATCCTAAAGAAATTTAAAGGACTAGTTAAAAAATCAACTTTCATTTTTGAAAATGAAGTACCAGCTTTTACCTTGAACTAAAAACAGCATTTTTAAAATTGATACTATTCAAGTCTAACAAAATTTAGATAAGGAAAATCTGCCCATATAGTTTTAAAAGAAATAAAGCTTGACCATGTCTAGAAGGTAAAGAGAAAATAGTTATAAGAAGTCCTTAAAATATTCATTTTTCTGAATATTTTTATATTCAGAAAGATATTTTAATAGTGGGTCAATATTCATGGCCCATTAATTCCATATTTAAAGAAGCTCTCTCATATTGAGGAATTTCATTTTTAAGAATCTCTGTATAGCTCTCTTAGGAAGATAATCCTGAAATACAAAGAAAGACTTCAATACAAAGCATTCTTTTTAACAGTATCAATGTATCTGAAAGATTTAAAAGTCTTACATTGTTTTAATAATCAAGTAAATTATGTTGAGTTCATAGAAAGGACACAACCCAGCTCAAACTTACTTAAGCTAATTAAAAATGCATACATCAAAAATAGAAGAAATATATTGGCTTTGTAAAAATGTGATAAACAGAAATTTGAATTAAATAGAGTTAGGAGACCAGAAGGGGGAGCTCTCACGCCCTGTGATAACAGCAGAACCCAACAGGAAGAAGAAAGCCTGCTCTTCTTTCCTGGCAAGGACTCAGCCAATGAAAAGCCAAGCATTCTGTGTTCACTGTAGCCCTGGCAACCTCCTTTCCCCTCTATATAAGCATTCTCCTTCCCTTGCTGTGTGGGCACTTGCATATGGCTTGCCATGGCTGTAGACCTCAAATTGCAATTCTGTTGATTGTGAATAAATCAGTTTTTGCTGGAAAAATATGTGGCAGTCTCTCTGTTCAGGTCAACAGTTTACACAGTTAAAATCCTAGGAGAGAGATACTAAGGAAGATATGTAAGTACTGGGGAGGAAAAGCAATCTCTCCAGTTTCATTCAAGTGGCTTGCTTGCTTGAAGTGTCTGCATGGCTGCCCCCAACACTAGAACTACCAGTCTTTCAAGTTCGGCATAAGAAATAAAAGAGACCTCTTATGAATTTGATATGGGCACTGGAATTTATTCTGATTACACCAACTTGTTTCTTGTTTCAGTGATGTATTACTGAAATAATCACTGTGGCTAGCAAAATTATTCTAACTGGCCAAATTTTGGTCAAGTGCCTACCTTTGAATGAATCACTATAACAAGAGAGATTCTGTGAGTGTTTTGTGTTTTGCTTTTTTGTTTTTCTAAAAGTTGTGTGACCTTGTGGAAAGAATACTAACTTCTTTTTTTTTTTTTTTTAGAAATAAGTATTTTTTTTTAATTTAATTTTATTTTTAAACTTTACATAATTGTATTAGTTTTGCCAAATATCAAAATGAATCCATCACAGGTATACATGTGCTCCCCATCCTGAACCCTCCTCCCTCCTCCCTCCCCATACCATCCCTCTGGGTCGTCCCAGTGCACTAGCCCCAAGCATCCAGTATCATGCATTGAACCTGGACTGGCATCTCGTTTCATACATGATATTTTACATGTTTCAATGCCATTCTCCCAAATCTTCCCACCCTCTCCCTCTCCCACAGAGTCCATAAGACTGTTCCATACATTACTGTCTCTTTTGCTGTCTTGTACACAGGGTTATTGCTATCATCTTTCTAAATTCCATATATATGCATTAGTATACTGTATTGGTGTTTTTCTTTCTGGCTTACTTCACTCTGTATAATAGGCTCCAGTTTCATCCATCTCATTAGAACTGATTCAAATGAATTCTTTTTAATGGCTGAGTAATACTCCATTGTGTATACCACAGCTTTCTTATCCATTCATCTGCTGATGGACATCTAGGTTGCTTCCATGTCCTGGCTATTATAAACAGTGCTGCGATGAACATTGGGGTACACGTGTCTCTTTCCCTTCTGGTTTCCTCAGTGTGTATGCCCAGCAGTGGGATTGCTGGATCATAAGGCAGTTCTATTTCCAGTTTTTTAAGGAATCTCCACACTGCTCTCCATAGTGGCTGTACTAGTTTGCATTCCCACCAACAGCTGGAGAGGGTGTGGCAAAAGAATACTAACTTCTTGTGGGCCAGCTCCCATCTATTAAATGAGAGATTTGAATCAGAGAGATTTGGATCAGTCTGAAATCCTTCTACCCATAGCTATCTATGATACAGCAGTGTTGTCTATGGGCTGACTTGTGACATAAAAATATTTCCCAGGCAGAAACAAGCATTTTAGGATAAATTTAATAAACCTGAAGCATGTGCTCTGTTACCCAACAAGTCCTGCAAAAATATCACAAGTATTTGAAAGAACTATGCCAAAGAGGACAAAACCCAAATTTTAGGTGTTTTTCTCTCTTTTTTCTTTTTTAATAAAGTATTTTAAAATATTGATTTGATCAGATTGGACTAGAACATTTTTGGTTGATGTAAAATGTGGATATGTAATCAGAATCTAAGATGAACCCAATCTTGTGGATTTTTCCAGATGCTTACAAGGGTGCATCAAAAATGAAAACAATCTTGCAATGTTATGCTTTAGATTTGTAGGACTGGAACAATTTGCGAGCCATATAGCTTTCTACTTGAATTTTATGTTATATTCTTATATCAGTTCATGTTTCTACACTTGACCACATAAATGGAGAGCTGAATATTCAGAAGACATCCAGTCTAAGAGATCTTTCTGTCGCTTCTAACCTGATTTTGTTTCTGAGAGGAAATGTTGATACATTGTTAGAGTTCTATCTTTTGGACACACAAGAATGAATGAGGTCTTGTACTAATGCAAAAGCTTTATCCCAAGAAACTAAACAAAAAAAATGTACTGATAATGTTAATAATTGAGTTTTTGCTATTGTCAGTATATGCCAGATCTCATAAATTTCCAAGAAGTGGGGGCTCAAGGGTAGGGTGGGAGACAGTGGATTACAGCACAAGGAAAAGTGAAAAGTTGATCCTCCCTCTCCTGGAATTCACTGGCTAGTTGAATTTTTTGGTGCATAGTGTACTGCGTGTGATGTGGTACAGTTGGCACCTTTACTCCCTTTCTTTAGATTATGTGATGTTTTATATAGTTACGTATCATGATTTACCAAAAGTGGAGTCAGAGATATAAAAGGAAATGTCTCAAGTGAAAAATTACAGCCGGTATCGAATCTATGGGAACCCTATTTTTAGGAATGAGGGTTTCTTCACAGGCTTTTGGATGACAAATGACTCATCACACATATACTACATATTCGGCAAATCTTTCTAGAAACTGTATTGAATAATTAGAAATTCATTAAAAAGTCACTATAGTTTATAAAATATTTAAAATAATTACATATGATTATGAAATTACTTCATAAAGCACAGAGCAAATCATAAAGTTCCTGCATGAGTCATTCAAATCTTAGACCCAGTTTTCCTTCTTTTAGGCAAATGGTTCTTATTCACTGATTACAAATTTTGATTAAGCTAGAGGAATAAAGAATGTCTTGTTGGTCTGTAGGCTTTGCCAAAGAAACAGGTTTTTTTTTTTTTTGGAATAGAAATACGACTAGACACAAAAACATACATATTTCACTCTCCTGATGAGAAACATCATGACTAGTTGAGAAATGTATCACTTAGGAGAATATTTTACAGGAATATTTATAGGAAAACTTGTACTTCTACAGGGATATACACTTTTCCCCCTGCATTTAATGAGATTTTTTATCAAATCTGTCTATAATGGGATGCAGCTAATTTTATACCAACTTGTTTAGTACTGACTTAGCCAAATGAGTAATCATTTGGCCTTTCTGCAGGAACCATCTTGATAGGCCACACATTGATTCCAGCAATATTGTTTTTACAACATCAAGGGAGGAGGAGAGAAGAAGCCACAGAGGAATAAAAAATAGAAAAAGAGAGGAAAAATGAAGAAAAATGAGAAAAACGTAGTGCTTTTTTAAAGAACCTGCTATATGCCTGGCCTTGCCATATAACAACACTGAAATAAATATTATTAGCCTTGTTTTGTAGACAAGGCAACTGATCAAGGGGGTTACATAACCCTCCTTAAGTCATAAGCCCTTGATCAGTTCCCTTATCTACAAAACAAGGCTATAATATTTATTTCAGTGTTGTTATATGGCAAGGCCAGGCAAAGGGGGTTAAAAATCCCCCTTAAATCGTACCTGGCTTCCTGGGTAGCACCATGTTAAAAATTCATCTGCCAATGCAGGAGTTGTAGGAAGACGTGAGTTATATCTTCGGGTTGGGAAGATCCCCTGGAGTAGGAAATAGCAACACATTCCAGTATTCTTGCCTGGAAAACCTCAATGGACAGAGGAGCCTGGTGGGTTACATCCGTGGGGTCACAAAGAATCAGACACTACTGAGCGACAGAGCACACATATACACAAGTCAAACCTAGTTACTCTGTAACAAATGTTAACCCCCAAACCTAGTGGCTTAAAACAACTGTTTTACTTGCCTGTGGGTCTCTGGATTGAGCAACCTGAGATGTGCTCAGCTGGACAGGCCTTCTGTTAGACTTGACTGGGTCACTTATGTGGCTGCAGCCATCAGATGCTTTGCCTTAGCTGAGTGGTCCAAAGTGCCTCACTCTAATGTTTGACTGCTGGGAATGACTATAGGCCAGGCCACATGTCTCCAGTAAGCTTTCATAAACTTCTTTATACAGGGGCCACATTAAAGAAAGCAAGCTCCTTTATATAAATGCTTTTCAAGACTCAGTTTATGTTATGCTAAGTTTAACAGTATCTGGTGTAAATATTACACATTTAAAGAGTGGTAAAATTAAGATTCAGATCCAAGTCTTTCTGATAACAATCCTTCAGCTCTTCCAATGCTCCTGTTAGTCTTTGGTATTTAGTGAGATAAGCTTTCACTTTTTCAATAAATGTTGCAGAGACCAAAATTGGGATGGATAGCTATGCATGATTTGGCAGTAGTAACAACCTATCTTATTAAAGGTCTGCTGCTGCTGCCAAGTCGCTTCACTCATGTCCGACTCTGTCCAACTCCATAGACGGCAGCCCACCAGGCTCCCCCGTTCCTGGGATTCTCCAGGCAAGGACACTGGAGTGGGTTGCCATTTCCTTCTCCAATGCGTGAAAGTGAAGTCGCTCAGTCGTGTCCGACTCTTCACGACCCCATGGTCTGCAGCCTACCAGGCTCCTCTGTCCATGGGATTCTCCAGGCAAGAGTACTGGAGTGGGTTGCCATTGCCTTCTCCTACTGATATAAAAAATATTTTTAATATTCCTTGCATTAGTTAGCTTTTGCTATGGCAACAAACACCTCCAATATTACAACAGAATACAGTAATTACAGTTCTCAGATTGTTCTCAGAATGCCACAGAAGGTCCAAAGGGTCAATTTGCATTTCAAAGAGTCATGTAATTTATTTTGATAATACAATTCTTCTCAAAAACTTTCTTGGCAACTTTCCCATGTATTTCAACATTTTCATCTCCTTTGCTAGGGACCATGTCAATAAACCTTTTTTGTGGTATACATCACTTACTAGAGCTCTGCTGTCCAGTCCAGTAACCATCAGTCAACTATGGCTGTTGAGCATTTGAACTGCAACTAGTCTGAATTGAGATGGAATATAAGATAAAGCACACACTTGTTTTTCACACCGAGCAACAAAAAAAATGGAAAATTTCTCATCGGTATTTTTATATTGATCACATGCAGACATTGTTTTATTTTGTATATATTGGATTGAATAAGAATATACTTAGTAAGTTAATAAAATTATTGAACTTAATTTCATGTTTCTTTTCACTTTTTAAAACACAGTTATTAAAAATTTTAGGTGACATGTGATTTGTAGTATGTTTCTATTGGACAGAGCTAGACTGTCATTAATTTTGGTTGTCTTGAGATTAATGTTATTCCTTGGGATATCAACCCATTTAGGTCTTTTTTCTGAGACCTCTGTCCAACTGAGAGGATTTTCTGGACCTATTTTAATCTAATGACAGGTTGTAACAAATGTGTGATGGCCACATTCTTGATTAGTTTTTTGCTCTGTGACTGCCTTAATTTGAGAACATTTTACTGGTGGGAGATGCCACCTAGTCCACCAGTCCCAGAATGTTTAAATTATCTTTTGCTCTTTATTCAGCCTTGGAAGCATGCCAGTTATACTCATAGCTCATTCTTTCTTATAATAGGTAATCAAATTGAGCTAATAACACCCAAATTGTGCTATGAAAATTCTGCTCAATATCTCTTTTGCCCATCAGAAGTTTATTAGATGTATTTTGTGCTTCCAACTTATTGCAGGTAATCATTTTATCACACATTTTACTAATGCATAATATAGACTGTTATTTTTCCTGCCTCCTATCTCAGTTTACTTGCTATATATTTCCTAGTTCTATAGTTTAGGGTTCCTTTTGGCATCATTCCACTCCTGGCATTTACTTTACTGGTCAATATTTGTAGGAATTAACAATTCCTATATCTTCTAGGCTAAAAACAAACAAAAAATAATAATATCTTGCTCTGTAACATGAGAGCAACTGGTTTCCATGTTTCTTCTTATTCTAGAACCCACAGGGACCTACTATCTAAAGATGCTCCTCTCTCGTGGTAAAGGGTAGGAAGGAAACAGATACAGAGTCAAGCACTGAAGGCATATTTAGTCTCTGCCTAGGTATGGCAAATGTCTGTTTATATTCCATTAGCCAAGGCATGTTATAAAGCCAAGCTCAAAACCAATGTGTACAGGGAAGGGAGAGAGGTGGGAAGGAAATAAATCATTAGGAACTTACAATTCAATCTATCACATTACTTTTTCAAAATTATCTCCCAAAACAATTTTCATATAACAGAAGAAAACCAATATTCTTATAGTCCACCAAACAGTCCCTAAACCAGTACTCCCTACACTAGTCAATCTCTACAATTATTTGGAAAAAATTAGTCAATATGCAAAAATAAAATGTAACTTCAAAATTTGAGATTTCCTGCCAATGACAATATTTTTAAGAATGTACCACACATTGTAAGGCCAGTTCCCACACAAAATACTATATCTAACTGTTTTGAGCATTGGTGACATCATTGAATAAAATTAGGACTCTCTTAGATTTAACTTTCAGTTCAGTTCAATTCAGTCACTCAGTCATGTCTGACTCTTTGCAACCCCATGAACTGCAGCACGCAAGGCCTCCTTGTCCATCACCAACTCCCGGAGTCCACCCAAACCCATGTCCATTGAGTTGGTGATGCCATCCAGCCATCTCATCCTCTGTCGTCCCCTTCTCCTCCTGCCCTCAATCTTTCCCAGCATCAGGGTCTTTTCCAATGAGTCAGCTCTTGGCATCAGGTGGCCAATGTATTGGAGTTTCAGCTTCAACATCAGTCCTTCCAATGAACACCCGGGAAACATCCACTGTTTCATTATTTACAATAGCCAAGAAATGGAGAAACCCCAGTGCCCATCAACAGACAATTGGGTTAAGAAGATGTGGCGTGTGTGTGTGTGTATATACACACACACATATACACAGACGGGAAAAATGGACGTAGGGGCATATTTCCTCCTCTTGGGCTCTAAAATCACTGTGGATGGTAACTGCAGCCATGAAATCAGAAGACATTTGCATCTTGGCAGGAAAGCTATGACAAACCTAGATAGTGTGTTGAAAAGCAGAGGCATTACTCGGCCAACAAAAGTCTGTATAGTCAAGGCTATGGTCCTCCCAGTGGTCATGTACAGTTGTGAGAGCTGGACTATAAGGCAGAGTGCTGAAGAATTGATGCCTTTGAACTGTGGCCCTAGAGAAGACTCCTGAGAGTCCCTTGAACAGCAAGGAGATCAAACTAATAAATCTTAAGGAAAACCAACCCTGAATACTTGTTGGAACGACTGACGCTGAAGCTGAAACTCCAGTATTTTGGTCATCTGATGTGAACGGCTGACTCCTTAGAAAAATCCCTGATGCTGGGAAAGATTGAGAGCATAAGGAGAAGAGTGTGTCAGAAGATGAGATGGCTGAATGGTATCACTGATGCAATGGACATGAACGTGGGCAAACTTCAGGAGATGGTGAGGGACAGAGAGGCCTGGCATGCTGCAGTCCATGAGGTTGCAAAGAGTCAGACAGGACTGGGTGACTGGACAACAACAACACACACACACATATATTTATGTACATATATATAAGGAAATATTAGCCATAAAAAGGATGAAATTCTGCCATTTGCAGAAACTTGGATAGACCAAGAGAATATTATGCTTACTGAAATTAGAGAAGACATACTATATGATAATCTAAAAAATAACACAGTGAGTGCATATGCAAAAGAGAAACAAACTCACAAAGATAGAAAACAAACTTGTGATTAGCCAGAGAGAAAGAGAAGGGAGGAGGGGCATTTTAGGGGTATGGGATTAACAGATAAAAACTAGCATGTATAAAATAGATAAGCAATATCAGTTCAATTCAGTTGCTCAGTGGTGTCTGACTCTTTGTGACCCCATGAATCGCAGCATGCCAGGCCTCCCTGTCCATCACCAACTCCTGGAGTTCACTCAAACTCATGTCCGTCGAGTTGGTGATGCCATCCAGCCATCTCATCCTCTGTCGTCCCCTTTTCCTCCTGCCCCCAATCCTTCCCAGCATCAGAGTCTTTTCCAATGAGTCAACTCTTTGCAATAAGGATATGCTATATAACACAGGGAATTATAGCTAATGTCATAATAATCTACAATAAAGTATAATCTGCAAAAATACTGAATCATTATGCTGTACACCTGAAACTAATATAATATTATAAATCAACTATGCTTCAATAAAACACTTTTAAAATAAAAAATTGTGAAAAAAATTGTGAAAGAACACAATGAATAAAGCACTGGAAATAATATGCAAAAAAAAAAAATCCAAAACAAAAACACAGCAATTGCTGTTTTGCCTTTTACTTGCATTTTGCATCACAAAACTGAAATTAACTTCATGGGGGGGGGCAATTTTTTAATACATTCAATTAACACAGACTTTTCATTTTCACAGTATACTTCCTTTCTCTTTGACATTCATCTATTAATAAAAATGAAACCATACCAATTTGAACTCTAAAAATCTAAACCTCAGATAATGCAGGGTACTTTTAATTATTTCAAAATAAGATCGCTGCCCTCCTTTAGAAAGAATGATCAAAATTCTTTTCTCTTCTTCACTGTGTTTCTGGAAAATCATTTTTCCTAGGAATGCCTGTGGTATGCACAGTCTTTTAGAAACTTCCTGAAGTCTTGAAACTTACACTTCTATGATTTCCAATCTAAAATATTCAAATGCAAAAGTGACATTTTATATATTGTGAGTTTGTAACTAAATAAAAATTACTCCTAACCCAGTTTTAAGACTGGAGATTTAGAAAACCAAAATGAATCAACTTAACTGAAAAATATTTATGATATTTTACCAAAGATATACAAATGGCAAATAAGAATATGACAAGATCCTCCATATCATATGTCATCAGGGAAATACAAATTAAAACAATGAAATATCACCACATACCTATTAGAATGGCCAAAATCTAGAACACTGACAACACCAAATGCTCATAAGGATGTGAAACAACAGGAACTCTCATATACTGCTGGTGGAAATGCAAAGTGTCACAGCCTCGTTGGAAGATATTGGTGGTTTCTTATAAAACTTAACAGTCTTAACATACAATCCATTAATTGCATTCTCAAAGCAGCTGAAAATGTATGTCCACACAAAAACCTGCACATAGATCTCTCTAGCATCTTTGCTTGTAGTTGCCAATACTTGGAAGTAACCCAGATATCCTCCAATGACAATCCTCCAAAGTAGCTCAGTTGTGTCCGATTCTTTGTGAACCCATGGACTATACAGTCCATGGAATTCTCCAGGCCAGAATACTGGAGCAGGTAGCCTTTCCCTTCTCCAGGGGATTTTCCCAACCCAGGGATCAAACCCAGGTCTCCCACATTGCAGGCATATTCTTCACCAGTTGAGCCACCAGGGAAGCTCAAGAATACTGCAGTGGGTAGCCTACCACTTCTCCAAGGGGTCTTCTCGACCCAGGAATAGAACTGGGGTCTCCTGCATTGCAGGTAGATTCTTTACCAGCTGAGCACCAGGGCAGCCCTAAAGGTTGGGAACTGCTGCCCCATGGACTGCAGTCCACCAAGCTCCTCTGTCCATGGAATTATCCTGGCAAGAATACTGGTGTGGGTTGCCATTTCCTCCTCCAGGAGATCTTCCCAACCCAGGGGCTGAACCAGTATCTCTTGCACCTCCTGTATTGGCAGATGGATTCTTTACCACTGTGTCACCTAGGAAGCCCCTAGGTGATTGGATAAACTGTGGCACATCCAAGCAATGGAATATTACTGTGCTGCTGCTAAATTGCTTCAGTCGTGTCCGACTCTGTGCGACCGCATAGACGGCGGCCCACCAGGCTCCCCCATCCCTGGGATTCTCCAGGCAAGAACACTGGAGTGGGTTGCCATTTCCTTCTCCAATGCATGAAAGTGAAAAGTGAAAGTGAAGTCGCCCAGTCGTGTCGGACTCCTAGCGACCCCATGGACTGCAGCCTACCAGGCTCCTCCGTCCATGGGATTTTCCAGGCAAGAGTACTGGAGTGGGGTGCCATTGCCTTCTCCAGGAATATTACTCAGTGCTTAAAAATTAAAAAAGAGCTACTAAGCCATGAGAAGACTTGGAGATAACGTATGAGTGTTTTACTAACAGAAGAAGCCAATCTACAAACTGCATGTTTTCAACTATATAACATTCTACAAAAGATAAGACTATGGAGACAATAAAAAGATCAGTGATCCCCAGAGGTGTAGTGGTACGGGGTGAAAAGGCAAAGAATAGAGGCTTTTTAGGGCAGTAAAAATACTCTGTATGGTATTATAATGATTGCCATATGTCATTATACATTTGTCCAAACCCAAAGAATGTATAACACCAAGAGTGAGCCCTAAGGTAAACTATAAACTTTGAGTGATTATGATGTATCAATATAAGTCCATCCATGATAAAAAATGTACCACTCTGATATGATGTTGATAATGAGGTTATGCATGTTTGGAGAGGGAATATAGACCTCTTAATTTTGCTGTAAACCTAAAACTTCTTTTAAAAAAGTCTTAATTAAATTTTTTTGTTGTTATTTTCACTAATTTTAAAGCTGCAGACATCAAAACTCCAGTGAAGTTTTAACCATAATAACCCTTACATATTTCAATAAGAAATTAAAGTCTTAGGCAATCAAGCTATTTTATACCATCAAATAGCAATCAGGTCAGATCAGTCGCTCAGTCGTGTCCGACTCTTTGCGACCCCATGAATCGCAGCATGCAAAGCCTAAATAGGAATAGATATTACTTATTGAGCAGAGATACCAAAGGAACATTTCATGCAAAGATGAGCTGGATAAAGGACAGAAATGATATGGACCTAACAGAAGCAGAAGATATTAAGAAGAGATGGCAAGAGTACACAGAAGAACTGTACAAAAAAGATCTTCACAACCCAGATAATCACGATGGTGTGATCAATGACCTAGAGCCAGACATCCTGGAATGTGAAGTCAAGTGGGCCTTAGAAAGCATCACTATAAACAAAGCTAGTGGAGGTGATGGAATTCCAGTTGAGCTATTTCAAATCCTGAAAGATGATGCTGTGAAAGTGTCACACTCAATATGCCAGCAAATTTGGAAAACAGCAGTGGCCACAGGACTGGAAAAGGTCAGTTTTCATTCCAATCCCAAAGAAAGGCAATGCCAAAGAATGCTCAAACTACCGCACAATTGCACTCATCTCACACGCTAGTAAAGTAATGCTCAAAACTCTCCAAGCCAGGCTTCAGCAATATATGAACGGTGAACTTCCTGATGTTCAAGCTAGTTTTAGAAAAGGCAGAGGAACCAGAGATCAAATTGCTAACATCCGCTGGATCATGGAAAAACCAAGAGAGTTTCAGAAAAACATCTATTTCTGCTTTATTGACTATGCCAAAGCCTTTGACTGTGTGCATCACAATAAACTGTGGAAAACTCTGAAAGAGATGGGAATACCAGACTACCTGACCTGCCTCTTGAGAAATTTGTATTCAGGTCAGGAAGCAACAGTTAGAACTGGACATGGAACCGCAGACTGGTTCCAGATAGGAAAAGGAGTTTGTCAAGGCTGTATATTGTCACCCTGTTTATTTAACTTATATGCGGAGTACATCATGGAAAACACTGGACCGGAAGAAACACAAGCTGGAATCAAGATAGCCGTGAGAAATATCAAGAACCTCAGATATGCAGATGACACCACCCTTATGGCAGAAAGTGAAGAGGAACTCAAAACCCTCTTGATGAAAGTGAAAGTGGAGAGTGAAAGAGTTGGCTTAAAACTCAACATTCAGAAAACGAAGATCATGGGATCCGGTCCCATCACTTCATGGGAAATAAATGGGGAAACAGCGGAAACAGTGTCAAACTTTATTTTTCTGGGCTCCAAAATCACTACAGATGGTGACTGCAGCCATGAAATTAAAAGACGCTTACTTCTTGGAAGGAAAGTTATGACCAACCTAGATAGCATATTCAAAAGCAGAGACATTACTTTGCCAACAAAGGTCCGTCTAGTCAAGGTCATGATTTTTCCTGTGGTCATGTATGGATGTGAGAGTTGGACTGTGAAGAAGGCTGAGCGCCAAAGAATTGATGCTTTTGAACTGTGGTGTTGGAGAAGACTCTTGAGAGTCCCTTGGACTGCAAGGAGATCCAACCAGTCCATTCTGAAGGAGATGAGCCCTGGGATTTCTTTGAAAGGACTGATGCTAAAGCTGAAACTCCAGTACTTTGGCCACCTCCAATGAGTTGACTCATTGGAAAAGACTCTGATGCTGGGAGGGATTGGGGCAGGAGGAGAAGGGGACGACAGAGGATGAGATGGCTGGATGGCATCACTGACTTGATGGATGTGAGTCTGAGTGAACTCTGGGAGTTGGTGATGGACAGGGAGGCCTGGCGTGCTGCGATTCATGGGGTCGCAAAGAGTTGGACACGACTGAGCGACTGATCTGATCTGATCTGATTCAGCTCTTATTGTATGCTAAGAATTGAGGCATTTAGATAATTCATTCATATAATTACTACAACTTCAATCTCTAAATGCTCTACTAGGTTAAAAAATTAATTCAAATTCAAAGTAGGAAAAATGGAAACTATAGTAAAGTTGAAAGAATAAAATTATTAACAACCAGAATTTTACTACCTAGGAATCTCCTTTGTTAACTTAGGCTGCATAGAGCTTTTCCTTATGCTTCTTCCTTAGCACGATTAGTTCTGTTTTGATGTGAATAAGTATGCATCCACATCTTTTTCTAGCTATTACTTCATATTTGTTTCAGTTACTACTTTACTATATATTATGGACTTTAATGGAGAAGGCAATGGCACTCCACTCCAGTACTCTTGCCTGGAAAATCCCATGGAGGGAGGAGCCTGGTGGGCTGCAGTCCATGGCGTTGCTAAGAGTCAGACACAACTGAGTGACTTCACTTTCACTTTTTGATTTCATGCATTGGAGAAGGAAATGGTAACCCACTCCAGTGTTCTTTCCCGGAGAATCCCAGGGATGGGGGAACCTGGTGGGCTGCTGTCCATGGATGGGGTCACACAGAGTTGGACAGGACTGAAGCGACTTAGCAGCAGCAGCAGCATGGACTTTAAGATATCTAAATAAAAATTTAGCTCCAGTTTACTACTGTAGCAGCAGCCTATGAGAATTATAATACCTTCTGGGATTGAAAATTTCATTTTGCATGGATTCTTTACCATGTTTACTGAATTTCCTATTCCAAAGGATTCTTTTTTGTTTGGCCTCCAATATATAAAATAATTTGGCCACATACATCCTCTTTATTGGTATTACCTCTACCAATTTTGGAAAATCTAGATAACGAAAAGAATCTGAGGAAGGAAGTCATAGCTAGGACAATGATGTAATTTATCATTTAAAGTAAGACATTTGTGAGAATGACAAAGAGCATTATTAAAATTTATACTAAAACAACAAACCTAAAACAAGACTACCCAGGGAAATCAGAATGAACCTACCTATAGCCCATTGGCTCTCTATGTGTAGATTACTCTTAACCTTGAACCTCTCAGTCCAGGCACTTCTGAATGATGGTGATTGATAGAGAATTCAGTGGCATCTACCCTTTTGGTTTCTGTATGCCCCTGTTCTGCTCTTGGTCCTGTTTTCCCTTAGATCTAGGTCTCACTCTTTCCCTGCTACTGAAATGCACACTTCTACATTACCTTGCTTCTGCACTGGGCAGAGGATCTCAGAGGATAGGAATGGGGTGCTTCAAAGTATCTCTACTCCTTCCTCTCAGTTTCTGGGGGCAACTGGGAGGAACTGCATTCCACAAATGGTTCCAGTTCCTTCCAGGCAGTCCTGCTGTGGTGTATCTTTCCTAGTTGTCTGTCCTTAGCAAAATATTTGTGCCTGATTTAGGTGATGTTATCCGAAGAGGAAGATGAAGATGTGGTCTTTGGGACAGGAGCTTTATTACATTAAAGTTATGGAAAACCAAGAATCTTCTTCACTGGGATGTTTCTATTTACCTTAATGTGAATAATCTAGGTTCTTTATGGAAAGAATACAAAACACAAATAAGCAAAAAGAGTTTCATAGAGGGTGCCATACATGCTTTTCTGTACTTTGTTCACATATTGTAATTGAAGCCCATGTAATTATTCCCATCTAATACAGATGTAACATTAATTTGAATAGCTGGAAATTATTTCATAAAAATGATTCACTGTATATTCAATAACTTATTTAACGTCCCTTATTAGAACACTTAACTATTCCTTTTTTCCCTGTTGCAAACAATACTATGAGAAATATATGTTGTAACAAACATACAAAATTGTACACTCATAAAATTAATTTATCTACAATGACGAATTCTTGATAGTAGATTTTTGTCTTAAAATTTGTCTTTGTTTTTAACGCTTTTAACTTACATTGCTAAATGATTCTTCAGCATACCTATGTACTAATGATTCTTCAGCAGATCCATGTATTATTATTTACTCAAAGTATGTTACTTGGCCATATTTCTTCTTTTGTGATTTGCCTATAAATGTCCTCAGACCATCATTTCTCATATGGTGTTCATTGTTCATGTTTTCCTTTTACAGTTAAAATAAGTTAATTACATGTCTGGTTGTCATATGTCTTACATATATTGTTCTTAGTCTTTCAGCTATAGTTTTAGTTTTTTTTTTTTATGATAGAGACTTTTACTTTTATAAGAAGAGTTAATAACATTTTCCTCAACCTAGAGTCAACAGCCCTTGTCCTCACCATCTCTCCAGGCTTGCCAAGTTAAGCTCCTAAACTTTAACTTTCTCATATGTAAACAGAAGAAGATAATAATGTCTATCTGATAGATTTGCTACTAGGAATAACTGTATTTTGATGAATGAAAATTGGGTCTAATAGATAAATGCTATATAAGGCTTGATGTACAGTAAATTCTCAATCTATTCAAATATAGCACCTATCTCATAGTTTTCTTAATTTTTATCTCTGTAGTCTAGCTCAACTTTTTCCTATATTTAACCAATTAAGTTTTCCCTACTATTATGTGCTTTTACTGAAATGTGACAGTTAATGAAGTTCTTTTATTGTTAACCTTCTAGCAGTTCTTTCTTTCTTTCTATTCATTCATTTTGCTACTTATCTTGACTTCTGTATTTCACCTTTTTGTCCTCTATGTTTGTTATACTACTGTTATTGAATTTCCCTGAGGGTATAAAAATATTTTCTTCTGTTACAAAAGATTATTTTCAGAGGTATCTATTTACTTTGCGTTTTAAGAGTAAGATTTTATTGCTTTTATATTGTAGTATTTTTCCCTTAGTACTACATTTTAAATTGCTTTGTTTTCTTTCTCTATACTTTTCCTCGAATAAAATAAGTTTTGCCTAAACTAAAGCCTGTGTTTGCTTGTAAAACTGCTCTTGTTTCTACTTCCTGTGCTTCTGGATGTTGTTTGAATCTCTTTTTCAGTTCTACAGCTTGAGGACTGAATAATGCAAATAATTCTATGTTTTTGGAAGATAATTTTCTAATGCAACACTGGTCTGCTAGCTGTCTTTCATATCTAATTCCTGGTTATTGGATTTTTAGGAACTGATGCAAAAGCTTCTGAAAATTTCTACATAAACTATTACCAGGGTTTTCCTGTCTCTGTCACACAATATTTTAATTGTGGATATTTCACCTCTCTGAATACATCGCCAGCCACGTCCATCTCCATGTTTGCATGCCATTTCCACTGCTCACAATGAACTGACTCACTGGAAAAGACCCTGATGCTGGGAAAGATTGAGGGCAGGAGGAGAAGGGGGCCACAGAGGATGAGATGGTTAGATAGCATTATCGACTCAATGGACATATAAGTTTAAGCAAACTCTAGGAGATGGTGGAGGATAGAGGAGCCTGATGTGTTACAAAGAGTCAGACACGACTTAGTGACAACCACCACCTACTTTACTCTAGTTGTACCTCAGATGTTGCCATGTTTGGGTTTAGAAATTTGACCAAAAGAGGAGAAAAAATGAAGAGAAGGGATGAATTGGCAGGACAATCAGATCATATCCGTCGCTCAGTCGTGTCCAACTCTGCGACCCCATGAATTGCAGCACGCCAGGCCTCCCTGTCCATCACCAACTCCTGGAGTTCACTCAGACTCACGTCCATCGAGTCAGTGATGCCATCCAGCCATCTCATCCTCTGTCGTCCCCTTCTCCTCCTGCCCCCAATCCCTCCCAGCATCAGAGTCTTTTCCAATGAGTCAACTCTTCGCATGAGGTGGCCAAAGTACTGGAGTTTAAGCTTTAGTATCATTCCTTCCAAAGAAATCCCAGGGCTGATCTCCTTCAGAATGGACTGGTTGGATCTCCTTGCAGTCCAAAGGACTCTCAAGAGTCTTCAACACCACTGGAGAAGGGAATGGCAAACCACTTCAGTATTCTTGCCTTGATAACCCCATGAACAGTATGAAAAGGCAAAATGATAGGATACTGAAAGAGAAGCTCCCCAGGTCAGTAGGTGCCCAATATGCTACTGGAGATCAGTGGAGAAATAACTCCAGAAAGAATGAAGGGATGGAGCCAAAGCAAAAACAATACCCAGCTGTGGATGTGACTGGTGATAGCAGCAAGGTCCAATGCTGTAAAGAGCAATATTGCATAGGAACCTGCAATGTCAGGTCCATGAATCAAGGCAAATTGGAAGTGGTCAAACAAGAGATGGCAAGAGTGAATGTCCACATTCTAGGAATCAGTGAACTGAAATGGACTGGAATGGGTGAATTTATCTCAGATGACCATTATATCTACTACTGCAGGCAGGAATCCCTCAGCAGAAATGGAGTAGTTATCATGGTCAACAGAAGAGTCCGAAATGCAGTACTTGGATGCAATCTCAAAAACAACAGAATGATCTCTGTTCGTTTCCAAGGCAAACCATTCAACATCACAGTAATCCAAGTCTATGCCCCAACCAGTAATGCTGAAGAAGCTGAAGTTGAACGGTTCTATGAAAACCTACAAGACCTTTTAGACCTAACACCCAAAAAAGATGTCCTTTTCATTATAGGGGACTGGAATGCAAAAGTAGGAAGTCAAGAAACACCTGGAGTAACAGGCAAATTTGGCCTTGGAGTACGGAATGAAGCAGGCAAAGACTAATAGAGTTTTGCCAAGAAAATGCACTAGCAGGACAATAGTTGCCATATAAAACTATTGTCTCTCATTTACTAGGAAAGGAATTGCTGCCAGTTCTCAGATTGCAGAATCTCTGGTACTCCAAGTCAGAACATGTACAATAAAGGACAGGTAAACACTATTTTTCTTTCTTTCCTCATGCAGTATCTAATTCTGAAATTAAAAACTGAATATTGGACAAAAAAATGTTTCATAGATGGAGAGAGCCCTTCAGGGGAAATGAAGTGGGAAAACAGAAATAAATATATTAGGGTTAAAGGAAGATGAGTCTGATAAAGTAGGTTGGGAATAGACTATAAAAGATTTTATATACCAGGACATTTCATTTGTGGTTACAATGTAAGTTGGTATTAAGGAATCATGGAATATTTTAACTGAGAAATTATCATAATTATATTTGAATTTTACAATGATTACCCTGTTAGAACCATGGTATATGATATATTTAAGGTGAACAGAGTCAGGAGTCAGGGAGATAAATTTAGAAACTATTACCATATCTAGGTGAGGGATGATAAAGGACAGAATAAACTTCAAAAGTTGGTAAGAAGGAAAGAGAAATAAAATGGATTTTGAAAACTATAAGTTACCAAGTTTGAAGGATCAACTGGGGAAAAGCCTCCAATAAAATTTCCCCCCAACTTCACACTAAAACAACAAACAGGACACAGGGAAGAAAAAATAAAAAGTCACACCTTCAACAAAAAGTGAGATGTAGAAGAATTTTCATTCTGACAAGAGAAAGTGCAGACATCCTAATGAGGTGATGTGTAGCAGGCCTATTAGAGAGGGATGAGACGCAGGGTGAGGGGGAAAGTTTTGGATGCAGGAAGAGGACCACAGAGCATTATCACAGGACAGTGTGGTTTCCATCACTGCGTGACCTCAGGGCTATTATAGAGAGATTATAATAGGTGTCAATATTTTAAACAGTATGTGATTTGGCCTAAACTGGATGAGATGGCTGGATGGCATCACCGACTCTATGGACATGAGTCTCAGTGAACTCCGGGAGTTGGTGATGGACATGGAGGCCTGGCATGTTGCAATTCATGGGGTCACAAAGAGTCGGACACGACTGAGCGACTGATCTGATCTGATCTGATTCTGAAGCTATGATTTATTCACACCAGACACACACACACACACACACACACACACATATGGAGTAGGTGGGGGAGAAGGGAAGAGAGAGGGAGAGAAAGAGCATAAATACTTTGACAGTGTGGTCTGACCACATTTATAAGTAAGTCATAAAAGAAGAAACATAGACAATTAGCATGATTTTAATAAACCTATTCACATACTGACTAGGGAAAAACTAGTCTTACATGGGAAACTGATGTGAGTATTAGATAATTCCAGTTCAGTTCAGTTCAATTGCTCAGTCATGTCCAGCTCTTTGTGACCCCATGGACTGCAGCAGGCCAGGCCTCCCTGTCCATCACCAACTCCCAGAGTTTACTCAAACTCATGTCCATTAAGTTGGTGATGCCATCCAACTATCTCATCCTCTGTCATCCCCTTCTCCTCCTGCCCTCAATCTTTCCCAGCATCAGGGGCTTTTCAAATGAGTCAGTTCTTTGCATCAGGTGGCCAAAATATTGGAGTTTCAGCTTCAGCATCAGTCTTTCCAATGAATATTCAAGACTGATTTCCTTTAGGATGGACTGATTGGATCTCCTTGCAGTCCAAGGGACTCTCAAGAGTCTTCTCCAACACCACAGCTCAAAAGCATCAATTCTTTGGTGCTCAGCTTAAATATATATGTGCCTTTTGACCTTAAATCTTAAGAAAAATATGTACAAGAAACAGTGCCAGTCCCCTTTAGACACAAACGTTTTCAAGCATGTTTAGAAAGCAAAGCAAACCTGACAACTGAGTCAAATTTATATATATGCATGCATACATTTCAATTTCTCTTTGAAATTATCTTCCATAATTGGACCCTTAAAATTATCTTCCGTAATTGGACCCTCTAAAGGCCCCAGTTTCTCAAGTTGTACATGATCCAGGTAAACTTTCTCCCTTAAAACTGGAGATTCCAGGTACCTTTTTGAGCAGTGCTTTCTCCAAAGGGAAATCACACCTATTCTGGGTTGTCAGATACTTTGAAGTTTTTATTCTTAAATGTAGTATAGAGGGTGTAGGCGAATAAGGAGAGATTTAAAAATCTATCTTAAACATCCAATTCTTCAAGCTCTGTTCTGGCTCCTCATCTTCTAACTAGGACTATCCCCTGCAAGTGAAGCAGGCTTTCATCTAATTCTAGCTGAAACTTGACAGTCTCATTAGTTTTTTGATGACATTTCCTGTTCCTTCCATCACCGAGGCCTTTTGCATGACAGACACTGTCTGACTGGGGCCCTGAAGTTTTCTTCAGAACTTCAACCCTCTGGTTTCCAGATGGGAATTCTTTTATATGCACATCAGCTCTCTGCCCAATTGATCTGTCTGAGATATTTCTTTTGTCCTGGTTAACTATTTTCATGCTCAGCATCATTACTAGTACTCCCTGGAAATAATCTCTTCTGTTGCCCACATCCTGCACTGTCAGGCTCTAAGAGGACTTACACAGAGGAGAGAAAGGTGCAAAGCCTCCTTCTATGACTCACATGATTTCAGAGACATCTCTGGGAAAGATGAGACTACGAATTAGGAAAGAATTTCAACAGCTCCTCCATCCTCCTTTTTCTCCTCCCGTACCTGAGGTTTTGTGGGATTTCTATACAACGACTTTGGGGACTCACTCAAGTTCTGAAAGAAGGAGCAGGGGAATTCAGACGCAACTTAGGCAGTTCTAACTCCGGTGCGTCCAAAGCAGTCAAGATGTCAGCTGGGGTTATAGAGATCTGAAACGTTGACTGAAGCTGGAAGATCTACTTCCGGGATAGCTCACTCACACGGTTGGCAAGTAAGCACTAGCTGTTGGTGGGAGGCTGCTTTCCTCGTGGGTATCTGCACGGGGCCACGTGAGAGTCCACGCCACATGGCGGCTCGCTTCCCCTGAGCGGGTGATCCCAGAGACAGAGACAGAACCTGTGGTGCCTTTCACAATGCCAGGAGGAAGCTGTAACCCCATATACGCATGCGCTAAATCATTTCAGTTGTGTCGGAACTCCGTGCGGGACTGTAGGCTTTCAGGCTCCTCTGTCCGTGGGATTATCTCACATCAAAAGTTTCACATCACTCCCATATTTTAGATCATGCAAGCCAGATAGTGATTCAAAATGGGAGGGAACTACAAAAGAGCGTAAATATCAGAAAGTAGGCTGGTTGGTGGCCATCTTGGAAGCTGACTAGTACCCATTATTCAGCACTGGTCCTGTCATAAAGAAGTCTTAATTAAATAATGGTTTCCTTAATTTAACATAAAATTATGTTTAATGACATATGAATTTACTATACTATATTCTCTTAAGTTTTCTTCATTTGTTCTTCTTGTAAATTTTCTATCTGGCATAACACAACACAATGAGTGTTCCTAAAACATTGCTTTCTTTGTATCTTTCTTTATCTGTGCTAGTCTCAAACCCCCATTGGTAAGCCACCAGTTTTTAGCTGTCAGAGGTTGTCAAATTTAGGAAGATTTCTATGATGTTCCTGTTAAGTGCAGAAAAATAAACCCTATAGTTTATTATTACCTAAAACGCAACTTTGAAGACAGTTGGCTCTTTAGTATAACAAAATATAAAGGCTAAAACAAAGTGACTAAATAAACAATGTGAATGTTCTCTACCTTAATAAATCTGACCCATGCAAGTTTTTAGAAGCGATCCAATAATCGCTGTGCAAATCAAGGGGAGAAGAGGTTTATTTATGTAACACAGAAGTCTTATACATTATTTTTATCAATTTGAATTTTTAGTTTACTTCTTTTCTACTCTACCAGAAGGATGAATTAGAAAATTATCTGGACTTGTATAGGCTTCTCTGGTGGCTCAGATGGTCAATCCCTGGGTTGGGAGGACCCCCTGGAGAAGAGAATGGCTACCTACTCCGTATTCTTGCCTGGAGTATTCCATGAACAGAGGAGCCTGACAGGCTGTAGTTCACATTTCAAAGAGTTGGACACGACTGAGCAACTAACACACACACTATATGTACACATATACATGTACGTATATTTATATATATGCATTATATGTGTGTGTATATATAACTTAAAGTTTACTCAAGAACGTGTATTTTTCTGTATTATAGTTGGTGGTACCAGATGTTCTGGGAGTTTATTTCTGACAACATAATCATTTGATGAAGATATCCTGAGGAGAAGAGAGATTATATCCTTTAGTTCTTTCTAGAACCATGGCATGATGAATTGCAGAGTTACTTCTATCCCTTCATCCAGGCAGTTCCAAGGCTTTACTCCTCTAGGAAGTCTTCTATGATCACTCCTGCCTAAGGTAATGCCTTCTTGCTATAGGGTCTTATTATTGTTGCCATTTGTACCAGTCATGATATACAACATTCAATGCATTGTACTGCCAGCTATTTCTTCCATATGTATCTGTAAGCTACTCTGAACATATTATGAGATTCTTATATTATTTTCTATTTACAAAATGAGTTGAAGAGAGTAAAAATCTTGGCACATACTAGGTGTTCAATTCCCATGTATTTTCTTCCTAGACCACCAAACACATGGCCATACACACCAAAAATATGGGTTAAATGTTCGTGCACTAGTTGGAAATCACGATATGATAGCCTCTATGTGGGTATATTATATTATGTTCTGCACAAATGAGATCATCATGTACAATATTCACATTAACCTCAGGTTCCAACATAATCAACTCAACTGCAGAAAGTTAATGAGGGGAATAGGGAAGTGAGTGTGTTCTCACTCTAACTAGACAGATGTTTATATTCCATATACAAGTTGACTTGCACAGATTCCCAATGAGACTTACTTCTATTATGAGTCCCCAGTAATATACATATGGCTAAGAAAGTGGATACATTTCTTTTTGGGCTGTGCAACACTGCTTGTGGGAACTTTGTTCTCCAACCAGGGATTGAACCTGGGGACATGGCAGTGAAAGCACTGAGTTCTAACCATTGGACCACCAGGGAACTCCTCAGTTCAGTTCAGTTCAGTCGCTCAGTTGTGTCCGACTCTTTGCGACCCCATGAATTGCAGCACGCCAAGCCTCCCTGTCCATCACCAGCTCTCGGAGTTCAGTCAAACTCATGGTAATGCCATCCAGCCATCTCATCCTCTGTCATCCCCTTCTCTTCCTGCCCCAATCCCTCCCAGCATCAGAGTCTTTTCCAATGAGTCAACTCTTCGCACGAGGTGGCCAAAGTACTGGAGTTTCAGCTTCAGCATCATTCTTTCCAAAGAACACCCAGGACTGATCTCCTTTAGAATGGACTGGTTGGATCTCCTTGCAGTCCAAGGGACTCTCAAGAGTCTTCTCCAACACCACAGTTCAAAAGCATCAATTATATGGTGCTCAGCTTTCTTTATAGTCCAACTCTCATATCCATACATGACCACTGGAAAAACCATAGCCTTGACTAGACGGACCTTTGTTGGCAAAGTAGTCTCTGCTTTTCAATATGCTATCCAGGTTGGTCATAACTTTCCTTCCAAGGAGTAAGCGTCTTTTAATTTCATGGCTGCAATCACCATCTACAGTGATTTTGGAGCCCCAAAAAATAAAGTCTGACACTGTTTCCACTGTTTCCCCATCTATTTCCCATGAAGTGATGGGACCAGATGCCATGGTCTTCATTTTCTGAATGTTGAGCTTTAAGCCAACTTTTTCACTCTCCTCTTACACTTTCATCAAGAGGATTTTTAGTTCCTCTTCACTTTGTGCCATAAGGGTGGTGTCATCTGCATATCTGAGGTTATTGATATTTCTCCCGGCTATCTTGATTGCAGCTTGTGCTTCTTCCAGCCCAGCGTTTCTCATGATGTACTCTGCATATAAGCTAAATAAGCAGGGTGACAATATACAGCCTTGAGGTACTTCTTTTCCTATTTGGAACCAGTCCGTTGTTCCATGTCCAGTTCTAACTGTTGCTTCCTGACCTGCATATAGTTTTCTCAAGAGGCAGGTCAGGTGGTCTGGTATGCCCATCTCTTTCAGAGTCTTCCACAGTTTATTCCTAAGGGTGGGTAACTTTTGAGACCTAGCTTTCAACCCATAGATAGGAAGGTAGAAGCAGTGGGGAAGAAGTGTGAGGAAGAGACAGAGAGATATTCACCATGCTGCCTTGAAAAGGAAGAAGGAGAACTTCTTGTTTATTTTTTCTTCTTACAAATGATGCTCTAAAACAAAGTGTCAAAGTATCAATAGAAGCCTGACAAACCCTACACAGGCTACAGATTTATTTCAGCCAGTACAATGGTGATTTAAAAAAAAATTAAACCACTATTTACTGATGACTCCAGCATTCTTGCCTGGAGAATTACATGCACAGAGGAGTCTGACAAGCTATAGTCCATGGGGTTGCAAAGAGTTGGACACGACTAAACGACTATCACACACACACATTTACTAATGAAGAGAGTCACATAATAGTCTCCCATTCAGCTTCTCTTAAGAAAAAAAAAAAAGAACTCCGATGATCCATTAACAGGGGCTGTAATATGGTGACCATGGGTTAGAGCTGAGTAGCAACTGCCCTTACTAAAAGGTTCATATAAATAAAGCAGCATCTTAAAAGTAGGTGTCATAGATGAGAGCAGGTCATCACACTGAAGCAGGAGTACCAATTAGAGTTTGTTAAAGAGATGGCATGGGAACAGAACCTTAAGATTTGGATTTGGGTACATACAATGTAGGCAGAGAAACATAAAGAAGGAAAGCATAAACTATATAAACCATTTCCTTGTGACTAGGTAACTAGTATTCTGACTGGAACAAAGTCTTCTCATAGAGTCCAAAACAGAACTTGGAGAAACGTCTATTAGGTCTTCTGCCCATTTTCCAATTGGGTTGCTTTTTGGTTGTTGTTACTGAGTTGTATAAGCTGTTTGTGTAGTTTGGAAAGTAAACCTTTTTTGGTTGCATTATTTGTAAATATTTTCTCCCATTCTGCAAGTTGTCTTTTCATTTTGTTTCTGGTTTATTTTGCTTGTAAGTTTGCTTAGGTCCCATTTGTTTATCTTTGCTTTTATTTCTTTTATTTGGGAGCCTGAGCTAAGGAAACAGGCATGTCAAGATGCTCATCATCACTAATTAATAGAGAAATGCAAATGAAAACTGCCATGGGGTACCACCTCACATCAGTCAGAGAGGCCATAATTAAAAAGTCTACAAACAATAAAGGTTGGTGAGGGTGTGGAGGAAAGGGAACCCTCTTACACTGTAGGAAGGAATGTAAAATGCTGCGTCCACTATGGAGAACAATATGGAGGTTCCTCAGAAAGCTAAAAATAGAGTTCCCAAATGATCCAGAAATTCTACTGGACATATACTTCTACTTAAAGTACATCTATATCTACTTTGAATATATATGGGCATATATTCAAACAAAACTATAATGCAGAAAGATACATGCACCTCTGTGTTCACAGCGCAGGAGGTAGGGGTTCAATCCCTTGGTTGGGAAGATCTCCTGGAGAAGGAAATGGTAACCCACTCCAGTATTCTTGTCTGGAAAATCTCATGGACAGAGGAGCCTGATGGGCTATAGTCCATGGGGTCACAAAAGAGTTGGACACAACTTAGTGACTAAACAACAACAACAAAATATATACAAACACACATATTAATACAATGGGCTATTACTCAGCCATAAAAAAAGAATAAAACAATGCCATTTACACCAACATGGATAGAACTAGAGATTATCATACTAAGTGAAGTAAGTCAGAAACAAAATTCTAACTTACTTCACTTAGTATGATAATCAGTATTGAAGTATAGTTGACTTACAATTTTGTGTTAATTTCTGCTGTACAGTAAAGTGACTCAATTATACATATATATAATCTTTTTCATATTGTTTTCCATTATGGTTTTTCACAGGATAATGAATATAGTTCCCCATGCTGTATAATAATAGGACCATGTTTTTTATTCATGCTATATATATATACCAGTTCGCATATGCTAATGCCAAACTCCTAATCCTTGCCTCCTTCACCCTCTCGCCTTCACTGTCAACCGCAAGTCTGTTCTCTGTATCCATGATTCTGTTTCACAGATATGTTCCTTTGTGCCATTTGTACCATATTTTAGATTCCATGTATAAGAGACCCCATGGACTATACAGTCCATGGAATTCTCCAGGCCAGAATACTGGAGTGGATAGCCTTTCCCTCCTCTATGTATAAGTGATAGCATACAGTATTTGACATTTTGCTTCCCTGTCCTTCACCATCTCCCAGAGTTTGCTCAAATTCATGTCCATTGAGTCGGTGATACCACCAAATCATCTCGTCCTCTGTCATCCCCTTCTCCTCCTGTCTTCAATCTTTCCCAGAATCAGGGTCTTTTCCAGTGAGTCAGCTCTTCAAATCAGGTGAACAAAGCATTGGAGTTTCAGCTTCAGTATCAGTCCTTCCAATGAACTTTCAGGTTTGACCTCCTAAAGGGGTAAATCATTTTAAACATAAAATCAGTTTAAACTCTTTTCTTTATAAAAAGAGTTTAAACATAGTTTTGTTGACAATCAGATTTTTTCTCACTTAGGTTTTTTCTCTCTCTTTCATTACTTACTTTCTTTTCTTTTTAATTTTATTTTACTTTCACTTCTTTATATGGCGTATTTTCTGTTTATTATAAAATTTCTTTCATATACAGTTTCCTGTCAACTTTGTAAGAATGAATAGAACATGAATTATGATATTTATAAGGCTTATACTTATCCTACATAAGCTATACTAAAATGTTTTGTTGTTTAAGCCAAGTTAATTTATTTTTAGATTCTAGCCCCAACCAACAATGTAGGACCGATCTACTGTAGGCCATTAGACTTCCTTAATAGGAACCCAGAGGGAAATAAGGAGCTGGTGCCACAATTGTCAACACCATTTCTATCATGTGACAATAAAAAAGATTTACATTTTAAGCTTCTAACTTTGATTACTGGGATTCCTACATTCTGGATTTCATAATCAGAAGTCTAGCCAAGCATCATTTGGTAACTATAATTAGAAAACAATGGGTCTGTAGCTGTACTTACTGTTATCATTTGGTTATTACACAGCAATCTTAAGATTTTTGCAGATTCTGACCAAATTTTTGTCTGCTATTTATATACTGAACAATGCTATAACAATTTTGCTTTGAAAATTTTGTATATCAAATATATAGACAAGAATTATGGTTGCTTCTGTCCAGTCTCCAGTGACAAGAAATGACCCAGTCCAGAGAGGACCAGATGATGTGCATAGACTTCTAGACCCTCAGGTGGTGGTTTAGACCTCCTTCTAAGTTGAGTGTTTTATAAATCTTGCCAGAGGCAGAGCTTTTTTCTGCTTTAAGGGCAGAGGTCCACTTAGCTAGAAGCATACTGGTTACTGTGATTGAAACCAGTTACCATGCCAAAGTCCAACTAGACCCTGAGAACATCAACTGAGAGAGACCACTCATATATGTAAAGGTTGACAATCCAGTTCATCCTCACTAAGTACCTGGCATGTAAATGATGCCATCCTGGGGGCCCCCAAACTAGCCCTCCAAATATCTGGATAATTCTGACCTCAAAAGATGGCCACAGGGAACAAAAGACAAAATATCCAATGAAGATCCCTCTAATTCCTGACTCATGAAATCATATACAATTGCAAAAGATGTCTGTTTTACACTGCTAAGTTGTGATGTCATTTGTTATGTGTCAATACTAACCAGAACATAAATTGACTGCTATTTTTTGTGTGACTGCAAAGGAGAGAACTAAGTATATTTAGTGCAAGTTATAAATAGCCATTGTTGTTGTTCCATCACTCAGTCATGTCTGACTCTTTGTGATCCCATGAACTGCAGCATGCCAGGCTTGCCTGTCCTTCACCAACTTCTGGAGCTTGCTCAAACTCGTGTCCATTGAGTTGGTGATGCCATGCAACCGTCTCATCCTCTGTCATCCCCTTTTTCTCATCCCTTCAATCTTTCCCAGCATCAGGGTCTTTTCCAAAGAGTTGGCTTTCCACATCAGGTGGCCAAAGTATTGGAGCTTCAGCCTCAGCATCAGTCCTTCCAATGAACAATCAGGATAGATTTCCTTTAGGACTGACTGGTTTGATAAATAGCCACATAATAATTCAATGAGAGGAAGTATTTTCTAATGTATTCTATAATGGAATGGCTTGCTGTGAAATGTAGAGAGGTTCTAGGCATTGGAAGCAATTAAGCAGAAGCCACATAGCCATATGCTTGCATGTCCATATTAGTCATCACTCAGTCATGTCCAGCTCTTTGTGAGCCCATGGACTGTAGCCTGCCAGGCTCCTCTGTCCATGGAATTCTCCAGGCAAGAATGCTGTAGTGGGTACCCATTCCCTTCTCCAAGGGATCTTCCCAATCTAGGGATCAAGCCCAGGTCTCCTGCATTACAGGCATATTCTTTAGTATTTGAGCCACCAGGGAAGCCCATATGCTTAAGTTATACTAAGAATGAAATTATCAGATAAAGAGAAAATAAGAAAGGCTTATTGAATGCAAAAAAAGATTAAAATAATATATCTTTTCACTTAGTCCTCATTTATCAAAGTAGCTTACACATATATTTATTAAAACTCTGTAAGATAAATTGGGTCATCTATTATCCCTATTTTATAATAACTATAGCTAATATGTTTATTAAGTACTTACTAAGTGTCAGGATTAAACCAAATATTTGAGAAATATAATTTAATTAAACCTCCAAATAACACTTAGAGTACATTATATTATTATCCTGATTTCCCCAAAAGGCAATTCAGTCACAGGAAGGTAAGTAACTGCCCAAGAATACAGTAAGTAAGACAAAAAACTCACTCAAACCTTCTGACTCTTAAGACTGTGGTCTTAACAACTGTTATGACACATTTTAGGTTAAGTGTATAACAATTCATACCACATTAGTGATAATAACAGCTAACAGATTTGGTTTCTTTTCAAAGACTCTTAGGGGATATTTTTGTTGCTCTTTGTGGTGTGTGTATGTGTGTGTATTTGCATTTGTGTGAGTTATATATTTGTATTTTTTTAGACAAATAAAATTTAGATTAACAAGAATTTATATAGATTAAAATCTTAAAATTGTCCATAATCCTAAGTTCTTGATGTTTACAGTATATATTTATCTAGCCAGCCCACTGAAACAAACACTTTGAATTTTCACAAAACTGCATTACATCAATATGGAATTAGAAGAGATTGAGAAAATCTCTCTCTTTCTTTCCCTCCCCCTTTGTGATAATAAGCTAATATTTTCTCAAGGATTCGCATTCTATGCCAGGCACACTGTTGAAGGATTTAATTCTTTCATTTACCAAAATGAAGTAGCATATCATCATGTACAATTACTCAATAAGAAACTGAGGTTCAGAGGTTACAGGAATAGTCCAAAGACAAAGAGCTTTAAAACTGACAGCAACATGATCTTAACCCAAATTTTTCTAGAGGAAGACAGTACGCTTTTACCCATTCATATCAGTATTTAACAAATCCAAATAAAATCAAATCCCCTACAAAGGCTTCTAGGAAGAATCCATATTTTTCTTGATTGCCCATTCCAAAGTAAACAAATACTTCCAAATATAAACAAATATATTTATATTTTAGTTAATCTCATATTACAACAGAAATATGTCTTTTTCTTCTCTGATTTAAGTGGAGACTTAGAAATGCTAGTTTTCCCATCTGTAAAACAATTTCCCATTCTTTACATTAAAGATTCACACTAACTTATTACTTTGTTTAATGGAGCATCATATTTTGGTAGAAGAAGCATTCAAGTAATATTCAGTGTAGTTGATTATGATCCAGGCAGCCCTAAATTAAAACCCTATACCCCCCCCAAAAAAAAACCCTATACCTCAAATTTCCCGATTTTTGTGACCCTGTAAAAGGTATGTATGCACTCTGAAATCTAATTCTCCTATCTAAAAAATGAGATATTACTGTCTGCCTCATAGAGTTGCAATGAAAATTAAATGAGAAGATAGATGGGATTAGAATGGTGTTAAAATGAATATAGCTAGCAGGCTCTGTACTTGCTCTACAGCAAATCATGTAATTCTCATAATAATCCTATGAAGTAGATTCCATTATTGCACTTTACCCATGAGGAATGAAAGAACAGAGTGACTAAACAAGTTGCATAATGTTAACAAGCTAGTGAGTATTATAGCCAGGATTTAAACACAGGTCATCAAGGAGCCCTTAATCACAATGCTATGCCTAGGTTTTGAGCAGGTAGATCCATCATGGTAGTTATTTTTTGTCAGTGATAACAATAGGATTAAATAATGTGGCTTCAAATGCAGAAACAAGGATAACTGACTCTCCCTCATCACCTCCAAATATAACATGGAAATTTCTTTTTTATTTATAAAATGAATATTAGAGCATTGATATCTAAGATGAAGGTCTAAATAATGCAAGTTCATAAATGAAATACTAAAGTATAGCAAAGTAACAAAATTATTTGAATTGGTAAATTTATATTCAATATTCTGATTCAATGAGCAATTTAAAATATATTGATGCCAATAAGAAAAACCAGCACTCTCTAAGCACTTAGTACTGAAACTTCTAAGGCAATCACATTGCCTATCTTAACTGATCCTCACAATGACACGATAAACTAGGCACAGGGTAGTCACATACATGCTTTTGACCTACTCAAAATCAAATATATTTTCTGGGCAAATAATTAAAGTGAGAGAGACGGTTACAGCATAAATGTAAAAATAATTTGTCATTATTTCACTCATTGGGCATGTGTTCCACAGGGAACAATTTGCAGGCTAAAATCATTCCTCCGTTGTTTAGTCTCAGTTCCTTTGTTCATCTTAAAGCAATAACATCTGACTTTGCTATGTCTACTTTTTAAAAGTATATATTTTTCATATGACAGCCTTTGTAAAAAAAAAAAGAAAGAATAATTTACCTGTGGTTCAAGTGAAGAATCAATGGTCTATACCAATATAGAAGGGAAAATTGTGATGTTGGAATTATTAAGAAACAGTATATCTATGTATTCTATGTCTCTCTCTCTCTATATATATATATAACAGATAATATATAAAAATCAGTTGGAGTTTATCTAATTTGCAAGGATTTTTAGCACAAGTTCATGTGCTTGATGTACAGTTTGGAGCAAAGAAAGGTTTACTGGAGGTTCATGCAAGTAGACAGGTAGCTCCTGCCTTAAAAAGGCCTGAGCTCCCTGAAGGGTTTCAGCAAAGCATTTTTAAAAGCCAGGTGAGGGAGGGGGGTTGCAGGGTACTTGATCAGTTCACACAGAGTTCTCTGATTGGCTGATGGTGAGGGAACAGGTGGGTCACAGGGGTTAACTTTATCACTCCTTAGGCTCCAGGAGGCCAGAGACTGTGTGCTCATGATCAAGTAGTGAACATCTCCATTTGGTAGGGGGGTTTGCACAACTCTGAAACAATTTAGGAAATCTGTATCAAATACTGTTATCTATATATGGAGAGTGAAAAAGTTGGCTTAAAACTCAACATTCATAAAACTAAGATCATGGCATCTGGTCCCATCACTTCATGGCAAATAGTCGGGGAAACAATGGAAACAGTGACAGACTTTATTTTGGGGGCTCCAAAATCAATGCAGATGGTAACTGCAGCCATGAAGTTAAAAGATGCTTACTCCTTGGAAGAAAAGTTATGACCAACCTATACAGCGTATTAAAAAGCAGAGACATTACTTTGCCAACAGAGGTTCCATCTAGTCAGGCTGTGGCTTTTCCAGTAGTCATGAGTGGATGTGAGAGTTGGACTATAAAGAAAGCTGAGCGCCGAAGAATTGATGCTTTAGAATTTGGTGCTGGAAAAGACTCTTGAGAGTCCCTTGGACTGCAAGGAAACCCAACCAGTCCACCCTAAAGGAAATTAGTCTTGAATATTCATTGGAAGGACTGATGCTGAAGCTGAAACTCCAATACTTTGGACACCTGATGAGAAGAACTGACTCATTTGAAAAGACCCTGATGCTGGGAAAGATTGAAGGCAGGAGGAGAAGGGGACAACAGAGGATGAGATGGTTGGATGGCATCACTGACTCTATGAACATGAGTTTGAGTAAACTTCAGGATTTGGTGATGGACAGGGAAGCCTGGCATGCTGCAGTCCATGGGGTTGCAAAGAATCGGACCACGACTGAGAAACTGAACTGAACTGATTCAACAGGTACTTCAGAGAGGAGCTAAAGCAGAGGATGTTGGGGAAGGTCTGTTCCAGGAAGGCTCCATAGAATCCTGGTCTGTTAAGGATGCCTTCACTTTAAAAAAATCTGTAAACATAATTTGAGTTATTAATAGATTAAGGAGAAAAAGGATACGGTTTGCATAAGAGTAATACACAGCTTTAAATAAAATACCATATATATTATAACAAAAAGCTTTAAGCAAACTAACACTTATCCCATTTGTTGTTCAGTCACTGTCATGTCCATCTCTTTGCAAACTCATGGACTACAAAACGCCAGGAAAAAATTTTTTTAATATATATTAACTGTTTTAATTATTTCAATAGACTCATGGGATAAGTATAGAAAACACTTATCCCATAAGACTGAAAAAATATATACCATTCCAATAACACTTACGTTTTTAAGTAAAATTTTGATTTAAAAGAATGCAAATGAAGCCTTTAAGTAGGTCTTTTCCACATGCATATTATTTTTTTATTATTTCTTACATAAGTATGGAAAATACTTATCCCAGAAATCTACTGAAATAATTAAAAGTTAAGTGACTGGCACATTGTAGCATAATATTCCTATTTATAAAACAAATAATATAAGACCTGATCAAAAGTAATTAATAAATTCTTAGTAGAAAAAAAATAAAAACTTAATTTGAAAATGTAGACCAAGATAAAAAATGCCAAATTTCACCATTTATACTAAATATTGTACTATATAAGTACTAAATTGCAATAAAAAAAGGAAAATACAGTTTAATATATGGGAAATCTACACAAGAATCATACAAGTAGCCATTAACAGATTTTTTTTGCCACTTAGAAAATTCAAAAGGAATCCAAAATGAATATGTTGTTGTTTAGTCACTAAGTCACGGCTGACTGCTGGAACCCCATGGACTATAGCCGGTTAGACTCCAGTGTCCATGGGATTTCCCAGGCAAGAATACTAGAGTGGTTGCCATTTTCATCTCCAAAGGAATCATCCCAAACCCTTGCGTTGTCAGGTGGGTTCTTTACCACTGAGTCACTTGGGAAGTCCAAAATGATTATGAGGGTTTATCCAAGTTGATGGGCCTAAGTATGTAAGATCTTTATGGAGGAAAGCATAAAAGTTCATAGCAATAACAATAAAGAAGATCCCCCAAAAGAGATTATTTTCTTGGACATATTGACTAATGGACTATACAGTCCATGGAATTCTCCAGGCCAGAATACTGGAGTAGGGGTAGTCTTTCTCTTCTCCAGGGGATCTTCCCAACCCAGGGATCAAACCCAGGTCTCCTGCATTGCAGGAGGATTTCTTTACCAGCTGAGCCACAAGGGAAGCCCAAGAATACTGGGAAGGGTAGCCTATCCCTTCCCCAGTAGATCTTCCCAACACAGGAATTGAACCAAGGTCTCCTGCATTTCAGGCAGATTCTTTACCAATTGAGCTATCAGGGAAGCCCCAACTAAATATCATAAAATATAAATTTACCACAAAACTATCTCTAGACTAAATGGAGTTCTAATAAAAATTTCAATGTGTTAATATTTTTCATGGAAGTTAACAAAATTACCACTTGTATAAAAATATGGTCAAATTCAATAGTAGTTGGCAAAAGTTTCAAATTTTGACAGCATCCCAGCTGGTCAAGTTACAGAACAATGAGAACCCTCACAAACTGTTGATAGAATGTAAATAGCAAATTTTAATTTGGTATTTTCTTGTAATGTCAGACATTTGCATACCTATTACCCAACAATTCCACCCCAGAGAAGTCTGCTTACATATAGGAAAAAGAAAAGGAAAAAAAAAAAAACCTGAAAACATATACAAAATATTTCATAAAAGCATTATTCCTCAAAAAACAAACTCTGGCAAAAACCAAATAATTTTTAAAATCACTGACAGAGAATAAATAAGCCAATTGCGGAATCAGCCCCTATTTATCTCTCACCTCATATGACATCTCTGCATAAAATCCAAGAATCTCCCTTTTGGGTAGACAATTACAAAGAAGTATTCCTCTTCTGGACTGATGCTCAGAGCAATAGCTCAGGCTGGATTTCAGTCTCTGCTCCTGTTGGCTGACTGTCTGACAATCTCATTTGTTTACAATGGAATTTTTCATCTGAATGAAATCCAACTATAATCACACATAGCAAAATGAACAGGTCTTAATAATATGCTATTTAGAAAGCATACTTTAGAAAACTATGAAATATATTATTTTTTAAATATCTGAAAACATGGACAATGGTATTTTGTTTAGGGGTATGTACTTAGTACATACTTAGACTACAAAGAACAGCAAAAATTTATTTAACAGAAAATGGAGAAGTCATCCCCTCTACAAGAACAGATGTGAGCTGAGGACTGCAGAAAACTTCCCCTCTAGGAGTAATGGCTTACTTTTTAAGTTTGGTTGTAGGTTATGATTATGTTTCAAGCTTTACCTCTGTGCAACCTATGTGTGTGCTGTGCTAAATCACTTTAGCTGTGTCCAACACTTGCGACCCCATGGACTGTAGCCTGCCACCTCTTCTGTCAATAGGATTCTCTAGGCAAGAATACTGGAGTGGGTTGTTGTGCTCTGCTCCAGGGTGTCTTTCCCATCCAGGGATCAAACCTGCATCTCTAATGTCTCCAGCATTGACAGGAATGTTCTTTATCCCTAGCTCCACCTGGGAAGCCCATACCACCTATATATATATTTTTTTAATCATGTCTTAATAATGTATTCTGCTACTTTCAGATGGACTGTCCTATAAATATCAATTAAGTTTATGTGGTCTAATACACCAGCTGATTAAAAAGAATAGAAAAAAAGAGAAAAATCTTAAGAACAGTGCTAAATGACATAAAGAAATGTGAAGAGACAAAATCAATAAAGGAAACCTAACATGCAATCGTAAAAGTATTTCACAAATAAAAGAGAAATGGGAAAGAGAAACTAATACAAAAAAAAAAAAAAAAAAACCTAAGAAAATTTCCACAGAAAAAAATGACAAATTCAAAGCATCAAAACACAGAAATTGTTGAGAGAGCCAATGTAAAACACTCTAACTCCATTATTGTGAAATTTTAGTATATCATAAATACAGGGAAGCTACTAAAGGTCTATCGCAGAAGAAGGAACAGGGGGAATAGGTGAAGATTACATGTAACCAAGACAGAATCAGATTAGCAATGAAATTCTCATTAGCAAAACAGAATTCAAATGTGATTAAACAGTTCTGAGAGAACAGCATTTTGATTTGGAAACTTCTATATAGTCTGACTTTCAGTCTAGTTGTGGGTAACATAAAATTATGTATCCACAATATAATATATTGAAGATGATCAAATCTACTTCTACAGTTCACTTCTCCCTGGAGTTACAGACATATTTTCATTGTTTGTTGTGCAGCCACACTTAGACATGCCCAAAGGCACCTTAAGACTCAGATGCCTGTAATTCTATTAATTATTATTTCCTTACCCCAAAGGCCTTTCTCTTTTTATATGTTTTTGAGTCAATTGTCCTCTCATTGTCCACTTTCTTACCATTCTTGCATTTCTTATTCCTCATTTCCCATAAAAACCACCTCTATAAATTCCATTTGCTGCTGTGTATGTGTGTCTGGAACCTATCACATTCTTTTTAGGCATCCCTGGTTGCTCAGATGGTAAAGAATCTGCCTGCAATGTGAAAGATCTGGGTTCGATCCCTGGGTCGGGAAGATAATGCATAATGACATATATTCATCATTATTACATTCTTAAAAAAAAAAAATCTATGTTTTAGCCACACAAGGCATGCAGGACCTTAGTTTCCTGACCGTGGATTGAATCCATGCCCCCTGCAGGAAAAGCATGATGTTTTAACCTCTGGACCACCAGGGAAGTCACTCTATAACATTTACTGTCTCCTGGCTAATGCTTTCATCATCTCTTACCTGTACTATTCCCACAGCAACCCACAAGTCCTACCATTTAATGCATTCAACCCACGTTCATTAGAACTGCCTTTCTAAAACTAAAATACCATCATGAAAAATTTCTGTTTAAAATTATTGCATCATGCATGAGCATTCTTTCATTTATTAAACTAATTCCCTATCCAGGAATCAGAAATCTAGGAAAATAATGCAGATAGATGATATTTTATGACTTGTATAAATGAGGCTGTTTGAGGGATAAACTGTAATGCTTAAATGGTGATCTGAGGAAAGGAGCAGAAGCAGGCACCTAGAACATCAGGCAGAAAGAAGCTGATGCCTAAAGGCAAACTTATTCCCGAGTGAGCTATTTTTAACACAGCTGTCTTGAAGAAATAGGATCTGTAAAAGGTACCTAATACATTCTACATATTTTCAAAAATTAAAATTATACCAATATAGTTTCCACGTTCCTGGATGATTTAGCAAGTGATATTTGCAATCTACTCCTTGATATTGTAAAAGTTTTCAAGAGCAGATTATGCTACTGTATAATGAGAAGTCAGTAGAGTCAAGACTGTAGCTTTTCTTGCTTCCTTTGTACTATAAGCAGATTTGAATACTTTCAGTTCTTTTTTATGCAGCCCATTTCTGATCACTACTCAAGGAAGGTAGTTTAAATAGGTCATCGACTGAGTGATAATTCTTATTTTCACAACAGTGATCTTTGGTAGGTGATAAAATGCTACTTCCCTTGTAAAGGGAAAGAGCAGCTGCCTACAAAACAACAGAGATCTCCTAAGGTGTGAGCAAAAGAAAATGTATTGTGCAGCAAATCTAGGAAACAAGGAGTTATTTTAGGACTACTGGGTGATGTCAAATGTGGTCTTTTGAAGGTCAGCAATTTTGTGATCTGTGTTATTAAAAATTTCAAGGAGTACTGAAGTATCAGTCTAAAAAAATTATGTAAATTATTTTGTAGTTCTTTATAACTAAATTAAAACATATTTATTGTTCCTTATTATTCCAGAATTGACAACAGGATACAACTGAAAGAATCTGAAGACAATGGCTATCATTATCTAAAACTCCCTGCTGACTATAGGATAAAATTCAGTTTTCTTATGATGGCAAGCAAAGATGTTCACAAACTGGCCGCTAAGTACCTTTCCAAGTTCATATCCAGCCCTCTGAACACCCTACTAGGCACAGTATCCTGCCAACACACACCAGAAGTCCACCAAATCCAGAACATTAAAAGGTTCCTTTGCATCAACGTGCTAATGGCACTGTTGTCTTATCACTACCCATTTTGCAATAGAAAACTTCTATGCATTCTTAAAAGTACAAGAAACAGATAATTTCTTTAGCGAGCTCTTCTCAGTGACTTTCTAAGAAGCATGCAACCTGGTTATACATCTACCTTTAATACAGTCATTACCATACAGTTCAGATATGATTATGTATTGAGACTTTCCATTTCTCTTCAGATTAGCTTCACAGTCCCAGTAAGGATTTTCAAGCCCCACCCCCCACCATCCGCCCAGCCTAAACCACCCTCATCCTAACCATCCACTGGAATTTCTTTCAGTTCTTTGAAGGTGCTATGCTAATTACCTTTCAAATTATTTACTTATTTATGACTCGCCATTGTGCTGAGTCTTTGTTGCTGCCCACTGGCTTTCTTTAGTTGCAGCTGGCGGGGGTTACTCTTTGTTGTGGTGCACGAGCTTCTCACTGTGGTGGCCTCTCTTGTTGAGCAACAAGGCTCTAGGTGTGCGGGCTTCAGTAGTTGCTGCATGTAGGCTCAGTAGTTGTGGTGCACAGGCTTAGTTGCTCTGTGGCCTGAGGAATCTTCCCCGACCAGGAATCAAACCCACGTCCCTTGCATTGGCAGGTGGATTCTTAACCACTGGACCACTAGGCAAGTCCTGTGCTGATTCTTAAGGCTCTCTTACCTTAATTTATTCATCCCCACAGGGCTCAGATTAAAGATAAACGCAACAAGAACTTTCCCTTGATCTCTAAACTGCTGCTGCTGCTAAGTCGCTCCAGTCGTGTCTGACTAGGTTAGGGCAATTTGTTCCCAAATTTCCAAAGCTCCTTTTAGTCTCTATCACAATAGTATTCATTTGTAATTGCATGTTGACTTCCTCCAGTAGGCTGTAAACTCCATGAGAACAGAGATTATCTTTCTATTATCTCTCATTTGCCATAAACCTAATAGTTGGTATGCTGCCTGGCACATTAGAGGTGGTTTATGAGTATTACTTGAATAAACAGACAAATGAATACTAAATCCATTATTTCACTATACTAGAAGTATCTTTCAATCAGGCACTTGGCTTTCACAAGTCCATGAACCTACTCGTTTAACCCTCCTGAGTATTTCAGTTATGTAAGTCAAATTTCCTCTCATTTGAAGAGGGCATGGCAACCCACTCCAGTATGCTTGCCTGGAGAATCCCCATGAACAGAAGAGCCTGGAGGGCTACAGCCCATGCGGTCGCAAAGAGTCAGACACGACTGACTAAGCACAGCCCATGTAGTTTTTGTTTACTGGATTAAGTCAGTTTGAGTACAGCTTTGTGTAACATGCAATGGAATTTCTTTCCAGTACATGGGATCACAGAAAAGACAACATTTTAACTGACTCTTAAAATTTGAAGAGCAATTTGACAGAAGGAAAATAATGATACTAACAGTAATAATACTATATTACCTCTTATTTTGTCACAGCACTTAAACTGTTTTAAGTGATTTGCATATGTTGAGGAATAGTATGTGCAAAATCTCAGAGGTATAAAAGATAATGGTGCATTTGAGATAAATAGTAACCTGCACAGTGTCTTCAATAGTATATTTACTGGGAAAAAAAGGGGATGGGGAAAAAAATACAGAGACAAAAATGAAGTATATTGCATCAGTCAGATTGCAAATAATTCCATATGCCATACTACCAGCAATTCTGAGTCCCCATTTTCACTCAGTAAAAACAAACAAATATAGAACCATCAAACCAATCAGAATTTCTCAAAAGTAGAGATCTTAAAAAATTAAATTGAAAAAAAAATCTGTAAGTGGTGTGTTATAGTAGGATTCCAGGGAGACTAAGTGACTTGTTCTAGAGAATATTAGGCTACAGGATTAACTATAATAAAATGGAATTCTCACTTGCAAATCTGGAATTCTTTCCACAATACCCCATGTATTAGTTTCCACAGACACAATAGCATAAGGTAAAATATAGATGTATAGAATTCAGTGCTCAGCAAAAGTAGTTTTCTTCCCAATTCTATGATTTAATAACTGTGTGACCCCAAGCCAGTGACTTAACTTTACGAAGCCCTGTTTTCTCCTCTGCAATATGGGCACTGTATATCTCTTTTTGTCACAGGGTTATTCTGAAAATTAAATGAGAAAAATTTTGGCACAGTGCCAAAAAATGCACATTTTTTTTGGCCCTTACCTAGTAAGAACATGTAAATGTTTTACAATATTTTTACAACATTTTACAGTATCTTTCCTTTTCCATTTACACAGAAGAGATGAGGATATAATACCTTTTCAGCAATATCTGAGTATAAGTCCATTTTGCCCTAGAATGTGATCATGCTTTCCTTGTTAGAACCTGTTTGAGCGCTGACATAAGAGGGCTCAGATGAGTACTAGGGACCTGAAAATACATTAGATAAATGTGGTTTTCCCTATGTAGAAAGAAATGCAAAGTTGTATCTCATTATATTAAATTCACTTGAGAGCTAGAGAAATATGATCATGATAAAATATGAATTAATACTTGCTATATACAAGAAATCAGATACTAGTGTTATAAATAAAAGTAGGGCTGTCTACTGATTCTAACAAGATCAACTGTGCAGGATCTTTTGCTTCCCCCAGGTGAAGTGGCCACCTATGATGCTCAAGCCTCTGGATCAGGGGCTTGTTTGAAGTAACGAATCAGATATGCATGGATCAATTTCAAGAACCAATTGAGAGGAAATCAAATCAGTTAACACCACATTGGTGTGAGCCTGCCAAGTGGCAGACCAGCAGCTGGCCACATAGAACAAATAGAAAAGTTGCAGATTATAAAGTGCAGAGTAACAGCTGATGTACATTTATACAGTGGATTGTTCCCTGGGCCCAAGGCATACAGCTATTCACCAGATAGGCCATCTTTGGACTGTAAACTTTGGTCCAGAGAAATGATGGGCTATAAGGAACTTTCTCTTCTGGGATGCCATGAGCTTACTTCACTTCAACTCCAGTCCATTCATCTCATCTGGCTTGTGTTTTGGGACCTCATGGGAAAATAAAGGAATAGAGCTATCTAAAGATCTGGAAGTGCTAGTTGGAGAAACAGAAAATGTAATAATAAAGCTGATGTGCAAAGATCTGAGCAAATAGTAATGAATCTGCAAGGAAGCTAGAAGACAGAGACATTGGGCTTCCTACATGAGAGCCAAAGATTAGGTCTTGGATACTCTAGAAGGTTGTTTTAAGCCCAGGTAGATTTAAAACATGAAGAGTGAGATAGGAAGAGAGAAAGAGGAAAAATTACAGGGAAATCTGAAGGGAAAGGATAAGTTAGACACATCATAAGTTGATGTATTTACTCAACAGATATTTTTGAAGACCCACTATATGTAAGTCTTTAAATTAGGCACTGGTGCAAGAAAGCCAATTAAAATCCCCACCTTTGAGAAATTCAAACTCTAGATAGCAAGAGACCTAGGAAAACTGATAAGTTCAATATAAAATGATATGAGATCCAGGTATATATAGCAAGGAACACCTTATTATTGGGAGTAATAGGACATAAAGCAAATAAAGAATAAAATTACCAGAAAATCTAAAGAAGTTCAAGAAAAATAAAATGTGATAACTTGAGAATGACAGTATGCAAGAACACAGCTATTCAACAGATATTGTAACAGGTTTTGTTTGTTTTTAGTGTTAGTGTGAAAAGATGCACACTCAGGCAATAGATCAAAATCATAACCTCTTTTAACTACAGTTTAGTTTTAAATGTAAACCTAAGCTACATCCAAATATCAATTAACAGTGCCTTATCATGGCATTCCTGCTTACATTACATCAGGAAACATCTGTCACAAAGAAGAAACAGGAAGGATGCATTGTCTTAAAGGCTGCAATTTAGAGAGGAAAAGTAACTTTTGCTATTAGCACAAACCTGGCAGTAACTTATGAATCAAGAAGTGAGGTATAACCCAATATCTGCAAAACATGTAATCACCTACCTGAGCCATAAGAAAAAACCATTTCAAACTATTTAAACTTCTGAATTCCCATAGTAATTTTGTCCCTGGAGTGGCTTAGAGGGGGCAATAGTGAATAAAGAGAAAAAGGTAAAAAGAATGAGTCTATGGAGTTAATGACATTTTGTTATCTTCCAACCATACATTAGGAGCTACGTTGTCTTGGTTTGAAGTGAAATTAAGACTGAAAGCATTTATTTTGGAAAGGAAAAAAAAAATCTATAAAAGTTTGGTTTTTAACACCAGCCCAGAGAACTTTAGCCAAAACCATATTCATATTTTTTGAAGTGCTATCAAGTGAGTCAGCAGCACCTGCCTTAAAGCAAGGGTCAGGACAGAGGTTAGCTTGAAAGGAGAATTCTATGTAAAAAGAAAGATAGTAAGCCTGATAAGAAGTATACATTTTTAAGGTTTAAATTTTAACACTGGTGCAAACCACCTGACATAGGATGAAAAGATGGCTTAAAAGGATACGATAAATCTATGTAGGAAGAGATATATTTTCCAGAAATTTGTACTGGTTAATTGGAGGTAAGCTGGGAGTACTTTGATATCTCTCAGAGGTTCTAAGTAATGGACAATGGATAAAACATCCTGAAATGTCCCAGGCACATTCTGTAGGGAGATCTGGGAATATAGTTTCACTCTTAGAAAAGCTATAACTGAATAGAGTGTTGCTAGGTTGATGCCCCAAGTGATACGTGAATTTTACAAGGGTTTCCACAGTTTACTCTCTGAAATCTTGGACACTCTTTCTAGAACACAACAATATAGTAGTTAAGAGCCCAGATACTGAATTCAGAAAAACCTGATTTACAGGCTAAGTCCTGGTTGTTTCCCCACATAAAAAGGGGTAATGGGGTTGTTGTGAACTTTCCATGATGTAAAATGGACAAAACATAGCACAAATCCCTCAATATAATATGAGCTTTTACATTTATTCTTATCAGATCAGATCAGTCGCTCAGTCGTGCCCAACTCTGCGACCCCATGAATCGCAGCATGCCAGCCCTCCCTGTCCATCACCAACTCCCGGAGTTCACTCAGACTCACGCCCATCGAGTCAGTGATGCCATCCACCCATCTCATCCTCTGTCGTCCCCTTCTCCTCTTGCCCCCTATCCCTCCCAGCATCAGAGTCTTTTCCAATGAGTCAACTCTTCACATGAGGTAGCCAAAGTACTGGAGTTTCAGCTTTAGCATCATTCATTCCAAAGAAATCCCAGGGCTGATCTCCTTCAAAATGGACTGGTTGGATCTCCTTGCAGTCCAAGGGACTCTCAAGAGTCTTCTTCAACAGCACAGTTCAAAAGCATCAATTCTTCGGCGCTCAGGCTTCTTCACAGTCCAACTCTCACATCCATACATGACCACAGGAAAAACCATAGCCTTGACTAGACGAACCTTTGTTGGCAAAGTAATGTCTCTGCTTTTGAATATGCTATCTAGGTTGGTCATAACTTTCCTTCCAAGGAGTAAGCGTCTTTTAATTTCATGGCTGCAGTCACCATCTGCAGTGATTTTGGAGCCCAGAAAAATAAAGTCTGACACTGTTTCCACTGTTTCCCCATCTATTTCCCATAAAGTGATGGAACCGGACGCCATGATCTTCGTTTTCTGAATGTTGAGCTGTAAGGCAACTTTTTCACTCTCCACCTTCGCCTTCATCAAGAGGCTTTTTATCAAAATAATAACTCAAGGAAATAGCAAAAGACAGGAAAGCCTGGCATGCTGCAGTTCATGAGGTCACAGAGAGTCGGACATGACTTGGCAACTAAACAACAACAGAAATAATTCCAGGTCATGTTTTGCTTTGGCAAATATGGATACTTTCATAATTTCTTAGTACAGTGTATTGGATACCTCAATAGATTAAACTGAATAAGAATTTTGTCATATTAAATTGATAGTTGCTTAGTAGGGAATTTGGTTTAGAGAAAAGAGATTCATAAGACAAAACAATAACAGATAATGTTTCAGAGCTTATTCAGTAATTTCATTTTCATTATTACCCTTAATCTGGAGAAATACTCTGAAATTACCCTGGTGGCTCATACGGTAAAGAATCTGCCTGTGATGCAGGAGACCCCAGATTCAATCCCTGGGTTGGGAAGATCTCCTGGAGAAGAGAATGGCTACCCACTCCAGTATTCTTGCCTGGAGAATTCCATGGACAGAGGAGCTTAGTGGACTACAGTCCATCTGGTCGCAAAGAGTTGGACACTCAGTGGAGCTAGAGAAATTCTCTACCAATAAAGAAATGGAAGTTCAAATAGGTGAAGTTAATTGAAGTGAAGGGAAGTCGCTCTGCATATAACTTAAATAAGCAGGGTGACATTATACAGCCTTGACGTACTCCTTTTCCTATTTGGAAACAGTCTGTGGTTCCATGTCCAGTTCTAACTGTTGCTTCCTGACCTGCATACAAACTTCTAAAGAGGCAGATCAGGTGGTCTGGTATTCCCATCTCTTTCAGAATTTTCCACAGTTTATTGTGATCCACACAGTCAAAGGCTTGGCATAGTCAATAAAGCAGAAATAGATGTTTTTCTGGAACTCTCTTGCTTTTTCCATGATCCAGCAGATGTTGGCAATTTGATCTCTGGTTCCTCTGCCTTTTCTAAAACTAGCTTGAACATCAGGAAGTTCATGGTTCACATATTGCTGAAGTCTGGCTTGGAGAATTTTGAGCATTACTTTACTAGCGTGTGAGATGAGTGCAATTGTGCAGAGTACATCATGAGAAATGCTGGACTGGAAGAAGCACAAGCTGGAATCAAGATTGCCGGGAGAAATATCAATAACCTCAGATATGCAGATGACACCACCCTTATGGCAGAAAGTGAAGAGGAACTTAAAAGCCTCTTGATGAAAGTGAAAGTGGAGACTGAAAAAGTTGGCTTAAAGCTCAATATTCAGAAAACGAAGATCATGGCATCCGGTCCCATCACTTCATGGGAAATACATGGGGAAATAGTGGAAACAGTGTCAGACTTTATTTTTCTGGGCTCCAAAATCACTGCAGATGGTGACTGCAGCCATGAAATTAAAAGACGTTTACTCCTTGGAAGGAAAGTTATGACCAACCTAGATAGCATATTCAAAAGCAGAGACATTACTTTGTCAACAAAGGTCCGTCTAGTCAAGGCTATGGTTTTTCCTGTGGTCACGTATGGATGTGAGAATTGGACTGTGAAGAAGGCTGAGTGCCGATGAATTGATGCTTTTGAACTGTGGTGTTGGAGAAGACTCTTGAGAGTCCCTTGGACTGCAAGGAGATCCAACCAGTCCATTCTGAAGGAGATCAGCCCTAGGATTTCTTTGGAAGGAATGATGCTAAAGCTGAAACTCCAGTACTTTGGCCACCTCTTGCAAAGAATGACTCATTGGAAAAGACTCTGATGCTGAGGGGCTTTGGGGGCAAGAGGAGAAGGGGACGACAGAGGATGAGATGGCTGGATGGCATCACTGACTCGATGGGCGTGAGTCTGAGTGAACTCCGGGAGTTGGTGATGGACAGGGAGGGCTGGCATGCTGCGATTCATGGGGTCGCAAAGAGTCGGACACGACTGAGCGACTGAACTGAACTGAACTGAAGAATCTCAGTCGTGTCTGACTCTTTGCGACCCCATGGACTGTAGCCTACAAGACTCCTCTATCCATGGGATTTTCTAGGCAAGAATACTGGAGTGGGCCGCCATTTTCTCCCCACGGTCATATAGTCAGGGCAGAGTAGAGTTGAGATCAAACCCAAGTTTTCTAAGTATGGGCAAAATATCTCTTATTTGCTAATTCATTTAACAGCTATCCTATCAGTTAACTTTTGTTTTATTAACAAATCACCTCAAAACTTAAGGTGTAAAGGAACAAACATTTATTTTTTCTCATGATAGTAAGCTGGCTTGATATTCCTATGGTCTGGGACATTTTGACTAGTGTTGGATGATTCTGGATGGCCTCACTCACAAGTTGGAAGTCTGGTAGGTGTAGGAGGTCTTAGCTGAGACAAGTCCTCTCTGCTCCATCACCCAGCAGGCTAGCTTGGGCTGCTCTTCCCCAGGGCTCTCTCATGGAGCTGGAGTGGGCAGATAGCAAGCCCCAAAGGCATGTTTCATCACTCTGTTTGCATCATATTTTTCATTGCCTAAAACTGGTCATATGGCAAGTCCCGAGTCCCTGGGTCCAGGGAAACATGAAGAAATTAAATTCCTGGTAGTAAACTTGACAAGATTTAATATCCCAGAACTCTGTATGGCCTAAATCTAGGTGATCCATGGCCTAAATCTAGGTGATTCACATTCAATTTTTTTTTCAATTTTCAGTATTTTCCAGATTTTTAAAAAATGATCATTTATTACTTTTATAATAACAAAATAGACATTTCTTAAATTATTTAGAGAATTGACCTATTTTCTAGAAAGCCACAAGTCCTGGTTTTGAGCTCATATCTTTTGAAATGGGAATTAGACTCCTATCTAACCCACAATAGGTTATGTTACTGTTAGTGCTCTGCCATTCTCATCTTACTGCTTATACACTCTTCTCATGTCCTTAGGAATGATAAGCTCCTATTCACCTTCCATTTTTCTGCTTAAATGACACTTCCTCTTGGAAGCATTCTTTCATTGTCTCAGCATGGATCATATGCCCTTCTTAAGTGTTTTGAGAATACCTCAAATTTCCTCTATCATGCAATTTATATTTCTATATTCTTCAGTTAAGTTTATTGTATTTCCCCCATTACATTATGAAATCAGACTGAAATTAAGGGAGATACTGGTCTCATTCATCCTAGAATCCCCATTCCCTAGCTTAATGCTTGACACATGTATATGAGACATTTGGTAACTAATCCTTAATTTGCTCACTAAATATACTCTTATCAGCTAGTACAATGGAAAGGAAATGACAATAAACCATATAAAATATCTTGGTTCTAAATGCATTGTATACATTGGAGAACATTTTACTTCTTAGCCATGCTGATGTAGGCTACTGTTAAATTAGAATTCAACAAGTGATATTAGGAACATGTGAACATTCAGAGTGATCAAGACTAGAAATGAAGACTGTATGAAGACAGGTGGGTAACACAGTATCGATTTTAGAAGGCATGATTTCCCAGAGAACTCCAGAAAAAAAAAAAAATACGCCTGACTTGTTGGGAAATTTTTTCTTCAGTTTTTAAAGAGCCAAATGCAAATAGCTCATAGGCATCTACCTTCTATTCACTTATATCAAGACAAGAGTAAAAATTTTCCTGATAGCTTAACCCAAGAGATAATTCCAAAATTAAATAAATAATTCTAAAACTCAGTTTGGGTAAACTCCGGGAGTTGGGGATAGACAGGGAAGCCTGGCATGCTGCAGTCCATGCGGTCGCAAAGAGTCAGACACAACTGAGCAATTGAACTGAACTGACTGATACAAACTTACTTATTAAATATATCTAGTTTATGAGTTCCATATATATACAACGAAAATAGCTTAAAGCAACATAAACATATTTTTAAATTACCAAGAAACCATTTATTAATAATCTGAAACTGTGTAAAGCATTGTAGACACTTTTACTTAAGGAAAAGTTTTTAGTAGGCTACTGTTTCATGAGACATAAAGAATTATGTGTTAGTAATAGAATTTTTTCCACAAAGGAATTAATCAATTAAATTGGAAATTCTGTCCAAAAATGTTTGCCTCTGGTGAATCTTCCTATCTAATTATAAAGTAATTAAACCCATGGGCTTTGGACTAAGAGTGAATTTGGAGTTCTCAGTCTCTCTCAGTCTCATTTTTTCATTTGCATAATACCTTAAAAATAAAGAATATCATTCCTTCACTCAGTTAATGTTTATTGAATATCCACTACTTAGTAAACATTATCTAGCAATAAGCAAGATACACACAGGCTACTATACTCAACTTACCACCGAATGGAAGAGATTTCATTAGTGAAAATGTGTGACAAAGCACTTAGCATAGTGCTGTGCACATAATAAACACTCCATAAATGTTAATCATTATTTGGGTTGTTATTCCTTCCCAAAGAATACTACATGCTATCATAGACTTACGGAAAATAGAGGTGGATGTCAGTTCAGTTGCATACATATGTATACCCACACACATAGGCTTTCACACACACAAATATATATACACAAGCAAGTCAAAGGTTCTGTAGTCTCCACTACAATTCTTCATTTTAAAGGTATAAAATCCAATACAGTTTTTTTTTTTTTTTCTTAGTACAGAGGCTTAGGATTCAAAGTAATTTAGTGAAGACTTTAAATGAAGTTGGAATAGTGATTCATAGGTCAGAAGTGGGTGGCAGGTGACAGAGGGGGAAGGCCTCCAGCAGAAAAGAGACTTAGCACAGGTTTCCCATTCAGAATGCCATGAGGCATTACTTCTTTTGTATTTTAACCTATGGTGATGCATAAGTCACATTACTACACATCTCTATCTATGAAAGTACTTATGTTTAGAGAATTCCTTAAAAGAAAACTTGTCAAGCACCCCCAAAACCAATGAAACCAAAGGTTAAGTCAATTTTAAGAGTCTTTATGTTTTTTTAAGCAGAGACATTACTTTGCCAACAAAGGCCTGTCTAGTCAAGGCTATGGTTTTTCCAGTGGTCGTGTATGGATGTGAGAGTTGGACTATGAAGAAGGCTGAGCGCCGAAGAATTGATGCTTTTGAACTGTGGTGTTGGAGAAGACTCTTGAGAATCCCTTGGACTGCAAGGAAATCCAACCAGTCCATTCTGAAGGAGATCAGCCCTGGGATTTCTTTGGAAGGAATGAGGCTGAAGTTGAAACTCCAGTACTTTGGCCACCTCATGCGAAGAGCTGACTCATTGGAAAAGACTCTGATGCTGGGAGGGATTGGGGGCAGGAGGAGAAGGGGACGACAGAAGATGAGATGGCTGGATGGCATCACTGACTCGATGGACATGAGTCTGAATGAACTCCGGGAGTTGGTGATGGACAGGGAGGCCTGGCGTGCTGCGATTCATGGGGTCACAAAGAGTCGGACACGACTGAGCAACTGAACTGAATTGAACTGAACTGAAGAGTCTTTAAGCACAATCTTTATGCTTAAAGATTCTTAAAGAATCTGTTGCCTCTTGCTTTATCAAGAACTATGTAACTTTTACAACATAGCTTAATGTTAGAGATTCTGTGCTATAAAGAATGTAGTCATTTGTCTAAAATGTGTGCTGAATGTCTTTAGTAATTTGCAATTACACAGAGCAAACCAAAAAATATATTTTAAAATCTGTACATTATTAAATCAAAGATACTCATAATTTTTCACTGCTTTTATCCTATTATGTTCATGAATTGTATGAATGTCTGAGCAAAAGTTCTCTGCACTATGATATCACTACAGAAGTGCTGGGTTGTCTTCCCATACTTAATTTAACTTCTGTAAATTGTATGAAATATATTTAAGGGATGTAAATTATTTCAGTTCAGTTCAGTCACTCAATCGTGTCTGACTCTTTGTGACCCCATGGACTTCAGCACACTAGGCTTCCCTATCCATCACCAACTCCTTGAGCTTGCTCAAACTCATGCCCATTGAGTCAGTGATGCCATCCAACCATCTCATCCTCTGTCATCCCTTTTCCTCCTGCCTTCAATATTTCCCAGCATCAGGGCCTTTTCCAATGAGTCAGTTCTTCACATCAGGTGGCCAAAGTACTGGAGCTTCAGCTTCAGTATCAGTCCTTACAATGGACTGATTTCCTTTAGGATTGACTGGTTTGAGCTCCTTGCAGTCCAAGGAACTCTCAAGAGTCTTCTCCGACACCACAGCAAAAGCATCAATACTTTGGCACTCAGCCTTCTTCACAATTTATTCACAAATTTCTTCACAAATTATTTACCTCAATAATACAGTGAAGCCTAATAACTTACTTTGAGAATCTTCAGAGTCTGAATAATAATAATATTAACATTAATAAATACTAGAATAAACCTTGTTTAGTCTGAATATACTGAACAAAAGCCCCACTTGTTTCTAAGTAAATATCATACATTAACTACATAGGTACAGAACAGTGAGTTACATCAACCAGCATGAAATTACATATAATGTAGATGGGATAAATTGTGAAATTTCTTTGCCACTCACTTTTAATAAGGTCAAAGAAGGAGTATTAAGTGGGTAAGTAATGTTTTCCCTCTTATAGTCAGCATAATACATCTATTTCATATAAAATCATTGAAGGTAAATGCTTAATACATTAGGTATTACTGAAGTTATTTTTGGCAATTTAGCTATTTAGACATGATATTAAAGACATTTTGAAAAGAAGTAAAAACCAAATATAAATATGAGTGTGCTTAGTATAAATCTACCCAATGAAGTAGTACCAATAATAGATTTCATTCACTTATGACAAAGAAGAAAAGTCTGTACATTAATTAAACAGCCAAGATGAATGGTGGGTATAGTATGTGGCCCTCAGTTGACTAGATCCTGTAGATGATTCAGAGCTAGGATATTTATTTTTCAGTATACACCGAGCACTAACTAAATGACAGACACAGTGCTAAGCACTGAGTATAAGCAGGAAACATAATAACAAAATCCTTATGCACTACGAGTCTGGTAAGACTGATGAGTAAACAGGAAATTGAAATTTAATGAGATATGTACTGGAGCACAGGAAATTCAGGATTACATTGGGGAAGATGAATAAGTAAAATCTAGAAATAAGGAAGAGCTTGGCATATGTTTGAAAAGTTCAGATAGAAAATGTGAGAACACAGATTTATCTGGGGCAGAGGTTAGAAGGTAGTGTTTAAGGAGAAAGTATTAGCAAGATAAAGTGAGGTAAGCTCATCAGAATACTAAACCCAACCCAGAAAATATGAACTCGATGTTGTAGGCAAGTCAAGTATGGAGTGACAGGTTTAAAGTTTCTCTTAATATCAGTGCCACAGTGATGGTCCCATGATAGAAAAACAATGGAAAAGACCAGAAAATCATGCGATAGTATCAAGGCTGGGGTGTTGAAAGCCTGGGCTTTTGTGAATAATGAGAGGGGAAACAAAGAAACCCAGAGATTTTTCAAAAGAAGGATCAAAAGGCAAAGTGACATACTGGATTCTGTGTATGACAAAGAGAGAAGAATGAAGGACAATGCTATGATTTAAGTTCAGGGACCTAGACATATGAGAGAGATACTGCATACAATTTTATCTAGAAAGTGAGAGCAGGTAGGGGAGCAAAATTCTGAATTCATTTAGTATGCAGTGAATTTACATGTTATCCACAGTTCAATCCAACCCATACTATTGCTAGCTGAGAATAAACTCAGGAAGAAGACACACAGGTGAGGCAGGCTAAAGATGGCATTTGGGAATTATCTACATAGTGATGAGAAATGAAGCTGTGAATATCTGTAAGAACAGCAAAGGCTCAGGCAGAGGAAAGATTCAAGAAGAATATGTTCTCAAATATCAAACATTTAAGTGCATTGAAGGAACATAAGAGCAAAGGTACAGTTATTGGCTTTAGGGACATAAAGGTCACTTGTAATCTTTCGATAGTATTCTCAAGAGTTCATAGGGTTGGAAGAAAGCAGAATCCTACCTCTCATAGTTAAAATGAGTCAAGATTGGAAGTGGAAGCAATGGAAAAAACTTAAGATTTCAATAACAAATGCAAAGATTAAAAAGTAGCTATAGTCACTCAGACAGTAAAGAATCTGCCTGCAATGCAGGGGACCCAGGTTCAATTCCTGGGACAGGAAGATCCCCTGGAGAAAGGATAGGCTATTCACTCCAGTGTTCTTGGGCTTCCTGGTGGGTGAGATGGTAAAGAATCTTGGCCTACAATGAGGGAGACCTGAGTTTGATCCCTGGGTTGGGAAGATCCCCTGGATGAGGACATGGCAACCCACTCCAGTATCCTTTCCTGGAGAATCCCATGGACAGAGGAACCTGGCAGGCTACAGTCCATGGGCTCACAAAGAGTCAGACACGGCTGAGCACTAACACCTTCAGAAGAAGTAATAACGTCAAGGGAGGTGTTTGTTGTTTTAATAGCAGATATTGTTGAGTGTGTTTGGAAGCCATCTTTATAATAAAGAAAATTAGTTGGGCATCAAAAATATAAGGGTGAATAAATCATGAGGGTTGCCCTCAAGGAATTAACAATCCAGTGGACTCTTCTCTGAAGACCCCATATGAATTCATGAGAAGATACTAAATTGATGATGAAGGAATATGACAAAGTTTGCAGGAATATTAAGTTTGAAACATAAGCAATATTTTCACTACAAATGAGGAGGAGAAAATGGAATATGGGTGAATGTTTCCAGGAAAAAAGAATAATAAGTGAGAGAATAGTTTTGTGACATTTGATAGGTGAATAAAAGGTGTGATGTGATGACAGGCATGATCCTGATGAAACTCCATAGAATGAATCTATAATTGTCACACTCTTGTGCATTTTCTTTCATCAGTATTCTATGGCCTGACAGCCAAAACAGTGAGTAAGCAGAGGGAATAATAGATGTTTGGGGAATAAGAAGCATCTTTGAAGATTAAAAAGAGCATGCAGTGATCTAAAGCTGGATTACACACATAAATAAAGCAAAGTGTAGCAATTCTAGTATGGGAAATGATGTGCCTAAAAGACTAATAATATAGTAGGGTTAATATCATTGCTGCTAATTGGCATAAATAAAAAATATGAAATATGATTACGGTAGAAATCTCAATGATTCAGATATGAATGTGGCATGTTATTTAGAACTTGAGAAGTAATAAGAATAGCTTTTCAGCTATGTTTAAGAGTTCATATCTATTTCTGTTAAGTGTGGTTCTCAGTTCTCACAAGGCAAATGACTCTGTGGTTGAAAAAAGACAAAAATGAATGACCCAGTATCAAACACCTAAGATGGGCCTCTGTACCATGACTTGGCTTTCCTTTTGGAGGAAGACCAGAGCCAGAATCCTCAATGACAAGATCAGGAGTAAGAAGAGCTCTCCTACTAACCAGGTCTCCTGATACTGAAGGACAGAATCACTGTATCAGCCTTGTTAAAGTTCAGTCTCGAATTATACACAAAGCTGTACTCCATAAGAAGAAGAAATAAAGCATCTAGAGGGCAAAATATAGAGTCCTGCTCTTGGTAGCTCTCTAAGTTAGATATGTTTGGTGGCAAAGAGAAAAAATCAAAAATAAAGTTAATAACAGATGTCCTTTAAAAACAGATGTAATCATGAAATACACATTCATTTATAACTGGAAAATGAAAAGAGTAGACATCAGAGAGGATGAGTGAGAGAGCTACAGATTCACTGGTGGAAATGTATTCCTTTCTCTTGCTCAGAATTGTCTTCTCTTTCTGTTTCTTGCTGCTGATTTTCTATTTTTCCTCTAGTCGATCTCTCTGAAAGTGGTTTTTTTCTGCATCTTTGAATATGGTCAATCATGAGTAGACCACCAGCTCGCCAGTTAACTAATTCACATTCTCTCTGTAACTAGAAGAGATAATCTAACTGGAATCTAGGGTTTTGGACAGGGAGTTTTCTCAAGAAGGGGTGTGGAGGAAGTGAACACTTAGTATCTCTAGTAGATTAGTCCAGAGCTGCATCAAGAATACAGAATCAAGACTATGTCTAAACAGAACAATTGACTTTAGCGTTTAAGTAAAATCATTCTGGAGCAGACAGTCCACAGAGCATTAACTAAAAGATTTTCATGAATATATACCTTATGGTTTGGGTTTTCCAGGTGGCTCAGTGGTAAAGAATCCACCTGCCTGTGCAGGACATGTGGGTTTGATCCCTGGGCCAGGAAGATTTCCTTGAGAAAGAAATGGCTAACCCTTTCCAGTAGTCTCCCCTGGGAAATCACATGGACAGAGGAGCCAGGTGAGCTACAGTCCATAGGGTTCAAAAGAGCCAGATACTCAGTGACTAAAACAACAACAACAATACCTTATGGTTTGGGTTGGGTTAGAGGAACCAACAGGATACTGCGGTAGGTTGTCCTGAGTTTTTCCTGAGTTATGATATAAAAATTATAAGAATAAACTGGAAATATATAAGCTCACAGACTGAGTATACATCTTTTCTTCAGATAGCTTTAAATAACCTACTTTTTTGAGGATTCTAAGTTTGTATTTTTCAATCAAGTATTATCACTACACAAATCCCTTTTGGCTTTCAAATGTGGCCAAGTGACATAGTGGAAAATATTGGTTACAGTTCTATAGAAGAAACCAACAGAGTACAGCCACATATATTCACATACTACAAGCTTCTTCCTATTCTGGGGCTTCATTACTTTATCAATTGACACCTGTGTTTTAAGCTTCAATCCAAATAAGACTTCCACTTAGCTATATTCAAAGAAGGTACAATTTGTTCCATAAAAGTAATTTATATTTAATAAAGCTTAAACACGGCCACCACTTCCACCCCCTCTTCAATCTTGATCCAGGCAAGAGGCTGGTTTTAAATTGGATCCTCACACTTGAGTCAGATCTTTATAGGAACACAGCAAGACAGGAAACTTGTCCTGTGTGAATCATATCTTCTCCAATTGTGTTAACCTGTAAAGATGGCGAAAAATGACTGAGTGCCTCATACTGAAACTACTGGCCAAATCCCTCTCAGCTGATTTCAGAAAAATGTATATTATGGTCTTTAAAAATCCTTCCTTTGTAGAGTATTGCTCCAAGCAAGCAGCCCATTAACTATGGCAGGAAATCTTATCATGGGAACTTGGAAGTAATAGACTGGTTACAAGTTTACAGTTATATCCTATGGACTGAATTGTGTAACACTAGAATTCATATGTTGACACCTTAACATCCAACCTCATATTTGGAGATGTTGTTGTTCAGTTGCTCAGTCATGTCTGACTCTCTTTGCAACCCCATGGCCTGCAGCACCTCGACTTCTCTGTCCTTCACCATCTCCCGGAGCTTGTTCAAACTCATGTCCACTGAGTCGGTGATACCACTCAGCCATCTCATCCCCTTTGGTCCCTTTTCCCTCCTGCCTTCAATCTTTCCCAGCATCAGGGTCTTTTCCAGTGAGTCAATTCTTTGCATCAGTGGCCAAAGTATTGGAGCTTCAGCGTCAGCATCGGTCCTTCCAATGAATATTCAGGGTTGATTTCCGCTAGGATTGATTGATTTTATCTCCTTGCAGTCCAAGGAACACTCAATACCAATTCTCCAACACACTTACAAAGCCTCAATTCTTTGGCACTCAGACTTCTTCATAGTCCAGTGTTCACATTCATACATGACTACTGGAAAATCCATAGCTTTGACTACACAGACCTTTGTTGGCAAAGTACTGTCTCTGCTTTTGAATACGATGTTTAGGTTAACTTTTCTTCCAAGGGGCATCTTTTAATTTCATGGCTGCAGTCACCATCTGCAGTGATTTTGGAGCCCAAGAAAATAAAGTCTCTCACTGTTTCCATTGTTTCCCCATCTGTTTGCCATGAAGTGATGGGACTGGATGCCATGATCTTAGTTTTCTGAATGTTGAGCTTTAAGCCAGCTTTTTCACTGTCCTCTTTCACATTCATCACGTGCCTTTTTACTTTCTGCCATAAGGGTGGTGTCATCTGCATATCTAAGGTTATTGATATTTCTCCCAGGAATCTTGATTCCAGCTTGTGCTTCATCAAACCTGGCATTTCTCATGATGTACTCAGCATATAAGTTAAATAAGCAGGATGACAATATATAGTCCTGACATATTCCTTTCCCAGTTTTGAACCAGTCTGTTGTTCCATGTCTGGTTCTAACTGTTCCTTCTTGACTTGCCTACAGATTTCACAGGAAGCAGGTAAGATGGTTTAGTATTTCCATCCCTTTTAAGAATTTTCCATAGTTTTTTTATGATATACACAGTCAAAGGCTTTAGCATAGTCAATGAAGCAGAGGTAGATGTTTTTCCGGAATTCTCTGGCTTTTTTTTTTATGATCTAATAGATGCTGGTAATTTGATCTCTGGTTCCTCTGCCTTTTCAAGCTGTTTCTCCAGCTTGAACATCTGGGAGTTCTCACTTCATGTACTGTTGAAGCCTAGCTTGGAGAATTTTAGCATTACTTTGCTAGCATGTGAAGTGAATGCAACTGTGTAGTAGATGGAACATTCTTTGGTATTGCCCTTCTTTGGGAATGAGATGAATACTGACCTTTTCCAGTCCTGTGGCTACTGCTGAGTTTTCCAAATTTGCTGGCATATTGAATGCAGCACCTTAACAGCATCATCGTTTAGGATTTGAAATAGCTCAGCTAGAATTCCATCACCTCCACTAACTTTGTTCACAGTGATGCTTCCTAATGCCCACTTGACTTCACATTCCAGGGTGTCTAGTTCTAGGTGAGTGATCACACCATTGTGGTTATCTGCGTCATTAAGATTTTTTTTTTTTTGTATAGCTCTTCTGTGTATTCTTGTCACCTTTTAATATCTTCTGCTTCTGTTAGATCCATACCGTTTCTGTCCTTTATTGTGCCCATCTTTGCATGAAATATTCCCTTGGTATCTCTCATTTTCTTGAAGAGATCTCTAGTCTTTCCCATTCTATTGTTTTCCCATATTTCTTTGCATTGTTCACTTAGGAACACTTTCTTATCTCTCCTTGCTATTCTCTGGAACTCTGCATTCAGATGGGTATATCTTTCCTTTTCTCTTTTGCCTTTTGTTTCTCTTCTTTTCTTAACTATTTGTAAGCCCTCCTCAGATAACTATTTTGCCTTTTTGCATTTCTTTTTCAGGGGGATGGTCTTGATCACCACCTCCTACACAATGTACAAATCTCCTTCCATAGTTCTTCAGGCACTCTGTCTATCAGATCTAATCCCCTGAATTTGTCACTTCTACTGTATAATTGAAGGGATTTGATTTGGGTCATTCCTGAATTGCCTAGTGGTTTTCCCTACTTTGTTCAATTTAAGTCTGAATTTTGCAATAAGGAGTTCATGATCTGAACCACAGTCAGCTCCCAGTCTTGTTTTTGCTGACTGTATAGAGTGTCTCCATCTTCGGCTGCAAAGAATGTAATCAATCTGATTTCAGTACTGACCATCTGGTGATGTCCATGTATGAGTTGTCTGTTATGTTGCTGGAACAGTTTGTTTCCTATGACCAGTGCATTCTCTTGGCAAAACTCTGCTAGCCTTTGCCCTGCTTCATTTTGTACTCCAAGGTCAAACTTTCCTGTTACTCCAGATATTTCTTAACTTGCTACTTTTGCATTCCAGTACCCTATGATGACAAGAACATCTTTTTTGGTGTTAGTTCTAGAAGGCCTTGTAGGTCTTTATAAATCTTTTTATTTGGAGATAGAGTTTTTATTGAAGGTTAAATTAAGTCAAAAGCGTGGATACTTAATTTGATAGGACTGGTGGTATGAGGAAGAGAAAGAGGAGAGATTACTCTCTCTCCATGTATTTGTATCAATGAAAAGCCACTTGAGCACACATTTAGCTAGAAGGCAGGCATCTTCAAGTCAAGAATTGTCCTCACAAAACCCAACCATACTGGCACCCTGATCTTGAACTCAGTTGTTCCCAAATCACAAAAATTGATACTAATCACCAAAAGAAAGAAGTTTAGCATAAAGAAAATTGTGAACTTGCAAATTCTATGGTGGCCTTTATTAGTTGTCAATTATAAACATGTGCTACAGTTGGCTACTTTGTGGATATATTTTCTTATAGTTGCAAAATACATAAAATATAGCTCCAAAGATAATTATACCTTGAACTGACACTTTATGGAAATAATTTTGATTTATGAGAATACCCAATAGCTCTAAATTTCAGATAACTGAATTAATCATAAAGTGATTTTTATTTTGGTAAGATTAAACATGAAGATGAAGTCATCATTATATTATTAATTTATATACTACAAAGATGCAATTAATGTTTGTGATTTTTTAATTTACAAGTTACAAATACCAGTAAAGCCTGCTGCTAATTTGGGCCTTTGGTTTAGCACTTTGGTTGCTTCTTTTTACATAATGCCACCTAACTTAATTCAGAGGAGAGTTTCTAAATATTAATAGAGAAGGTAATTTTAGAAATTTAATTAGTGATCCCTCCCACACCACTGATTAAGTTTGGGTTTGTATCATTGATTTTCCAAAAAAAAGAAATTATCTCTAAAAATTCCATGAGCTAAAATGAACAAATAAAATAAGTAAAATAATTTATCATTATAGCATCTGTTTATACTACACATCTTTCTTAAAATAGGTCAGGTTTATCTCTGCTATTTGTTAATAAAAATGGAGTTATAGAGCTTTTAAATGGAGTGTTTCTTTCCAAGGCTGCATAGTGTTTCATCAAGGTCTTATAATGCTACCCGTGTGATGTCAGATGAGGAGAAAACATGAAAATTTTTTTATATGCTTTGATCTCACAAGAAGATATGTGTTTTCATACTTTCCTGAACTAGAAGTACTTTAGAAAGAGGGCAACTCTAACTATTTTTAATTATTTTGATTTAAAAGGAACACATTGACCTTGGAATATTGAAAAATAATTACTCCATGGATATGTTAGGATACTGATTACAGTGTCACCTCAGATCGCCTTTTAAAAGTTAAAAAAGAAAGAATTTACAATATTCCTCCTTTTATATATTCAAGAAAATATTTATTGAGTACCAACCAAGTGTTAGGCTATATGCTAGGAAAGGAAGAGTCAATAATGACTAAAAAAGACTTGATTTCTATGCCTATGGAACTAATGACTTACTGGGGAAGAATGGCACTAGTTAAGTAATCATATAAATCAATATAAAATTGCAGATATGGTAGATTTGCTGTGAAAGAAAGGTTATATGGTACTCTGAAATATTTTGGGTTAAGAGAAAAACACTGAAGTATCTTGAAGTAGAAAATATCTGGGCAAGGAAGCTTCTCATTAAGGAAATGAGAAGGGGCCTTGATGAACTATGCCATTTATCTTTATCCTAAATTTATTTTAGTCCTAAAAATAATGCAAAACACTTGACGGATTTCAAGTAAGTGGAGATAAATGACTGATGTGTTTACATTTGCATTTTAGAAACACGTGTAGCCTGAAGAATAGATAAGAAGAAGAAAGTTTAGATATAGGCAAACCAGTCAAAAAGTTATTCTGGAAGTCCAAAGGAGAAATCTAATTATACAGTTCAAGGTATTCATAATAAAGGTGGGGGATGGGGGTGGGGAGGAGAAATGGAAAACCGACAAAATTTCATGGTGGATCGGATGTTTAGAAACCATAAAAGTAGATTTTGCTGCCATAAGAGATTATAAAGTCAATGTTAAAGTAGATAAAGTAGTAAAGAAAATCTACTCAGATTATGAAAACTTTCTCAGCTTTCATGTCAATGAGATAAGCATCCCATGGTGTGAATAAATGATTCTTCAGTATTAACATTTTCAAACCTATAAGGACTCCAAACAAACAGCACTATCCTTTTTCCTCATTCATTAAAGCACTGCTTTCTTGGTCTACAGAAGTCTTTCCCAGTCTGTAGTCCCCATCTGTAATTTTTGTCTGAATTCGTTCTGTAGAACTTATTCTACTCCCTGAGTGAAAATTATCCCTAATTTGAAGGACTCACTTAGGACTTACTTTCACCAGGGGACCGACATTTCATAGGGGAAGTTAACCCTTGAATGCTGAAGATTTCAGTTTGGTAGGCAACCCAGCAAAGTAGCCCATAGACTTTTATAAAATAGATTGTGTGTACTACCCTCAAAAATGGTCACATATCTAAGCACAGCCTGAAAGTCTGATGTGTTTTCAAGAAAACTCTTCTTTGAATTAATTCAATATACCTTCTTAAGGGCTTCCCTGATAGCTCAGTTGGTAAAGAATCCACCTGCAATGCAGGAGACCCCAGTTTGATTTCCGTGTTGGGAAGATCCACAGGAGAAGGGATAGGCTACTCACCCCAGTATTCTTGGACTTCCCTTCTGGCTAAACTGGTAAAGAATTCACCTGCAATATGGGAGACCTGGCTTGGATCCCTAGGTTGGGAAGATTCCCTGGAGAAGGGAAAGGCTACCCACTCCAATATTCTGGACTAAAGAATTCCATGGACTATGGTCCTTGGAGTCACAAATAGTTGAACAGGACTGAGTGACTTTCACTTTCATATATCTTCTTGGTCAATATTGGGAATTTTGATGTGAGTTTTGAATCCGTGGACAAAAACTAAGAAGGTAAAATAATGAATTAAGTAAGTTTTATAATATTGGGTTCAACTTCAGTTTTTAATTGAGATTCTCTTTTCCTTTTAATAGAGTAATTGTTTCCAAAATAAATCAAGGCATGGTCTCAATTATTCACAGCACTTCAATAATCTGTTTATCCTAATGGTCAAAATTAGGCCCTTAACAATTTTTGTATGAATAGTCTGACTGCTGAAGACCTGTATATGAATTCACAAAGATAAATTCTCCCATTCATTTTTAAGTTTTTCAGTATGACTTTTCTCTCAAGACAAACCCTCTTATAAAATCAAAGGAAATAATAAAACTGTCGGATGTCACATTGGCTTTCTTGTCAACCCATTCTGCCCTGTCCTTTTTCCTGGGGTTTGATTTCCTCTAAAGAATAAATTTTGAAACTTGAATTCAAAACAGGAAAGCTAAATTCTTATTGCAAATTCTTAAGTATTTAAGAAGTATATAGATATGTGTGTTAAAATACAGATTATGTACTTTATGTACAAATATTTTCCATTCAGTCCTCTTACAAGAATAAAGTGTAAGCAATTTTCATTTATCCCAGTTTTCTTATATTTGTGTCTTCGTCTGAGAACACCCACCTTCTGACAGTGCTGCTGACATGTCACCCCCAATATGACAGTTTCATTATTTTATCCATTGGCTGAGGGTTGGACAAGTCCAATATATTCTAAGTTTAAATAAACTTCAGCTTAGAAAACTTAAGAGAAAAATACCATTTTATAGTAAAAGAATTCCAATCAAAGATCTTAGGGAAGATATAAATTAAAAGAAAAGCCACAAATATTGACATTGAAAACCTAATACCCCATCAACTTTTATGTAAACTGTTTCCCTATTTTAAATTTTATATGCACTTCTTTTGCTTCTCGTGGCCTCTTGAATTTTTCTAAGTTTTGTGAAGTTGTTTTTGTTTTGTTTTTTTGTGTGTTTGTTTTGTGTTTTCTGTTTGTGGTTTTTTTCCCCTTTAGTTCTTTACTATTAATAGCACTTCTTGGATTTCTTTTCCTGGTATTTAATTTTTGCTTGCTAAACAAACCTAGAATGTATATTAATAGATCTCCATTATAAAGGTAATATAGACTCATTATATAGATGTGAAATATAGAGACAAGTAGTAGAAAGAAGTATCTATTGTTTTAACACTAAAAGATAACCAACATTGATCCTTTTCTTATAATTTCAGAATCACTGGGCCCAGGAGACACTTGAGAAATCATATCAAATAAACTATACTATGTCCTCTATAAAGACCAAAGGTGGAAATTCTGCCACTACACTCACACATTTTTAAGGCCAAACAATAACCTTGAATAGGAAAAAATGAATTTTAGTAGTGACTGTTACTTATTTTGCCAATGAATAAAAAACTTCAGGATAACAAAGCAATTGACTAAGGAAAAACAGCTTGTACTGGCCTGAGAAATGAAAGATAGTTTGCCTGGACTTCCCCCCTGTCATTTTCCTATAATCACAAGGCATGGAGTGTTTTCTATAGCAAAAGTTAAACTTATCTGACCAAAAGTTAAATCATCTGAGCAAATTTTCTATAATACAGATTTCCTGGGTCACATAATTATTCAATGAGTGAGAATATCTAGGGGACAAACACACAACTTTTTTTTCAAAGGTTACAAAACACTGCTGACAACCAGTAAGTTGTGCAAACCACTGGTGTCAACAACTCTTGTCTTCTTTTAGAACTCTCATGTTACTCTTCGCCTCCTCCATTCTTTCCACCACTTAATTAAGGGAATAGGTTTAGCAACATGCTAATTTCAAAGGCAGATATAAAGATAATTAAGAAATTAATCTTGCCCTTGAGGGTTGGGCAGTAGGAGATGGTGGGGAAAGGTGTGAACATTATGTAAGTTAGTAATTACACATTAAGCACTATAACTCAGGTATAAAGTGCTGTGTGATTGTTGTGGGATGAACTGTGTCTCCCAAAAGATATGTCTAAGTCCTAATCCCTGGTACCCATGTTGTTGTTGTTGTTGTTTTTGTTCAGTCACTAAGTTGTGTCCAACTCTTTGTGACCCCATGGGCTGCAGCACGTCAGTCTCCTCTTTCTTTATTATCTCCTGGAGTTTGCTGAGATTCATGTCTATTGAGTCGGTGATGCTATCTAACCATCTATTTCATCCTCTGCCATCCCCTCTCCTCCTGCCCTCAATCTTTCCCAGCAACAGGGGCTTTTACAATGAGTCAGCTCTTCGCATCAGGTGGCCAAAGTGTTGGAGCTTTAGCATCTGTCCTTCTCATGAATATTCAGGGTTGATTTCCTTTCGATTGACTGAGCTGATCTCTTGCAGTCCAAGGAACTCTTAAGAGTCTTCTCCAGCATCACAATTGAAAAACATCAATTCTTTGGCATTCGGCCTTATCATCTAACTGACATCTGCACATGACTACTGGAAAAACCATAGGTTTACTCAAAGTATACAGTATACAGAGTGACTTTATATGGGGATTTGGTCTTCATCAATACAATCAAGGTAAAATGAGGTCATATTGAGTTAGACTGGGCCCTAAATCCAACAACTGATATCCTTACAAGAGAAGATAACAGAGATACAGATACACAGAGGGAGGAAGGCCATGGGAAGACAGAGGCAAAAAGGGATTCTTTCCTAGTGTCCTCAGAAGGACCATGGTCCTGCCAACCATCTTGATTTCAGACTCCTAGTTGTCAGGATCTGTCCCAATTTGGAGCAAGCAGGTAAACCTTTCATATGAGTAAGTACAAATCTGTTTTAGCTGTCTATGTTTTGTTTTGTTCCACTTTTGAACCAAAAGCTGAACTTACACATGTAGTATAACCAGACTTAGAAGTAATGGAAGCTTGCACCTTGGACGAAAAGCTATGACAAACCTGGAAAGAGTATTAAAAAGCAGAGATATTACTCTGCCAACAAAAGTCTATATATTTAAAGCTATGGTTTTTCCAGTAGTCATATATGGATGTGAGAGTTGGACCATAAAGAAGACTGAACACTGAAGAATTGGTGCTTTTGAATGAAGACTCTTGAGAGTCCCTTGGACTGCAAGGAGATCAGACCAGTCTATTCTAAAGCAAATCAACCCTGAATATTCATTGAAAGGACTGATGCTGAAGCTGAAGCTCTAATACTTTGGCCACCTGATGTGAAGAGATGACTCATTCAAAAGGACCCTGATGCTGGGAAAGATAGAAGGCAGGAGGAGAAGGGGACAACAGAGGACAAGATGATTGGACGGCATCACTGACTCAATGGATATGAATTTGAGCAAGCTCCAGGAGATGGTGAAGGACAGGGAAGCCTGGTGTTCTGCAGTCCATGGGGTCACAGAGTCAGACAAACTGAGCAACTGAACAACAACATGTAATGGATGGTAAATATATATAAATATATACATGGGAATATGGGCCAATGAACTATGTGGTTACTCTTCTGTATGAATAACAATAGTGTTTACTATTGTGATTTCTAACCCAGATTCTCAGCCTTCTCTACTTCCTAGATGGACTCCATCTAATGATAAGGACGATGATGATGACAACCCACATGAATAATCACTATCACTATAAGTTACCATTTTTGTACTCTTATGCTATACTAGGCATTACTTTAATTACTTTGCATATCTATTTTATCTTCACATTAATAATAACTGAATGATAGGTATTCTTCTGGTAGTTGCACATATGAAGAACCTGAGGTTTAGGGAGCCTAAATTGAATTGCCATAAGGTCACCCAGTGGTAAATGGCAAAGTTAGAAATCAAATCCAGGTGTGCCTAACACAACAAGTCATGTTAGTAACCACTAACTTTCATGGTCTCCCTTATTTATCATCTCCTGTATCCTCCTTTCAAATTGGCCCTTTGGCAGGACCAGTGTTATTCTACATCTAAACTGATGAAATGTCCACAATGGAGTGAAAATCCCTCCTACGACTTTGCCTAACACCTCTCTAGATTCCCTTTACACCCTAGATGGCAAGAGTCATCCGTCTTGGGCTTGGGAAGTCCTTTCTGACATTTCTAAACAGGAGAGGAAGTAGAGTGAAGCATAATTCTCTTATGAAGCTCCAGACCCCCAGCTGAAGAATTTGACTTGCTGGTACACAGATGCAAAGTTTCAAAGTCCTTCCCCATATGGATAAAAATATAATAGTGGAAGCACAACCTTCAAACTCAAAAGAAGGGGAACATTCAATCAGCTGATGAAAGGAGGAAAATCAGAGAGAGACTCAGGGACTGATTTCTGGTGCCTTCTGTATGGTTGAAATTAGGAGGTGTGATCTAGGTAGCTTACTGCTTAGAATGTTCTTTCTGCACTTACAATTTCACAAGAGGTTGGAGTCATCCCAGTGGCAGAGTAGGGAAAAGTCAATGAATAATCTGCATTTTATTCATGTTAATTTTCACTGTGCAAATATTCATATTTATTTTAAAAAAATACAGGTAAGAGCACAAGGAAAATTTTAATCATCTATACATATAGAAATGACTGTTTTAATGTTATAATACTCTTTTTCTATTCTAATCATTCACACCTAATATATTTAATATAGTTATAATTGTCTAAGCACTGTTTACACAGGTCACATATCTATATGTCATACATGTTAAACTCTAAATAAATACACTTATTTTTACAAAAGTAGGGATACCATTGGAGAAGGAAATGGCAACCCACTCCAGTGTTCTTGCCTGGAGAATCCCAGGGACGGGGGAGCCTGGTGGGCTGCCGTCTCTGGGGTCACACAGAGTCGGACACGAATGAAGTGACTTAGCAGCAGCAGCAGCAGCAGGGATACCATATACAGTTTTCTGTAACTTCTTTATGTTTCTTAACAACATATGAATATTTTCCATATCAAAAACATAAATTCACATAATAGTTCTAAATGTGACATGTTTTATGATATAGATCAATGATAACATCTTTCAAGTCTTCTTATAGTAAATTTTAATGATTTCATTTTTTTCTATTGTAAATCTTATGGTGATAAACATCCTTAGAATTCATCTGATTGATTCTTTGGAACAGCCTTCTAAAATTAGACTCGAATTCAAAGAGTATGTCACCTTTTGATACACGCTGCCCTCTAGAAATACTAGAGGGAATACTAGCTTACTCCCACAAGTGAAATATAAAGATGTCCATTTTCTGACACCCTCGCCCACACAAGCCCTGGCTAATGGCATATTTAAAAACTATTTTATGGCATGACACTTATGTGTAGGAAAGAAACTTCAGTATTAAGTGTTAATGTTTAGATTATCCTGTTTGGCCAAAATAGAGAAGCAAGTTATCCATTGCTTGATGAAGATGATTTGCTAAGGAATAACAATTAATGGTAGATTAAATGGCAAACTAAATTAATAGTAAGAATATTAGCAATTTTGGTAGTTTACCGTACATGTTAGTTCCCTCAAAACAGTCTTGGATTACAGTTTCTAATAGCATCAGAAACTTCAGTTTTAATGACTTGAATGACATTTATTAACTTTCCTATTATTAGTGCAAAGTAAACCAGCATTATTTTATAGCCAAAAAAATAATTAATCTGCACCACAGTTCCTCTTTTGTGAATCATCAAATGCCACCTACCTGTGACAAGTTTCAGAGCCATTAGAAGGGATTTTCCATCCTCTGCAATGTCTTCCTGACAAAAAATTTATAAAGTATACAAATTTGGTTTTCCTCAGCTGAGGGATTATATTATTTTAAAGGTGGTTTACACTGGAAAGAGCCAAATGAAAGATCTATATCTTTGCTTCCTTTGCACCCATATGGATCTATTTCCATGACTGAAAGGCAAGCCAGATATTTTGCTTCAAATTTTAAAAAGAGAGAGAAGGAAGAAAAAGCCCACCCCACTCAATATGCTAAGTGTAGTCCTTAAGTGTTTATCAGTTTCTCAAGGGCAGTGGAAGAGTAAAACTAATCTGTACAGTTTACAAGGCAAAACTATAATCCAGTCTCAGTGTTCCTACATGTTCATGGATGATGCATATCCTGCCTCAGGTTCATCTGTGCAAGGATCATCGATATCAACATGCTCTTTTCCTAATTTGGCTTTGAGTCACCGCCATGAAGTTATCAACATTTTAGAACAAAATGATTCTATTTTAAAGTTCTGAATAGGACTTTATTTTGTTTAAGATTCCATTCTTAGATTCACTTGGAACACTTTTGCCTTAACTGTTAATTTAAGAAAAGTCAAAGTCCAAAAACAAAGCAACAATGCCAAGGGAAAGAATTTAACATGCAAAGCTAAATTGGGGGTGCCACCTCGCTGCACAGCAATGCTTCTTAGAAGCTGCTCATATAGACTCTGATTAGGATCCAGTTTAGGACTGGCCAAGACTAGAAAAATGAGTGACGCACTTTATTTAGGTGACTCGTCTCTGGAAATGGCTGCTTTCCTTTTATATCATTTAGAATTAAATACTTAAGGATTTTTCTAATCTTTTCTAAAGTGATGTTTCAAAATATCCGATTGCAAGAGATAAATTCAGACCCCCATGCTTACACAGTCAGAACGTTGAACTAGAATCACACCTAAATTCTACAATCCAGTGATCCATTCCCAGGAGAAACTGTGTAACTTCCCTCATGAACATCTCTCCCTTTCAGAATTAGCTAATAGTAAATACCTTAGAACCTACTGACAACAACTGAGGCTGATGTAACATGATGTAGAACTGCATCCATTATACTATATCCGTATATTGTTAGTAATGAACTGGCTATTCAGTTGGGCTGTTGGGTGGATGCAGTCAAGCATCAAGGTCATTACAGGGATTGAGATCATTCTAAGCAGCTCATAGAGTAGAAAGACAGTCAAGAAGGGATTGGTTCCAATTCTAGAATTTATTAACTGTACAATTGGTTAATTCCTGAACCCATCTGGGACTCAGTTTTATAGTTTGCTATCGGCAAGGGCTTTTGTGAAGATAAATATTTAATTAGGTAGCACAGTACCAGCATGTAGGGGAACACAATAATAATTTGTTGAATAAATGAGTAATCAATTCTCAGGAATTCAAAAATTAACAAAATCTTCTTTCTATTCTACTGGAGAAGGAAATGGCAACCCACTCCCGTATTCTTGCCTGGAGAATCCCATGGACAGAGAAGCCTGGTGGGCTACAGTCCATGGGGTCGCAAAGAGTCGGACATGACTGAGCAATTTCACTGTCTTTCTTTCTTTCTATTCTACTGAAGGTGAACTGACCAATAATATAGTTTTGTTGTTTCTAAAGTTACTAACATATTTTTTCCTCTTTCCTTGCTTTTATTTTAAAGACACTTTATTTTTTTTTCAATTTTTTTTTATTGGAGGTTAATTACTTTACAAATTTGTATTGGTTTTGCCATACATCAACATGAATCCACCACAGGTATACACGTGTTCCCCATCCTGAACCCCCCTCCCTCCACCCTCCCTGTACCATGCCTCTGGGTCGTCCCAGTGCACCAGCATCCATTATCATGCATCGAACCTGGACTGGCAATTTGTTTCATATATGATATTATACATGTTTCAATGCCATTCTCCAAAATCATCCCACCCTCTCCCTCTCCCACAGAGTCCAAAAGACTGTTCTATACGTCTGTGTCTCTTTTGCTGTCTCACATACAGGGTTATCATTATCATCTTTCTATATTCCATATATATGCATTAGTATACTGTATTGGTGTTTTTCTTTCTGGCTTACTTCACTCTGTATAATAGGCTCCAGTTTCATCCACCTCATTAGAACTGATCCAAATGTATTCTTCTTAATGGCTGAGTAATACTCCATTGTGTATATGTACCACCACTTTCTTATCCATTCATCTGCTGATGGACATCTAGGTTGCTTCCATGTCCTGGCTATTATAAACAGTGCTGCGATGAACACTGGGGTACACGTGTCTCTTTCAGTTCTGGTTTCCTCGGTGTGTATGCCCAGCAGTGGGATTGCTGGATCATAAGGCAGTTCTATTTCCAGTTTTTTAAGGAATCTCCACACTGTTCTCCATAGTGGCTGTACTAGTTTGCATTCCCACCAACAGTGTAAGAGGGTTCCCTTTTCTCCACACCCTCTCCAGCATTTATTGCTTGTAGACTTTTGGATCTCAGCCATTCTGACTGGTGTGAAATGGTACCTTATAGTGGTTTTGATTTGCATTTCTCTTATAATGAGTGATGTTGAGCATCTTTTCATGTGTTTGTTAGCCATCCGTATGTCTTCTTTGGAGAAATGTCTATTTAGTTCTTTGGCCCATTTTTTGATTGGGTCATTTATTTTTCTGGAATTGAGCTGCAGGAGTTGCTTGTATATTTCTGAGATTAGTTGTTTGTCACTTGCCTCATTTGCTATTATTTTCTCCCATTCTGAAAGCTGTCTTTTCACCTTGCTTAAATTTTCCTTTGTTGTGCAGAAGCTTTTAAGCTTAATTAGGTCCCATTTGTTTATTTTTGCTTTTATTTCCAATATTCTGGGAGGTGGGTCATAGAGGATCCTGCTGTGATGTATGTCAGAGAGCGTTTTGCCTATGTTCTCCTGTAGGAGTTTTATAGTTTCTGGTCTTACGTTCAGATGTTTAATCTATTTTGAGTTTTTTTTGTGTATAGAGTTAGAAAGTGTTCTAGTTTCATTCTTTTACAAATGGTTGACCCATTTTACCAGCACCAGTTGTTAAAGACATTGTCTTTAACCCATTGTAAATTCTTGCCTCCTTTGTCAAAGATAAGGTGTCCATAGGTGCGTGGATTTATCTCTGGGCTTTCTATTTTGTTCCATTGATCTATATTTCTGTCTTTGTGCCAGTACCATACTGTCTTGATGACTGTGGCTTTTTAGTAGAGCCTGAAGTCAGGCAGGTTGATTCCTCCAGTTCCATTCTTCTTTCTCAAGATAGCTTTGGCTATTCGAGGTTTTTTTTATTTGTTCTAGCTCTGTGAAGAATACTGTTGGTAACTTGATAGGGATTGCATTGAATCTGTAGATTGCTTTGGGTAGCATACGCATTTTCACTATATTGAATCTTCCGATCCATGAACATGGTATATTTCTTCATCTATTAGTGTCCTCTTTGATTTCTTTCACCAGTGTTTTATAGTTTTCTATATATAGGTCTTTAGTTTCTTTAGGTAGATATATTCCTAAGTATTTTATTCTTTTTGTTGCAATGATGAATGGAATTGTTTCCTTAATTTCTCTTTCTGTTTTCTCATTATTAGGGTATAGGAATGCAAGGGATTTCTGTATGTTGATTTTATATCCTGCAACTTTACTATATTCATTGATTAGCTCTAGTAATTTTCTGGTGGAGTCTTTAGGGTTTTCTATGTAGAGGATCATGTCATCTGCAAACAGTGAGAGTTTTACTTCTTCTTTTCCAATTTGGATTCCTTTTTATTTCGTTTTCTGCTCTGATTGCTGTGGCCAAAACTTCCAAAACTATGTTGAATAGTAGTGGTGAAAGTGGGCACCCTTGTCTTGTTCCTGGCTTTAGGGGAAATGCTTTCAATTTTTCACCATTGATGATAATGTTTGCTATGGGTTTGTCATATATAGCTTTTATTATGTTGAGGTATATTCCTTCTATTCCTGCTTTCTGGAGAGTTCTTATCATAAATGGATGTTGAATTTTGTCCAAGGCTTTCTCTGCATCTATTTCTGCTTTATTGACTATGCCAAAGCCTTTGACTGTGTGGATCACAATAAACTCTGGAAAATTCTGAAAGAGATGGGAATACCAGACCACCTGAACTACCTCTTGAGAAATTTGTATGCAGGTCAGGAAGCAACAGTTAGAACTGGACATGGAACAACAGACTGGTTCCAAATAGGAAAAGGAGTACGTCAAGGCTGTATATTGTCACCCTGCTTATTTAACTTATATGCAGAGTACATTATGACAAACGCTGGACTGGAAGAAACACAAGCTGGAAACAAGATTGCTGGGAGAAATATCAAGAACCTCAGATATGCAGATGACACCACCCTTATGGCAGAAAGTGAAGAGGAACTCAAAAGCCTCTTGATGAAAGTGAAAGTGGAGAGTGAAAAAGTTGGCTTAAAGCTCAACATTCAGAAAACGAAGATCATGGCATCTGGTCCCATCACTTCATGGGAAATAGATGGGGAAACAGTGGAAACAGTGTCAGAATTTATTTTTGGGGGCTCCAAAATCACTGCAGATGGTGACTGCAGCCATGAAATTAAAAGACGCTTACTCCTTGGAAGGAAAGTTATGACCAACCTAGATAGTATATTCACAAGCAGAGACATTACTTTGCCAACAAAGGTTCATCTAGTCAAGGCCATGGTTTTTCCTGTGGTCATGTATGGATGTGAGAGTTGGACTGTGAAGAAGGCTGAGCGCCGAAGAATTGATGCTTTTAAACTAATACAATTATGTAAAGCTTAAAAAATAAAATAAAATTTAAAAATAAATAAATAAATAAACTGTGGTGTTGGAGAAGACTCTTGAGAATCCCTTGAACTGCAAGGAGATCCAACCAGTCCATTCTGAAGGAGATCAGCCCTGGGATTTCTTTGGAAGGTATGATGCTAAAGCTGAAACTCCAGTACTTTGGCCACCTCATATGAAGAGTTGACTCATTGGAAAAGACTCTGATGCTGGGAGGGATTGGGGGCAAGAGGAGAAGGGGAAGACAGGATGAGATGGCTGGATGGCATCACTGACTCAATGGACGTGAGTCTCAGTGAACTCTGGGAGTTGGTGATGGACAGGGAGGCCTGGCGTGCTGTGATTCATGGGGTCGCAAAGAATTGGACATGACTGAGTGACTGATCTGATCTGATCTGATCTGATTGAGACAATCATATGGCTTTTATTTTTCAATTTGTTAATGTGGTGTATTACATTGATTTGTGGAAATTGAAGAATCCTTGCATCCCTGGGGTAAAGCCCACTTGGTCATGGTGTATGATCTTTTTAATGTGTTGTTGGATTCTGATTGCTAGAAATTTGTTAAAGATTTTTGCATCTATGTTCATCAGTGATATTGGCCTATAGTTTTCTTTTTTGTGGCATCTTTGTCATGTTTTGGTATTAGGATGGTGGTGGACTCATAGAATGAGTTCGGAAGTTTACCTTCCTCTGCAATTTTCTGGAAGAGTTTGAATAGGATAGGTGTTAGCTCTTCTCTGAATTTTTGGTAGAATTCAGCTGTGAAGCCGTCTGGACCTGGGCTTTAAATTTGAATGCCTATCTACTGCATGGTTCATAAAATTGATGCCTAAAATTATTTTTCCCATCATCTCATCTCTGCCAAACTATTAAAGAACAACAAAAAAGAAAAAAAAATTCACCCCACTGTTACTATGTCAGACACTTCTCTTTCTGTTTCTAAATTATTAATAGCTGCCTTAGCAGTGAATTCCTTTGTGGCCCTTTATGTCCTGGAGAATCACCATAATTAAGTACTGTCACTGTACCTTAAACCTTAATATACATAAAGAGATGAGAAAGTTTTTGAAAACATGTGACCTTCCTTAAGGTAGAAGAAGTAGACGGTGGTCAAAGTACATATATATATATATATATATATATATATATATATATTCATACACACATAGTATATATACTGCATTGTAGTGTCTTCCCAAAGGGCTTCCCAGGTGGTACTGTTGGTAAAAATAATCCGCTTGCCATTGCAGGAGACACAAGAGACACAGGTTCCATCCCTGGGTTGGGAAGATTCCCCTGGAGTAGGAAATGACAACGCACTCCAGTATTCTGGTCTGGAAAATTCTATGGACAGAGGACTGTGGCAGGTTACACTCCATGAGGTTGTAAAACATCTGACACGCCTAAGTATGCACGCACACCCTCCCAAAACATATCAGGCAGAGTTGTTTTGTTGTTAAGACATATCTCTTAGGTGTGCAATAAATCACATAGGTTGGCTTACTGAACATCCATTTCAACCCCTCTTCCTTTGTTCCTATCTATTTTATCATTATCAACTTCCTCAAACCTAGAGGTGACCCAGCTCTGGTCAGTGAGGCATGAGTATGTGACTGCCAAGAAACCTTTTCCTCTTTTTCCTCTTCATTCCTAAAGCTCAGACTAAATCCCTTGAGAAGCAATAGCCTCTTGCAGCCAACAGGACAAAATACAGAGTAAGGTCAGTGAAAGCTGAGTTAGCCTAAGTTCCATGTTTAATTGAGACATGTACTTTCCTAAGGTTATTATTATTATTTTTTTAATGAACAGAAAGTCTTACTTTTTTAAGCTACTAAAGAAAGGGATTTCTGAACTTGTATTGGAATGCATCATGGTATAAAACCTGACTTCAAATCCCCCCTTTGAGCTGATTTGTTTGATATCTAAAGTCAGATATTTTGTTTATGCTGTTCTCACATAACTTTTTGCATATGGTTTCCAACAACAAAAAAAAGTTCTCATTGAGGTATAAATCAGAAAGTGCACAAAATAAAGAATATATCTAAATGGCCTATTACAAAGTGAGGCCAAACTTGGAACCCAGTCAAGAAATAGAACATCTCCAGAAACCCAGCTTACTTATTGGAAAAGATCCTGATCCTGGGAAAGAATGAAGGCAGAAGGAGAAGGGGGCAAAAGGAGAAGGGAGCAACAGAGGATGAGATGGTTGGATGGCATCATCAACTCAATGAACATAAGTTTGATCAAATTCTTCCAGGAGATAGTGAAAGACAGGGAAGGCTGGCACACTGCAGTCCATGGTGTTGCAAAGAGTTGGACACAACTTAGCAATTGAACAAGAAAACCAGAGTGCCCTCTCATGCCACCTAGTTGTCACTCTCCTTTCCCCTCCCCTGAAAACCACCAGATTAGTCTTTCCTGATTCTGAATTTATATATATGTATATTATACACCCAGTGTGGAGTCACAAAGAGTTGGACACAACTGAGCGACTGAACAACAAACAACAAAATGTATTCTTTTGTGTCTGGTGCCTTTAGGAAAATACATTCAGTATTTTCAGCTCATTCAGTTTATTTTTATGTAGCAATAGTTCATTCATTTTCTTGCTGTTTAGCATTCCATTGTATAAATATACCACAATTTATTTATCTAATCTACTGTTGATGGATACTGGACTGTTTCCAGACCTAGGCAATTAAGAGTAATACTTCTATAAACATTCTTGTGCATGGCTTTTGGTGTACATATGTATAAATTTTTGTTAAATATATGCCTAGGAGAGGAATTGCTGGGTCATAGTGTATGCATATGTCAACTTTAACAGTATTACCAAACACTTCTGCAAAGAGTTTGCACAAATCAGGCTCCTATCATCGGTGCATGAAAATTCTCGAAGCTCCACATCTGCACCAATATTTGGGATTTCAGTCAATTTTACTTTAGTCTTTCTTGTGGGTATGAAGTGAAATTTCACAGTGGGTTTAACTTGGTATTTTTCTGACTACAAATAAGAGTAAAAATATTTCAAATCTAACTTGGCTATTTGGATATGTTTTTGTGTGTGAAGTAACTGTTCAGGTCTTTTGTCCACTTAAAATATTTTACAATTGAGCTGTATCCCTTTTTTTTTTTTTCTCATTAATTTGGAAAAGTGGTTATATATTCTGCACATTATCACTTTTAAGCTATATGTAATATAAATAATTCCTCCCACTTTATGGCATGGTTTTACATTGTCTTAAATAGTAATCCTAATTTTAACAGAGTCTAATTTACTAATGCTCTTTTATGGCTAATGATTTTATACTCTACTTAAGAAATATTTTACTACCTCAGGATTTGAAGGTTATCTTCTAAAATCCCTACTGTTTTACTTTTCACATTTAGATCTACAATACACCTTAATTAATGTTTGTGTATCATGTGAGGTAGATTTATTTTTTGAATATGATATCCACATAATATGGTTTCTTTATGATATAATAATGTGGCACCTTAGATTCTATGGAATATGGTAATATTCTTAATTAACCATGTTATTTGCAATGACAGAATAGAGCATAACATATTAAAATTTGATGAAAATGTGATAGGACAGAAACTAATGTATTTAAAACAGAGAAAAACTGAGATGTAGTAAGCTTTTAAAATATTAGAAGATAAGAAAAGGCTTTTAAAAGTTAGAATAACTTAAATATATTACATCTATCAATATGAATTCATGATTTTCAATAAATATTCCCAGTTCTATTACCTCATTTTATATACACTTCAGAGAACACAAACTTTAGATCTCTAACACTATTGTTTACAGACGTTTAGTGAAATCTATCTTTTGGACAGAGAAAACCAAAATGTATCCAGAATATCTTGTCAGACTGTAAGAGTACTTTCAAAGTTATCTGGAATAGCGCTAAACAGGACATGAATTCCAACTGAAAGGATAAAAACAAAAGTAATAATTAAACTTCACTGGAGAGAGTTAACTTTTAAAGTGTCATGGGTTCATAATATTACATAAAAGGGTAAATAATAAAAATTATACTAATTTAAAGTCATGAGTTAAAAATTATATTTTAATGTTTTATATTGTTAAACCCAAGTTATTTAAATATCATCTTCAAGTTTTTATCATTGTACAAGTTGACTATCAGAATGTTATATATATTATATGTGTTATATATAAATGTTGATATATTATATATAACCATTATTTACTACTTATTTATATATAAATATATTTACATATCAAAAATGTGAAACATAAATGTTATATTCAGAATTAACTCAAATATACATATATTTTCATAAATTATAGGTAAAATTTTATTATAATATGTTGGATATTATAATACCATATATCTCTAATATGTCTCTTAAAAAAGAGACTTAAAAAGAGTAGGAAGAAATAAAGACAAGAATATTATCTGAAGTAGAAATTCTCAAGTTTGGTCTCCCAACCAGTAGCATCAGCATCACCTGGTGATTTGTGAAAATGCAAATTCCCAGACCTTCTGAAGCAGAAATGCTGGAGACGAGGTTTAGCAATTTGTAATTTTAAGGCCCTCCTGGTGATCCCAATGTACATTACAGTTTAAGAACCTCTGATCTAATAAAATTATGTAAATTATTGTACAGCCTGAGCTATAAAGCTAAATTGTGTTGGACATTTAACACTGAACCCAAGTTCACAGGAGCTTGACTGCTTATAGACCAAATAATCTACATTTTTCTCTGCATCAGAGTTAGGACTTGTCATTTTGAGGCCTCACTAGACTCAAAATTACTACAGTATGAATTCAAATCCAGATATGTCTTAACACAAGACTTAACACACTCCACACAACATCATTCTCTGTCTCTGCCAACATTCAACTCTGCACACACACACACACAAAGGCCAGAAGAAAGTCACTTGCCTAAACTGAGCTTTTACCAAATCTTAGGCTGTGTGTGTGTGTGTGTGTGTGTGTGTGTGTGTGTATGTTAGTTGCTTAGTTGTGTCCAACTCTTTGCAACCCCATAGAACACAGCCCCACCAGGACCCTCTGTCCATGGGATTCTCCAGGCAAGAACACTGGAGTTGGTTGCCATTTCCTTCTTCAAAAGGAACTATAGAAAGAAAGAAAGTGAAGTCGCTCAGTCGTGTCCGACTCATTGAGACCCCATGGACTGTAGCCTACCAGGCTCCCCCATCCATGGAATTTTCCAGGCAAGAGTACTGGAGTGGGTTGCCATTTCCTTCTCCACTTAGGCGCTATACATTTCAGTAACTCTAATCCATGTACATGAAGATGAGATGTGAAGAAACCCAAGTTCAGAGAGGTTAAGTATAGTCATCAAAGTCATGTAGCCAGCAAGGGCAGAGCCAGGATTCCACTCTAACTCTTCCTGAATCCACAGTCCAAACATATGTTCCTCAGTATCATATACTTCTAATATGTACACCACAAGAATTCAATAAAAGTTTATTGGGTGAACAGTGAGTGAAGGAATGATCTGAATTTCTTTGTTATGGCATTTCCATGGCTTCCTTCAGCAGACATGTTCCAAGTAGCTTCCAGAAACTGCAAAGACACACAGACCAACATGACGATTCACTTAATGTGGAAGTCAGAAAGATACTAGAGCCACTGAGGAAGTCACTGACATCCTCCAGGAGAAGGATTTCCGTCACTCCATAATCTCAAGCTGTGTGTTTCTCACTGCTCTCTGAAAACAATGAACATACACATAACAGAAAAGTGTATAACTTTTTCAATGAAAATGTGAATTTTAATACCTTAAAAAGTAAATTATAATAATGTGAAGCATTCCTGGTTCATTTAACTTACCTTCCAGATAACTTCTCAGGGAAACTTAAGAATTCAATATAATTCTAAAATCATTGTAAAATTACATGAAATGACATAAGGGGATGAATGCAATAGTTGCTAATGTTTCTTGGAGGAGTCATGGGGCAAGGGAGAGAAAGAAACAGATTAAGATGCTGCAGACATTTGTTACTTGAATAGCAGCAGGAATGGAAAACACACAGGGGTAGCATTTTAAAGCTGTGTGTGGGAGGCACTTGCACAAAATATTTTGTCAACAGGATTTCTGCGTACACCTCTCACACACTGCTTAGGAAATTTACCCCAGAATAGAGATTCTCAACGTTTTTTTTTTTTTTTTTTTTTCCCTCACAAGCTGTCTAGCCTATGTAATTAAAGTCCGCCAGAAGAATAGCATTCAGGTGCTGACAAGATGGATCATTCCCTAGCCTTTGCCATAGAGAGACAAAACTAGACATTTTCATTTCACTCAACTACAGTTGTGAAAAATAATCTCTCTCATCTGCCTCCTAGAGCAATCTCCACTGCTGGCTTCCTGCAAAGTTTCTCTGCCAGGTCCAGATGACATTTTTCCTCTATTTTGCTGGTCGACATTCACTCTCTCCAAGCACATTTATTAATATTTGATCAAATGTGTGGTAACACCTTGAACCTTTATTCATGGTAATAATAAAAAATCATGGTGAAGCTCTCTAAAAGAGCTCCCTATAAAGTAGAATCTGTTGTGAGAGGCTAAGAATCATTGATTTTTCTCTTTATTTATTTATAAGTATGTAATCCCAATTTCCCAAAGCATTATCATGTGTAGAGTTATTAGATTATGTTAACAGTTAGACTCAAGTTTGCACATTAATTAGCTCAAATCTCATTATATAATATTCAAAGATTCTTTGGGCCATACACATTGAACTCTCCCTGAAAAGCCTTAGTTATTTCTGGGCATAACACTCTCTCTTTAAATCCTACATACACACAAAGAAAAACACACATATATACACGTGTGCACACATACACAAATATAACTGGTTTTCCACTGAACAGAAATGGGAAACATTTTTCTCCTAAACATCAGATAGTAAAAATTTATGCATTAGAAGCCATACAATTAGATTCTTAATTATTCCATTATAGCATACATAAACAAATGAACATGCCTGTGCTCTATAAATAAATAAAACTTTATTTACAAAAACAGGCTGTGGAATAGAGTAGGTCTGTTAGTTGGAGTCTGTCACCTCCTATCTAAGACTGTGTGTGTGTGTGTATGCTTAGTCGCTAAGTCGTTTCTGACTCTTTTGAGACCCCATGATCTATAGCCTGCTAGGCTCCTCTGTCCATGGGATTCTCCAGGCAGTTATCCTAGAGTGGGTGGCTATTTCCTCTTGCAGGGTATCTTTCCGACTCGGGGATTGAACCCGTGTCTCCTGCATTGCAGGCAGATTCTTTACCACTGAGCCCCCCGAGAAGCCATCTAAGACTATGCTCGCATTGAATTAGCCTGACTGTCCATCCTAGGTGCAATCAAGTGAGAAAATCTTTGCTACTATATGCTCTCTGTATTCAGGAATGCATTTTTTCATAGGCATAGAATTTTTTATTCTTGCTGTTTCTTGAAACAGTATTTCCCATTTCAGAAAAGCATCTTTGTATTCTAATGGTACAGTCTACAGATAATATTTGATTAGGATATTTCAATTCTAAATGGCTCCTGAGCCCTTAGATCTGACACACTGATATTCTGTAGTCCACAGGTCATAAACCACTGTGGACATTTGTTAAATAGTAATTACTATTAGGCCAGCTTTATAAATACTACAGCCCATATATTTTAAAGGTTTTTATCTGTGTTAATGCACAGGCAATTGAAATAATAGTATCCTCATCTACAGAAAGTCTTTATTCAAGAGAAAAGTACCTGAATAATAAATACTGTCAAAGTATTACATTATATTCTATTTAAGTTTATGATCATTTTTATCTATTCAATAAACATTTAATGAAAAATTGCTAGTTTCGGGTACTGAACTAGATACTGAGATATAGTTGTAAGTAACATGTATGTGCATCTTTATTTTTTTGGGCTCCAAAATTGATGTGAACTATGACTGCAGCCATGAAATTAAAAGGCTGTTGTTTCTTGGAAGAAAAGCTATGACAAACCTAGACAGTATATTAAAAAGCAGAGACATTACTTTGCCAACATAGTTCCGTATAGTCAGAGCTATGGTTTTTCCAGTAGTCATGTATGGATGTGAGAGCTGGACAATAAAAAAGACTGCCAAAGAAACGATGCCTTTGAACTGTGGTGCTGGAGAAGACTCTTGAGAGTCCCCTGGATAGCAAGGAGATCAAACCAGTCAATCCTCAAGAAAATCAACCCTGGATATTTATTGGAAGGACTGATGCTGAAGCTGAAGCTCCAATACTTTGGCCATCTTATGTGAAGAGATGTCTCATTGGAAAAGACCCTGATGCTGGGGAAGATTGAAGGCAGGAGGTGGGGGCGGGGCAGTGACAGAGTATGAGATGGTTGGATGGCATCACCGACTCAATGGATGTGAGTTTGAGCAAATTCCTGGAGATGGTGAAGGACAGGGAAGCCTGGCATGCTGCAGTCCAAAGGGTCGCAGAGTCGAACACAACTGAGTGACTGAACAATGTGCATTCTGAAAGGAACTAGAGTCTATGGTGATTATTAGAATCTTTCTATAATCTTCTCACTTAAATGCAATATCCAGTGTATTTCACTAGCTTGAGTGCTCAAGTGGATTTTATGAACAAACTAAAATGACTCTGGAAACAACTGACTTTATTAGCAGAGATTTAACCACTTTTCCAGGGAAGCCCCAAATCCTCAGTGACACTTAACTATGTTTATGAATTAGTCACATTACAGCTCATCTTCAATTACTTGATAGAGGAGCAGATTCTGAAACCTTCCTCTTAGGGCCAGAGTCTATAAATGTAGATTTCTGAATAACTCTGATAGTCTTTGCTGGACGTCTCCAGTGCTACTGTGAGAAGAGCCAGGTGGTCACATTTGCTAATAACTGTGCCAGGAGCCCTAGTTCTACAGTGATGTAACTCTGACTGAACTTATTGTTCTCATTACTGCTGCAGCATCAGTCATGGGACCTCTATTTCTCCTGTTTCATTCTAAGCTTCTGTCAGTTAATCCAAGTAACTTTCTTACAACAAGAATGCATACTTTCCCCTCTTTACCCAAAACGCAGTAAAGAATGCCTGATACATAACTGTTTGGATTCTCAGGGTTGAAATTCTTTGGTCTGTCTCCTTTCATATACAACAGCGTTTCTTTAAGCAAACCTGTGAAGTCAAGATGGTGAGGTCAGGAGGAAGTCCTAAATTACCTGCATTGCATCACAGCCAACAATCCTCCTACAACTGCCTTTCTCCCTGACTTTAGCAACTGATACCTTTGTAATAAATTTGGGCATTGATCCAGAGACAATCCTCTCTAAAGTAGCATCTATCAGACATGCTCTATATTTTTTAAACACAACTTAGGAATCTCCTATATCTGTGGACATTACACATTAAAACAGATATAGGGAACTTTGTTCTCTCTCAGTCTTAAACACCCAAATAGGGGAAGTACAAGTCTTTACTTCATTTATTAAGAGCATCTCAGCTCTCCAGGTTCTTGTCCAGATAAAATAAATGTATAACTTATTTCTATGACAGTCAGTATCACTGAGGACAGTCAAAGTAACTATAGCAGAAGCTTTATTTTAGATAAAAATCTCCAAAGAATATCATTCATATCCTCACAATGATAAAAAGCTGAAAATCTAAAAAAAAAAAAAAAAATCATAACTTTTTTCTTGAGCCCATCAGAGAGAGAAGTTTGCCAAGCAACCAAATATCAAAAAGGAACAAGTTCTTCCAAGGACAGACAAAACACAAAAAGAACTATACCTTTGGCAGAGTGTGGGAGATTTAGGTGGTCACCACACAGTTGGATAAGAAGGAGTCAATTTAAAAAGTAACAGAGAGTAAAAGGCCAAATGTGGGCTAATGTTATTTTAGAACAGATGGAAGTACAAAACATAAGTGAAATTCATATTCATTTACAAGATTTTACCATGGGCCTCCATTAAGTACTTAGAAAACTAAGAGGAGGAAAGAGTAGAAAATAGCTGTGTTCAGTGGCCTAGGCCTGTAGAAGTTGACTGGCAGCTGTTAGTAGGCAGACATGAATCCCTGCCCACTACACAGGACCCTTCTCTCCTACAAAGCAAAGTTTAAAACAACTTGGGGAAGAACAGCAAATCTGTTAATCTCAGGGCCCAGACAAAGGTCTATTAGGACTAGGAGAATAGTAGCAGAAAAAAAATCCTCTACTGCTGTGGAAGAAGCAGTGATTTATCTTGGGACTATATCAAGCAGAAGTCTGTAACTACTGAGGGAAGAATAAGAATTTCCTGCCCAAGACTAAGTACAGCTGCAAGGAAGTTTGGTTGCCAAGGTGAGGAGGACCAGGAATATTGAAATGGACTCATTCCCAAGACCTACATCCACAGAGTTTGCTTAGACTGAGTCAGGGGAGGAACAAGATCATAGAGATCTAAGGACTTCTGAAAGCAGAAAAGAAATACGAATATTGACAGCAGTACTGCAGTTCACATTCTAAGTACAAAGCAAAAGTAGCCCACCACCTGAGGAATTTGAAGCCTGTAGAGCCCTGAGAGTAACAATAAAAACAACAAATCAAAACTAGTTCACTGATGATGGACAGACTCAAATCCCCATCCTGAGTTTAACAGTAGAGTTGTACCAATTTCAATACCATTTACTGTTTTATGGACTATTCTGTACATGAACATAGGCATTCAATCAAAAATGATACACAAAAGAACGGGAAATAATATCCACTGGCAAGAGATAAAGCAATTAATATTACCAGACTCAAAAGATAACACAGATGTTGAAACTATCAGACAGACAGGAACTTTAAAATAGATGCAATTAATACATTAAGGGGTATAGCAGAGAAGGTTGACAAAATCATGAACATATGGTGAACATCAAGAGATTGGAACTATAATAAAAAGTCAAATAAAAATACTACAAATAAGTGTGATATTAGGAATGAAGAATTCCTTTAATGGCATAATTAACAGACTTCAACACAAGAGAGGGAAGAAACAATGATTTTAAAGTTAGGTCACTATTATACAGAGTGAAGTAAGCCAGAAGGAAAAACATAAATACAGTATACTAACGCATATATATGGAATTTAGAAAGATGGTAACAATAACCCGGTGTACGAGACAGCAAAAGAGACACTGATGTATAGAACAGTCTTATGGACTCTGTGGGAGAGGGAGAGGGTGGGAAGATTTGGGAGAATGACATTGAAACATGTAAAATATCATGTAAGAAACGAGTTGCCAGTCCAGGTTCGATGCACGATACTGGATGCTTGGGGCTAGTGCACTGGGACGACCCAGAGGGATGGTATGGGGAGGGAGGAGGGAGGAGGGTTCAGGATGGGGAACACATGTATACCTGTGGTGGATTCATTTTGATATTTGGCAAAACTAATACAATTATGTAAAGTTTAAAAATAAAATAAAATTTAAAAATAAATAAATAAATAAAAATTAAAAAAAATAATAAAGTTAGGTCAATACAAATTATCCAACTGGAAGACAAACAGAAAAGGAAAAGAAAAAAAGAGTAAATCCACAAAACCATGGAATAATATTAGAACATTAAGATACTTGCAGTATTTAGTCCCAGAGAGATAAAAGAATGTGAATAGGCCAGAAAATAAGTTTGAAGAAATAATGTGGGAAATTACATAAAAATGAAGAAACTGGGAGGCATGATCAAGATGGCAGAGTACTAAGACCCTGAAGTCAAATCTCCCCAGAAACGCATCAAAAATTCAACTATATATAAGCAAGTCTCACTGAGAACAACCTGAAGACTAGCAGAACAGCTCTACCACATCCAAGGCTGCTAAGAAAACTGCACAGAGTCTTGTAGGAAGAGAGAAGTGATCTAGTCGGGAACCAAACCTCATGGGTGAGGCACAAGAGAGGGGAATTATCACAGGCTTGAGGATCCTCCCTAAAGAATAAAGGGTTTGAGCCACATATTAATCGCCTTGGCCCTGAGACCAGACACTCGGATGATAAATAAACCTCCTGAACTTGTCTGAAAACCAATGAGGCTTATTGGAGAGTAAGAGGGTACTCAGCCCTGCCCACAGATAGTGACTTACCACCACTCAGCCTGGTAGAAGGAATTGGCAACCCACTCCAGTACTCTTGCTTGGAAAAACCCTGGCTTGCATCTGGCTCCTGCTCTAGACCCTCTGACTCCAGCCCTACATCCCATCAAGGCAGCAACTGGCAGTGCATGCTGGAAGAAGATAAAACCCATGTTCCAGCCGACCTGGCTTTCCTATCAATTTAAACAAGTAGGTATAGCTATAGGTTGATAAATATAAGCTTCATGGTAACCACAAATCAAAAATCTACAATAGACACACAAAAAACAAACAGGAACCCAAACACAACACTAAAGAAAAATCATCAAACAACAAAGAACCTAAAAGAAGAAGAAACATAAAAATAACCAGAAAACAAGTAGCAAAATGAGAGTAAGTATATACATATCAATAATCATTTTAAATGTCAATAAACTGACTATTCAAAAGATACAGGGTGGCTGATGGTATAAAAAAAAAAAGATTTAACTATATATTACCTATAAGAGATTCACTTGAGAGCTAAAGACACACACAGACTGAAAGTGAGGAAATGAAAAAGATAGTGCATGCATATAAAGACAACAGAAAGCTGAGATGGCAATGCTTGTATCAGACAAAGCAGACTTTAAAACCAAGTCTGTAATAAAAACAAAGAATGGCATTATATAATGATAAAGAAGTCAATACATGAAAAGAATATAACATATATAAATATATATGCACCTAATGTAGGAGGGCCTAAATATAAGAGAATATTAACAGATACAAAGGGAGGAATTGATACCAATATATTGATTCCAATATAATAATATTGGGAGACTTTAAAACCCCACTTATATAGTAGATAGATCATCCAAATTGAAAATCAGTAATCAAACACTGTCCTTAAATTATATATTAAACCATATGGACTTTATAGATATCTATAGGATATTCCATTCAAAATCAGCATAAAATATAATCTTTTCAAATGCACATGGAACTTTCTCCATGATAGATCATGTGCTAAGCCACAAAACAAGTCTCAATAAACTTACAAAGATTATATCAAGCATCTTTACCAACCACATAGATATGAAATTAGAAGTCAATTACAGGAAGAAAAATGGAAAAAACAAAGTTTATGAATAAACAGCTGCTACTAAAAAACCAATAGGTCAGAAAAGAAATCAAAGAGGAAATCACAAAATACCTTCAGACAAATGAAAATAAAAATACAACTTTCCAGAATCTATGGGATGCAACAAAAGTTGTTCTCAGTTTATAGTAATACAGGACAATCTCAAAAACAAGAACACTTTCAGTAAACAAGCTAACTTTCTACCTAAATCATTCACACAAAGAACAATAAACAAAGCCCAAAGTCAGTAAATGGAAGAATATTATAAAGGTCAGAGTTGAAATAAGAGACAAAAAACAATAGAAAAAAATCAGTGAAACTAAGAGATGGTTATTTGGAAAGATAAACAAAATTGATTAATCTTTATCTAGACTCATTAAGAAAAAAAGAGGGAGGGCCTATATAAAGAAAGATGGAAATGAAAGACAAGTTCTAACCAATATCACAGAAATACAAACATTCACAGGGGAATACTATGAACACTTACACATACACAAGAAACACTTACACAAGAAACAGAAAATCTTCCAAGACTGAATCAGAAATAAACAGAAAATCTAAGCAGACCAATCATTAGTATTCAAATTGAACCAATAATCAAAAAACTCCCAAAAAACTAAGTCTAGGACCAGATAGCTTCACAGGGAAATTTTATGATACATTTAAAGAAGAGTTAATACCTGTTCTTCTCAAACTACTCCAAAAAATTGAAGAGGATCAAGCACTCCCAAATTCATTCTACAAGGTTAGCATTACCCTGATATCAAAATCAGATAAAAACACTAAAAAAAAATAATAATAATTATAGATCAGTATCTCTGATGAATTCATGTAAAAAGCTTCAACAAAATATTCGACAACCAAACTCAACAGTACATTAAAAGGATCATACATTATAATCAAGTAGGATCAATATTTGAAAATCAATCAATGTGAAACACCACATTAACAATATGAAGCATAAAAAGTAGCTGATCCTCTCAATAGATGCATAAAAATCATCTGACAAAATTCAACATTCATTCATGACAAAAACTCTCAACAAAGTTGATAAAGAGGGAACACATCTCAATCTAATAAAGGACATTTATGAGAAATCCACAGCTCATATTAAGTGATGAAAAGCTGAAAGTTTTTTCTCTGAGATCTGGAATAAGACAAAGATCCTCACTTTTGCCATTCTATTTAACATAGTATTGGAAGTTCCAGCCACAGTAAACAGACAATAAAAAGAAGTAAAAGGTATTCAAATTAGAAGGGATGAGGTAAAACCGTCACTATTTGTAAATGACATGTACTAAATATAGAAAAGTCTAAAGACTTTTAGTTCAAAACTATTAGAACTAATAAAGGAATTTAGTAAAGTTGTAGAATACAGATTCATACACAGAAATCTGTTGTGTTTACATACACTAATAATAAACTATCATAAAGAAAACTCAAGGAAACAATCCCATTTATAATAATATAAAATAGAATAAAATACCTAGAAATAAATTTAACCAAGGAGGTAAATACCTATACTTTGAAAGCTATAAGACACTAATTAAGGAAACTGAAGATGGTACAAATAAATGAAAAGATATCTTACATTCATGGATTTGACAAGTTAATATTATTAAGATATCCATATTATCAAAAGTAATCCACAGATTTAATGTGATCCCTATCAAAACACCCATGACATTTTTTCACAGAACTAGAACACATAATTCTAAAGTTTGTATGGAACCCCAAAATACCCTGAGTAGTCAAAGCAATCTTAATAAAAAGAACAAAGCTCCCTAACTGCATACTATATTTGTATATTCATACAATGTTACAATAGTCCAAACAGTATAGTATAAGGCTTTCCTGGCGGTCCAGTGGTTGAGAGCTGCCTGACAGTGCAGGGGACACGGGCTCGATCCCTGGTCTGAGAAGATTCCACATGCCTCAGATGACTAAGAATGTTTGTCACAACTACTGAAGCCCACACACCTAGAGTCCACACTCCACAAAAAGTGAAGACACCACCAAGAGAAGCGTGTGCGCCACAACTGGAGAACAGCCTCTCTCCTCACCTAGAGAAAGTCCACGAGCAGCAACAAAGACCCAACGCAGCCCAAAACAAAATAAAAGCAGTATTTTACAGGCTCAAAACCTACACATAGATCAACAGAACAAAATAGCCCAGACATATACCCACACTGCTGCTGCTGCTGCTAAGTTGCTTCAGTCGTGTCCGACTCTGTGTGACCCCATAGACGTCAGCCCACCGGGCTCCCCCGTCCCTGGGATTCTCCAGGCAAGAACACTGGAGTGGGTTGCCATTTCTTTCTCCAATGCATGAAAGTGAAAAGTGAAAGTGAAGTCACTCAGTCGTGTTTGACTCTTCCTGACCCCACAGACTGCAGCCTACCAGGCTCCTCGGCCCATGGGATTTTCCAGGCAGGAGGACTGGAGTGGGTTACCATTGCCTTCTCAACACATATGGTCAATTAATCTACAACAAAGTAGGTAAGAATATGCAATGAATAAAAGACAATCTCTTCCATAACAGATGATGAGAAAGTGGATAGCTGCATATAAAAGAATGAGATTAGAACATTTCCTCCCAATTTCTACAAAAAAAAAAAAACAAAAACAAATTCCAAATGGATTAAAGGCTTGAATTTAAGACCAGAAACCATAAAAACTCCTATATATGGAGAAGGGAATGGCAACCCACTCCAGTACTCTTGCCTGGAAAATTCCATGGACTGAGGAGCCTGGTAGGCTACAGTCCATGGGGTCGAAAAGAGTTGGACAGGACTGAGCGACTTCACTTTCACTTTCAAGAAACCCAAAACAGACTTGGATACAGAGAACAAACTAGTGGTTACCAAAAGGACAAGCTTTGGGAAAATGCAAAATAGATGAAGGGGATTAAGAAGTACAAACTACTAAGTATAAAATAAGCTACAGGATATAATATACAGCACAGAGAATATGGCCAATATTTTATAATAACTTTATATGGAGTATGGGATTCCCTGATAGCTCAGTTGGTAAACAAAAGTGAAAGTGTTAGTCACTCAGTCTGTGCCTGACTCTTTGTGAATCCATGGACTGCAGCCCACCAGGCTCCTCTGTCCATGGGATTTTCCAGCCAAGGATACTTGGGTGGGTAGCCATTTCCTTCTCCAGGGAATCTTACCAACCTGGGATCAAACCCGGATCTCCTGCACTGCAGGCAGATTCTTTATCAACTGAGCTACCAGGAAGCCTAAGTTGGTAAAGAATCTCCCTGTAATGCAGGAGACCCCAGTTCAATTCCTGGGTCGGGAAGATCTGCTGGAGAAGGGATAGGCTACCCATTCCAGTATTCTTGGGCTTCCCTTGTGGCTCAGCTGGCAAAGAATCTACCTGCAATGTGGGAGACTTGCATTCAATCCCTGGGTTGGAAAGACCCCCTGGAGAAAGGAAAGTTACCCACTCTAGTATTCTGGCTTGGAGAATTCCTTGGACTGTATGCTCCATGGGGTCACAAAGAATCAGAGCAACTTTCACTTTCACTTCACCTTATATGGAATAGGACATGACTGAGCGACTTCACTTTTACTTTTCACTTTCATGCATTGGAGAAGGAAATGGCAACCCACTCCGGTATTCTTGCCTGGAGAATCCTAGGGACGGGGGAGCCTGGTGGGCTGCCGTCTATGGGGTCACACAGAGTCGGACACGACTGAAGCAACTTAGCAGCAGCAGCAGCAATCATAAAAATATTGAATTACTATGTTGTTCACCTGAAAGTAATATACTATTGTAAGTCAATTATACTTCAATTTAAAATTTTTTAGAAATTAGAAAAATAAATAAAGCTATCAAACCATAAAAATACATAAATATTTTTATGTATTTTTAAATTTTAAAATATTCATAAAAATACAGATTCTCTAATCAAGATAAATACAATAAAAAAGTCATATCTTGGTAATCTTATTAATACCAAAGACAAAGACAAAGTTTGGAAGATAATTTGGTGAAACTAATACAATTATGTAAAGTTTAAAAATAAAATAAAATTTAAAAAAATATATACAAAAGTAAAAAAAAAAAAAGAAAGCTGTAAAGACACCTTACATAGAGGAAAACAAGAATCACAGCAGAATTGTTAGAAATCATGTAAGCTAGAAGAAAATAAAGTATTACTTTTAAAATATCAAAAGAAAAAACTTACTAAGTCATAGTTTGGGCTTCCCAAGTGGTGCTAGTGGTAAAGAACCTGCCTGCCAATGCAGGAGATGCAAGAGACACAGGTTTGATCCCTGAGTCAGGAAGATCCCCTGAAGTAGGAAATGGCAACCCACTCTAGTATTCTTGCCTGGAAAATCCTGTAGCATGGTGGTCTACAGTCCATGGGGTTGCAAAGAGTCAGACACAATTGAGCACACACACACATAACTTAAGCCATAGTTTTATACCATGAAAAATATTTTGTTTTCAAATGGAGGTAAAATAAAGTCTTTAGTAGGCAAAGAAAATCTGAGTAAAAGTCATTTAACTTCTCTAATGAGCAGAAGTATACTATAAAATATATTAAAGAAGTTCTTCAGGCAAAAGAAATATGATACTAGATAGAAAATATCCAATCTAAACAAAGAAATAGGATGCATTAAAATGGTAAAAATAAAAGAAAACTTGAAAGACAAATTTTATATATTTTCAATGACTTTCATATATTATCATTCTTGTTTAGTTATCTATTAAAACTATAACACATTTAAGGTAAAATATATGAAAACAGTTCAAAAGTAGAAGTTGAAAGCACTATTATAAGTTTCATACATTATATACAAAGTTGAATATAATATTATTTGCAGATAGATTGTGAAAAGTCAGATATAAATTTAAAAATGGATACTATGAACTTTATAATAAGAACTAAAAACTGAAAAACACATATCACTAAAACCTAATAATGGAGATCAAATTATAAACAATAATTGAAACTGAAGAAGCAGAAAAGGAGGGAAAATGGAACAAAGGATAGAGCAAATAGAAAATAGTTTTCAACATGGTAATTTAAATCCATCCATATCAATGATTATACTAAAAGGAACAATAGGTAAAAATCCTCATTAAAAGGAAGAAAATCAAAACAAAGCAAAATTGAAATATACTCTCTGCCATTAAAAAAAAAAAACACTTTAAACACAAAGATGTTTAACTCATGTTTAGATGAGTTAACACTAAAATGACTGAAAAGGATGTTATCAGTAATTTAAAAATTAGAAAGTTAGATTAATATCAAACAGAGTTTAAAACAATAAATACTTTCAGATATACAGAGGCATACTGCTCAATGGTAAAGGGGTCAATTAATCAAGATGACCTAAAAATCATCATGTGTCTAAAAAAATTTTTTTTTAAAAAGAGCTTCAAACTGACAGGAAAAAATATAAAACACAAAAATTACAGTTGGAGACTTCAAAACTCTTCTCTGTGTAACTGACAGAAAAAGAAGACATAAAATCAATAAGGATGTAATATAATGGAACAATGCTATCAACCAACTTCAACCAGTTATAGAATGCTACACTCAACAACAGCGTAAGATATGATTTTCAACTGCACAAGAAGCAGTCACTGAAATGGACCACATTCTGTGCCATAAAACAAATAACAAACGTAAGAGAACTGAAATGACCAAAATGGCCTAAAATGCAAATCCAACTGTCTTGAGCCTCAACCTGCTCCTGACGCCAGAGTCTTGCTGTTCACACTGTCCACACTGTTTGCTGAACCCAGGGGAGGCAAGGTGTGAGCTAAGAAGCTGGAAGAAGACTCGAGGAGCCATGGGAACTGCAGACACGTTTATTCTCTCCTGGCTGACCCAAAGACACAGCAGTGACGCAGCAGTAAATGCCACCCCCTTTCTACGTGGGGCTCACATATCCCTTCAGCACAAAGTAACTCGTAACCAAGCGAGCAGTTCGTGATATGCATGTGCAGAACTACGAGTGATCTCAGCCCTTACACAACCATGCAGAGTCACTGTTTACAGAACATGGGCTGAGAAGTCATGAGAGTGGGATGAGAGACCTGAACATGCCATCTTGGCCCCACACCTACCAACAAAGTTAAACCACAAATAAGCAAATAACACAGGTTAGACAGGAAATCAAATGATAAACTAGAAAACATTTGTCATGAAGTCACATGTCAAACATTGGTGAATCCAGCGATGATAGGGTTTAAGAGAAAATGTGTACTTTTACACACATATATTGGAAAATAAAAAAGGTTTACCTTCAACAATACAAGTGCCCAGTTTAAAAAAGTAGAAGAAAGTAAATTAAACCAAGGTAAGCAAAAAGAAGATAAGGAAAAAACTCAATGAAATTAAACAAGAAAAAACAAAATATTTGTAAAATTTATATCCAGAAGGATATATAAAGAAGTCTTATAATTCAAATATAATTCAAATATAATTCAAATATGAGGAAACTGATGATCTACTTCAGCAGTAGGCAAAAGGTCTAAACAAATGCATCACAAAAGAAGATATGCAAAGAGTGAATAAACACAAAAGAAAACTGACAATATTGAAGTGGACATGGAGGATCCACCACGCTGATACATGGCCAGAGGGAACGCAAAATGATACAGCCACTCTGAGGCACAGTTTCAGCTCAGTTCAGTTCAGTCACTCAGTCATGTCTGACTCTTTGTGACCCATGAATCGCAGCATGCCAGGCCTGCCTGTCCATCCCCAACTCCCGGAGTTCACTCAGACTCACGTCCATCAGGTCAGTGATGCCATCCAGCCGTCTCATACTCTGCTGTCCCCTTCTCCTCCTGCACCCAATCCCTCCCAGGAACAGAGTCTTTTCCAATGAGTCAACTCTTGGCATCAGGTGGCCAAAGTACTGGAGTTTCAGCTTTAGCATCATTCCTTCCAAAGAAATCCCAGGGCTGATCTTCAGAATGGACTGGTTGGATTTCCTTGCAGTCCAAGGGACTCTCAAGAGTCTTCTCCAACACCACAGTTCAAAAGCATCAATTCTTTGGCGCTCAGCCTTCTTCACAGTCCAACTCTCACATCCACACATGACCACAGGAAAAACCATAGCCTTGACTAGACGAACCTTTGTTGGCAAAGTAATGTCTCTGCTTGTGAATATGCTATCTAGGTTGGTCATAACTTTCCTTCCAAGGAGTAAGCGTCTTTTAATTTCATGGCTGCAGTTACCATCTGCACTGATTTTGGAGCCCAGAAAAATAAATTCTAACACTGTTTCCACTGTTTCCCCATCTATTTCCCATGAAGTGATGGGACTGGATGCCATGGTCTTCATGTTCTGAATGTTGAGCTTTAAGCCAACTTTTTCACTCTCCACTTTCACTTTCATCAAGAGGCTTTTGAGTTCCTCTTCACTTTCTGCCATAAAGGTGATGTCATCTGCATATCTGAGGTTATTGATATTTCTCCCGGCAATCTTGATTCCAGCTTGCGTTTCTTCCAGTCCAGCATTTCTCATGATGTACTCTGCATATAAGTTAAATAAGCAGGGTGACAATATACAGCCTTGATGTACTCCTTTTCCTATTTGGAACCAGTCTGTTGTTCCATGTCCAGTTCTAACTGTTGCTTCCTGACCTGCATACAAATTTCTCAAGAGGCAGGTCAGGTGGTCTGGTATTCCCATCTCTTGAAGAATTTTCCACAGTTTCTTGTGATCCACACAGTCAAAGGCTTTGGCATAGTCAATAAAGCAGAAATAGATGTTTTTCTGAAACTCTCTTGCTTTCTCCAAATCCAGCAGATGTTGGCAATTTGACTTCTGGTTCCTCTGCCTGTTCTAAAACCAGCTTGAACATCAGGAAGTTCACAGTTCACAAATTGCTGAAGCCTGGCTTGGAGAATTTTGAGCATTACTTTACTAGCGTGTGAGATGAGTGCAATTATGCGGTAGTTTGAGCATTCTTTGGCATTGCCTTTCTTTGGGATTGGAATGAAAACTGACATTTTCCAGTCCTGTGGCCACTGCTGAGTTCTCCAAATTTGCTGGCATATTGAGTGTAGCACTTTCACAGCATCATCTTTCAGGATTTGGAATAGCTCAACTGGAATTCCATCACCTCCACTAGCTTTGTTCATGGTGATGCTTTCTAAGGCCCACTTGACTTCACATTCCAGGATGTCTGGCTCTAGGTAAGTGATCACACCATCGTGATTATCTGGGTCGTGAAAATCTTTTTTGTACAGTTCATCTGTGTATTCTTGCCATCTCTTCTTAATATCTTCTGCTTCCATTAGGTCCATACCATTTCTGTCCTTTATCGAGCCCATCTTTGCATGAAATATTCCCTTGGTATCTCTAATTTTCTTGAAGAGATCTCTAGTCTTTCCCATTCTGTTGTTTTCCTCTATTTCTTTGCATTGATCGCTGGGGAAGGTTTTCTTATCTCTTCTTGTTATTCTTTGGAACTCTGCATTCAGATGCTTATATCTTTCCTTTTCTCCTTTGCTTATCGCTTCTCTTCTTTTCACAGCTATTTGTAAGGCCTCCCCAGACAGCCATTTTGCTTTTTTGCATTTCTTTTCCATGGGGATGGTCTTGATTCCTGTCTCCTGTACAATGTCAAGAACCTCATTCCATAGTTCCTCAGGCACTCTATCTATCAGATCTAGGCCCTTAAACCTATTTCTCACTTCCACTGTATAATCATAAGGGATTTGATTTAGGTCATACCTGAATGGTCTGGTGGTTTTCTCTACTTTCTTCAATTTAAGTCTGAATTTGGCAATAAGGAGTTCATGATCTGAGCCACAGTCAGTTCCTGGTCTTGTTTTTGCTGACTATATAGAGATTCTCCATCTTTGGCTGCAAAGAATATAATCAATCTTATTTCAGTGTTGACCATCTGGTGATGTCCATGTATAGAGTCTTCTCTTGTGTTGTTGAAAGAGGGTGTTTGTTATGACCAGTGCATTTTCTTGGCAAAACTCTATTAGTCTTTGCCCTGCTTCATTCTGTATTCCAAGGCCAAATTTGCTTGTTACTCCAGGTGTTTCTTGATTTCCTACTTTTGCATTCCAGTCCCCTATAATGAAAAGGACATCTTTTTTGGATGTTAGTTCTAAAAGGTCTTGTAGGTCTTCATAGAATCATTCACCTTCAGCTTCTTCAGCATTACTGGTTGGGGCATAGACTTGGATTACTGTGATATTGAATGGTTTGCCTTGGAAATGAACAGAGATCATTCTGTTGTTTTTGAGATTGCAGCCAAGTACTGCATTTCGGACTCTTTTGTTGACCATGATGGGTACTCCATTTCTTCTGAGGGATTCCTGCCTGCAGTAGTAGATATAATGGTCATCTGAGTTAAATTCACCCATTCCAGTCCATTTTAGTTTGCTGATTCCTAGAATGTGGACATTCACTCTTGCCATCTCTTTTTTGACCACTTCCAATTTGCCTTGATTCATGGACCTGACATCCCAGGTTCCTATGCAATATTGCTCTTTACAGCATTGGACCTTGCTTCTATCACCAGTCACATCCACAGCTGGGTGTTGTTTTTGCTTTGGCTCCATCCCTTCATTCTTTCTGGAGTTATTTCTCCACTGATCTCCAGTAGCATATTGGGCACCTACTGACCTGGGGTGTTCCTCTTTCAGTATCCTATCATTTTGCCTTTTCATACTGTTCATGGGGTTCTCAAGGCAAGAATACTGAAGTGGTTTGCCATTCCCTTCTCCAGTGGACCACATTCTGTCAGACCTCTCCACCATGATGCGCCCATCTTGGGTGGCCCCACGGGCATGGCTTAGTTTCATTGAGTTAGACAAGGCTGTGGTCCTAGTGTGATTAGATTGACTAGTTTTCTGTGAGTATGGTTTCAGTGTGTCTGCCCTCTGATGCCCTCTTGCAATACGGCACTGTTTGGTAGCCTTTTAAAACTTAAACATACAATTTCCATACAACCGTCAACACAGCTCCTAGTATTTATGTAAGATAAATGAAAACATATGCTTCACCAAGGACTGCACATTGAATATGTATAGATTTATTCATAAGAAAAAAAAAAACTAGCAATAGCCGAATATTCATCAACTGACGAATGGATTAACAAATCACGGTCCCCCTTCTAAAGAAATACTACCGACACAATACCAAGGAATACGTCGCAGATATATTCAACAACGCGACTGAATCTCAAATGCACTACTACGCGAAGGCGGAGTCAGAAGGCTACATAGCTATGATTCAATGTATATCACATTCTAGAACAGGCAAAACTGTAAGTACAGAAATCAAATCACAGATTGACAGAAAATAGAGCAGAGGGAAAAGACTGACACCAGTGGGCCATAAGGAAAATTTTCACTATAATAGGTATATTTGATAGCTTGGTAAAGAAGTGATTAATGGCAGTATGTGTATGCCAAACTCAAAAACTATATATATATATATATATATATATATATAATGTATATATAAATATATACATATATATAATTATATATGTGTATATATTATATTATATTATATGTATATATGTATATGTATATATATAATTATATATGTGTGTAGTTATATATATACATTATATATATGTATACATTATATATATTGTATATATATATTATATATATACATTATATATATTATATATGTGTGTAGTTATATATATACATATATATGTATATATAATATGTATAATATATTATATATATTATATATATATTATATGTATATATATAATATACATATAATATAATATGCATGTATTATATACATATATATAATTATATATATGTGTAGTTATATATATACATACACATAGTTATATATATATATAGTGTGTGTATATATATATATACACACACAATAAATATCTGATTTTTTAAAAATATCTCTTTTAAAAGTTCTATAACTAGTCATTACGTATTATTTTGATGATTTTAAGGGCTTCCCTTGGACTCAGTAATAAAGAATCCATCTGAAATGCAGGAGACTTGCAGGAGAGACAAGTTTGATCTCTGGGTGGAGAAGATTCCCTGGAGAAGGAGAGAGCAACCCACTCCAGCATTCTTGCCTGGGAAATCCCATCGACAGAGGAGCCTGGCAGGCCATTGTCCATGGGGTTGCAAAAGAGTTAGAAATGACTGAGCAATTAAACAACAACAAAGGCAAGGAAAAAATACAGGTTTCACCTCTCCATCTTCATGAACTTCAGTGCAAAATTAAGGCTGAACAGTTAGAAAAACTTCGGCTATTTTTGGCCTTTATATTTTCCAAATGGATGTAACAAGGAAAAATTTATTGAAAATATAAAATAACAAACTTAAAAAGAAATAACAAAGTCTATTCCAAGAAATCTCTTGGGAGAATGACTCAACATTTGTGCTAAGGAAACACAGGAGGTCTAGGGTTAGGAAGTTGGTAATGAGTGGCATCCTCAAATAGCACAGAGCTTAGCCTCACAATGCAGGTGAGTATAAACAAAAGCCACGTGACACCTCTCTGTACAAAAGTGACCCTACCTTAAAGTATCTCCTATTACGTCTTAGCCCAGAGTTCAAGGATCATGCTATAATGAGACAAATAATAAAATTTCTATGAGAAAATGATTCAATTCAGTTCAGTCGCTCAGTCGTGTCCGACTCTTTGCTACCCCATGAACTGCATGCAGCACACCAGACCTCCCTGTCCATCACCAACTCCCGGAATTTACCCAAACTCATGTCCATTGAGTCAGTGATGCCATCCAACTATCTCATCCTCCATCATCCCCTTCTCCTCCTGCCCTCAATCTTTCCCAGCATCAGGGTCTTTTCAAATGAGTCAGCTCTTCTCATCAGGAGGCCAAAATATTGGAGTTTCAGCTTCAACATCAGTCCTTCCGATGAACACCCAGGACTGATTTCCTTTAGGATTGACTGGTTGGATCTCCTTGCAGTCCAAGGGACTCTCAAGAGTCTTCTCCAATACCAAAGTTTAAAAGAAAATGATTAAAAGGAATTAAATCTTCATATCATCCATATCCAGAACTGATGTCCAATACCTTAAAATCTCAATGTCTAAAGAACTTGGAATCACCATTTGCCTTCGATTGGGTAAGACAATATTGAAACCTATTCCAATCTTCTGAGCTTCCAGGTGGTGTCAGTGGTAAAGAAGCTGCCAGCCAATGTAGGAAACATAAGAGACATGAGTTTGATCCCTGGGTTGAGAAGATCCCCTGGAGGAGGGCATGGGACCCATTCCAGTATTCTTTCCTGGAGAATCCCATGGACAGAGGAACCTGGTGGGCTATGGTCCATAGGGTTACAAAAAGTCAGACATGACTGAAGCAACTTAGCATGCACACATGCATTCCAATCTTCCATACTTATTTTAACAAATATGATGAGTTTATTCTAGGTATAGGTATCTAGAGTATCACTGAAGCTACTCTTGACTATGATTTTAGGGTTAATTTTCAGGAGACCTTTGTGACATTATACAGAGTTATTTCATCTGTTACAGGTATTGGTGTAAGCCTCTCTCTCAAGAAAGCAGTGTATTATAACAGCATTAGGTTTTTCTTTTTTTAAAGAGAGGTAAAACTTACAGAGTCAATCACTGATAAGGCAGCATCTGTATAGACACCAACTCAGTTCTTCCAAGATAACACTTGTGTTTCTAGATATGAAGACAAAGTGCTAAATTTGCCCTGGCATTTGCTTATTGTAGGCAATTCTTCGCTGCAGAAAAACCCTTTTCTTAAATGTCACCATCATTTACAAATCTTACAGGGCTACATCATAACATTTATTGGTGAAATCTGTTGACTCATCAATCTGCAGAGAAACTTGTTTTTCAGTATATTACACAAAACCTCTTTGGTCGACATGGCATGTCATCAATATGTCAACTTACTGTACTACTTGAGACTGGAAGCTTCAATTTCTCATATTGCATCTTGGCTAAGCAGCTTACTTACTATAATTTTACATGCTGACATGATTAGTTTCTCATCTGATGTATGACCTTTTCTGCACAATAGGTTCAGTTAACATAACTTGATTCTTGAGGCTTTGGACTGAATATGACTTTTTTTAAACAAAAGTTTACTGTGTTTTGAGAACATAATAGCTACTTAAAATAAGCAGTAGCTTTATTTCTCAAATGGCTGTGAGTTGCCAACAACGATCCTCCTAGTCAAAGCTAGTGGTGTTTCCAATATTCATGTATGAATGTGACAGTTGGGCTATAAAGAAAGCTGAGCACCAAAGAATGATGCTTTTGAACTGTGGTGTTGGAGAAGACTCTTGAGAGTTCCTTGGACTGCAAGGAGAGCCAAACAGTCCATCCGAAAAGAAATCAGTCTGGAATATTCATTGGAAGGACTGATGCTGAAGCTAAAACTCCAATACTTTGGCCACCTGATGCAAAGAACATTTGAAAAGACCCTGATGCTGGGAAGATTGAAGGTGGGAGGAGAAGGGGATGAAAGAGGATGAGATGGTTGGATAGCATCACTGACTCAATGGACTTGAGTTTGAGTAAGCTCTGGGAGTTGGTGATGGACAGGGAGGCCTGGTGTGCTGCAGTCCATGGGGTCACAGAGTCTGACACGACTGAGTGACTGAACTGAACTGTGAGGTGTATACAAGTGACTTCAAATTTTGTTGTAATCTTTGTTGCACCTGTCTAGGTTGTGATTATTCATTATTCATTGTATTAGAATTGCCATCGAGCCTAAAATCCTCTTCTATGTCTTAATCTCATCTTTAATCAGCACAATGTTGGATAGCCAGACATGTTTTTAACACATGAAGGCTAATAAGGTATAAAAAAGCAGAATAAATAGCTAAATGGTAAAATTATAAAATAATAAAATAAATTTCACAATATAATCCAATTCTAATACAGTCCTCACTTTGCTTCAGTCAGTCAGTCAGTTCCGTCACTCTGGAGAAAATCTGGAGAGGAAGCTAAGTTGTGGTATGTAAAAATTTCTTATGTTGAAAAGCTTCCTCAGTTTTCTTGTTGCCCTGGAAGAGTTTAATTCTATGAGTAATTCAGCAGAAAAAAAGAAAGGGTGAGGGAAATAATTTATGGAGAGAAGCCAGCATCATCATCATATTGCCCTATCTCCCTCTAATAGAGCAATCATCAGATCAGATCAAATCAGATCAGTCGCTCAGTCGTGTCCGACTCTTTGTGACCCCATGAATTGCAGCACGCCAGGCCTCCCTGTCCATCACCAACTCCCGGAGTTCACTCAGACTCATGTCCATCGAGTCAGTGATGCCATCCAGCCATCTAATCCTCTGTCGTCCCCTTCTCCTCCTGCCCCCAATCCCTCCCAGCATCAGAGGCTTTTCCAATGAGTCATCTCTTCACATGAGGTGGCCAAAGTACTGGAGTTTCAGCTTTAGCATCATTCCTTCCAAAGAAATCCCAGGGCTGATCTCCTTCAGAATGGACTGGGTGGATCTCCTTGCAGTCTAAGGGACTCTCAAGAGTCTTCTCCAACACCACAGTTCAAAAGCATCAATTCTTTAGCAGTCTTCACAGTCCAACTCTCACATCCATACATGACCACAGGAAAAACCATCAATAATCAGCAATTTTCCTTATCTCATGTTGGAAACTGAGAATAGACCAAACCAAATGAAATGGCCCTTCCTACTGTGCGCTGCCATACAAGGCTGACACACTTATAATAAAAATTCTACTGGTGCTGTGCTCAGTCAATATTCACAACTGGCAGAGTTAGAATTGCAAAGCATTAAAATTTAAATAAAACTATTTCACTAATCATGATCTCTCACAGAGAGAGATCATTTTGTAGAACTTAACTGAGAAAGTCTATTATAAGACCACTGCCATAAAATTAATATAATATTTCTTTTCAGTGAAACCACAAAATTTCTGAAATAAATTATAAATTCAGAATTTGATGCCTAATAAGATATTTGGGGTGTCTATAAAGATTATTTAGGGGCAAGAGGATTATTATTATTTGGGGGAAAGAGGAGAAGGGGACGACAGAGGATGAGATGGCTGGATGGCATCACTGACTCGATGGACGTGAGTCTGAGTGAACTCCGGGAGTTGGTGATGGACAGGGAGTCCTGGCGTGCTGCGATTTATGGGGTCGCAAAGAGTCAGACACGATTGAGTGACTAAACTGAATTGATTAAGATTATTTTAGTGGGCAAATATAGACTGTTTAATGAATATTTCTGGCAAAACTGGCTAAAAATTTGGAAGAAAATAAAAATAACTCCTAGTATCCTAAAATAAGATAGATTAAATGGTTAGCAACAACAAAAGCCAAAAGACTTGCAAAGAACTCTAAGAAACTATATGATCTTAGAATCAAGGAGATTTTCCTAACTGAAACCTAGATGGTATGAAAGAACAGAGAATAAATAGATTAAAACTATTGAATTGAAAAGGATATCATTAAAAATTAAAAGAAAAATTTTGTCCTAAAAAACATATTATGTAGATGACAGATCATGGGCTAATCTGTATAATATACAATAGCTATTACAAGCTGAAAAGAACAAAACAAATTATTGTTAGTATAAAAATATACAAATTATCAGAATAGAATATTCACAGAAGAACAAATCCAAATGAATAATAAATATGGTAAAATGTGCTCAATATAACTAGCATGGAATTGCAGATTTGAGTGACAATAATATCTAAGTTCTAGAGTCTATAGGTCTTTCTGATGGCAAATGATCTCATATTATTATTGAGAATGTAAAATGCTACAGCTCTTTAGAAGGCAATTTAGTAATATCTACCCAAAAAATTCCATGGATGGAGGAGCCTGGTGGACTACAGTCTATGGAGTCGCAAAGAGTCAGACAGGACTGAGCAACTCCACTTCCACTTACACCCAAAAAATAACTCATGGTAATCTACCCCACAAAATTTAAAATACCAACTCATAAAGATAATAAAAGAATATAAATAAGGATGTTTATTCAACCTTATTCAGTGACCAAGAACTGGAAACAAAAGGACTGCTCAAACAAGCTAAAGGTTATCACTAGCTTGACTGTGGTGTTCCACAACGTGCAATATTAACAACCATTAAAAAGAATGAATTTAAAATACAGATGACAGTGACAGTTTTGAAAAATGAGACAATGAGATGTTTTGACAATGACAATGAGAATTTCGAAAAAAATGATGTTTTGAGTTTGGTAATAATATTTACCATCTGTAGGAACATCAGTTTTTAAATGGACAAATTTATGCTTATACACCCAGATATCGTCCTAACAAGAGTAAATATTTGAAAAGCCAGCTAAAAGAATGCCTAGGTTTTTGGAAATGTTTCTTCATTCCTCATGAAAGGCAATAAAACACACATGGGGTGGCAGGATTGCCAGCCCTCACCTTCATCACGCTCCTGACAGAGACGGACAGCAACTTCAGAATTCATCTCAACACCCTTACCTGTTGGTCAGAGTTTGCCTAATGCAATCAGAATGGATATGGGAATCTGACATACCTTAGCTTGAATCCAGCTTCACAATTTATAAGCTGTATAATATTGCGGATGTTAGTTGGGCTTCCTATGTTACTTCCTGTGAAGGTTAAAAACATGTGGAAAAGATATTTAAAGTAGAATCAGGCATAGATCAGACCAGATCAGTCACTCAGTCGTGTCTGACTCTTTGCGACCCCACGAATCGCAGCACACCAGGCCTCCCTGTCCATCACCAACTCTTGAGTTCACCCAGACTCACGTCCATCCAGTCAGTGATGCCATCCAGCCATCTCATCCTCTGTCGTCCCCTTCTCCTCCTGCCCCCAATCCCTCCCAGCATCAGAGTCTTTTCCAGTGAGTCAACTCTTCGCATGAGGTGGCCAAAGTACTGGAGTTTCAGCTTTAGCATCATTCCTTCCAAAGAAATCCCAGGGCTGATCTCCTTCAGAATGGACTGGTTGGATCTCCTTGCAGTCCAAGGGACTCTCAAGAGTCTTCTCCAACACCACAGTTCAAAAGCATCAATTCTCCAGTGCTCAGCCTTCTTCACAGTCCAACTCTCACATCCACACATGACCACAGGAAAAACCATAGCCTTGACTAGATGAACCTTTGTTGGCAAAGTAATGTCTCTGCTTTTGAATATGCTATCTAGGTTGGTCATAACTTTCCTTCTAAGGAGTAAGCGTCTTTTAATTTCATGGCTGCAGTCACCATCTGTAGTGATTTTGGAGCCCAGAAAAATAAAGTTTGACACTGTTTCCACTGTTTCCCCATCTATTTCCCATGAAGTGGTGGGACCGGATGCCGTGATCTTCGTTTTCTGAATGTTGAGCTTTAAGCCAACTTTTTCACTCTGCACTTTCACTTTCATCAAGAGGCTTTTGAGTTCCTCTTCACTTTCTGCCATAAGGGTGGTGTCATCCGCATATCTGAGGCATATATAGTCACATAATAATACATATTATAACCATTGTTATTGGTATCTGTGCCATTATTGTTAATATTATTGCTGATATCATTGCTATCAGTACTATTGCTATCATTGTTATTATTATTATTACTGTAGTTGCCTGACTGATGCTGGTCTAATATCCAGCCTGTACTGCAAAATTCTAGAGTTAACTGGCATTTTGTGGCAGTCTTAATGAAGTGATATGTGAGGTCACTATTAAGAAAAAAAGTTAACATCTTACCCAGATATGCTAATAGCAGTAAGGTGAAAAAAAAAAAATGGCAACCTGCTTGAGGAACAGAAGAGCTCATGTGATAACAATAGTTTAATTTCCCAATCAAAATTGAATATTCAGTTGCCAGTAGTTTTACGAGCACCTTCATGGTTGGGGGAATTAACGATTAATAACATTGTGCATCAATATAGAATCTTATGGGCAAGATAATATATTGAAAAAAATCATAATTTTGGCCAAATATCTGTTTATTAATCACTGGAGAGATCTGCCACAACACTCTGACAGCACTGTGACTTTAAGTCCCTCAAGCGTGGGTACAGTATGAATCTCTACAATGTTAGACCTCTTGACATCTTAGCAAAAGCAAGCACTTCACAAATGTTGGTCAAACAAATGGATGAATAGGTGGGCAAGCTAGAGGGTCATTCTCCTCTTCTCTTAAGGAGGGTGGATACTGATCAGTAAGTCTGAAGCACACTAAATATGGGAGTTAGTCAGCATATGGCCCAGATTCATTCAGCTACACAAATGTCTGTCTTTAAATTATGATCAAATTTAAAACTATCCACTATATGATAAAATGAACTGTATGCTGGCATAAGAATCAATATTATAGCTCTTATCAATTTGTATTCCTTTGATTTGTTGGGAATACCAAGAGTAAAGTGCCATATCAAATCATGCAGAAAGCATCAGTGAATTATATATGCCTGTGCAGACCTTATCCCACAAAAATCTCTGAGGCTTGAGTGAAGAGAAGGGGGAGGAAAGAGAATCTGCACTTTAATAAAGTCCCTAGGTGACATGAACGCATACTGAATTTTGAGATGCACTACTCTAGAACACAGGCTTGCCCCAGACTCATCTCCAACTCATCAATGTGCTAAGCCACACTAGGATTCTGGAAAAGCCAGTTCCTCTGATGTGAGTCACTGGAGAGGCAAACTCAAGGCCCCCGAAGTGAGCTTCAAGTTAGCTGCTCACCTCCTTGGAACATTCCAGTTGCAGCTGAGACCACTTGGTCCCCTCTGTAGATTACAAAGCCACAGACAGGACTCAGATCTTGGGCCTACTGCCAAACTCTCTCCCAATTCACTGCTGACCAAACAATGGTTTCTGAAAGGACCACACCACCAGAGTGACCATCTCAAAGCCAGAGGAGTGTGAGTGAAGAGTCTATAGGGACCCATGTTATGGGGAAAGCAAACTCTGGACGAGGGAGTTGGAGCCTGACCTGTGTTCCCAGGTTTGTCACCAACATCCCATGCAGATGTGGGTGAGTTGCTGAATGTCTCTAGGCCAAAGTTTCTCCATGGGTAAAAGACAGAGGTTGAAATGGCTACAGAAGGCCCTCATGCTTATCAACAGTAAGTAACTGTTGATAAGAACCACTGCTACTGCTGCTAAGTCGCTTCAGTCGTGTCCGACTCTGTGCGACCCCATAGATGGCAGCCCACCAGGCTCCCCTGTCCCTGGGATTCTCCAGGCAAGAACACTGGAATGGGTTGCCATTTCCTTCTCCAGTGCATGAAAGGGAAAAGGGAAAGTGAAGTTGCTCAGTCATGTCCGACCCTTAACAACCCCATGGACTGCAGCCCACCAGACTCCTCTGTCCATGGGATTTTCCAGGCAAGAGTACTGGAGTGGGGTGCCATCGCCTTATGCTGTGATAGATCAGTCATGTCTGCCATGGCCACAGGAATTCAGGTTCTCCTTCTGTTTGTCTTGATGGGGCCAAAGATCTTGCGTTTTCAACAAACTCCAAGGGGATGCTAATGCTACTGACCCATGGACCACACTTTGAACATTTGTTGTCCAGTGATGGGTACTCACCACTACTGTGACTACTGAACACTTGAAATGGGGTGAGGCTAGACTGAGATATGCTTCAGTGCAAAACCTACACCAAATTTCAAAGACTCAGGAGAAAGAAAACAATGTGATGCAATTTGTTACAGAACATGCAGAATTGTTATAGAACATGCAGAATTGTTAAATATTGAAATTATAATGTTTGGGATATACTGGGTAAAATAAAATATTCTGTAAAGGTTAATTTCACCCTTTTTTATTTTTTTAAATATGATTAGATTAAGTCCAATTTATTTTTCCCCTTGTTTATACTTTTGGTGCTATTATCTAAGGAACTGCTGCTTAGTCCAAGGTTACAAAGGTTCACTTCTATGTTTTCTTGTAAGAGTTTTCTAGTTTTAGCTCTTATATTTAGGTGTCTGATTCATTTTTTTATAAAATTCTTGGCTGCACCAAGTGGCATATAGAACCTCAATTCCCTGACCAGGGATTGAACTCATGTTCCCTGCAGTGGAAGACAGAGTACTAACCATGCCCAAAAAAATGACTAGAAAATTTACAATTAGGTATGTGACTAGCATAGTATTTTTCTTAAAAGAAGAAAAAAGCAGCTTTGTGAGATACAGTTCACATATCATATAATTCTCCCAGTTAAACTATTCAATTCAGTGAGTTTGGGCATAATTCATTAGTTTTTATATATACATATATATGCCTAAAATGGCAAATTTACATGTGTAAAACAAAATTTGCATTTTAGTCATTTCAAATTTACAATTCATTGGTGTTAACTGAATTCACAATGCTGTGCAATCATTACCACTATTTCATAAACCTCTTTGTCACTCTGAACAGAAACTCTATAACCATGAAACGGTAACTCCCTATTCCCTCATCTCCTTAGCTTCTAATTGCTCATCTATATTCTGTCTCTATGATGTTTGCCTATTCTAGATGTTTCAAATAAGTGGAAGCATACAACATTTGTCCTTTTTTCTTTGGTTTCTTTTCTTAGCATAATATTTTGAAGGTTCATTCACACTGTAGCATATATCTTAAAAGTCGTCAGCATAAGAAAAAAAAATTCAGTAACTATGTATGGTGTCAGACATTAACTAGAATTTTGGGCTTCCCTGGTGGCTCATATGGTAAAGACCCTGCATGCAATGTGCAAGACTCGGGTTCAATCCCTGGGTTGTTAAGTTCCCCTGGAGGAGGGCATGGCACCCATTCCAGTATTCTTGTCTGGAGAATCCCATGGACAGAGGAGTCTGGCAGGCTATAGTCCATGGGGTCACAAACAGTCAGACATGACTGACTAAGCACAGCACAGCTCGTGGTGATTATTTTGAGATACATACAAATATCAAATCATTATGTTGTACACCTGAAACTAATACAATTTTGTGTGTTAATTATTTCTCAATTTAAAGAAATCAAGGTATATGTTTGTGATACCATGATCAAGAGTTACAGATGTAAGGTCTGTAGTTGCTAGCAGGGTATGCTCTCTGACAATCCATGGAAGAGATTGAGGAGCTGATACAATGTGGCCTCATTAGGCTCCACTATTTCCAATTCTTTTAAGTGATCTAACTGAATATATAATCCATGTGGGGAGAAGCTTTTAAGACTTCAAACCAACTATCCAGTAGATACTCTTTTTAGTCTTTGTATTAAGTAACTTTTGGATTTGGTGTCTGTGTCTCAAAGTAGACCACTATTGCTGTCCTGTCCCTTCATTCAGTCTCATAGATTGAAATCCTTTGACTCACTTGAATCTTTCTTTAAAAGCTGAGTGATCTTTACCAGGGGTTTCCTCTGATCTCTTTTCTGACAGATTTAATATACTGCATACTAATAACCGACTTCTATCAACCTACATGCAAGGAATTGAATACACTTGTTAAATATAACTTAAATATCAAGTGAGAAAATGGTAAGAGGACTTAAAAGAGATCTAATTCCATTCTTAACTGTTGAAGAGGAGGAAACAAAGCCCAGGTCCTAGAATAACTTTGCTGAAGGTTTGTCAAACACCCTAATGTTCTCACACCCGGGGAAGGACCACCTCCACCCAGTGGCTTCTTATTCTGCAAAGCTTAATCATAAATCATCTCAAAAGACAATTTAGAGCAAATGTTTTGCCGCCATTAACATGGGCCAACAGACACTTTTGCAGAACCATATCCATTAGAAAGCAAAGACCAGTAAGCTGGTTGCTGAGAGCCTGCTGGTTGGGAAGGCTACTACATCTCATTTGCTGACTGTCCAAGCTGCTGATGGAGTCTAAAGCAATAACCTCCTGGAGCTGTTTTCATGTTTTACCTTGTGTAGAAATTGGTTAGCAACAGCAACAGCCATTACATTTGTTTCCCTATGATTTTTGATGAAACAAAAATAAACATATAAAACATCTAAATATGTGACAGGTGATCTGATCATCCCAAAAGGAAGGTTTGAATCCACAACACATCCTACTTGAACTTAACCAATATCTCTCTGTCTCAATGCTTATCTTTGCCATAACATCAAACTGGGAGGCAGGTGGACAGATGGAAATATTAGCAAGAAGATATTGTTTCATTGATTAATTGCCTGGCCTTGAAAAAAAGGCCATTCTCTCTTTTAATCTGGAGTATCCATAAAGAAGCTATTGCTTTATAAATTTAATCCAATAGTATGTTTGCAGTTCAAAAGTAATTTCTCATTTTTTGAACAAATCTAAATGCCACAAAATAGGGGGAAAATCAAGTAAATTATGATACATTCATATGATAGAGTTTTCATTAAATTATATAATTAAAGTACAATCTGTATATCATATATAATTAAACTATAAAATATAAAATGGACCTACAATCTGTCATACAGAGTGAAGTAAGTCAGACAGAGAAAACCAAATACCATATATTAACAAATATGCATGAAATCTAAAAACATAGTTCATCCCTGTGGTGGTTTCATGTCAATATATGGCAAAACCAATACAATATTGTAAAGTAAAAAAAAAATGTTTTTAATTAAAAAAATGAAAATAAAAAGATGGTTCAGATAAGACCATTTGCAGGTCAGGAAGAGAGACAGACACAGAGACAAGACATGTGGACGTTGGGGAAAGGGGAGAGTGAGATGCACTGGAGAGCAGGATTGACATATATACACTATCGTGTCTAAAACAGAGCTTGTGGGAAGCTGCTATATAACACAGGGAGCTCAACCGGATGCTCTGTGATGAAGCAGGGTGGAAGGGATGTGGGAAGCTGCTATATAACATAGGGAGCTCCGCCGGATGCTCTGTGATGGAGCAGGGTGGAAGGGATGGGAGGGGGGTTCAAGACAGAGTGAATATATGTATACATAAAGCTGATTCACTTCATTGTACAGCAGAAACATAAACTGTAAAGCAATTATACTCCAATAAAAATGATAAAAATTACAAAATATATTACCTTATAATTAAGTTATAAGATAATAAAAACAACAAAAATAGCAACCACAATAGAGTCCATACTGTTTGCCAGGCGCTATGCCAAACAATAAATGAGAATTATAACAGTCCTGTGAGAAAGGTGGTGTTATCATCAGACACACACACACACACACACAAATAAAAACCTTGAATAAAAAAAAATGCCAAATGTGAACAGTATTTACTTTAAAGATACGTGGCTACTTTTTACTGTCCTGCTATGATTTTCTAAATTTTCTATAATATAGTTATTCACTTTTTAAGATTCATTAAAATAGTTCCTATCTTTAAAACTGAATTCATGAAATGAGACATAACAATTTCTTAAAATTTTGCGTGGTGTGGAAGAAGTCCATAGTAAACAAGATTATAATATTTGAAAACCATTATATTGGGTTTTTGACTCCTTTTACATTATATTAATGTCTGCAACAATATTTGCCTTGTGATTGCTTAAATGAAACACATATACTTTCAAGAAACCAGGAAGAACTTCTTGCATCTACCCTATAACCCAAATTAGCTTCTGCTTGTTTGTGGACTCTTTTGTTGACCAATGGCTACTCCATTTCTTCTAAGGGATTCCTGTCCACAGTAGTAGATATAATGGTCATCTGAGTTAAACTCACCCATTCCAGTCCATTTTAGTTTGCTGATTCCTAGAATGTCGACAATTCACTCTTGCCATCTCTTGTTTGACCACTTCCAATTTGCCTTGATTCATGGACCTGACATTCCAGGTTCCTATGCAATATTGCTCTTTACAGCATCAGACCTTGCTTCTATCACCAGTCACATCCACAACTGGGTATTGTTTTTGCTTTGGCTCCATCCCTTCATTCTTTCTGGAGTTATTTCTCCACTGATCTCCAGTAGCATATTGGGCACCTACTGACCTGGGGAGTTTCTCTTTCAGTATCCTATCATTTTGCCTTTTCATACTGTTCATGGGGTTCTCAAGGCAAGAATACTGAAGTGGTTTGCCATTCCCTTCTCCAATGGACCACATTCTGTCAGACCTCTCCACCATGATCTGCCCATCTTGGGTGGCCCCACAGGCATGGCTTACTTTCATTGAGTTAGACAAGGCTGTGGTCCTAGTGTGATTAGATGGACTACTTTTCTGTGATTATAATTTCAGTGTGTCTGCCCTCTGATGCCCTCTTGCAACACCTACCATCTTACTTGGGTTTTTCTTACCTTGGATGTGGGGTATCTCCTCACGGCTGCTCCAACAAAGCATAGCTGCTGCTCCTTACTGTTTGTTTCCAAGGCAAACCATTCAATATCACAGTAATCCAAGTCTATGCCCCAACCAGTAACGCTGAAGAAGCTGAAGTTGAACGGTTCTATGAAGATCTACAAGACCTTTTAGAACTAACATCCAAAAAAGATGTCCTTTTCATTATAGGGGACTGGAATGCAAAAGTAGGAAGTCAAGAAACACCTGGAGTAACAGGCAAATTTGGCCTTGGAATACAGAATGAAGCAGGGCAAAGACTAATAGAGTTTTGCCAAGAAGATGCACTGGTCATAGCAAACACCCTCTTCCAACAACACAAGAGAAGACTCTACACATGGACATCACCAGATGGTCAACACTGAAAACAGATTGATTATATTCTTTGCAGCCAAAGATGGAGAAGCTCTATACAGTTAACAAAAACAAGACCAGGAGCTGACTGTGGTTCAGATCATGAACTCCTTATTGCCAAATTCAGACTTAAATTGAAGAAAGTAGGGAAAACCACTAGACCATTCAGGTATGACCTAAATCAAATCCCTTATGATTATACAGTGGAAGTGAGAAGTAGATTTAAGGGCTTAGATCTGATAGATAGAGTGCCTGATGAACTATGGACTGAGGTTCGTGACATTGTACAGGAGACAGTGACCAATCCCATTCTCACGGAAAAGAAATGCAAAAAAGCAAAACAACAGTCTGGGGAGGCCTTACAAATAGCTGTGAAAAGAAGAGAAGTGAAAAGCAAAGGAGAAAAGGAAAGACATAAGCATCTGAATGCAGAGTTCCAAAGAATAGCAAGAAGAGATAAGAAAGCCTTCCTCAGTGATCAGTGCAACGAAATAGAGGAAAACAACAGAATGGAAAGACTAGAGATCTCCTCAAAAAAATTAGAGATACCAAGGGAACATTTCAGGCAAACATGGGCTCGATAAAGGACAGAAATGGTATGGACATAAAAGAAGAAGATATTAAGAAGAGGTGGCAAGAACACACAGAAGAACTGTACAAAAAAGATCTTCACAACCCAGATAATCACAATGGTGTGATCACTGACCTAGAGCCAGACATCCTGGAATGTGAAGTCAAGTGGGCCTTAGAAAACATCACTACGAACAAAGCTAGTGGAGGTGATGGAATTCCAGTTGACCTATTTCACATCCTGAAAGATGATGCTGTGAAAGTGCTACACTCAATATGCCAGCAAATTTGGAGAACTCAGCAGTGGCCACAGGATATCATGAGAAATGCTGGGTCGGAAGAAGCACAAGCTGGAATCAAGATTGCTGGGAGAAATATCAATAACCTCAGATATGCAGATGACACCACCCTTATGGCAGAAAGTGAAGAGGAACTAAAAAGCCTCTTGATGAAAGTGAAAGAGGAGAGTGAAAAAGTTGGCTTAAAGCTCAACATTCAGAAAATGAAGATCATGGCATCTGGTCCCATCACTTCATGGGAAATAGATGGGGAAACTGTGGAAACAGTGTCAGACTTTATTTTTGGGGGCTCCAAAATCACTGCAGATGGTGATTGCAGCCATGAAATTAAAAGACGCTTACTCCTTGGAAGGAAAGTTATGACCAACCTAGATAGCATATTCAAAAGCAGAGACATTACTTTGCCAACAAAGGTCCATCTAGTCAAGGCAATGGTTTTTCCAGTAGTCATGTATGAATGTGAGGGTTCAACTGTGAAGAAAGCTGAGTGCCAAAGAATTGATGCTTTTGAACTGTGGTGTTGGAAAAGACTCTTGAGAGTCCCTTGGACTGCAAGGAGATCCAACCAGTCCATTCTGAAGGAGATCAGCCCTGGGATTTCTTTGGAAGGAATGATGCTAAAGCTGAAACTCCAGTACTTGGCCCATTCATGTGAAGAGTTGACTCATTGGAAAAGGCTCTGATGCTGGGAGGGATTGGGGGCAGGAGGGGAAGGGGACGACAGAGGATGAGATGGTTGGATGGCATCACTGACTTGATGGATGTGAGTCTCAGTGAACTCCCGGAGTTGGTGATGGACAGGGAAGCCTGGCATGCTGCGATTCATGGGGTCGCAAAGAGTCGGACACGACTGAGCGACTGAACCGAACTCAACTGTTTGTGGGAATGCTCAAAATTTTCATCATTTTGAAATCAGTTCTATGGCAATGTTCCTGGGAAAAATAACTCTTCTCCTGAAATGCTTATAGTTTCCAAGATGTTGACTCGGTGGTTCTCAGTCAGGATGATTTCGCCCCCAAGGAACAGTTGGCAGAGGCAGGTGGTGACATCTGTGACTATCTTGACTGCAGAGGGGTACTGCTGACATCCAGTGTGTAGAAGCCAAGGATGCTGCTAAACAAGCTACAATATGGAAGATAGCCCCACCCTCATCTGCCTAAAAAAGCATTTTCCCACCCAGACATCAAAAGTGAATATGTTAAATAACCGTGAGTGAAAGCGACAGCTAAGAGAAGAAAGACATATTGTTCCCTGGGACATCACAGACCGAGGTTTTAGATGGAAACTGGTGAAATAGAGATAAACACAGATTCAAAAGAGGAAACAAGACTCAGAAAGGTAAATTTTGGTATAGCCAGATTTTCTCCTCTACAAACCAGAAACGTGACTTTGCATGAGTTCCCTGAGCCTTATTTCCACACCTGTTCAGTGAGAAAAATAATTACAATTTTCTCATAATGAGTCTTGTGGGAAAAAAATAAGGATATAAAGATTCTTACAGCTACAGTTGCAACTACAGCTGGTGAGCATGAACTGCCCTCTCAGTAGAGTAGGCAGCGTGTCAGTCTCATACAGCCTGTGAGCCTGCAGTCAGTAGTGATAATGGTGATGATAACAATGATGATGGAGGTGCTGACGATGCCACTGATGATATCACTGGTGATGATGGCAGTGTTGATTTTCACCATGGCTTATCATGCCCTAACCTTCACATCAATACAGACTGCAGACCATCAGAAGTAGAGATGACAAGGCTTCTAGTTTTTAATGTCTCAGAACGAATTTATTCTATTAGTTAGTGTAGGAATGTAAAGAGAATTAATTCATTACTCAAGAGAATGATCACCAAGGAGCAGTAAGAATTCTGTGGACAGAAAAAAGAGCTGTGAGGATACATCAAAAAGTAAATGCAAACAGAGCCCAAGACTCAGCATCTGATATTTCCACTGGGAAATGATTTTACCAGAGAATACTGCTGAGGTAAATTCACTGCTGTAGTCAATTTCTTTCTAACATAGAAATTAAGTGGAAATAGAAAATAGAGCTTCAGTGGAGTCTTAAAGGCAAATAAACTAAAATTAAAAATCAAAGTTAACTATTCATTCAACTGCTTGGGACATAAGGTGATCACTGGACTAATAAATTAGTTTCATGACTTGGCACAACCATTTCAAAACCTTAATTATGTTAAAGAGCATGGCCATTTTAATTACCAGATTCTTTTGGCTAGTTTCAATATACTTTTTGATATGAGTTCATTTCTTTGTTCAATCCTGTGGATTCTCATGTGAAGTTCAACGAGCTTGTCACTTAATGATAACCCTTGAAAGGATTTCAGGGCAAGGAATAGATTGAGTCATCTCTACCTGTCAATCACCCATGTTTTCTTTCAATAGCTGCCCACTCATTCCACCTCCAACTTGAAGGCTCTTGGAATGCTTTGCTCAACAGTTCTGTCTTTCCAGGTTGGTGCTGCAATGTCCAGATATTTTCATCAGCAAATGTACAGCTCTTCTTACTGTAACATGTTGGAAGTGTTTAGACTGCTAATCTCACCATTTAATCATATTAGTTTATCTTCCTGAATTGCTCATCTTGTTCTTTCTACATTCCATTTTCTACATTTTCTCTTATCTTCAAGGTCTAAACATAAGTCCTGCTTCTTTTCCACACTTAAACTACTACCATTCTTACTGTTCCTTTCTTTCTCTGTCCCACATAACACATACCATATATACTGACATATCTGTGCTGTAGCAGCTGTGTCCTGGCAATTAGAATATAGTGTCTTAAGCCATGCTGGCCTGGGTTAATATTGGGATTCTGAAAGACACTTACTAGATATATACATTTGGGCACATTACTAACATTTTCTTTGCCTTGGTTTCCTCATCTGTAGATAGAGATAATGGTAGCATTTACCTCAAAATGTATAAAGAATTTTTAAAATGCCTGACATATAGAAAAATGTGGGCTTCCCAGGTGGCACTAGTGGTAAAGAATCCACTTGCCAATGCAGGAGGCATAAGAGTCTCAGTTTCTATCCCAGAGTTGGGAAGATCCCCTGGAGGAGGACATGGCAAACCACTCCAGTATTCTTGCTTGGATAATCCCATGGACAGAGGAGCCTGGTGGGCTGCAGTCCATTGGATCGCAAAGACTTGGACACGACTGAAGCAACTTAGCATGCACACATGCATAGAAAGAATACAGTTGTTAACTGTCATGCTACAGAGTGAATTATTCCACTGAGTGTTTATTTGTCTTTCTCTCCAATTGGGTTGTAAGTCCTGTGGGGATGAGGACAGTAGCAGATGTAGTGTGACAAGTCCTAGAATATGAATGCACCATTTACTAAAGCCCCATTCTCTCCTTATTATTGTCATCTCATATTACAGAGAAGGAAACTGGGGCTTAGGAATGTGTAGATTCAATATCACATATCTCTGGTGCAAAACTAAGGGTTAAACCCATTAATGTTAAACTTCAAAGACTTACTCTCTTAACACCTCTATAATATCCCCCTTCCTTCTCTTTATATAACTGCACCGAATAGATCAAATGTAGAACAAGTGTTTATTAATGATTATTATTTAAGCTTTGTTTACTTATTATAATATTGAACAATATACAACAAATATATACTATTTTGGTATTTTTAATATCTGAAAAATTACTGTAAATAAGATTCCTATTCAGAGGTTTAATATAGGTTTCATTAAGTATCAAATGTTTACACACATAAATATTCCTAGACAGTATATATGGATCAAAACCACGGATTTAAAGTGAAGATCTGAGCAAACCTCAGTATTACTGGAATGAGCCTTTTGAAAAAAACATAATGTATCAAGAACCATAAGGAAAGTGCTAAAAGCAATGGTTGCTTTGCTTAATGGAGCAAGTCCTAAGTGTTTGACGTTACCCTTAATAGTAGTCAGTAAAACAGTTTCCAGTAAAACTTAAGCGAGGAAATTAATCCCATAATAACAGCATGCATGCAGGTTAGGCTCAAGTAATAGCAGTGTGATAGCATGGAGAAAAGAGGCTTTAATTTGTGCTTTAGAATGTATTGGGTGGGTGAATTGCAGACACTCAAAGTGAGTAATTTTTTAGTCAATTGTATTACTTAGCAATAATTTTGAAAATACAATAATAAGTAAGTCTCATATAGCCTAAAACTATCAAATGATAGTTTTTCAATCTAAATGCTACTGTAATCAATCATTCAATCAATATTTATTGGACACCTACTATTTTATACCAGGAACTTTGCTGCTAGGCTCTGAGGATACCAAATTGTAAGTCAATGTAGTTTTTATCCTCAAGAAGCTCATGGAAGAGTGAGAGAGATGAGCAGATAAATAATATTTTAATTATAACATGATGTAAAAAGTTCTATGTGCACAAAAGCCATTTCCTTTTTCTTCTGGGAACACAGCTAGAGTACATTTCCCAGACATCCTTGCAGATAAGTATGGTCAAGGGAATGAGTTCTTGCCAATGGAATCTGGATAGAAATTTTGACACTTATGGCCCATAGGAACCATGCACAGGTTTTATTCTCTCTCATTTCCTCACCTGCTGATAAATAGGACTCTGAAAACTTCATGGCTGGCAGAGCCACAAGATGGAAGGAATGTTCATGTCAGAAACTCTGCTCACCAGGCTGTATGCAGAGTCACACTGAATGCCAACTTGAGTAGGAAATAATACTTATTGTATAAAATCATTGATATCTGGGGGTTGTTTGTTATAGCAATTAGCCTACTCTTTCTGTTACATATTTTCTACAGAAAAGATGATTGCATGTGCCCAAGATACAGAAAAGAGGAAGGAGCTACATCTACCTGGATCACAGTCTAGAGGGAAAACACAAACTAGACCTTTAGGGCCACTTTCTCTCCATAATGGACAAATTAAAAGTGCTCAGGGAGGGACTTCCATGGTGGCCCAGTGTTTAAGACTTGGCTTTCCAATGCAGGGGGTGTGGGTTTGATCCCTGATCAGGGAACTAAGATCCCACATGCTTTGTGGCCACAAAAGCAAGACATAAAACAGGAAACAATAGTGTAACAAACTCAATAAAGACTTTAAAAATGATCCCACAGTAAAAGTTCTTTAAAAATGCTCAGGGATAGCCTTATCCATTCTTTAAGTCTTACCTAAAATGAGTTATGGTCCTGTTTTGCTCTTTCTAGACCTGGACACTCCAGAATCGTGTACTCACATGTAAAAGTGTAAGCCTATCAGAGGCACGATCTAGTGAGCTGCTTACATTAAGAGAAAAATTGCTGAAATCATGGCTGTCAGGATGGCATGCCCCTTGCTGAGGCAAGTGAGTGCTTATGTGAGACGGTGAGAGTAGTTCACTGACTGTAGGTTGTGACTTTTGTTATCAGAGAAGAGAAATGATTTACACTCACGCATTTTACCATCCATAGTAACTTGATGCAACTATTCTATGGACTTCATCAGCACAATTTACTACTCTAGGAATCTCTTGAAAAGAAGATAATAATTGAAAAAAAAAAAAAATGGTATTGTTCATGCTAGGAACTTTCTGAGCAATACATCAACTCTTTATTAGAAAGCTGAAATGACAATTCACCCTTCAGGGTTTTATGACCCTTCAACTCAACTTTCTCATTTGATATCTACCAATCCTAAATAGTTAGAGTGTGGTCTTTATACACTGGCAATCAAGTCTCTTCAGTGAAAGATCCATCTTCAAAAATGTCAATCAATATTCTGACAATGTTCCCCTCCCCCGTCTAAGAAGCTACTAAAACTCTGGCAGGGTAACAAGTTCCTCCTTACTACAGTAAGTAATAAACTCAACTTTGTTTTCTCAGTGAGTTGTCTGGATGATCTATTGGTATCCTGGGGCTTCTGTAACAAATTACCACAAACTGGGTGGCTCAAAAGAAAAGAAATCCATTGTCTCACAACTCTGGGTGCAAGAAATCTCATATCAAGGCATTGGCAGGGTCATGCTCTTTCTGAAGACTCTAAAAGAATATCTTTTTTGACTCTTCCTAGCTCCTGGTAGTTGCCAACAATTCTTGGCACTCTTTGGCTTGTGGCAACAACTCCAATCTGTGTTTCTGTCTTCACATAGCATCTTCCCTTTGTCCAGTTTCTCTCTTGCTATAATGATATTATAGCCTAATCCAATATAAAATTGAGTGCTAAGTCACTGCAGTCGTGTCCAACTCTTTGCGATCCTATGGACTGGAGCCCACCAGGCTCCCCTGTCCACGGGATTCTCCAGGCAAGAACACAGGAGTGGATTGCCACGCCCTCCTCCAGGGGCTCTTCCGCACCTAGGGACTGAACCTGTGTCTCTTATGTCTCCTGCATTAGAAGACAGGTTCTGTACGACTAGTGCCACCTGGGAAATCCAATCCAATATGACTTCATTTTAACTTGATTACATTTACAAAGACTCTATTCATAAATAAGTTTATAACCACAAGTTTAGAGTGAATGTGAGTGAATTTGGGAGAGAACACTACTCAACCACTGCAGATGTTTTGTAGACCCAGACTTTTACTTCTCTCGTCTTCATATTAGAATGATTAAAACATCTCTTGCTGTTGATAGAATCTCTTGTTTTTCTATTAATTTTTTAAATTATTTATCTATTTTAATTGGAGGCTAATTACTTTACAATATTGTAGTGGTTTTTTCCATACATTGACATGAATCAGCCATGGATGTACATGTGTCCCCCATCCTGAACACCCCTCTCACCTCCCTCCCCATCCCATCCCTCAGGGTCATCCCAGTGCACTGGCCCTGAGCACCCTGTCTCATGCATTGAACCTGGACTGGTGATCTGTTTCACATATGGTAATATACATGTTTCAATGCTACTCTTTCAAATCATCCCACCCTCATCTTCTCCCACAGAATCCAAAAGTCTGTTCTTTACATCTGTGTCTCTTTTGCTATCTCACATATAGGGTCATCATTCAGTTAAGTTCAGTCACTCTATCGTGTCCAACTCTTTGCCACACCATGAACCGCAGCATGCCAGGCCTCCCTGTCCATCACCAATTCCCAGAGTCCACCCAAACCCATATCCATCGAGTTGGTGATGCCACCCAACCATCTCATCCTCTGTCGTCCCCTTCTCCTCCTGCCCTCAATCTTTCCCAGCATCAGGGTCTTTTCCATCAGGTGGCCAAAGTATTGGAGTTTTAGCTTTAGCATTTGTCCTTCCAATGAACACCCAGGACTGATTTCCTTTAGGATGGACTGGTTGGATCTCCTTGTAGTCCAAGGGAATCTTAAGAGCCTTCTCCAACACCACAGTCAAAAACATCAATTCTTTGGTGCTCAGCTTTCTTTACAGTCCAACTCTCATATCCATACATGACTACTGGAAATACCATAGCCTTGACTAGATGGACCTTTGTTGGCAAAGTAATGTCTCTGCTTTTGAATATGCTATCTAGATTGGTCATAACTTTCCTTCCAAGGAGTAAGCGTCTTTTCATTTCATGGCTGCAGTCACCATCTGCAGTGATTTTGGAGCCCCCAAAAATAAAGTCAGCCACTGTTTCCACTGTTTCCCCATCTATTTCCCATGAAGTGATGGGACCAGATGCCATGATCTTGGTTTTCTGAATGTTGAGCTTTAAGCCAACTTTTTCACTCTCCATTTTCACTTTTATCAAGAGGCTCTTTAGTTCTTCACTTTCTGCCATAAGGGTGGTGTCATCTGCATATTTGAGATTATTGATATTTCTTCCGGCAATCTTGATTCCAGCTTGTGCTTCTTCCAACCCAGCGTTTCTCATGGTGTACTCTGCATAGAAGTTAAATAAGCAGGGTGACAATATACAGCCTTGACATATACTCTTTTTCCTATTTGGAACCAGTCTATTGTTCCATGTCCAGTTCTAACTGTTGCTTCCTGACCTGCATATAGGTTTCTCAAGAGGCAGGTCAGGTGGCCTGGTAGTCCCATCTCTTGAAGAATTTTCCACAGTTTCTTGTGATCCACACAGTCAAAGGCTTTGGCATAGTCAATAAAGCAGAAATAGATGTTTTTCTGGAACTCTCTTGCTTTTCCATGATCCAGCAGATGTTGACAATTTGATCTCTGGTTCCTCTGCCTTTTCTAAAACCAGCTTGAACATTGTTACCATCTTTCTAAATTCCATATATATATGTTAATATACTGTATTGGTGTTTTTATTTCAGACTTACTTCACTCTGTATAATAGGCTCCAATCCAATCCACGTCATTAGAACTGATACAAATTCATTCTTTTTAATAGCTGAGTAATATTCCATTGTGTATATGTATCACAGTTTTCTTATCCATTCATCTGCTGATGGACATCTAGGTTGCTTCCATGTCGTAGTTATTGTAAACAGTGCTGCAATGAACATTGGGATACACATGTCTCTTTCAATTCTGGTTTCCTCGGTGTGTATGCCCAGCAATGGGATTACTGGGTCATATGAGAGTTCTATTTCCAGTTTTTTAAGGAATCTCTACACTGTTCTCCATAATGGCTCTACTAGTTTGCATTCCCACCAACAGTGTAAGAGGGTTCCCTTTTCTCTACACCCTCTCCAGCATTTATTGTTTGTAGACTTTTTGATAGCAGCCATTCTGACCTCCGCGAGATGGTAGATCATTGTGGTTTTAATTTGCATTTCTCTGAAAATCTCTTGTTTTTAAATTAGACTTAAAATTCAGAAGCCACTCAAGAGAAATACTCTGCTTAAATTTGCATTAAGCTGGAAATGACTGGCATTAGAATCATTCCAGAAGGCAAATTTTACAGAGGATGGTACAGAGGGAATGAAAGGCTAAAGAGCACCCAACAGAATTCTAGAATTATTACATGTGCTCTTGTGCACACACATACACACAAACCCATTAAACATTTGGCCAAATATACTAATGCTAATTCAAGGACCAATATTTTATCCCCTTTTGGTCTACCCTGATGAAAGAATTACAATCTTAAAATATTGATAATTTGGGACTCAGGCAATGTGGGCTTCCCTGGTGGCTCAGGGGTTAAAGCGTCTGCCTGCAATGCGGGAGACCTGGGTTCGATCCCTGGGTTGGGAAGATTCTCTGGAGAAGGAAATGGCAACCCACTCCAGTATTCTTGCCTGGAAAATCCCATGGATGGAGAAGCCTGGTGGGCAACAGTCCACAAGGTTGCAAAGAGTCAGACACGACTGAGCAACTTCACTTCACTTCAGGCAATGTATCCTTAGGTAGTCCAGCCTTTACATGTAATTACTTTGGAGAGAGATGACACACTAAGGTATTATACAACATAAAAATTTTAGTAGGATTCTTTAACAGATAACCAATTATCAGAAATGTCAGTGTAAAAAAGTCAGAAGAAGGCCCTAACAATACAGAAACCCCTAAAATAGCTAAAATTATCATATTTATTTTTGATTGAAGTATAGTTGATTTATAATATTGTGTTAGCTATAAGTGTACAGCACAGTGATTCAGTTTTTTGCAGATTACATTTCATCATAGATTATAACAAGGCATCGGGTATTCTTAGCTCCTTGGGGAGGAAGGCACTATAGGAGACACCCCTGATCACTGACATACAAGCAGCGTTCCTTAGAATTAAAAGATCACAAAGCAAATCAACTATTTATTAATATTTTTAAATTTATGTTTGACTGCTCTGGGTCTTCATTGCTATGTGTGGGCTTTATTTTGTTGCAGCAAGTGTGGGCTACTCTTTGTTGCAGTGCTCAGGATTTTCACTGAAGTGGCTTCTTTTGTTGTGGCTCCTGGGTTCTAGAGTACAGGTTCAGTAGTTGTGGTGCATGGGTTTATTTGCTCCCCAGAATGTGGAATTTTCCTGGACTAGGGATCAAACCCATGCCCCCTACATTGGCAAGCAGATTCTTAACCACTGAACCACCAAGGAAGTCCTAGCAATACTTTTTGTATCTGTCTAATGCCTAGTGTTATCTTTATTCATTTCAATTCTTTTTAAATACTTCCCGAATTTTTCCATGAGTACTGAATATTGAATTTCTGAAATTTGTTTATGCTTCGAGTGTCTATAAAAATCACCTGTGAGTTCAGCAAAGGTAAATCTTACTACATCAAGAAGTCCTGCCAAATAATCCTTGCAAGTGGAGAAGAATAAACAGTCAGCAGATCCTTGATTAATCCATTCACTCATTCTACTGCACAAAACTTCTGCTTCAAAAACTGAGGCAAAATTTGTTCATGATTAATCATACGGATATGAGACTTGAACCATAAAGACCGAGCACCAAAGAATTGATGCTTTTGAATTGTGGTGCTGGAGAAGACTCTTGAGCATCCCTTGACAGCAAAGAGATCAAACCAGTCAATCCTAAAGGAAATTAACCCTGAATATTCATTGGAAGGTCTGATGATGAAACTCTAATATTTTGGCTAGCTGATGTGAAGAGCCAACCCATTGGAAAAGACCCGGATGCTGTGAAAGATTGAGGATAGAAGGAGGTGGTGGCAACGGAGGAGGAAATGGTTGAATAGCATCACCAACTCAATGGGCAAGAGTTTGAGCAAACTCTGGGAGATAGTGAAGGACAGAAAGCTTGGTGTGTTGCAGTCCATGGGGTGGCAAAGAGATGGACATGACTTAGTGACCAAACAACAATATTAGCTTATAGCTGATATTTCTAGTTTGTCTAAAAACTGTCATTTTCCTCTTTTAAAATCTAAAACATATTACTTTCCCTGAGATTTTAAAATGTCTGCTATGTTCCATAAGCTATCACAGTACAGTGAGTTTTTTTCCCTGAAAGTATACATACAGAGTTTTATCTCAAATAAAATAAAATTCTGTAATTACATCTTTGTATTATGCATTTCATGTTTGGGCTTGGATATAAGTTTTTTCACATGACTAAAAAAAGTATAACTACCCTGGGTTCCAGTACTCTTTTGGAGATATTTTATTTAGTCCTTCCCAATTAAAAAGAAATTTTTCTTCTATAGAATTTTACAATAATATATGAGAACATATATTTTATCAATTTAATCCATGTAATAAATATATGTATGTGAGGTGAAAGGTATTCAGTTATATCTGACTCTTTGTGACCCATGGACTATGCAGTCCATGAAATTCTCCAGGCCAGAATACTGGAGTGGGTAGACTTTTCCTTCTTCAGGAGATCTTCCCAACCCAGGGATGGAACCCAGGTCTCCTGCAATGCAGGCGGATTCTTTACCAACTGAACCACCAAGGAAGTCCAAATATGTGTATGGATGTTCACAGTTCAAAGTGCCTAAGAAAATGGAAATTACTATTTTAACTAACCATTTAGTCATTAAGCATATGAGTTCCATAGCCATATCACTTGAGTTCTAATCAAAAGCAAGTTGTGTTACTTTAGACAAAGTATTTAACTTCTCTGTGCCCCAGATTACTGAGGATTTACCAAATCAATCCATGCAAAGTGCTAAGAGTCACGATTGAGACACAGTAAGAGTCCACTAAATACTATGTATTAATGTTATGATTACTAATCACTGCAGATGGTGATTGCAGCCATGAAATTAAAAGACACTTACTCCTTGGCAGGAAAGCTATAACCAACTTAGATAGTATATTCAAAAGCAGAGACATTACTTTACCAACAAAGGTCCGTCTAGTCAAGGCTATGGTTTTTCCTGTGGTCATGTATGGATGTGAGAGTTGGACTGTGAAGAAAGCTGAACACTGAAGAATTGACGCTTTTGAACTGTGGTGTTGGAGAAGACTCTTGAGAGTCCCTTGGACTGTAAGGAGATCCAACCAGTCCATTCTAAAGGAGATCGGTCCTGGGTATTCTTTGGAAGGAATGATGCTAAAGCTGAAACTCCAGTACTTTGGCCACCTCATGCGACAAGGTGACTCATTGGAAAAGACTGTGATGCTGGGAGGAATTAGGGGCAGGAGGAGAAGGGGACGACAGAGGATGAGATGGCTGGATGGCATCACCAATTCGATGGACGTGAGTCTGAGTGAACTCTGGGAGGTGGCAATGGACAGGGAGGCCTGGCATGCTGCAATTCATGGGGTCGCAAAGACTCAGACACAACTGAGTGACTGGACTGAACTGAACTGAACTGAGGCAACAAAATGGACAAACATAATGTACCTGTCTTGAGACATTTGAGGCCTGCTGTGGAAAGGTTGACCAAAAGGTGACTAATCAATACTACCAGATCTACTATGCTACATGTCAAAGGAAATAAGATGCCTGATGTGATCAAGGCTTCATTTTGAACTTGGGACTCAAATGAGGCCTGGAAGAATGAGTAGACATGGCTAAGTGATTAGGAGAATGAAAAGCATTCAAGGGAAGAGTGCGTAGCATGAAAGTTGACATGAAGGTAAGAAGGGACAATTTATTCATTTGATGAGGAGACATTTTTTAGAACAGATTTTCACTATTGAAGACAGTCAAAGACTGAAGTAACAGGAGCCTAATATAAGAGATCCCTGAAAACTGGGCTAAGATGTTTGATTCTTAATGGTTTGTGTTCATGAAAGAGATAGGCAACAATAGTAGGCCTGATTTGGGAGGGGCTGATAATTGACTTCTTATCCCTGCATAAATTCAACTGTCAATCAAGTATCAATGTCATTAAGTTATATATTTGGTTATTTTGCATATCATCAACAAATTTTTTTCTACAGAGTTGAACCTAGCCTTAACACTACAGTGGCATTTGGTTAATGGTCTATAAAAAGTACAGATGCGGACAGAATAATGGTTAAAACTAGGCTCTGCTCTCAAGGAACCCAAAGTCCAGTGAAAGTGGTTGAACAGATCAATGCAGAGGACAAGCAGTGTCATCTGAGAGAGATAAAACACACTAAGAGTTCAGAAGTGGGAAGGGACACAGCTTCCTGAGAATACCTGGTAAGACAATGGACAGAACACAGACTTCGCTTTGAAAGATATTTGAAAACAGTGGATGAAATATTCCAAGATGAGAGAACTGAATGAACATAGGAAACTCCTGGGCAACGATTCAGTGAGGTTTAAGCAAGGCCCAGATTCAATTCCTGGGTCCAGAAAATCCCCTGAAGGAGGAAATGGCAACCCACTCCAGTATTCTTGCCTGGAGAATCCCATGGACAGAGGAGCCTGGTGGGTTACAGTCACAAAGAGTCGGACACGGCTGAGTGACTGAGCACGCACACACAAAGCAAGGCTTTCCAGAACTCAGAAACTCTTTTCTATGGTAGTTAGGGGTATGTGAAATAGTGATCTGTGATCCCTGGGTTAACCCTAGGAAAACACTGGGTTAAACCAAATGGAAACTGGTTCTTTATCAAAAGATTTCTCAGAGCTTTTGATATACTAATTTGCATTTTAAATCCCTAAGAGGCCAATACAATATACAGTCATTAATAAACTTATCTTACTATGAAATTCACTTCCTTCTGAAAATATTTTAGACGACTAATGTTTAGTCAATATAATATTGTAAACTGCTTGTTCAGAATAGAGATAGGGACTGCTTAGGGGATCTGATGTCAGAAGACTTAGAGTTGAGCTAATGAATTCTGACTTTCATTCAGTAGGTTTCAGAACATCAAATCAGTAAGGGAAACCAATGTTTGCCTGTGCAAATTGATTCATTATAGTATGTATTCAAAACACTGCATTGGTCAATTGGGAGTCATTCTTATTCTCAAGCATACTAACAAGAGAAAAATTGAGAGGAATTTGCCAATATACCCATTGTGATATTCAAATGATCATAAGCCAGCATTGTAAATGTGGGTGGGCAACAGCACATTTTGGAGATAGCAGCAGGAGAATAAGCCTGGAGACCTGATTAAAAGGAATTTTTTTCATATGCCTTTGCATTTATGTTTTATAGGCTTCCTAGGTGGCACTAGTGGTAAAGAACCTGCCTGCCAATGGAGGAGACATAAGAGACACAGGTTCAATCCCTGGGTTGGGAAAATCCCCTGAAGAAAGGCATGGCAACCCACTCCAATATTCTGACCTGGAGAATCCTATGGACAGAGGAGCCTGGTGGGCTATAGTCCATAGGGTCACACAGAGTCAGACATGACTGAAGTGACTTAGCAAGCATGCACGAAGACAAAACAAATAATATGATAATATAATATATGGGAAAGAATTTTCAGTTCTGTAACAAAAACATGCTCTGTAGAAATCCATATTTTTTGTATCATTTTCTTTATTATTATTCTCTGAATATACCACTGATTTGTCTATAAAAACAAAGCGAATAGATTCTAGCCTTTGATATACCTACCAAACTACAGGTAACTAGGAAACCAGGAAGCTGAAGCCGGTCATTTCAGGCTTTAAGAATGCTTCAAAAATATGGGACCAAATATTTGCAAAGAAGCTTGAGCTCCTTAAAAGAAAGATGCAACATGCTTAGCTCACATTTCAAAAAACTTGGAAAATTAAATTGATTTAAAGAGGAATTTTCTCCCCAGGAGAATCTATTTACGCAGCATCTACTTTCATTTCTCTTATACTCCATGAGTCATCAGGAAGTAACACAAAGTCACACAAGAACACAGAGTCCTCCTGGGATTTTGAAACAAATGGATTTGAAACTGTTCAGTTGATCCTACCCAGAGGATGATATATACAGGAATTTAGCATAAGGAGAGTTTGATCAGTGCAATTAAATGTAAGCATTGCACTTGTGGAACCTGGAACACAATGTTGCAGTGTGATTTATGAGGCCAGAGTGGGTAGATTTCATTAATTCAAAGCCTTGCTATCTTGCATCTTTGTCATGTGGTTAATGTTACTACCATTTTAATGGTGCTTGCAAGCAATATACCAGTGAAATAAGAAACATATTGTTGAACTTTTCATAAATTTATTGAGTGTTTACTATGTGCCTATGACAGTATGAGCCACTGGGAGTTCAGATGTGAGTGGGAATCACTCCAGCTTCTTTAAAAGACAACTAAAACTCGGCATAAGTCCTTTATGTTAGAAGCAAGCCCGGGGGCCTACATGAGCTCATGGGAGACAGGCTATGCCATCTCATTGTTTGGAAGAGATGAACTGTAAGTGAGTTCTGAAGGATTAGAGGGAGTTAGCTAGGCAGAACTGGGAGCAGACCCGGGAGGTAGCAAGAGCCATGGTCCCTGAACCAAATGAGGACTTACATTAGAAGTATAAGTAGTCTGCTGACTCTTCTGCTGATTTTGATAATTTAGATGTTCTATAACTTTGAAGACATAAGAGCTCAGAAAAACTTCACCTGTCAAGTTAGGGACCATGGGATTTACTCTGAAGGACATGAAGACATATTAAAATGTTTTTGAGCAAAGCAAGGAAAATAGAATAATAATCATTTAGCCATTTAGGGCCACCCAGCATCTATCTCCCCTTTCTAACAACACTAATTTCCCTCTTGGGGATGACCTGTCTCATTGTGTACAATTTTAGAGACTGTAATTCCAATTTCTTCTGTCTTCAGCAACTGAGTCACTGGAGTTTCCAACTGTCACATACTTTCTGTCACTACTCTCTGATAATCATTCAGAACAAAAGCACCACCTAATCCTAGTCTATCAAGTGAAAATATACCCATATTTTTCATTTCCAACAAGTGTGCCTAGGCAAACCTACAGAGCAATTCCCACTAATAGTAATTAGTTTATATCTGTTCAGAACATAATTCTTTTAAAATACCTATCTTTTTTGGTGGCATCTTTGTCAGGTTTTGGTATTAGGGTGATAGTGGCCTCATAGAATGAGTTTGGAAGTTTACCTTCCTCTGCAATTTTCTGGAAGAGTTTGAGTAGGATAGGTGTTAGCTCTTCTCTAAATTTTTGGTAGAATTCAGCTGTGAAGCCATCTGGACCTGGGCTTTTGTTTGCTGGAAGATTTTTGATTACAGTTTCAATTTCCATGCTTGTGATGGGTCTGTTAAGATTTTCTATTTCTTCCTGGTCCAGTTTTGGAAAGTTGTACTTTTCCAAGAATTTGTCCATTTCTTCCACGTTGTCCATTTTACTGGCATATAATTGTTGATAGTAGTCTCTTACAATCCTTTGTATTTCTGTGTTGTCTGTTGTGATCTCTCCATTTTCATTTCTAATTTTATTGGCCAATATCACTGATGCACATAGATACAAAAATCCTTAACAAAATTCTAGCAATCAGAATCCAACAACACATTAAAAAGATCATACACCATGACCAAGTGGACTTAATCCCAGGGATGCAAGGATTCTTCAATATCTGCAAATCAATCAATGTAATACACCACATTAACAAATTGAAAAATAAAACCCATATGATTATCTCAATAGATGCAGAGAAAGCCTTTGACAAAATTCAACATACATTTATGATAAAAACTCTCCAGAAAGCAGGAATAGAAGGAACATACCTCAACATAATAAAAGCTATATATGACAAACCCACAGCAAACATTATCCTCAATGGTGAAAAATTGAAAGCATTTCCTCTAAAGTCAGGAACAAGACAAGGGTACCCACTTTCACCATTACTATTCAATATAGTTTTGGAAGTTTTGGCCACAGCAATCAGAGCAGAAAAAGAAATAAAAGGAATCCAAATTGGAAAAGAAGAAGTAAAACTCTCACTGCAGATGACATGATCCTCTACATAGAAAACCCTAAAGATTCCACCAGAAAATTACTAGAACTAATCAATGATTATAGTAAAGTTGCAGGATGTAAAATCAACACACAGAAATCCCTTGCATTCCTATACACTAATAATGAGAAAACAGAAAGAGAAATTAAGGAAACAATTCCATTCACCATTGCAACGGAAAGAATAAAATACTTAGGAATATATCTACCTAAAGAAACTAAAGACCTATATATAGAAAACTATAAAACGCTGGTGAAAGAAATCAAAGAGGACACTAATAGATGAAGAAATATACCATGTTCATGGATCGGAAGAATCAATATAGTGAAAATGAGTATATTATCCAAAGCAATTTATAGATTCAATGCAATCCCTATCAAGCTACCAATGGTATTCTTCACAGAGCTAGAACAAATAATTTCACAATTTGTATGGAAATACAAAAAACCTCGAATAGCCAAAGCTATCTTGAGAAAGAAGAATGGAACTGGAGGAATCAACCTGCCTGACTTCAGGCTCTACTAAAAAGCCACAGTCATCAAGACAGTATGGTACTGGCACAAAGACAGAAATATAGATCAATGGAACAAAATAGAAAGTCCAGAGATAAATCCACGCACCTATGGACACCTTATCTTTGACAAAGGAGGCAAGAATATACAATGGATTAAAGACAATCTCTTTAACAAGTGGTGCTGGGAAATCTGGTCAACCATTTGTAAAAGAATGAAACTAGAGCACTTTCTAACACCATACACAAAAATAAACTCAAAATGGATTAAAGATCTAAACGTAAGACCAGAAACTATAAAACTCCTAGAGGAGAACATAGACAAAACATTCTCTGACATACATCACAGGAGGATCCTCTATGACCCACCTCCCAGAATATTGGAAATAAAAGCAAAAATAAACAAATGGGACCTAATTAAACTTAAAAGCTTCTGCACAACAAAGGAAACTATAAGCAAGGTGAAAAGACAGCCTTCAGAGTGGGAGAAAATAATAGCAAATGAAGCAACTGACAAACAACTAATCTCAAAAATATACAAGCAACTCCTACAGCTCAATTCGAGAAAAATAAATGACCCAATCAAAAAATGGGCCAAAGAACTAAATAGACATTTCTCTGAAGAAGACATACAGATGGCTAACAAACACATGAAAAGAGGCTCAACATCACTCATTATCAGAGAAATGCAAATCGAAACCACTATGAGGTACCATTTTACGCCAGTCAGAATGGCTGCCATCCAAAAGTCTACAAGCAATAAATGCTGGAGAGGGTGTGGAGAAAAGGGAACCCTCTTACACTGTTGGTGGGAATGCAAACTAGTACAGCCATTATGGAGAACAGTGTGGAGATTCCTTAAAAAAACTGGAAATAGAACTGCCTTATGATCCAGCAATCCCACTGCTGGGCATACACACTGAGGAAACCAGAAGGGAAAGAGACACGTGTACCCCAATGTTCATCGCAGCACTGTTTATAATAGCCAGGACATGGAAGCAACCTAGATGTCCATCAGCAGATGAATGGATAAGAAAGTGGTGGTACATATACACAATGGAGTATTACTCAGCCACTAAAAAGAATTCATTTGAATTAGTTCTAATGAGGTGGATGAAACTGGAGCCTATTATACGGAGTGAAGTAAGCCAGAAAGAAAAACACCAATACAGTATACTAACGCATATATATGGAATTTAGAAAGATGGTAACAATAACCCTGTATATGAGACAGCAAAAGAGACACTGATGTATAGAACAGTCTTTTGGACTCTGTGGGAAAGGGAGAGGGTGATTTGGGAGAATGGCATTGAAACATGTATAATATCATATATATAACAAGTCACCAGTCCAGATTCAATGCACAATACTGGATGCTTGGGGCTGGTGCACTGGGACGACCCAGAGCGATGGTACGGAGAGGGAGGAGGGAGGAGGGTTCAGGATGGGGAACACATGTATACCTGTGGCAGATTCATTTCGATATTTGGCAAAACCAATACAATATTGTAAAGTTTAAAAATAAAATAAAATTAATAAAAATACCTATCTTTAAACATTCACATATCTTTCTAATTCTTTCCAATGTATCATCTTTTTTATTAAGTTAGTCAGAGATGCTTTCTCTTTCTTTCCACCAAAGAACCCTCATTAATATAAACAGCCTTAATAGCAGTGAAATGAATGACTTGAATAAATACAAAACTGGAAGAATGAAAAACAGTTAAAAGGAAGCTGTGGAAATCTAGACAAGTGATAATAGGGCCCTAGAAGAATATAGAAGCTAGAGGGTTTAAATGAAGTGAATGCAAATAAAATATATAAAAAGATAGAACTGACAGGACTTTGCAGTTCATCAGACGTGGGAAGTGAGGGAAAGGAGGATTCAAGTCACCCAGGTACACAGGAAGTGGTATCTACTTAAGGATGAAAACAAGGAACATGTGTTTAGACAAATCCAGTGATTCAAGCATGCTTAAGTAGCCCATCAATGGTTAAAAATTGTAGGGCACAAAGAGATCATGGTGGGACACAGAGATCTGGGCATGATAAGTCAGAAGAAGAGAATTACGTCAAGGAAACAGATGCATCACCAAGAACAGTACATGAAGTACAAAAAGAACAAAGCTAAGGGTGGACAAAACCTGGATTTGGAGAAGAAACAGAGAAAATAATTCCCACAAAGGAAAGTTAAGAAAGAGCAACCGTAACAGCAGGCAGGTGAAAAACAAGTGGGTCATGGAAATCAAGTTACAAGAAGTGATCAGAGTGACAAAATTTAGAAGTGCTGCTAAGTTTAATAGACAAGAGATCACTGTGACTTTCACCAGTCTGCAATGGACACATAAATGCAACATGACAATTCCCAAACAGGAGGCTTAAAATCACAATCATTTATTCTCACTTTTCTGGATATTGCTAGAACATCAGCTCATCTAGCCTGAATTCAGCTGGAGCCATTCATATCTGCTCATCCACTTCCTGGAACTACCAAGCTAGTCCAGAAACATTATTTTCATGGATCTCTTAGGGGTCAAGAAGATAAACCCAGTCACATGAGCTTGTTCAAGTATTTGGTCCTATCACATTCAGTAACATTTCACTGGCCAAAGCCATGGTTGAATCCTAAGTCAAAGAAAAAGGAAAGGTACTCTGCTTTCTTAGTTATAAAAACGAGTCACAGAGCGAAGACCTGGACACAGAAAAGGAATAATTATCAGGGCCAATAAAGTAATCTGTTGCCATCTGCCTTCCCTACTGCAATTACTCATATCCCTCTCACATGCAAAATACCCTGAGTCTCATCTCAGAAACCACAAAATATTCATCTAACCATGTAGGATATTGTGCTCTGATATATCACGGTCAAACGTGACTTCCCATGATCTAAAGACACTATCTAAAAGACAAGTTATCTACCCTACACAGATCAACACACAATGGTGAAACCAGGGGCAAGGTAAGAGCAAGAGCACTCCCATTCAAAAGGAGAAATGAGATGGCAGCTTGGTGAACACTGCAGCTCTAAACTCACACTGTGCAGAACTGTCTCCTCTTGGGTAGGGGAGGTTTATTAGTCACTAATTCTCTCTCTGGGCGTGAATCCCCTGCACATTGTTCTCCATGGCTCTGACCTCTGAAGCACCCTTCTTTTCTATTACACTTCCTGTGCTACTTGTGAAGAGAGCCTTGAAAGACTGTACATTTCTGAGGCTGAGCAACTTCCTGCTTCGAAGAAGTTAGGGATCCGATGGTCTTCTTACATTTTGAACAGTCTCAGTATGTTTTAGTCCAGGATGGTAGCAAATAGTGCAACTGAGTTCTCTAAAACATTTAGTGGGATTTTGCTAGATTGCTCTGCCATTGCTGTCTGATAGCACTTTCTGCACCAATGGAAATACACTCTGAACTATCCAAAAAGGTACCCATTAGCCACATGCAGCTAACTGAGCAGTTAAAATGTAGACACCATGGGAACTTCTCTGTTGGTCCACTGACTAAGACTCTGAGTTCCCAGTGCAAGGGGCCCAGGTTCAATTCCTGATCCCACATGCTGCAACTAAAATATCCCATATGACACAATGAAGATGGAAGATCCCATGTGTCATGACTAAGACCTGGCACAGAAGAATAAATAATAAAATTAAATTCAAAAAATGTTTAAATGTAGATACTATAACTGATGAACCAAAACTTAATTACAGTTAATTTTAATAGCCACAGTGGCTAGTATCTATCATGTAGAACAAACCAGCTTACTTAATTATGTATTTGGGGCATATTAGGATGCTGTGCATTGCTAGCCTTAACTTTCCTAAAAGCTCTTCACTCAACTAATGAAGTCTAAAAGGTGATGGTGGTAGTTTAGTTGCTAAGTTGTGTCTGACTCTTGCGATCCCATGGACAGTAGCCTGCCAGGCTCCTCTGTCCATGGGATTCTCCAGGCAAGAATACTGGAGTGGGTTGCCATTTCCTTCTCCAGTGGATCTTCCCCACCCAGGAATTGAACCCAGGTCTCCTGCATTGCAGGCAGATGATTTACCAACCGAGATATGAAGGTGGAAAGTGAGCTATTTTGAAAATACAAAGCATGGTAGTTGATTTTAAACAGTTAGCATATGATCTTTCAAATGAAAAAATGGTCTTATTCTGCATTGACATGAAGAGCAGAACTAACACCAAGCAGTGCCAGAAACATATGTCAGACTTATTTCGTGAAGAATTGTAAAAGGGATATGAGGAATGTAGATTTCTCAGAATATAAGCTGTAGTAAACAGGAAAGGTGGTAAATTTCTTGTCAATCCAGGCATCCAGGAAGAGACATGAAGATTACTTTCTGAGGCTCCTGCACAAAGAAATGAAGCCTATAAGCGGAGGTTCTACTTGACCCATGTTTCCTTCTAACTCTGGTAATCTGTGGTCTTATAAAGCATGTCATCTACATTCAGCATCTCTAAGTCCCTCCCATTTACTCCTCACTGTCTTGCAGTCTGATTGTGCTCATTATCACTCAACTTATCTCTCTTACTAGATTAGATCCACGGTCCTGCTTCTTCACCTACCCAGTAGCTATATCCTTTAATGTGTGATTTTTGCAGTTTCCATCACTAAAGCAGAATATATTTCACTGCCTCTGACTTGAGTTTGACTGTGTACATTGCCAAAACAGCTCACTTTCTGCCTAACCCTATATAGTTCTGTTGGCTGTTTCTTACACAATATAATATTAACTGTATTTACTTTCCTGATTTGACCTTTGGGGTATTGCTAAATTTACTATCACGAGAGAGTCAATTACCCAGCTTGATAAAATAATTTGTTTTTCCAATAGGAGTATGCTACAATTTTGACAGGTGCACATGAGCAAGATGATCAGTTCATGAGGACATTGATAAAGGTTGGTTCAATTTTGTTTTGATGATGAAAAGTGGGTGTTGCATAAATGACAATTGAGTCTAAAGGATTATTCTATGAATCTTCTTTAGAAGGAAGCACTTTTAGAACAGAGATAATTATTTTATCCTTACCAGTGACCTCATTAATAGCATGAAAATTATGTTCATGCAATCAGTAGGTGACATTAACTTGAGTATGGCTGCTTGTAACACAAGATAACAGAAAGATAATTCAAATGAATATTTGATTAATTAGAGAAATATCCATCAGAGAAAGGATGAAATGCACTAGGTATCATTGCTAGATTTATACTGAAGGGCTTAAAGCCATTGAGGAAGAAAAGTCAGAAAGTCTGGTTAGGTACAAGAACAGCATAAAGAATGGGGTATCAAAGTGGTAACAAGCTCAGACAGCACCAGTGCTATTTGGTTGTGCCTTCATTATTATTAATTATTAATTTATTATAATGGATAATTAATGATAATATGCAATAATATTGATGAAATAAATACAAAGAGGAACATCAAATAATTAAGTGGACTTGCAGACCAGAAGAGATTAGAGATGAAGTTGGCAAACGATACCATTACATTGGCTTTCTTATTTGATATTGACATTTGCTTTCATTTATATTATGGCTGCCTATGAAGCTGGACAAGGAAGCTTTTAGGAGAACTGGGCTATATTGCCCATTTTTTTCGTTAAACTATCTAAATATGCAAGTGTATATTCAAAGAGTATAGGATAGATTCATAGAGGTGAAAGAAGTGAGAACCAGATCCATATTTTTTTTAATATTATGAAAAGAAAAAAAATCATTGAAGACTGCTTACCAAAAGCTAAGCTCTTTTCAGATTCCCATTAGTGTCTGCATGGGATTCAGCCAATGGAATATTTAATATTAATTTTATTTCTTAAGAGGGCTATGGATTTTTTTCATAAGGAAGTAGTACAAGTGTGAATACGCTGGCTACATTTGATACTTTTTTCCTGCAAGAAGGTATCTAATGCCAGTAAACGCCTGACATGAGCTGCCTTCATTTCTGAGAAACAAGAGAGATGCCCTAGTCCATTGCCTGCATATTCTGGATGCTGCTTCATCTAATATCAAAGCTAACTGGGGCCTTATTATTAACACTCATCATGTCTTGTTGATTTCATTTATTTATGATAATTTATTCCATGGCCTATTGTTTGTCATCTTTTCAAACAGATTATTTCTGGTGGAATGATAAGGCTGGAAAAGCTGAGGGAGAAAACGCCAGTTATCACACATGTATCAGGCCACACAAAGCAGTGATAAAGGATGGCCACTGCTTTGGTGTACAGTGAACCCTGGGCATGAGCATGCTTGACTATTTCATGAGTTTACTCTTCTCATGCAACCCCAAAGAGCCCTGACAGGTAATCTGTGATCATTTTTCCAGAGATGTGCATTAAATCATGGTCTCTGTGAACCTGCTAAGAAAAAAGCAAGTCATCTACTTGTAGGTCCCCTAAGTCACTACTCAGTATATACTCTTGAGTATATGTTTAATTTGGCAAAAGAATGCAAGCTTGTGTATTTATAAATATGGGATGCTTTAAAGCATAAGAGTTAATTAATAGCTTTACCTTATTAATACTTATTAAGGGCCTATGATGGGCTAATGGCTAGTTTTACTATCAAGTGCAAAACCAACATGATTTCAGGCATTCTGTTATTAATAATAGTTGATGTCTCCTGAACGCTTACAATATCTCCTGCACCATTCTAAATGCAGTAAGTCCTCTACAGATGAACAAGTTCCATTCTGAGGGCATGTTCATAAGTCCAACAAAGTTAGCCTAGGTACCCAACTAACACAATCAGCTATATAGCACTGTACTGTAATAGGTTTGTTTATAATACTTTTCACACAAATAATACATAAAAAGTAAACAAATACAAAAATAAATGTTTTTAATCTTATAGTACAGTACCTTGAAAAGTACAGTAGTACAGTACAACAGCGGGCATACAGGAGCTGGCATCGAGTGAACAGGCAAGAATTACTGACTGTAAGCAGAAAAGGAGGTGGGAGATGGTAGAGCTGAAGGATTGTCAGCAACAGGAGTTGGAGGGCAAGCTTCTATTTCACTCACTCCTGACATTCAGTATCTGCTCCATCACTGCTGCTTTTATGTTTGCTTCTGAATATCCTGGGCTTGAAATAAAGATACTATATTACTGTATACAGAAACGAGCATCCTAAGTCCCTTCAGTCATGTCTGACTCTGTGCGACCCTATGGACTGTAGCCCACTAGGCTGCTTTGTCCATGGGATTCTGCAGGCAAGAACACTGGAGTGGGTTGTCACACCCTTTTCCAGGGAATCTTCCCAACCCCGGGATAAAACCCGTGCTTCTTATGTCTCCTGCATTGGCAGACAGATTCTTTACCACTGAGCCACCTGGGAAGCCCAGTACTGTAGGGTAAAATACACAAAATCACAACTTGTAGAGGATGCACACACATGATAAGGTACACTGGGCATGTGAACTAACATGACGGGGCATGGAAATGCACGTTCACATCTTTGAAACTGCTCAACTTGAAGGGTCATATATAGGGGACTTACTGTATTCTATTCACAATTATTCATTTTATCCTTAGCAACTCAAAGAGGCAGAAGTCTATTTTTACTTCTTTTCAAAATGAGGAAACTGAGGCCCAGAATGAATATTTACCCAAAATTACTCATCTAGGAAATGCATATCTAAGAACTGAATGAAGTCAGGCCCAGAGAATGCTCTTGGTCACATGAGATTCAACAGTCACTCTTGTCTCCCCAGGCCCTAGTACAAAAACTGCAACCTTAGACACATATTTTTTAAAATTCTGACTTACTACCAGGAAGTAAAATTCCAATACTTCTACCAATATTGTCACCATTTATTAAGTGAATATCTATTGCGTATCAGACAATGGATCAGACCTTAAAAATAATCACTAATTCTGAAATTTTTAAAAATGGGTGATTTTAATTCTATTTTATAGAATAGAAATCTGAAGCTTGAAGAGGCTAAATGACAAAGTTGATGGCCAGAAACTTGACATGGAGACAAAAACAGGAATCTGGGTCTGTTGGTCTTAAGTCCCTGTTCTGCCTATATCCTGTAACACTTAAAATAAGCTTACCTTTCCTCAGCTAAATTGAGGCAATGTCAGGGTGGGCTAGTGAGATAAAACTGAGCTTTTAAATTCTTTATAGAAATCTTGACCTCTACTTGCCTGTGGTCACTGCTAATATAGTGGGACCAAAACAAGAAATGTCATAACTTTTGATAACAGAAAATATCAGTTAGTAACTCAGTCATAAGAAATGGAGATATAGCAATGGAAAAAAAGTAAGCAAAATTCCTGCCTCTTTAGAGCTTTTATTCTTGTGGGAAGTCTGATAATACCTAAAATATGTAATATGGTCAGTTCAGTCAGTTCAGTCGCTCAGTTGTGTCTGACTCTTTGCGACCTGATGAATTGCAGCACGCCAGGCCTCCCTGACCATCACCATCTCCCAGAGTTCACTCAAACTCACGTCCGTTGAGTAGGTGATGCCATCCAGCCATCTCATCCTCTGTCGTCCCCTTCTCATCCTGCCCCCAATCCCTCCCAGCATCAGAGTCTTTTCCAATGAGTCAACTCTTCGCATGAATGGGCCAAAGTACTGGAGTTTCAGCTTTAGCATCAGTCCTTCCAAAGAACACCCAGGGCTGATCTCCTTCAGAATGGACTGGTTGGATCTCCTTGCAGTCCAAGGGACTCTCAAGAGTCTTCTCCAACACCACAGTTCAAAAGCATCAATTCTTTGGTGCTTAGCTTTCTTCACAGTCCAACTTTCACATCCATACATGACCACTGGAAAAACCATAGCCTTGACTAGACGGACCTTTGTTGGCAAAGTAATGTCTCTGCTTTTGAATATGCTATCTAGGTTGGTTATAACTTTCCTTCCAAGGAATAAGCATCTTTTAATTTCATGGCTGCAATCACCATCTGCAGTGATTTTGGAGCCCAAAAAAATAAAGTCTGACACTATTTCCACTTTTTCCCCATCTATTTCCCATGAAGTGATGGGACCAGATGCCATGATCTTCGTTGTCTGTAATATGGTAGAAGCTGGTAAAGTTACAGAGAAACATAAAACAAGGAAACAGGGAACTCCTGGGCTATAGAGGAAGGTTGCAATATAAATAGGATAGTCACCAAACTTTACTGAGAAAGAGAGAAGCAAATTGTTCAGCTGGAAAGAGAGTATTTAGGCAGAGGAAACAGCATTTACACCTTTTCTGAATAGAAGAATGCCTGGCCATGTTCAGGAGCAAAGAAACTAGCAAATCTGGAATAGAGGTAGGAAGGAGGATCTGGGAAAAGACAGGGTCAAAGAGGCAATGTTGGTCAGGTACTGAGCTGGACAAAACAGCATGAAGAATTTGGCTTCATTGCTCTCACATGATGTCGCTGTATTTGTAACAGAACATCATCCCAGCTGCTTTGATGAGCACAGCCCAAAGAGAAACAAGGATGGAAACAGACTGTTGGCAAAACTAAGTAAGAAGGGTAAAGACAGTGAAATTGGTGAGAAGTCATCACATTTGGGGCATATTTTGAAGGTTTAGGTGCAAAGAGTTTGTTGACATGTGGGGTTTAGGAAGGGTGGCATCAAGGATGTCTTCAAGCAAGTGGAGGTACTATTAACTGGACTAAAAGAATGGTGAAAAGTAGGCTAAGGGTTTGGTTTTGGACATGGTAAGCTTGACATTCCTGTTGGACATCTGAGTGGATGAACTAAGATTTGGATTTATAAGTCTGGTGGTGAGGGAAGAGGTCTGGAGTGTAGATTTAAATTTTGGAATCATCTGCATATAGATGGTATTTAAAATCATGAGACTAGATAACACTACTAAAAAAGCAAGTTTGGATATAAAAGAGAAGGGGTCCAATGACTGATCCCAGAAAAGTCCACATTAAGAAGATAGGAAAAAACAAAAAGTAAACTTGATGAGTAGGAAACACAAGACGAATGGGATAAAAATCAAGCAGGTAAACTATTTTTAATGTATGAGCTATTTTTACTTGTTTTGAGAAAAGAATAAATGATGAAATTATTTAAGGAAGTTTAAGGGGGGAAACGGAATTTATTGTTAGGGATATCATGTAATTAAAAAAAGTAGAGCAAATAGGTCTCAGAAAAGATGGAGAACTAGATACCCTGAGAGAATCCACGAGAAAGTTCTAAGGATATTCTTTCTAAAACTCTATTCAACTCAACTCCCAACTTTTATTCAGAGATCAAACTCCCAAGACTCTAACATATGATTGGCCCAGATTCCCTCAAGTGTCTATCATTTCTCCAATCAATAACAGCCAAGGACATATGGTACAAGAATGGTTATCAGAAAAGTGCTGTCAGATACTAGAGAAAGGGAACTGTACACTTGGTAAAAATTAAAATTGTAAAAATCACTGGAAAATACTGCAGTTTCTTTAACATCCAATGTTGGTTTAGATATTTAAATTCATTAGCAAATTTTATACAGTTCCTATTATAATAAACTTCCCCATTACTGGTCTAAGGACAATTCGGAGTTTTTGTTTAATGAGATTCCCCTCTAATGACTGCTTTATGACAATTTTCATAGCAACACAACATGTAGCATTGTAGTGTCTTGCTGCATTGTTTTAATTAAGATACATGGCTTCTTCAACCCCTATTTCACTTAGTTCTTCCATTAAATACATTAATTCTTTAGTTTCCTCAAAAACAAAACATTCTTGATTAGTCAGATGTTTTAAAAATGAATAGGAAGTGTGGAAAAGTGGGAAAATGCTAGTTTTAGACTCTAAAGTTGGAATTTTATTCCTGATTCTGCCACAAACCAGCTATTAATGATCTTTCTTAAAATAGTTAACTTTTTATACCTCAGTTTTCTCATCTCTATGGACAACACTGAATTTGGCACATTTCAGAAATGGCAAATTGTTTCATCTTCATGCCTACTCCAGGTGATTTTATGTTGAGAAGAGTTCTGCGGTCATATATAAGATCAATGGAAAACGAACATTAACCTGATGAGTTACTGAGGTATACCGGACATGTTGGAGGAAATAGACAGAGCCTGGCAAAGTATTTTGCCAGGTACTTACCTTGCAAGAACTAAATGGTCTATTCATTCAAAATGCATTTATTGAGTATGTGCCAAATGCCTGTTACTGACTGCATCAGGTAAGGATAAAGACAGATTAAATAAGGTATGGTCCTTTATCCTGCTGGAATTCACTTTCTAGAAGGTATGACCTGAATTGTAAGCAATTATTTCTAGAAGTTTACTCAAGCTTCAGAACTGCATGAATTCCCAATTTCTCTGGAGGTAAAAAATCTGGATGTTACAGAGACACTCTTTAATCCTTTATTTACTTACATTTCCCATATAAGCATATGTAGAGGAATAACTATATTTAGACACAGCCTTATGGCTGGGTGGTGGCTCTGCAGGCAGGGTGGACAAAGTTACACTGCAAAATGAATCCAGTTAAGACAGTACTGCTGCCACTGCCTCATGGCAGGCCCCCAGCTCTCAGTGCCCACAGTGCTGATACAGGGCATAGACAGTAACCTGAAAATCGCTGCCTTTCGACACTGGATGTGGCTGCCACCAAAGCTGACACTCCAGCATGAAGTACATGCTCAATTTCTGTTTCTGAATCACTGGTTTCTGACTCAAAGATGGACCTAAGGGTGTGTAGGTGGGGTCATAATAAAGTATCTATGTGTGAGCTGCAAGAAGGATGGTATCTTCAGTTCCCACAGGGGGTCTCATTGCCTGGAGAATTCTAAAACTTCCCTACCTAAATTCTAAAACATCCTCCTACCCAATCAATATTGACCAGTCTGGAGCTCTGCTCTCAGCTATATTTTTCTTGTAAATTAAAGAGACATTTATACATCAATTTCCTATGGAATTAGCATGAGTCAAGACATCCAAATTGAATCATTTCTTTGATACCCACAAAACCCCAAACAACATTAACAGCAGCAACAATCAAAAAAAAAAAAAAAACTGAGTTTAGAAGTATGTCATACCCAAACTCTGATGTACAGCAACTTGATCAGGGAAAACTACTGCCTTCTAAGATCTCCTGGCAGCCATCCGCCTGGACATAAGCAATCTCTCTGCTTACAGCATGCTGGAGAATGTTTTTCCTTTTCAGACTTCAAAATAGGCAGATGTCAGTGCCACTGAATGAAACCAGCTAGAGCCATTGACATCCTTGGTATAACACAAACTGGGAAGGGGTAAAAGCTGTAAAGGAAACACTGGATAGCTTTCCCTACTGGAAAAATGACCTGTAGGTCATGGGTAGAACTTTATTCCCGCCTCAAAGGCTTAATAAGTTTCCCCTCCATAGACTTTCTTCCATCTGTCTCCTCCGAGGGGCCCAATGTCTCTGTTTCCTTTGCCTTCTGCTTAGTCAACAGGCAAATGCCAGAGTAATATTCTTAAAGCAGTGTTTCAAGTGTACTAATCTTCTCACTGAAACTCTAGATGCCCTTCTTTTATCCAGTGAATTAAGTTAAACTTCTCAGAGGGGAATGTAAGGCCTTTTACAATCTGGCTCCTGCCATCACCTCAACAATTCCTCCCATCTTTTCCTCTCCTCATACTCTTCCTCCTGGAAGTCCTCACTTGGAATGCCCTTTCTACTGTTTCTGCTTTTTAAAAAAATATTTATTTATTAATTTATTTAATTTTGGCTGTCCCAGATCTTCACTACCTCAGTCCATGCCATGATTTTGACCTTTTTTATGAATCATTACAATGATTTTGGAATTGTCTTATTTCCTATCTGTATTATATTCTCTGTAAAAAAACAAGGAAAATGAGGACATTTATTTCATTCCTGCTATAGTCTAGGTGCCATACTAAGATCCCTTATTTAATCCTCAGCACAGCCCATGACGTAGACATCATCCTGTTGTACACATGAGAAAGCTGAGACTCAAGGCATTGAGGGTCCCGCCTGGAGCTATGTATTAACTTCTGGAAGCAAAATTTTCTTTTAGATATTCCTGGAGCCAAAGCACATATGTTTATTTCTGTCTCATGCTTTGAGTCTTGTGAAAATCTCACTACCCATGGCTAGCACATAACCACCCCTTGAATTGAGGAATATTGTCTACTTCTGATAGATATCTTTAAGAAGATCCAGTAAGATGCATTATAGTAGGCAAATAAAAAGTAGAATGAAAATACACAGCAAACACATGTGGTAAAGAATCCTCACTAACCATCACTGCCTGGTTGGATAGCAAGGCTACAAAGCGATAGGATCAGCTTTCTCAGAAAAGCAGTACTATCTGTTCTTCTTCCAATGACATCCATGAAACAAGTCATTGATATCGCCACTATTAGAGCTATTTCTCAGAAACCATCTACTGAATTTTTCACAATTTCAAACTTCTTCAGTGCCATCTTTTCAAAACACTCCTATGTAATATAGTACGAATATGATGGATTTAGTATGTAGACAGATCTATGTACAAATTTCATTTTCATCCTCTGATTATTTCTGTGAGCTTGGGTAAATCACTGAACCTAAGACGAATTTCCTGATTTTAAAGTGAGTATACTGCCATTTACCTCTAAGAATCACTGAATTTGTGCAAATTTATTTGTTGTTCCTACTACAATGCTTGGCATGTGGTCAATAAATGTCTTTTGTGATGAATATTGTGATCTAAAAAACCCAACCTTCTCTATTATTCTAATCACCACCGCCTTGTAAATATCTTCTGGATTCTCTATTTACAAAGAAAAATCAACCTAGGATGAACATACAGAAACAGTTTAAATACAACACTTGAAGACATAACAGCCATAGGCCTGCAAGAGAGCAAGGTCTACAGCATCACTAGAAAGAATGACACTGCAAGAGAGAACTGGGGAGTTATTAAGTGTGTGGACTGTGGAGTCACCATCTGTACTAAAATCCTGGTTCTAATATCATCAGTTGTGTAGAGCCAAGTCACTTAAGTCCTCCATATTTATTATCATAGTCTGCAAAACAGAGCTGATAATAATGGAATCTCCTCATAGTGTTGTTTGAAAATGAAATTAAGTCATATATGTAACATACATTAGCATATTTCCTGGCATACTGTGAATTATCGATTATTCCTTTATTTTTTATGATAATTATCATTGTCAGTACAAATGGGTTATGAATAAGGGTCTGCTTGAGCCAATGGTTAAAATGATAACTGGGAAAGCATCTGTTTGATATTTCCCTAGAGGACCTGATTTCATGTTTTCTCCCTAAGAGCTAAACTTTCATGCCAGAAATATACAGGGCAAGTGAATTATCTATCCCAATAACAGGGAAAATGGTTGTTTTCCACAGGGAGGTGAGATGATCTTCCACTTAAAAAATACCACTTTGGTTGGACAGCACCAAAACTGAAGAAGCAAGGACTGAACTGAATTGGATTCAAGGTGGTTTTAGAAAAGGCAGAGGAACAAGAGATCAAATTGCCAACAACCACTGGTTCATGGAAAAAGCAAGAGAGTTCCAGAAAAACATCTATTTCTGCCTTATTGACTATGCCAAAGCCTTTGACTGTGTGGATCACAATAAACTGTGGAAAATTCTGAAAGACATGGGAATACCAGACGACCTGATCTGCCCCTTGAGAAATTTGTATGCAGGTGAGGAAGCAACAGTTAGAATTGGACATGGAACAACAGACTGGTTCCAAATAGGAAAAGGAGTACATCAAGGCTGTATATTGTCACCCTGCTTATTTAACTTATATGCAGAGTACATCATGAGAAACGCTGGACTGGAAGAAACACAAGCTGGAATCAAGATTGCCGGGAGAAATATCAATAACCTCAGATATGCAGATGACACCACCCTTATGGCAGAAAGTGAAGAGGAACTAAAAAGCTTCTTGATGAAAGTGAAAGCAGTGAGTGAAAAAGTTGGCTTAAAGCTCAACATTCAGAAAACGAAGATCATGGCATCTGGTCCCATCACTTCATGGGAAATAGATGGGGAAACAGTGGGAACAGTGGCTGACTTTATTTTTGGGGGCTCCAAAATCACTGCAGATAGTGACTGCAGCCATGAAATTAAAAGACACTTACTCCTTGGAAGGAAAGTTATGACCAACCTAGATAGCATATTCACAAGCAGAGACATTACTTTGCCAACAAAGGTCCATCTAGTCAAGGCTATGGTTTTTCCAGTGGTCATGTATGGATGTGAAAGTTGGACTGTGAAGAAGGCTGAGCACCAAAGAATTGATGCTTTTGAACTGTGGTGTTGGAGAAGACTCTAGAGAGTCCCTTGGACTGCAAGGAGATCCAACCAGTCCATTCTGAAGGAGATCAGCCCTGGGATTTCTTTGGAGGGAATGATGCTAAAGCTGAAACTCCAGTACTTTGGCCACCTCTTGCGAAGAGTTGACTCATTGGAAAAGACTCTGATGCTAGAAGGGATTGGGGGCAGGAGGAGAAGGGGACAGCAGAGGATGAGATGGCTGGATGGCATCACTGACTCGATGGACTTGAGTCTGAGTGAACTCCAGGAGTTGGTGATGGACAGGGAGGCCTGGCGTGCTGCAATTCATGGGGTCGCAAAGAGTCGGACACAACTGAGCAACTGAACTGAACTGAACTGAAAGGAATAGTGTGCTGCCTGGGTATTAAGTGTGGAAAACAAGGGCAATATCAGAAATAGGCACTGAATAAATACATACAAGTTCTAAGAATATTTACAATTAGCAAGAAACTCACAAAAGGAGTCATGAACATTAGAAACAGAATCCATGAATATAGATGAAACATACTTCAACATAATAAAAGCCATTTATGACAAACTCACAGCTAACATCATACTCAACAGTGAAAAGCTGAAAGATTTCCTCAAAGATCTGGAATAAGACTAGATGCCCATTCTCCCCACCTTTATTCAACACAGTATTGGAAGTACTAGCCCCAACAATCAAACAAGAAAAAGACAAGGAATCCAAGTTGGAAAAGAAAAAAGTACCTGTATAGACTGCTTAGGAGGCAATAAATTTTAATGGGGCAAGTGTAGAAACAAGAATACCCAGTAGGAGGCCCTTCCAGGATTGTAAGAGAGCAAGTTAATATCTTAGCCAAAAGTGGTAGAGATGTAAAGTAGACTATATGAGGTTGTATCTTAGAAAACACAGAACTTATTGACAAATTAGATATAAATATAATAGAACAGAAATAATATTCTTTCAATTGGGACTTGATGCTACCATTTTCAATTGGGACCAGATGCTACCATTTGCTAACTGGAGAAGACTGGAGGAGAAACAGGTTTAAGTAGAGAGGAAAATGTAGAGCTCATTTTGGCCACCCCAGTGGGGATAACAAGTAAGTCATTGGAGACACATATTTATAACTAAGTAGATAGGCCAGGAGAGACAATCTTTTATTTGCGAAGTCAATAGTCCACATGATGACATTTAAGACCACTAGGACAGCTGAGATCACCTGGGGGCGGGGGGGAAGTATGACTGAGGAAAAGTAGAAGAACCTAGTGCTAAATCAAGAGGAAAACCAGTAGTTAAAAGAAATTGCAAAGAAATCAGAGAAGTTGCCACTGGGAAGGTGTCTGGAAAACCAGGAAGTGGTGGGATCACAGTAACAAAGCAAAACAAAACAAAAAACAACGTTAGTCTGTTTCTAAGAAGATGGCATGGTCACCATCCAAACACGCTGAGAGATCCCGCAAAGCAGCAGAAAAATGCCACTGGATTTGGAGATGGATCACTGGCTTTTCAAAGATGGCTTGGCAACAAGTAAACAGGCAAGAAATAAAGCCCAACCAGAGGGCGCTGAGAAGAGAATGGGGATGAGAGGAAGTGGAGCTACTAACAACCTGTCAATTCTGAGTCAAAGGAGGACAGAGAAATGGAATAGGATCTAGAAGATCTGTCAAAAGAGTTTTTGGATTGCTTGCATGTTACTTGAGATGGGAGATATAATTACTACTGGTTCCTGCTATTTAATTAATGATTACTATGTACAAGGCGCTCTTCTAAATGCATTCCCTGATTTTATTAAAAAAAAAAATACCTTCACAAAACTCTTATGAGGAAAGTACTAATACGATCCCCAGTTTATAGATGAGGGGAGTAAGACAGAGACAGGCAGAGTCCTGTGCTTCACTTGGTGAACACTGAGACAGTGTGTCCGCCAAGACAGCCTGACTCCAGAGTTTGTAGTTTTAATTTCTACTCGGAAGGGTCCCTTGCTATGTTAGTCTGCCTCTACTCCATGTACTGTTATGCTGGTAAGAATCAACCAGTAAACAGAAAATTTGATGGTGCCAGAGAAAGAGAGTAACAATGCAAAAGCAAAGTCCTTAAGAGGGCAAGACTGAAGGAGACCGAGAACAAGATGGCGTCATAGATGAGGAGGGGTACACCTCTCACTGAAGGGAAGGGAGAGTGCATGCGTGTGGATGTATTAATAGACAGTTTTACACATTTGGTGGTTGGAAGATGAAGGTGTTACCAGATGTGTATTTTCTTCTTACCAAACTATAAAGTGAGATCCTCTAGATCTTTCTCGCTAAACTGTGAAGAGGAGAGAGTGCTGAGGTAATGATACTAGAGGAGAAATAGAAAATGGGGAGAATCCGAGAGAGTACAACCCATGGAAACACAGTGGGAGAAGGTGGCAGGCCTGAATACTCTTTGGAGACCGGGGATCATGAATTTAAAGTAGATCTATCTACATGGTTATCTCTTTTTCTCCAGACCTGTTCATCTGCTTGGGTACAGATGAAAAACTGTTGGGTTTATCTGGGTGAGTCTTAATCAGACATGTAGGGTGGAGGGGATATAGGAATGAGTAAGTTAGGACTGTCACAAGGTAAGTTCCCCAGATGCAGATGCTGAGGTGATGTTCAGGGTGAAAGATGTTATCCATGAATCTGTATCTGTGGAAGGAAGAGGACGGATGCAGGATTCAGTAGACAGAGGGGTTCACCTGAAATGCAGACACCGCAAAAAATTTGCTCAACCTTGTGAGGTGCTCTGGAGTGAATATTTGCCATCAGGATTTTTCCCACCTGACCATGTCCCACCCAGAAAATGCTGGGTGTCTTTGATACCCCTGCCTTGCTCCATCAGTATGTAAGAACTGCTCTGGCAGGGAGACTTCAGGCAAGGTGATTCTGTGCTTGGGGCTAACTCGGAAAGGGCTGAGAACAGGATCTTGCCTGTGACTGCACTTCCTACACTGGTCAGCCAGCCCTTCCATGAAGGGGAATGTGGACAGCCCATTTCAATGTCTGTGAGTAAGAGAAAGAGTAACGATGATGATGGACTAAGGAATTCAAGATCCCTGGGTTTGGAAAATCCCCAGAGGAGGAAATGGCACCCCAATCTAGTATTCTTGCCTGGAAAATTCCATGGACAGAAGAGCCTGGTGGGTTGCAAAGAGTCGGCATGACTGGGCTCCCACGCACACACCAAGAAGGGAAGACCAACTATGAGAGAACGACTCCTTTTTCATATGATATTGAGTTTGGTGTGCAAGTGCCAAGGTGCCAAATAGGGCTGAGATATCCCAACTGAGAGAGATTATCCTCTGCTTTAGTTTGAAAATACTCACAAGCCAGAAGCAGTCTTAAACCCTCAGACCCGCTTTTGCACAATATAACCTTCCTTTACACACACACACACACACACACACATCCATTTGGTTTGTTAGTCAACCCCTCAAACAGATATTCTGAATGCTGGAATGTTACCTATGACTATTTAGATTCTTTGTTATCACAAGCAGTAAGAGCTATTTAGGTTTAAGGAAAATGTCACTCAGAATAAATTAGATAACCTCTTAGATTATCTTCCTTTCTGCTGATGTTTATGTTTGCACTTTAATTTTTTATGTACACAAGTTAAGGAAGTAGGATAAAATATTATGTTTGAAGATGATTTAATTGTGAATTTGAACTCACATTTAGAGGGCAGAGTAAGTCAGAAAATAATATCAAGAGAGCCTTTCTTTTCCTCCCACATTATGGTGGGTTATAGAATATGCACCGTTTCACACCCTCCTCCTCAGAAGGGTATCAATCACCTTGGAAATAAATGCAGAGGCTCCTGGTTATAGACTGCATCACCTAATGTGGTTTCTGCCCGCTCTTGCCCTGCCACCCCTCTAGCTGGAAAGGCTCATGCAGCACATTGTCACAAGGTCATCTATCAATAAGAGGCAAAACATGCTAAACTGGCTTCTTTCTTTTATGGAAATTACATGGCTAAAAGCAATAGCTTCAGAGGCTAATGAGAGACTGTTTCATCTGACTCTGACAGTTCTACACTCAGGAAAAAATAAAGAATTATTGTAATGCCAAACTTCGCAGCCTGGGCTATTAGCAGCTAAGTTTAGACTAAGTCTTTACCCTAGTTACTATGTTTAGACCCCAAAATGAAAATATTATTTCAAGATGTAATGGAAATGCTCACCAGGCTTCTCACATGGGAAAGAAACAGTTGCTGAAGAGTTTGAATTGGTTATGAACACAAAGCAATCATTCTATTGAAAACATTGGCTGGGAGAGTACTTTTCTAAAGACAGGAACCAAATAGGCTGAAACAACTTCAATGAGATCCTCCTCCCCCAATTCAGACTTCAACTTGGGCTTTCCAGGTGGTTTTAGTGGTAAAGAATCCACCTACCAATGCAGGAGACTCATGTTTGATCCCTGGGTCAGGAAGATCCCCTGGAGAAGGAAATGGCAACCTACTCAGGTATTTTTGCCTGGGAAATCCAATGGACAGAGGAGCCTGGTGGACTACAGTCCAGGGGGGTCGCAAAAGAGTCGAATACAATGTAGAGACTGAAAACATCATGCACACAACCAAATGGAAGGCATTTGATATTGTTAATCATTAAATCACTGAAAATACTTACCACTGAGCACCTTCTCACTGCTCAGAGAGGGGAAATGTGCTGAATTAGGAGTTGAGACTCTTCCTACTACTGCCACGTTTGTGACTTGAAGAAGCCACTTCTTCCTCTTTGAACCTGTTTTCTTCCCTATAAACTAAAGCCCCTATATATCTAAAGCCCTATCATGCTCCCATTCCAATAAAACAGTCATTTTCACGCATAACTTGAAAAGTAATACTCGCTTTGTGGAATGCACGAAAGTTCTATTCAACCAAGATGGGGTAGAAGTCAGGCAGGCACAGGACCAATGGTTTGGAGTACATGCTTTGTGCTAGATGATCTTTGGCTTTCCTGGTTGCTCAGTCAGTAAAGAATCTGCCTTCAATGCAGCAGACAACCTGCAAGCAGGAAAAGCAGGTTCAATCCCTGGGTCAGGAAGATCCCCTGGAGAAAGAAATGCCACCCAACTCCAGTATTCTTGCCTGGGAAATCCCATGGACAGAGGAGCCTGGCAGTCTACAGTCCATGGGGTCATAAGAGTTGAACAAGACTTAGCAACTAAACCACCGCCACCACCAGATGATTCCAGGCACTTTATAAACTTTAGATCTCCTTTCAACCTCTCCAAACACTCATGAGATTGTATTCACTATCAGATGGGCCAAAAGGTCAGATCGTCAGAGCATTAAACATGGGATTTACTACAGAATTCAAACCCTGGTCAGGGTCACATTGATTTTATGATTTAAAGCTTCCCCAAATGTTCTTTGTCACAAACACCAAACTTACCCCTACTTGTGGTGTAAATTAAGCCATGAAAACTTCACAGGAGAAATTCATTCCTTCCTGTTTTAGTCTTTCCAGATATCTCCTTTGGAAATGAGACATTTCAAAATTTGAAATGTAGCATATATTCAAGATTCAGCCTGAGCTAGAATTCCAACTTTGTTATAATTCTTAACAAATTACTTAAATTCTTAACAGATTACTTAAGTAATCTGAGCCTTAGAGTCCTATCTGTAAGATGAAAAGAGCAACAGTGTCTTCCATTTCTGTGAGAATTTAATGATCTCATGTGTGTGAGGTATTTTATTCCCTTCTCTACCTCTCTTTACAGGCCAACACACTAATTCTCTACCATGAATTCATTGCCAATGCCCAGTATTTCAACACTGTGTGAGGGCAAATTTCCAGCCCTGGAGAACACAGATGTGGGTTATCGAGAAAGCAGTCACGGAAGCAAGAGTACTAACTTGTTACCAGTTATGTGTGAGCAAGTCATGTTCACCTGGCCTCATCAGAGTTCAGCTGATGCCTTGTGCTAACTTGTAGGCCTTGCAATTGGATTGGTTGTGGCCAATAGGCCAAAACCAGAAATGACTTTGTCACTTTGGTCCAGGGCATTTAGAAATTAGTGTGAATTTTCCATACTTGCTCTTTTCCCTTTTCCTATCAAGGTAATCTTAGATGCCCACTGCTAATATGGCAGCATCATTAAGACTGTAGCATCTCTTTCTGCCCAGGCCCCTGAGTGATTGTCTCAGTGAGAAATGTCCTCCACTCAGTGCACCAGATATGCAAGAGAGTAAGAAATAAGCCAAGTCACTGAGATTTAGGGCCCACATGCCATAACTCACTCTATCCTCACTCGATTACCCTGGAACTACTGTAGTTGGACTGCAAGGAGATAAAACCAGTCAATCTAAAGGAAATCAACTCTGAATATTCATCGGAAGGATTCACACTGAAGCTGAAGCTCTGATAATTCGGCCACCTGATGAGAAGAGCCAATTCATTGGAAAAGACTCTGATGCTGGGAAAGATCGAGGCAGAAGGAGAAGACGGCAGCAGAGGATGAGATGGTTAGATAGCATCACTGACTCTGTGGACATGAATTTGAGCAAACTCCAGGAGACAGTGGAGAACAGAGGAACCTGACATGCCTCGGTCCATGGGGTTGCTAAGAGACACAATTTAGTGACTGAATAACAACAACTGTAGTTGTATTGTAAAAGAAGTTTGTACAGGATTCAGAGAGGGCAGATGATGAAGCCCTGCCTAGACTGTCTGATACTACCTGGATTATCTGCCTGGAGCATGCTCTTGCTTCAGTTTTGAAAGGTAAATTGTTTTGTTCACCAGGGAGCCCTGGGTAGTTTGGGAGCTAGGAACTGTCATTCTAAGCAGGGGTAACAGAACAAGGAAAGGCATGAGCTATGAATCTGCATGGCAGAGGAAACTGCAAATAGTTAAGTCTGCAACATGATATTGCAGTCGCAGAGCCCCAGTGAGAAATTACATCTCACGGAAGTGTGCAAGTCCACTAGCCTGAGAGTAGAGAAGAAAGAGGCAGGGAAAAAATACTGATTGAGATAGAATCCCAATGAAGACACTTTTTATCTACTTTAGAATTTTGCTTCAAGTTGGCCCTGCTTAAAAATAGAAGAGGGTTCAATTTCACCACTCTATTTTTGCTGAGGCCAGTGTAAACTTGCAACACCCATTCATTCACACTCCAAGTGCTTTTCAAGTTGAAGAGGCCAATTATCCAAAATGGCTTCCTAGTATGAAATGTCCGTATTCCACTTGGGGCTCCCTTATTCTATAAAACTCATTTAATGTATGAGCTTAATTACATGGAGATAGATCAAGGGCCTCAGAGGTGAAAGGCTAACGAGGGCATTAAATCCTGAACCACTTAACAGCTGCCCTATCATTTGGCAGAACTGTATTTTAAAATAGTGTTTGAAATATATTTAAACTGAAATAAATAAAACATATTTTCCTGTAAATGATGCCAAGCCCTGCCAATTAAAGTCAGATCTATTTAAAAAAAAAAAAATCTTTAGCTCTCAACAAATTCTGGCTGCTTTTTCCCACTAAAAGCAATTCTGAGCATTTATGCTCGCACTTTTTCCCTGTATCATTATGCCGTATTCCTCCTGTTAATATTTAAAGCCTCTGAAACTGTTTTTCCCATATGCTTTTAGAGTAGAACACAAAACTTAAGTTTTCCATTCTTATGAAGCTTTGTAAAAATAATCTCATGTGCTGTTTATTAAGGGAAGATATTACTAATATCTACAGGCATGAAACTTTCACTAAATAATTTAGCAAGAAAAAAAGGGGAAAAAAGACTTGGTGGAAGGTCATTTATCTTTATCATGCTGTACTATTCACCATTAAACTTGATTAATAATGATGGTACAGCAATAATAATAATTGTTGAATGTGATACACTAAGTGTTTTTCTAAGCACTTTATATATAATACTATTTCAATGTATACTCACAACTACCATACAATTATTTTTCACGAGGAGACTGAGTATCAGTGATTAAAAAATTTGCCGAAGATTTCAGAGCTTTAAGCACCTAAGCTAGAATTTGTACCCACATCTGTCTAACATCAGTTGAAATCTCTATGTTATTCTACCTTTAAATTATATAGTTAGTTAACCACAAGGGCTTCCGTTATAAAGCTGGTAAAGAATCCACCTGCAATGCGGGAGACCTGGGTTCAATCCATGGATTGGGAAGATCCCCTGGAGAAGGAAAAGGCTACCCACTCCAGTATTCAGGCCTAGAGAATTCCATGGACTGCACAGTCCATGGGGTCGCAAAGAGTGGGACATGACTGAGCAACTTTCACTTTCAACCAAAAAACATATATATTTGTTTTGAAACAAATATTTGAAACCACAAGATAAATATATATTAGTGTGGCTGTTGCAGATTCAACTAAAACAACTATTATGTGAATCATCGATCCCAGTTTATGGGGTCAAATTAAAAAATATAGTAATAAAATCAGAACTATCTTCCCTGACTAGGGAGACTGAGAGATTAATACAGCCAATTTTAGACAGTGAACACAGAGCATGGAAGGAGATGCATTTTCTCCATCCTGAAACAATGCCCAGTTGTGCATGTGACCGGTGATGGAATTAAAGTCCAATGCTGTAAAGAACAATACTGCATAGGAACCTGGGAACGTTAGGGCCATGAATTGGTGTAAATTGTAAGTGGTCAAACAGGAGATGGCAAGAGTGAACATCAACATTTTAGGAATTGGTGAATTAAAATGGACTGGAATGGGCAAATTTAATTCAGATGACCATTATATCTACTACTGTGGGCAAAATCCATTAGAAGAAATGGAGTAGCCCTCACAGTCAACAAGAGTTTAAAATGCAGTCCTTAGGTGCAATCTCAAAAATGACAGAATGATCTCTGTTCATTTCCAAGGGAAACCATTCAAAATCACAGTAATCCTAGTCTATGCCCAACCACTAATGCCAAAAAAGCCAAAGCTGAACAGTTCTATGAAGATCTACAAGACTTTCTAGAACTAACACCAAAAAAAACAAAAAAAAAAAAGTCCTTTTCATCATAGGGGACTGGAATGCAAAAGTAGGAAGTCAAGAGACACCTGGAGAAACAGGCAAGTTTGGCCTTGGAGTACAAAACGAAGCAGGGCAGAGGCTAACAGAGTTTTGCCAAGAAAATGCACTGGTCAAGAGCAAACAGCCTTTTCCAACAACACAAGAGATGACTTTACACATGGACATGGACATCACCAGATGGTCAATAGCAAAATCAGACTGATTATACTCTGCCGTGGAAGATGGGAAAAGCTCTATACAGTCAGCAAATATAAGACCAGGAGCTGACTGTGGCCCAGATCATGAACTCCTTTTTGCAAAATTCAGCCTTAAATTGAAGAAAGTAGGGAAACCCACTAAACCATTCAGGTATGACCTACATCAAATCCCTTAGGATTATACAGTGGAAGTGACAAATAGATTCAAGGGATTAGATCTGATAGACACAGTGCCTGAAGAACTATGGATGGGGGTTCACTATACTGTACAGGAGGCAGTGATTAAAACCATCCCCAAGAAAAAGAAATGCAAAAAGGCAAAATAGCTATCTGAGAAGGCCTTACAAATAGATGAGAAAAGAAGAGAAGCAAAAGGCAAAGGAGAAAAGGAAAGATATACCCATCTGAATACAGAGGAGTTCCAAAGAATAGCAAGGAGAGATAAGAAAATCTTCTTCAGTGATCAATGCAAAGAAATAGAGGAAAACAATAGAATGGGGAAGATTAGAGATGTCTTCAAGAAAATTAGAGATACCAAGGGAACATTTCATGCAAATGTGGACACAATAATGGACAGAAACGGTATGATCCTAACAGAAGCAGAAGATATTAAGAAGAGGTCACAAGAATACACAGAACTATACACAAAAAGATCTTAATGATATAGATAATTACAGTGGTATTATCACTCAGATCAGATCAGATCAGATCAGTCGCTCAGTCGTGTCCGACTCTTTGCAACCCCATGAATCACAGCACGCCAGGCCTCCCTGTCCATCACCAACTCCCGGAGTTCACTGAGACTCACATCCATCGAGTCAGTGATGATCACTCACCTAGAGCCAAATATCTTGAAGTGGAAAGTCAAGTGGACCTTAGGAAACATCACTATGAAAAAACCTAGTGGAAGTGATGGAATTCCAGTTGAACTATTTCAAATCCTAAAAGACGATGCTGTTAACATGCTGCCTTCAATATGCCAGCAAATTTGGACAACTCATCAGTGGCCATAGAACTGGAAAAGGTCAGTTTTTATTCCAATCCTAAAGAAAGGCAATGACAAAGAATGTTCATACTACCACACAATTGCACTCATCTCATACGTTAGCAAAGTAATGCTCAAAATTCTCCAAGCTAAGCTTCAACAGTGTGTGAACCAAGAAATTTCAGATGTTCAAGCTGGATTTAGAAAAGGAAGAAGAACCAGAGATCAAATTGCCAACAACCATTAGATCACAGAAAAGGCAAGAGAATTCCAGAAAAACATCTACTTCTGCTTCATTGACTATGCTAACGCATTGACTGTGTGGGTCACAACAAACTGTGGAAAATTCTCCAAGAGATGGGAATACCAGACCACCTTACCTGCCTCCTGAGAAATATGTATTCAGGTAAAGAAGCAACAGTTAGAATCAGACATGGAACAGACTGGTTCCAAATTGGGGAAGCAGTACATCACTGTATATTGTGACAGTGTACTGTACTATACATACAATGCAATGTACAGGACTGTACAGCCTGCTTGTTTAAATTATATGCAGAGTACGTCATTTGAAATGCTGCGCTGGATGAAGCACAAGCTTAAATCAAGATTGCTGGGAGAAATATCTATAACCTCAGATATGCAGATGACACCACAGACAACAGAGTAACCAAAGAGCCTGTTGATGAAAGTGAAAGAGGAGAGTGGAAAAGCTGGTTTAAAATTCAACATTCAAAAAACTAGCAACCTCAGATTAACATTCAAAGAATTAACAAGCTCAGAAATATTAACAACCTCAGAAATGCACATGATACCACTCTAATGGCAAAAAGTAAAGAGGAACTAAGGAACCTCTTGATGAGAGTGAAAGAGGAGAGTGAAAAAGCTGGCCTAAAACTCAACATTAAAAAGACTAAGATCATGCCATCCAGTCCCATCACTTCATGCCAAATAGAAGGGGAAAAACTAGAAGCAGTGGCAGATTTTCTTTTCTTGGGCTCTAAAATTACTGCAGATGGTGACTGCAACCATGAAATTAAAAGACACTTGCTCCTTGAAAGGAGTGCTATGACCAACCTAGTAAGTGTATTAAAAAGTAGAGACTAGAGACTTCACTTTGCCATTAAAGATCTGTATAGTCAAGCTATGGTTTTTCCAGTAGTCATATACAGATGTGAGAGTTGGACCATAAAGAAGACTGAGTGCCAAAGAATTGATGCCTTTGAATTGTGGTACTGAAGACACTTGAGAATCCCTTGGACAGCAAGGAGATCAAACCAGTTAATCCTAAAGGAAATCAACTCTGAATATTCATTGGAAGAACTGATGCTGAAGCTCTAGTACTTTGGCTACCTGAAGCAAAGAGCCAACGTATTGGAAAAGACCTTGATGCTGGGAAAAGGTGAAAGGAGAAGGGGATGGCAGATGAGATGGTTAGATAGCATCACCAATTCAATGGCCATGAAATTGAGGAAAACTCAGGAGATAGTGAAGAACAGGGGAGCCTGCCATGCTACAGTCCGTGGGATCACAAAGAGTTAGTGACCGAACAACAACAACAACTACGCTGATAGAGTGGAGATCTCAGCTGGAATTAAATGTGCTGAGACTCAGAGATAACTGGGCATTTTAGGTATATTGCTGTGTGTGTGTGTGAGTCGCTCAAGTCATGTTCAACTCTTTGCAAACCCATGGACTGTAGCTTGCCAGGCTCCTCTGTCCATGGAATTCTCCAGGCAAGAATACTGGAGTAGATTGCCATTCCCTTCTCTAGGGGATCTTCCTGACCCAGGGGTCAAATCTAGGTCTTTCACATTGTGGGCATATTCGTTACTGTCTGAGCCACCACGGAATCCCTAGATATATTGCTGAGACAGTCCTAAACAAAGTTAATTTTCATGAGATGCTTTCTACAGGGCCAGCCACAAAAAGAGGTGGACTCAACCAGAAATCCATAGTTATCAGAGGAGAAAAATAATTCTGACTACAACACAGCTGCTCCTTAGATTTATCTCTAAGCACAGCCTCCTTTTTAGACTCACTGCTCAGTCCTATTGAGAATGTAGGTGAGTGAAGGAAGGGAGCTGGGTTTTGTATAAAACACAGAAAATCTTGTTTCACTTAATAAGTCCTGCCTCTCTTTAAGCAACTCTCCACAGAAGCCTGCAACTGTAACAAAAACACACTTCTCACTTACAGCTTATAACACTTTAGTCTTGGAATGAAGAAATCAGACCTTAACAAGGCCCGCTCCAGCCCTTACAGACTTCAGCATCAGGCTGAACCAACAGAGCATCAGACTGGCAGGTGCCGGCCACACCCTGCAGCCTCAAACTGCAGAACTCTACAGAAGCCACAAAGGTTCCTGGAAATGCCCGGCAAGTGTAGAGACACACAGCAATGGCGACTCAGGCAGGAGACAAGTGGAATATCAGTAGTGTGTGCATGCACGCTAAGTCACTTCAGTTGCGTCTGACTCTATGCAACCATATGGACAGCAGCCTGCCAGGCTCCTCTTTCCTTGGGATTCTCCAGGCAAGAATACTGGAGTAGGTTGCTGTGCCCTCCTCCAGGGGACCCTCCCTACCTAGGGATCAAAACTGCATCTCTTAAGTCTCCTAAACTGGCAGGCAGGTTCTTTACCACCAATGCCACCTGTAGAGCCCATCAGTAGTACCACAAGGTAACTAACCAAACTGATGACATCTTCTTGAACATACTTGAAATATCTGAGAACTCCCCAAATATGTATAACTCCCTAAAGTACTCTATGATCTAGTTTTCCTGAGTAGGTAGATCGAGGCTCATCTCTATAAAATATCAAGAATAACAGCATGCTAGTTTTCCCACTAATCCAAACTAAGGACATGATCCTGTTACAGGAAGAAAGTCAGCCATCGCTGACTCATGGCCAGAGATTAGTGGAGGTGCTAGCTCCTTGCACATAAATCACATTATTCAAGAAAACTAGAGAATAATGTTGCTTAAGGATTTCTACATTTAGCATTTCCTGTTTTAATACTTCTTAATTTCTATTCTGTATTTGTAAACATGCTTTATAATTTACTGAGTGCCAATATTTAGAATAATGTATTGCTGCTGATCTGGTTTGCTTCCATAATCCTAAACCTCGCCGTCTGTCCATTACTTGGACACCACAGTAGTTAATTTATCAATTTCACAAGATTTCAAAGATTGAAGACATTAGGCATATTATCCTAATTTGCCTCTGAAAGTAATATGATAGCCTTTCTCTCCATATTTATTCAAATAAGAATTTCAAATGCCAATGGGTGAAGTTTGCTACCAAAGGGGCCAGAGTGTGGGGCTGGACTGCAATAATGCAGTCTTTGCTGAGTTAATGCAATGGGAAATCAACTTTTCTGTGATTTCAAGCCCCCAAGCCTCCCATTCCTTTCCCCTGTTACTTAAATTATTACCAACTCCTGTTGTTCATCTTTCAAAAGTGTTTTCATAGGTCCTTCACCTTGTGCTCCTCTCTCTCCCCATGTCCTTAATCCCAGAAACATCTGCTGCTCCTGAAAATCTTGCTGGCTAATATACCCAGAATGTTAATATAGTTCTAACTTTCAAAAACTTGGTGACTCATGACCAATCAATTTACTTTCAGCTCTTGTTCCTTTGGTTTGAAAATGACAAATTAAAAATGCATCACATGTGAATTCTGGAGACAGGAACAAACTTTTTTTTAGGTACAAAAAAATTTCCCTATAGTCTTATATTCAGTGATGCTCTCTTTTCTTCCTCAAGCCCACTCCCTTTACTCCCCAGTTTTTGCCAAAGACTTTGGTATCTTCTCATCCTTCTGAGTTATCTAATTCATGCCCATGAAGCATCTCCGAAATCTATGTTTTCTGTGTAACTCTCACTCATGAATACAATATTTGCAGGTTCCATACTGGACATCCCCATCTGGATGTGCCACAGCAATCCAAATTAATGCCTTTGAAGTTGAATCCATCATTCCTTGTATCACAACCAGCTGGTTCCCTTCACCCGTTATTATATAGTAATGAGTACCACTAATGGCAACCTGGTTCTCTATAATTAGTTTTCCCATTCTCAATATCCAATCAATTGATTTTTATATTCTGCCATTTTGACATATGTATCTTTTTCCTCCATTCTGCTTCCACTTCTTTCCTGCCATTTACTGTCCCCAGTGTTTCATCATCTCACTCCAAAATGTTTACCAGGTACTCAGAAGATTTCTCCCTATTCCTCTACATACGTTATTCAATCTATTCTTCTCAATGTACCTGGAAAGGTTTTCTAAGATGGAAAATAAAATGATACTATTTCCTTTCTTAAAATCCTTTAATAGCCCTATTCTTTGGTGGCTTAGATGGTAAAGAATTTGCCTATAACCCGAGTTCAATCCTAGGGTCAGGAAGATTCGCTGGAGAAGGGAATGGCAACCCACTCCAGTATTCTAGCTTGGAGGACCCCACAGACAGAGGAGCCTGGCAGGCTACAGTCTATGGGGTCACAACGAGCTGGACACACTGAGTGACTAACACTTTCACTCCACTTTTACACATAGGGGAAACAACTCAGAGACATTAACATGACACTCAAGGTCCTTAAAGATCTGATCCTTTTCTACTTCTGTAGCTTCATATCTTTCCAATCCCCTCCAGCCAAGAAAGACTCCCACCATTCTAAACAAGTATCACTTTTCTAAATTCACCACGCTCTCTCATTCCCTCTACAGACAAAATTCACCTTGTCTTAAAAACATTTCAGACTTTCTTTCCTCAGATGCTCTTTCTTTGTATTTGTAAATTCTGTTCAGTTCTCGAGATCTATCTCAGGTATTGCTCCTTGCAAAAAGATTTCTTTATTACCTCACACCTCCACTGGGTTGCCTTATGCCTGTTTCTCTTCTACCATAGGACCAAGAAAAAATTACTATATTTTCTAACTGCATTAGAAATATCTGTGCATGTGTCTGAATTTTAATTGCAGAACATTATCTGTCACTGCAACTGCCATGGCTTAAACTGCCTGGAAGTATTTACCAATGATAACGGTAAGCATGTTACTTTCTTCCATCTAATTTATGGATTATCTGCTGTCATTGTTTATTAATTGGGGATGCCCTATCTTTATGTGGGCGGTCCAATGACTTTCTGCATTTCTCAACCTCTGTGTTCCATCATGTGTGGTGGTAAGGTGGGTTTTGGTGAGTGTTATGGCTTCCTCACTGTATAACAAAAAAAGCATCTTCTCACTCCAGAGGAAACATGAATTTGAGATCTGCTCTTTTCTGTCTACATGAAGCATCCTCGATGACTATTTCTGTTTGACCACCTCTTACTCTTTAGTCAGAGATGCTACTATTATTGATACACATAACTTCCATTAGAAGCCTTTTTGATATCTGAATGTCTTTTCCTATGAGATGCCTAAAATATTTCAAAGTACTACTGAATTTTTTTTAAAAAATCAATGAAATAATCAATTAACATAGGCACTTAATGAATAATAACCCAATAAATGACCTTACCCTGATATGATTTAATGAAGTTTTAAAATAATTCTCCTCTGTTTTCTAATACCAATTAATAGTGTAAAAAAAAAAAAGACTTTTCTGCCTTTTAACAGGTGTAGGAACATATGAGACCCTTAGTAGCAGCAGCAGTATTAGTTGCTCAGTCTTTAGGCATCCTTCCAATGATGCTACCTGAGAGCATCATTTTTATGTTACAAAGATAAATTGCAATCTGTTTAGGGATTACTTTGGTTTAAATCAATTCTATCCATGTGATGAAATCATCTTATATTCTCCTTCTGCAATGAATTTATTAAAGATAAGAATATCAGAGTCACAATACATAGTTTGTCTAATATGTTTTTTGTTTAAAGGGAATTTTTTTTTCCCCCTCAGTAACACTGTGATCCAATATGATCCTATGGTAAATGTGTCAAACTGCAGACTTTTACTTGTGCTTGAGAACTACAAATTTTCAAATGCCAATTATGTCCATTCCCTGTGTTCTTGACAAGACTTCTTACATGCAGTGAGAGAATCTAAAAATGGTATTCTTTCATTGTCTAGAGTATTTGACCACCAAGAACCATTTTAAAAATCCAAAACAACAGTGATTTTTAAAACAGTATCTCAAAACTTCTCTTTCAAAGTATTTTTTTCCTTTTTTAAACTGCAAAAAAATCAATATTGGGAAGGACACTAACATAATCAATTAATGAGCTAATAATTTTCCAAATTTTCTATTATTTTCTAGTTATAATGTACAGCCAACTGAGGACAAATTCCCTTCCGAAGAATGTAGGTCATCGTAGATTTTTATATAAAAGGGAAGTGAAATCTTCTCTTTTATGCTCATAAAACAGAATACATACAGTTTTTTGGTAATCTATTGTCAAGACAGTGAAAGTAGATGGAAATAAAAGAAGGCAGTATCTTGAAGTACTAAGAGTGTGGCTTTGGAGTCATGAAAAATAGATTTGAGTTAGGACTTTGTTACTTATATTTGTAAACCTTTGACAAGTTACTTAACTTCCCTGAATTTCCTCTATGAAATGAAGATGACAGTACATGTACAATCCTTAACATGTTTTCTGTCTTTAAGGATTTTTTAAAATGATGTATATAAAGCACAAATTACAATGCCTAATAGGTAGCAAATGCTCATTAACCGATAGATGGCCATCTTTAAGGAGAGAATTCTTCAGGCATTAATTATGTTGTAACATTAGTGTTATCTTACCCTTTCCACTACTACAGCATTCTTTTCTATATTATCACAGTTGCGTTAGTAAAACAGCCAAGGGCATAAGCCATCTCTAAATGAAATTTTTGTTCCAAGTAAGCCTGGAGCACACAAAATGGAGCACACAAAATTTGTAATTCCAAAGTCATTCTTTGTCCCCTTCCCCCAAGGAATTTAGGCAAAAGGAAGAAATTAACCCTGATTTATAGTATATTTGCTCAAAGAATGATATTCTCATATCTCAATTTTCGGGTCAGACATTAAGTGGAGTAGGTTATATAAATCTGAATTAAAAAGCAAAGTTTGTAAAGCCTCCAGTGATTTCCTGAGAAACCAGACTGCATAACTTCATTAAGAATGGAAATGAAGTTCCTTGATCCTGGTGCTTCAGAAAATGTACTTTAAGTGTACAAAAAGGAAAAACAAGCGAGCAACAAGCATGCAGAGAAGAAAAAAGGGAAAGAGAGAGAAGGAGGAAGAAGAGTGTATCTTAGTCACCTAGTCATGTCCGACTCTTTGTGACCCCATGGGCTGCATCTGTCCAAGGGATTCTCCAGGCAAGAATATTGGAGTGGGTTGCCATTCCCTTCTCCAAAGAAGAGAGAGAGAGATAAATAAGGTCTGGCAATCTCAGTAGTGGCATTTGTTTTACTCAGAAGAATTCTGTAACTTCTTTAAAAAACAAACAAAAAAAAAATCAAAGAAGCTTAGAGTCATCACACATAGGAAAACAGCTGAGTTTGGAACTGCCCTCTTCTTTAAGCTTTACCACACTTCTCGTATAGATGAGTGTCATGAGCAGATGCCAGTAATGGAAAGGCATTTTATAGACACACTAAATTCTATTTAAAATAATACAGGAATGAAACAATTTCAGATTCACTTACATTGAAGTATTTCAGGGGTTACAAATCTACTTTAGATTTATAGGATGAAAATGACCTAGCAAAAAACTAACGTTCAGTCTATAATATGTTAATTACCTGTGAAAAATTCATGATAACTAGGCATAAACTAGTTATATCCCTCCCTTTAGCTGGAAAAACCAGCCATGTAAAGTGAATAAAGTTGACAGTCATCTCATTAGTAAGATGTGCATGCAGTCACTTAAAATGTCCCTTATCTCCATGTAACCTGTGATATGCCCCATCATTGCACTTAAAATAACAGCATTTGATAAGTTGATCTTTTTACCAAATATATATATGTCCTCATGCGTGCATGCTAAGTCACTTCAGTTGCATCCGACTCTTTGCGACCCTATGGACTATACCCCACCTGGCTCCTCTGTCCAAGGGATTTTCCAGGCAAGAATACTGGAGTAGGTGGCCATGCTCTCCTCTACTGGATTCCCCCCAACGCAGGGATAAAACCCATGTCTCCTGTGGCTCCTTCACTGCAGGTGAATTCTTTACCACTGAGCCACCAGGGAAGCCTTAAAGTCTACCTATTACAACTCTATATATTACTTCCTAAGACTGTGACAGATGATATAATACCTTGCTGAAGTTTATTAATCTATTCATGTAAGTATTTACTCTTTTATATATACCAAGAACATTTTATATGAGTAGGTATGGAATAACAAGAAAAAGTCATGGCTCCTGCCATCAAACAGTAGTGGGTCCATCCCAAGAATCTCAAGTGATATTACTGCAAGAATGACTATTGTCAGGATAGGCTCCTGAGAGTATGATGAGAGAGAAAAGAAAAATATAACAATGAAGAATCAAGAATGATTTTAGGACTTTCTAAACACATTTATGCATGATTTTAATATGTCTAAATATCTATCATATCGAAGACATACCCTTGATGTAGAAAGTACTCAAGTATATAATTCACAGGTTAATTTCTTGCCAACACTATGAACGCCTGTTTTCATTGGGTCTATGACTTTACTGTAAGTTTAAATGCTGTTTCCATATTCAATCCTAAGTATACAATTATGCATATTAAAAGTACAAATATTTAATAGACCTCTATATGTACATACCACTGAGAATATATGTTAACATTTCACCATATCTGCTACCTCTCTTTCATGAAGTATAGTGCAGCTAAAGACTCACTTTTACATCCCTTTTGCCTTCTTCTCTTCCTCCCCAAGAATAACCAATATTCTGATGTTATTTCATTTATTTAAACATTCAACAACTATTTGATGAATGCCTATCATGTGCTAGACATTATTTCAGGTATTTGTAACACATCAGAAAACTAAAAAAATAAAGATTGTTGACCTTTCACAGCTCATTTAGATGGGTGAGACAGATTATAATCAACAAACATAATTAATAAGTACATTTTATATTCACTGAGCAAGTGACTAATGCTCTAGAAAAATGAAACAATGGAACAAAGTAAGGAAGATTCAGAGTTGGGAGGGGGGCAATTAGAAATTGAAAGGTGACTTTAGAGTAAAAACCTAAAGTGGTGAAATGGTGCAACCACAAAGAAAAACAGTCTGGTACTTCCTCAAAAAATTAAACATAAAATTACCATTTTACCCAGAAATTCAAATTCTACATATATACCCAAGAGAAATGAAAATGTATGTCCATGCAAAAATTTGTATAGCATTATTTAGAATAGATAAAGGGCAGAAACAATGCAAATGTCTATCAGCTGATGTATGAATAAACAAAAGTGGTATATCCATACAATAGAATATAATTCAGCCATAAGAATGAAGTGATGTACTGATTATACTACAGCATGCATAAACTTTGAAGACTTTATGCTAAGTAAAAGAAACCAGTTACAAAATATCATATATCATGACTTCACTTACATGAAATTGCCAAAAGAGGAAAATATATAGAGATAGAAGGTAGATTAATAATTGCTTTAGGCTGGAAGTATGGGACAAGGAATTGGGGTTAATAGCTGAAAGTTTTGGGATGTCTTTCAGACATGATGAAATTGTTCTAAAATTGACTGTGATGACAGCTGCACTCTTCCATCACTATACTGCTGCTGCTGCTAAGTCGCTTCAGTCGTGTCCAACTCTGTGCGACCCCACAGAAGGCAGCCCACCAGGCTCCCTGGTCCCTGGGATTCTCCAGACAAGAACACTGGAGTGGGTTGCCATTTCCTTCTCCAATGCATGAAAGTGAAAAGTGAAAGTGAAGTTGCTCAGTCGTGTCCGACTCTTCGCGACCCCATGGACTGCAGCCCACCAGGCTCCTCTGTCCATGGGATTTTCCAGGCAAGAGTACTGGAGTGGGGTGCCACTGCCTTTTCCTAAAAACTATTACATTATATGTTTTAAATGTGTGAACTGTGTTGTATATGAGATATAGCTCAGTAAAGCTGTTATGAAAAAAAGTAACACATACAAGTTATCTATTTTCAAACATTTATATGTTTTCTGCTATCTTTTGACTAATGATATCTAGCTTAACTGGTTTAATTGTTATTTCTTGTCCTCAAATACATTTAGATGTTCACCTCATCATATTTATCCTTTTATTCTACAGACTACACACAGTATTTTTATTTATTTATTTGTCTGATTTCTTGTTCTGAATTATAGCTGCTTTTTTTCTGCATCTTATTAGATGCAGGAAAAGCTTTTTGATAAAATTGAACATCAATTTATGATAAAAGCTCTCCAGAAAGTGGGCATAGAGGGAACATACCTCACAACATATAAAGGTCATATATGAAAAATCCACAGGTAACATAATACTCAATGGTGAAAAATGGAAAGCATTTCCTCTAAAATCAGAAACAAGGTAGGAATGCCCATTCTGTCCTCTTTAATTCAACATAGTATTGGAAGTCCTAGCCACAAGAATTAGATAAGAAAAAGAAATAAAAGAATCCAAATTGGAAAAGAAGTAAAATGGTCACCGTTTTTATATAGCAAAGAGAAAATCCTAAGGATTCTACCAGATAACTATTAGAGCTCATCAATGAATTCAGTACAATTGCTGGGTATAAAATTAATATACAGAAATCTGTTTCATTTCTATATACTAACAATGAAATATCAGAAAGAGAAATTAAAGAAACAATCCGATTTACCATCACATCAAAAACAATAAAACACCTAGGAATAAACCTATGTAAGAAGGCAAAAGACCTGTATTCTGAAAACTATAAGATGCTGATTAAAAGAAACTAAAGATAACACAAAAAGATGGAAAGATATACCATGTTCTTGGACTGGAAGAATCAGTATTGTTAAAATGACCATAATACCCAAGGCAATCTATAGGTTCAACACAATCACTATCAAATTACCAACAGCACTTTTCACAGAACTAGAACAAATAATTTTAAAGTCTATGTGGAAACACAAAAGACCTGAATAGCCAAAACAGTCTTAAGAAAGAAAAATGGAGTTTGAAAAATCATGTTCTCTGACTTCAGACTATACTACAAAGCAACACTGATTGAACAGTATAGCACTGGCACAAAAACAGACATATAGATCAATAGAACATGATGGAAAGGCCAAAGATAAACCCCAACACTCATGGTCAATTAATCTATGACAAAGAATGCACAGTGGAGGCAGGATTATACAATGGAGAAAAGACAGTCTCTTCAATAAGTGGTGCTCAGAAAACTGGACAGCTACATTTAAGAGAATAAAATTAGAGTATTCTCTAATATCATATACACAGACACAAACACACATACACACAAACGCAAAACATAAGGCTGGATACTATAAAACTAGAGGAAAACACAGGCAGAACACTTTTTGACATAAATCACAACAATGTTTTTTTGGATCCACATCCTAGAGTAATGTACATAAAAAAAGAAAAAAAAACTAAACAAATGGGACCTAATTAAACTTAAAACCTTTGGCACAGTGAAGGAAACCATAAACAAAATGAAAAGACACCCAATGAATTGGGAGAAAATATTTGCATATGATGTGACCGACAACAGATTAATTTCCAAAACATAGAAACAGATCATATAGGTTAATATAAAAACAAACAACCCAATCAAAAAAATGGGCAGAAGACCTAAGCAGACATTTCTTCAAAGAAGATGTACAGAAAGCCAACAGGCACATGAAAAGATGTTCAATATTGCTAATTATTAGAAAAAAGCAGATCAAAATTACAATGAGCTGCCACCTCACACCAGTCAGAATACTGGTGTGAGCCATCATTAAAATCTCTACAAATAATAGATGCTGGAGAGGATGTGGAGAATAAGGAACCTTCCTACACTGTTGCTTTAATTATAAACTGGCCTAGCTACTGTGGGAAACAGTATGAAGTTTCCTTAAAAACTGATCCCACAATCCTATTCCATGCTTGTGTGCATGATAAGTCACTTCGGTCATATCCAACTCTTTGCAATCCCATGAACTATAGACCACCAGACTCCTCTATCCATGGGGATTCCCCAGGCAAGAATACTGGAGTGGGTTGCCGTGCCCTCCTCCAGGAGATCTTCCCAACCCAGGGATCGAACCCAGATCTCTTATATCTCCTGCATTGGCAAGCAGGTTCTTTACCTCTAGCACTCCCTGGGAAGCCCATATATATCATAGAAAACTCTTAATTTGAAAAGATACATTCACCCCAATGTTCACAGTAGCACTAGTTATAATAGCCAAGACATGGAAGCAACCTAAATGTTCAGCAACAGATGAGTGGATAAATAAGATGTGGAAGATATTAATTTGTATATGTACATATATACTCACACACACATAGACACACACAGGATGGCATATTACTCAGCCATAAAACAAGAATGAACTAATGCCATTTGCAGCGACATGGATGGACTTATAGATTATCATACTACATGAAGGAAATCAGAGAAAGACAAATGCCATATAGTATCACTATATGTGGAATCTAAAACAATGATACAAATGAACTTATTTACAAAGCAAATATAGACTCATAGATCTAGAAAACAAACTTATGGTTACCAAAGGGGATAGTTGGGGGCAGAAGAGGGAGAAGATAAATTAGGAGTTTGGGGTTAACATGTACACACTACTATCTATAAAATAAAGAAGGACTTACTGTATAACACAGTGAACTATAATATATTCAATAACCTATAATGGAAAAGAATCTGGAAAATATGCACACACACATATATATATGTATGCATAATTGATTCTCCTTGCTGTATAATTGAAACCAACACATTATAAATTAACTACACTTTAATTTTTTAAAATGACTTAAAAATGAATTACAACTTAATTGAAACATTTATATATTTTATAAAGGAAAATCTACAAGCGTTCTTTATTCATATACCATCAGTGCCCCATTCCCCCATTCCCATTTTTATAATCTTTTCTGTGCATACATTAAATATTTCATTCTGTTTGCTTTGCCTACACACTATTTTTCTTTCCTTTTAATTTTTGGATTTCTTTTCTCACTTTCAGGTAATTTGCTTAGTATCATTCTTATTCATTAACTTTCTTTTCAGATATGCCTAATCTACATAACACTTACCCTTGTGGTGTAGATGGTAAAGAATCTACCTGCAACAAGGGAGAATCGGGTCCAGTCCCTGGGTGAGAAAGATCCCCTGGAGAAGGGAACGCCAACCCACTCCAGCATTCTTGCCTGGAGAATTCTATGGACAAAGAAATCTTTGTGTCCAAAGAGTTGGACACAACTGAGCGACTAACCTTCACCTTCACTTTCAATCTACTTAATCTGTTTAGTTTTTAATATCAATAGTTTTTCCTTCATTTCTCAAAATTCTATTTGCTACTTTTATAAGTTGTTTTAAGTTCTTTTATGTTTGTAATCATTTAAACATAACTATTTTATATTCTTTTTCAGAGTATTATTCTATATCTAATTTTGTGCAGCTCCAATCTTCTATTTTGTTTTGAATTCCAAGTCTCATTGATGTTGCACTGCTGATCATACATTTTAAAGTTTCTGACCGAGAGTTGATCTTTGTCAGAGGCTATTTATTATGTGTCAGAGTCCCAATGGTTTATACCGTGAAAGTATCTTTCCAGGATGGTTTTCCTTTTGTCTCTACCATATGTGCAGCAGTTTTCATCAGCCAGGTCTACTTTTATGGTCATTTCTGAGTGTGAAGTGTTTTAAAATCTTTTAATAGCATAAATTCAAAATTTAAACTTCCGTAAATACAGATTCAAGTCTTCAGTGTTTCAGGTGACTCTTCTCCCACCCTAGTCAAGAATCCAGGCCTAGATATAGCTTTCTTACCAGTTCTTTGTGATGTGGTAGATTATGATCAATCTACCTTTTGATGAGGTGATAGCCTATTCAGGCATCTTAGTCTTAATTCTTTACCTCATTCAGACCCAAGACCCCATTTCCTATCAAAATATTGGGAGTGAGATGAGCAAACTCTTGATAACCAAATAACTACTCCGACCTCCAACATAGAAGAGACACTGCCTGCTCAGGCTGCCAGTGCACTTAGTTAAAAAGTAGGGAGGAAACCATCTAAAGCACTCTCCTCCCACAGAAACTGTTTTCATGATCCAAATAATAGATTTTTCTCATTTCATTGGGCAGATGCTGATTGCATTAACAAGAATATGTAGCTATTTGCAAATCTGGTCAAGATGACCAGAAGGCATCAATCAATACAACCTGAATCACTTTCTCTCCATATTTCAAAATACGTCAGAGAAATTTCCAATAGTCTCTCACTTCTTCTGAGAAAATGAACCATGCTTTTTAAAGGGAGGGATCTAACTAAAAATATTACAATGATGCTAATCATCTTACTAACACTTGACAATAGTTTCCTAATTATTTTCAAAGCAAACAATCAAAATGGTATTTCTACTGAGAAACCAAGTTGTGCTAACCCTGACCATTTCATTGACATATTTTTTCAACCTGGAATGTAAGAATATGACTTACTGTCTTTGTAGTTAACATACATACAAACACACACACACACACAAATTACAATACATGGTTTCACTTACGTGGACCATTTTTAAAGTATTTATTGAATTTATTACAATATTGCTTCTGTTTTATGTATGGTTTTTTGACAGCTAGGCAAGTGGGATCTTAGTTCCCCCACCAGCAAACATACCCACACCTGCTACATTGGGAGGTGAAGTCTTAACCACGGCCCACCAGGGAAGTTCCTTCACTTTCAACTTTCTATCATTACAATCTCCTAAATTCCTTTGTGTATAGGATGCAATTCCACATGTGAAGTGGCTATTAATAGAAAAGATAGGGAATAATCAAATGGAGGGGAAAGGATTCATAGATAAATCTTGACAAAATTCATAATTTGTGAGCTACTAAGAACAACAAAAATGTACAGAACTCTATATTTCTGCAAGCTATTTATTCTCTTTTACTTAGTCCTGATTAATATTTTAAAGAAGGCAAAGTGGAAGAGAAGGAAGAAATTGGGGAAGGGGAGGAGAGGACATTTGTTGACTGTGTTCATACCAGGTCCTTAGTTATTTCCATTTTACATGTACTGTTGTATATAATAATCACAATTCAATAAGGTTAAATTATTATTATCTGCAATTTAGTGATAAAGAACTAGGGATGCTATGGTAGAATACAAAGGTAAAAAGACCAAACTGAATTGAGATAGATTCTCTTCCAGTTCTACCTCTGGTTACTTTGTGATTCCTGGCAAATTACTTAACCTCTTTATGTCTTGATCACCTTATTTATTAAATTGGAATAATGGTAGGTAGTTCTTTCAGTCATGACTACTGATTAAAAATGTGTTATATGTAAAGGACTTAGAACAGCAAATTGTTTATATTTAGTTCTCAATATGAGGTAGCTCTGAAGGCATGGAAATATTTTAAAAAACAAATAATAACAGCTAATAACTGGCTAAACTTGTGCTTGAACACTGGTATCATGCTTAGTTGCTCAGTCATGTCCAACTCTTTGCCACCCCATGGACTGTAGCCCACCAGGCTTCTCTGTACATGGGATTCTCCAGGCAAGAATACTGGAGTGGGTAGCCATTCCCTTCTCCAGGGGATCTTCCTGATCCAGGGATTGAACCCTGGTCTCCAGCATTGCAGGTGGATTCTTTACTGTCTGAGTCAGCAGGGAAGCCCAAACACTGGTATATGTATTTTCAAAAGGGAGCCTTCCACAGTATTCAATTTAAACACAGGTATCAACTATTCTATAGTTTTAATTAACACTCATTGCTTTCTCATTTCAGAAAGGAACTTTAAAAGAACATTGTTCCCCAAAGTACTAAGAAGATAGAAGGAACCAAATAAGCTTGAGTGTCATGTTATTTGAGTGTCCTGGCCCAAATAAGTTATGTTCCAGAATGGTAAATTTGGAAATGAAGCAATTTCAAGCCAGGATTAGATCTCTATGAGAAGAAAAAGATTGGAATCAGGGAAATCTTTCCCTAGTTTTTAATAACAGTGAGCACTAAAATCTACATTATCAGTTAATTCAACATTGACCCTGGGCAAAAATCTGAATTGCATCATCAAAAAATATGTACGTTTCAATATGGATTCTATATAAAACACAAATGCAAAGAAGGGCAAATCCTTTAACAAATCTATGCTTCATTTCTCAGAACTTGAAAAAATGGAGGAGGTATAGCAGAAGGGTCCAGTGAATGCCAGCTCTTAGATTCCAAGAAGCAATGCCTCAAAGCTTACAAAGTTGCTAAGTGCTCTGTCAAGAACAGAAAAGAGAAATACTGGTTCTATCGATATCAACAAATGTGTTAAACAACATGTAGCCTGATCCTTTGAATTTTAAAAATGATTACAGAGATAAAACTTCCAAATTAAATAAAAATAGGCATGGAATTAGCCATAAATGGGATGATCAAATTTTATCTAACATTTAAATTCAAATGCTGTCCATTCAAAGGAGTCTAAAAGGAAAATACCATTTTTAGTTTTTGCAACTGTTATTTGAACATTTGTGCTTTAATTTGTGACACCCTGATTACATTATATGGATCATTATATTATAGTAAATGCAGCATAGCACATGTACTTATTAACTCAATATTATCTGTTAGAAGATGACAGCCTATACGTTTTGAAACTATGAAATTAAGCTTCAGTGAAGACAAATTAGACTAATTAATTACATTATCATGTGTCATTTAGATTGGCAAGAATAAGATTGCAATGAAAGGAAAGATGGAATCCAGGTACAAATTTGTAATTCAAACAAAAATCTGATACCTGCTGAGCAACATTCAGATTTCAAACGTGACTTAGCATCACTTTATTCCCCTAATTGAATAGTATTACCATAAACTTTTAGTTAGCAGGCAAAGCGAGTTGAGAAAATAAATTGCTGCTAGCAGCTTGGTTGTCTTTACATCTAAAATATGTTAGCCCAGGGAATATAATCATTTCTGCCCTTCATAAATCTAGTAAACTGCCAAATGCTACCTCATTTTTTTCATCTTTTCTTTAGTGACTTTCCAAGCTCTTTTTATTTTCACCCACCAAGCACATGTCTAGGAGGTTACAACCAACTGATCAAGGTGGTTTCTCACTAGACTAATCAGTCCATGCTTCTGAACCCTTCACTCCCTCATATATCACTAAGGCCACTGTCAGATCAATCCTAGAGAAAGTCATTTATCCCGCCTTTGATTTTATAACATCATATGGAATGTGTAATCTGTTATCCAAACCATAGTAACTTGAGTCTTTATGGAGAAATCTACAAAGAATTTTCTTTATTGAATATTAAACTCTTTGGAACTGGGACTTTTTAACCTTAAATATACTTAACAAAGTCTACCACAACATACTGTGGATTTTTAAAGAATATTTATAAGCAAACCTTGCACAATACATCTGCTCTAGTGCCAAAAAATTAAAATCATGGAATTAAGGCTAAACCTATGGAACAGAAGACAAAAATAGTAACTTAGAGACTCAATTTATGATATAAAGACTACATTGAGTTCAATTTAAAAAACCCTCATAATGACATATTTTTTTGCCCTCGATGGATCAGCAAAACATGAATGAGAAAAACAGGAAGATACAAGCAACAGAGAAAGCACTCTGTGTTTCTCCTTATTGGTACATTAAGTTTTTGCTGGGGAACAGTGAAAAGCATCATTTGATAAGGGGAAGTGAGTTCACTTTATGGAGGATCCTGACATTCACAAGTATTAAATTATAAGAAAGGTATAAAAGTAACAGCCTAGTTCTCCACGACAAAGGAAATGGCACCCCACTCCAGTACTCTTGCCTGGAAAATCCCATGGACGGAGGAGCCTGATAGGCTGCAGTCCGTGGGGTCGCTAAGAGTCAGACACGACTGAGCAACTTCACTTTCGCTTTTCACTTTCATGCATTGGAGAAGGAAATGGCAACCCACTCCAGTGTTCTTGCCTGGAGAATCCCAGGGACGGGGGAGCCTGGTGGGCTGCCGTCTATGGGGTCGCACAGAGTTGGACACGACTGAAGTGACTTAGCAGCAGCAGTAGCAGCAGTTCTCCACAACAGAGCCACCATCAATTTCCCACTAAATTATACTGAAAGACAGTAAAATCAAAAGCAAAATAAAAGCAAAATAAGACCACTGCTATTCAACCCTGGTCAAGATCTAGGAAATTTTCTATAAATTATAAACATGAAAAATTTTCCTGAAAAAGGTAGTCAATAGTACACTAATCCTGTAAAAAGTAGGCAAGCACATTGTTTGTCTTTCTTTACCTACTTCTTCAGCGGCTCAAAAAAAAAAAAAAAAAAACCCACAAGATGTGTATACAGAAAAGTTAGCACATCCTATGTGTCAGAGTATCTTACTTTTTACATTCAGATGAAGATTTCAAATATAAGAAAGGTGTGGGCTCAGTTGCTTCAGTCATGTCTGACTCTTGGTGACCCTATGGACTGTTGCCCACCAGGCTCCTCTGTCCATGGGATTCTACAGACAAAAACATGTGAGTGGGTTGCCATCTCCTTCTCCAGGTTATCTTCCCTACCCAGGGATCAAACCCACCTCTTTTATGTTTCCTGCATTTGCAGTGGGTTCTTTACCACTAGCACCACCTAGGAAGCCCATAAGAAAGGTACTGAAAGGTATTTTTTGGAGCATGACACCCTGGGAAGTCTGGAACCCACAAATAAAGGAGTATATGAGGAAATATAGAAAGAGAAGCACTGAGAACTGTTATACAATTAGGATTCTAGTCTTTTTTTTTTCCACATGCACCATCTCTTTCAGAGTTTCAAAGAACCAAACTGTGAAGCATGAAAAAAGCATGTGGGCTAGTACTGCAAAAGAAGTTTCCATCCAATTGTGTCTGTTGGAAAGAGTTTCACCCATCACCTGAATGGAAAAGATGGACCAATATAAATCTCTATACTTGGATGCTGACTCAAATTTGATTTAGATAGGTCTAACAATGTGAGGCAAAAAAATGACCTTTTGAAACAACATCAGGAAGTCATGAAAATAGAAGATGCTAAGAATGAAATACCATAGAATGAGATAAAAAGACAGCTAGAATTAATAAGAAAAAATAATAAGGAAATGAAAAGTTAAATAACTGAATTCATACACACAGAATTAGTAAAAGCAGAATACAAAAAACTGAATAAATTCCAACCTCAAAAAATAAACAGGATGCCTAGATAAAAATAAACATCAGAACTGTTCAGATTGTTTTGTAATATTATTTGAAAAAATCAAGCTACATAGCTCTATTTCAAGATAAAGTTTTGGAAGACATAAAAGTGAAACAGTCAATTTGACTTAAATAAATGAGAAGGCAAGAACAAGATGAGACTGACACAATCAGGGACACAAGTGAAAAGACTACGGACACATTTTCTGGTGGCTCAGACAGTAAAGAATCCACCTGCAATGTGGAAGACCTGGATTTGATCCCCGGGTTGGGAAGATCCCCTGGAGAAGGGCATGTCCCCACTCCAGTATTCTGACCTGGAGAATCCCAAGGACAGAGGAGCCTGGCAGGCTATAGTCCACGGGGTCTCAAAGAGTCGGACACAACTGAGTGACTTTCACTTCACCATTTCTGAAGACAGACTTGAAATGGCCCACAGGGTAATCAAAATTTAGTATTCAAAATAGAAATATTTGAACTTAAGAGAATGTAAATAAGCAGTAAAAATAAATATCTGAGTTGATGCTGGATATGAAACTCCAAATTCAAATATAAAATTAAGATTAGAAGAGAACATCTGTAATTTAAAAAATCAGTTACAATAATACTAGGATACAACTAATGCTATATTTATAAAGATGAGATGTAGACAAAAAAAGTCCTAGTAAATCCTGTACTTTCTGCAGAGAAGAAAGAGAGCATTAAACTTGTGACTTTAATGATTAGGAAATATTTTGAAAGCTAAGGAAACCACTTACATAATTCCAGCTATAATATATACTTTCTAAAACACTAAGAATATTAAAAATATTTTACAATAGGTATCAAAATATATACTTATTACTTTAATCTGGAGACTGGATTGGCTACCCATTCTAGTATTCTTGCCTGGAGAATTCCACAGACAGAGCAGCCTGGCAGACTACAGTCCATGGGGTCCCAAAGAGCCAGACATAACTGAGCAACTAATAATTCCACGTCAAATACAAATGGTTTAAACTCCTCTCTTAAAAGAACAAGATTTTAATTAGGTCAAAAATAAATAATCTTAAGAGGCACAGCTAAAATACAAAAGTTTAAAAATAAAAGAATGAATACATACGCTTTAGGCCAACACATAAAGTAAAGTAGGGGTTATAATACATACAAATAAATAAGAAGAATCTAAGGCAAAGTCCTTAAAATCTAAGACAAAAAGCAAACTGGAAAATTCTACATGGATCAAGTCTATTTTTAACATAAATTGATAAATTCATGGACTTTGATAAATTTAAACATAATTGATAAATTCCCAGTCTGAATAAGGTTAAACAAAAGCCCATAACACTGAAGTACGTACATTAAAAATATCTTGAAATGCAGGGGTTATAATAATAACTCTCAGTACCTGAGAGAATTTAATTCTTTAATATGTAGACAAATAAAATATTTGAAATAATAAATAGGGCACAGAGAATTTAACTATAAAGTATTAATGATGGTATCAAATTAAAGCATATATACTGAATTTTGTACCAAGATGGTAGAATAGGAAGCCCCAGACCCTCCTTACCGTAAAGGAGAAACATACTCTACAGTAATACAAGGACAGATACCTTTGTGAGATATTCATAAACCAGTTAATCTAAACCAGTGGAATCCCCCCCCCAAAAAAATGAACAAATATAATTAGACAGAAACAGAGTTATAGATACAGAGAACAAGCAAGTGTTTGTTGGAGGAGTTAGGGGAGCAAAGTAATAGGTAAGGAAATCAAGAGGTACAAATTTCCAGCTGCAAAATAAATGAGCCACAGGTATGAAACATAAGTGTGGGAATATAGTCTACAACTGTGTAATATCTTTGTATAGTGACATACAGTAACAACACTATTGTGGTTATCAGTTTGAAATGTATAGAAACACCGAATCATGTTGTGTAACAGGAAGTAACGTAGTGTTCTAGATTAATTATACCTCAAAAACAAACAAACTCACAAAAAAAGAGATCAAACACTTCTATCTGTTAGATATGGAAGTTGTTAACACAGTAAATTCTAAGAATTCTCATCACAAGACAAAAGCCTTTTTTCCTATTTCTTTAATTGTGTGTGTGTGTGTGTGTATATATATGTGTGAATATATATATATATATTTACTAAACTTATGTTTGAAAATCACTTCACAATGAATGCAAAGCATTATGCTGTGTACCTTAAACTTACACAGTGTGGTACACCAATTATATCTCAAAAACTGAAAGAAAAAGAGAAAATGAAAAATACACACACACACACACACACACACACACATGACAGGATATCAACAACATGGCAGAATAGGAAGACCTAGACTCTCTTTTCCCTAAGGAGCCATTTACTCTACAGCAATACAGGAACAAATTCCCTTTGTGAAATCTCCATAAACCAGCTAAGAGGTTCCCACACGGAGTTGTATAGAAGGGCAAAACTAGCTGTATGGAAGCTGGTAAGAAGATCTGTGGCACTCACTTACCTAGTCCTCACCCTTGGTGCCCTGAAGCACAGTCAGGAGAAAATTCCCACTTCCTGGCTTCTCCCTGGGAAGGAAAATAAAAGACTGAAATATTCATGTAACATGCAGACGTTGTGGGGAGGTACCCAAGGGGCCAGTTTCTATCTTGCCTGAATCTAAAAGGTCAGGTTGGTTGCTGCTGAGAACAAAGGCGACAATTTGGACTAGCACACGCTCTCCGCCATCATCCCTCCCCCCCAACCCCCTCCCCCCGCCCCGCAATCGACCCCTCCCCCCAGATCAGCAAAGGAGCAGGAAGAAATCCCCAGCTGGTGGCTTCTCCCTGAGGAGGGAGAGTTGGAACATGCAGCAATGTTCTAGCTTTTCCCAACGGCTGCCCCAGAGACTGGTTTTTGTTATGCCTATCTCAATGCCCTAATGGAACCCAGAGTACTCTAGATGCCTGGGGGCCACAGAGAACAAAAAAGAACTGGGCACGCTGCTGCTGCTCCTGAGGACCAGGGGTACAACAGGTAGAGCTAACACAGCTCGGAGGAAGGTGGGGAAGTGAAGAGTAGAGCTTGCATCCAAAGTTCTGACTTCAAAACATAGCAGCGAAACTATTGCAAAAAAAAAAAAAAGAAAGAAAAATTATATATAGTCCCAACATAAAAACAGACCTAGGTGGCTCAGCAGTCAAGAATCTGCCTGCCAATGCAGGAGACATCGGTTTGATCCCTGGGTGGGAAAGATCCCCTGGAGCAGGAAATGGCAACCCACTCTAGTATTCTTGCCTGGGAAATCCTCCGGACAGAGGTAACACTGTAAATTCTGGTGGCAATAGTCCATGAGGTCGCAAAAGAGTCAGACATGACTGGCCACGCACGCACAACATAGATCAATGGCACAGAATACAGAGCCCAGAAATGTGAACAAAGCACATGGGCCGGAAGTCACGGAACACACCCTGCGGACTCTGTGCCTTCCTCAGAAATTCCACAGTCCACCTCACTTGAACCAGGTCCCCAGTCCCTGCCTCGAGCCTCTCTGATGATGTCAAAGGAGAAAATAGTTCCTGATGGAGGAGACTGAGTGGAGGAACTAGCTTCTCCAGGCTGCTACCAGTTGGGCTGGGTCAGAAATTAAGTAATGCTTTGAAGCTGCCCTTAAAGGCAAATGTGTCAGAGACAGGCAGAGTTGGTCTCCTAGTCCGAAGTTTAGATACCTCTAAGAAGTTTAGCAATACGTGAACCATGAACTTCCAGATGTTCAAGCTGGTTTTAGAAAAGGCAGAGGAACCAGAGATCAAATTGCCAAAATCCACTGGATCATCGAAAAAGCAAGAGAGTTCCAGAAAAACATCTATTTCTGCTTTATTGACTATGCCAAAGCCTTTGACTGTGTGGATCACAATAAACTGTGGAAAATTCTTCAAGAGATGGGAATACCAGACCACCTGACCTGCCTCTTGAGAAACCTATATGCAGGTCAGGAAGCAACAGTTAGAACTGGACATGAAACAACAGACTGGTTCCAAATAGGAAAAGGAGTACGTCAAGGCTGTATATTGTCACCCTGCTTATTTAACTTATATGCAGAGTACATCATGAGACGCTGGACTGGAAGAAACACAAGCTGGCATCAAGATTGCCAGGAGAAATATCAATAACCTCAGATATGCAGATGACACCACCCTTATGGCAGAAAGTGAAGAGGAACTCAAAAGCCTCTTGATAAAGTGAAAGAGGAGAGTGAAAAAGTTGGCTTAAAGCTCAACATTCAGAAAACCAAGATCATGGCATATGGTCCCATCACTTCATAGGAAATAGATGGGGAAACAGTGGAAACAGTATCAGACTTTATTTTTGGGGGCTCCAAAATCACTGCAGATGGTGACTACAGCCATGAAATTAAAAGACGGTTACTCCTTGGAAGGAAATTTATGACGAACCTAGATAGCATATTCAAAAGCAGAGACATTACTTTGCCAACAAAGGTCTGTCTAGTCAAGGCTATGGTTTTTCCAGTGGTCATGTATGGATGTGAGAGTTGGACTGTGAAGAAAGCTGAGCACCGAAGAATTGATGCTTTTGAACTGTGGTGTTGGAGAAGACTCTTGAGAGTCCCTTGGACTGCAAGGAGATCCAAACAGTCCATTCTAAAGGAGATCAGTCCTGGGTGTTCTTTGGAAGGAATGATGCTAAAGCTGAAATCCCAATACTTTGGCAGCCTCATGCGAAGAGTTGACTCATTGGAAAAGACTCTGATGCTGGGAGGGATTGGGGGCAGGAGGAGAAAGGGACGACAGAGGATGAGATGGCTGGATGGTATCAGCGACTCGATGGACATGAGTTTGGGTGAACTCCGGAAGTTGGTGATAGACAGGGAGGCTTGGCGTGCTGCAATTCATGGGGTCGCAAAGAGTCGGACACGACTGAGCAACTGAACTGAACTGAAGATGTTTAGATACCTCTAAGTCCATGGGGGTCACAAAGAGTTGGACACGACTGAAGCGACTGAGCAGGCACTCAAGCTCCTGGAATAAACAGCTGGACTCAAGAACAGCAGAAAGGTTGGTTGAGTTGCTGCAGCTTTGACCGTGACAGGCTAGTGTTAGGAGCCCTACCTAAGTCATTTGGGTTCCTTTGGAAAGGGCTAGAGCTATGCATCCCACGCATGCACAATTCACTCATTCTGGCTTCCAATGTCCTGCGCCTGCTGGGTGTTCGAGCCAATGTGGTTTTGCATAGGGGCTGGCCTCTGTGGCCAGGAACTACTGCCCTGTGGCTCTGAGTGGGAAGGGGGTTGGGACACAGAGTACAGCAGCCTTGGGGTTGTATGCCAGGTGATGTGAGCTAAACTCTATACAGAAGTCCCTGAAGCAGTGGTGGAGGAGGTGGGGGCGGCGGTGGTGGAGGGGGGATCCGTACACTCTGGTTCCCAGGTGTCTCTCATCCCAAGACTCAACTGCCCTATTTTTAAGTGTGAAGTTTTAAACAGCAGTGAAAACGCTTCCCAATGGGGAAAGGATAGTTTCTTTAAAAAATAGTGTTGGGTAAACTACCTATCTGCGTGTGCAAGAAGACATACATGTAAGACCTGAAACCATAAAACTCTTAGAAGGAAACATAATGGAAAAAAACTTTATAAATTGAGCTTAGAAATGAATTTTTCAACATGATGCAAAAATCATAGGCAACAAAAGCAAAAATAGACAAATAGGACTACCTCAACTAAAAACTAAAAAGCTTCTACACAGCAAAGGAAATAAGAGTGAAAAGTCAATCTACAGAATGAAAGAAAGTAATTGCAAATCGTATATTTTATAAGGAGTTAATTTCCAAAGAGTATATATTCATAAAACTTATAAGCATAAATAAATAAATGGATTAAAAAATGAGCAAATGACTTGATTTGACATTTCACCAAAGAAGACATACAAATGGCAAACAAGTATAAAAAAAGATGCTTAACATCACTAATCATCAGGGAAATCAAAGCGAAGACATATTACCTCACAAATGTTAGAATGACTGTTAGCAAAAAAAAAAAAGGAAATAGTAAGCGTTGGTGATGATGTGGTGAAATTGGAACTCCTGTGCACTGTTAGTAGGAATGAAAAATGATGCATCTGCTATGGAAAATAGTGTAATACAGTTTCCTCAAAAATAGGACTACTATATGAGCTTGTCATCCCATTTTTAGGTATTTATCCAAACATACTGAAAACAGAATCCTGAAATGATATTTGTACTCCTATATTCATTATTATTATTCACAAGTCAAGAGGTGGAAACAACATAAATGTCCATCAACAGATAAATAAAGCAAATGTAATTTTCATTTATTCAGCCCTAAAAAAGAAGGAACTCTTGACATATGCTACCACATGAATGAACCTTGAAGAAATGCTAAGCAAAATAGGCCAGTCACAGAAAAACAAATACTGCATGATTCCACTTATATGAGATATCTAAAGTAGTCACACTCATAGCATAAGAAAGTAGAATGGTAGTTGCCAGGGGCCCTAAGGAGGGCGAAATTAAAGTTGCTGGTCAATAGACATAGAACTTCAGACATGAAAGATGAAAAAGTTTTAGAGCTCTACTGTATAATAATTTGCATAAAGTTAACAATGCTGTACTATACACATGCAAATTTGTTGAGAGTCAACTTCATGTTATTTTTTTACTACAATAAAATATACATATATGAATATATATATCACATTTATTTTTAGAAAATGTATAAACTAAAATAGTATTCAAATAAATATTAATTATTCACCTAAAATCAGAAATTTTACAGAATAATTTACCTGGTCATGCCATTATAAAGCCAAAAATTTTAAATAAAAGCTTAAAAACAAAAAAAAACTTTAAGTTATACTATTCTGGATAAATATAGCTGTAAAAGGATAAAGAAAACACAACTTAAAACTAAGGCATATTTAATAATGAAAGAAAATCATATGTATTTCTTAGGTCATATATGGGAAAATCTTCAGTATTCAGCAAATACAATCTTTGCTATTCAGCAAATGCCTACCATTCAACTTCTCATATTACAGGAAGTTATGAGGACAATGAAGTCTAGTTAAGACAATAAGGACAGAAATTTGTTTTTCAAAAGTTGTAAAAACAATAATATAAAGGTTTAACCTTAAATGTTGTAAAAAATATGTAAATCAAACATATCTAATAATAATGATACAAAATAGCATTTTAAATAACCAAGATATAACAACAGATATGGGATTTTTCTTAATTTGCAAATAATTACTATAAATCACACTTGTTCTCTGATCTTCAGAGCCTGTTTAGTACATCACAGAAGAGTTTTGGGGCAGCTAGGCCCAGAGGTGAGTAGAAGAAAACCAGAATATGAAAATCCTTTGGGAATTCCCAGAAATGTTCAGGAAGGACTAGGAAGAATCATGGTTGTGAATAAATTGAAATATGGAGCCAAGGTGATTTGAGAATTTGTTCTTTGGTGACTTTGTAAACACTGATTGATTTGGTTGATAACACTGAAATTAATCTGAGCATGGGAACATGTCTCATTCAAGATGAAATTCTGAAAATTAAATGCAATTTTTTATAATGTAAAGGATATTTCAGTATGATTCTCTCTATATTTTTCTATCAGTATATCTCTAAGTCATTAATTTTTTAATTTATATATAGGAAGAATCTGAAATCAGGTTTGATCAACATTAATATTGGTAATTTCTGGCTCATGGAATTCTGTGTGAATTTTGCATATTTCTATTCATTGGTTTTTTCCATTGTGTGAAATTTTTATAATTATAATGCATCATTTTTATCAAAACAATAGTTCTTATGGTACAAATGATGATATTTGGAACACATGTGTTTGTCTTCTTTCCCTCTCAAGACTTCATTGTAATGAGAGTCTACAAAGCTGAAAAGTAATACATTCATAACAGAGAAGAAATCATGTCAGAGACATCAACAGGTCAAGATCTACAGTATAAGAGAGTTCAACAAATTACTAGAAAATGGATTGTAGTTGAAGTGGTTGACAAGGCAGTTGAAGTACTTGCAGTCCAGAATAAATACACGGGGGAGGTTCAAAGTTGAGAATGGAGCACCATGGAGTCAGCAGATAAGAGGAGATGTGAGGGGAAAATATTAAATAAAAGAATTTGTTACAGTTCTGCAAACAAAACTGTCATGGTAGTCAGGACTCTGCCCATTTCCCATAAACCACATTTCAAAATGAAGGACTGTCAACCCAGTGTTTTCTGTCTGAATGAAATCAGAGGGCTTTATGAAAAAGGAAAGAAAGATGAAGGTGAGAGAATGAGAGAGAGGAAGGAAGGACAGAGGGAAGGAGAGAAGAAAAGAAGGGAGGGAGGGAAGGAAGAGTCACCCTGGGATAGCTAAGACTTGAGGTTGAGACACCAGAATAAAGCTGTGATTCCAGCAGTGGAGGCCAACTACCTATCCCCACACCCTACTGATAAGCCTTCTTATCCATAACCCTGTCTACATACAAAACACTTTGAGCAAACTTTCCCATTTTGGAGAAAAGGCTATTGTTAAAACTGATCTCCATGTACAGCAATAGAAAAAAAACACAGGCTAGCTACTGAGAAGATTTAAACAAGTCCTTTATTCTTAAATATGGACATTTGTGAACCAAAAGAATATATGAGAAAAGGCAGTAGCACAGAGGAATAATATAAAGTTAAAAATAAACATAACAATAAATCCCAGAGGAAATATAATTTATATAGTTTAAGGGGAAAATGTAATATGTCCTAAAAGAGACAGCACTGATAAAATATAAGCACAGTGAGGAAAAAGACCTTTTGGAAATCAGTTTTTAAAAAATCAAAGACCTGGGAGATAAGCTTTTTGCTTTGTTTTGTTTTAATCTCTCATATCAGAGCAAAGAAGATAAAAAATGAACTACGAAAAATACAGGTAAGAGATATAAAGGATCATTCAGGAAGTTCAATAACCCACTGACAGTCATTTCAACATGAAAACATGGATGAAAATGAAAGGGAGCCAAATAATATTGACAACAGTGACAAGAGCAAATTCAAAACTGCTAAAGAAAAATATTATTATTTAGAATGAATGTGTCCAGGGAGTGAAGTACTAGACCTCTCCTCAGATTTTCAAAATTAAAGATAAGACAATGAAACTTTACAGAGAAAGGAGGGAAAAACAGTACCTATAAAGGTCTAAAAATCACTTAAACTAAATGCTTGAAGATATTGGAGCAATGGCTCCAAGGACTGAGGGAAATATGTTTGAATTCTAGAATCTTATATTCAGTCGTTCAAGAAAAAAGAGCAAAGTAAGATATTTTCAACATGTAAGGTTCGGATCACAATAAACTGTGGAAAATTCTTCAAGAGATGGGAATACCAGACCACCAGACCTGCCTCTTGGGAAACCTATATGCAGGTCAGGAAGCAACAGTTAGAACTGGACATGGAACAGACCGGTTCCAAATAGGAAAAGGAGTACGTCAAGGCTGTATATTGTCACCCTGCTTATTTAACTTATATGCAGAGTACATCATGAGAAATGCTGGTGTGGAAGAAGCACAAGCTGGAATCAAGATTGCCAGGAGAAATATCAATAACCTCAGATATGCAGATGACACCACCCTTATGGCAGAAAGTGAAGAGGAACTAAAAAGCCTCTTGATGAAAGTGAAAGAGGAGAGTGAAAAAGTTGGCTTAAAGCTCTACATTCAGAAAACGAAGATCATGGCATCTGGTCCCATCACTTCATGGGAAATAGATGGGGAAACAGTGGAAACAGTGTCAGACTTTATTTTTCTGGGCTCCAAAATCACTGCAGATAGTGACTGCAGCCATGAAATTAAAAGACGCTTACTCCTTGGAAGAAAAGTTATGACCAACCTAGATAGCATATTGAAAAGCAGAGACATTACTTCGCCAACAAAAGTCCGTCTAGTCAAGGCTATGGTTTTTCCAGTGGTCGTGTATGGATGTGAAAGTTGGACTGTGAAGAAGGCTGAGCACCAAAGAACTGATGCTTTTGAACTGTGGTGTTGGAGAAGACTCTTGAGAGTCCCTTGGACTGCAAGGAGATACAAATAGTCCATTATGAAGGAGATCAGCCCTGGGATTTCTTTGGAGGGAATGATGCTGAAGCTGAAACTCCAGTACTTTGGCCACCTCATGCGAAGAGTTGACTCATTGGAAAAGACTCTGATGCTGGGAGGGATTGGGGGCAGGAGGAGAAGGGGCCGACAGAGGATGAGATGGCTGGATGGCATCACTGACTTGATGGACGTGAGTCTCAGTGAACTCCGGGAGTTGGTGATGGACAGGGAGACCTGGTGTGCTGCGATTCATGGGGTCACAAAGAGTGGGACATGACTGAGTGACTGAACTGAACTGAAGGTTCAGAAATTTAAGCATCCACAATTCTTACTTGTGTTTATTTGAGGATATCCTCTAGGAAAATTAAGGATTAACCAATATACAGGAAGACATAGCTGCAATACTGTAAGTATGTATTCTTTCTAATTAGAAAGCCTAGAGATTAAAAGACCCAAGGAAAGGAAAGAGGATTTCATACAATGGAAAGCATGATTGAATTGGATAAACTTGACTAAATGGTTTAATATTAAGTAATTAATATTACTAATATACAACTGACCTACCTGAATATAAGCTAGGTTCAGAATATGCCTGAACCCGTCCACCCCACAAATTGGAAGCTCTCAGACGTGCCTTTCACTTGAAATGTATTACACTTTAGGATGTAATCGGTGTTGCTGCAGCATCCCAGGGTCAGAGTTTGGAAGAAACCCTACATCTTCACGAAACTCAGTATAGAACTGGTAGTATAGAAAAGTTGGAAAGATTCATAGAGATATTTGATGTCTTGAAGGCTTTTATCTGTAGTTATGTGTGGTATGAATCCATAATAAACCAAGCACCTTTCTTTAAAGGGTATCTTTCTTATAAAAGAAACCACCAGTAGAGGGGAGAGGGTGACTACACGCCTTTCTCAAGAGGTTTCAACATCAGCAAGGAGACCAGAAGGGAGGACCATGAGATTAATTCTTCCTAAATACCCATTAAATATCTTCTGGAAACAAACCAAAAAATCACTAACATTTGGGGTAAGGTAGAATCGAGTTAGAGCTATTAGTGGAGCAGGATTCCTGACAAATGAGCCATCAACTTTTAGATTATCAATATTAACATATCTTAAATCATTCCCACAAGCTCATGGAAATAGGCAACATTCATTTTACACTACGGAATTTATTAAAGATTATATTGCAGAAGTAATTAAAAGGGAAAAACATATTTTTCCTTCTCAGATGATGGCAAAGAAATCATTTGATAAAAATTAAACACCTTTTTCTAAAACTATTAGAAAGCAAAGAAAGGATACTTAGGAACATATATCATAAAACCATTCCTAACATAATACTTGATGAAACACTAGAGTCATTGCCACTGACATCAAAAGCAAGATAATGATGTGAACTATTTCCATTATTAGTTAACATTTTCCTGGAAGTTCTACCCAAATTTAATAAAATGTTGAAAAGAAAGGAGTAGAAATATTATCATTTTTTGAAGAATATAAGATTATGTGCCAAGAAACTGCAAGAAAATAGACTGAAAATTCTTAGAATCATTGAGAGTTGAGTAAGTGAAAATATTTTAAAATTAACAGATATCTACATTTTTATACAAAACTTTGATAACCAGTTAGGAAATACAAAGGAAAAAGTTTTGAATTACAATAGCTGTTAAAAATATTTAGAAATACAACACAGAAGAAATATATGACCTTCATGTAGAAGGTTACAAAACTTTATAGAGATATGTAAGACAACTTTACATTTAAATTCAGAATATAATTATTCCATATTCTTAGTGGGAAGACCAAATATTTCAAAGAATTCAAATGGACTCTTTTAAGGAACTTTATTTTTTTTATTTTTAATTGGTGGATAATTGATTTACAATGTTGTGTTGGTTTCTGCCATACAACAATGTGAATCAGTCATAAGCAAACAGATATCCCCTCCCTCCTGAGCCTCCCTCCCACCCCTCCCCAACCCATCCCCTAGGTTGTCACAGAGCAGCAGGCTGAGCTCTCTGTGTTACATAGCAACTTGCCACTAGCTGTCTATTTTGTATGTGGTAAAGTATATATTTCAATGCTACTCTCTCAATTCGTTCCACCCTCTCCTTCTCCCACTGTGTCTGCAAGTCCATTCTCTATGCATGCGCCTCAACCCAGCAACCCCACTACTGAATGTACACCCTGAGAAAACCAGAATTCAAAAAAACAAAAAAATCACATGTACCTCAATGTTCATTACAGCATGATTTACAATAGCTAGCTCATGGAAGCAACCTAGTTGTCCATCAACAGATGAATGGATAAAGAAGTCACAGTACATATATACAATGGAATATTACTTACCCATAAATAGGAACAAATTTGAATCAGTTCTAGAGAGGTAGATGAACCTAAAGCCTGTTATACAGAGTGAAGTAAGTCAGAAAGAGAAAAACAAATGTCATATATTAACACATATATATATATGGAATCTAGGAAAATGCTACTGAAAATGAATTTTTTTAACATGACCGTATTTTTCATTTTCTCTATGAATAGGTGAAACTCTTATAATTAAAAAAAAAGGGTAGTAAGTATACTGAAGGAAAAAAAAAGGCAGAATGAGATAAAGCTGGGATTCATTATATGCTTTGCTGAAAAAATGATGAACAGAAGCAGTGATGTAGGAAGATCACCACATATACACCCTTAGAAGATACATCTAAGGGTGTATGTGTGGTGAATCCAAGGGGGAAGAGACCAAAGTGTGAAACATTGGCAAGATTACAGCTGTGGCAAGAACTAAGAAAGAAAAGGAGAGGGAAAGTGAGAAGCATAAATATCTTTGAGAAAGAATTGATAGGATTTTATGAGAATAAAATAGAGAGACTAAAAGGGAGCATGATCTACGATGACCCCAAGGATTTCTTCTCCCTTATGAACTGGAGTGTGGATGATAGATAATCGAAGTACAAAACCAGGAAGAAAAACAGATCATGAGTTCCAGTTCAGATATAGTGTTTCAGAAGTATTAGAGCATTCTTAACAAGTTCAGGGTATTAAATATACTGTTTATGTAGATGTGTAAGTTAGCTACGATGATAGCTGAACTTAAAATACAAATTGCATGCAGCAAGTAAAAAAGCCTTCAAAGAAAGAAGGCAATAGACAAGATAGTGGCTAGATGATAGTGACAATGAGAAATAGACAGTTGTATGCTCAAATATTATACATTTCAAAAGGAGGAAGGAATTGTAGTCTGTAAGACAAATATGGGGGCAATGCTAATTTAACACAACAATTCTGTTATTTCAAAAGATATTACAGCATTTTCTATAAAATAAACTTAATAGAAAATACATTATGATTCTGGTTTTAAAATGTAGTCTCTATATAACCTGAACAATTGAAAGTCTCAAAGTCAGTCTGTTTTATAATTCTATTACATTAGAAGCTGCTCAAGGGATAAAGATAATTCTATTTTGATTCCTTATGAAATCAAAATATAACTAGGAAGTCAAGTTATATTCTATAGTGCAGTATTATGCTTCCCTCTGAATCATAATGGAAAAAATCTGGCAATGCAAAGTCCCATGTAGTTATAAAGTCTTTGAATCATCACAGCAGATACACACAAAGTTATTTAGCACAGGTGCTTCTGAAGTTGAGACACGTTTGGGGAGTTCAAAGTACCTGTGGTTCTCACACTCGTACTTCTCCTGGTGTGATTCTGGGCTAATGTTAGTACACAGAGATATAACATTAATTGTGTCATATTTCTGGGTGACTCATTAGCTGCTAGGAATTTGTTATAGAGAGCCAAAACTTTCCAAAATGTCTATATTTATTCTGTAGTTTCTGCAGTTATATTTCTTCACTTAAAAAAAATTTCAGAGAATATGGAAATCATGTGAGTGGATTAAAGTCTTATGTAACACATATTATTTTGATTTACCCCAACAATGAAAGTAGAAACTCCCCCATCTGTGTTCCTAAAACATACATGTGTCTTTGCAATTTATTGTTGCTGTTCAGTCTAAGTTGTGTCTGACTCTTTACCACCCCATGGACTGCAGCATGCCAGGCTCCCATATCCTTCACTATTTCCCGGAGTTTGTTCAAATTTTGCACATTGGATTGGTGATGTTATCTAACCATTGCCATTTTCTTGTATCTTTGCACTTAGATGATACTATATTTATGTCCACATCTAAATTTTTTACTACTGAAAGACCTTTGGCACGGTTACCATGTTTTATTCATTTTTATATTATTATTTACAAAAACACTGTCTTGCTATCAGAAGCATTTATTAAATGTTTCTTAGTGGATGAATTAATCAAGTTGATCATTTTAAAGCTGCATTCTTATGAAGCAATTCAGCAAGAACCCCTAAGATAAACTACATTAATTATTCAGCTTACTGAAACACGGTGTCTGCTTAAGGAGTCTTCTGGTTACCTCATCATTCTAATTTCCAAATATTATTTGGTTTGAATTCCAGTTTATAAATTCTTTATCCTGTTTTCTTGCCTTCAACTCTTCAAGCAAGAGCAATATGTTAAGATATTCAATTATTTTATAGCTACTAATTTTGTAGACTCTCAGAATTCACTATCGGGCCATCATTCTTAGTTGCAAAGGATGTGAGATAAAGATACAAATTCTGAAGGAGAGATCTGAGTGATTCTATGCTATGTGAGTCATGGGGTCAATGATATCAGATTTTTTAGCTCAGTTTTCTCTTAAAACTGGGCAATTCTCCTCCTCCAGTATGTTGTCAAGACAACGGAAAAAAAATACCATTCATATATGTATATGACTATCATATATATGTGTGTATATATATATATATATAATGAACTTATATAGTACTGAATGAATTTTCTTAGTATTTGTTATCACTCTGAATAAACTTGACTCTCTGTATGCACAAAATGGAGTACTTAATGTTGAAATTCAGTTCAATAAACATTCATTTAGTGTCCATATGGGAAGGTCTATGCTGGGCGTTATGATATGCAAAGATACAAGACCTGCTGGAACTTAAAGTTTATTGGGGAAATCAGGCATGTGAATAACAATTAAAACTAATAAGTATAACATAAAATGTTCTATCTTTGTGACTATAGATGCGTTGTTTAACATCTATGATCCTCAGTTTACTTATTTGCAAGATAATGGAAGTAGAGGAACCCATTTCAGATTATTTTTATGAGAATAAAATAAGATAACGTATATAAAGTTCTTAGTGCATGACCTATTAAAGTCATTCAGCAATGATATCTATTACTAGTAAGATCATAGAAATCAGGTACTACATTGGGCTTTCCACTTATTAGCAATGAGGTTTCATAAACTCTGAGGCTGTTTTCTGACCTGTAACCTGCAAATTATATTTTATAGAGCTGAAGAAGTGAAGTGAAAGTCACTCAGTTGTGTTCTACTCTTAGCCACCCCATGGACTATACAATTCATGGAATTCTCCAGATCAGAATACTAGAATGGGTAGCCTTTCCCTTCTTCCAGGGGTCTTCCAAACACAGGGATCAAACCCAGGTCTCCAGCATTGCGGGTGGATTCTTTACCAACTGAGCCACCATGGAAGCCCAAGAATACTGGAGTGGGTAGCCTATCCCTTCTCTATGAGATCTTCCCAACCCAGGGATCAAACCAAGGTCTCTTGCATTGTAGGAGGATTCTTTATCAGCTGAGCTACCAGGAAAACCCTATTTATAGAGCTGAATGAAGGTTAAATAAGATAAGGTGTGCGGGGGGGGAAAAAAAAGCCTGATATATAGCAAACATTGATGAAAAGAAAGAAGGAAAGAAAGGTGGGGGGAGGGGCAGAAGAGGGAAAATAGGGGCTTTCCTAGTGGTCCAGTGGTTAAGACTCCATGCTTCCAACCCATGAGGCACAGGTTTGATCCTTGATCAGGGAACTAAAATCCACACATGCCACATGGCCAAAAAAAAAAAGAAAAATAATAAAAGTGCTAAAGTTGTATCAGTTTTCTATGATTGTATAACAAGTCACTCCAAAAACTTAGTGGCTTAAAACACCTATTATTTCACAGTTTTGGTCAGGAAGCTAAGTACAGTGTACCTGGGTTCTCTCACAAGAGAGGACATTTGCAAGAGAACAATTACAGAGTTGGCTTGGTCTGCCGTCTTTACAAGGCCAACTGTGGAAGGATCCACTTCCAAGCTCACTCACATGCTGGTTGGCAAGACTTCGTTCTTCACTAGATATTGGACTGAAAACGTCAGTTTGTTGCTGGTTGTTGGCAGTCAGCCGCCCTGAGTTGTTTGCCAAGCAGGCTTCTCCATAGGACTGCTCACAACATGACAACTTGCTTCACCAGAAGAAAGAGCCAGAGAAAAAGCAAGAGAGAGAACAAGATGGAAGTCACAGACTTTTTTAACCTGATCCCAGAGGTGGTTATCTCCTCACTTTTGCTGTATTCTATATAAATATTTGAAGCAAGTTATTAAATCTGGGCTTTACACAAAGAGAAGAAATTACAGAAGGGTTGAATGTCAGAAGTCAGGGATCATTGAGGGGGTCATTTTAAACGTTGCTTAGCAGAGGGGTTCACATAGTGGTTAGGTGCATAGACTCTAGAGCCATACTGACTGCATTCAAGTCCTGCCTCAATGACTTAATAACTTCTCATTCAGAACAAGTTATTTAACCTCTTTATTCCTCTGTAAAGGGTGGAAGAAAATAAGTCCTACATTAGGAGTAAATAAGTTAATACGTGTAAAGTTTTTAAACAGAACCAAAACAAAGTAAGAGGCTTCCTAGATAGCTTAGTGGGAAGGAATCCACCTGCCAACCCACTCCAGTACCCTTACCTGGAATATTCCATGGATAGAGGACCCTGGAGGACCACCGTCCATAGGGTCACAAAGAGTTGGACACCACTGAGCACGCACGCAATGCAAAAAAGTACAAAGTAAATACTCAGTAATATATGCTTTTGCTGTTGTCATGTCATGTCATGGTTACAACTGCAAAAAAAAAAGGAGGCAAAGTACCAAGTCACAGAATGATGGAAAATAAAGGAGCAGAATTGCTCAATTGAGTCTATTTTTGTAACACATCTCACCAAGGCATCATGGGAAGATGGCGTCAGAAACAAGGCCTGCAAACTGGGAAGTGCACTATGTTTTGTTGTAACAGGAAGTCACATAGGGGCAGGGAGGCAAAACTTCCCCACTGCCTCGTAATGGAATAAGCCATACCACCATAGGCAAAGAGGTTTCCTGGTAATTACTCTGAGGCAAGTCCACAATTTAATTAAATAGATCGAATCAGAATATTGCACCCTTCCAGGCTTCCCAGGGGGCGCTAGTGGTAAAGAACCCACCTACCAATCCAGGAGCCGCAGGAGAGGTGGTAGGGAAGATGCCTGGATCAGGTAGATCCCCTGAATGAGGGCATGACAACCCACTCCAGTATTCTTGCCTGGAGAACCCCATGGACAGAGGAGCCTGGCGGGCTACAGTCCATCAGGTTGCAAAGAGTCAGACACAACTGAAGTGACTTAGCACGCATGCAACCCCCTTCCTCAGAAAAGAAAATCTAGAAATATGGGAGAAGCTGTTGCAGTTTTTATAAATGGTAAAAGTTGTTAATTCTGCAGTGAATTTTATACATGTTTTTATCACAGCAGAGAAATCGTGTTATTTCCAGCTTCTCTTTTTATTGCTAGTAAGCCTCACAGAATTACAACTAGTGAAATATTCCCCATTTCTCTTGGGTGGTAATGAATTTCCCAGTGGAAAAGGAGTTGTTTCTTGTTCTCAATACATTAAAAACTTAAATATATGGCTATGCTGTAGCATAATATTTTTTAAATTGTCCAATCAAGATGGTGTTTTATATGCTGAAAATAATCCAGATATAGTTCTTTCCTATGCTAACAGATAATTATATAGGTAAAGAGGACTCTTCCCAGGAAATAGTCTAAAGCTCTCATTTTAAAGATGAGCTGAGACCAGAGGGCTATGAAAAATGCCCAAACTACACAATTTGGAACCCTAGTGCTTGTGCTTGTAACAATAACATCCAGTCTGGGTCAGGCCCTCTTCCAGATCCTTCCCATGTCTATCTCACCTAAATTTTACTCCAACTTATTTATCTTCTTTACAGGTTGAGCAAGTGAGGCTGGGAAACACAACTGTCCAGAGCTTTAGTCCCCTTCTCCTGTCTCCCTGAGGCACTCCAGTTCAAGATAATGCTAGTTCCCCGAACTCTAATGCTGGAAGAATTGCTAACAAAAAAAGTTTTCATGGTCCAATAGCAGTTTTGGCTGCAAGCATAACAAGTGAGTCTTAGCTTAACACTGAGGAGAGAAGAGAATGAATAGTTCTTGACCACCTGTGCCATCTCATCTCATTTTCTCCTCATAGCAAACTAAGATATATAGGTCTTTTAAAAATGTAGCTCAGAAAAAGTTAAAAAAATTTTTTTACTCAAACTGACACAAGTTAAATTGAAACTCATGCCTAATTCACTGTAGATTACAGTTTTTATATTTTCTCAGTACAACTGCATTTTTGAGGTAAAATTCTGGGCAGAGTTCGCAGCATAGATGGGAGAGGATATCATTGCATATTACAGTAGACGAACAGCCTTTGGTTTAGTAATCCCTTTATTGGGAATATTAGCAAGAGCAGGTTAGTAATGGATTATACTCCACCTAATTGGCTAACAAGTGGATACATTTTGATATATCATGATTATTGGTGGGTGATTATACCTGAGCAGTCATATAAAAGGAAGAGAAAGCCTGTGCTGTAACTTAGCACTGAAATAAAGGCTCCCTGAATTCCAATCTGTAAGCAAAGGCAGATACAACTAATCTCTTAGGACAGCCTCTGGTGTAGGCAGACAATCTGGCACTGATGCAAACACCCCCATACATCCCACACTTGTGTGCTGAGTCAAAATGCTATGGGAATATAAATTCCTACCCAGCAGACTCCGGGGCCCCGTGCTTGCTTTCAGAGATCATTTTATAAGGTACTGTCCCAATTCTCCATTTCTACACTAATGGGCAGATTGCCTTACAAGTACAAATCATTATCAAAATAGACCAGGGATTTGACAGTACCTTTCATCAGCAATTTCAAATGCACTAGTTGGATGCTAGTAAAATGAATCAACCTTTTCCTAAAAGCAGGTGAGCTGAGATACAAATTGGCTTCTGGAAAAGGCAAGTGTAAATGAGGCCAACCGTCCTCTGAACTGAAAAGGGAAAAAAGGGGTATTTTAATGTAGAAAGGTGTTACTTTTCTCCATTCCCCAAAGCAGTTCTTGAAATTCATATTTCCTTTTTTTAATCCTCTTTCAGCTTTCTTGCTTATTTAAAAAATGCCAGAATATGAGTGTTAGATTTAAATACCTCCTTAAAAAGTTATATAAGTAATTGCATTACAGGAATGTCCAATTGAGACTTTGCAAGTAAAGTAAAACAAAACAAAACAAGTAACATTTCTGAGTCCCATAATATGCCAGGTGCTGTGCTATGAAGTTCACATATGAGCCTGAGTGTAAAATGGAACATTTACTGTTGTCTGAGCATTTTGGCTGAAATTATATACTAACAGACAATGGGAGATAAGTCCCTCTGGGTTCTGAAGGCAGCAATAAAGGAGGCATGTTATATAGTGGGCACACCAGTCCTTCAACCTTCGATTTATCTCTCCATCCAAATCTTGTAAGGTAAGATGAGGAACTGCTAGCCTAGCTGGGAGCGTGTCCACTTCTTCCTAGTGGGAGAGAGGAGGTAGGTGGTTTTCTCATGCCTACCAGCCAAGAGGCCCAGAGCAACACTCACAGACATCTAAAACACCTGGAAAAAGAGAAGATGGACATCTCCCTCCAAGGCTGGATGCTCGATGACCTAGCAAAACCCACAGGCCCAGCTCAGTGCTGTCATGAGAGTACAGTGTGGGCGTAAATGCCCGAGGATCTTGACATGTGTCCTCTAGAGTTCTGTCCTCAATCAAGATCAGTATCTGCTTCAGAAAATTCTGATGGTGGGAGCATGACTAGAGATGCTTTAGAGCATAAGACAAGAGGGTAGCAATAGAATGACTTCACATGTCTGCATTTGTCATGGAAGAAATGAAGGAGTCTTTTGGGTCCAGTTGGATTGCACAGAAGATAACCAGCTTAAGCCATGCTACTGAGACTCCTCAAGACAAAAGTGTACTATAGGTATCTTGGGGTGAACTGCAATACAACTGGTAGACTGGTTAGTGAATGCGACAGGCCAGGTATTGAATGCATCATTTATATTAGCAGCTGCCCAGTGCGGAAGTCTCGGGTGGGTATTTAATCACTCACACATTTGTGCCTTACACAAACAGAAGCATTTAATAATTTGCCAAGACAGAGGGAATGACAAGTAATGTAAGCCAAGATAGAACTTCAGACAGGACAAGATAAGTAAAAATAACTTTGACCATTTTCCTCCTCTTCTTCTTAACCCTGGAGGAGTTGGAGGATGAAAAGTGGGGGAGTTAGAGAATAAAAGAAATATTGAGGAATACTAAAAGGAGAAACCATGCTATCTCCCCAGAATAGATGGAATGAAATTGAGACCAAAGTTTAGAATTTAGATTGAAGTCTATATGAAACTTTTTTAATTGCCTGAAATTTAATCTTTATTATCAAAGTGGAATTAAGATGAGCTCTAGCTGTAATGTCTTGCCTAAATATTATTGAACTAAGGGAAGTACAACAGAGCATGTTTGAAGACTGTAGAAAAATAAAATACTTTCCTGATTGAGCCAAACCACATTCAGCCTAATCAATAAATCAGTCATATGGTGTTACCTTATATTGACTTCACAACATCCCTGTTACATAAGGTTGAAAGCAATAGAGCAATTCATCCAAGGTTACATGCTTTGTCAATAATTTCTTGAGGGTTCACACCAAGGTCCTTCTTATCCCCAATTCTCTTCTTTTCCAATTATACAATGGAATCCATAAAAAGAGAGAGATGAAATAAAACCTGGAATATCTAGAATTTAGACCTATGTGAGCAAGTGGCTTTGAGAGGTATTTGGAGAAGTAAGCAAGGAAAATCATAAGAAGTTCATTAGTGAAAGTCACTCAGTTGTGTCTGACTCTTTCATACATCATATAATAAGACTTTTTTTCTGTCCTTATCTTACTCTTTCAATTCCCTGATGGCTTGAGGGGTAAAGAATCTGCCTGCAATGCACGAGACACAGGAGATGCGGGTCTGATCCCTGGGTCAGGAAGACCTGCTGGAGGAGGAAATGGCAACTCATTCCAGTATTCTTGCCTGGAAAATTCCATGTACAGAGGAGCCTGGTGGACTCCAGTCCATGGGGTCTCAAAGAGTCAGACACAACTGAGCACATGGCATACATGTAAACTAGGTATGGGACAGGAAGAGAGGAGGGTCAGATGTGGCAGAAGGGGAGGGGATATTCCAAGAAGAGCAAACAGCAAGAGCTCACAAGACTTGTGGGTCTCCCTCTTCACTTGTTCTTTCTTCCTAACTGAAATACCATCCCCATTGTGCCTTCACCCATCACATCCATAACTTATATTTGCAGTGAAGTTTTTCTGACCTTCCCAATCAGGGTTAGGACTTGGCTCTCTGATTTCACAGTTCATAGTACTTTAAACCACATTGTTATTCTTTAATTTTAAGTCCTCTTCTCCATAATTTTATATCTTCTCTGAAGATAGGATCTGTCTTCAGATCCTGTTTAAGCAGTAGTGAATATGTGTTCTATTCACCCTTGAATATCCTGTAGCAGCAGAGTATCTGACACATTGTTGTTGTTGACTATGAGAATGAATGGGTAGGGAGGGGGTAGGAGGAAGGGTGAAGACATGAATTTTAAATTACTGAGGCAATTAAATTCATCTGTGAAAAGCAAAATCTTTTAGAATTCAAAACCAATGAATTCAGATGTTATTCCAGGAAAATTAGGCATATGTTTCATTCATTGGTTGGTAGACTATAAAGTTTTAGAATCACAGTATAATGCAGCATCTATCTGCCCATGTTCTAAAGCTTGGATGATGTGATCTCCTCTGTTAAGGTTCATTTGAATTAAAAATGCTCTGCATGTAAGTGAATTAATATAATATCCAATTACATGCTGTGGTAGTCAAAATCATGTCTCTCCCAAAAGATGCTCATGTCTTCATCTCTGAGTTCCGTGAATATGTCATGCTGCTGCTGTTGCTGCTGCTAAGTCGCTTCAGTCATGTCTGACTCTGTGCAACCCCAGAGACGGCAGCCCCCATCCCTGGGATTCTCCAGGCAAGAACACTGGAGTGGGTTGCCATTTCCTTCTCCAATGCATAAAAGTGAAAAGTGAAAGTGAAGTCACACAGTCGTGTCCAACTCCTAGTGACCCCATGACTGCAGCCCACCAGGCTCCTCCGTCCATGGGATTTTCCAGGCAAGAGTACTGGAGTGGGTTGCCATTGCCTTCTCCGATATGTCATGCTATATAAAAAGAAAGGATTAAATTGGCAGATGAAATTGCCTAAAATCTAACCATCCCAGCACAAACTGGATGTCCAGACAAAAGCATGCTGACCCATTTCTTTTTCTTCTGTGCAATATCTCATTGATGGCATCTTAAGCCCTCTATGATCTTTCTTATTGTTGTTACAGCCCTCTGAGAACATTTGCTCTCACTTGAGACAGTAACCTATAATATCCTGTCATGGTTCAGGTTGCTTTGCGGTCCTGTTGGGAAACCTTATTCATCATTTAGGTTCCACAAAGCACCATCTTTCCAGTTGGGTGGAATAAAAAGGTTGGCAGGAAACTACCTGAGTAGAAACACTGTGTCCCTTTCCTGTCTCTCACTTCCCATTCATGCCCACTCTTTTCTCCCATAAGCATCTCGAATGTGTGAGTTACAACTCTCTCTCACCACCTCTTTCCAACAATGCAAAATGTATCACATTTAAAACCTTAGCATCTTCTATAACCAAGTGCCCACAGTCATTCTACATGCAGTAGATGGTGAATCCTCAGAGAGTATATATTCTAGAGTTTGTGGGAATAGAACAATTTTGTGACAGTGAAATATCTGAGCATTTTCCCCAACACACTTCTGACCTTTACACTGAGACAGACATTTCGGTGGTAATGAAATCCTTAGTCTCTATTGACAGGAAAAGCATTTACAAATGACAATTTTTATCACATAGTAAATTGTCCCAAATGCAGCTAAAGCTAATAGTACTTTTGCCAAGTAGAAGTCTCAGAATTGAGCTTAAGCTGCCGATAAAAATCTTTAAAAATAAAATAAATAAAGTAAAAACAGCAAAGCCATCCTTGGCACTTAATTCGCTTTCTGCCATCTCCTCTGAGGTTCAAATACTGAAAGATGCTTTATGCCTAAAGAAATGGCTCCCTTGCCATGAATGGGATGCCTCAGTGTAACAAATTCCATTTCCTTCATAAAGGCCTCCATGAGTTTCCACTGAAAGCAGATCAGTATAGCGTCACTCTATCTGTATCTCTCACACTGCACTTTATACTTTGGTTATTTATGAATGTGTCTTATATCCCCTATTAAACTTCATTTTCCTTTTGGCATAGGGACTTAACGTGATGGCAGTGATGGAAAATAAATTTGGGGATAGTTAGGGACTTTGGGATGAACATGTACACACTACTATGTTTAAAATGGGTAACTGACAAGGACCTAATATATAGCACAGGGAACTCTGCTCAATATTATGTGGCAGCCTGGATGGGAGGGGAGTTTGGGGGAGAATGCATACATGTATATGTATGGTTGAGTCCCTTTGTCGTCCACCTGAAACTATCAAACATTGTTAATTGGCTATATGAAAGTGAAAGTCGCTCAGTCGTGTCTGACTCCTTGCCATCCCACAGACTATACAGTACAGGGAATTCTCCAGGCAATAATACTGGAGTGGGTAGCCGTTCCCTTCTCCAGGGGATCTGCCCAACCCAGGGATTGAACCCAGGTCTCCCACGTTATAGGCGGATTCTTTACCAGTTGAATCACCAGTTCAGTTCAGTTCATTCGCTCAGTCATGTCCAACTGTTTGCAACCCCATGAATTGTAGCACGCCAGGCCTCCCTGTCCATCACCAGCTCCCAGAGTTCATTCAAACTCACGTCCATCGAGTTGGTGATGTCATCCAGCCATCTCATCCTCTGTCATCCCCTTCTCCTCTTGCTCCCAATCCCTCCCAGCATCACAGTCTTTTCCAATGAGTCAACTCTTCACATGAGGTGGCCAAAGTACTGGAGTTTCAGCTTTAGCATCAGTCCTTCCAAAGAACACCCAGGACTGATCTCCTTCAGAATGGACTGTTTGGATCTCCTTGCAGTCCAAGGGACTCTCAAGAGTCTTCTCCAACACCACAGTTCAAAAGCATCAATTCTTCGGTGCTCAGCTTTCTTCACAGTCCAATTCTCACATCTATACATGACTATTGGAAAAATCATAGCCTTGACTAGATGGACCTTTGTTGGCAAAGAATGTCTCTGCTTTTTCCATGGAAACCCTAAATTGGCTATCTTAAAATATAAAAGTTAAAAGAAAACTTTTAATTAAAAATTTTTTAAAATCATGATAATATGCTCCTCAGAGTAAATTAATGCTTTTTAAAAGACATTAATAAATGGAATAGCTAAATATAGAGAATTCAATAAATTAGATATTTTTCTGGCTCTATCTAGTGGATAAAATGTGTGTGCTTGTATGTATGTGTGAGATCAGTTATATTCAGGTATAATCCAAACTACTGGAAGCAAGAATTATTTGAAATATTGGCTCAAACTATGGATGTTCTCAGAATGAGGTTATTGGCATTTGGGCCATCTGGAAATGGTAATAGATATATAATAAGCTTAGCATTGGCTATAGTGCATTAAGAAACAAAGTTTCTAAAAAAATAAGTTTTGCTTTTTTGTTTCTAAAACAATAAAATAAGTTTTGGTTGTAGGATTAAGAGACTCACTTCCAAGATATGGCTGAACAATTAATTGAGTACTTAATCTTCAGAAGATCCTTGTAACTTTTGGGGCTCATGTTATCCTGTTTCTGTTATAGGTATTTTAGTCAGAATTGGGGGAGCTACTCAAGTGTCTCTTTACTACACAATGATGATCTGCATTCACTTTTCATTAGAATATACTGTCTTAGTTGTTTTTTGTTTTTCTAATTGAGGTATGTAATCTATACTCTTCTGTTGCTACCAGACATGGTAGAAGACCCAATTACACCTTTTAGGCTAAGTTATTTCAGTTGTGTCCGACTCTTTGCAACCCCATGGGCTGTATCCCTCCAGGCTCCTCTGTCCATGGGGATCCTCCAGGCAAGAATCCTGGAGTGGGTTGCTGTACCCTCCAGGGGATCTTCCCAACCCAGGAATTGAACCCAGGTCTCCTGAGGCCCCTAGCATTGTGGGTGGATTCTTTTACCACTGAGCTACCAGGGAAGCCATCCCTTTTACATGATATATTTAAATGTGAGTTAAAACCTGGATTCCTTTGTCCTTTGGCATATATGCTGGCGGTCACCAGATTAACTCCGAAGGAGAGATTATCATAGAAGATGTCTGGGGACAAGTGTCTCCCACAAACAGCTTAGTGACAGGCTTTTAGCCCTGTTACTTCTAGTTGTAACTCTGATAGGAAGAACTGAAACTCAGAGAAGACCACTGAATTATTACAGTGAGAGAAATTGTTGTTGCTGTTGTTCTTGCAATTATTTTAATCATATACTCTGTTCAAAATGAGGCCTTTTGAACTGTCAAGGGGAATACTTAACTTAGTTCCTACGGTGCAATTGACTAGTAATAAAATTGATTTATTCTCCATAAGCCAGAGAGGTCTCTGCCTTTATTACCTGCCCTCTAGTTCCCCCAATGGACATGGTTTTCAAGACAGTCCTAGTATTATCATACAGGTAAGATATGTTTGAAGATATTGATTTGCAGACTCTTGTTTTCTGGTGTAGTTGAACTTGTATCTGATTTTTTAATGGTTTATGAACTATTAAGTGAAAAATGAATTTATTAGAGAAATGTTATATTACTTGTTTCTGTTTCTCTCCTAGTGCTTTGAATCTGGTCAAAATTGATTAATAATATGTTGGATAAATAAATGAACAGATATATACAAATGCTGTTTACCTTTTCCTATAAACAGACATTTTCACACACCACAGAGCACTTATTATCATGTGACCTACTTATCTTAATTACCATTTCCTTGACCTCCCTGACTAGGTTAAATTTCCCATTTTAAATGTTGTCATAGCAACCTGCATTTTTCCTTTCTAGCACTTTACACTTTTCCTTTCTAGCACTTTGCACAAATCTAATTAATTACTTTGTTGGGTTATTAGTTTCAAAGATTGTTTGTACCTGAAGTGCAATAATCATGTTTAGCTTGTTATGACTAATAAGATTCCATATATTGTTAAATATTTATTGAATGAATAAATACATGTAAATTTGACTCTGCAAAGTATTGGGGGGAAAATCTGGCATGCTGCTTCTATTTTGGAGGGGGGAGGATTTTATGAGTGTTTTAAGCACAACTGTTATCTCTTATACTTACCAAGAGTTCATCATACCTGCGTGAAGTCCTAGTAGGAAAAGAAACAATCTCCACACATGACGTGTAAATGTTCATGAACGAGTCCTGAACCAGACTCTACAAACTTTGACTTTTCATCCTGCTTCTAACTTTCTAGCCACACTAGACTATTATTCTCTAAACACTTCATACTTTTTTATCCTTCTGCAAACTACTTAAACTCTTTGTGGAATGAGGAATATAAATAACTAAGTAATGTTATTTAGATAAACTGGTGCCCTTGTTAAGCCTTTCCTCTGCTTTCCTTCCCTCTCTGTCTTCACTAACCTTGAAGGTCTAGCTCAAATACCCTCTTCTCTGGAAGAAAGCTTTTCCTGATATTTAGCCCACACATCCCCTGGAAAATCAGGCAGAATGACTCATTTCCTTTTACTTTTCCATGTTTCCATGGCACTAAGATGCTTCTAAGTTTTATCACATCATGTTATACTCTGTTGCTAATCAATCAATTTCCCTCTCTGTCTCTTGCTTGAGAAAGCCCATGACCAGAAGGTGTTGTATCCACCAGCACAGTGGTGGGCACATAATGGATACCCAGTAAATGACCAAAGCACCATCATCCATCCAGGACTAAAGGCAGAAATGTGTTATTCATCTTTAACTCCTCCCTTTGCCTTCTCTCCAGCTGCTTCAGCTCATCCAGTGATTCTTCCTCCAGAAGGACCTGTTTGTCTATCCATCACTCTGTCTTCTCTGTCTCCATCCTGATCCAGGCCCTCATTCTCTCTCACTCAGAATACTGTAAGTATACCCTCACTGGTCTCTTCATATCCATTTCTATTCCTTTCACACCATTCTCTGCACAGCTGCCAAGTCATTTCCCTGTGTAAAATAACTCTATTTTGTTTTCTAAGAGGTAGTCTCACTAAGAATAAAATAAACCTCTTTGCATGATCCAAACCTCACATCCTGCTCCAATAGCACCAGTGTTCACTGGAGCCTGGTGGTACTGGCCTTCTGTTGACTCCTAGATATGCCAACTCTTCCTCTCTTAATGGCTTTTTCCCTTTTGTTCATTCTTCCAGAACTGCACTTCCCCTGGCTATTTGCATCTTTGGGTTCTTCTCATCTATCACATAACGACTAAAGTTATCTCAGAGAAGAATTTCTGATCACTCCATTGGAAGCAGGTCTTTGTTTAAGAACATAAACTCTGGAGCAAACTGGCCACAGTTTAAGTCTCAGGTCTGCCACTGACTCACCGGGAAACCTTGGACAAGTTGTTTAATGTCGGCACCTTAGTTTCTTCATTTATAAGATGAATGTGCTAATCAGAAATACTGTACCAAAAAATGTATTATTAATTTAGTTAAAATGCTAGAAATTCATTTACATTACCTAAAACAAAGTATAGATTAATACATTTTTTGAAAAAACCACTTGACATAAATGGTCAATGATCACTATTATTAATGTTATTATTTACCACCATCTTATTTATGTGCTTTATACTATTTATCACAGCCTACGATTATTGGCTTTGACTATGATTAACATTTATCACAGCACATACCTATTATTCCTTCCTACTGAATTCGTCAAACTGGACAGACCAATTCCTTCTTTATGTTTCTACTGATCTTGCCCAAACCCTATTCATAGTACCTATATGACATGATGGTATTCCTCTCATCTAAACCAAGACACCTTCAAGGTTATGCATCACAAAATCTTTATAAACATTTGTGCAGTAATTTACTAAACAAATGAACCCTGATATAAGGAACAAACATTATAATATAGGCTACAGTTTTAGTGTTCCATTATTGAGTAGCAATATTACCACAAGCTTGTTAGTTTAAGACAATACATAAATTTCATTATCTTACAATTTCTATGGGTCAGGAGATCAGTCACAATTTAATTGTGTCTCTCCTTCAGGGTCTCACAAAGCTTCATTCTAAGCATCAGCTAGGGCTGCGGTCTCATTCAAGGATTGAATGGGGAAGAGATCCACTTATATGCTCACATGATTATAAGCAGAATCCAGTTCCTTGCAAGATGTTAATGGATGGTTCCAAGATTCTTGCTTGCTGTCAGCTGAAGGCTGATTTCAGTTCCTTGACACAGGACCCTCTCTATTTAGCAACTTGGAACATGGCAGCTTGCATCTTCAAAGCCAATTAGGAATAAAAAATGTCTCAGCAAGATAAATGTTGCAGCCTTAAGTAAGGTAATTATGGACACATCATCATATGTTATATATCCCCTTATATTTGCAGTATTCCATCATTTAGAAGCAAGTCATGCCCTGCACACACTCAGGAGGAGGGGATTATACAAGGGTGTGACCATTAGGAAATAGGAATCATGGGACCAGCCTAGAGACTGTCATGGCCTCCCTGGAAAAGGAACAGCATGGGACAGAGATAATTCTGGACTCTGAATAATTCAGCATAATGAACCTAAACCAGGCCAAAAGAGAGATATCCAAAGCAAACAAGCTAAGAAACTTCCAAGTTCATTGTCTAGTGCTCATGTCTGTGCAGACAAACATGCGTAATTTAGATAGAAATAGTACCGAGTTTTTATTCCTTAGTGTGACAGAGAAATCATTATTATGTAATCAGTTTTAACATATAATAAAAATTCTGTGTCAACTATAATTGTTTTATTTTATATTTACTAGTCATAATTATGTTACCAAATTAATGGAAAATAACTTTCAAGGTTCTGGTGTGGAGCTATCAATTCAGTTCAGTTCAGTTCAATTCAGTCATTCAGTCGTGTCTGACTCCTTGCGACCCCATGAATTGCAGCACGCCAGGCCTCCCTGTCCATCACCAACTCCCGGAGTTTACTCAAACTTATGTCCGTCAAGTCAGTGATGCCATCCAACCATCTCATCCTCTGTCGTCCCCTTTTCCTCCTGCCCCCAATCCCTCCCAGCATCAGGGTCTTTTCCAACGAGTCAACTCTTCGCATGAGGTGGCCAAAGTATTGGAGTTTCAGCTTCAGCATCAGTCCTTTCAATGAATACCCAGAAATGATCTCCTTTCGGATGGACTGGTTGGATGCCCTTGCAGTCCAGGGGACTCTCAAGAGTCTTCTCCAACACCACAGTTCAAAAGCATCAATTCTTCGGCACTCAGCTTTCTTCACAGTCCAACTCTCACATCCATACATGACCACTGGAAAAACCATAGCTATAAGCAGGTACTTTTTCTCTTTAAATAAGTAAGTTGTTTTTTTGTTTTTTGAAGAGCACAGACCAGGTTCATCTCAGAGAGAAATAATTATTTGGGTACTCTTTAATGGGTCTAAGTAAATGTAGTTCAGAATTAGCCTGGTACTTCGGGGATGAACCATCCAGACACAAGACACTCATAGAGTCTTGCAAACATGTAGATACACAGCAGTCCTCAATCGTACCTTTCAAACATAACTTATGTGCCTAAATGCCAACCGCTGGAAGTTGTAATTGCTAGTTTCTATATTCATTTCCAGAACTTTTAAATAATTCAGGAGAGAATTCAATGACCAAATAACTGAAAACTTATATTAAAAGAGAAGATATTTCTTGGGAGAGAGGATTTTATTTCAGGACTTCTAAAAAGATATTTGTCCCCAGAAACCCAGAAACCTCTTGCCAAGACAAGCTAAAACATCCTTCCAGGTATTACTAAAAATAGAAATAATACCAAATAGCTATTGCAGTTCAGAGAATATGCTGAGGGTGAATAGTATCAGATAAAGTGTGCATGTATATATTTATGGGTGTGTGTTTCAGTGGTCTTTCAAAAGTCTTAATGCCAATTAGGTATACCATGTTAAAATTAATGAACTTTTTCATGGTGTGTGATGCCAATTTAAACATTCTAAGATTTTTTTCCATTGCTTCCTGGATATTGAAATGATGTTTATACTATAAAGAATGGTTGAAACATAAAACAAATATAGTTGAAAATACCTTGATCTTAACATAAGAAGCCCAGGCTGTGACTTTTAACAACAAGTCTTCTGATTTTATCAAATTCCTCTGAAGAAGTAGAGGAAAACTGAAATTGAAAAATCTCAAAGACCATTTTCTGCTCTAAAAGGCCACTGATACATTTTATACCAAAAGTTATCTTGGAGATACTCAAAGATAATATTTTGAAATATGGCAATATTTATGAGACTTCAAAAGCTGTCCCACACATGTGCTTTAAAGCCTCCTTATTTGAAGAATTCCATAATTCATATTTGCAGTAACAACAGGACAGTAAGAACTCTTTTTACCTATTTATTTACTTTTACTTTTTTCCAACTAAATTTTCTTTCTAAATTTACCTGCTGCTGGCTAATGCTTTCCAAAAAGCATCTTAGTGGCTGTATCAATTTCAGATCAGATCAGATCAGTTGCTGAGTCGTGTCCAACTCTTTGCGACCCCATGAATCACAGTATGCCAGGCCTCCCTGTCCATCACAACTCCCGGAGTTCACTCAGACTCACATCCATTGAGTCAGTGATGCCATCCAGCCATCTCGTCCTCTGTCGTCCCCTTCTCCTCCTGCCCCCAATCCCTCCCAGCATCAGAATCTTTTCCAATGAGTCAACTCTTCGCATGAAGTGGCCAAAGTACTGGAGTTTCAGCTTTAGCATCAGTCCTTCCAAAGAAATCCCAGGGCTGATCTCCTTCAGAATGGACTGTTTGGATCTCCTTGCAGTCCAAGGGACTCTCAAGAGTCTTCTCCAATACCACAGTTCAAAAGCATCAATTCTTCAGTGCTCAGCCTTCTTCACAGTCCAAGTCTCACATCCATACATGACCACAGGAAAAACCATAGCCTTGACTAGATGAACCTTTGTTGGCAAAGTAACGTCTCTGCTTTTGAATATGCTATCTAGGTTGGTCATAACTTTCCTTCCAAGGAGTAAACGTCTTTTAATTTCATGGCTGCAGTCACCAACTGCAGTGATTTTGGAGCCCCCCAAAATAAAGCCTGACACTGTTTCCCCATTTATTTCCCATGAAGTGATGGGATCGGATGCCATGATCTTAGTTTTCTGAATGTTGAGCTTTAAGCCAACTCTTTCACTCTCCTCTTTCACTTTCATCAAGAGGCTTTTGAGTTCCTCTTCATTTTCTGCCATAAGAGTGGTGTCATCTGCATATCTGAGGTTATTGATATTTCTCCCGGCAATCTTGATTCCAGCTTCTGTTTCTTCCAGTCCAGTGTTTCTCATGATGTACTCTGCATATAAGTTAAATAAACAGGGTGACAATATACAGCCTTGACGTACTCCTTTTCCTATTTGGAACCAGTCTGTTCTTCCATGTCCAGTTCTAACTGTTGCTTCCTGACCTGCATACAAATCTCTCAAGAGGCAGATCAGGTGGTCTGGTATTCCCATGTCTTTCAGAATTTTCCACAGTTTATTGTGATCCACACAGTCAAAGGCTTTGGCATAGTCAATAAAGCAGAAATAGATGTTTTTTCTGGAACTCTCTTGCTTTTTCCATGATCCAGCGGATGTTGGCAATTTGGTCTCTGGTTCCTCTGCCATTTCTAAAACCAGCTTGAACATCAGGAAGTTCACAGTTCACATATTGCTGAAGCCTGGCTTGGAGAATTTTGAGCATTACTTTACTAGCGTGGGAGATGAGTACAATTATGCGGTAGTTTGAGCATTCTTTGCCATTGCCTTTCTTTGGGATTGGAATGAAAACTGACGTTTTCCAGTCCTGTGGCCACTGCTGAGTTCTCCAAATTTGCTGGCATATTGAGTGCAGTACTTTCACAGCATCATCTTTCAGGATTTGGAATAGCTCAACTGGAATTCCTTCACCTCCACTAGCTTTGCTCGTAGTGATGCTTTCTAAGGCCCACTTGACTTCACATTCCAGGATGTCTGGCTTTAGATCAGTGATCACACCATCATGATTATCTGGGTCGTGAAGATCTTTTTTGTACAGTTCTTCTGTGTATTCTTGCCATCTCTTCTTAATATCTTCTGCTTCTGTTAGGTCCATACCATTTCTGTCCTTTATTGAGCCCATCTTTGCATGAAATGTTCCTTTGGTATCTCTGATTTTCTTGAAGAGATCTCTAGTCTTTCCCATTCTGTTGTTATCCTCTATTTCTTTGCATTGATTGCTGAGGAAGGCTTTCTTATCTCTTCTTGCTATTCTTTGGAACTCTGCATTCAGATGCTTATATCTTTCCTTTTCTCCTTTGCTTATCGCTTCTCTTCTTTTCACAGCTATTTGTAAGGCCTTCCCAGACAGCCATTTTGCTTTTTTTCATTTCTTTTCCATGGGGATGGTTTTGATCCCTGTCTCCTGTACAGTGTTACAAACCTCATTCCATAGTTCATCAGGCACTCTATCTATTAGATCTAGGCCCTTAAACCTATTTCTCACTTCCACTGTATAATCATAAGGGATTTGATTTAGGTCATACCTGAATGGTCTAGTGGTTTTCTCTACTTTCTTCAATTTAAGTCTAAATTTGGCAATCAGGAGTTCATGGTCTGAGCCACAGTCAGCTCCTGGTCTTGTTTTTGCTGACTGTATAGAGCTTCTCCATCTTTGGCTGCAAAGAATATAATCAATCTGATTTTGGTGTTGACCATCTGGTGATGTCCATGTATAGAGTCTTCTCTTGTGTTGTTGGAAGAGGGTGTTTGTTATGACCAGTGCATTTTCTTGGCAAAACTCTATTAGTCTTTGTCCTGCTTCATTCCGTATTTCAAGGCCAAATTTGCCTGTTACTCCAGGTGTTTCTTGACTTCCTACTTTTGCATTCCAGTCCCCTATAATGAAAAGGACATCTTTTTTGGGTGTTAGTTCTAAAAGGTCTTGTAGGTCTTCACAGAACCGTTCAACTTCAGCTTCCTCAGCGTTACTGATTGGGGCATAGACTTGGATTACTATGATATTGAATGATTTGCCTTGGAAACGAACAGAGATCATTCTGTCATTTTTGAGATTGCATCCAAGTACTGCATTTCGGACTCTTTTGTTGACCATGATGGCTATCCCATTTCTTCTGAGGGATTCTTGCCCGCAGTAGTAGATACAATGGTCATCTGAGTTAAATTCACCCATTCCAGTCCATTTCAGTTTGCTGAATCCTAGAATGTCAACATTCACTCTTGCCATCTCTTGTTTGACCACTTCCAATTTGCCTTGATTCATGGACCTGACATTCCAGGTTCCTATGCAATATTGCTCTTTACAGCATCGGACCTTGCTTCTATCACCAGTCACATCCACAGCTGGGTATTCTTTTTGCTTTGGCTCCATCCCTTCATTCTTTCTGGAGTTATTTCTCCACTGATCTCCAGTAGCATATTGGGCACCTACTGACCTGGGGTGTTCCTCTTTCAGTATCCTATCATTTTGCCTTTTCATACTATTCATGGAGTTCTCAAGGCAAGAATACTGAAGTGGTTTGCCATTCCCTTCTCCAGTGGACCACATTCTGTCAGATCTCTCCACCATGACCCGCCCATCTTGGGTTGCCCCACGGGCATGGCTTACTTTCATTGAGTTAGACAAGGCTGAGGTCCTAGTGTGATTAGATTGACTAGTTTTCTGTGAGTATGGTTTCAGTGTGTTTGCCCTCTGATTCCCTCTTGCAAAACCTACCGTCTTACTTGGTTTTCTCTTACCTGGGCGTGGGGTATCTCTTCACAGCTGCTCCAGCAAAGCGCAGCCATTCCTCCTTATCTTGAACGAGGGGTATCTCTTCACCGCCACCCTTCCTGACCTCCAATGTGGGATAGCTCCTCTAGGCCCTCCTGTGCCCATGCAGCCATGGCTCCTTGGACGTGGGGTTGGTCCTCCCGGCCACCTCCCTTACATTCCCACTAATAGTGGAAGAAGATTCCCTTTTCTCCACAGTCTCTCAAGCATTTATTGTTTGTAGATTTTTTTCATGATGACTGTTCTGACTGGTATGAGGTGATAACTCACTGTAGAGTGTTTTTTTTTTTTTAATTACAGATAATTGCTATACAATATTGTGTTGGTTTTTTGCAGTAAAACAACATGAATCAGCCATAATTATACAATATATACCCTCCCTCTTGAGCTTCTCTCCCGCCTCCCATCCCACTCCTCTAGGTCATCCAGAGCGCCACACTAGGCTCCCTATGTTAAACAGCAGCTTCCAACTAGCTATCTACTTTTCACATAATAGTGTATGTATGTTAATGCTACTTTCTCAGTTCATCCTGCCCTCTCCTTCCCCTGCTGTGTCCACAAGTCCATTCTCTATGTCTGCATCTCCATTCCTTCCCTGCAATAGGTTTATCACTATTTTTCTAGATTCCATATATATGTGTTAATATACAGTATTTGTTTTTCTCTGACTTATTTCACTATGTATAATAGGCTTCAGCAATACATGAACCGTGAACTTCCAGATGTTCAAGCTGGTTTTAGAAAAGGCAGAGGAACCAGAGATCAAATTGCCAACATCCACTGGATCATCAAAAAAGCAAGAGAGTTCCAGAAAAACATCTATTTCCGTTTTATTGACTATGCCAAAGCTTTTGACTGTGTGGATCACAATAAACTGTGGAAAAATCTGAAAGAGATAGGAATAACAGACCACCTAACCTGCCTCTTGAGAAACCTGTATGCAGGTCAGGAAGCAACAGTTAGAACTGGACGTGGAACAACAGACTGGTTCCAAATAGGGAAAGGAGTACATCAAGGCTGTATATTGTCACCCTGCTTATTTAACTTATATGCAGAGTACATCATGAGAGATGCTGGGTTGGAAGAAGCAGAAGCTAGAATCAAGATTGCTGGGAGAAATATCAGTCACCTCAGATATGCAGATGACACCACCCTTATGGCAGAAAGTGAAGAGAACTCAAAAGCCTCTTGATGAAGGTGAAAGAGGAGAGTGAAAAAGTTGGCTTAAAACTCAACATTCAGAAAAGGAAGATCATGGCATCTGGTCCCATCACTTCATGGGAAATAGATGGGGAAACAGTGGAAACAGTGTCAGACTTTATTTTTGGGGGCTCCAGAATCACTGCAGATGGTGACTGCAGCCATGAAATTAAAAGACACTTACTCCTTGGAAGGAAAGTTGTGACCAAACTAGATAGCATATTAAAAAGCAGAGACATTACTTTGCCAACAAAGGTCCGTCTACTCAAGGCTATGGTTTTTCCAGTCGTCATGTATGGATGTGAGAGTTGGACCGTGAAGAAAGCTGAGTGCTGAAGAATTGATGCTTTTGAATTGTGGTGTTGGAGAAAACTCTTGAGAGTCCCTTGGACTGCAAGGAGATCCAACCAGTCTATTCTAAAGGAGATCAGCCCTGGGTGTTCTTTGGAAGGACTGATGCTAAAGCTGAAACTCCAGTACTTTGGCCACCTCATGTGAAGAGTTGACTCATTGGAAAAGACTCTGATGCTGGGAGGGATTGGGGGCAGGAGGAGAAGGGGACGACAGAGAATTGAGATGGTTGGATGGCATCACCATCTCGATGGACATGAGTTTGAGTAAACTCTGGGAGTTGGTGATGGACAGGGAGACCTGGTGTGCTGCAATTCATGGGGTCTCAAAGAGTCAGACATGACTGAGTGACTGAACTGAACTGAACTGATACTTGTCCACATTGTTATGCAGCAGAAACTAACACAACCTTGTAAAGCAATTGTGCTCCAATTTAAAAGAATTGAAAAGTAAATAAATAACAACAATACCAAAAATAAAAAAGAGAGAGAGAGTGAAAAAACAACCTATAATATAGGAGAAAATTTTTGCAAATCATATTTGTAATAAGTGACATGTATCTATAATATATAAAGAAATCTTACAACTCAATCCGAAAACAAGAAACACAACTAAAAAATGGGCAAAGGACTTGAATAGAGCTTTCTCCTAAGAAGATATACAAATAGCCACTGAGCGCATGAGAAGGTGGTGAACATCATTAGCTTCAACAAAACAAATATCAAAGTCACAATGAGATACCACTTCACACTCTCTGGAATGGCTACAATAAAACAAACAGATAAAAACAAATGTGGAGAAATTGGAAGCCTTGTACAATGCTGATTGGAGAATAAAATGGCACAGCTGTTTCAGGAAACAGTATGGCAAGTTCTCAAAAGTTAAACAAGAGTGATGATATGACCCAGTAATTCCTCTCCTATGTATATACCCCAAAGAAATGAAAACGTATATTTACTCAAAAAACTTGTATATTTTGTTCATAGTAACATTAACTATAATTGCCAAAATGTATAAACAAATGAAATATCCATGAGCTGACAACTGGTTAAGTCAATATGGTACATATTAACATACAGTGAAATGTTATTCAGCAATAATAAAAAATTAAATACATTAAGGATGAGCCTTTAAAATATTTTTTAAGGCAATGAATTGAGTCATAAAGAACAATATACTGTATGATTGCATGTATGTGAAATGTTGAGAACAGACAGACAGACAGAATGTGCAGTGCCTAACAATAGGGTTTCTCATTTGGGTGATTAAAGTATTCTTACATATTCTTAAGTAGTGTTGATGGTTCCACAATTTTGTGAATATACTAAATACCACTTACATGTTCATTTTCAAGAAGTCCATTACATGCTTTGTAAATTACATTATAATAAAACTGTTAAAATTGATATAAGTAAATAAATTAATTAAATAACATTTCAAAAAAGTATCTTAAAAGGAGTTTTCCTTATAATCAGCTCAGAACCACTTTGGCATTGAATTCCTTGGAATATATCAGATATTTGATTATTATGTCTTGTTTCCCTGCCTCCAAGGCCATTCCAGTATAATTTAGTAGAGACTAATCAGCAATGCCCATGTGAGTGGGTGTTTTCATGGCATCTTCACTGTGAAGCAAAAATCTGTGGGGGCATATAACACCCATGTTTGAAATCTAGGTGCACAAAAAGCTTATCATTAATGTATTGAAAAACCTTTTTATTTCATCTTCTAAAAAGTCTTTTTTTTTTTTTATATGTACTTGTCATCTGCTTCAGAACCCAAAGCCAAATAGCAGAACTTGACATCAAGCCAGAGAAAATTAATCCTGCTAATTGAATGGCCTTTGACACACAGAAGAAGAACAACACTTGATGCTCAATTTATAAATGAGCAAATTATATGTTCAACCTGGGAAGAGGCACAGCCTAATTTTTCTCCTATTCTAAGGTTACTTAGACTGTATATTCCTAAACAAAAGAAACCGCTAATTGAGACACAGGAAAATTGCTCTTGCTCCAAAGAAACTACATGACTAGCAAGCAAGACAAAAATACTGAAATGCTCATGGTGTACTCTCAAGATAGACACTGCAGATTAAGTAACTTTGAGAAAATGAATCCCATTTAATATAGGAACATTAAATTCACAGGATCTAAATAAAATATAGATAAGTCAACACACGATATGCTTCAATATTTAGGGAGAGCAAACACCTCACTTTACACCTCCTGCTGAGTGCACCCCTTTTCACCCCAAATATGCCTATGTTTGATTGCTAAAATACATGGTCAATCTGTTTATAGATGCCAAAGTCTTACATGACAGTAGCTAGCAAAGGTTAGAAAACATTCTTAGGCATCAATTATAAAATATCTGTTTTCATGAGCTACTTCTTCATTTTTCCAATTGTCAGCCTTTATGTAGATTAGCACAGAATGTTAAAATTATTCACCCAGGAATCTATGGGGAGAACCTACTCATGAATATGGAAATGGAAGATTACAATTGTGGGTCCAACTAGCAATCTCTCTGGCCCAGCACTGTTCTCATCGTGGATGCTGAGGCAGATGTTGCAAATTGGCAGGCTGTGAGCTGAAAAAAATCCCATAGGCACTTTTAGTGAAGCTTGGAACATTTTACAATTGGCAGATTTCATATGAAATACAAACTGAGTTTCAGGTTTATGTGTGTGTGGGTACGTGTGTGTGCGTGTGCGTGCAATGTGCTCAGTCACGAAAAGCCAAATATCTGGCAACACTGACCCATATTCCCACAGGGCAAAACTAGGCAGGACCTAGACAGCAGCTTCCACTTGTCGACAGGGTGACCTCTGCCATAGGACAGTCTTGTTCATCATGCTATACCCAAGCTTTTCTGCCCATTAAATTCCACGTCTGGCTCCCATTTGTGTATGCTAAGTTGCTCAGTCATGCCTGATTCTTTGCAACCTCAAAGACTGCAGCCCCACAGGTTCCTCTGCTCATGAAATTTTTCAGGGAAGAATACTGGAGTGGAGGAGAACAAGATGGCGGAGGAGTAGGTGGACATGGAGTACATCTCTCTCCACGGATACATCAGAAATACACTTTCAGACACAGAAGTGCATGCAGAATATCAGCTGAGAGTGGACAGGAGTACCTGACCGGTAGAAAAGAATATACAGAACCACACAAAACTTGGTAGGATGAAGGAACTAGGGGGAAAACAGGAGTGTTAGTAGGCCTGGACCTGCCCTCAGTGGATGGGGGAACTGAAGCAGAGGTCCAATCCCCACATCGGGGCTATTGTCTGAGTCAGAGGAGAAACATTTAAGGGTGAAACAGCTGATCTGTGGCTGCCTAAATGGAATGAGAATCAGACAGTCCCTGGGCAGGGACGCAAGTCCCCTGGAAGGCACAGTGTCTGGGAGCTGGAGTTTAAGAATTGTGGAGCAATCCCAGGGTGAGGGCTGCTGTTGACTGTGGAGAGACAGATTGAGGGGATGTGAGGGAGGAGGTTGTGGGAGGAAATGTGGGTGGAGGAAAGCCGGGCACCCATGGAAGAAAAGCGATACTGCTGAGTCACATATAGAGGATGGAGCCGTCACCATACTCTCTTCTCCCCATAGGCCAGCATCAGCAGCTGAACAATAGATAGGCTGGCCCATCAAATGTGGGCACTGAACTAAAGAGGGGAACCCCACCCAGAGTGTGCCTTTAAGTGACTGATGCTCTGATCTACAGAGTAGAACCCCAGCCAGGGGTGCCCCGTATGTTCCTGACTCATGGAACAACAGAGAAGGACCCCAGGCAAGGGAGCCCTCTAAGTGCCTGAATGGGCAGAGCTACCAGAGAAAGACTGGCTAAAGAGGCCTTCTGATCACCAGCTACCAAAGAGGCTCGGAAAAAAGACTCAGGTAGGATCATAACTCCCATGGCAGAGGCAGTCTGTGTCCTTGCACACTTTGCACTGCCAGGGTACCTGCAAGCCAAGCAGCTCCACCACCCTCATGCTCAACTCTCATGGGGGCAGAGCTGCCACAGCCAAAAAAGTCTTGTGTCTATGTGTGTGGGGTCACTTTGGTCGTGTCCAACTCTGCAGCCCTGTAGACTGTGGCCTGCCAGGCTTCTCTGTCAGGGGATTCTCCAGGCAAGAATACTGGTGCGTATTGGTCAATACTGGTTGCCATACCCTTCTAGAGCACTATATTTTCTGCTTCCTTAGCCGTCAACTCCCCTGAATACCTGGTACTGCCAGAACCCCTGTGACTCAAGCAGCTGCACCACCTCCACACCTGGCCCTCAGAGGGGCAAACCCAACTCCTCCAGGGCAGCCTCAGGAGCAAATTCCAGTGGACAACCCACTTGCAGAGGTGGAAATAAAACCACAATTGAAACCTAGGGGCAGTGTGGCTAAGAAAAGATTCAAAACCTTCCCACCAGCTGTACAAGCTGCAGATTAAATCCACATGATCAACTAGGCAGACTCTGTGTCTATGGAATATATAAAAGGACACAGAGAGCTCCCACAAAAGAAAACACACTAGTTCTGATAGCTGTGGACACTGGGGGCAAGAACACACGGGAGTAGGACCAGATTAGAATCTGAGCTGCCCCTACAGCAGGTCCAGAGACCAGCACGGTGTTGGAGGGCATCCTAGGGAGGAGGGCATCCTAGGGAGGTGAGGTGGACTGTGACTCCAGAGAGGGAAAAGACTCTGACAGCAGGGACTCAAGAAAAACATTTATTAGTCTTATGTTTTAGTTGTTGATTTTATCGGCACTACAAAATCTAATTAAACTTTTGAGCTTTTTTTCCCTCAGTCATATTTTTTATTGTTGTTATAAACCTCTGCCTCTATGTTGGGCTTTTGCAGTTCTGTGGCATTTTCCTTTATATTTTTTTTCTTTCTTTTCTCTTTTTTTATTTTTAATTTTTAAATCTAGTATTATTTTTTCTACATTTATTCCCTTGCTTGCTTTTCCTACTGTTCTTTTCCCCTTGAAGTTAATCTTTATATATATCTTCTTCATCTACCTCTATTTAACTTTGCATATCTATTCTTTCTTTTCTTTCTTTCCTTTCCTCTCAACATATTTGTTAGTTTTATTTTCATTGCTTTATTCCCCACTTGACACCTTGCTTTAGTTTTGTTTCCCAGTCTGTGCTTTAGTTAGTTTTGTTCTTAACTGGTATATATAATTTTTGATTTCCTTTGTCTGCCAGGTCAATCTGCTGTACCTTATTTTAGTTGGACTATTTCTACTTTGATTATGGGTATATGTGTATATTCCATTATTTTAATTCTTATTTGCCTGATTTTGTAACTGCCATTTGTCTGGGGTTCATCTTTGGTTTCTCATTTTTGGGTATTTGTTTTAATCTCACTAAATGCCATAACAAACCACTTGTGGAATCTTCATTCCAGACCAGAGATCAAGCCCTGAGCCTTTGGAGTGGGAGCACTGACTCCAAGACCCTAGACTACCACAGAACTAACCCTAGAGAGTATTAAATAGTGAGAACACACACTAAGGAAACCACTTGAATACAAGACCTGGCGTCACCCAATACCAGTCACACCCTGTGCAGGATGCCCCATCTAAACAACAAACAAAACAAAAATACAAACCCAATCATCAGCAGACAGGATTACCACCTCACTTAGCCTTGCCCATCAGGGTAAAAACAAACAACAACAACAACAACAACAAAAATATCAGCTCAAATCTCACCCTATATGAAGCTTACACAAACCACTGGACCAAACTTAGGAAGGCAGAAATCAAAAGGAAGAAAGAATTCAACCTTGAAGCCTGGGAAAAGGAGACCTCAAATACAATAAGTTAATATATATATATATATAAATAACGAAAAAGCAGAGAACTACTACACAAATGAAGGAACAAAGTAGAAACACAGAAGTCCAAATAAATGAAAAGGAAATAGGCAAACTACCTGAAAAAGAATTCAGAATCATGATAGTAAAGATGATTAAAAAAACCTGAAAGCAAAATGGAGAAAATGTAAGAATCAATTAACAAATACCTAGAAGAATTAACAGAGAAGGCAATGGCACCCCACTCCAGTACTTTTGCCTAGAAAATCCCATGGACGCAGGAGCCTGGTAGGCTGCAGTCCATGGGGTTGCGAAGAGTCGGACACGACTGAGCGACTTCCTTTTCACTTTTCACTTTCATGCATTGGAGAGGGAAATGGCAACCCACTCCAGTGTTCTTGCCTGGAGAATCCCAGGGACGGGGAAGCCTGGTGGGCTGCCATCTATGGGGTCGCACAGAGTTGGACACAACTGAAGCGACTTAGCAGCAGCAGCAGCAGAAGAATTAAAGAATAAACATACAGAGACATACAACACAATTACTGAAATTAAAAATACTCTAGAAGGAATCAATAGCAGAATATCCGAAGCAGAAGAATGAATCAGTGAGCTGGAAGATAAAATGATGGAAATAACTTCTGAAGAGCAGAATAAATAAAAAGAATGAAAAGAACTGAGGATAGTCTCAGAGACCTCTGGGACAACATCAAATGCACCAACATTCATATTATGGGGGTCACAGAAGAAGAGAAAAAGAAAGGATATAAGAACATTTTTGAAGAGATTATAGTTGAAAATTTTCCCAACATGGAAAAGGAAATAGTCAATTCCAAGAGATGCAAAGTGTCCCATATAGGATAAACCCAAGAAGAAACATGCCAAGACACGTACTAATCACACTAACAAAGACTAAACACAAAGAAAGAATATTAAAAGAAGCAAGGGAAAAGCAACAAGTAACATACAAGGGACACCCCATATGCTTAACAGCTGACAGCAGAAACTCTTCAGGCCAGAAGGGAATGGCAGGATATTTTTAAAGTACTGAAAGGGAAAAATCTATAACCAAGATTACTGTACCCAACAAGGATCTCATTCAAAATTGATGGAGAAATAAAGTTTTTAAGACAAGCAAAAGTTAAGAGAGTTCAGTACCACCAAACCAGCTTTACAACAAATGTTAAAGGGACTTATATAGTCAAGAAATATAAGAGAAGGAAATATCTGCAAAATCAGTTCAGTTCAGTCGCTCAGTCATGTCCGACTCTTTGCGACCCCATGAACCGCAGTACGCCAGGCCTCCCTGTCCATCACCAACTCCCAGAGTCCACCTAAACCCATGTCCATTGTGTCGGTGATGCCATCCAACCATCTCATCCTCTGTCATCTCCTTCTCCTCCTGCCCTCAATCTTTCCCAGCATTAGGGTCTTTTCAAATGAGTCAGCTCTCTATATCAGGCAGCCAAAGTATTGGAGTTTCAGCTTCAACATCAGTCCCTCCAATGAACATCCAGGACTGAGCTCCCTTATGATGGACTGGTTGGATCTCCTTGCAGTCCAAGGGACTCTCAAGCGTCTTCTACAAAATGAATCCCAAACAATTAAGGAAATGGCAATAGGAACATATATATCAATAATTACTTTAAATGTGAAAGTGAAAGTGAAGTCGCTCAGTCGTGTCCAACTCTTTGCGACCCCGTGGACCATAGTCTACCAGGCTTCTCCGTCCATGGGATTCTCCAGGCAAGAATACTGGAGTGGGTTACCATTTCCTTCTCCAGGGGATCTTCCTGACCCAAGGGTCGAACCCGGGTCTCCTGCATTGGAGGCAGATGCTTTAACCTCTTGAGCCACCAGAGGTTGGATTAAATGCTCCAACCAAAAGACACAGACTGGCTGAATGAATACAAAAACATGACCCATATATATGCTGTCTACAAGAAACCCACTTCAGATGTAGAGACACATTAGACTGAAAGTGAGAAGATGGAAAAATATATTCCATGCAAATGGAAAGCAAAAGAAAGCTGGAGTAGCAATCCTTATATCAGACAAAATGGACCTTAAAATAAAGAAGATTAAAAGAAATAAGGAAGGAAACTACATAATCATCAAGAGATCAATCCAAGAGGAATACATAACAACTGTAAATATCTATGCACCCAGCATAGGAGCACCTCAATACCTAAGACAAACACTTTACAGACATAAAAGGAGAAATGGACAGTAACACAATAATAGTAGGAGACTTTAACACTCCACTCACACCAATGGACAGATCTCCAAAACAGAAAATTAATAAGGAAACACAAGTCTTAAGTGATACATTTGATGAGATGGATCTCATTGATATCTTCAGGACAAAGACATTCCATCCAAATACAGAAGAATAAACCTTCTTCTCAAGTGCACAGGGTATATTCTCCAGGATAGACCACATCTTAGGTCATAAATCAAACCTCAGTAAATGTAAGAAAGTTGAAATCATATCAAGCATCTTCTCTGACTACAATGCTATGAGACTAGATATCAATTACAAAAAAAAAAAAACAAAACAAAACTGTAAGAGACACAAACATGTGGAGATTAAATAATACATTTCTAAATAACCAGTAGGTTACTGAAGAAATCAAAAAATTTCTAGAAACAAATGACAATGAAAACACAACAACTCAAAACCCATGGGATGCAGTAAAAGCAGTTCTAAGAGACAAAGTGAAAGTGAACGTGAAGTCGCTCAGTTGTGTCCAACTCTTTGGGATCCCATGGATGGTAGCCTACGACACTCCTCCATCCATGGGATTTTTCAGGCAAGAGTACTGGAGTGGGTTGCCATTTCCTTTTCCAGAGGATCTTCCCCACCCAGGGATCAAACTCAGGTCTCCTAAGTTGTAGGCAGACACTTTACCATCTGAGCCACCAGGGAAGTCTCTAAGAGGGAAGTTTACAGCAATTCATTACTACCTCAAGAAACAAGAAAAACATTGAATAGACAACCTAACTTTACATCTAAGACAACTGGAAAAAAGAAGAACAACAACAACAAAACCCCAAAATTAGTGGAAGGAAAGAAATCATAAAGATCTGAGCAGAAATATATGAAAAAGAAATGAAAAAAACAATAGTAAAGATTAATAAAACTAAAAACTGGCTCTTTGAGAAGATAAACAAAAATGACAAACCTTTAGCCAGACTCATCAAGAAAAAAAGAGAGAAGAATCAAATCAACAAAATTAGAAATGAAAAAGGAGATGTTAAAACAGACAGTGCAGAAATAGAAAAGATTATAAGAGCCTATTATGAACAACTATATGGCAATAAAATGTATAACCTGGAAGAAATGGACAGATTCTTAGAAAAGTTCAATCTTCCAAGACTAAACCAGGAAGAAATAGAAATTATGAAAGCCTAATTACAAGCACTGGAATTGAAGCTGTGATCAAAAATCTGCCAAAAAACAAAAGCCCAGGACAAGACAGCTTAAAAGGAGAATTCTATCAAACATTTAAAGAAGAGCTAATGCCTATCCTTCAAAAACTCTTTCAAAAAATTGCAGAGCAAGGAGTGCTTCCAAACTCATTCTTCAAGGCCACCATCACCCCGATACCAAAACCAGACAAAGACAACACACAAAAAAGGAAAACTATAGACCAATATCACTGATGAACATAGATGCAAAAATCCTCAATAAAATTTTGGCAAACAGAATTCAGCAACACATCAGAAAGCTCATGCACCATGATCAAGGTGGGTTTGTGCCAGGGATGCAAGGATTCTTCAGTACATGCAAATCAATCAATGTGATACAACATATTAACAAATTTCAAGATAAAAACCATATGATAATCTCAATAGATGCAGAAAAAACCTTTAACAAAATTCAGCACCCATTTATGATTAAAACTCTTCAAAAAATGGGCATACAAGGAACCTACCTCAACATAGTAAAGGCCATAGATAATAACCCTACAGCAAATGTTAATCTCAATGGTGAAAAACTGAAAGCATTCCCCCTAAGATCAAGAACAAGACAGGAGTGCCGACTTTCCCCATTATTAGTCAACATAGTTGTGGAAGTCCCAGCTACAGCATCAGAGGAAAAAAAGTAACAAAAATAATCCAGATCAGAAAAGAAGTAAAGTTCTCACTGTTTGCAGACAACATAATACTGTGCATAGAAAACCCTAAAGATAGAATCAGAAAATTACTAGAGCTAATCAGTGAATTTAGCAAAGTTGCGGGATACAAAATCAATACACAGAAATCACTTGCATTTCTATATACTAATATTGAAAAATGAGAAAGAGAAATTAAGGAATCAATCCCATTCACCATTGCAACAAAAAGAATTAAATATCTAGGAATAAACTTACCTAAGGAGACAAAAGAACTGTACACAAAAATTATAAAACACTAATGAAAGAAATCAAAGATGATATAAACAGATGGAGAGATAATCCATGTTCCTGGGTAGGAAGAGTCAATATTGTAAAAATGACTATACTACCAAATGCAATCTGCAGATTCAATGTGATCCTTATCAAATTACCATAGAATTTTTCACAAAATTAGAACAAAAATTTTTCACAATTCATATGGAAACACAAACACAAGACTCCAAATAGCCAAAGCAGTCTTGAGAAAGAAGAATGGAGCTGGAGGAATCAACCTTCCTGACTTCAGATTATTCTACAATGCTACAGTCATCAAGACAGTATGGTATGGGCACAAAAACAGAAATACAGATCAATGGAACAAGATAGAAAGCCCAGAAATAAACCCATGCTCCTATGGGCACTTTAAATTTGACAAAGGAGGCAAGAATATACAATGGGAGCAAAGACAGCCTCTTCAATAAATGGTGCTAGGAAAACTGGACAGCTACATGTAAAAGAATGAAATTAGAACACTTCCTAACACCTTACAAAAAGAGAAACTCAAGACCAGAAACTATAAAACTCTTAGAAGAAAACATAACCAGAACACTCTATGATATAAAGCAAAGCAAGATCCTCTATGACCCACCTCCTAGAGTAATGGAAATTAAAAAAAAAAAGTAAACAAATGGGACCTGATTAAACTTAAAAGCTTTTGCCCAGCAAAAGAAACTGTAAGCCAAGTGAAAAGACAGCCCTCAGAATGGGAGAAAATAATAGCAAATGAAACAAATGACAAAGGATTAATTTCCAAAATATATAAGCAGCTCATATAACCTAATACCAGAAAAACAAGCAACCCAATCAAAAAGTGGGGAAAAGGCCTAAACAAATATTTCTCCAAAGAAGCCATACAGATGGCTAACAAACACATGAAAAATGCCCAGCATTGCTCATTACTAGAGAAATGCAAATCAAATCTACAATGAGGTATCATCTCACACCAGTCAGAATGGCCATCATCAAAATGTCTATTTACAATAAATGCTGGAGAGGGTGTGGAGAAAAGGGAATGTTCTTACACTGTTGGTGGGAATGTAAATTGATACAGCCAATATGGAAGACGGTATGGACATTCCTTTAAAAAACTAGGAATAAAACCACTATATGACCCAGCAACCCCACTCCTAGGCATGTACCCTGAGGAAACCAAAATTGAAAAAGACACCTGTATCCCATTGTTCATTGCAGCACTATTTGCAACAATAGAACATGGAAGCAACCTAGATGTCCATCAATGGATGAATGGATAAAGAATTATGGTACATATACACAATAGAATATTACTCATCCATAAAAAGGAATGCCGTTGAGTCAGTTCTAATGAGGTGGATGAACCTAGAACCTATTATACAGAGTGAAGTAAGTCAGAAAGAGAGAGATAAGTATCGTATTCTAATGCATATATACAGGATCTACAAAAATGGTCCTGAAGAATTTACTTACAGGGCAGCAATGGAGAAAGAGACACAGAGAATAGACTCGTGGACATGGGGAGCGGGGAGGAGAGGGTAAGATGCATGGAGAGAGTAACATGGAAACTTACATTACTATGTGCAAAATAGATAGCCAAAGGGAATTTTCTGCATGGTTAAGAAACTCAAACAGGGGCTCCGTATCAACCTAGAGGGGTGGGATGGGAAGCGAGATGGGAGGGAGGTTCAGAAGGGAGGGGATATATGTATACCTATGGCTGATTCAGGTTGAGGTTTGACAGAAAACAAAATTCTGTAAAGCAATTATCTTTCAATAAAAAAGTAAAGTAAATAACACACAAAAAAAGAATACTGGAGTGGGTTGTCATTTTCTCCTCCAGGGGATCTTCCTGACCCAGGGATCAAACCTGTGTCCCCTGCATTACAGGCAAATTCTTTACCACTGAGCCACCTGGGAAGCCCATAGGTCATTGAATTTGCTACTTCAGGGTTAGAAAGCAAGAGTAGCAATTGCCACAATATTTGCTTCCCTAGTGGCTCAGATGGTAAAGTATCTGCCTGCAATGTGGGAGACCCAGGTTTGATCCTTGGGTTGCGAAGATCCGCTGGAGAAGTAAATGGCAATTCACTCCAGTATTCTTGTCTGGAGAATCCCATGGACAGAGAAGCCTGGCAGGCTACAGTCCATGGGGTTGCAAAGAGTTAGACATGACCGAGCAACTAACACACACATAATTGCCACAACATTTGCTTCATATCCTAAAGTTATTCCCTTCTTCCTATTTTATCAGCCTTTAAATCTTTTAGTGACATGTCTTCCTTTCATTTATTTTTTTCCTCTAAATAGTAGTATTCTGGAACTTATCTACCAAACAGAAATAGACTCATAAACTCAGAGTAAAAAACTTATGGCTGCTAGAGGGAAAGGGTAGAGGGATGGAACAGTCAGGGAGCTTGGGATCGACATGTACATACTGCTATATTTAAAATGGATAACCAACAAGATTCTACTGTATAGCACAGAGAACTCTGCTCAATGTTATATAGCAGCCTGGATAGGAGGGAAGTTGGGGGAGAATGTATGCACATTTACCTATGACTGAGTCCCTTTGCTATCCACCTAAAACTATCACAACATTGTCAATCAGATATACCCCCATATAAAACTAAAAGATAAAAACAGAACAATAGTCTGTATGCCTTCATTCTAAACTATTTTACTCTTCTTACTTTCTTTGAATGAATTTAATCATACCTAGAGGAGGGTAGGAGAAGGCAATGGCACCCCACTCCAGTACTCTTGCCTGGAAAATCCCATGGACAGAGGAGCCTGGTAGGCTGCAGTCCATGGGGTCGCTAGGAGTCGGACACGACTGAGTGACTTCACTTTCACTTTTCACTTTCATGCACTGGAGAAGGAAATGGCAACCCACTCCAGTGTTCTTTCCTGGAGAATCCCAGGGACAGGGGAGCCTGGTGGGCTGCCATCTATGGGGTTGCACAGAGTCGGACACGACTGAAGCGACTTAGCAGCAGTAGCAGTGGTTCTTATCAACAGTTACTTACTACCGTCTTCCATATTGGCTGTATCAATTTACATTCCCACCAACAGTGTAAGAACATTCCCTTTTCTCCACACCCTCTCCAGCATTTATTGTAAATAGACATTTTGGTGATGGACAGGGAGGCCTGGCGTGCTGCAGTCCACGGGGTCACAAAGTGTCGGACACGACTGAGCGACTGAATTGAACTGAACTGAACTGATGTTGTGCATGCTGTCATCTCCAATGCTTTGCAATCCCATGGACTATAGCCCACCAGCCTCCTCTGTCCATGGAATTTTTCCATGTAAGGATACTAGAGTGGGTTGCCATTTCTCCTTTAGGGGATCTTTCTGACCCAGGGACCGAACCCACATCTTCTGTAGTTCCTGAACTTCAGGCAGATTCTTTGCCCACTGAGCAATTGGGTAAGCCCAATATCCTCTAGGTACTACCAACCAAATAGATGCACAAACTCATTCAATAGCCTTTTTACAAAAATTGTCTGTTTTCCTATATTCCCCATTCTAGTGACTATACTATCATCTACCTGAAATAAATTCTTTAGTTCACTTCTGTCTTATTGAACCTAGATCCATAGATTTAGTTTGCCACACATAATCATGCCTATTTCTATTTTTTGGCTAATGTCCTTATTACTTAATCGGATTACTGAAATAGTATTTTAGTTGTTTATTCTAATTGTTTTATTTGTATGTAATCTCTCTATCATTTAATCCAGCCTTGACAGGACACCAGATTGATTTTTTCCAAGTCACAGATATTATTGTATTCCTTATAGTTGCATTCATTGCAGAATGAAAGTCAAATTGTCCAGCACAAAAGGTCATTCACAACTTAGTGCCAGTCAGCCTCCAAGCCTATCACTCTTCTATCTTGCCATTTAAAGGTTTCCTGGAAGCATTATGCCAGTTTATGCTTTTGACAGTGATGTGGACTCTTCTTAATGAGGCAGTTGTTACTTTTCCTTGAAGTCTCATGCCAAGCAGTGCCCACAAGAATCGCTACCTTCTTGTACAGTTTGAGGTTAGATGTTCTTATATTATATATACAGTTCTCCACCATATTATCACTGCCTACTCTCTATCTTTGCTTATTTATTTATATGATTTTTCAACAGGACTCTCAAAATCTCAGAAAACAATCAGATCAGATCAGATCAGTTGCTCAGTCGTGTCCGACTCTTTGCGACCCCATGAATCGCAGCATGCCAGGCCTCCCTGTCCATCACCAACTCCCGGAGTTCACCCAGACTCACGTCCATCGAGTCAGTGATGCCATCCAGCCATCTCATCCTCTGTCATCCCCTTCTCCTCCTGCCCGCAATCCCTCCCAGCATCAGAGTCTTTTCCAATGAGTCAACTCTTCACATGAGGTGGCCAAAATACTGGAGTTTCAGCTTTAGCATCAGTCCTTCCAAAGAACACCCAGGGCTCCTTCATAATGGACTGTTTGGATCTCTTTGCAGTCCAAGGGACTCCCAAGAGTCTTCTCCAACACCACAGTTCAAAAGCATCAGTTCTTTGGTGCTCAGCCTTCTTCACAGTCCAACTCTCACATCCATACATGACCACAGGAAAAACCATAGCCTTGACTAGACGGACCTTTGTTGGCAAAGTAACGTCTCTGCTTTTGAATATGCTATCTAGGTTGGTCATAACTTTCCTTTCAAGGAGTAAGCGTCTTTTAATTTCATGGCTGCAGTCACCATCTGCAGTGATTTTGGAGCCCAGAAAAATAAAGTCTGACACTGTTTCCACTGTTTCCCCATCTATTTCCCATGAAGTGATCGGACTGGATGCCATGATCTTCATTTTCTGAATGTGGAGCTTTAAGCCAACTTTTCACTCTCCACTTTCACTTTAATCAAGAGGCTTTTTAGTTCCTCTTCACTTTCTGCCATAATAGTGGTATTTTAATTTTATTTGCATTTTAAAACATTCACTCCAGTGCTTGACACAGAATAAGAACTCAATATAAATATTTTTGTATGATTGATGAATAGGTACTTCAATACTAAATAGCTCAATGGTCTTTGAAAACTGGTGAAACTTAATTGATCATGTTACTTAATCAAGTCTACCAACCTATTTTCTGAAAATGCTAGTCTATCGAGAGTTCTCTTCAAAATTTTTTAATAAAATTACTTCTTGAAATTTTAGAACTGAGGATGATGTCTTGACTCACATAATATTTTTCAGTAATATTTATAGGCCCCCTTTGTATAAAAAGTGTTTTTATACAGCTAAACCATATAACTATTCTCAGTTTTATTTCTGCTGACTGAATAGCCCTAACTAAGGCAATGGCACCCCACTCCAGTACTCTTGCCTGGAAAATCCCATGGACGGAGGAGCCTGGTAGGCTGCAGTCCATGGGGTCGCAAAGAGTTGGACACGACTGAGCGACTTCACTTTCACTTTTCACTTTCATGCATTGGAGAAGGAAATGGCAACCCACTCCAGTGTTCTTTCCTGGAGAATCCCAGGGATGGGGGAGCCTGGTGGGCTGGCATCTCTGGGGTCGCACAGAGTTGGACACGACTGAAGCAACTTAGCAGCAGTTCATATCTACCAGTGCAAGTTGATCTCTCTACAGTCATGCTCTGTTCTATACTCTGACTTTAGAGTGGTTATGTCTCCTAGAGCCTTAGATTATAAACTTAATCTGATGCACTTTATTTATCTAAAAGCTGTAATAAATTATCTTTTATTCTCATTGTTCTGTAAAACAAAACCTAAAATAGGGATGGGGATAAATGATCATCTGAGTGTATTTTTAGGAAAACCACTTTGAAAAATGTAGCTCAAATCTGATTCAGTCAAAAACTTTAAGGAATATTTATTTTAAAAGTTCTTATCATGGTTTTCCTTTAACCAGATAATGTGTGCATGCTAAGCCACTTCAGTCAAGCCTGACTCTTTGCGAATCTATAGACTGTAGCCCACCAGGCTCTTCTATCCATGGGATTCTCCAGGCAAGAATGCTGAAGTGGGTTACCATGCCCTCCTCCAGGAGATCCTCCCCATACAGGGATTGAACCCACCACTCTTATTTCTCCTGCACTGGTAGGTAGGTTCTTTACCACTAGCACCACTGGGAAGCCCTAATCCTGTAATACTTAAACATTTTTGTCTTGTATCCCTTAATATATTTAGATGAGTACTGTATCCTAAATAGACATCTTTCTGCAGTAAAACTGATAATTAACAAACATCAGATCTTACAGCAGCCTTGGTGAGCAAGTATGTGGGTGGAGAGAGTAAAAGATGAAAGGGTATGAAGAGTTTTATAGAAATTTTCTCTAGCCTTTTAAATTTATACTATTTAGAAGGTTTTCAAAATAACATAAAATAAGTATCTCTAAATCTAAACCTTGTAGGCTGACTCATGCCCCCTTGATGATGTCTGTATTCTAATCCCAAGAAACTGTGAATATGCTACCTTACACGGCAAAGGGAACTTTGCAGATGAGGTTAATTTAAGAATCTTGATATAGGAAGATTATCTTGCATTATCTAGGTAGACTCAGTATAATTATTATAGAAGGATCTTTATAAGAAGGAAGTAGGAGGGTCAAAAAGCATGAAGGCTATGTGATAAAGTAAATACTTATGTGATATACTTTGAACAACAGAGAAGGGTCCATAAGCCAAGGAATGCAAATGACCTCTAGAAGCTAGAAAGGGCAAGAAAACAGTTTCCTATAGAGCTTCCAGAAGGATCCAGCCTGCAGATGCCTTGTCCTTATCCCAGTGAAATTGATTCCAGAATTTCTGGCCTCCGGAATTGTAAGAGAAATAAATTTGTGCTGTTTTAAGCTGCTAAGTTTATGGTAATTTTTACAGCAACATTAAAAATTAATATATGTTGCATTTCCTTAAAATGTGGAAATAAAATTTGTGTGGCTTATAACTTAATATAAAGTTATAAATAAATTACTCAGAATAATATTATGATCTGATTTTTTTAATTAAAAGTTGACCATTTACTCAAGTGACATTGAATGAATAATAACATTGGTGGGCACATGATAACAAATGGAGGATGTTCAAAATAGTATCATGAAGAATACATAAATTGGGGTAAAAACCATTGTGTTCTACGCCTGGCTGTACTGCTTACTAATGGAATGATATTATGCAAATTATTAGCTTCTGTAGGCCTCAATTTCCCCATTTTTAAAATTAAAAATTAGTTACCTCTAATAATGCTACAAGAATTAAGTTATAATAATGACAATTTAAACATAAATAGTAACTTTTATGTGCCAAGAATTGTTCTAAGCACTTTCTGTTTATGAACTACTCAATATTAACAAAAACTATATCAAGTAGGGACTATTTACATTCCCATTTTACAGAAAAAGAGACTAAGCAACTCTTCCAAGCTCACCAACTAAGTAACAAAGAGAATTCTATACAAAAGTCTGGTGGCATATTCCATGCTATTAACCACTGCATTAAACTTGGACCATGGCCCATAGACAGAAAATAACTAGCCTAAAGCTCCTATGTATGAACTTAAGAGTTCTTTATCTTTTCGTCTGAATCTACTTTAAGGGAAATATTTACAGAAACAGAGAAATCTTAAAATAATCCCTGCTAGGTTGATCACAAAGGCCTTTTCAGGCCCAATGAGCCTATAAAATTGCCACTGTTGCTGCTCCAAGGTACTGGATTGTCAAAGTTCCTGATCCAGAAGATAAAACTCTTCTATGTCCAGATGTTTTGATTAACTGACCACTTCTAGAACTTCCCATGTGGCTCCGAGGGTAAAGAATCTGCCTGCAATGCAGGAGACTCAGAAGACGTGGGTTCGATCCCTGAGTCGGGAAGATCCCTTGGAGGAGGACATGACAACCCATTCCTGTATTCCTGACTGGAGAATCCCATGGACAGAGGATCCTGGGGGGCTACAGTCCAAAAAGTTGCAGAGTTGGATACAACTGAAGTGACTGAGTGCACATGACTGCTTCTATCCTTCTCATGCCACTGAATCTCTAATTAAATTACCAAGGAGAAATATTTTTTTTAATCTTAGTTTAAAATATCATTATTCCAAAGGATAAAAATATTTGTCATTAGGAAAGTACTTGGTAATGAATTAATTCCAGCTTGTCCTTTCTGGAAACATGTTTATGTGAACACAAGTCAAAGTTTCTGCTTCAGTGCAAGATATAGAAGGAAAAATACAACCACCCCTAAAAAGGTCTTAATGGGATTTTTAGCAGTTTATTTTTATCTTCAAAGGAACTGAGAGAGTATTTCTAAAGGAAACCATAAAATGTGTCCCATTCTACCCAAAGCATTTGCATTTTCAGAGTGGCACTTTATTTAGCCCACTGTGTTCATATTAATTTTCAGTGCTGTGAGCAAGCATGTCAGTGTATATTAACACCTGATCTATAAAGGGAATGCTAAGGCCTTACTCAAGGTATTAGTCACCGCACCTTGGGAAGCTGTTGTACTTCTGCTGTTGGCTTCAGTGAGGCAGGATGCACATGCTTTGATTCTTAATGAAACATGTATATGATCGAATTTGTCATCAAGAGCCCAGAAACTTCAATAACTTTTCCAAAGTTCAGAAGGATTTTCCAGGCATCTTCTGTTTTTTAAATACCATTGTTCTATGCTGTATAAAACCCCACTTCCCAAATAGAATGTCAGAAAAAGAATTATAATGTGAAGGAGAGAGTTCTTTCTTAAAGAGTCTTGTGTGTTTAGTACCCTTATTGAGACGTTCAAACCCAATATTCCCTGATGTTTAGGCTTCACAAATCAGAACTTAAAACTTCAGCTTATTTGTCTCTCATTTTCGAGGTTATACATTATTAAGGGTAAAGACTATACCATGTTCATCTTTGTAACCCAGTCACTAGGAACTGAAGATTCCCCTGTAAACATCATTCAACATTAAGTGAAAAGAAGAAAGAAGCCAGGAATCAAAGAAATTTCTCTTCCTTAGGCAATTGCTATATATTCAGTTCAGTCGCTCAGTTGTGTCTGACTCTTTGTGACCCCATGAATAGCAGCACGCCAGGCCTCCCTGTCCATCACCATCTCCCGGAGTCTACCCAAAGCCATGTCCATCGAGTCGGTGATGCCATCCAGCCATCTCATCCTCTGTTGTCCCCTTCTCCTCCTGTCCTCAATCATTCCCAGCATTAGGGTCTTTTCAAATGAGTCAGCTCTTCGCATGAGGTGGCCAAAGTATTGGAGTTTCAGCTTCAACATCAGTCCTTCAAATGAACACCCAGGATTGATCTCCTTTAGGATGGACTGGTTGGATCTTCTTGCAGTCCAAGGGACTCTCAAGAGTCTTCTAACACCACCGTTCAAAAGCATCAATTCTTTGGTCACAGCTTTCCTCACAGTCCAACTCTCACATCCATACACGACTACTGGAAAAACCAGAGCCTTGACTAGACAGACCTTTGGTGGCAAAGTAATGTCTCTGCTTTTCAATATGCTGTCTAGGTTGGTCATAACATTCCTTCCAAGGAGTAAGCGTCTTTTAATTTCATGGCTGCAGTCACCATCTGCAGCGATTGGAGCCAAAAAAATAAAGTCTGACACTGTTTCCACTGTTTCCCCATCTATTTCCCATGAAGTGATGGGACCAGATGCCATGATCTTCATTTTCTGAATGTTGAGCTTTAAGCCAACTTTTTCACTCTCCTCTTTTACTTTCATCAAGAGGCTTTTGAGTTCCTCTTCACTTTCTGCCATAAGGGTGGTGTCATCTGCATATCTGAGGTTATTGATATTTCTCCCGGCTATCTTGATTCCAGCTTGTGCTTCTTCCAGCCCAGCGTTTCTCATGATGTATTCTGCATATAAGTTAAATAACACAGAATGGCCTCTGTTCGTTTCCAAGGCAAACTGTTCAATATCACGGTAATCCAAGCCTATGCCCCAACCAGTAACGCTGAAGAAGCTGAAGTTGAACGGTTCTATGAAGACCTACAAGACCTTTTAGAACTAACACCCAAAAAAGATGTCCTTTTCATTACAGGCGACTGGAATGCAAAAATAGGAAGTCAGAAAACACCTGGAGTAGTAACAAGCAAATTTTGCCTTGGAGTACAGCAGGGCAAAAGCTAATAGAGTTCTTCCAAGTGAATGCACTGGTCATAGCGAACACCCTCTTCCAACAACACAAGACAGGACTCTACACATGGACATCACCAGATGGTCAACACCAAAAGCAGATTGATTATATTCTTTGCAGTCAAAAATGGAGGCACTATATACAGTCAGCAAAAACAAGACCGGGAGCTGACTGTGGCTCAGATCATGAACTCCTTATTGCCGAATTCAGACTTACATTGAAAAAAGTAGGGAAAACCACTAGACCATTCAGTTATGACCTAAATCAAATCCCTTATGATTATAGAGTGGAAGTGATAGATAGATTTAAGGGACTAGATCTGATAGACAGAGTGCCTGATGAACTATGGATGGAGGTTCGTGACATTGTACAGGAGACAGGGATTAAGACCATCCCCATGGAAAAGAAATTCAAGAAAGCAGAATAGCTGTCTGAAGAGGCCTTACAAATAGCTGTGAAAAGAAAGAAGTGAAAAGCAAAGGAGAAAAGGAAAGATATTCCCATCTGAATGCAGAGTTCCAAAGAATAACAAGGAGAGGTAACAAAGCTTTCCTCAGCAATCAATGCAAAGAAATAGAGGAAAACAACAGAATGGGAAAGACTAGAGATCTCTTCAAGAAAATTAGAGATACCAAGGGAACATTTCATGCAAAGATGGGCTCAATAAAAGACAGAAATGGTATGGACCTAACAGAAGCAGAAGATATTAAGAAGAGGTGGCAAGAATACACAGAAGAACTGTACAAAAAAGAGCTTCACGTCCCAGATAATCATGATGGTGTGATCACTCACCTAGAGCCAGACATCCTAGAATGTGAAGTCAAGTGGGCCTTAGGAAGTATCACTTTGAACAAAGCTAGTGGAGGTGATGGAATTCCAGTGGAGCTATTTCAAATCCTGAAAAATGATGCTGTGAAAGTGCTGCACTGAATATGCCAGCAAATTTGGAAAACTCAGCAGTGGCCACAGGACTGAAAAAGGTCAGTTTTCATTCCAATCCCAAAGAAAGGCAATGCCAAAGGATGCTCAAACTACTGCACAATTGCACTCATCTCACAGGCTAATAAAGTAATGCTCAAAATTCTCCAAGCCAGGCTTAAGCAATACGTGAACCATGAACTTCCAGATGTTCAAGCTGGTTTTAGAAAAGGCAGAGGAACCAGAGATCAAATTGCCAAAATCCACTGGATCATTGAAAAAGCAAGAGAGTTTCAGAAAAGCATCTATTTCTGCTTTATTGACTATGCCAAATCCTTTGATTGTGTGGACCGCAACAAACTGTGGAAAATTCTTAAAGAGATGGTAATACCAGACCATCTGACCTGTCTCTTTGGAAACCTGTATGCAGACCAGGAAGCAACAGTTAGAACTGGACATGGAACAACATCCTGGTTCCAAATAGGAAAAGGAGTACGGCAAGGCTGTATATTGTCACCCTGCTTATTTAACTTATACACTATCTGTTAGATATTGATTAAATGTGCTGTGCTTAGTCGTTCAGTCATGTCCAACTCTTTGTGACCCCATTGATTTATATATTTCCTGCCTAAATAAATATTTGGATAGTTCCAGTCTAAAATATATTCATAAACTTTCCTCAACACTGACAACTTTTGGTTGACTCAGTTCTGTTTCTTTGTCTTTTCACTATCAAATTCCTGAAAAAGCAATCGCTATTCTCTGTTTTCTTCTCTTCAAAACATGTTCACTTCTTAGCTCCTGCCAACTGTTTCCTCTTCTCAATTTTCTACACAATTGTTCTACTCAAGTTTACCAGTTACCTGGTTATCATTTTTTTTTTCTACTCCTTAATCATCCCTTCATAGCATTTTACATTTGCCAACACATTTCTCTTGGAACAATTTCCACCTCTCTCTTCATCTTTGCTCTCTCAGTCCCTCTCCAACCCCAACTTTCATAAAATAGCAATCTTTCTACAGGTATTTTTAAAGCTCTTACTTCAGTCTTTTGTTCTTACTCTGCAATATCTGCCTAGGCAATCTAATCTATTGTTGTCTATGTTCTATCTTTTTCTACCAAGTTTCAATGCCATATTGAGGGAGAGATCAGGAACTGGCTACTCCTCCTTTGCTTCTCCCAGTTAGAGAAGCCAAAACAGTACAGCATTCATCTTGCATAGTAACTGTGCTTTTTTTTTTAAGTGACAATCTCTGCTGACACATCTTTTCAGCTTTTTATTTCCTCCATCTCCCTTTTTCTGCTCTAAATATTGACATGGTAGCTGAAGACAGAGTGGTCATTTTGTGGCCATGCAGGCAAAGCTTAGGAATGGTGGAACAGGAAGATATATATTACCTGTGTCCTAATATATAAGGTAAGGACCACTCACCTTTTAAGCCAGTTCATATATTTGAAAGCCTTTCAATCCATAAGGCTTGAATAACAAAATTAGTTTAACACTGAAGCACTTACATCAATGACAAAGAATTTTTCAAACAAAGAATATGAAACTCAGTGATCTGTTTTGAATTTGTTACCCAAGCTGGGGATTGTGTACTGCAAATGAGACCCGAGTCATTTAGCTCAGTACCCATACAGACCAAGTGAACATTTACATACGAAAAATTGTATGTCATATTTATAGATTAAAGTTATACCCAAGCTTGTCTTCTTCTCCTTTGTTAAAAAAGTTTCTTCATTGATCAAACTTGTCTTCTTAAAAGGTTGTGCCATTGACTACAATGAATGTTACAGATTACTTGCATGTCTCTAATTTATTCATAAATTCCTTCAAAAAACACTGAACACATGTCATTAGATTATATGCTAGGTAGTGAGGATACAGAAATCAGTCAAGCATGAACTCCTCAAACACAGTAGGCAACTCATTTTACCTTATGTAACACATTGATAAAGTGATGCAGGAATATTATTGACTGAAAGTTAATGTGCTTGTGTAAGTTCTTGGATTAGTGCATGACTATGCATAATAACCTGGTACTGCCAAGGGACCTTTGTATTTCCCCAATAACATTCATTCAGCCCAGATAAGTCTAAATTTACTATTTCTGCTTAGCTGTTTTGTGAGAATATCAAGTTCACATACCAATAAAAGATAAAGAGTTGGATTGGGAACATATTTTGGTTGGAGAAGAAAAAGCAATTGTTATTTATGAAGATTGATCTATTAAGGTTTGACAGAAAACAACAAAATTCTGTAAAGCAATTATCCTTCAATTAAAAAATAAATATATTTTAAGAAAAGATTGATCTATCTACCCATTTATCTATCATCTATACGCCTACAATGTGGGAGACCTGGGTTCGATCCCTGGGATGGGAAGATCCCCTGGAGAAGGAAATGGCAAACCACTCCAGAACTCTTGCCTGGAAAACCCCTGGACAGAGGAGCCTGGTAGGCTACAGTCCATGAGGTTGCAAAGAGTTGGACACGACTGAGCAACTTCACTTCACTTTCATGTACCCTATAACTTCTTGGGGTCAGTGTCTTCCTTTACTCTGTTATGCATATGAAGAATTTTAAAACTTCTCACTGCTTTTCATTTTCTTCATCGCTGTGTGAAATGATTTGCTGTCACTACTGGAGTTTTAGGTCTTTTAGACAAGCTCACTCAAAATGTTATCAAGAGAGGAACTTGACTATACCATGAACTCTTGATAGATAGATAGATAGATAGATTCTCAGCTTGCTACTATAGTGGCTAATGCTCTAAAGAGAAAATAGCCACATTGATATGCTATCTTCCTGGCACAGTTTTTTATGAATGAGTTTATGCCTTTTAGTATCAGGTCTTGAATCAGAATGAGTATTGCTTAGTAATTAACAATTGCAAGTGAAAATTTATTTTTGATGATGGAGATGAAAATGATGGTCACTATCTTATTTGTTCACCTCTTTCATAAAGCTTGCCCAGTAATGTCAGTTCCAAGTATTTTTTCTCTTTTCTGACTTCATGGCACAGATTGCTTGTAACTTCTCACTAACAACTGCAGTTATTAGTATTCCTTTTCTCTTCAAACCAGTGAATATATATTTATTGTCAGTTTTAAGCAAGGGAGTTTCTAGGTATTATGGGGAATGTGGGTTGACCAATGAAGACGTAAAGTGACATATTCATAAGTGATTAATGTAAAAATGGATTATGAGATAAGCTATAAAATACACAAAAGGAGCACTTGACTTTCTAGAGAAAGACATTGTGGAGTCAAAATGTACACTTACAAAATACATTTGTTGCAGATATAAGATTCCATTTCCTGAGAGCTTTACTCTAAGTATATTTAGTCTTATGTTAAACACAGTCATAAGTAACTGGTTCACATGAAATTTGGATTGGCCAAAACTCATGATAGACTTCTAAAATGGTTGAGAATTAAAACTGCCAAGTCTCTCATAGCAACTAAGTGAACTAACTGGAACCTTTGTAAGTGGCTGATAGAAATCCTAAGACAAAAGTAGAGAGTAAGTGATAGGTCAAATTGGCCAGGTTCTTTGAAGGAATCCTGTGGAAGAGAAGGTGATCAAGTTCCTTAGCCCCCAGAACTGTTTTATATCATAAATGACTTGCTAATTTCTAAGCCACTTTCTTGTCTTTTATTGCACAAGTGTTAGTACATCCCCTTAGGCATGATCATCTGGAAAGCATTTGTGCCTTTGTTATTTCAACATGCATCTCCAACATATATACACAAATACATACACACACACACAGAGATATGCTCATACGTTTATATATATACACACTCACTTCCACACCATACCTTATTTCCTATTCCAAAGACAAACAAGTAGAAAATATTCAAATAGTGCATCAAGAGAGAGAAAAACAGAGAAAGTACCACTACAAAATTATCATTAGGAGTTCCTAAAGATCTAAAGAACACAACTCTCCCTGTTTTGTAACAGTTAACATTTGCAACCACAGTTTTGAATCACCAAGAAAAATGTAATTTATTGGTATTGTCATTGATATGGTTAGTAAGGGAGAAGTATATGTATAACACTGCAACTAGAATACCGTTAAACTATTTTTTAAAATCCAGAACACTTCAGTACTTAAAATAATAAAAATCATTTACAATTTTTAGGAGATTACTTCCCAAATTTTTCACAAAATAAGATATTTTAATATATTCCCTTGGAGCTTATAATATCATTTTGAATTTTTACTGATCTCCTGTGTATTTATATCTTGGTTCTCTAAAAGAGATTTTGAGCTCTCTAGGCAGGAACTAATATACATTTACATCATTCTTCTTTCGGAGAAGGTATAGAAGTGTTCATTTTTCAATATCCTCTTAACAGAGATGTAAAAACATAAACCCCTTATTTTGTATTACTTTAAAGCACACAACTCTGAAACACACTCCAGCTCAAATATAACAGAGAATACTTTTTAATCATTAGATTAAGCCTACTCATTGTCGATGACATGAGGATGAGATTGGAAATAGAATATCATTAAGTCAATGATTTAGATGAGGGATAATAATTTGCATGTGTAGTGCAGAGCACATTTCATTCACAAAGGGGATGAGTAACTAGATTTGTTTTCCTTCCTCATAAATTACTAGAATTCAAGTGGCATAGTAATTATGAGTGGACTGATTGCTTTCCATGTTTGCAGCCTGGATTTTCAGAGCTACTTACAGCATTTAATCTAGCATTTATATGAGCTCCCCAACTGGGCTTCAATGATACTTTCCATGTTTTGGAAAAAAATCCAACTTTAAGTTAGTTGTACAGTAAAGTATTTGGTCCCGAGGATCAACTACAGGCTTTATTTATATAGTTTAGACTGAGCTTTTTAAGGGCCAGAGTGTTTAAATAACAAAATTTATAAAATTCTCTCTACCTTCTTAGTATAGTGAGGTATGAGTGAAATTAGAATATTAAGAGAGACAAAAATTGGGTCATCAATGCACAAATAACCCTTTTGTAATTCAAAAACATTTTCCAAAAGCAGTCAGAACATCAAGCTTTGAACTGAAATCAAATGACTTGGTTTTCCAAGGTGAATTGAATGTTTGAGAGATATTTGTAAACCTCTACCATAGTTTTTCGCCTGTATATTTTACTAAAATTTTACTTTGCATGCCAAAAATAGCAAAAAGCTTTTGGATTTGGGTTCCTGGGGTCAGTCAGATGGCATTATAAAACATATCTGCAAAAGTAGGATAAACAGGTTCACCTACAAAAGGAGGTAATTATCTCTTGATACTCTTGTTTCTCAAATTATTTCTTAGCTTCTCTGAAAAGTAGAGTTACATGAAGGTTTGCTTTAATTTCTACTATCATTTCCAGTGGACATCTTTCATTATCATGTTGCTCACACATATGACGTACTACATGTATGTTTTGTGTGCCCAGTCATGTTTGACTCTTTGCAGCCCCATAGGCTAGAGCCCACCAGGCTCCTATGTCCATGGATTTTTCTAGGCAAGCATACTGGAGTAGGTTTCCATGCCTTTCTCTGGGCAATCTTCCCAACCCAAGGATTGAAACTGCTTCTCTTGTGTCTCCAGCATTGACAGGCAGATTCTTTACCTGAGAAGTCCCACTATATTACATGGTATGATTTGAAATTACATTAATATAGAAGCTATTGTTTTACTTAAATAGGGCTTTCTGACATGGGCATTTCTCATTATTTTCTTCTCTCTCTCTCTAAATATATTATATATAATTGACTTCTTTATAAAAACTTTCCTCTTTGAAGTCTGAGATAGTCATTTTCAAACTGCTTTGAAATCTGCACACCTTAGTTAACTGCTAATATCAGTTAAAATCATGATTGGGATAAATCTAAAGATGAATTTATAAAGTCATCACAAGAGAATCTATTCTCTTAAATTTACTGAACAATACACAAAATTTATATTTTCCTATTTTTTTTAATATTTGGTGAGAAAAGAGAAATAAATGTGTCTGAGAGGAAAATATTTTGAAAATAAAATTTGTGCAAATAATAAATTGATGTAAGTAGGATTAACTTTATAAAAAGGTGATTTTTAAATGTTAGTTTTTAAAGTGTTGTATAAAGATCATGTTGTATCACCCCTAAGAAATCATCTAAAACAAAAATAATAAAAATTAGAACTACAATTGCATCTTTAATGAAACTAAAACAAATTTATAATTCTCAGTGGAAAAGGTTGCAAATGTAATGAAGATCAAACAAATAAGAAAACTGCAGCTTCAGATATCAGAAAAACAAAGGCATAGAATATAATCTCCCAAGGCTGATGACATACCATGAAGGGACAAAACTAATAACTCCTTGTTTCATACAACAGGAATTAAATTTACCAGGCAGCAGTGGAATCCTCACAAGCTTCAACTTGATACCAACATAAAGCACAGGGAGATGGTCTGAAAGAAAACTCAAAACTGCCCTATTTGCCCAAAATAATGTCAATAGAGTGGATATTAGATAATAGATATTCCTTGAGCCAATATCTTTGGACTGAGAGGGCATAATGACTTCGATAATTCATTATGAGTCAATGCTCTATCCTGGACAAGTTAAGTTTAAATACTTTCTATCATAGAATACAGTCCTGGATTTGAAATAGCAAATAAAGCCAGCCCTATGTTACCTATAAGAGAGATACCTAAAACATAATAACTCAGACTGACTGAAAATCAAAAGCATATCTGAAAAATATAACCACCACCACCCCAAAAAAGCATTGGCTTCCCAGAGGATAAAGTGGTAAAGAATCCTCCTGCCAATGCAGGAGACATAGGAGATGAAGGTTCAATTTCTGGGTCAGGAAGATTCCCTGGAGGAGATGGCAACCGACTTCAGTATCCTTGCCTGGAAAATCCCATGGACAGAGTCTGGCTGGCTACAGTCCATGGGGAGGGAAAGAGTTGGACACAACTGAAGCGGCTTAGCATGCATGCACACAAGATGTATTTTGATAGATTACATAAAAATAACATTGGGGAGGCAAATAGTGTGGCTTAGCAAAAGGGAAGGAAGAGAGACTTAACTGTATACCTTTTTACAACCTTCAGAGTTTTGCACTGTGTTTATGAATTAACAATTAAAAGGCAATTTATTAAAATACATATAACATAAAATATATAAAGTACAAGTAATAATACTATGGGCAAGTTTTGTATATGATATAAATTAAATGATATTCTCTCTGAAGGTGGCAGTTTCCTCATCTATACAGTAATTTTTATCCCTGTGTACTTTCCAACTATAAATTTTATCTGATTCTTATGAAGTGTTCTTGAGAATGATACATGTACATTATATTTTTGGGGTTTTTTTTGTTTTGTTTTTGTTTTTAACATTTAAATTTTATTTTATTTTTAAACTTTACAATATTGTATTAGTTTTGCCAAATATCGAAATGAATCCGCCACAGGTATACCCGCGTTCCCCATCCTGAACCCTCCACCCTCCTCCCTCCCCTCCCCTCCCTCTGGGTCGTCCCAGTGCACCAGCCCCAAGCATCCAGTACCGTGCATCGAACCTGGACTGGCGACTCGTTTCATACATGATATTATACATGTTTCAATGCTATTTTCTCAAATCTCCCCACCCTCTCCCTCTCCCACAGAGTCCATAAGACTGATCTATACATTGGTGTCTCTTTTGCTGTCTCGTACACAGGGTTATTGTTTCCATCTTTCTAAATTCCATATATATGCGTTAGTATACTGTATTGGTGTTTTTCTTTCTGGCTTACTTCACTCTGTATAATAGGTTCCAGTTTCATCCATCTCATTAGAACTGATTCAAATGTATTCTTTTTAATGGCTGAGTAATACTCCATTGTGTATATGTACCACCACTTTCTTATCCATTCATCTGCTGATGGACATCTAGGTTGCTTCCATGTCCTAGCTATTATAAACAGTGCTGTGATGAACATTGGGGTACACGTGTCTCTTTCCCTTCTGGTTTCCTCAGTGTGTATGCCCAGCAGTGGGATTGCTGGATCATAAGGCAGTTCTATTTCTAGTTTTTTAAGGAATCTCCACACTGTTCTCCATAGTGGCTGTACTAGTTTGCATTCCCACCAACAGTGCAACAGAGTTCCCTTTTCTCCACACCCTCTCCAGCATTTATTGCTTGTAGACTTTTGGATGGCAGCCATTCTGACTGGCGTGAAATGGTACCTCATAGTGGTTTTGATTTGCATTTCTCTGATAATGAGTGATGTTAAGCATCTTTTCATGTGTTTGTTAGCCATCTGTATGTCTTCTTTGGAGAAATGTCTATTTAGTTCTTTGGCCCATTTTTTGATTGGATCATTTATTTTTCTGGAATTGAGGTGTAGGAGTTGCTTGTATATTTTTGAGATTAGTTGTTTGTCAGTTGCTTCATTTGCTATTATTTTCTCCCACTCTGAAGGCTGCCTTTTCACCTTGCTAATAGTTTCCTTTGTTGTGCAGAAGCTTTTAAGTTTAATTAGGTCCCATTTGTTTATTTTTGCTTTTATTTCCAATATTCTGGGAGGTGGGTCATAGAGGATCCTGCTGTGATGTATGTCAGAGAGTGTTTTGCCTATGTTCTCCTCTAGGAGTTTTATAGTTTCTGGTCTTACATTGAGATCTTTAGTTCATTTTTAGTTTATTTTTGTGTATGGTGTTAGAAAGTGTTCTAGTTTCATTCTTTTACAAGTGGTTGACCAGTTTTCCCAGCACCACTTGTTAAAGAGGTTGTCTTTAATCCATTGTATATTCTTGCCTCCTTTGTCAAAGATAAGGTGTCCATATGTGCGTGGATTTATCTCTGGGCTTTCTATTTTGTTCCATTGATCAATATTTCTGTCTTTGTGCCAGTACCATACTGTCTTGATAACTGTGGCTTTGTAATAGAGCCTGAAGTCAGCATAATAAAAGCTATATATGACAAACCCACAGCAAACATTATCCTCAATGGTGAAAAATTGAAAGCATTTCCTCTAAAGTCAGGAACAAGACAAGGGTGCCCACTTTCACCATTACTATTCAACATAGTTTTGGAAGTTTTGGCCACAGCAATCAGAGCAGAAAAAGAAATAAAAGGAATCCAAATTGGAAAAGAAGAAGTAAAACTCTCACTGTTTGCAGATGACATGATCCTTTACATAGAAAACCCTAAAGACTCCACCAGAAAATTACTAGAACTAATCAATGATTATAGTAAAGTTGCAGGATATAAAATCAACACACAGAAATCCCTTGCATTCCTATACACTAATAACGAGAAAACTGAAAGAGAAATTAAGGAAACAATTCCATTCACCATTGCAATGGAAAAAATAAAATAGTTAGGAATATATCTACCTAAAGAAACCAAAGACCTATATATAGAAAACTATAAAACACTGGTGAAAGAAATCAAAGAGGACACTAATAGATGGAGAAATATACCATGTTCATGGATTGGAAGAATCAATATAGTGAAAATGAGTATACTACCCAAAGCAATTTATAGATTCAACGCAATCCCTATCAAGCTACCAACGGTATTCTTCACAGAGCTAGAACAAATAATTTCACAATTTGTATGGAAACACAAAAAACCTCGAATAGCCAAAGCTATCTTGAGAATGAAGAATAGAACTGGAGGAATCAACCTGCCTGACTTCAGGCTCTATTACATTATATTTTTGGACAACATGTAATGTGCTGAGGGAGTTAATTTTGAAATAATTAATTTCTTGTTATATTTTATAAATGTCAGTCAAAAAAACTGTCAAATGCAATATAGGCTCAAGGGAATTAAAATTAAAATAAAAACTGAAGTTCTGATCTTGGTATGTTCACTCAGAATTTTTAGCTGGCTTCTAATAATTTGGGTTCAAATTGGGAAAGGAGTACTTCAAGGCTGTATATTGTCACTCTGTTTATTTAACTTATATACAGAGTACATCATGCAAAATGCCAGGCTGGATGAAGCACAAACTAGAATCAAGATTGCCAGGAGAAACATCAATAACCTCAGAGATGCGGGTGACAACATCCTATGGCAGAAAGCAAAGAGGAACTAAAGAGCCTCTAGATGAATATGAAAGAGAAGAGTGAAAAACCTGGCTTAAAACTCAACATTCAGAAAATGAAGATCACGGCATCCAGTCCCATCATTTCAAGACAAATAGATGGGGAAACAAAGGAAACAGTGACAGACTATTTTCTTGGGCTCAAAATTCACTGTGGATGGTGACTGCAGCCATGAAATTAAAAGATGCTCATTCCTTGGAAGAAAAGCTATGAAAAACCTAGACAGCATATTAAAAAGCATAGACATTAGCTTGCTGATAAATGTCCATATAGTCAAAGCTATGGTTTTTCCAGTAGTCACATATGGATGTGAGAATAAGACCAAAAAGAAGGTCAAGCGCCAAAGAATTGATGCTTTTGAACTGTGGTGCTGGAGAAGACTCTTAAGAGTCCCTTGGACTGCAAGGGGATCAAAGCAGTCCATTCTAAAGGAAGTCAACCCTGAATATTTATTGGAAGGACAGATGCTGAAGCTGAAACTCCAATACTTTTGCCACCTGATGCATAGAGCCAACTCACTGGAAAAGATCCTGATGCTGGGAAAGATAGAAGGCAGTAGGAGAACGGGATGATAGAGGATGAGATGGTTGGATGGCATCACAGACTCAATGGACTTGAGTTTGAGCAAGCTCCAGATGGTGAAGGACAGGGAAGCCTGGCGTGCTACAGTCCATGTGGTCATGAACAGTCAGACACGACTGAGCAACTGAAGAACAACAAATGATTTGGGGTCTAAGAGAAGCAAATCTTATCAGATACTTGAATTAAAAGGGTTTATTTGGACATGACTAAAATACACACCACCAATATTATGCATATGTTAGAGAATAAATGAAAATGAACGAGCAGGTGGGTCACAGATAAATGTACCTTATTAATTAGTTAAAAGGTAAGCTAATTAGTTGAGTCGAACAAGAGTTAAGAGGCCATTCAGAGTCAAGATTCTAAATGAACAGAGCTCCATCTTGCCTCCCTAGAGGCCCCTAGGGATCAACCTCAAGTGCTTTCCAAACCTTTCAATTTGTTGAATGGTTTCTGTTGTTAGGATAAAGTCCAAATTTCTTAACATGGCATTCAATGCCTTTGTGACACTACTTGTGCTTACTGTGGAGACCCATTACAAGTTATTCTCCTTCCAAAATGTACTTTAGCCTTTTTAAATTTTCAATTCCTTGAATGCAACAAGTTCTCAGTTCCTTCTGAGTCTTTGAACTGTTTTTTTTTTTTCCAGTGCTGACCCTCAACCTACTTCACTTCTCCTCTGGCTTATATTACATTTTGGCCTCAGAGTTAATATCAACTGACCCATGAAACCATTCCTGATCCCCCTAGACTATTCAAAGTCTCCTTTTCCTATGTCCTCATTCATAGCATTTTATATACATACATACATATATATATATATATATATATATCTTTTTCTAATGCCACAACTTAATGTAATTACCTGTATAATCACCTTTCCTCTCCAGTAGTATGCTACATGAGTATGTTTGTCTCATTTATTACTTTCTCTCCAAAATATAATGCAACTATCACTATTTTAAAATCACTGCCTATAAGACACACACACACAGAAAATATCCCACTTTTTTACCTTATTTTTCTCCACGTTTTTTTTTTTTCCATTTAATTTACTATATACTTTAACTTCATTTTATCTACATAGGGCAGGGATTTTTCTCCATTTTACTTACAGCTCTATCCCCAGAGACTGACACAGTGTCTGGCACAAAATAGACTCTAAAAAAATGTTCCCTAAATGAATGATGAGAGGTGCTCAAGAAAACAAGTGTGCTTTGAATGAGTGCATCATGCCAACAGGCAGGGTTGAGAAGAGGGCTGTACTTCAGATGAGCTAGGTTGGATGGCCAAGGCTAACAGATACCATGTTCTCACTTAATCAACAGCTAGACTCTCCTTAAAAGATAAAAAGTGATTTCACTTCATAGTGTCACTTGATTCTACTTTAAGGTCAAGGCTTTGGTCCTAATCCTGCTGAACCCCAAGTGTACCAGCACACTGCTTTGCATATATTACACAAGATACTCAGTAAATGGAAAAAAGTAAATGGAATCACCAATAAACTTTCGGCATTGTTGTAATTCTAGGAGTTACTAAAATAGAATGATTGCCTGTAAGACAGTTGGGTGGGAAGAAGGTAAATCTCAACTTTGGCCCTGGCTGAAATGTTCCTTGAGGGCAGCTTATGTCCTCATAATTCCCACACAAACACTGGAGAGGCTAAATGATGACATGAGACAGTTTTTGACTATATATACATAGTCTTTAACATACAGTTAAGGATATCAACAAGCAAACATCCCACTGAAGGTTATAAATCATGTTGAAATCCAAGGGCTATTCCCATTGACCGGTGAAAGAATTAGGAAAGAGGAGAAATTGATTCTGAGCTGCCACTAGGCACAGTTAAGACTCTTATGTGATCCTTTAATCAGTTATTACTAAATACTGAAAAGAGACCATTCATCACTAGAACCCAGGTTTGGAGTGTCTTCTTAGCAACGGGCAGAAAATAGTTATTCTTCTCACAGATCCTATCAGCTCGTTATAGTCATCTGGAACCGGTCTCATTCCAAAGTTCCAGATGACTCGTTCCCTTTGGTTTGTTGTCCCTTTGAGAAGCAGAAGAGATTCCAAGTTACTAATTACAGGTCACAATTTGTGTTATCCACTGTTAACATGGAATATCCTTCTATTGCTTTTTTTCCCCTATTGATACAGGCAATCATAAATGAGAAGAGTTTAAGAGACCATATTTCATTGAGACACCTTTGCTTCCTGCTGCCTCTATTTCAGAAATCAATGGTTTTCACAAGACATTATCAGAGTTAACAGTAGCATTTTCAATAAATGCTTTAAATACCTATTTTGGAGGAAAATGTTTGGAGAGAATTTGGACCGAATTATCCAGAATAAAAGTATTCACAGAGTCTGTTGACTTCTAAAGAAAACTGTGCATGTTATGTGTCACATCCAAGGGGTGTTGAACTAAAAATGATGAGACATTTTGCCTGAGTCTTATTCTTGATCATTTAAAATTTTCTATCTATGAAGAACTCTTACCCATAGTTATTTGAAACCAGCTTCCATAAGAACCACTGTGACTCTATTCCCACTTTGCAGAGAACACTATGGTTCTACATTGAATCTGAGTATTTGATTCTAAAGCATGTAATAACAAAACTGCTATATGCCTAGTCTCAAAACTAGCACTCTCCAACTTCACCATGGTTCCTAAGAGGCAACAATTGAAATAACTGACATCACAATACCAGACCAGAGAACTCCAGAACTGTATAAACAGCATATTTGCGTGACCCCAAAGCACTATCACATTACTGAAATATGATGATAAAACAAAAAAGAATTTTTTATAAGTACAGATATGATATATAATTAGGCACGATCTGTCTGACCATGGATTACCATGCTTTGCCATTTTTCCCAAACATGTCTCTGGCCAATTTTCCTCCAGAAAATTATTTCCAAGGCACAGAGAGGAATAGCAGAGGAGTAAGACATAAATATATGCATGTGTATGTACACATATAAATTAACAACTTTGAAAGGGGACCAAGTAGCACAGTCAAATCAGATGAAAATTCTGAAGAGAACTCTGTGTGTGAGGACAATAATTCCCAGGGAAAACAGAAGATGAGTTGTTAGAAATAGCCTGAAGGTGGAAGAGAGAATATGTGAATCCACTGGCCCTGGGACTAGGATAAGATACAGCTTAGAATGATAGGATTTAGAACAAAATGTCTCAAACAAAGAACTTTATAAATTCTAAAAGTAAATTGACCTTTAGCTCCCACCAGGAAGATACTGTGTAGCTTAAATGCTCCTTTTCTCTCTGAGACAATTTTGCTCCCTTTTGCCTTTTGCATTCTTCAATGCCAAACCAAATCCATGTAGCAGATTAACCCTGAACAGTTGAGAAATTACTTGCTTTGCCACAGTTTTAAATTGGCTGATGTTACCATGTTTTTACTGTATATGTTACGGTGTTTGACACCTGTATCATTGCTGGATCTAAAAATAAGTTGACATCTGATGTTTTCATTGACAGCAATAATGCCTGAATCTAAAATAATGAAAACCAAAATGTTGAAAGTCAGTTTTCTTTGGAAAGCTGTGGAAAGGGTATTAGCAATCTTCCCCAGTGAATCTAAGGAAGCATTCTATTCACTGACAATCAGTGGTAAACCTGATGAGTTTTTATAGATTATCCTCTGTTTTTGATTTTAGTCACTAAGTCGTGTCTGACTCGTGGGATCCCACGGACTGTAGCCCTCCAGGTTCCTATGTCCATGGAATTGTCCAGGCAAGAATACTGAACTGGATTTCCATTCCTTTCTCCAGGGGTCTTCTGGGTGAAGGATGATGAAACCAGTAGGGTATATTTTGCCACTTAAAAATCCACCCCAAGACTTCACATCTTAAAACAACACAGATTTGTTATTTGTCATGATTCTGAGAGTTGACTGGGCAGTTCATAGTGGGCCAGCTCAGATGGGGCTGAATGGTGTTGTATGGCCTTGCTGACACACCTGATGATCGACTCTGTGTTTACTAGAGTGATGGAGATAATTTGGTGACATATCTCTCATCATCGAAAAGGCTAGCACAGACCAACTCATGTGGTGGTGGGCTCCACACTCCCCAAATAGCAAGATAAACCCCAAAGTGCAAACACTTTTCAAGACTCTGCTTGCATCATATTTGCTAAGAACCCTTTGGCCAGAGCAAGACATATGGCCAACCCAGAAGTAAGGGGCAGAGTAATAAACTCCACCTCTCTTGATAAAAGTTGCTTTTTGTAAAATTTATTTATGTATGATTGAGCTGGGTCTTCACTACAGGCTTTTCTCTAGTTGCAGAGAGCAAGGACCACTCTCCAGTTGCCATGTGCAGGCTTCTCACTGCAATGGCATCTCTTGTTGTGGAATACAGGCTCCAGGGCATGCAGACTTCGGCGGTTGCAGCGCATGGGATCAGCAGTTGCCGTGCTCAGGCTCTAGAGCAGGGATTCAGTAATTGTAGCACAAGGGCCTAGTTATTCCATGGCATGTGGGATACTCCAGGACCAGGGATCGAATCTGCATCTCCTACATTGGCAGGTGGATTCTTTACCACCGAGCCACCAGGGAAGAATAAAAGTTGTATTGTTAAAGACCTGCATACAGGAGGAAGGGTCTTTTTGCAATCTACCAGAGGAACAACAGAGGAAAAATGGCATGTGAAACTGACCTTGTTCTAGGTACCCTACAGAAACCCATGTGTGCTTTGTCAGTAGGTCATGTCCAACTCTTTGTGACCTCATGAACTGTAGCCCACCAGGTTCCTCTGTCCATGAGATTCTCCAGGCAAGAATACTGGAGTGGGTTGCCCTGCCCTCCTCCAGGGGATCTTCCCAACCCAAGGATCAAACCCTCATCTCCTGCGTCTCCTGCATTGCAGGCAGATTCTTTATCGCTGAGCCACTAGGGAAAGCCAGTGTCCAAAAATTGATTTAGAAGACTTTTTGTGGTTTCTTGGTACCGAAAATTATTCTAGAATTAGAAAAATGTTTTCCTGGCATGATTCAAGGACATATTGCAAGTCATTATTATTCCAAAAAGAAACTTTGATGTGTAGATGAGTACAAGCATAGCCCAATGAAAGACAATGGAAATCTTCTGAATGGAGAAGAGACGCTGTTAGCTAGTTGGAGACTGGCAACTTCTGGACTGCAGTCATTCCATCTGATGTCACTTGTCCTAAATTGCAAATCCATCTAGCTTAGGCTTGAGATTTTAATGCAGGATCTAAATATGAAGTCTCACTAATAAAATGGAAAAACAGAACACTATGAAAGATAAATATTTATTTCGTCACAATAGCTAAACCTGCTATTAAGTTTAGTAAAATACCCTAGTGAATTCTAGGACAGATTTTTGACCCATTTCAGATCCTGTACTCTATAAATTTTAGAAGACTAAACAGTAGTTCCTTTACCATTAACAATATGGTAATGGTCATGTCAGTCATATCTAACTTTTTGCAACCCCATGGACTGTAGCCTGTCAGGCTCTTCTGTGCATGGAATTTTCCATGCAAGCATACTGGAGTGGATGTCATTTCCTTCTCCAGGGGATCTTCCTAACCATCTCCTGAATCTCCTCCATTGGCAGGCAGATTCAGAGCCACCTAAAAAGATACCATTAACAATATAATTCACAGTTAATGGTAATTTCCTTACCATTCACAATACAGTGTTATATTCATTTACCCTCAATAATTTACAGTTTTAAATCTCAGACCAATACCTTGTTTTTCTATTGTTTGAAGATTAGTCTTTATTAGCTCAGGACTTTCTTGGATTGATGACAGAGAATGATCAGCACATTCAACAAAGAAACAAAGGGTTCCTTCCACATCTCAACATTCATAATGAAAGTGAGTCAAATTTGAAAATATTTTCTTTCACTTCAATCAGATATTACTGGATTTGATAGTTCACAAGTCTATTCACACCTGGTCTAGTTTCCTTCAAATTTTCTAAAATAATTCAACTAATAATACTTCTTAGACCTGGAACTTCAAAGAATATTAACACTTTAAGAAAATATAATTAACCTCTAGTTCAGAAATATTGGCAACATTTACCTCATTTGTCAACTCTAATAATTTAGTAACTGCAGCCAAAACACTGTGTTAAGGATTCTGAGGTCATGTCTGCTCTCAGGAGAAAAGACAACAATGATTGATTAATGATGTCTGCTATGGAAACTAGCATAAAGACATTGTAAGTGTCACCTACCCCCCAGTCTTGCTCTAAATCAAATTTGTTATTTTAAAGACCGAGGAACAGGCAATAAAAGGGACTTATCCAAGGTCTCCTAATATTCAAGGATAAAAAATGTCCAATCTAAAAACTACTCATTTGGAGTAGAAATGTATCATTCTTCAGCTGACCATAATCCTCTTCCCACTACTTTTATTAGTCCCTCACTGTGCGCCATCATAGTTGGAAGACAATTCCCAGTGCTTGCTTCCTACTGCTGTTCCCCTCTGTAACCACAGGAGCTGGGACCCTCCTCTACCTCTCCTGGCTGCACCACAGAACAAGTCAATGAGCTAGTATTTGCTCATTTTGCTGATCTTACATTTGCTCTGGAACTCTGAATCTTAAATGGACAGTACAAAGAATGAGGAAATGTAGGGGAAGTCAGATGATTCCAACTATCGCAAGAGGCCACAGATCACAGAGTTGCAACAGTGTGACTTTGACTGCACTTCCTGCAGCCTGGTCTGCAAAGCTCCATTTTCTAAGCTTTTAGCTCTGAGTCAATTGTCAGTTACGGGCATCCCTATTATTTTCCCAATGCATCTCCTTTTGACTAAGGCCAAAGATGTTTTTAACTGCGTCAAACCAGGGACCCTGACCAATGCTTTATTCAGCCCCACAGTCATGAGCAAGTATTAGTGATGGAATGCTTTCCTCAGTCAAGTCATACATTTATACATATAACTTCCAAAATCAAGTAAAATGTGTTCTATTGAAAAAAAATGGAAAATATGGCCATATGACAGTTAAAAACATCTACAACTATGTCATCTCAGATGGTGAAATCAGCACCATTGTTCAATGGTATTGATCTTCGAATCTCATCTTCTTATTCTTTCAACAATAATCTTTTAAAAAGCAAAAATTAAATAACTGAATTGAAACAAAGTCTTTCTATGTTTAATGAGAACTACCTGGGGAAAATTCCCTCACTTTTCTCTACCCTATCTATATTCAGAATATATCACATCTGTTAGCTATAGGTTGTTGTAAAGACCGTGTATCTCTAAGATTAGAGGCTGGTTTATAGACCCTTGTTCATGTAAGATGTAGCAAACTCATAAAACTCTTGCTAAATACAAAGTCCGCGCTAATGTATTTTTGGCAAATACTCTACTTCTAAGCCCTGGTTTACTTATCTGCTGTCAGTAAGAAAAGGTAAAAGGACATGCTGTCCTGGAAACTCAATGTATTTCCATCATGCTGGTATCATTTAGCGGCCAATTCACAGAGTGTATATAACTCTTCTTGGCTATTTACATTAAGACTCCATTAAAAAAAATTTTCCTTTAGCCTTTCTGTCTTCATTAATGAAAAATGCTACATTAAGAAATTTCTGCCTGCTTTTCCTTCCTGTTTCATATAGAGATTCATGTATAATCTGCAAAGTCGTCTAAAAAGAATGGCATAAGCAGTCAAAATATTTACATATTTCTCTGTAAAATATTTCATAGAAAGATTTAACAGGCATAAGTAGCTATGACAAGCATGTTCACTTATCTGAATAAAAATACTTTGAGCTGATTTCTTGGCACTGAGAGGAAAGCTGGTTAAGTGACATCTCCCTTTATGGAATGCAATGATTAAACCCATGAGTTGTGCTTACCTTCTCTAAGAGGGTCAGTTTGATATGATATTGTTTTCAGTAAAGCTTAGTGTGCTATACCTGAAATTATACAATCTGTCACTAACACCAGTAAGGAATGCAAGCTAAACAGTGAAATTAAAACCAAAACAAAAGAAGACATAAAAAAAAGCAAAAGTAATAAACTGTCATCACTAAAAACAAAAATAAAATTGTATGAGAGTATAGTAATATACTGATAATATGAATATATATATACATATATACATATATCACAGAGAACTGAGAAAACAGTGAGTATTCAAATATTAAGAAATATCTTACATTTAAAGATGAGAAATAGGGTATTTCAAAAGCAGGTTTTAATGAAGTGCTTTTTTTTTTTCTATTATATAGGCTACATGTTTTGTTTTTGTTCTTTTTCTTCTTCATGAATAGTGAGATAAATATAACTGGAGAAGACTACCATCTCTTGCAGGATTGTTCTTCAATAAAGAGAAGAATAAATGGGGATATTTATTGATCCCAAAATGTAAATGCCCAAGCTCAGAAACTGTGTATACTTTCCAGAGGAGCAAGCTCTACTTTCACAAGGTATGTAGAAGGCTCATAGATTCTCCAGGGCTCTAGTCATCAGAACTGCACATCAAAGACTATGCTGAGGGATGTAAAGTGATAAATACTGGGCATCCATAAAACCACATTCCATCCCAAATTCCTAACCCATCATAATGACCTGAATTTCACCTCTACTTCCTACTCTTCCTTACCTGACAGTTGAAGAAAATTCCTTCCCCTAAAAGTGATTTCAGAAGTTTAATGAATAAAAAATTGATAGCATTTGCAAAGTACCCTACTATGGTAACTCGGAATAAAATTACTGGATCCACTTCCTATTATGCCAAAAAAACTGGCTGCCACAGCCCTCCCACCCACCATCCACCACCACCAAGACTACCATAATGTATTGCTTCTTGGTGAGAAGCCTCCTTGTTAACAGCTCTGATCACAGAGGTTTCATTCTAATCTACCTTAAATTGCTCAGCTTGGAAATTCATAGGCAATAATTCTTTTCTAGCAGGATTTCAATAGCCTCATAAATTCTACTTCTGGAAAATATTCAAACCAAGATATCTGTTCACATTCTTCACCACCTTATACTTATTTGCACAGAATAAGATGTTAAATCGGGTCTCTTAGAAGACGCAGTTCTGGTTGTTCCGCATTTGGATTGATTCTCTGCCAGTTAAAAAAATATATATGGTCAAGTGAGACAGGCTTAAAGGCTCAGAATTTAGATGATAACAATTTGCCCATTCCAACATGACTCTCTAGGGAGTTGAAGGCAGTTGTCAATTTATGTCTTTCACTTATTCTTCAGGGCATTTTTAAAACCAAATGGAGTTGTCCAAATTTTTAAAAGTTTAAATGTCCTTTTCTCACTGAGTTTAGAAACAGCCATTAAATTTTTTTTAATAAAAGAGGAAATTAAAAAGCAATATGCAAATATTGAACTGTGGTCAAGATTTTTTGAAAACTTGAGGGAAAAGAAATAACAACATTTCTCTGAGTTTTTCCTACCTAATTATTTTCCAGCAATATTTGTATACCATTTGTTATGTGCCAGTACATTTTTACCTATTAACTCCTTGAAGGCTTAGAAGCACACTGTGATATACATATATCGTTATGGATCCTCATTTTAGAGGAGAGAAAACCTGATGCTAAGGTAAGAAATTTCCCAAAGGATACTCTGTTTAGTAATAGTAGCAGAACTGAGATTCAAACCCAGTCAGTCTGGGTACCAAGCCAGAGTCTCACCAGCAACGTTACTCTGTTTCTTTGCCTTTGTGTTTTCAATTAAAGTAGCTTGTACACAACAAGATAAATGATTGGAGCCCTTGGCAATTAAGTGACCTCCTACTGCAGTGGCTTTATCAGCACTACCCTGACAGGCTGCCACTAGAGAAACAAAATTACCTAATTGCCTAGCCATCTGTAGTTAAAAGTAACATTAACTCCTGGTGGCTAAAATTAGCCTACAGTGTGCCCATGATGCTTATGGAACAAAGACAGGAAATAAAACCCTGAACACAAACCAATGAAGAGGCTATGGAGGCTCTGGCATAACTTCATGCTCAGTGTATCAGTGACCCTTGGAATCAACCATCCCTTCTATGAGCACCACACAAGTGTGCTTCTATAAAATGGGAGAGATTCCCATCTCATAATTCTTTAAGGATCTAATGTTACATGTTAACCTTAGACTGAGACAAAAAATAAAGAATGGTGGTTAATTTATTTCCTTCCTTTATCCTTTTCCCCCTACTTCTTTCTAGTTTTTACTTCTATTCTTTTTTCTTCTTTCCCTCTTACCTCCTACCCTCCCTCCCTCCTTTCCTTTCTTCCCTCACCATTGTCTTCCTTCTTTCCTCTCTCCTTACTCTTAGTCTTTCTGAATTGCCATCTAGTATCTCTTACACTTCCCTGAATGTCTTTTGTCATTGCATCTAGCAATAAGCTATAGTGAGAAAAATAAGAAGTACACTGATTCTGAGAACTGTTGATTATTCACAGGACTACTAAATGATTTAGGAAAAAATGTGATGCTCTAATATCATTTTTAAAACTCAAAATCATGGTCAGTATTGAACTATATTCATTCATGGTTCCCACTATGAAATATGTTAGACTCTTAAGATATCAGTTATTATAATAACATACCCCTGCCCCACCACTCAAGGGCAGCTGTTTGTTAACTAATATAATAAGATTATCTTTAAAAAAGAATTTCAACACTGTTGCAACAAGAGATTTCAGGATTGAAAGGCATCATGATAGGAATGCATTCCTTAAACTTAGATCAACTTAGTAGGTCTGAGATGGAAAAAAGATACACTCATTCTAAGAAGACCTCTCTTTACCTTAAATTTATATATAAAATCCATTTGGGGAAAAACACTTTTTATGATAAGCATACTCCTAGTTTCATACATACTTATTTAATGACCCATGAATATACATTATATTCATATATATACACACACTATATCAGTGGTAAAAATTTCCACAAAACTAATCTTTTTTTTTTCCCTATCTCAAGCCTAGTGAACTATTTATTCTCATTTAGGGATTAGTTGTACAGAGGTTTTGACATTCTAGTATATTATGTGCATTGAACATGAAGTTCAGCATTGAGCAGATAAATGAGCAGGAAAGAAGCATTTTAATGTGACTCTATTTTTGCTTTGCTAACTTAATAGCTAATTTAATTGTTTCAGTTAATTATAGTTGATTTCTAAAGTAACTAAAGTCAAATCAATAGTGAATATGGTACCCAGAGGAATCATTTTATGGGGATTAAGTGTTTAAAAAAATAAAGCTTATTATTTTAAAGTATAAATGCCTTGTAAAATATTCTTAAAGACTTAATGTTCTAAGTTTTGGGGCTTTTTCCTATAAACTTCCAAAGTTTGAAAGAAAAACCTCAGCAATAACCTCTCTTTTGTACCTACTGCTTAATTGCTTCATTAAGCACTGATGCCACAAAACTAGTCTTTACAAGTTTGAAACAGTTTTGATTGCAAAAAGAAGTCATAATTTATCTATTTTTTTTTAACATTCTATCCATCAGCTATTTGTCTTATAAATAAAAGTATGAAGCAAATAAGTAATGTATTCATGTGCCATCTCCTTGGGTGTATAAAGGTTAGGAAAAATTGATTACAAACAAATGAGATCTATGACAAAGGCAGAAGAGTAAGGTGACCAGCCCCCCAAATTAATCAGCATATAAATTAAACTTGCTCCCAAACAAAAAGTAGAACAGGAAGCATTGTCATCAATAATCTACTGTGCCAAGACAGTCTCCAGGATGAATACTAATGAGTAGAAGCAAATAGTAGCTAGATGAGTAATATAAATTCTTAAAAAGTTAGAAGTCCAAACACTGTCTAGTCTGTAAATTCTCCATACTTTACATAACTTATTATTGTTATCAGCAATGGTGCTATCACAGTAATTTATTATTATTTACAGGGCACCTACAGAATGCCCTATACTACGCAAAGGACTTTCCATATATTTGTTCCTAGTTTCCACATTCATCTTGAAAGGTAAGTATTACTATCTCATCTTACAACTCCAGAAACTGAATCTCAAATAACTCAACATTCAAAAAGTGTTGTAACTATAAATCTGTGACAATAAATCTAGGTCTCTTTGATTTCAATGGCTATATGCTTTCTACAGTGTAGAGAGAGACTGAAAATATTTTTCAAAAGCATATGATTTTAGTGACATAGAGAGTTTTTATAATCCTGGTACTCACTGACCAGTTGTTTTCTTCAGTTTATTTCAGAATTTATACATATTTTCCTAGAAAGTTCCATAGTATCTTTTAATCACCTAACTTAGGGTGGTTAGAAAAGACCACCACTTTATAGAAAAGATCTTCTATTAAAAGATCTGGACAAGTGAAAGATAGAGATTATCACCTGAGGTAAAAACAGTTTCTAAGAGAATGAACTAAGGAACGAATTTGTTTGATGGTGACTTCATCCCATTTTAGAAAGGTGTTTTCCACAGACCCTCTTATTCTTCTTCTCTGATTGGTCCTCAGTTGTCTTCTATTAAGGATAAGAATACATGGAAATCCTATCATTTCAAGCCAAACTAAAATATATAATAGTAAAATTTTCTTAAGATAAAAAAGTAGCCATGTATGGCTACTAAGTCTTAAATGGACTATCATTCATTAGGGATGTGTAGGAAATTTGCAAAATTTTGAAATATTAACAATAAAATTCCATAGAAGAAATTAAATATATGTGTGACTGTGAATAATCTTTCTAAATCAGTTAAATCACACTTGGCTAATTTCAGGTTGCAAAGTTATTCAAAACATCCTTGACTAATATCTTTTAAAAAATGGAAACTTACATTATCATATGTAAAATAGATAGCCAACAGGAATTTGCTATATGGCTCAGGCAACTCAAGCAGGGACTTTGTATCAAGCTAGAGGGGTGGGATTGGTGGCAGATGGGAGGGAGTTTCAAAAGGGAGGGGATAGATGTATACCTATGGCTGATTCGTGTTGAGGTTTGACAGAAAACAGCAAAATTCTATAAAGCAATTATCCTTCAATAAAAAATAATTAAATAAAAAAATGTTCAATCATTAAAATCTCAAGTAATCTAAAGGTCCAACATGGCACGTTTTGGTATCTATCCATGTGATGCCATGCTATGTAGTCATATGTACGGTAATGTAGGACTGTATGTATAAGCAAGAACCATACCTACGTTAAATTGTTACGTGGAAAAGTAGATTATAAACATATTAAACATAGTATGAACCCATTTTAAAAATAAATATTTTCTAAAATTATATTTTTTTCACTAAGATAACACCACTTTTATAAATTTTGGATGTATGAATTGTTCTAGTAGTTTTTTAAGTTAACACCTCTTGAAATTACATTTTAAAGGGAAAAATTAACATGTGATTATATTAAAATATATCTAAGGGACATTTCAAACCCTTCAGTAGCCATTCTTATTACAAATTCTATTTTAAGAATAAAAGTGTAATTACCTACCTATAGTGGTAAATTTTTACCATAGTAAAACAACCAGTGAATCTTTATATTAACTATTAAAATGTCAAGACCGTTCTCATTAAAACAAGAGGAATACTGGAATGACCACCATTGAAATAATGATTCAGCATAAGATAATGCAATAAGAAAAACGATTGGCTGTATAATTATTATAAACAAAAGGACAAACATCTCTATATTCATGATTTTATGGTTGAAATAAACTCTATAAAATGTATAATAAATACTAGAAAAATCATAATAAGCTAACTGGATAAAAGAAAATGATTTTTATATATTGCCCACTGACAATAGTGATAACACTATAATACATTTTGTAATACATTTTAAAAGAAAAGTTATTAAATATTTTAAATAGTCATTAATAAATAGCCTGAATAAATAGAAAGAATAAATGATGTCTGTAGAGTATTTTTTAATTTTAAAATAATATTATAAAAATATAAATATTTCCTCAAGTTAATATATTTTAGTGTTGACACATATTAACATTAAATTTTTGCTTAAGAAACCTCCAAATTTATATTCAAATCCCACCTTCCCAAAGCTGACAGTCTCTTAAACTACATATCTATTATAATAATATATATTTAATTATATAAGGTAAGACTCTAAGTCATCCAAAATGAAATAGCAATTAAAGAATTCAAAATTTTAAAAAGAAACTGAAGATTATTTTTAAATACATATGAGAAAATAAATATATCATAATTTATAAGAAACTTTTTGAAAAAAAGATGAAAGTGAATACCCTATCACATATAAAATATCAAAGACCAAAAACAAAGTAAAAAAAAAAGGGGATCATTGAAAAATAGAAGCAAAAATCCAAGTATTTGTGGAAAAATTATAATTTATTTAATAAATGATCTTAATATAAATAGCTATACATCTTAAAATGAAAGAATTAAATCCCAGCCTTGCAGCATAAAATATTAAATTTCAGAAGGATTAAAATACTATTGCAAAAAGTCAAACAAAAGGATTATAGTAAATGTAGAGAAATGTTTATATAACATAAAAGGTAAGGGGACTTATATTAAGTAACAAATCCAGATTCCATAAAAGACAACCCTGATAGCTGCACAAAAATTAAAAGTTTGAATAGAAAAATATTGAGGCAAAGTTAAAATAAAAATAATGGAGTATAAAGAACTGTTTGAAAAAGTCTTAGCATTCCTTTCCCCACAAAGAACCCCTATAAATCAAAATTAACAAGACAATATCATTTAAAGCAAAAAAAAAAAAAGAAATTAAATTTGCACAGAAAAAAAAAGGCAAATTGTCAATGAATGTCAGAAAGATGTTCAATTCAAAAGTAAACTGAAAATATCATCAAATCAACACTGATATTATATTATTAACTCAATATTATTTGGGTCAATTTCAGTTTAATAGACTGTATTATTTCAATTGTAAAATTTAAATGCTGATTATATTTTCTTCTGGAAGGGTTGTGGAGAAACAGTAATTACATATACTGTTGGTAAAAGAAAACAGCACTATGTAAAGTAATATAGCAGCAGCTTGTTCATATTTACAACATGAAACTTGACTCAGAATTTCTCTTTTGGCAAATCCATGCAACAAAAAAAGCATGTGATCATTATAAAAATCAGATCATTCAGACATGTGATCACAGCAAGGTATGTCCATATATAGTAGTTTTTATAATAACCATGTTATTTTTATAGAAGTAGTCAAGTTTCAATAATAAAAAATGACTTAAAGATGGTTACTTAGCTGGAGTTCACGGCTGCCCACAGAGGTAGTATTTAAAGGGGAAAAGCCTGGAGCTGAGGAAGTTCAAAGAAGAAACCCCAAAATCTACATTCAGATTCCTCTTTCCCAACTGCTGACTGATCCCTAAACTGCATAAATATATATATACAAATAATATGTATCATAAATATATACAGATAATATGTAAATTCTGTTATATTATTCAGAGAATAAGAGTTCAAATAGCCCAGAATAGAACACCAGTTGGGAGGCTTAACACTGAACCTCAGAAGTCACATGATACCAAGAAGAAAGAAATTAAAGTCTAATCCTTGCCAAAATAAAGAAGACTCTACAAAACTTTAGGATTGCTCAGTTGTTAAGTGAGAAGGGTGCCACTCTAGGATTTAGAGTATGGTGTGAGGACTATGTCCTAAATGTGAGGACTCTGTCCTACATGTAATGGCAAAATTTCCCCTATTGTCTTTCATCCATCATGCAAAATTATGAGATAGGGAAGAAAACAAAAAGCCCCACAGAATCACATGACTGAAAGTTTAAAAAAAAATGGAACAGAATATAGGCAATAGAAATAGAGCGATGATTCAGATATTAGAGTTATTCAATAGGGACTTTTAAACAACAGTGAACAATACATTCAAGAAAGAAAACATAAAAAATTGGATAATGTCCATGAAAGAAGAATTTTTAGAGAATTATAATTTATAAAAATTAACCAAATGAACATTTTAAAACTGGAAAATAGGAAATTAAAGATCATAAGAAGTAACAAGCTAAGAATTAACATGTTCAATCTACAAGTAACTATTGAGTAACTACTAACAGAGGGCTTCCCTGGTGGCTCAGCAGTAAAGAATCAGCCTAGAATGCAGGAGACTCGTGTTCAATCCCTTGATTGGGAAGATCCCCTGGAGAAGGAAAGGGCAACTCACTCCAGTATTTTCCTCTGGAGAATCCTAGAGGAGGCGGAATCCTAGAGGAGAATCCTAGAATCCTAGCAGAATCCTAAAGGAGAATCCTAGCAGGCTCCTCTGGCATGGGGTCACAAAAGAGTTATACGCAGCAATGAACAGCAGGAACAAAAAGTACTAGCAGACACTGTTCTAAGAGAAAAGGGTGAAATAGTGAACAAAATAAAAACTCCTTTCCTCTCAGGTCTTTTGATCTAATGAGTAAAACAGAATGTACAGTTCAGTTGTTCAGTCGTGTCTGACTCTTTGCAACCCCGTGGACCACAGCATGCCAGACCTCCCTGTCCATCGCCAACTCCCAGAGTTTACCCAAACTCATCCACTGAGTCAGTGATGGATACAACCATCTCATCCTTTGCATCTCCTTCCCCTCCTGCCTTCAAACTTTCCCAGCATCAGGGTCTTTTCTAATGAGTCAGCTCTTCGCATCAGGTGGCCAAAGTATTGGACTTTCAGCTTCAGCATCAGTCCTTCTAGTGAACACCCAGGATTGATCTCCTTTAAGACAGACTGGTTGGATCTCCTTGCACTCCAAGGGACTCTCAAGAGTCTTCTTCACACCACAGTTCAAGCATCAATTATTCGATGCTCAGCTTTCTTTATAGTCCAACTCTCACATCCACACATGACTACTGGAAAAACCATAGCCTTGACTAGAAGGACCTTTGTTGGAAAAGTAATGTCTCTGCTTTTCAATATGCTGTCTAAGTTGGTCATAACTTTCCTTCCAAGGAGTAAGCATCTTTTAATTTCATGGCTGCAGTCACCATCTGCAGTGACTTTGGAGCCCAGAAAAATAAAGTCTGACACTGTTTCCACTGTTTCCCCATCTATTTGCCATGAAGTGATAGGACCAGATGCCATGATCTTCGTTTTCTGAGTGTTGAGCTTTAAGCCAACTTTTTCACTCTCCTCTTTTACTTTCATCAAGAGGCTCTTTAGTTCTTCACTTTCTGCCATAAGGGTGGTGTCATCTGCATATCTGAGGTTATTGATATTTCTCCCGGCAATCTTGATTCCAGCCTGTGCTACCTCCAGCCCAGCATTTCTCATGATGTACTCTGCAAAAAAGTTAAATAAGCAGGGTGACAATATACAGCCTTGATGTACTCTTTTCCCTGTTTGGAACCAGTCTGTTGTTCCATGTCCTGTTCTAACTGTTGCTTCTTGGCCTGCATAGAGATTTCTCAGGAGGCAGGTCAGGTGGTCTGGTATTCCCATCTCTTTCAGAATTTTCCAGAGTTTATTGTGATCCACACAGTCAAAGGCTTTGGCATAGTCAATAAAGCAGAAATAGATGTTTTTCTGAAACTCTCTTGCTTTTTCAATGATCCAGCGGATGTTGGCAATTTGATCTCTGGTTCCTCTGTCTTTTCTAAAACCAACTTGAATGTCTGAAAGTCATGGTTCACATATGGTTGAAGCCTGGCTTGGAGAATTTTGAGCATTACTTTACTAGCATGTGAGATGAGTGCAACTGTGCAGTAGTTTGAGCATTCTTTGGCATTGCCTTTCTCTGACCTTTTCCAGTCCTGTGGCCAATGCTGAGTTTTCCAAATTTGCTGGCATATTGAGTGTAGCACTTTCACAGCATCATCTTTTAGGATTTGAAATAGCTCAACTGAAATCCCTTCACCTACACTAGCTTTGTTCGTATTGATGCTTCCTAAGGCCCACTTGACTTCACATTTCAGGATGTCTGGCTCTAGGTGAGTGATCGCATCATTGTGATTATTTGGGTTATGAAGATCTTTTTTGTACTGTTCTTCTGTGTATTCTTGCCACCTCTTCTTAATATCTTCTGCTTCTGTTAGGTCCATACCATTTCTGTCCTTTATCGAGCCCATCTTTGCATGAAACATTCCCTTGTTATCTCTAATTTTCTTGAAGAGCTCTCTAGTCTTTCCCATTCTGTTGTTTTTGTCTATTTCTTTGCACTGGTCACTGGGGAAGGCTTTCTTATCTCTCCTTGCTATTCTTTGGAACTCTGCATTCAAATGGGTATATCTTTCCTTTTCTACTTTGCTTTATGCTTCTCTTCTTTTCAAAGCTATTTTTAAGGCCTCATCAGACAGACATTTTGCTATTTTGCATTTCTTTTCCATTGGTATGGTCTTGATCCCTGTCTCCTGTACAATGTCATGAACCTCCATCCATAGTTCTTCAGGCACTCTGTCTATCAGATCTAGTCCCTTAAATCTATTTCTCACTTCCACTGTATAATCATAAGGGATTTTATTTAGTTCATACCTGAATGGTCTAGTGGTTTTCCCTACTTTTTTCAATTTAAGTCTGAATTTGGCAATAAGGAGTTCATGATCTGAGCCACAGTCAGCTCCCGGTCTTGTTTTTGCTGACTGTATAGAGCTTCTACAACTTTGGCTACAAAGAATGTAATCAGTCTGATTTTGGTGTTGACCATCTGGTGATGTCCATGTGTAGAGTCTTCTCTTATGCTATTGAAAGAGGGTGTTTGTTATGACTAGTGTGTTCTTTTGGCAAAACTCTGTTAGCTTTTGTCCCTCTTCATTCCGTATTCCAAGGCCAAATTTGCCTGTTATTCCAGGTGTTTCCTGACTTCCTACTTTTGAATTCCAGTCCCCTATAATGAAAAGGACATCTTTTTTTAGGTGTTCATTCTAGAAGGTCTTTTAGGTCTTTATAGAACCATTCAATTTCAGCTTCTTCAGCATTACTGGTTGGGGCATAGACTTGGATTACCATGATGTTGAATGGTTTGCTTTGGAAATGAATAAAGATAATTCTGCCATTTTTGAGATTGCATCCAGGTACTGTATTTTGGACTCTTTTGTTGACTATTCTGATGCCAGAAAGTACAGAATGTAAGTAAATAAAACTTTCAGAAGATGATAACTGAAGTTGAACTGAAAAGGTTACACTTGAATAAAGGAGGTAAAAGTATAAGACATATAAAATCTGAAGAAGGACATTCCTGCCAGAAAGAATAAAAATTTTAAAGACCCCTAGAGGGTGGTTGATTTATCTGCTGAAGGAAAAATAAGGAGATTGATGTAGTTGTAACAGTAGGAAATGAGATTATTAACTACTTCAAGGGCTTTGGGGCTCCCCTAGTAGCCCAGCTGGTAAAAAATATTTCCCTGCAATGCAGGAGACCCAGGTTTGATTCCTGGGTTGGGAAGATCCAATGGAGAAGGGATAGGGAACCCACTCCAGTATTCTTGGTCTTCCTAGGTGACTCAGCTGGTAAAGAATCTGCCGATAATGTGGGATGCCTGAGTTTGATCCCTGGTATGGGAAGATCCCCTGGAGAAAGGAAAGGCTACCCACTCCAGTATTCTGGCCTGGAGAATTCCATGGACTATACAGTTCCACTCACAAAGCGTCTAACATGACTGAGCAAAGTTCACTTATTTTCAAGTGTTTTGAATTTTATTCTGAGTTAGGTGAGAAGGTATTACAGAGCTTTTCATGTTAAAAATGGCATACTCAGATGTACTTTTTTTAACATCTTGCATTAGACTGTAGGAGTTAAGAGCAAAAGTAGGTAGACTATTTTGGAGTTTATTATAGTAATTTAAATACAAGATGGTAGTGACTGAACCAAGAAGGGAGCAGTGAAGAAAATGAGAAATATATATCATCTAGATGTGTTTTAATCAATGGCTAGCAAGGAATGTTGCAGAAGGAAATGGCAACCCACTCCAGTATTCTTGTCTGGAGAATCCATGGACAGAGGAGCCTGGGGGACTACAGTCCATGGGGTGGCAAAGAGTAAGACACAACTGAGCCACTGAACCACCACCACCACCACCAACAAGGAATGTAAAAGATAGATGGGAAACTTACAGGGGAAATTTGAATGCAGAGTTCCAAAGAATAGCAAGGAGAGATAAGAAAGCCTTCCCCAGTGACCAGTGCAAAGAAATAGACAAAAACAACAGAATGGGAAAGACTAGAGAGCTCTTCAAGAAAATTAGAGATAACAAGGGAATGTTTCATGCAAAGATGGGCTCGATAAAGGACAGAAATGGTATGGACCTAACAGAAGCAGAAGATATTAAGAAGAGGTGGCAAGAATACACAGAAGAACAGTACAAAAAAGATCTTCATAACCCAAATAATCACAATGATGCGATCACTCACCTAGAGCCAGACATCCTGAAATGTGAAGTCAAGTGGGCCTTAGGAAGCATCAATACGAACAAAGCTAGTGTAGGTGAAGGGATTTCAGTTGAGCTATTTCAAATCCTAAAAGATGATGCTGTGAAAGTGCTACACTCAATATGCCAGCAAATTTGGAAAACTCAGCATTGGCCACAGGACTGGAAAAGGTCAGAGAAAGGCAATGCCAAAGAATGCTCAAACTACTGCACAGTTGCACTCATCTCACATGCTAGTAAAGTAATGCTCAAAATTCTCCAAGCCAGGCTTCAACCATATGTGAACCATGACTTTCAGACATTCAAGTTGGTTTTAGAAAAGACAGAGGAACCAGAGATCAAATTGCCAACATCCGCTGGATCATTGAAAAAGCAAGAGAGTTTCAGAAAAACATCTATTTCTGCTTTATTGACTATGCCAAAGCCTTTGACTGTGTGGATCACAATAAACTCTGGAAAATTCTGAAAGAGATGGGAATACCAGACCACCTGACCTGCCTCCTGAGAAATCTCTATGCGGGCCAAGAAGCAACAGTTAGAACAGGACATGGAACAACAGACTGGTTCCAAACAGGGAAAAGAGTACATCAAGGCTGTATATTGTCACCCTGCTTATTTAACTTTTTTGCAGAGTACATCATGAGAAATGCTGAGCTGGAGGTAGCACAGGCTGGAATCAAGATTGCCGGGAGAAATATCAATAACCTCAGATATGCAGATGACACCACCCTTATGGCAGAAAGTGAAGAACTAAAGAGCCTCTTGATGAAAGTAAAAGAGGAGAGTGAAAAAGTTGGCTTAAAGCTCAACACTCAGAAAACGAAGATCATGGCATCTGGTCCTATCACTTCATGGCAAATAGATGGGGAAACAGTGGAAACAGTGTCAGACTTTATTTTTCTGGGCTCCAAAGTCACTGCAGATGGTGACTGCAGCCGTGAAATTAAAAGATGCTTACTCCTTGGAAGGAAAGTTATGACCAACTTAGACAGCATATTGAAAAGCAGAGACATTACTTTTCCAACAAAGGTCCTTCTAGTCAAGGCTATGGTTTTTCCAGTAGTCATGTGTGGATGTGAGAGTTGAACTATAAAGAAAGCTAAGCACCAAAGATTTGATGCTTTTGAACTGTGATATTGGACTGCAAGGAGATCCAAATGGCCCATCATAAAGGAAATCAGTCCTGAATATTCATTGGAAGGATGCTGAAGCTCCAGTACTTTGGCCACCTAACATGAAGAACTGACTCATTAGAAAAGACCCTGATGCTGGGAATGATTGAAGGCAGGAAGAAAAGGGGATGTCAGAGGATGGATAGCATCCTCAACTCTATGATCATGAATTTGAGCAAGCTGCAGGGGATAGTGAAGCATGCTGCAGTCCATGGGGTTGCCAAGATTTGGACACAACTAAGCAATTGAACAACAACAACAACATCACGTCGGTAGAATTTAATACTGAATGATCTTTTAAGAGTGAGGGTCATCTTTGTAGGATGCTAGTGAATCAGCATATTATTTGACACGTGGTAAGTAAAGCGGGAGGGTTTCCTGGTAGCACTAGTGGTAAAGAGCCCATCTGACAATGCAGGAGAAATAAAAGACATGGGTTCAATCCCTGGGTTGGGAAGATCCCCTGGAGGCGGGCATGGCAACTCACTCCACTATTCTTGCCTGGAGAATCCCCATGGACAGAGGAGCCTGGAGGTTTACAGTTCATAGAGCTGAAGGAAGTCAGACACAATGGAAGCAAGCTGGCATACAAGTGCACAAGTAAAGCCTTTCCTGTCAAACTTTACCATGCAGTAACCAAATGATGAGGAAAGTTTTCCATAATAATATGATCCCAACTAGTAATACAGAGGAAAAACCGAATTAGAATATCACCACCTGACATCCCCTAATTATTAACAAATACAGGCATTGAGAACTAATGACAGCTAAACTGTAAAAAGAGAAAGAAAATGACAATATGGGACTCCTCATTCAAGTAGCCTAACCAAAAGTTAACCCAAATCATATCACACCAAGAGGTGCAACTACCAATTCACAGGAAATTCAAAAGTCTGAAGGATGAGTTAAGTTGATTATTTAGCAGGGGCAAAGAAAGGATTGGATTCATCTGAAATGACATGAGCAGTTTTGATAAGAAGGTAACATTTGAGTTAGACTCTGAATAGTAATTGTAATTTAAAAACAAGACAGGACTTAAAGGGGTGTTTCATGTTAAGGGAACAATCTGAGCAAAGACAAAGAGAATGTGATATATTTGTGAGAAGGCCAATTTTCTTGGTGGCTGAGGAACAATCTTAGCAGAATAGTGTAACCTTGCTTGAAAGTGAAGTTGGGAAGCGTGTGTGTGTGTGTGTGTGTGTTTCTAATCTGTACTTTCTAAATTTTCTAAAATGAACAAAGAATTGTTATGTAATTATATTTATATACTTACATAAATTCAAGTTCTTTTTAATGTAGTTAAATAGAGGTCAAGCAGTGTAAGACTTCAGATACCATGATTAAGTTATTTTACTTTCCCCTCACCAGTCCTGGTTGTGTAACAAAAGATACACTTGGCTGCAACTCTGTTCCATTAAATGTCGGTGCTAAGGTTGTCACCAGTCATAAATTTTAGAAAAAAATTAAGTGGCTTTGTCAGGAATCTGAAAATCATTACCATTACTGAAATGTTCAATTCAAAGCCCAGTTTGAGAAATACAAAATCTTACTTTATCTTCAGGGAAGTCTTCCAAGCATACTTAATGTTGATGCCAATAAATTTTACAATACACTGTGACCATAAACAGGGTAAATACAATTTGGTATAGGCTCCAATTAAGACAGATATTGGAGCTAAAACTTGACTTCCAAACTCTTTTTCATTCTGCAGGTTGAGGACAATTTAAACGTTTGGACCACTGCACATAGTGAATGTGTAGTTTTAAAAGTGAACATATTCTAATAAAGCATATTTTATTTTATATATTCCCAAAAAATAAAATAAAACTTGAAGATTGATAGAACATGATGAACTAGTCAAATGGAATGATCAAAGACAAACATGTCTCAGAGGACAAACTCAGAGGATGAAAATAGAAGTAATGATCAGCTAAAAAGAGAGATAATTTAAAAGACTTGAGAAAGACAAGGACTTAAAAAAAGCGCAAGGCCCTTGGTCTCTGGTTGCTGGCAGAGGGAAGCTAAGACAGGGCTCCTGGAGCCAAAGCAGATCTGCTTACTGTTACCCAAACTGGCTAAGAGCAGATACTCTTCAAGGGGTAAGAACAACTTATAGCTGAAAAATGGACCTAAGATATGTTCAAAGAAATGGTGTCCAGCCCAAGAATAGTGTTTAAGTCAAGAAACCTGGGACTCCCCTGCTGCTCTAGTAGTTAAGATTCCATGCTTCCACTGCAGGGGATATGGTTTCCATCCTGGGAAGGGAAACTGAGAAATCTCATGCCATAGTACAAAAAAATAAATAAATAAAACCTAGGTCCTAGGAGGTGTCAGCAATATGGAAAAACAGGATAGGGACCTCAAAAGGAGACAAAAGAGATCACTGAAAGTTTTGAGGCCAGAAAGGACGCCAAGAGCTTATTCTTACTGGGTTTTTCTGTAAGGGAAGCAATTATGCTGATACAAAGAGGCAATGCCAGATTAAACTCTTACATTTTTACCATAACATGTTTCACTTTGGGAAAAGCCACCCCAATTTTGTGCTTTTTCCACTTTTCTTACTCTCATCAATCAACAGAAACTTGATGCCAAGTAACTAACATGTATCTGTATTTCTCCATGCATATGTTATTTGTGTAATATGAAATTATTCATGGATATTTGCAGTGTATTTCCTGTTGAGGGCACCATACATTCATTCATCCAACAAATATTAATTGGGTACATACTCTGTGTAAGCTCTGTTGTAACTATTGGGTGTGGAGTGGCGAGTAAAGCAGGTTTGCCCTCTGCTCTTATGGAACAAATTGCAGTTGAGAGGTGTGAACATTAAATAAATAAGATGGTGACAAATTCAAGGTAGAGAATTGGAACGATGGGGTGTGACCGTTTCTGACTGAATGACAACTTTATGTTGGAGTGGTTAGGAAAGATCTTTAAAGAGATGGCATTCAAGCTGCATCCTGAATTATAAGAAACATCCAGCTAAACAAGTAGGATTCAGTGTCTAGATGAAAGATAAGGAATTAAACAAAATTAGGTCTTGTGATCTGATACCTTGGAAAATGTTTTGGGAAAACCACAGGTGTTTGAGTCAAATCTCATGTGTATTTTGAGCTCCTCTTTTCAGAAGTGTCTCTCAAAGAAAAATGACCAGAGGGAGATATTTAAAGTTTGGAATCTTCCCTAAGAGAGAAGTATCAAGAGTGACTACTAACTTGAAAAGAAAATGTAGATTTCTGCACAGCAAAAGGGGTGACGCCATCATGTTTTTATTGCACAAGGTGAATTTGATGTTGCTAACATCCCCCGCGTGCCCAGATGAAATAAATGAGAAATGCAGGAGATGAAGGTACAAATCCAATTTCCCTTTTGCAACAAGACAGAATCAGGAAGACAGTCTTTGCTGCTTTCTTCATTTGAAAACTCATCCATATTTTATCTTCCTTCATAAACAATGTTTAGATAAACCTGGCGAATAATGGTGTTGAAATTTTGAAGGTCATCTTGATGTATACCCCTTGCTTCCGGCAGGATCACATTCATGCCCACCCAAGAAGCTGTCTTCTTTTCTGTCAGGTTTTGTTTCGGATAATGTTTATTTTTTCCAGGGGGGAGTTGGGTAGGCAGGAGAGTAATGAAGAGCATGTTTATCTTAAAAGCACAAGTAGAGTTATTTTAATGCAGGAGCCCTCCTCTCCCTGTTATACCAGGGGCAGAGTATTCTTCTAATGCCTCATACACTTACTTTCAGCTCTAAATGTATTTGTGCAAATCTCATGAATCATCAAGGCTTTTGAAAATATTTATAGGGAGAGAAACTCTACCCTTTTCATTAGAGTGAGTAAAACTCACATTTGTATCTCGCTATTGTTTAAGGAGAACAATGGATGGGTGGATGAAAGAGAATGTCAGCTGGATCAACAAACAGCTGTTCCAACAGAAGTCCTGTTACCCTATACAGCAGAGCAGTATTAATTGCTGCCTTCCCTGGAGTCTCTAAAGATGCTCGGTCAGCACATTGTACCCTGTTTCACTAAAATTCAGAAGTTAGGACTAAAATGAGACTTTCATCATCATGACCACTTCACCTCCAGAGAGACAGCTGTAGGCTTTTAAAGCTTTCTTTATTTGATCTCCCGAGAAGACTCCATCACATTCCAACTTAGTGTCCTCTTCAAATGGCCTAACTGAAACTTCTGCTGTTGCAGCATAACCAGGTGGCCTCGTGTCCAAATTCTGATGGAAGCAGGGCCTCTCGTTTTGTGTATGAGTATTTTGTTCAGTCGCTAAGTTGTGTCTGACACTTCGCAACCCCATGGACTGCAGCATGCCAGGTTTCCCTGTCCTTCACTATCTCCCAGAGTTTGCTCAGATTCTTGTCTATTGAGACGGTGATGGCATCTAACCATCTTATCCTCTGCTGCTTCCTTCTCCTTTTGCTTTCATTCATTTCATTAGGGTCTTTTCCAATGAGTCAGCTCTTTGTATCAAGTGGCCAAAGTATACACCCCTTGTAATATTCATAGGCCCTTAAAAGTTCTTATGAAGGTAGTACGGTATTGGGTAAAGGTTATAGGAATTGGACTCAGTTCTGGGTGAAAATCTTGGCTCTACCATTGACTAATTGGACGATCAACTTAGAGATCCAGTTAACTTTCCCAAAGGTTGTTGTCAGGATCAAATGTGACAATGCCTAAGTCATTTATAGAAATGTGCCTAACCCATATTAGATGCCAATATTTGTTACTGTCTAGCCACTTTTTTCCTTTTCCAATGGGTGTTTTTCAAGCTCTTAATCTGTTGTTTAAGTCATAGAATATAGATAGAAGTTCAGTCATCTAAGAATTATAAATGATCCAGATAACTTTATGTTTCATTACCAATTCACATATGTTTTGATCTACGAATTCTTTTCTGGAATCTTCTTAAAGCTTATCCTGCATAATATATATTCAGAGTTTATTTTTCTTTTCTTTACATATTAATTATAAATTGTATTAAATCACATCTTCAGTTCAGTTCAGTCACTCAGTCATGTCTGACTCTTTGCAACCCCATGAATTGTAGCACGCCAGGCCTCCCTGTCCATCACCAACTCCCAGAGTTCACTCAAACTCATGCCCATCAAGTTGGTGATGCCATCCAGCCATCTCATCCTCTGTCGTCCCCTTCTCCTCCTGCCCCTAATCCCTCCCAGCATCACAGTCTTTTCCAATGAGTCAACTCTTCGCATGAGGTGGCCAAAGTACTGGAGTTTCAGCTTTAGCATCAGTCCTTCCAAAGAAATCCCAGGGCTGATCTCCTTCAGAATGGACTGGTTGGATCTCCTTGCAGTCCAAGGGACTCTCAAGAGTCTTCTCCAACACCACACTTCAAAAGCATCAATTCTTTGGCACTCAGCTTTGTTCACAGTCCAACTCTCACATCCATACATGACCGTTAGAAAAACTATAGCCTTGAATAGAAGGACCTTTGTTGGCAAAGTAATGTCTCTGCTTTTGAATGTGCTATCTAGGTTGGTCATAACTTTCCTTCCAAGGAGTAAGCGTCTTTTAATTTTATGGCTGCAATCACCATCTGCAGTGATTTTGGAGCCCAAAAAAATAAAGTCTGACACTGTTTCCACTGTTTCCCCATCTATTTGCCATAAAGTGGTGGGACCAGATGCCATGATCTTGGTTTTCTGAATGTTGAGCTTTAAGCCAACTTTTTTACTCTTTACTTTCACTTTTATCAAGAGGGTCTTTAGTTCCTCTTCACTTTCTGCCATAAGGGTGGTGTCATCTGCATATCTGAGGTTATTGATATTTCTCCCAGCAATCTTGATGCCAGCTTGTGCTTCTTCCAGCCCAGCGTTTCTCATGATGTACTCTGCACAGAAGTTAAATAAGCAGGGTGACAATATACAGCCTTGACGGACTCCTTTTCCTATTTGGAACCAGTCTGTTGTTCCATGTCCAGTTCTAACTGTTGCTTCCTGACCTGCATATAGGTTTCTCAAGAGGCAGGTCAGGTGGTCCGGTATTCCCCTCTCTTTCAGAATTTCCCACAGTTTATTGTGATCCACACAGTCATTGGCTTTGGCATAGTCACATCTTCACATTTCTCAAATTCCTAAGATATTTTAAATAAAAATCCTTTGGAGTCAGGCAAAATATTATTGGCTATAACAGTATTGCTGGTCACCATTCTGTCACCTAGATTATAAACTAAACAAAAATAAATAAGGTCATCAAGTATAAATTTGGGGAGTAGAACACAATATATTCTGTGGACATATTGCCTGGCAGACCAAGTTTTCTTCTACTTGTCTCTAATGAGTCATGTCACACTTTTTTTTTTTTCGCTTGCCTCTAGTGTACCAGGCACTGCGGCAAGAAACTTGAATGACATATTCTTGTAGACTTCAACTTTAAGGGGAAGGAAACATTGCACGTTGTAAGTTACAACACCATTTGGCAGATGTTAAAGCAGATGTACAAGCAAAGTGTCAAGAAGAGTTGAGATGGGATATTTGAGACAGTCTAGATGCCGCCTAGTATAATGGATTTACCAGCTGCAAGATTCTAGGCTATCAGTCCACACCTGTGTGGTTCCTTAGCCTCCTCATTGATGAAGTGGAAGTGGAGATTTTTTGCATTGAGGAAATTATAACACTGAGGTATCAGGGTCTGTTATGGAGTCCTTTTCTTTCCAGGGATCCTAGATCCCTGATAAGAGGGAGAAATTTCAAACAACTATCACCCACATGTTATGATTCAAGCATATCTGAGTCTCTAGTTTCTGACCTGAGGATAAACTGCAAATACTACACCATGATTTAACAGCTCTCCACTACATTCTTCTATTGATATGTTCCTCTCCTGCCACATATTTTAAAAAGTCTTTTGGCCATGATGTGTGGCATGTGGGATTGTAGTTTCCTGATCAGAGATTGAACTTGAGCCCCTTGCACTGGCAGCGTTGAGTCTTAACCACTGGATCCCCAGGAAGCCCCTCTCCTGCCTCATGATTCGCTACTTTCCCCAAATAAAGAAGGAAGAAAAAACATTCTAATCAGAGGGAGAACATATGGAAATAAAGTCTCAGAGACATGAAAAGTTGTGGCTTATTAAGAAGTATTTGGAAGTTTAAGGTAGTTGGAGAAGATAGGAGCCATGTAAAGAGCAGCAAGAGGTGGTCCAAAGAGGTAGGCTGAGGTGAGATATGATATCAAAATAAAGAAGGAGACAATTTTCTAGGCAACAGAAAATTAAAAGAGAGACCTGATCCCTCAATTCTTGTTTTATTTTAGATAGAGCCAAGTTCTCATAAGATTTTTTTTTTTTAAGATTATTCTGATAGTGTTGGGGAAGGTGAACTGGAAGGGTTAACAGGTGGAGGCTGAGAGGTCAGACAGTCAACTATGGCAGAGCTCCAGGTGAGGTGTGATGAAGATTTGATGAAACTCTATGCTAAATTAATCTCCTTATCACAGGGCTAAATGATGAAGTGTTTAGCAATTGTGTGCAACCACCAACTTAACGTTATAATTGGTCATAAGAACATATCTTAGAAATGCAGGTTTGGGAGAGACCAGAAAATATGTTCCCTCCAACTTGCCATGTCATCTTTGGGGAAGATGACATGGGGAAACCAGTCTTCAGAACCCAATTCTTGGGTTCAATGTGACTGCCTAAATGTACTGTCCAAATATCCAAGGATGATACATAACTGATTAAATCTTGTAATAACCCCTTTGACTATTATGTTATCCTGGAGAGCCCTACTCCATTCATCTCTGAACAATAGGGCTGAATCCAGTGATACTATAACCCCCAGCTCAGTTTTAAGTGCTCTATACTTTGCTAGCAAATTGCCTTCACACAGACTCTGAAACCAACACCAGTTTTAACCCTATTACAGTCTATTGTGGAGGCTCTGTTAGCTTCACTTGTTTTACAGTGGATGACTGTTATACACCATGGGACTCCAGAACCTGGAACTCCTTTCAGATAAAGAAATATAACCTAAGGTGTCTGCCTTATTCAAAGCTCTGTCAGCCACTGATAAAGCTAAGAGGATATACAGACCATCACAGTCATTTCACTTCCCCTGAAGTAGGTCTAATGTTATCTGACAATAGGCTACTGGGATTAGACCGTAGATAGCCGGCTGCAATGGTCTATCTTCGCCCTGGCCCAGTCAGAACCTTGTTTGGCAGTTTAAACACCAGTGGTGTCAGAGCATTGTGTGAGTCTATTAAGATTTACCAAGATATTTACACTTTGCTATCTATTAAAATGAAAGCTTTCTTTTTTTAACCTTTCCCTCTGTTTATCTGACATTCTCCCCCAATAAAGCACCTACGCACTCCTTGGGAACAAATGTCGATTTAACATTTTCCACTACTAAGCTTCATGACAGCTATAGATATCTGTTGGCAGGTAACGTTAACATTTCAGCAGCACTTTAGGATATTTTCTCAAGGAGCAGTTGGTGGAAGTGAAAAGGAAGCAATATACTTTTTTTTTAATTGGGGTATAGTTGGTTTACAATGTTGTGTTAGTCTCTGCTGTACGATGAAGTGAATCAGCTATATGTATGCATGTATTCTCTCCCTCTTGGACCTCCCTCCCATCCTTCCCGCATCCCACCCTGCTAGGTCACCACCAAGCCACAAGCTGAGCTCCCTTTACTGTACATCAGGTTTGCATCAGCTATCTGCTTTACACATGGTGGACATAAACCCTGAGAAAACAATATACTTTTCAGTAAGCAGTCTGTACCTAACTGTCTACATTACTCTCTCTCTCTCTTGTCTCTTTTCTCTTCTGGGATGTTTCCCAGGCTATGTTTATTGTGAGTACTACTGTTTACAATTTAAAATGAAGCATATACTTATTACAGAAGATCTGGGGGAGAATACAGAAACCTAGGAAGATCAAGAGCAAACTGATCTCTAATAAATCAATAATCATTGCTTTGGAACTGTTTCACATAGTGTTTTTTTTCTATGAATAAAATTTTAGAATTCTGTTGGATTTTAATTTGTTTTATATGTGTTTTGTATTGATAGGATCTATAGTAACTTGTTGCTTGCCAGATGGCTCAGTGGTGGAGAATCTACCTCCCAATTCAAGAGATGCAAGAGAAACAGGTTCAATCCCTGGGTTAGGAAGATCCCCTGGAGTAGGAAATGGCAACCTGCTCCAGTATTCTTTCCTAGAAAATTCCATGGGTAGAGGAGCCTGACAGACTGCAATCCATGGGATCACAAAAAGTTGGACCCAACTGAGCCACATATAGACACACACACACACACACACACACACACACACACACACACACTCACACACGCATACTAACTTGTTATAGTCAGGAATCTTGGTTGCTAATGACAAAAATCCAAATCAAATAAGCTTAATAAAGATATGTTATGGAAAAAAAAGAAGGAAAAGCTTCATTCATGTAACTTAGAAGAACAAAGGTAGATGAGATGTTTTTCTCAATGATTACAAATAGGAAAAGCTCACATAAGGTGAAAAGATTAAGAGTCACAAGTGCATGCTCATTTCAGTCGTGTCCAACTCTTTGAAACCCTATGGACTGTAGCTCTCCAGGCTCCTCTGTCCATGGGATTCTCCATGTAGGAATACTGGAGTGAGTAGCCATTTCCTTCTACAGAGTATCCTCCCGACCCAGGGATTGAACCCAGGTCTCCTGCATTGCAGGCAGATTCTTTTCTGGTGAGCTAGCAGAGATGAATCAAAATTTATATACCCATTGATGTATTACTGGAGATTTAGGTTTGTTTTCATTCTTTTACCATTCTAAATAATGCTACTTAGAAATTTAAAAGTTTTCTATATTTAGAATTATATAAGACCCATTTTTAGAAATAGAATTACTGGTTCAAAGAGTAGAAGACACTGAATATTAGGCCCCTGAATACTACTGAAACAGTATTAGGGATGCATTTTCCTACTGCTGGCTGGGCCAGCTGGTTTATCTTACTGTTAATTATCCAATGGTCTGCTGTAGCAGCTTATGTATTTACAGTTGCTAGCACTAAGCTCAGTGTCTTATGTATGAAATCCATTCAACAAATGCTTCTCAATGACGAACAGGAAGATGCTGGTGCTGAGAGTTCAGGGATTTTTCTAATTAATCTGTATTTAGGATGAAGGCATAAAAAGGAAATTCCTCTTATACACAAGCAGTACACTAATGACAAATGGTTGGGAGAGTAAAGTAACAGACCTCACTCATTGAATAAAAAGGGTAATTTAAGTTTTACCTGCCTGTCTGCTGTTTGCAGAAGCTTAACCTATTCCATGTGTCCAAAAGAGATTATGCAAACTTCCTCATGAAAAGCCATTTGATGTATATGGTGGAAAGAACTCCAGCTCTGGAGAGACTTAATCTCCAGTAGAGGCTCATAACCGCCACAGGTGTTAGTTTCCTTATTCGATCTATAGAGCCAAGAGTGCCTGCCATAGCTGCCTCTCAGGGCTGCTGTACAGAATGAATAGGTAATGTGCGAGGAAATTCTTTGTAAAGTGTAAAATTCTGCACAAATAAATTATTCTCACCATTATTATTGCAAGCTCAGAGTTGCTCTTAAATGATTTGAAGTTGTAGATCTCTTTGAAATGCAATTCAAGTTATGAGCTCTCGTTCTCCCCTCAAAAAAAGGAGGCACATACTTTAATTATATACAATTTCATTATATACAATTATATAAAATTATGTACAATTTCAGGCCATTTATGAAATTCTCAAACCAACAGTACATGAAAATAAAACATGAAATGCTCTCCCTGCTCACAAGCTACTTGAACTCTAGTTAGACAGACATATGTTTTAAAGATGAGAGAGAGGCAAACACAATGTGGTCATTATGGATGATTGCAAAGAAGAGTCATCTCTGGATATCTAAAGCCGTGTAGAAAGTCACCATGGAGACTTCCATCATGTGGGATGGTTCCTGACAAAGGGCAAATGAGGTGCTATGTGGTACACAACAGCAGTCATGAAACATATTGGGTTGGCCAAAAAGTTTGTCTGGGTTTTTCATAACATCTTATGAAAAAACTCAAACATTTGGCCCACCCAATACATACCCTATTATGTCCAGGCAATATGCGGAGTCTTGGACACATAATTTAAATGAATTAAACATATTTGTTAATCTTAAGAAGCTCCTGAGAGTGAAAAGTGAAAGTCACTCAATTGTGTCCAACTCTTTGTGATGCCATGGACTGTATACTCCATGGAATTCTCCAGGCCAGAATATTGGAGTGGGTAGCTATTCCCTTCTCCAGGGCATCCTCCCAACCCAAGAATCAAACCCAGGTCTCCCACATTGCAGATGGACTCTACCAGCTGAGCCACAAGGGAAGCCCAAGAATACTGGAGTGGGTAGCCTATTCCTTCTCCAGGGGATCTTCCCAACCCAGGAATCGAACGGGGGTCTCCTACATTGCAGGTGGATTATTTACCAACTGAGCTACAAGGAAGTCCCTAAGAAGTTCATGCTATAGAAAAAATATAAATAGAGTACAAATAAAGAGAATGTGGTAAGAAGTTTAGTACTTTTTCTAGGTCTTAGGAAGCATTACTATGAACAAAGATAGTGGAAGTGATGGAATTTCAGCTAAGCTATTTAAAATCCTAAAAGACTATGCTATTAAAGCGCTGTACTCAATATTGTCAGCAAATTTGGGAAACTCAGTGGTGGCCACAGGATTGGGAGGTCAATTTTCTTTCCAATCTCAAAGAAGGGCAATGCCAAAGAATGTTCAAACAACTGGACAATTGTGCTCATTTAACATGCTAGCAAGATTATGCTCAAAATCCTTCAAGCTAGGTTTCAGCAGTACATGAACTGAGAACTTCAGATGTATAAGCTGGGTTTTGAAGAGGCAAAGGAACCAGAGATGGAATTGTCAACATTTACTGGCTTATGGAGAAAGCAAAGGAGTTCCAGAAAACATCTACTTCTATTTCATTGACTGTGCTAAATTCTTTGACTATGTTAATCACAACAAACTGTGGGAAAATTCTTAGAGAGATGGGAGTACCAGACCACCTTACCCATCTCCTGAGAAGGTCAAGAAGGTCTCCTGTAATGCAGGTCAAGAAACAACAGTTAGAACTGGACATGGAGCAATGGGCTGGTTACAAATTGGGAAAGGAGTATGATACGGCTATATATTGTCACCCTGCTTATTCAACTTATATGCAGAATACATAATGTGAAATGCCAGACTGGATAACCACAAACTGGAATCAAAATTACCAGGAGAAATATCAACAAACTCAGATATGCAGATAATATCACTCTAATGGCAGAAAGTAAAGAGGAACTAAAGAGCTTCTTGATGAAGGTGAAATAAGAGAGTGAAAAGCTGGCTTAAAACTCAACATTCAAAAAACTAAGATCATGTGCTGTCTTAATCACCACACCTGCACAGGGCTGGGCTCAAGTTAATTGTGTCAAATCAAACAAGGGATTAATCAGCTCATTTCCTTACATACATTGATAGATAGAAAGAGGAGTTGAGTTAGGCATCAGAGATCTTACAGATTTCTTAGACAATGTAGAGATGATATAATGCATTATGACAAATAAGAGTAGCTAAATAATTAATATAGACATACAGATAATAGTACAGGTATTTAGCATGTATAGTCTGCTTTTAGGCTTCCCTCATAGCTCAGTTCATAAAGAATCTGCCTGCAATGCAGGAGACCCCGGTTCCATTCCTGGGTCAGGAAGATCCCCTGGAGAAGGGATAGGCTAAAAAAAAAAAAAAACTAAGATCATGGCATCTAGTACCATCACTTCATTCCAAATAGATGGGAAAAAGTGGAAGCAGTGACAGATTTTATTTTCTTGGGCTCCAAAATCACTGCAGACAGTGACTGCAGCTATGAAATTAAAAGACATTTGCTCCTTGGAAGGAAAGCTATGACAAACCTAGACAGTGTATTAAAAAGCAGAGACATCACTTTGCTGTGAAGGTCAATATAGTCAAAGCTATGATTTTTTTCCAGTAGTCATGTACAGATGTGAGTTGGACCATAAAGAAGGCTGAGCACCAAAGAACAGATGCTTTCAAATTGTGGTGGTGAAGACTCTCGAGAGTCCCTTGGACTGAAAGGAGATCAAATTAATCAATTCTAAAGGATCTCAACCCTGAACATTCATGGGAAGGACTGGGGCTGAAGCTGAAGCTCCAAAATTTTGGCCACCTGATGCAAAGAGCTGACTCATTGGAAAAGACCCTGATGCTGGGAAAGATTAAAGGTAAAAGGAGGAGGTGGCAGAGAATGAGATAGTTAGATAGCATCACCAACTCAATGGAGATGAATTTGAGCAAATTCTGGGAGCTAGTGGAGGACAGAGGAGCCTTGCATGATGCAGTCCACGGGTTGCAAGGAGTCAGATACGACTTAGCAATTCAACAACAACTTTTTCTGGAAGGGTGAAAAAATGTTTTTGACAAAATGTGACTTGAGATTGGTTTAAAGTGTGCCTAGAATTTAAGTAGAGATAATAATATTTGGAAAGAAATAGGAGAAGCAAAACAGTATGTTACTATTACTGGATCATAATGCAATGCATGGCAAATGAGGCCATGTACAAAAGAGTGGACCTAGAGTACTTTTCTAAGGAAAAAGCACTTTACCCTGGAGATAAATCTAGACTTGCTTAAGGATAAGCATAACAAAATGTTTTATTAAAAACAGACTCCCAACTCCCATCTCCTAAGATTCTCTTTCAGAGGATGAGCAAGAATCTATAATTGTTTATCAGTGGCCTGGGAGAATTACTATTTCCAGGCAAGTTTAGAAAATAATACTGGAAGTAACAAATATTCAATGAGGGGTTTTAAGCTATAAAAAGGTATAATCAGCCCTGGAATTTGTAATCATTCCTTTGATGGCAGTGTGGGCAATTATTAGATGAAGTTTGAAGCAGAAAAGTATTCTGATGCTCCATAGTAACTCACTGCAAAATGGAATAGCTTTTTTAAGCCTTGCTTAATCCTCGTTGTGTCTATTCTTGCTTTATTCCTACTGGAGATAACCAATAACTGGTCATGATCCTCTTTCTCAAAGCTCATCATCTCATCATCTCACATCTAAACTTCCTTTTGAATTTCCTTTGGTCTTTGTGGACTTAGCCTCTATTTTCTAAATGCTTGATTTAAAAACCAATTTGCTTTGATTTTAAGAAGCATTTGCTTTAGCTTATGCTTTGGTCACCTCAGGTCTTCTCCACATTTACCCAGTTCTGGAGCTGATTTACAACACTAAACCAGTTTCTTAGATCGATTTGCATACTTTTTTATGGCTTGACAGTCTCTTTACACTCATGTCTCAAACAGCTAAGCAAGAATGATGACAGAGGTAACCAATTCCATCACTTATTCAGGGACTACTACATGCTGGACACTATGCTATGTTCTTGGAACACAAAGGTGAATAAACATGAAAGTTTATGCCTTTCTGGAGTCCATAGTGTAGGAGTGGGCGGAGCAAGAAATGAACAGAATTCCTCCCCCAAAGTAATTTACTTTTAGAGTAGATGGAAATAAACTATTATGGAAACACAGTTGATAGAACTATCTAAGGCTGATTTGCGGGGTCAAGGACAGTTTCACAAGGGTGACACTTGAACTGAAGGAATAACAAAGTTTCAAAGTGTGTGGGACTGTAATGGCTGCACTCTCAGTGTTCTATGCCATCCTTGGGTTCACTGGTTCTTCAGTTCATTAGGTTCTTTAGTTTATCTGCAATCCCTGTTAAACTTTTCCACAGACATTTATGTTCACGTTTCCTTTTTGCTTCATAAAAGTTGTAGCTAGGTAGAATGGCAAACATTTCCCCTGGCTTAAACCAGGAGAATTATACAAACTCACCCAGGTTCAGTTGAACATTCTATAACTATTGTCTGAGTCTCGCTTTGGAAACCAAACATGAAACCAGATAATTTTCCCGTGGTTTCAACTTTCACCATCAACAATTCACATGATACCAGGTTCAATTCATGTATAATATAAACAGGTGTAAAATTTCAACCGCAAGTCACTATAGACGTATGTTGGATGGGCCTTGAACTTGGCTTCACACAAATGATTTGAGCCTCCAAAGAGAAAACATTTCCATTTGTCATCATTGCAGGTATTCTCCCTTCCAACACAGACACCAATAGCCACTGGTCTAAATTGCGGAAATAACACTTTCTGATTTTCAGAGCTCAGGCAACAGATGTGCCATCTCCAAACTGACAGGCTGGTATGTCAAGGCATAACAGTGGCCAGTCACAAGCTTGGTGGAAACTAACACATTTTAGAACAATGGGAGATGATGAAATGGGTCTGCAATGAGTACTTCATATGTGACTTTTAAAACTACTAACATATGAGGAAACTTTCCATCTTACAACAGTGTGGAAAGTGATGCAATAATATGTTTGATTAGAAAGTACTTCAGGATGTATTAACATAAGTACTTAGCAAGTCTCTCAAACATATCATTCTGTAGTGAGCATATAGATTTTTCAAACATATCCATTTCCACTTAGGTTGTGCTCTAGCTGATTGCTGTAAATGCAAGGGAAGTTCTGCAAGCTCTTTTATGTACACTAAATTCAAATCCTTTGATCTTATTTTGTTTTGATAATTTTAAATGAAAAAAAAAAACACAAAACATAAAATCTCTGTATTTCTTCATGACATGCACATTAGTAGGGTTCTGAAAGTACCTTTCCCTTTTGAATCCTTGTAAAACAGTCATTTAACACTATATTCTTTCCCTCTGATTCTCTGGGGATTTTGATTTGTTTTAAATTCAAAAGGGCAACAGACTGCATCAGATAATAAATCAACAGTTAACCTGGAACTACTTATGTTTAACTAGTTTCCTTGGAAATGTTTGAATTCAGCAGATTTGACATGGGGAGCAACACTTGAGAGCCAGGTATAGTGGGAGGGAAAAAAAAGCAAGACCCATGGGGAAAGAAAAGAAGAGGAGAGGAGAGGAGAAAAGAGAAAAGAGGTTGTTTTCTTAAAAAAAAAAAAATTGGAAAGCATGGTAAACCTCAGGACTAAGTACTGCAGGTGTGTTTGGGAAAACAGAAAGATATAATAGGTTTGGGAAAAAAAGAATGAGAAAAGTTTGCAGTTGTAAAAGTAAACATAGGTTTATCACCCCTGGATAGAGCCTCATCAGCATTGGAAGAGGAGGCCTCGTGAACTCCCACTGTTATCTGACCATTAGCTGAATGCACACTGAGAAGAAAAGGCAGCATGGAGGGAGCTGGCACCACCCAGCCTGGGGCCTGTCTGAAGCTTTGTATAAAAATACACCTGCCTGCTCACTAATCTGGAAATCCAGTTCTCAGTTGTAAAGTGTGGACTGCCCCCCTAGTTCTACCACAAGAATCTGTATCTTTAAAAAAATACATACAACTAATCTCAAAAATATACAAGCAACTCCTACAGCTCAACTCCAGAAAAATAAATGACCCAATCAAAAAATGGGCCAAAGAACTAAATAGACATTTCTCCAAAGAAGACATACAGATGGCTAACAAACACATGAAAAGATGCTCAACATCACTCATTATCAGAGAAATGCAAATCAAAACCACTATGAGGTACCATTTCACACCAGTCAGAATGGCTGTGATCCAAAAGTCTACAAATAATAAATGCTGGAGAGGGTGTGGAGAAAAGGGAACCCTCTTACACTGTTGGTGGGAATGCAAACTAGTACAGCCACTATGGAGAACAGTGTGGAGATTCCTTAAAAAACTGGAAATAGAACTGCCTTATGATCCAGCAATCCCACTGCTGGGCATACACACTGAGGAAACCAGAAGGGAAAGAGACATGTGTATCCCAATGTTCATCGCAGCACTGTTTATAATAGCCAGGACATGGAAGCAACCTAGATGTCCATCAGCAGATGAATGGATAAGAAAGCGGTGGTACATATACACAATGGAGTATTACTCAGCCATTAAAAAGAATACATTTGAATCAGTTCTAATGAGGTGGATGAAACTGAAGCCTATTATACAGAGTGAAGTAAGCCAGAAGGAAAAACATAAATACAGTATACTAACGCATATATATGGAATTTAGAAAGATGGTAACAATAACCCGGTGTACGAGACAGCAAAAGAGACACTGATGTATAGAACAGTCTTATGGACTCTGTGGGAGAGGGAGAGGGTGGGAAGATTTGGGAGAATGGCATTGAAACATGTAAAATATCATGTAAGAAACGAGTTGCCAGTCCAGGTTCGATGCACGATACTGGATGCTTGGGGCTAGTGCACTGGGACGACCCAGAGGGATGGTATGGGGAGGGAGGAGGGAGGAGGGTTCAGGATGGGGAACACATGTATACCTGTGGCGGATTCATTTTGATATTTGGCAAAACTAATACAATTATGTAAAGTTTAAAAAAAAAAATACATACTACCCACAGCAATTCTCTCACTAGCCACGATTGAAAACCTTTCCTTTGCGTTGTCCACAGTCTTTATTAGTGCCGCTACAGTCTGTCTGCAGAGCCCTGCCAGCCCCTGGATGCAACAAAATATCTAAATCTCTGCCCTTAGATGTGTTAGTTTCCTAAGGCTGATGTAACAAAGTACCATACACTTAGTGTCTTGGAGCAACATAAATTTGTTGCTTCACAGTTCTGAGAGCTAGAAGGCTGAGAGTTGTTGGTAAGGTATGATCCTTCTGATGACAGTGAGGGTGAATCTGTTCCATGACCCTTTCCTACCTTCTGTCAGTTAGCTGGCAGTCATTGGCATTCCTTCGCTTGTGGCAACATGATTCAGTCTCCACAGGGCATTCTCCCTATGGTCTCTCTCTCTTCATGTCCAGAGGTCTACACTGTACACAGTCATATTGCAACTGGGCCCACTCTAATAATCTCACCTTTATTTGATCATCTGCAAAAACCTTATTTCCATATAATGTCTCATTGACAGGTACTGGGGAGTAGGACTTCAACATCTTTATTTGGTGGGGGAGGGACACAATTCAACCCATAATGTTATTTTTTTATTCATTTAGTCAACAAGTGTTTATGGATCAAAGTCTATGAGGTAGGAACCATCTTAGACAATGAATGTGCCAAAATTATCAAGAACTTCAAGATAACCGAATTTTCTATGATATGTTGATATGAATATATACAAATAATAAACACACTGCATTCCTGAGAAGTAGCTTCTTCATTCATTAATTCATTGGTAATTTCTATCATGTAGAATATTGTGTTATCAATCATATATGAAGAGAGAAAACACAGTTTCTGCCCTCAGGATGCTTATACTCTAGTAAGGAACATGGTTTCCCGGTGGCACAATGGTAAAGAATCTACCTGCCAATGCAGTAGACTCGATCCCTGACTTGGAAATATCCCCTGGAGAAGGAAATGGCAACCCACTCCAGGATTCTTGCCTGGGAAATCCCATGGACAGAGAAGCCTGGTGTGCTATAAAGTCCATGGGGGTCACAAAGACTTGGCCATGACTGAGGGACTAAAAACAACAAGGAGCACACACTCACAGGATCATCTATTCCTGCGTGATACATGCTAGAAGACAGAAATATGCATCATGGGAGAACAAGGAAGATACATGTAACTGAAGCTAGAGGAGCCAGGAATTGCTTCCAAGAGGATACTTAAATGTGTTTTGAATGGTATGGGGAGGGAGGAGGGAGGAGGGTTCAGGATGAGGAACACATGTATACCTGTGGCGGATTCATTTCGATATTTGGCAAAACTAATACAATATTGTAAAGTTTAAAAATAAAATAAAAAAAAAAGATATGTTGGGTTAGAGGCTGAAAAATTAAGAATGTTCTGGAATAGAGGCATAGGAAAGAACATATACAAAATGAAGGAGATAGGAAAAAGCATGGAACATTTGGGGAACTGTGAATGAATCCTTTCGTGAATGTGGACATGAGGATTTGCTGGGAGGAAAACCTATGAATTTGGAGTCTGATCATCGTCAAGGATGAAGTGGATTCAGAAGAAGGAAGTGATGGGATGTGTTTTAGGAAACTCATTTTGAGAAAAGTGTGAATAAGAAGATGAAGGAAGGTAAGGCTGGAGGCATGATAATCCAAAGGAGAAAGAAGCTGAACATAGGCAGTGACCACAGCACAGAAAAGAGAGGTAGGCAGAGATTCAGGAGGTATTGAGGAGATCAAATGTACAGCCATGAAATTGAAAGACGCTTACTCCTTGGAAGGAAAGTTATAACCAACCTAGATAGCATATTGAAAAGCAGAGACATTACTTTGCCAACAAAGTCCGTCTAGTCAAGGCTATGGTTTTTCCAGTAGTCATGTATGGATGTGAGTTGGACTGTGAAGAAAGCTGAGCACCAAAGAATTGATGCTTTTGAACTGTGGTGTTGGAGAAGACTCTTGAGAGTCCCTTGGACTGCAAGAAGATCCAAACAGTCCATTCTAAAGGAGATCAGTCCTGGGTGTTCTTTGGAAGGGTTGATGCTAAAGCTGAAACTCCAGTACTTTGGCCACCTCATGTGAAGAGTTGACTCATTGGAAAAGACTCTGATGCTGGGAGGGAAGGGGGGCAGGAGGAGAAGGGGATGACAGAGGATGAGATAGCTGGATGGCATCACCGACTCAATGGATGTGAGTCTGAGTGAACTCCGGGAGTTGGTGATGGACAGGGAGGCCTGGCATGCTGCGATTCATGGGGTCGCAAAGAGTCAGACATGACTGAGCGACTGAACTGAACTGAACTGTACAAATGTACAGTAACTAATTAAACATATGAAGAACATTTATACTGGGGTAGAAATGAAGGGAAAGGATGAACCTAGATCACATATGTTATCAGAGAATTTAAATTTTATTTCTGACCTGTGGATGCTTTGTATGCTTGCTCTCTACCTGAAATGTGTTTTCTTCCATTAACAAGAAATAGCTCATTATTAAAATTCAGTCCAACATCACGTCTGGAAGTTCCCCAGTTCACCTCTCCCTCGTGTATTCTCACAGCACCTTTTCTGCCCATTTTCTTGTGAACTTTCTGTATGTATTTCTTGAAACAGCACACTCTAACCCCCACACACTGACTCAGTCACTGGCAGAGACTCAAAAATTGTTGATGGAATGAATTTATATGTTTAATAAACTTTCCACTTGGGCCATATAAGTTTGGCAATTTAGACAGTTTTCTATTACAATGAATGAATTTAATAAAGTCTAAACTTTTATTACTGGAAGAATTAAGCTACAGTTATCTGAAAAGAAGGATAATTCTAGCTAAATGTAGCATTTCTCATTCTTGTATTTGATTGAAATTAATTAGTATTGTTATTTGCTGCTGCTGCTAAGTCACTTCAGTCATGTCCAATTCTTTGTGACCTTATGAAATGTAGCCCACCGGGTTCCTCTGTCCATGGAATTCTCCAGGCAAGTATACTGGAGTGGGTTGCCAGGCCTTCCTGCAGGGGATCTTCCCAACTCAGGGATCAAACCCACATCTCTTATGGCTCCTGCACTGACAAGCAGACTCTTTACCACTATTGCTACCAGGGAAGCCCGTGTTGTTACTTAGCATTAATCCTGGAAATAATTACAGCAATATTTCTGCCTCCCAGTCCTTGAGTCTTTATACTTCAAGCGAGAATGCAGGAGTAGGAATACTTTATTACAAATAGAAGTGGGTTGGACACACTTTTTCAAAATATAGCTTTAGCAGCCATTGTACCATTCTCCTTTTTTAATATTCTTCCTAGCACATCTTCCACAGGAGAGTGGTTCCCTGTATGACCCCATACTTATACTTTAGCTAGGATTTTAACATGTTAATGAAGTTAGTTGTTGAAGAAACTACAACACTGTCCCAATGGTTAATGCTGGAAGTGAAGCCAACTCAGCTTCTTTAAACTTTGGTTCCAAAGGCATTACAGGAATCTATGAATGAAATGAAAATGTTTTGAAATTCTAGTCTCTTTAATAGCCCAAGCAATCATCAGTAAATTGCAGACTTTACAGGTATAATTTTCAGTAAGGGTCAGGGAAATTCATTCATTAGAATTACGGGAGATAAAAATTTAAATGTCTCTGTAATATTTATAGGAAAAGTGTCATCAGTATAAAGCAGCCTTAAATCACATTCATTCATTATTAAGCACTCCTCTACATTTCTGAGTGAAGTTTCTAATGGGATGAAATCTCCTCAGCTGCGATAACGTCATGACTGTCTATTTATATAGCCAAGTTGTCTTTGGTTATGGAAGTGCCATTTTAGGTTGGGTATTAAGGCAGATTTTTCCTTTGAAGGGATATATCTAAATTTCAATGAAGGTAGTACATTACTTAGTAAACAAGAGAGTTCACTAAAATTGGGACTACCTACTAAATAATTATGTAACACCTGGCATGTGAGTATAGTACTATGATTTATCTGAAGTCCACTCTTTGCTTGTGTTTTATTATGTTTTGTTTTTAAGAGCCAGGGTTCCATTTTCAATTTTAAAATGGAAAAAAAAAAAAGCCCAGAGACCAAAAGGATTTATACTTGTATGAGAAAATCTGGTTGAATGTGTTTCTTCTTTACCATTAAGCGCTCTGGAGGTCAAATGGATCATTCTTTCTATATATCATTAAAGATCAATTATCACTCAATATTAATTTCCTTCCACATATACCTGAGCTTTTGACAATAGTAGCCCTCTCATAACTCATTAATAAATTGAGCACATGCTGTTTAAATATACAAACCTGAAGACTCTTCATAAACAATATCACCTATGTAATTATTTGCTATTCAATTTGCAAATTGTGCCGTTTGCTAAGAAAGCCTCAGGGTGCAGCCAAATCATTAATTATGTTATGTAAAATATTTAAAGCCAATGACAGCACTAGTGAAACATAAGAACAACGCAGCAGGAGCAGAGCTTAAAAATAGCAATAGGCAGCATTCTTTGCTGTACTTCCCCATCCCAATTACACAGATAATTCAGGCATGAGCAAAGATAATTTAGTCATTCCTCCACTTTGTTGTAAGTTGTAGATCTGGCCAAATATCAGCATCTGTCATAGCTGATTGGGATCTTCTTTTAAATACACCCAGAGGCTAACAATGATAAGTGAAAAGAATAATGAGATGTGCCCTCAACAATTGGTGGGAAACATTCAATTTCATACAAGAGTTATTGATTCAAGATATAACTTTCTTTATTAGACCAAATTAGCAGGATTCTGCTAAAAGTTTTATCTCATGGAAGAGTTTAAGAGCCAGCAGCTCAGCTGAAGAAATTCCAAAATGTGTAACTATAAAAGAAGAGAAAGGTAGATTGACAGTACAGACTATGAAAAAAAATGGGAACTAGAGGATCTAAATTATAAACTTTGGAGAAATGAGATCAGTAGAGGTTAGACAAAAACTTCATGAAGCTTTTGGAGGTTGTTGATCAATATGGATCCCATGATTTTATTCCAAGTGAACTGATGACTCAAAACAGGAACCCTATGGACCCTCTACCAAAGAAAGCATCTAAACAACAGTCGTGTCCAGCAGCCTCAAAATAAGGACCACGATAGGTGAACTAAGGTGAAAAGTCAAGGAAGATACAAATAAAATCCCTTTTTGCATGTAACCTTTTTTTAAAACCAAAATGCATGGATAAGACCACTCTCCTATGGTAACTTTGCACTCTTTACACTGGAATGGTGCCCCAAACTAAGGTAACAGGAGTTCTCATAAAACAACCAAAATTGCTGTTAAATTGAGAAATTTTAAAAAAGGATAAACTGATGCTAAAGCTGAAGTTCCAATAGTTTGGCCACTTGAAGGAAAGAACCAACTCATTGGAAAGGACCCTGATGCTGGGAAAGATTGAGGACAGGAGGAGAAGGGGACAACAGAGAATGAGATAGTTGGGTGACATCAGCAACTCAATGGATATGAGTTTGAGCAAATTCTGGGAGATGGTGAAAGACAGGGAAACATGGCATGCTGCATTCCATAGGGTCGCAAAGAGTCGGACACGACATAGTGACTGAGCAAACAAATTAAAAAACCTCTAATACACATTGAGAACCTACTTGCCCTAAACATAAACATCTTATCTAATCCTCACAAAAACCCTGTGAGATGGGTCTTATGTACAAGGAGCTAGTCAGAGCATTGAGAAGATTTAAATAAAAAATGGATTCCAGAGCCTTCTATGCTTAAAGGAATTGTTTTCATAAAAAATTAGTTCTTCTTTTCTAATATCGGACACCAGATTTTTATTGGCAATTATTACCCTGGCAAGGCATCACTCACACATACTATATCAGTAATTAAAACTCAGAACTCCGTGTGTCAGCACTCATTGCATTTAACATTGGTTTTCTACCACAGTCTGCCATCTCCCCATGTGAGCATAACCAGGCGCACAGGCACTCAGGCCTCCACGCCCACCATGCTCATCCCCTTCTGTGCATGCAGCTGTCAGCATCCCTCCCTCATCTCAGGATCCCAGTGCCTCATCAATACTGAGATGCTTTTGTTGGTTTATCTTAATTCACGCTATAATGTTGTCAGCCTTTTTAAAAGCTCTCTCTCTAGAATGAGTTTTCATCTCTTTTCATAAGAGATTCTTTCTACTCATTGCTCAAGGCTCAACTATCAGCATTTCACAGCAATCTCTAGCACACTCTGAGGCCAGTGGCTTCTCTGGAGGGGTACTAGATAAAGGGTGGAGTGTGCGTGCGGTAGGCCCTGAGGTTCTAAGTTACATAAGAGAGAACCAAGAATCCATGCAGATTGGGGACTGTATACCATCACATTATTCATGCTTTGTCAACAGCAAAGTTTTATAAATATAAGGAAAATATAAAGTTCCAGGTAGCTTCCCTGGTGGCTCAGATGATAAAGAGTCTACCTGCAATGCAAGACACCTGGGTTCAATCCCTGGGTTCAATTGCTGGGTTGGGAAGATCCCCTGAAGGGAATGGCTACCCATTCTAGTATTCTGGCCTGGATAATTTCATGGACAGGGGAGGCTAGCAGGCTACAGTCCATGGGGTCGCAAAGAGTCTGGAATTATATCTCTATACCAGTGTGAAACTACAGAATAATTAATATATTACCTTCCTCCCTTATCTTGGTCTTCACTTGGAATTAGTTCCTCACCTGAAAATTTCCCAGCATAAATGTTTCTATGTTAGCGCATTCTGCAGCTTTTTTGGCATTTAGAAGCCAAATCATAGCCCACTGTAAGTCTGGGAACCATGTGTTTAGAGAACAAACACTTCTCACGCAGGGTACATCAAGTCACAGCTACAGCTGACCCACAGTACATAATCACCAAATGTGTTCGACAAAACCCATTCTCATTCACTATGCAATGTACGAGCAGTAAATTCTGAAAACATTTTTAGCCACTTTTTTTTTTTTTTTCACTTAATGCTGGGAAAGTTTAGATGGAAACCAAATGTTCACTACAAAGATCTTGTGGACTCCAGCTTAGTGTAATTGGGGTCTTTATTCTTTCCTTGTGGTCATGCTGTCGGCCAAGCTAATTCAGAGCTGGGTATCTCTTAGCTCTCCTTGTTAGTGCTTAGAGATGTATTCAGTGTCCGGTTACAGAGCTTGGCTCCACCAAGGGTAACAGAAATCATTCTACAGAATGTGGCGATTCTTCCACCAACCAGCTCTTTTAAGTCTTTATCAGGGCTGGCACATTTCACTGTAGCTCTGAAAGTATGTTTCATGTCTTTAAGTGAAAATCATTGCAGGTTTTATAGGATGGAACTTAGCTTCCTTGGTACACGATGGCTTTCTTGGTGAAGATGAAGTCAGAATACAGGAAGCATTGCCTCACAAGAGAGTCAAAAGGGTTTGGTGACAACTGGAGCTGATCACATGATAAGCATAACCAGAAACAGAACTGAGTCCAACATTCGGGCTAGAAGCAGAAGGCTCAGAAGAGGCCTGGAGAGGGTGACCAAGGGTTCATGGTGAGCTATACAGTGACTGGAAATGAATAAGACAGATGCATTTGACAGTACGACCATCAAAAGATCAATGGTCCTGTCTGCATAAAGAAGTATCCAAAAAGGTCATATACTTTTGGAAATGATTCTTAGAAACTGTTTTCACCTTCCTCAGTATGAGAAAATGCCTGAAAAACTGGCACTGATTGAAAACTTTTCAGTTTTGCTAGTTTGGCCAAAATCAATTAGTGCTAACAATTTGTCTCAAGGGAAAGCTAATTTGACAAGGGAAATGTAGGAGAATAAGAATTAATATATTGAAAACTTTCTATGCACATGTACACACACATACACATTAGCACATATAAATATTTATGAGACTTGAGAAACAAAAAGCCAATTGATATTTTATAAATAGTTTAGGCAAAGAAATAGTCTGTATTTGGATTCAGCTTTTACTTCTTTTGAAAACCATCCTATACTTTTCACCATATGATATCAGAATTTCTGCACTCCTCTAAAAGACACCTATAGAAATGTCCTGTTGATCACATTTTTTATTCTCCACTTAGATCATTTGTCTTTATCAAAAGAAATTATTATAAAGTCTATTATGCAAATTAAGATAACCTCCCTAAAATACTATATCTATGCTTATTCCTCAAAAATAAAAGATATATTTGAATAATTTTTTACATTTGCAAATTCATATCTTCAAATAAACCAGCAGCATGTTCAATCTTTCTTATTATTTTCACCTCAGGTTTATTAGAAAAGCAAAGCTATGTCAGCAAATGTCTGCAGCCATAACTTTTACTATCATGAAAAGTCATGCTAATTAGCCTGCTCTTTTCTGGTCTATCCACAGAAAATTCTCAAAGCCCTCAATAAACTCTTGAATTGGATATCACAAAGAACCAGCATTCTCTTTTACAACCCATGCTTTCACATCTGATGAGACAATTCCAATTTTATAATATTGTAATTTCCTATTACAGACCTAGTGTGATTTCACCAGTGTTTTGGTTTCTATCTTGGCAAAGTACAGAAATACATTGAAACCAGAGAAAAAGAGAGTAAGTAATAAGTGTGACAATAGCTATCCCAAGAGTCATGAGAACTATGTAGGATAATCTATGAAAACACCTTTTAGCATTTATATATTAAAGATATCCATAATTTCCCTCTATTAGTATTTGCCTTTCACAGTGCTCTCTATATGTTTATTACCAGAGACCGCATACTCAAGTGGCTAAAAATACTCACTTCGAAATCAGAGAAATCTGTATCAAATCTTGATTCTGTCAAATGATGTTGAGCAAGCATTTAATCTCTTTGAGACTAATCTCTTTATTTTTCCTGGCTATGAAATAGGATAATGCTTACTACCCAGAGTTTTATTGACTATTGAATAGAATAACACACTCAAAAGTCCCTAACCTAGGCACTTGCTCATGTAGATGCTCAATAAATTGTACCTATTACTTTTATTCTTGTCATTTTCCGCCATGTCCCTAAGATCACTGTTTGCAATGTATACATAGGAAAACTAATGTCAAAGAAGTTAAGGGATTCCACAATTTCTAGAAAGAGGAGGAAGGATACATGAATAAACGTCTTGTGGCCTCTGACTAAGCCACCTCTTTCCCAGGGGAGGGAAGCATCCTGGTAGTCTAGATATGCAGATATCATCTAGACTGCTTTGTTCATTCATAGCAAAACTAGCGGACTCCAGGACAGTAAATAAGGAGTCCGAACTGCATTTACCACACGAAGACATTTATTTCAATAAGTGAAAAGCCCACTGCTCATTTAATGAATCAAAATTCAGCAAAGTACATATTGAAGGGAGAAAACTCACTACAATTTTTAGTCTACTGTGAATTTAATGACTTGAGGAAGAGCCATGTTGACTTTTAGACAAACTTTACAATCAGCTGATGAAATAGCCTCCTTAAGGTCACTCAGGTTGGTTGTTTGAAATTACAGTGCTGAATATTTAGATTTTCTATAATTTTTCTCTTGGTGTGCCTTTTCAGAATTTCTGTCTTGTTTAGTCCTCACTGCGTCTAGTGAGGATATGAGAATCTATATCTAAATTATTTCCAGCACAGCCTAAAAATGGACAAGTAAATGCCACTCTTTGGGTTTTTACTATGATCTAGTCCCATGCTTGGCTTAATAGTAATCATATTCATTTTAATGAAGTAGCATATGTAAAACACTAATTTTTACATCATTTCAAATCTGGTATTAGCTATTAGCTCATTGAGTAGGCAGATAGTAAATTTCACCAATAAATATGTCAAATAACAAATTATATAACGGCAAGATCCAAGTATCTGTTATTGATTCAACAAAACTACCCAAGCACATCTACACATCATTCTTTAACAAACCTTATCACTTTTATCACAAGCTCATAAATTACCTTAACAGGCACCAGAGTGAAATAAATCCTTTTTTAATAGCTTCAGAAACCTATCAAGCCCATGAACTAAAGCTAAGATATATATTTCCATTCCTCCTAAGTTACACCACAAGTATTTAACTCCCGAGAGTAGATCTAATCAAACATGTTTGGCCTATTTTAATATCAGCTTGATAATTATTTTAAATTGTGTTAATTCCATGCTACCAATAGATTGTTTTCTGCTTTTATGTCTTTCCAAAGCAGTGAACATCCAGGACTAGCTCTGCCACAGGTTACCTGGATAACAGTGGGAAAATCCTGTCATTGTTCAAACCTCAGTTTCATTATCTCTAAAATGGAGACATTAAACAAGATGACCTTGAAAGCCATCTTCCAGCTCTAATGTTCCTGGATTGTGCCTTCATTGAGGAAGCCAAGAATAAACTCTGGAAGTTACTAGGAACCTTTTGGAATCCACTTTTGGCTCCCTATATCCTCTTAGTTTTAAGTGCAGTTTCTCCAAGGCCTTATAGACATGCTTCATGGGCTTGTTGAATCAAATAATTTCTCTTAGGTGTAATATGATATAGAATACATAAACAAGTTGGTACTTGAGTAGCATTGATGAGAAGAATAGTTTGGGGGCCAGATAATCTGAGATCAGAGTCCAGGCTATATCATTCAGTTGGTATCTGATCTTGGGTGAGACATTCAATCTTTCTAAATATCAATTTCCTTATATGGGGCTAATAATATTACTTACTTTATGGTTAAATCTTAAATGAGATGTTGGACATAAAGTTCTTAATAGGGTTCCTGGAATCAGGACCTAATTCTGAATTTTCTTCTTTTTTAAAAATTTTAATATCTTTTCTTTTTATAAAGGGGATTTTTTTCCAAGTCTTTCCCAAACTAGTGAACATATTCTTTTTTCCATTGGAAGCCCCCACAATTTATCCCCAAAAGTAAAGTGTTCTGGTTTCTTTTGTATTGTGCTTCTACATGGAGACTTGTGATACAGGAAATGTTGGGGGAGGACTCACCTTTATAAATGGTTCTAAAGGTGGCAGAGAACTGTCCCATAAACCCTTGAATTCAGGTAGAAAAACAAGCTATTTGAGCTGATCATGCTCTGGAAGAAACTTCCACCTTTTACCAAGACTTAACATACATCCAGCAAATATTTAATGAGTTCTTACAATGTACCAGCAATCCTGGGTCCTGCCCTCATGAAATATACATTCTAATAAATAATCAAGAGAATTCAGAGGAGTACAATGCATGCACCAAGGTGAAGGCGACTGTCATAAGAAAATGCATGGAAGGAATATCCATTCCCAATTTCATGGCACAAGTAAAGGCTGCTGGAGACCTAAAGGATGCATGAGAGACCTAAAGAATGCATATTTAAAGAGAAAGATTGTTTTGGGGAGAAGAATCAATGAATCTCCCATGTTCACTGTCCCATATTCACTTTTCTCAAAGAAGCAAACTTAAAAAATTTCATTAGATCATCTAATCAATTGATTCTCCATTCATGTATTTAACATATATTTTACCAAGAACATCCTACATTCCAGACTCTGTACTCAATGAATGGAGCAAAACAGCTGTGAACAAAGTAGCATATGTCCTGTTCTCTTCAAGCCTTGTTAATAAAGCAGGAGTCAGACAATAATGAAGCTAATTAGACATACAGCCCTAAGTGAGTTATTGGAAAGGTTTACAAGGGGAGATACAGTGGGGAAGGAAATGGACAGTTTTTGTAATATAGGTGGAAAAGACCTCAGAGGAAGTAGCAGATGAGTAGATTAGTCAGAAGTATGTTGCCCTACAAATATCTAGAAGAAGAATATTCTAAGCAGAGGGATTACAAGTGCAGAGGCCCCAAGGCAGGAATATGCTTAGTCTTCAAGTAAGAAGGTCATGAAACTGGATTGCATCCTGTGCACCATGCATGTGCTAGGCAGTGAGCCGTCCAGGGAAAGACAGAAAACTCTGGTGATCACAGAGTCTGGGGACTAGACCAGACAGAGTCTAAAAGACAGAGACAGATGTTAGTCGAGTAATAAATAATAAAATAGTTTTTAATTTATATTAAAAAAAAACTATGAAGGAGATAGGCACTTAGGATAATGACTGCACACAGTAGTCAGAAGATTCACAGCAGACCTTGCTAAGGAGGGTGAAAATTAACTTTGCCTAGTTTGATGAAATTATGGGATCACAGAGTCATAGAATACAGGAACCAGATCTCTGCTTCAGATGACTCCTTCTCTGACGGTATCTCTCTATGTATACATATTGGTAAGCTTTGTGGTTCAGACGGTAAAGTGTCTGCCTACAATGTGGGAGCTGCTGCTGCTGCTGCTAAGTTGCTTCAGTTGTGTCCGACTCTGTGCAACCCCATGACTGAAGCCTACCGGGCTCCTCCGTCCATGGGATTTTCCAGGCAAAAGAGTACCAGAGTGGGGTGCCGTTGCCTTCTCCGCAATGCAGGAGACCTGGGTTTAATCCCTGGGTCGGGAAGATTTCCTGGAGAAGGAAATGGTAACCCATTCCAGTATTCTTGCCTGGAAAATCCCATGGATGGAGGAGCCTGGTGGGCTACAGTCCATGGGGTCGAAAAGAGTTAGACACGACTGAGCGACTTCACTTTCATATACATATATGTTATAGACTGTAATGTGTCGGCTCAAAATTCATATGTTGAAGTGCTAATCCCATCCTCCATAATGTGATCATTTTTGAAGATAGAGTTTTTCAGAAGATCACTAAGGTTAAATTCCTCATTTAACCTTAATTATTACATAAGGGTGTAATCTTAATTGAACAGAACTAGGATCATGAAGAGGAAAAGACACCAGAGCATACCCCCCTCCCCACCTCATGTATCAGGGAAAGGCCCTGTGCAGACGCAGAGAGAAGGCCAGGAAGAGAGGCCCAACCAGAAATCGACCCCTAGGGTACCATGATCTTATATTTCCAGCCTCCCGAACTGTGAGAAAATCAATTTTTGTTATTTTAACCACCCTTGTTATGACCACCCAAGCTGACTAAAACACTACCTATGTATCTATCTGGATATGCTTGTGTGTATGTGGGCATGGTCAGTCGTGTCTGACTCTGAGACACCATGGACTGTAGCCCACCAGGCTCCTCTGTTCATGGGATTTCCCAGGCAAGAATACTGGAGTGGGTTGCCATTTCCTTCTCCAGGGGATCTTCCTGACCCAGGGATTGAACCTGTGTCTCTTGCGTCTCCGACATTGGTCAGTGTGTTCTTTACCACTGCACCTCCTGGGAAGCCCCTCTGGATATGAGATTTGTCTCCTATTCCCCTTGCCTCTCCTGGACTTCTCCTTTTGGCTACTTCAAAGGGCTGGTGTGCTTTGAGTCGATTGATGAGTGATCTGCTCTTGCATTCATGTGAGTGAAATCCCCATCCCAGCATGGACTGCAGCTGATGCAGCCATGAGCAGCTGCAGGAGGTTGCCTTCAAATTGAAGTCATCTAAACCTCTGTTTACTTAGATGCATAAAGGGAAAAATGAAAAAAAGAAAAACAGATGAGGAAGAATTCTGTGTCCCACGTCTAGGTCAAAGTATGGACACCAAAGGATTGTTAGCAGCATCATTTTCTGAAGTCAGCATGTTCTCTCTACTAAAGCAAGAAAAGAGTAAGAGAAATCCTTCATCTTTATATACCTCTAGAGTGATGAAGTAAAATAGCTTTCTTCAAACCAAAAATACAGGTGAAAAGTTTTGAAATAAAACCTCCACTTCCTGCCGAAGACAATAATAATAAAACGGCTAGTGTTTATCAGATCCTTTCTATGTGCCAGACACTGTGATATGTGCATAAGAGATATTATCTCATTTAAAGCAAACAAAAGCCAACTAGCTTTCATAGCACTTAAAATGTTTCCAGAACTGTTCTAAACACTTCTCATCTATGATTGCATTTCTTCACAGACCAACCCTACGAGGGAGGAGGAAAAGTCCCATTTCACAAGGGAACTGAGGCTTATAGAAAGCACAAGTATTTGTTGAAAGTGCAACAGTTGGCAACCTGCAGAGCCAGCATCCCATCCCAGGGAACTTCTTTATAACTCAGCAGAAAGTGGGAAAGGTAGAGAGAAACTCAGAACATGGTCTCCCCACTCCTTGGTAGAGGCTAGATCCAGAAGAACTACCAACACTGTCTCATCAGAGCCTCTCATTCTACCGGAGAACAAAGGGCCAAACTTGGGAAAGTGACACAGCTAGAAATGGTCCCAGGTTCCCGGATGGACTCACCTGTCCGCCTGCAGCACAGAGCTCCATACAAGACAGAACCTGACTGGAGCCACAGTTCACAGAAGGAAAGGAGGCCTTGCTCAAAGACATGGATAGGCCTTAGAAAGTGTGAAGTCTCATCACTTTCTCTATCTCACACAAAATGGCATCCCCACACATATTATCCAGGACCTAAATACTGATATATGATCCCAGTCTCAGAATTGGGGTTGGGGGTGGATTGAAATGGCTTTGTTTTTTGAGGGAATCTGTGTTGTCTATTAGCATGAAAAGATGGGGGACTAGACATCACAAATGCTTGTCAAATTAGGGCGACAGTAAATCAGAGACCCTAATCTCACAAGCAGTTTGTGGTGTCCAGTCCCCGTCTTGTCGTGTTAACAGGCAACACAGATTTCCTCAAGAAACAAAGCCATTTGGACTGTAAATCAAAGACAGGCTTCCCCAGTGACTCAGCTGGTAAAGAACCCTTCTGCTAATGCAGGTGACTCAAGAGACATGGGTTCAGACCCTGGATTGAGAAGATCCTCTGGAGAAGGAAATGACAGTCCACTCCAGTATGCTTTCCTGAGAAATCCCATGGACAGAGAAGCCTGGTGGTTTACAGTCCCTGGGGTCGCAAAGAGTCGAACATGGCTGACTCGCATGCATGCAAATCAAAGACAAGCCTGTTCTTACTATTTGAAATCAGATGCCCTTGTGTACAGAGATGTTATCAAGTTTGCTATCTATTCTGATGTTATGGGGCCCAAGTGAAATTCTAGGGAGAATATCCAAGAGAATGCTTCACTTTTTTTCCCCTGTTTTTTAGGTATTTGTTTGCAAGCCCAAGGCCTGGGGATACAAACCAGAGGAACACCCATCCACTGTTGCTCCAGTCCTGGCGTTCTAGCTTGCTGGTGAGTTGGCACCTCCCCATCTCTAAGGACCCACTGGGGCTTAAAGGTGGTCCTAACCCTCACCTTCAGGAAGCAGCTTTTGTGCCCTGCTTCAGGGACCTTCTGGGTGCCACACAGACGTATTGGTATCAGTAGGAATTTGCTACTTTCCATCATAAGAGCCATAAAATACTTCTTGTCTGCATTGATTCTGAAGACAGATACAGAAGTACATTGAGAAATATACAATGTGTTTTTTTTTTCTGCCTTTACTAGCTCCCCCAAACTAGGGTCCAAATAAAAGATTTCCTTTCACACTTGGCCAGATATAAAATGACATAAACAGCTGAAAAGACTTTGGGGAATTATGTGAGTCCCTTGAAGATGGCTGTCAGAGTTTGCCACTAATTGTGTCAAATTTTCTATTGCTCTGCAAGAAGAGCATTTTCAAAATAATGAACATTTGCATTGAGGGTTAGCTGGAAGAGTTTATTATTGTTGATGATGATTGTTTTCTTCTGTTTTGTGTTTTTAATAAGTGGAAGGTTGTGTACATCCAGCCTATTAAAGAACCCTTTCTCACCTCAAAATATCTTCCAAAGTAGACACATCAACCCCTTTCAAAATTATCCTTGTTTACTTTTCTCAGGAATCCATGCTATAGAAACATGTTTTTTAAAAAATGAATTACCAAGGATGCATCAAATTGGTGAAAGCCTACAAAATATAATTTCAGGAAGGTAGAACAGAGGTTTGAAACTATATCCTCAAAGGCTATGCTGCTGCTAGGTCGCTTCAGTTGTGTCTGACTCTGTGCGACCCCATAGATGGCAGCCCACCAGGTTCCCCCGTCCCTGGGATTCTCCAGGCAAGAACACCGGAGTGGGTTGCCATTTCCTTCTCCAATGCAGGAAAGTGAAAAGTGAAAGTGAAGTCGCTCAGTCGTGTCCAACTCTCAGCGACCTCATGGACTGCAGCCTACCAGGCTCCTCCTTCCATGGGATTTTCCAGGCAAGAGTACTGGAGTGGGGTGCCATTGCCTTCTTCGTCAAAGGCTATACAAAACTCTAAAGAAAAGACCCTCTTTGCACAAGAGAACAAATTTATTTACATAAATAAAGGATGTGTTAGACTCAGAATATAGATAATCTCTGCTCTCCATGGCCTGGGACAAAATATTATATGAAAGGTAGAAGCTCTCTAGTGAGTTTAATACATTTTAAAATCTTATTTGCACTAAGAAAGTTTTGAACACTCCCCAAATCCAGAACATTTGGTGGAATTTGGTGTGTTTAAGCTGTGGTTGAGTTCTTGTTTTGCCTAGTAATGCTGTGCAGTTCCATATGTTGTATGTCAAAACTGAAGATAATTTTTATTTTGATTGAATAAACAAACAAATCCTTCTTCTCAAGGAGAGAGTTTTACAGAATTGGGCAGACTGAAGCTTTGTGTGGGTTAAGAAGTATTAATAATCTGATAAAACACACCTGCGGATTGTGAGTGGCAGCGTATGGCATGCAGATGTATGAAGCACCACCTCCTAGGGCGTGTTTTATTGGCTTAGAAGAGCAAAGGAGATGCTGACAAACCTTGTGGATGGAGGCAGGGAATGCATTTCATCTCAAGAAAGCAAGATGTCACAGATTGTGGTAGTAAATGCAATTTCAAAGATGTAGATAGACATGATGAAAATCAGACTATCCCAGGATCTCATTGTGTGAGCCATTGGAAAAGAGTGTGGATAAAAATAATCTAAACTTAGGTGCCCAGTCTTCCGAATGATTGAAAATCTAGGCTTGGCTTTCTAAGGGCTCACCCTAGCTCTGCACACTGGCAGAGCTTATCTTATGTAAGAGCTTATGTAAGCTTATCTTCCTCAACTAACTACAGATAATCATAGTACCTATTCACTGAGTTGACAAGGAGATCAGAGGATCTTATTTTAAAATGTCCATCACATCATTTAAACTATTAAATATCGAAAACTCTAACAAGTCCAATGATAAGCGATCAATCCATGTAATATTATTTTATAATTCAATTAGTACATTCACTTTATAGATCACAGTACAATTTGCAACTATATATTCATAAGCTTATATATTTAGTAAGACTTACAAGGAAACACAGCACAATGCTAACTGAGCTTTTGTCTGGTTAGTGAAACTTTGAGGGGACTTGATTTTTCTTTCTTTTTATGTGTCACATCTTCTGTAATGATCTTATTTTTTATCAGAAAAAGATTACCTTATAAAATGAATAAATTAATTTTGCTTTCCAGAGATAAAATTCAAAATTTGTAGAAATAGTTCTCTATCATTGTACATAGTACCAGATTGTGTTGGTTGAAATTCGGACCTTATATTGGAATCTTTGCTCTATTACCTACTGACTGTGTTACCTTATGCAACTCAGTAAACTCCTGTCCTTGTTTCCTCTTCTATATAATAGAAATAACAATAACTACCTCAGGAGGTTGTTGTGAAGATAAAATAAAGCTATCCATGAAATCTCTTGTTGCAAAAGAGATGCTCAATAAATATTTAATAAATTCATTCAATTATACTGCAGCATTTTAAAAGCCTAGGAAGATCTTCCCTTAACAATTCTTATCCATAGTTTTATTTCCAATTTAAGAAAAATCATTCAAACTTGAAAATAAGGCAAAAGCATGACTCTATTCCCTTTCAGAGCCATACAGGACTATTGAACAAACCCACATGAGGATCCATTTTTTATCTAGGGAAAGACAACTGCCTTTGATTTGTAATTGTCTCGATTAGGGCCTAGAATTTGTTAAGTTCCATCTTAACTTGTACAAGATGGATAAGCTGCAAATTATTTTTGTCCAGTAGAGACGCAAATAATTTCCGTTCAGTAGGAAATATAACTCCAAAGGTTAAGATTTTATTATACTGCAGGACATTAATCAGTTTGGAATCCAATTTTGCAGCCTTATTTTAGCATTCTTTTTTACACTGACTATAATTTTTTCACATTTTCTCCTTTGAACTAGGTTTACCATCCTGCTATTTCTTTTATTAATGAGGCAAATAAATCTCTGATACAGGCTTACTATATATTTGTATTAGATCCATGTTTTTTAACTCATTTAAAATTATACTTTAACATTGATATTGGACATTTTTTTCATTAGCAATTTAAAATATATAAACAGACATTTACCCTCGTAGCATGACATATAAAGTCTTACTAGGGATGAATATAGCCCTGAAAGGGAAGATGCTACATGGAATCTTATATCAGGAATTGTTGTTGCTTAGTTGTTAAGTTGTTTCTGACTTTTTTGTGACCCCATGTACTGTCCATGTATTTTCCAGGCAAGAATACTGGAGTGGGTTGGTGTGCCCTCCTCCAGGGGCTCTTCCCAACCCAGGAATCAAATCCACATCTGCTTCATTGGCAGCTGGATTCCTTACCACTAAGGTAGGTAAGTAGGTAAGCCTGATCTGGCCATGCCTCAGATATGAACATTCTCAAAATGTGGTCTGTGGACCCACAGAAGTGCCCAAGAAGTTTTTAGGTCCAAAGTCAAAATGATTTTCATAATACCACTATGACACTTGCTTTTTCACTGATTGCTCTAAAGTACTGGTGAGTAACACTGTTAGCCCCTTAAAGTGACAGTAAACAACTGATCATTACAGTCTTTCCCAAATGAACTCAAAAGAAGAAAACCAGTTTTTCTTAATAATGTCCTTGATGAGGCAGTAAAAATTGCTAATCTTATTCAATCTCACCCCTTGAACATGTTTTTTAAAATTCAGTGTGACAAAATAGTTGTTGCTCAGTTGCTCAGTCGTGTCCGACTCTGAGATCCCATGGATCGCAGCATGCCAGGCTTCCCCGTTGATCACCAACTCCCAGAGCTTGCTCAAACTCATGACCATAGAGTTGGTGATGCCATCCAACCATCTCATCCTCTGTCGTCCCCTTCTCCTCCTGCCTTCAATCTTTCCCAGCATCATGGTCTTTTCTAATGAGTCAGCTCTTTGCTTTAGGTGGCCAAAAAATTGGACCTTCAGCTTAGCATCAGTCCTTCCCCTGAATATTCAGTACTGATTTCAGTAATGACTGGTTTGATCCTTGTAGTCCAAGGAGCTCTCAAGAGTATTCTCCAATACCACAGTTCAAAAGCATCAATTCTTCAGTACTAAGCCTTCTTTATGGCCCAACTCTCACATCCAAAATAGAAAATATGAAAAAACACTTCTGCTAAATACTGAACATGTCTCGAGAAAAGGTACATGTGTGATTGAGTTGCAAGCTGAATTAGCTGCTTTTTTCTCATGGGCTATCATTTTTAATTGGTTGAAAGGATTATCTGTCAAACCACAGGTATTCAGACCTGGGGATCTGGCAGACATTTTCTCAAAAATGAATGAAGCAAGCCTGTCACTTCAAGGAAATCAACTGGTAGTGTCTATTGTCAATGAGAACAACTATACTTGCAAATACTAGGATTTTAGAGAAGCTGTATCATCACTGTAAGCTTGACAACTTCTTCAAATGTAAAGGCTTTTTTGGTGAAGTTAGTGGTACAATGTTTCATGTTATGGAGTGGAATGAGTCAACGTTTAGAAGAGCTACATAATTCAGTGAACTAATATTTTCCACAAGACTATTGAATGATGTTATAAAATTACGTATGGTAAAGAAAAAGATGCAGTCAAAGATGAACCAGTGGGTTTTAATATACAAGATACCACCTGTCAAGTTTTGATGTAATATCAAAGAAGAATGTCCTCAATGATAAATGTAAAATATTTAAAACCAGTTACATACAGCTCTAGTGGAGAAGAACAATATAGCCAGAGCAGAGCTTAAAAGGAACATTAGGGGAACTTCCCTGATGGTCCAGTGCCTAGGACTCCATAGTTCCAATGTAGGGGCCCCAGATTCAATCCCTAGTCAGGGAATCCCTAGTCAGGGATCCTTAGATCCCACATGTCTCAAATGAGTTTGCATGCCACAGCAATAGATCCCAAGTGTTGCAATTAAGACCTGGCATAGCCAAATAAATGATAAAAAATAAATATTAAAAAATATAATTAGGCCTTAGGCAAGAATATCCACAATAATCTGAAAAGGCTATTAAAATGCACTTCCCTTTTCTAACTGTACTATCTGTGTGATGCTGAATCTTCTTCCTATTTTATAACTAAAACCATGCATCCCAGTAGATTGAGTGTACAAGCAGATATAAGAACCCAACTATTTTCTATCAAACCAAATACAAGGAGAACTGGAAGAGTTGAAAATGATGTTATTTTCACTAAATATGCTTTGTTTTGGAAAATACATTTTACTTTAAAATGTTATTTATGTTACCATGTACTGTGTTTAGTATTGTTTTAAAATTATTTTAACATAAATATGTATATTTAAAATTGCTAATATAGAAGATATCAATACATATGAAACACATTTTAAAAAAAAGCTCTTTGGGTTCCTCAATAATTTTAAGAGTATAAAGAGGGTTCTGGAGACAAAAAGTCGGACTGGCACTGCTCTAATATACAGAAGCACAAAGATCTCTCCATGCTCAATTAGGTTTATCTAAAGAACAAAGTAATCTTTTAGCTAAAGTTAAAAGAATAAAAGAATGAGCAGTTTAGGAACTTGGGGCATTATATAGTTTGAGAATAATCTGAAGTATAAAAGTTCTGTGAAGTTTTCACAACAGGTTGGAAGGCAAACAATGAAACTATGATTTAATGAATAATCTTTGTTAAATGTCTGGGAAGAGCTCATATTAAGGTTCCATTTAAATAGACACAATGCTTATTTCAAAAAATATTTACTTTATGAGTATCTACATAAAAGGCCTTCCTTTACAATACTGTTGATACTAATTCTATTTTTGTGTGTTAATCTATGACCAAACACACAAATGTACCCAAAGTTTACACAGATGTCTCGATAGGAGGTTGAGGGGCTGCGTTTGGTTTTCAGTTGGTTCCCAAATGGAGGCAATATCTTTATCAGCCTGGTGATAGAACTTTCAGAAAATCATTAAAACTCCTTTGTTGACTTAATATTGATGAAATTCTCATCATAGCAAAGAAACAATGTTTCATTCAAGTGCCAGGTTAAATTCTGGAACGCTATAGGTAAGGTCTCATCTACAGATTAGCTCTCCTAATATGTTGGTTACCACCTTTTAAAACTGACTTTATGTGTTCTTCAAAAGCCAAGAAATAATCCCTGAGAATCTGAATCCAATAAGTTGACCCATGCTGCTTGGAAAAAAAAAAAATGTAAGGAAAAAAAGCACAAGGGTATCCAATTTCACGTTGAATGAAAATGTCTTTTCGCATTTCAGTTGCACACTTCAGTTTTCATAGTCAAGTCAAACTAAAAATTATGATGATGGTGATGGAAGGAAGAAGACTATGAGATGGTGAAGGAGGAAAATACAGCAATTCTTATTTCCCATTTTGTCAAGTAAAGACATTGAAAAAAAAAGACTCTTCTAAATCCACTATGTTGTGAAATTTTAACATCAAGAGAAGTGTGAAGGATACAATTTCAGAATAAATGGCTTCCCTTGTGGCTCAGCTGGTAAAGAACCCGCCAGCAATTCGGGAGACCTGGGTTTGATCCCTGGGTTGGGAAGATCCCCTGGAGAAGGGAAAGGCTACCCACTCAAGTATTCTGCCCTGGAGAGTTCCATGGACTGTACAGTCCATGGGGTCACAAAGAGTCGGACATGACTGAGCAACCTTCACTTTCACTTTTCATTTCACTTTCTTTAAGATAAGCTAACCAACAACCACCTTACACCTGATTGGATGGATAGACATAGATAGATAAAATGTATACTCATGGTTATATACTCTTTATATATAAGTATATGCACACACATACACACAAAACAATGCCTGGCACTAAAAAGTGTTTATAAAATGATAATATTATATTTAGGTTTTACACAGTTAGCTTTTTAGTAGAGGATGGAATGGCAGCTATAACACTAATGGGAAATGGTGGTTATAATTTAAAAATATGTATGAACTTCCTGGAATTTTGCTTCATTTTATATTTTACTCAAAGTTTGAAGATATTTGAATAAACATCACAGAAGATAAAACTTCATGTTTTCCATGAAATCTTCTCAACAGGCCTCCAAGAGGAGACAGTGAGGAATCTAAAATAATATTAAATATTTCTAAGAAGCAAATCTTTCAACAGGCTTAAAACACGAGATTATATACAAAACAGGGCTTCCCAGGTGGCCCAATTGGTAAAGAATCCACCTGGCAGTGTAGGAGAAGCAAGAGACACAGATTTGATCCCTGGGTTGGGAAGATATCCTGGAGTAGGAAATAGCAAACCACTCCAGTATTCTTGCCTGGAGAATTCCATCCATGGACAGAAGAGCCTGGTGACTATAACACAGGGGGTCATAAAGAGGTGGACATGACGGCATACACACCCAGAAACACACACATACGTAAAAACATATATGTAGTTATATAGTATACATATGATTTGTATATATAGACATAAATATAGATATCCAGCTACCTTAATATTGATTTGCAATGTTAAAATGAAATCCCAGTCTTCTACTGATCTGGCTGATTGCTTTGATTAGGCTGGCAGATGAACATTTATCCAGATTTACCTGTTATTTTTTCATTTTGTGGAGGATAGTGGTGCTGGTGGCAATTCTATACTGATAATACAATTGATAGGAGCTACAAGACCTTCTTTTGGTAGTTTTATGCCAACCATTTTACAAATTCTACACTGGGATTTTTACTCATAGCTGAAGTAATTTAACCTTCATGATATAACACTTAAAAATATATCATAATCTAGTTAGTCACTGAACTAGAAGAATCCAAGAAATATGCCCTGCAATTATCAGGGTATCACTCTTGGAGTTGGGAACCAAATGATCTGTAACTATTTCCCTGGCTAAGCCACTTAACAGTACTGAGCATCAGCTATGTATCTTTTTTCTAAATGAGGCCAGTGCAATGTTCCTAGTAGAGCTGCTGTAGGGACTAAAGAATCATGATACTTAAGGCAAGACTTTAGGAGCTCTTCTCTCAAAGTTGCCATCTCTTGATAGGTTATGATTTCATCCTTACAGTTTCTCACTTTAAAAACTTTGGATTTGCCCTTAGCATTTTTCTTTCTTTCACACCCACCCAATGTCTGGTCAGTGAACAAATCCTCTTGACTCCATTTTCCAAATGTATCTATAATCTCACCCTTTCTCACCTCCACTGCTACCACTCTGACCCAAGCCAGAACCATCTCTCACCTGGATGATGCAGCAGCCTCCTTCCTTGCGCAGTGGCTGGAGTGGTCCCATTACTGTGTACCCCAGATACATCTCTGCTCTGTTCAAAACATCAATCCTGGTCTTCACTAAAGCCCGAGTCTTCACAGTGACCTACAGGGCTCTTCCTGATCTGACCTCCTGTTCTCATTGAACTTCTCCCCCTAATTCTCTCCCTTGCTCCTTCAATTACATTATCTAGACCTTATAGCTGTTTTGCAAACATGTCAAGAATACTTCTGCATCAGGGCCCTTACCTTGGCTGTCTTTCTGGACCAGAAAACTCTTCCCCCAAATAACTACAAGACCATCACTACCCGTTACTCCATTTCCCCACTTAAATGTCACCCAATCATTGAGGCCCTTCCTGGCTGATCTGTGTCAAATAGCATTGTCCTCACAAGTGGCCCCTAGTCTCTACTGTCCTGCTTTATTTCTTTCTCAGGACTTCTCTCAGTGTATGTGATCACATTCAGGGAAGTTCTGTACTCCTTCCAAGCAAGTGTCAGCCAGATACTCCCTACAACCTTTGACATTAGGCACAGATATTTGACTTGCCTTTATCAGTGAGATGTGGCCTCTCTTCTTGCTAGAGGCCTTTAAGAGTCATTGCACATATTTATGTGTTAATGTAGGATATTTGTTTTTCTTTCTGACTTACTTCACTCTGTATAACAAGCTCTTAGTTCATCTACTTCAGTTCAACTGACCCAAACTCATTCCTTTTTATAACTGTGCAATATTCCATTGCATATATGTACCACAACTTCTTTATCCATTCATCTGTTGCTGGATATCTAGGTTGCATCTATGTCCTGGCTATTGTAGGATGGGGATGGGGAGTGGGAGGGGGGTTCAGGAGGGAGGAACATACATATATGCTTATGGTGATTCCTGTTGTTGTACAGAGAAACCAACACAACCTTGTAAGGCAATTTCCCTCCTATTAAGAACAAAAAAAGAAAAAGAAAGTCATTGCACAATACCTCATGTTTCTTTTGAGGATCACAGTGCATGAGTCAAGATGGAGACTTTGTCCTGAATGCCTATGCAAGTGAATTGCAGAGTTCCTCGGCTAACTTGCTTTAAGTATATAGCATAAGTGAGAAACAAATGTGTATTGGGTTAAGCCACAGAGATTTGAAATTATTTTTTTTACTGTAGCACAACCTAAAATCTTATACATTCAGTTCAGTTCAGTTCAGTCCAGTTGCTCAGTCGTGTCTGACTCTGCAACCCCATGAATTGCAGCATCCCAGGCCTCCCTGTTCATCACCAACTCCCAGAGTTTACTCAGACTATGTCCACTGAGTCGGTGATGCCATCCAATCATCTCATCCTCTGTCATCCCCTTCTCCTCCTGCCCCCAATCCCTCCCAGTATCAGAGTCTTTCCCAATGAGTCAGTTCTTTGCATCAGGTGGCCAAAGTATTGGACTTTCAGCTTCAGCATCAGTCCTTTCAATGAATATTCAGGACTGGTTTACTTTAGGATGGACTGGTTGGATGTCCTTGCACTCCAAGGGACTCTCAAGAGTCTTCTCCAATACCATGGTTCAAAACATCAATTATTCAGTGCTCAGTTTTCTTTATAGTCCAACTCTCACATCCATACATGACTACTGGAAAAACCATAGCTTTGACTAGATGGACCTTTGTTGGCAAAACAATGTCTCTGCTTTTTAATATGCTGTCTAGGTTGGGCATAATTTTTCTTCCAAGGAGTAAGCGTCTTTTAATTTCGTGGCTGCAGTCACCAACTGCAGTGATTTTGGAGCCCAAGAAAGTAAAGTCTGTCACTGTTTCCATTGTTTCCCCATCTATTTCCCATGAAGTGATGGGACCAGATGCCATGATCTTGGTTTTCTGAATGTTGAGTTTTAAGCCAACTTTTTCACTCTCCTCTTTCACTTTCATCAAGATGCTCTCTAGTTCTTCTTTTCTTTCTGCCATAAGGGTGGTGTCATCTACATATCTGAGGTTATTGATATTTTTCCCAGGAATGTTGATTCCAGGCTGTGCTTCTTCCAGCCCAGCATTTCTCACAATGTACTCTGCATAGAAGTTAAATAAGCAGGATAACAATATACAGCCATGATGTACTTCTTTTCCTATTTGGAACCAGTCTGTTGTTTCATGTCCAGTTCTAACTGTTGCTTCCTGACCTGCATACAGATTTCTTAAGAGGCAGGTCAGGTGATCTGGTATTCCCATCTCTTTAAAAATTTTCCAGAGTTTGTTGTGGTCCACACAATCAAAGGCTTTGGCATAGTCAATAAAGCAGAAGTAGATATTTCTCTGAAACTCTCTTGCTTTTTCCATGATCCAACAGATGTTGGTAATTTGATCTCTGGTTCCCCTGCCTTTTCTAAATCCAGCTTGAACATCTGGAACATAATCCTATACATTACCTGACACATTTTTACTGTTTTCACTTGTGTATTATCTGATTTGCTCATCAAAATGTAAATTTCATGAGAGCAAGACCTTCATGCATTTTGTTCACAAAATTAGGACATAAGCTGCATGCCCAATTGCTTGAGTAAGTAAACTGGTTGAATAAATGTATATATGGATGCCTTAGTATGAGGCTAGCATTGTTCTGTGTACACTTTGAAGCTATTATTTGACTTCCATACCACTGTCCTATGGGATACACTGTGCAGGTAAGGGAACCGAGATAGGCACAGAGTAGAGAATCAGGAAACATTTCCTGAGAAGAGGAAATAGTTTTCAATTCTTTCACCAATAAGTGCTCAAGTAATGGTGATTAAAGAATTTGGATGTTAAAAACGTAGTATAATATAATCTAGTGATGCAACTTAAAAGATAACTAATTTCTACCTTCATTGTTCTCTTTATTATAATGGACTATTTACATTCAAATTAATATTCACCCATAATATTCAGAGCCTTTCTACATAGGTATGTATTTCATGTTTAGGCTAAGTTCATGACAGCAGCAGAATAAACAATTTAAAAAAATCAATTGAGGTGTCAGGAAGGTAGATATCTCTGGATTTGAATTCCAGCTTGGAACTTTACTATACATATGACCATAGATTAGCGACTTGATAGCTCTAAGTTCCCATTTCTTCACTATAAAATAAAGATATTAATATCTTTTAATAACATCACTGAGAGAAGTAAATGAAATTATGTTTATAAAGTACTTAACGGATAATTGACTAATAAAGGGCAGTTAAAAGATAAACAAATAAATGTGAGTTCCTTCTCCCTGCTTTGTGCTTCTCTGTGACAATGTTTCCTAAAATGTATTTTTGGAAACACTAATTCTGTGGAATTTAAATAGCTGTTACAGGAAAGATGTTTGCTACAATTGTATATTTGGGGGATGTATAGTCTTATAGCCAACTTCATGGGTTCTGGAGGTCACTGCTGGGTGTGGGGATCCATCCCATTTACTGGGTGTGTAATATGGAGCACCTTATTAACCTCCTAGTGACTCAATTTCTGTCATCTCTAAAACACAGATTATAATTTTATCTAACTTTTAGGATGATTTTGTATATCAAATGAGGTCATATTAGATAACCACAGACTCTATCATCCAAACCAGGACATTTTTTCCCCAACATCTTATATTGAAATATTGAAAGTGAAGTCGCTCAGTCATGTCCAACTCTTTGTGACCCCATGGACTGTGGCCTCCCAGGCTCCTCAGTCCATGGAATTTTCCAGGCAGGAGTACTGGAGTGGGTTTCCATTTCCTTCTCCAGGGGATCTTCCTGACCCAGGGATCAAACCTGGGTCTCCCACATTGCAGGCAGACGCTTTACCGTCTGAGCCAATACCATCATTTATATATATATATATATATATATATATATATATATATATATATAAACTTAAATTTTATAGTTAACATTTTTCTAGATTTCTTATCACACATATATTCATTATCTATCCTTTATTTTCCCCTTCTGGAACACTTTTGGAAGTGAAAATAGATAATGCTTATACAACAATAGACAGGTAATAATGGAATTTGGGGCCTCCCTAGTGACTCAGATGGTAAAGAATCCACCTGCAATGCAGGAGACATGGGTTCAGTCCTTGGGTTGGGCAGATCCCCTGGAGGAGAGCATGACAACCCACTCCAGTATCTTGCCTGGAGAATCCCCATGGACAGAGGAGCCTGGTGAGCTACAGTCTATGCTGTCACAAAGAGTTGGACATGACTGAGTGACTAAGCACAGCACACATTAGGACATTCCTAGACACACCTGGGTACATGGTCTTTCTATGTATAGTTTACATAGGACAGTAATTGGCTGTGGTAAACATACAATAAATGATAGATATTATCAGTTCAGTTCAGTTCAGTCACTCAGTCCTGTCCGACTCTTTGTGACTCCATGGACTGCAGCACACTAGTTAAGTTCTGAAAATTCTGAATTAAAGACACATAGCATTTTGTCCTGCAGGAACAATCCTGAATAACTTTCTGATTATTCAATACTATTCTGAGATTGCCTCCATATGACTGCAGCTTTTATTTTATAGTAACTTAAAGATTCAACGATTTTTAGTGGTCACTGTGACATCTTTGCTCCACCTCTGCAACCTTGAGAAAATTGATAAAACCTGAAGTCCATCTTGACGAAGATGCTTCAGATGATGGCTACACAGTTCACCCCATTGTAAAATAAAGTTCACTTCTATCTGCAAAGTTTCCCAACTGATAGTTCAACAGTTGTCCTACTCAAATGCAGCTTCCAGAATCCAGACATTTGTTTGATTGTTTGCAGCTGAATGGTTTATGGGGAGGATTAAAGAATGGACTCACTAGCTGGGTTTGTAGACATCAGCCAATTTGGTCAAGGGGAGATATGCTTACAAATCAGTGTGATGTAGAAAAAAACAACAAAAGTAATAACAAAATGCAAGCATAATGTATTAAGCAATTAATATATGTCAAATAATGCATTCAGCATTCCACATGGAGGATCTCTGAACTTGACGTCTAAAGTCAGGTTTATGTTTCCTCTCTTACAATCTGTAATTACAAGGTTCTTACTAGGTCACTTAACCAGCTCATCTGTAAAATCTGGACAAGAATATCCTGACCACCCTCCTTCTCAGGACTGGTGGAAGGATCGAATATGATACTGCAGATAAATGTACTCTGCCAACCACAGATTGCTATACAGAATATACTGTTGTATGTTGGTTATTAGTTCTTTACCAGTGTCCACCAAAATGATTTATGGATTCCACTAGCTCAGTAATAGATGGTAATATTAAATTTATAAGTCCTGGGTAATTTTTACTTAGGAAGAGAAAAAATATGCTTCTTTATTATAACTAATAATATAATAAATATATAATAATGTAATAAAGAAACATATTTTCCCACCATAGGTGACCCTTTTGACCCATCAGCTTGAGGTACTATGACCTTGGATAGCTCCTTGTTGCTGTTCAGTCACTAAATCATGTCTGATTCTTTGTGACCTCATGACTGCAGCACTGCAGGCTCCTTTGTCCTCCACTATCTCTAGGGGTTTGCTCAAATTCATGTCCACTGAGTCAGCAATACTATCTAACCATCTCATCCTCTGCTGCACGCTTCTCTTCCTGCCCTCAGTCTTTCCCAGGATTATGGTCTTTTCCAATAAGTAGGTTCTTCACATCAGGTAGCCAAAGTATTGGAGCTTCAGCTTTATCATCAGTCCTTCCAGTGAATATTCAGGGTTGATTTTATTTAGGATTGACTGGTTGGATCCCCTGCAGTCCAAGGGCCTCTCAAGAGTCCTCTCCAACACCACAGTTCAAAAACATTAATTCTTTGGCACTCAGCCTTCTTTATGGCCCAACTCACATGGCTTCCTCAGCAGCTCAGTGGTAAAGAATCTGCCTGCAACACAGGAGATGCAGTTTCAGGAAGATCTGGGTCGGGAAGATCACTTGGAAGAGGAAATGAAAACCCACTCCAGTACTCTTGCCTGGAAAATTCCATGGACAGAGGAGCTTGGTGGGCTACAGTCTACAGGGTCACAAATAATTGGAAGCAACTGAGCAACACACACACACACACACACACACACACACACATATACACGCATGCACCTTGGTCTCATACCATAGGTATGAGATGGTAGATCCTATGATCCCTAAATTCTTCATCTTTAAAAAGGGGATATTATCAAATACAACACAGACCTGTTATGAGAATCGAATAAGACAGGATATGTAAAAGCAAGTTATAAAGCTGAAAGCATTACCCAGATATGGCATAAATATTCTTTCTATGTACCTGAATAAGTTGCTGTTTCTACAATGCATATAAGCTAGACTCTAGAACTTACAATTAGTACTTATGAAACTCCCAAAATAAATACATTTTATATTCCATTCAAGACATTTCACTTATTTTTAATAGTCTGCAGCATTTCTAGACAAATCTAAATGGGGCTACAAAGAAATGTAGTTTGTCATAAAAGGATCTGCAAATGTACGCTAAATATTCCAAAAACCCTCCCCGGGTAATGTTTGTAGCCCAGTGCCGTTTAACACTACTAAGTTACACTAGTTCGAAATATACCCCCATCCCACGCAGGACATGTAAAATTCTACTAGCTGAGAGATCGAATTTGCAGGCTAAATTAAATATGAGACATAGTGATGTTGTCTTATGTCCCCACCCAATATGTTGTTTTAAGTTATGAAATATGCTTTCAGCAGAAATCCATCCTGCCATGCAAAATAGCTTCTTGCCTGTGACCCTGGAGTGCCTTGCTAATAAATACCTTTACAGTCATCTTGTACTGACATTATAACTAGTAAAACACATTAAGAGAGAGGGAAGTAAGGAAAGAAGAGAGAAATAGAAGAGATAAAACTATGAGAGATTTTGGTGCATAAATTCAAAACATCTTTCGAATGTATTTCCTTCTTTCATCTCTTATTTCTACTCCAGAAAGAGTCTGACGTGGCAGAAATAATGCAAATTTCTGCATTTTTAGAGTTTTGAGGGTTTTAGTCCCGCCTTCATCTCTTAACTTTGAGGCCATCTGTTAAACTCCCCCAGCCTTATCTATACAGTGAATGCTGTTTGTTCTTCCTTGTTGAAAGCTCCAGGTTAAATCTTGAGGGACCCAGACTACAGACAATGAATGAATACAATGAATGAATATCAGTTACCATCTACTTCTCTTTTTTTTCATTTAGTCATTAGCCCATCCATTCTTTTTATATAATGTAAACAAAGTACAGTATTTGGGGACACACATATTAATTTTTTGTTATTTACTACTTGTATGAACTGCCTCTGAACTTCAAATTCTTCATGCGTCACGCTGGGATCCATGGACATGCCTCAGAGCTGCCCTAGGGATAAAGGTAGGTGGGCTGAAAGAGAAGGATAGACACACGGCAAAGTTCAGGGCTCCTCCCCTCTATATCTAACCATAAAGAGTGGCTCTACATTTATCTTCTAATATAGATTGAGATTTCCTACAAGATACTCTTGTAAAGAAATATTATTGATATAAAATGAAAGAAAATAAACTTCTAGACCAGGCAAATAGCTAAAAATAGCTTTCCATTTCTGTTCTAATTTTCAACGATTCAGTGTATCCTTTGGAGGGAGGCTTATTAAGTGTGAAATCCTAAAGACTCAGCTTTTCAGGGAGCTATCGAAGCCATGGAGCTTAAAACACGGTTCCTACTCTAAAGGAACTCATAGTCTTATAGAGAAGTCCACAGCTGGCCGTGGACTGTGGAAAAATCATGAGGCTATACAAGTACCACTGTGGATGGTGTAATGGTTAGACGTGGAGTCCCAGGGACAGGAATGCATCTCGAGGTCTGGCGTACCAAGGGATTTAGATTGGATAGCAGAGGGAAAGTATTGGGGTTGGTGGAGAGGAGTGGGAAGGCCACATGTAGTGTGAATATAGCACAAGCAAACATTATGAGAGAGAAAAGAACATGAGAGGTACAGGAACCTCTAAGAAACAAGCCTTTTCTTACAAGACAGTGATGAGCAGAGAAGTTTTATAAGAGATTGAATGACAAGCAGAGGCATTTGGGCTTTGTGTGTGTGTGTTAGTTGCTCAGTTGTGTCAAACTCTTTGCAACCCCATGGAGTGTAGCTCACCAGGCTCCTCTGTCCGTAAATCCTCCATTCAAGAATACTAGAGTGGATAGTCATCCCCTTCTCCAGGGGATCTTGCCAACCCAGGGATCAAACCCAGATCTCCTGCATTGCAGGCAGATTTTGTTTACTATCTGAGCCACCAGAGAAGCCCTTTGGGCTTTATTATAATAATTAAATCCACTGGGAGTTGCTTTTATCAGGACATGATAAAAAGTCATGTTTGTTTAATAGTATGGAGAAATTTGGGGTAGAAAAACCAGAATCCTAGCTGAGGAATATTTTGATAATCCTCATCTTACTTTGAAGCATTTGGCTTTGAAGCATTTCACCTCTTCCCTGATAAATTTTCTTCACTTGTCTTACAGGAAACTATGGTCTCCTGATTTTCCTTTTGTCTCACAAGCTGATCTGGTTTCCTGGTTCCTCTCATCTCTCCAGGATCTTGACCATTGAATGCCTTGGGGGTCAGCCGTTATACCTCTTCATTTTTCTGCCTCCATTAACTTTCTTGATCATTTTATCCAGTCTCATGACTTTGATACCATCTATACGCTGGATCATGGAAAAAACAAGAGATTTCCAGAAAAACATCTATTTCTGCTTTCTTGACTATGCCAATGCCTTTGACTGTGTGGATCACAATAAACTGGAAAATTCTGGAAATGATGGGAATACCAGACCACCTGATCTGCCTCTTGAGAAATTTGTATGCAGGTCAGGAAGCAACAGTTAGAACTGGACATGGAACAATAGACTGGTTCCAAATAGGAAAAGGAGTATGTCAAGGCTGTATATTGTCACCCTGCTTATTTAACTTATACGCAGAGTACATCATGAGAAATGCTGGACTGGAAGAAGCACAAGCTGGAATCAAGATTGCCGGGAGAAATATCAATAACCTCAGATATGCAGATGACACCACCCTTATGGCAGAAAGTGAAGAGGAACTAAAAAGCCTCTTGATGAAAGTGAAAGTGGAGAGTGAAAAATTTGGCTTAAAGCTCAACATTCAGAAAACGAAGATCATGGCATCCGGTCCCATCACTTCATGGGAAATAGATGGGGAAACAGTGGGAACAGTGTCAGACTTTATTTTTCTGGGCTCCAAAATCACTACAGATGGTGACTGCAGCCATGAAATTAAAAGACGCTTACTCCTTGGAAGGAAAGTTATGACCAACCTAGATAGCATATTCAAAAGCAGAAACATTACTTTGCCAACAAAGGTTCGTCTGGTCAAGGCTGTGGTTTTTCCTGTGGTCATGTATGGATGTGAGAGTTGGACTGTGAACAAAGCTGAGTGCCGAAGAACTGATGCTTTTGAAGTGTGGTGTTGGAGAAGACTCTTGAGAGTCCCTTGGACTGCAAGGAGATCCAACCAGTCCATTCTGAAGGAGATCAGCCCTGGGATTTCTTTGGAAGGAATGATGCTAAAGCTGAAACTCCAGTACTTTGGCCACCTCATGCGAAGAGTTGACTCATTGGAAAAGACTGTGATGCTGGGATGGATTGGGGGCAGGAGGAGAAGGGGACGACAGAGGATGAGATGGCTGGATGGCATCTCTGACTTGATGGACGTGAGTTTGGGTGAACTCCGGGAGTTGGTGATGGACAGGGAGGCCTGGCGTGATGTGATTCATGGGGTCGCAAAGAGTCAGACACAACTGAGCGACTGAACTGAACTGAACTGAACTGATATACCGATGACGCCCAAACTTAGACCTCCCACCAGAACCTCATTCTGAAATTTTATATTGTTGTAAGCAACTGTCTACTTAACATTTCTAATAAGCATCTCAAACCTAAGTGCCTCAAACATATTCCTCTTACAAAATGGAGTCCATTTTTTTAGCCGCTTAGGTTAAAACTTGCAGATATCCTTGAATATACTTCTTTTCTCACATCCAATGTCCAGTTCATCAGCAAATTCTCTTGAGCCCTACCTCCAGCAGGAAGCTGGAAACTTTTCCCAACTTCTACCACTCCTATTAAGTTAGCCAAAAAGTTCATTCAGATTTTTCCTTCAGCTGTTACAGAAAACCCAAATGAACTCTTTGGCCAACCCAATACTTTTTCAAGCCACCATAATTTCTCATGTAGGTTACTTCAATAGTCTCTGTCTTTTACTTTTAATCTGCTCTTTTTAAAACTTATTTTTTAATTGGAAGAAAATTTCTTTATAATGTTGTGGTGGTTTCTGCTATACAACAATGCAAATCAGTCATTATTATACATATAGTACCTCCCTTTTGAGCCTCCCTCCCCTCCCTCAACCCAACCCTCTAGGGCATCACAGTGTGCCAGGCTGGGCTTCCTGTCTCACACAGGAACTTCTCACTAGTATCTCTTTTACACATGGTAGTGTATATGTGTCGATGCTAGTTTCTCCATTTGTGTCACTTTCTCCTTCCCCCATTGTGTTCACAAGTCTGTTCTCTATACTGACTCTATTCCTTCCCTGCAAATAGGTTCATCAATATCATTTTTATAGATTCCATACATATAAGTGGTGTTGGAGAAGACTCTTGGGAGTCCTTTGGACTTCAAGGAGATCCAACCAGTCCAACCTAAAGGAAATCAGTCCAGAATATTCATTGGAAGGACTGATGCCGAAGCTGAAACTCCAATACTTTGGCCACCTGATGCGAGGAACTGACTCATTGGAAAAGACCCTGATGCTGGGAAAGATTGAAGGTGGGAGGAGAAAGGGATGACAGAGGATGAGGAGGCTGGATGGCATCACTGACGTGATGGACATGAGTTTGAGTTGGCTCCGGGAGTTGGTGATGGACAGGGAAGGCTGGCATGCTGCAGTCCCAGGGGTTGCAAAGAGTTGGACACAACTGAATGGCTGAACTGAATTGATATTGTATATATGTATATCTCATATATATGCCAAATATCATATATCAATGCATACACACACACACACACACATATATGTCCATATTTGGTTTTCTCTTTCTGACTTACTTCACTCTTCATAACAGGCTCCAGGTTCATCCACCTCACTAGAACCAAGTCAAATTCATTCTTTTTATGGCTGAGTAATATTCCATTGTATATACAAACCACAGCTGCTTTATCCATTTTCTGTCGATGTGCCTCTAGTTGCTTCTGTGTCCTAGCTATTGTAAATAGCGCTGCAATGAACATCGGGGTACATGTGTCTTTTTCAGTTATGGTTTTCACAGGGTATATGCCCAGTAGTGGGATTGCTGAGTCATATGGTAGTTTTATTCCCAGGTTTTTAAGGAATCTCCATACTGTTCTCCATAGTGGCTATATCAATTTACAATGTTGTGTAAATCACCACCAGTAGTGCAAGAGGGTTCCCTTTTCTCCACATCCTCTCCAGCATTTATTATTTGTAGATTTTTTTTTATAATGGCAATTCTGACCAGTGTGAGGTGATACCTCATTGTAGTTTTGATTTCATTTCTCTAAGAATTAATGATGCAATCTGCTCTTTTAAAGTATGTCTCAAACCAGCAGCCAAAATAATTATGTTCAAATATAAGATAAATCATACATCTTTTCTCATCTCAAAATGCTCTAATAACTGCACATCTCATTTGGCATAAAAGCTACAGTTCTTACAAAGGTCTTCGGATCCTTGTTTAATTGGTCCCTTGTGCCTGCATCTCCTACTTCCTATTTTATTCATTCTCAACTCAGATCTTTTACTATAAACTGCTCATACTCCCTGGAATGTTCTTCCACCAGATAGCCATGTAATTTGTCTCTGACTCTTTCAAGTCCTTATGCAATGATTAGCTTTTCTTATTATCTACTTAAAACTATAGCCATCACTCCCAGTGTCCCCTAATTGACTTTCCAAGCTTTATTTTTCTCCATGGCTCTTATTCTTCCAGTATAGAGTTTGTCTTCTTTTTTAAATTATTTTATTTTCTGACTTATACTAGAAAGTAAGCTTTATGAAGGCAGGACTATGTCAGTTTTGTTGCCTCCTCTAATCTTGGTGTCTAGCATAGTGACCATAGTGAGAACTCAACAAAAAATTGTTTGGTGAATAAACATTTTTAAGCTGAAAAGGATTTGGCTATGGTGGCAACAGTAATTTGAAAGAAATAAAAGCAAAACAACAAAAAAAGGAAAGATAACTGAGGAAAAAGTTAGAAATGCTAAGTGGCCTGCTGAAAATAAGTGAAAAAAGGAGAAAAACTGAGGAAGTCACCCCAGCAACTCATTGTCATTCATACTCTTATTGTAGTTACATAAAACTACCATTCACATTAGGTGTCCCCTTCTCTGAAAATAAAAATTACTTAAACAAAGAGAAGAAAGCATCCTATGATCAAGAAGAGATCACTTTTCATGAGGCACATCCTCTCCATGAGTTAAGAAAGACAAAAAAACAACTCAGCACTTCCCAATTTCAAAAAGTTTTATATTTGTTTTCAAGATAAAATTATTGTCCCTACTATTTGGGAAGAAAATAGATCTGATTGTTAAATCACTTACTTACTGACAGCATAACCATTCCTTCAGCATAGGGAGTTCAAGCTTTCTGGTATTTAGGATGTTGCCTGGAACTTACTGAGCACTTAATATATACCTGGAGAATTGAGTAGGACTAAAATGCATGGAGAAAATAAAAAATTCAGTCTAAATAACAACATCAAAATGCTATGATCTCCTCTACTTTGGTGGTTTACCAAGTAAGAGTTTTTTCACCTGATAACACATGCTACTCAATCAATTGTTAACAAAGGGTTTTGGCAACACCAAAAATTTATGCAGCTCAGTCGGTAAAGAATCTGCCTGTAATGCAGGAGACCTGGATTTGATTCCTGGGTCAGGAATATCCCCTGGAGAAGGAAATGGCAATCCACTCCAGTATTCTTGCCTGGAAAATCCCATGGACAGAGGAACCTGGTGGGCTATAGTCCATGGGGTCTCAAGAGTCGGACACAACTTAGCAACTAAACCACCACCACCAAAATTTATGCTAAGTACAGTACAATAGAGAGAAATAAACTATACTACATCATAAACATAAAAAAAAAACTTGGTGAAAATGTATTTACTTATTTAAAAGCATGTGGCCTCCTGCCCTCAAGAAACCTCCAATTCAGTTGGGAAGGGAAAAATTGCATACCAGGCAAAAACTATTTAAAACATCTGATAACCCAGACAAATTATTTGAAAGATGAGACAGACAGTACATTGTACAGACATTCATGTTAGGGAAAAAATAAGGTAGGCAAAAAGGCTTTAGATTAAAAAAATGAATTAGTCCCCTTTGGGGAAATAAAATGGAGGAACTTAGGAACTGATGAAGTGGCAGATGGGGATGGGGAGGTCAGAAAAGAACATTCTAGAAGGGAGGATCATCAAGAAAGGGCATTCCAGAACACACCACAAAACAACAGAAAGAAAGAACATGACTCTTCCCCAATTCCAAAGGAAGGCACAACCTCCCAGAAGACACAATGACCAGCACTTACTTGAGAAACAGCCTCTGGATCCTCAAGTCTTGCCAGTCCCCTGGGAGAGCAGACAGCAGTCAACTCACGTTTAACTTCCCCATGTTACAGAGAAGAGCCAGAGTCACAGAGAGGCAGAGGGAGGAAGCAGCTCTCTGAAAGCCCTCTTGCAAACTAGAGGAAAGAACATCATTGAGAAGGGAAGAGAGCTAAAACACCTCTAAATCTTGACTTTCCTCAGCCAAGCACCTTGCTTTAATAAAAATGAAATCTTCACAAGTTATACATATTTAATTTACTGATTCAAAGATGAGTCAGAAGAGGAAAACAATAGTTGTGAACCTTTCAGTGGTAGAGAGAAGCTTTCTAAAGTGTTCCCAAAGCCTCTCCGAGGTCAGACTCATCCTGAGGCTGCAGGAACTCAAAGGATTTGTATTCAGAGATGTGGCTTGATGAGACCAGAACAATCATAATTCTTGTGTAGTAGATGTCATTAATCAATAAAAGGGGATATAAAAAGTCACACACCTCCCTCCCTGTGCCAGGAAGGAGGATGGCAGCCCATTTCCGGATGTATGCCACAGCCGGCAGAGTGACTCATCTTGTGCCAAAATACCAGAGGGACGTGAGAGGAAAAGGAAGCAATGAGCACAGTGACAGGCCAGGAAAGCAGTGGCCACCACAGTCAATCTGAAACGAGCATTTTCTAACAGCTACAGTAATAAGGGCTTTGCTGAATCAGAGGTTCTTTGAGTCAGAAGGGGCTTCAGTCCAAATCTTTCATTCTTACAGTCAAGTATACTTGGTAAAGACTCCTGGGTTGGGAAGATCCCCTCCAGAAGGAAATGGCAACCCACTCCAATAATCTTGCCCGGGTAAGAGGAGCCCATGGACAGAGGAGCCTGGTAGGCTACACAGTCCATGGGGTCGCAAAAGAGTTGGACATGACTGAGCTACTAAACTAAAACAACACTGGGTCCCAGGGAAGGATATGGCAGGTCCCAAGTGAGAAAGCAAGGGAGGGACAGAGCTCAACTAGAGCCCGAATCCCCAGAATGAGTTTTCTGTACCTCACATAACAATTGTTCTCACAGTAAGGACATCTCAACCAGTTGTAGTCCAGAAACCATTTGCATATTGGTTGTTGAAATTGAAACTATTGCCCCTCTAGATATCACAGTGTGTGTGATCATAGTTTGGGAGCAGTGATAGAGATTTAAAGAGACAGGAGTGAGGGATGGAGGGTCATGATAATATTTTCCAGGTTAACTTCGAAGCTGACTTAATTCATAATCTATTGGAAGAGCAGTCCTAGAGATAAAACCTCATGACTATCAACCCTCTTCCATCACATGTCTATGGGACGGCGCAGTCGGAATACTGGTGCAGGAGGCAGGCATATACATCAGATCCTGAGAACAAAGCCAACCACTCTTCCCAGAGTGTCTTGGGGGCCAGAGGCTCTAGATGGAGAAAGGGAGAGAAGATAGCCATGTGTTCCACTAGCATATTGACCCCCCACCCACATCAATAGGAAAGGCAAGTCTTTCCCTAGCTGTCCTGATAAGAGGGTTTTTAAAAGAAAAGTCCATCAAGAGGAAGAGCCTGGCTATGCCAAGTTTCCAACCGGATACAGGCTTTATTAATAATTCTGGTTCTCCAAAGCCAAGTGTTTGACAGTACATGAGCTTTATACTGAGCTGGATTCTTTCACATGGTCTATTGTTATTCAGTCACGAAATCCTGCCCAACTCTTTGCAACCCCATGAACTGCAGCGTGCCATATAGCACACAGCCTAACCTGGAAACAAAAGCTAGTCTGGCAAGTGACTGGGAAGGATTGAATCTAGTACCACTAACAAAAATGATAAAAAGTAAAAATCACTAAAGATTTTTTACCTCATATGTTAGGAAGTATGCTAACCATTTTATATATGCTATAAACAGTCTTCACAACAAATTTTAGGTTGATGATACCATCTCTATTTTATAGAGGATAAACTTGAGGCTCAGGGTAGTTAAACAATTTATTCAACACAGCTAATAAATAAGAGATAGAAGATTATAACTCAGGACCATCTGGCTCCAAAGTCTAGTCATCCAAATATGACATAAAATAAAGCCACTCAGGCCATGTTGGATTCTGCCAGCCAAATGTCATTACCTGCATTTATACTTTAAGTGTCACTGAGATAAGATGTGGCAAAGTTAGGATGAGGTGTACTTTTATTCATCAAATATATTTATCAAATGACTGGATGACCGGTTTAAAGGACCTAAACGTGATGAGAGGTGCTAGAGCAATAAGACAATATCCTGCCGTCATAAAGTTTCAGAACCTTATCTTTGCCAAACGTATTCTCCTGAAGTCATAGCTCTTTGTAATCCTGTACTTACCGATGAAGAATTTGAGGCTAGAGAGTTGAGGAAGTCAGTCAGAGCATCACAACGAAGGAGTGGTGGAGCATGAATTGGAGCCAGGGTCATCTGACTTCCATCTCATGTTTTCCCTCTTACCTCCCATTCCCATTCTGGAAGCTGGACCTGAGTGGTCATAAATGCCCAGGTCGTAGTTCACAGAGCAGCAGTGTAGACACCAAAGTCTACTTTTAGCTACAGAGGATACGCACCTGTAACTTCTGAACAGGCCCACTATTCCAGGGAGAGGAGGCAAACACCAAAATCCAGAATGGAAAGACAAAGATTTTTTGGAATGAAAGAGAAGGGGCACTAGAACAAGTCTTCTCGGAGAAGAGGGGCACAGGATGGCAGCCATAACTCACTCCGAAGAAGCAGTGAACACATTCTGTTAACAAGATGGCAGAGGTTGCAGAACCTCCCAGCCCTGGAGCCTGCACAGAAATCCTCTTGACCAAAGAGAGCCACTGTAGTCTCTGAAGTCAAGACAGTAAATCTCTGAACTTGACTTCTAAGTACTCCTCTGTGGTTCCAGTTGGTTTCTGTTTGTGGCTGTGGTGTTACTGTTTGTATTACATCTTCCTGAGGCTGGGGACTCTGGCTTTCATTCCTCTGGCTCTCCATGAGAAGTCGCTTACGCAGAGGAGGGGACATTCTCACTAAATGTTTGTTCACTGACTTATCACTGGGTTATTCACAAATCAGTCAACACAAGAAGCCAGATTGTGTTCTGAATAGAAATACAGAGGTGCCTATCAGTGACTGTACTACAATGCTCCCCACTTATTAAAAGATTTATGGCAGCATCATCTTTCTGAAACATAGCCACAAAGCAGAATTCAGGAGGTGGAAAGTATGGGAAAGAAATAAAAACAACTCTCACCAAGGTCATGTACTTTCTTCCATGGGATGAACCTCAGGTCACCAAAAAGGGTCAGAGGGCTTCAGGATTTTAAATGCTTCTCTTCAGTGCTATGGAAAAATTAGCATTCATGTTGCTTTCCCAATACAAAGTTTAGTATCAGCAAATAAGAAGTGGGAGGGGAGTGATTTTTGCAACAGAGAGGACAGAGAGCTGGCAGCCTGTCAGTTGGATAAGTAACAGAAATGGTAAAACTTACCTTAAAAAAAAATAAAAAACTCTAAAAATGATCACTTAAGCTCAAAGTCATTTTGTATTGGTACAATTAGTGTTCTGCCCCATGCGGTCATCTCTGAGGCTATACCTTTGTACAGTGAAGATTAGAATGTGGAAGGACCTTAGAGATTGAGTCCAACCGTTCATTATTTAGGAGGTACAAAGGAAATAAGTATCTTGTCCAATGTCCTCCTGCTGTTTACTTAAATTTAATAGGCTTTTCGTACAAATACACTGCCTTTGGTGTATATTTATATACAAAGAAAGACATAGAAAATTAAGAAAATAGAACTCCATCTTTGCCCTCCAGGGGCTCAGACTTGTTCAGCTGAAGACTGATACTACTGTACAACCACCTGGCAAACACGTCTCTGTCTCTGCGTGGCTAGAGAAGGAATTGACACCACAGCAAGGGCAACACTATGAAGAAAAGGAAAGGGGTCATAGAGACATCAACAAAGCCTAAACTGGCAACACCAATGTGATCAACATCTGCAGCATTTCACTAATCCAGGCTAGTATTTCTAACATGAAAAAAGATAGGGTTAGCAGGGTTAATATGTTTCATGTGTATTTACTGATCCAGTTACTCATTCCACATGACCTTGAGTTCTTTCTAAATGCTCACAAACCACACATTTAATAATCCACTTTGGAATTCTACTGGCAGAAAAAATAATGTGACCTTATTTAAATTATACTCCCCAGAATCTATTTTCTCTTCTGTAGAGAAAACTAACACAAAATTTGAATTTGAGGGGTTCACACAGCCATCAAAGGGTTAATGAACACACCTCCCTCCCCCCACTGTAAAAGTAAAAAGGTACTGCCATGAGGTGCCAGCAGGGGGCAGCAAATAGCAGTTGAGGATGGGAATTCAGAATGAAGGATGGGTAGAGATTTGGGGTACCCAAAACACTGTAGTTATCTCAACACAGAATGAAATGGAAAAACTAAAAAAAAAAAAACCCTGAAACTCAGAGTTTATGAATGTACCCCAAAGTCATAATCTAGGTAGTGGTGGAACTAGAATGTTTCTTGTACTCTAAGAAGGCAGAAAAGTGTACCAGACATTTAATTTCACAAAAATTAATTAGTCTTTGTATGAAAGTATGAGTGTGTATGCATGCTCAGTCACATCCAACTCTTTGAGACCCCATGGACTGTAGCCTGCCAGGTGCCTCTGTCCATGGAATCTTACAGCCAAGAGTACTAGAGTGGTTTGCCATCTCCTTCTCCAAGGGATCCTCTTGACCCAGGGACTGAACCAGCATCTCTTGTGTCTCCTGCATTGGCAGGTGGATTCTTTACCACTGCACCACCTGAGAAGCTTGACAAGTATGAAGACTTGACTTTCTGTGATCCAGAAAACTCACTTTTATGGATCACACCAATTGCCAAGGTCTCTATTTCAATGAAGTCTCACTGAACTGAGATTCTACATATGTGTATACAAGTATATGTGTTCCTACTTGATAGAGGAAGGAGGGCAGAGGGAGGGAAAGAGATCCAGAGAGGTGGTCTACCCTAAATCTCTTTTCCTAGTTTTCCCACAGTCTCCTCAAAAATATGTTCTTCTTAACCTTAAGGGGTGCACACTTCATCTGAACTCTACGATGAATTTCTTTAAAAAGTTGTATGTGATTCCATTCAGCTAGTTTTTCAGCTATATCAGGATGAATAAAATAAAATTTTCCATTCTTAAAAAAAAAAGACAAAAAGCCTTCAATTTTTTTTTCTTTCCACTCCTCTAGCTTAACAAATAGTAGAGGTTAGTAAGTTCAAGGCTGGCAGAATCTTGGTGCTCCTGGAAGAAGGAAATCCGTTGCCAAACACTCAGTAAAACAATGGTTAAGTATTTTGAACATTATGAAAGCTTGAAATGATAGGTCTCTGCACAGGAAGAACACTTCATTCTCAGGGTTGTGGGGAATTTTGGAAAGTCAGTTCTACTGAGGCGTTCCATGGTGAGGATGTCAGCTATTCCGGTAAGGCTCAAGTGCTACTTAGAGAAAAGGACAGAGATATTAAAAACAAATAATTTTAGAGAGGGTTGTCAAGCGTGAATTTGCTGTGATAAATGGCCTTCATTTGGTTTCCTGAAATTATGAAAGCAGAAACATCTTGGTCATTAAAGATTTAGGGGGTTGTGGGAAAGGAGCAGAGGTGAAAGGGAATTTGTTCAAAATAGATCCTCCATATGCCCTTCTACCTCATCTCCCACCTCTTGCCAGGTCCTCTACATTCCAACCACACTCTTTTTCTTCCCAGACTCTCACAGCCTTCCTGTCTCCCTGCTTTTGCTCTTGCATGAGTGTATCATGCTCCCGCCCCCAACAGACTCACAACGCTCTTTCTGGCAAACTCCAGAAACTCCTACTCATGTTTCAAAAGCTTGTCTGAACATCACCTTTTCTGGAAGAATTCCTTGATTTTTCTGAGATAGAAATAATCACAGAACTCTAAACACACCACTGTTATAGTACCTAAAGTAAGTTATTATAATTACCTGGGTATGTTCTCTCTCCAGTTAACTGGAACTTCTTTAATGTCAGGAACTCTGTCTCATGAATCTCTGTATTATCAGCATTGTATTGTGATGTGGCAAAGATCATATGCTTAACAACTTGTGAAATTAATGAATAAGTGATGTTCTGTTAACTACTTCATATGAGTATATAACACTGAACATTCAATCAACTGATAATTCCAAAATAAATCGGTCAGATTGCATCTTTTAATATAATGAGAATTAATACTCAAGTATTCTGAGTAGACATCATTGCATCTTGAGGTACTGGATGGCTTCTCAAAGAAGATTCTGTTGTATTCTTGAAAATTTAGTATTCTAGGATTTAGAAGACTGATGTGACCACATCCAGCCAAGAGAGAATGCTTTGAAATATATGAGAGAGCATCACTGGAGAAGCAGGATGGAAACTCATTTGTAGAGATGGCCTCAACTTGTGTCATCCAGACCTCCATCTCTCTAGCTGAGCTGATTATTGCCTTTATCTGCCTTACTTACTCTCCTCTGCCTTTACACCTTCAATACTGCACTACACTTAACCATTTGCCTCTCTTGTCTCCTCTCCTGGACTTAATCTAGCACCTATTAGGAACACAATAAATATTTAATAAAGGAATAAATAAGTAACTGGGGAATACTCTGGGAAGGGAACAGTGCTTTCTGTATTCTTCTCCCCATTAGGAATCTAGACAAAGATGGTTATCATGCTCTTTGCATAAAAGGGCAATGAGTGGGACTTTGGCAAACTCTTTGAACACTTGTCATCAAAGCCTAAAGATTCACCAGTAGGACTTAACCTACCAACTGGAAAGGTTTCAGTGTTCAATAGGAGTGCTTATGAAAATATAGGTTTATCCAAAATAAACTATGCCAGAAGCAAGTAAGACCATAGAGTATTTCATAATAAAGGGTGAACTTCAGCAAGTCATTTACATCTCTGAGTTTCAATGTTCTCCCATATTAAGAAAGAGTTAATCATAGTAACTTTTCAAAAGGTTTATTGTGAATTAATTGAGATAACCCCTATGAAGTAAATAGCACAGGGCCTGAAACCTAATAAGCACTCATGTACTAGCTAGCCTTATTTAGGACAACAACAGTAATAATAAACCTCAGCTCCGAGAACACCTGTAATAACTGGCCTGCCCTTACAAAGCAATATGCAATTGTTTTAGTTTGGTATCCCTCAGTGATCTAATTCCAACTCCCTGTATAGTCTGTTTCCTTGGAATCTGCTGGACTCGAGGTGACTTTTCTGTTTGAATTTTTTCCATTGACATGAACCAGGAGATTGAGACAGATCAAAGAGTTTCACAAGTCCTTTATTTTCTATCAAATGTGAATCCAAGTACCACCCTCTCTAACTCAACCCACTGATAGAAGCTGAGAAATCTTCACTAGCTGGCATTGCCCAATGGGAAGTACTCGGAAAAATAGTAGCCGATACATACAGAGGCTTTGTCTGCAGCTTATAGCTTGAGCCACTCTATAAGTACCTCTCCAGCAAAAGTAAGAGTGCTAATCAACCTTTTTCAAAACTTTCCTTGTGGCAAGGATTATGGACCCATAAACTGGATTTGATTTTCAGAAACCATCGACTCCTACATTAAAATTTTATTACAACTTCCCTTTAACTTATTTGCTTCAGATATTTTGAATTCAAAGAAACTAATTCTCCCTTAATCTATTTAAGGAAATATACATACTGAAGAGCCTAAACAAAGGAAGCTCAAGTAGGGAAAACATTATATGTCCCATGTTCTTTTCTACTGTAGTTATAAGCGTATCATACAGAAAAAAGACACAGCAACCATGGCCTAACTGAATGTGTCTATTTAAATGGTATTCAACTTCATGTAATAGGAACTGGATTATAACAGCTTAACCAAATAGGACTTGTTTCTCTCCTAGCAGCATAGTGTCCATGAGACTTTTTGAAAGTCTTATACAATGCATTGCAGGCAGAATCTTTACCAACTGAGCTATCAGCGAAGACCTGAGACTTTTCAAAGACCTCATCAAAAATTCAGGTCCATTCTAGTATCTTGCTCCACCATCCATGGCTTTTGTCCTCATTGGTAAGATTTTTCCTCCTGATGTTGTTTCTATGTTCATGGCAGAAAGAGGAAAGACAGGAAAGGAAGGCGGGGAAACTTGTTTGCCAGTTGAAATGCTCCGTTTTGGTCAGGAACAGAATTGCTTGCCTAGATGTCTCCCCACCCCCATAGAATGTTGCTTGAATTTCATTGGCTGGAACAATGTCTTATAGTCTTGCCTACCTACAAGGTATCAGGGGAGGTGAACATTTGTAAATGAACACATTGACACTCTACCAAAACAGAGTTCCAGTGATTAAAACAGGAAGAAGGGGATAGAGTGAAATTAGATAGCAGCTTAAGTACCTCACACACTTTAGAACAATAGTAATCCATTTGTTCCTGGAGGAGGGAAAAACTGTCACGGGATAAGTGCTACTCACCAAGTGTCCTTAGCATCTCCAATAACACGAATCCTCTCTTCATGACAGATTATCTACACGATGCCTTTCCTTTCCCTTGACATTCACAATACTGCCTCTCTTCTCCTAGGAAGGCTTCTTTCTCACGCTTTATGAGCCAATCCAAAAGCAACTCTGAAGCATGCTGTGAACACCCTATCCTACTCCATTCACAGAGTCAGTCAGTATGAAGCTTCCTATCTTCTCCAATTGTTGCAGAAGAATATACTAACATGTTACTGCATTTGGGTTTTACTTCAATCACTTGTTAATAATTAATTATTAATAACGAATATTTATTGAGTGGTATGTTCTGATGCTGTGTGCTTCATATGCCTTAGTTTATTTTCTCTTCGTGACAACACTTGGGCTTCCCAGATGGTGCAGTAGTAAAGAATCCACTTACCAATGCAGGAGGCACAACAGACAGAGGCTTGATCCCTGAGTCAGGAAGATACCCTGGAGTAGGAAATGGCAGCTCGCTCCAGCATTCTTGCCTGGAAAATTCCATGGGCAGAGGAGCCTGGTGGGCTACAGTCCATGTAGTCACAAAGAGTTGGACATGACTGAGCAGCTGAGCATGCATTCACATTCTTATCTTCATCTTACTGGTGAGTGGGGAAGCTGAGGTTTGAACCCAAGTTCAACTCCAGGGTCTGAGCTCTTCATCATTATTTATAAATTTCTCTCATAAAATAATCATCCTTTTTGAAGACAAAGACTAATTCTTAAACTTGAGCTTTCTCACTACCTTCTTCACAGCACTGAGCTTTGTTCACTATAGAAGCTCAGTTAATGTTTCATTTTACTGATTTAACAAACTGAGAGAGAGGGATGTTATTAGTCACAGATCCTGGGCAAGAATCATGTCATTTTGTCCCTTACTTATTTTTACACCATAATGAATTATCCAACCTGTCAACAAATATTTATTACACACCTATCATGATCCAGGCAGATGCTACCTTTTGCTTAGGTTGAGAGTCCTAGCCTAAAGGATTACAATCTTATTCACTGGGAGAAAACAAAGCAAAGTAAAATTCTGGAAAGGATGAGATGAAACATTTTCATCTTTCAGCTTGGGGCTGTGTGAAATTGTTACTATTGTTGTTTGGTGTCCAAGGGAATCCTGGGATGAAATTTATCAGCTTTGAGGTCATTTATCATTTTCTGGGTTTTTCTGCCCCTGGTTTCTCCTCTGCTCCCTACAGACCATTTCCAATGTCATAATAGCAAAGCAGCTCTACAGAAGACACATGTCTGGAAATCCTCTGTTTTTGCTCTCCTGTGCCCCGAGTCACACCACCTCTCCCCACCAGCCTCAAGATAAGAGGACCTCTCAAGACTTTAGGTATGTCAGAATTGTCATTATTTGCTATGCAACATTTTTTCTGGGCTCTGCAGTCTTTGAAACCCTTTGCAAAAAGAACTTCAGACAACTCAAGCTTTTATGCCAATGAAAGCATAAATGGAAGCCTTTGCTCCTTGCCTTTGGGTAAGCCAAGCCCTCCATCCCCTCTGACATCCCAGAGTGCCCCACCAGAGGGTAGCTTGCATTGAACTCCATCTGTAAAAACTCTACACTGCAGGGGAGCTTGCTGACATTGAAGTAGGCATTGAGATTATCTGTTTCTTCAGATCTGAAGTCAATGTCCAGGTATACAGATGGGGAGATGGGAGGAGGAGAAAGTCAGCATGGCTGGTGGTTGCTTGTGGCCCTCATCAAACTCCCTACAGAGAAAAGGACAACCCGGTCGACTGTGCTTCATCGTTATGAACATGGCCTCCAAATCTCCTGTTGTGGCCATTACATCAGTGATAAAAATACACTTCTTCCCTCTACAACATGGATAAATGCTTTACTTCTTCTTTTTCCTGGACCCTTTTAAGAGAAACTCAGGGGATAAAAATGCTGACTTATTGAATTATACATACTTCTAGAAATATGTTTTAATAGTAATTCTCTTCTTTGAATCTTCATGTCCACTTTTGAGAATACAGGGGAATTTATGCAAGGCCAAAGAAGATGATTTCTTTCAAAAGATCTGCTTTGATTTGACACTTGCTGTGAGGGAAAGAGGATAAATAAGATGTCTCAAGAGGAAAATCTACGTGTGTCTTTAGAAGATGCTTTTGGTACCTCTCTTCATGTCCTCCAGACCCACCCCTGATTTCAGCTGCAGCTGTTGTGGGTGAGTTCCTGAGAGCCAAGTTTCATCTCTCTCTATGAGCATCCTGTTTTCAGCTCTGACAACTTTCTCTGAGGTCACAGGAGTCCCTTCACCTGGAATTGCAGCCTAGCAATTCCCTGGTGGCTCATGTGGTAAAGTGTCTGCCTGCAATGCGGGAGACCTGGGTTCAATCCCTGGGTTGGGAAGATCCCCTGGAGAAGGAAATGGAAATCCACTCCAGTACTCTTGCCTGGAAAATTCCATGGACTGAGGAGCCTGGTAGGCTACAGTCCTTGGGGTCACAAAGAGTCTGACAGGACTGAGCAACTTCACTTTCAATGCAGGAATTAACCCCTGGGGTTAACCCTCAAGCAAGGGAGGCAGGAGATAGTGGATACAAACAGGTACCAGCCTGCTTCTTTCAGATGGACAATTCCAGGGGACAATCTCAGACCTCTCAGCTGCTCTGGCAGCTTCTTCAATAACTTGCTCTGATTTTCACTTTTTCTGCTTCCCACAGTCTTCATTTCTGCTTCCTGGGACTACTGCCTAGGCTCAGAAGTCCTTGTCTTAAGTTCTTTTTCCAACAGAATCCAAACTTAGATACTACCTAGAATCAAAACCACTGGTCAGTAGATTTAGGTCAGTCATCTGGATAAATTTAGTACAGGAAGGGAAAAAAAAAAAAGTCATACTCATTATTTGACATTATATAGCCTTAGGGAAAAAAAGTTTGATTAATTTTCCAGTCATCATGTTGACAGCACTTGAAAGCAAGCTATACACAATGGGGTACTTAAAACAATGAGTCCAGCATAACAAAGGATTATGTTAAATTTATTAGCAAGAAGATTGCAGGTACTAAGCCTCCAAGGAGTCAAGACTCCTTTCTACTCTTACCCTAAACAGACCTTTCTGCCAAGCATAATGTCCTCCAATTTGGTGGCCAGGCACAAACAAAATCATGTAACCTGAAATTTAACTGATTTCCATGGTGTAGATATATTCTATACTATCAAGGTATTTGAGCTTCCCTGGTAGCTCAGACAGTAAAGAATCTGCCTGCAGTTCAGGAGACCCAGGTTTGATCCCTGGGTTGGGAAGATCCCCTGGAGAGGGGAATGGGAACCCATGCCAATATTCTTGCCTGGAAAATTCTATGGATAGAGGAGCCTGACATGCTACACTCCATGGGGTCACAAGAATTTGTAATTCCAACAAGAAAATGCAGTAGGCCTCTCTTTGCCATCATCAGGCCTTTGTCACATGCTGTTTGTCACGCTTTAGGACTCTGATTCAAATGCAGCCTGGCTGACAACATGTAATAACACATCGGTTAAACACAGTTCAACTGCACACCCATAATTATCTTCATCTGGTCTGGACACAGAACAGAAATATTGTGATTGTCCTATTTGTCTTATTTTGTTGAGTCAGAATAAATTGAACATAGACAAGATTAAAAACATGTCACTAGTGTCTTTGTTTTTCCCTAGTATCTCCCTTCTTGAAGAAGGCAATGGCACCCCACTCTAGTACTTTTGCCTGGAAAATCCCGTGGACAGAGGAGCCTGGTGGGCTTCAGTCCATGGGGTCGCTAGAGTCGGACACGACTGAACGACTTCACTTTTACTTTTCACTTTCATGCATTGGAGAAGGAAATGGCAACCCACTCCAGTGTTCTTGCCTGGAGAATCCCAGAGACGGGGAAGCCTGGTGGGCTGCCATCTCCGGGGTCACACAGAGTCGGGACACGACTGAAGCGACTTAGTAGCAGCAGCAGTATCTCCCCTCTAGGGCCACCTGTAAATGACATTTCATAACATTTAGTGCAACAACTTTTACTATTTTATTTACTTATCCTACTTAACTCACATGTTGAGGGACAATATATCTCATCTGGAATTGGTCAATCAATGGACTCAGTCAGTGGACACTGAATGTAAATTAATCCATAATAAATAGCCAATAAACCAGATAGAGAGTCCACTTGAAAACTTGTGAAATCTCAGCTAAGTTCTAAACAACAGAAAGAGTCAAAAGTATTGTAGTCTGTGTATTTCTTGCCCTCAGAGTAGGGAGAAAAAGTCCTCAGAACTGCAGAAGTTTCTCAGTTAGAGCCCCATTTTCTTCTGTCCCGAACTATAAATATGTGTTCTCCTCAAGTCCCAGAGTCAGCTCCCAGGCTGCTGAGCGATCCCGCCCATGGCCTCCGGAGCCTGTCTGTCTGGGACCAAGAGTTACGTTGAATGAAGCCAGTTGGCAATCCAGTCTGCCCCCAGCGTGAACAGCTTTGTTATGTCAAAACGGTTCCTCTGCTTATTTCTCCTGAAGATTTATTTCCTGAAGATTTTGCCAGTCTGGCCAAATTTGCTGAGCTGGGATATACTTGGAAAATATCGGGACGAATGTTTCTACTCTGCCATTGTTGAATTTTGTCTCCACTTAGAGAATCCAGCGGTACACCCCAAAGTGCAATGTGTTCACCAGCTTCTTGTAGCCACGGTGTAAAGTCTGCCCCTGTAATCAAGCTACCAGTTCCAAAAGAGGATTGCAAGAGCCAAACAGCTCACAAATCATGATGTTTCATTTTCTTCTGTAACTTAGTGCTTGCCATAGCTCAGAGCTGAATGAACTTTGCATGGCTTATTTCATTTAATCTTCACAATATCCAATAAATTGGCTCTATTCTCATTATTTCCCTTTAGGAAACCCAAGGTGACAAATTAAGGAATTTTGCCCCAAATAATATAGTAAGAAAGAGGTGAAGGCAGAGCTGGGATATCTATGAGGTTTGGGTGTCTGACTTAATGTGGGTCTTTTGATTTGATTGGGTAAGGATTATGCCGCAATGCTTTAGAACTGGTAGTTATAGCAAAGCAAGGATTTCAAGGCAAGGGTTTCAAAGAGTCTTAAAGAGTAAATAATTATTTTATGCTTCCACAGTCTTGGAAGAATAAACCCATGTTAATATAGAACAGGAAAAAGTGTGTGGATGTAGACAGTTTTGGTTCTCATCAATGTCAGAAAATTGGTCTTGACTTATTATTTGGAAAATATGGTTACAAGGCTTAACCTCAAAGAATCAAAGAGTATATGGAGATGGACATTTTTCAGGCTGAAGTCCTCCCAGGTGAAAATTAACCACTTGCGATTAGAATCTGTTTGAGTAATAGCTTCCAAGTTCTCAGCTACCACTCTGCCTAAACTTACCTACAAACCTCCAGTATGAATATCTCTCAAAGGAGAAAAATACTCTCCCAGACTTAGAGATTGAGAAGGAGTAGACTCCTGAGAAGAAGGAAGAATCCATTATATTCATTCAATCCATTCTATGCACTGAGGATTCCCAGACCCAAGAACTGTGCCTGCCAGGTAAGATCTGCTCAGAAAAGATTTGTTGAATGCATGTTGAAGGAACTGCAAGATGATGATAAGAGTAAAAGTTGATAATGTTTAATGAATGCTTACTCTGTACCAGGTATCAAGCTAAACTAGAGTATGGATTATTATATTCACTTCATCTAGCCACACCAAGAGATGGGAACCATTTAGTTCCTATTTTTCCAGAAAAGAAGATAACATTAAAGGAAAAAGTAAAACATCCAAAGCTCACAAACAAAGTTGCAAAACCAGGATTGGAAACTAAGTTCTAACTGTAGAGCTGAGAATGCTGAGTCTGGCATCTTACTTGCCACACTATGAAAAGAAGAAAGCAAAAGCATATTAAATTATGAATTGGGAGAAAGAAAATTACAGAGTGGAGACCTTGACTCTAGGATTTCTATAAGTGTTTGAAGTATGCAAATTCTTAGCCTTGGTATTTCTATTATGACTTTTTTTTAGGTTTCCCTCATACTTATGCAAACTTTTATTGTTATAACAAACGTCATAGTGCAAGGCAGTTCTTGATTTATGAAGTCCTTCCTGCTGCTGCTGCTGCTGCTAAGTCGTTTCAGTCATGTCCGACTCTGTGCAACCCCATAGACGGCAGCCCACCAGGCTCCGCCATCCCTGGGATTCTCCAGGCAAGAACACTGGAGTGGGTTGCCATTTCCTTCTCCAATGCATGAAAGTGAAAAGTGAAAGTGAAGTCGCTCAGTCGCGTCCAATTACTTGCAACCCCATGGACTGCAGCCTACCAGGCTCCTCCATCCATGGGAGTTTCTAGGCAAAAGTACTGGAGTGGGGTCCCATTGCCTTCTCCGGAAGTCCTTCCTACTCTACCATAAATGCTTTGAGGGAAGGAATCTTATCTTTGCATTCCTAGGACCTGGCATAATACTGAGCACAGATTTGACACACTAAAAATGTACCTGTTGTATAAATATGCCTTTCTTTTTTGTTGTTGTTGTTGTCGGAAGGTATTTATTTTATTTATTTATTTTAATTGGCGATTAATTACTTTACAATATTGTATTGGTTTTGCCATACATCAACATGAATCCACCACAGGTATACACGTGTTCCCCTTCCTGAACCCCACTCCCACCTCCCTCCCCGTACCATCCCTCTGGGTCATCCCAGTGCACCAGCCCCAAGCATCCAGTATCATGCATGGAACCTGGACTGGCGATTCGTTTCATATATTATATTATACATGTTTCAATGCCATTCTCCCAAATCATCCCACCCTCTCTCTCTCCCACAGAGTCCAAAAGACTATTCTATACATCTGTGTCTCTTTTGCTGTCTCGCACTTTAAATGTTTTTAAATGCCTAGGATGTTTCTATTTGCTGGGGCTTGAAAGAGTATAATACATAACACTGTAACTCCTACCTAAGTTCTGAACATATTGAAAATCAGAAGAGATAGATAGGCACCAATGTATCATCCTTTTAATTCAGAAAGCTGTTTTTGGAGAATGTGGCTTATATGTATTGGTGGGTAGTTTACTTAGCTCCAAAATTAGCACACATCTGCAAAGAGCAATTGGAAAAGACTTTGATGCTGGGAAAGACTGAAGGCAAAAGGGGAAAGGGATGAGATGGTTAGATAGCATCACCAACTCAATGAACATGAATTTGAGCAAACTCCTGTGGATTGGAGGACAGAGGAGTCTGGCGTGCTGCAATCCATGGGGTTACAAAGAGTCAGACAGGACTTAGCTACTGAATGACAATAACAGATGCAGTGATGGATAGTTCTGAAACACTGTAGGCATCTGCGTGTAGGAACAGAAACTTTTTCATTAAACCCATGCCTTCTGCAAGTAAGTGGTCTTTGCCGAAGGAAAAGGAGAGAAAGGGACTGAATTATTCACCCATCAGTTTAAGTCTCCTCAGTCCTGGGAAGGAGCCAGTGAGAGACAGGAGGATTGTGCTAGTGAAGCTGCAGTCACACAGAGGAAAACATCAGGAAGAGAAAACCTGTGGTTTCACCCAACTGTATTCTGAGCCAACAATGACAGCATCTTGAGACTGCAACAAATTGTGTAATTACTTTGATACACCATAGGAAAATCAAGGAGAGGGTGACAAGTTTCTGAAGGAAAAAGGAAGAGAAAGAGCTATTTGGAACCCTAAAAGTTTGAAGAGGAAAGAAATGACAGTACAGGGAGCCTGCAAAAAAGAGCGTGAGCTCTTCCGCTGATCAAATAGCGACCGATTTTCCTGATGAGGTTGACAATGAAGAACTCCTCTTTTAGATTTTATATAAAATATACTTACTGTGGTGTTGTTTTTGTTTAGTTGCTAAGTCACGTCCAACTCTTTTACGACCCCACAGACTGTAGCCCATCAGACTCCTCTAATCATCGGATTTCCCAGGCAAGAATAGTAGAGTGGGTTGCCATTTCCTTCTCCAGGGGACCTTCCTGACTCAGGAATTGAACCCACATCTCTTGCACCGGCAGGCAGATTCTTTGCCTGCAGATTCTGAGCCACCTGGGAAGCCCCATAAAATATAGAGGATGCCAATCTTTTCCCTCATAACTAGATTACCCTAAAGTTAGAGATGATTTTTTGCTCCTCCTATGTAGGTGCTGAATTGTATTTTTGAAGGGCTACAGCAACCAAACGATCCAACAATCCATTCATCATTTACAAAGCCAACCTTGCTTGTGATACAAATGGCTGCAGATTAGCTCATATCTGGTATTTTCTCATAGAAGTGGCTAGACAAAAATTTTGACCACCTTGGAAGATGAGTCCCGCAGGTTTTCACAGCAGTGGCTTCAATTTGGGGAAAGAGCTGGTACCATTTACTGGCATTTCAGCAAAAAAAATGAGTGAAGGAAGAAAAGGCAATTTTATTTTTAAGTTAGAAAATCCTAAAACCAGCATCACAGGGAGACTTAGAATTCAACTGTTTCCCTTACTGGAAACCATCTCTTAAATAATGCAAAGAGAAAGCTGCATGTACATCCTCAAAGAGTGAGTGTTATGAAAAGGCAAAAAGCAGGCGATCAGATCCCGGAAAAACCCAGTGCTGCTCTGGGACATGCCCAGGCTGTGGGGTGGGCTCTGCCTGGGCAGGAGGTTGTGCCAATAAGAGGAGTGCTCAGTGCTCAGTGCTCAGGCCAGGAAGTAAAAGGATAACTCAAGCATCCTTATCACCTCAAGGTGCAAAAGCACCAGATTCTGAACACATTAGCCTTTGTTCTTAGGGCTCCTTTGTTTGTTCAGAGATTGGAATGACACTTTGAGAAGGGAGACATAAGAAGTCAGCATAAGAGGAGGGGAAATGGAATGTGGACTTAGAAAACCCAAGCGCTAAGTTCTAAATCTTCACTGAAGGCCTGTTGGACCTTGGGCAAACTCCTTAACCATTTGAGCCTCAGCTCACAAATTTGTAAAATGGGAATACTAACCCCTGCCATGGAGAAGGCAATGGCACCCCACTCCAGTACTCTTGCCTGGAAAATCCCATGGGTGGAGGAGCCGGGTAGGCTGCAGTCCATGGGGTCACGAAGAGTCGGACACGACTGAGTGACTTCACTTTCACTTTTCACTTTCATGCACTGGAGAAGGAAATGGCAACCCACTCCAGTGTTCTTTCCTGGAGAATCCCAGGGATGGGGGAGCCTAGTGGGCTGCCGTCTATGGGGCCGCACAGAGTTGGACACGACTGAAGCGACTTAGCAGCAGCAGCAGCAGCAGCAGCCCCTGCCATGTAGGACCATTGAGGTGAACAAGTGAGAGAATCATGTGGCTGAATTTTGCACAGTGGAAGGCATATTAAGGCTGTCTGTGGTCAGTGTTCACAGAAGGCTAACAAGGCAGCTGCCTAGGAAAGCTCCAGAAAATAGACCTGATGTCACAGTCAGGTCTGTCTTTGACAATAGGTAGAGTTGCTGACTATATAAAAGACGCTTCCTCCTTGGAAGGAAAGTTATGACCAACCTAGATAGCATATTCAAAAGCAGAGACATTACTTTGCCAACAAAGGTCCATCTAGTCAAGGCTATGGTTTTTCCTGTGGTCATGTATGGATGTGAGAGTTGGACTGTGAACAAAGCTGAGTGCTGAAGAATTGATGCTTTTGAACTGTGGTGTTGGAGAAGACTCTTGAGAGTCCCTTGGACTGCAAGGAGATCCAACCAGTCCATTCTGAAGGAGATCAGCCCTGGGATTTCTTTGGAAGGACTGATGCTAAAGCTGAAACTCCAGTACTTTGGCCACCTCATGCGAAGAGTTGACTCATTGGAAAAGACTGTGATGCTGGGAGGGATTGGGGGCAGGAGGAGAAGGGGACAACAGAGGATGAGATGGCTGGATGGCATCACTGACTCGATGGATGTGAGTCTGAGTGAACTCAGGGAGTTGGTGTTAGACAGGGAGGCCTGGCGTGCTGCAAATCATGGGGTCGCAAAGAGTGGGACACGACTGAGCGACTGATCTGATCTCTGATCTGACAGTTGCTGAGCTTTGACTTGGACCTTCCTCCCTTGCCCTTCTTGTGACTTACCTATTTGTCTTAGCACTCCTGTAGGTCCTGCCTTCAGGATCTACTGCCCTTCAAGTTTCCCCTTGGTATTTGCCTTAGGTGATTGCATCTTAACTGTGGAGTGAGTCGCTTTCCCTTCTTCCCTTCCTCCCTGAATCAACACTTAACTGTTTGTCGTCCCATTGCCTCAGGACTTTTGTGTCAGGAAGGGGGGATGGATGACTTAAACTGAGTAAGGTGCTCACTAAACTAGACACTGTACACACATTATCAAATACAAATGTTTTCAAAGTGTGATCCCTGGGCCAGCAGAGTCAATCTCTCCTGGGAACTTATAAAAAATTCAAAACCTCAGGCCACATTCCCCATTTCTGACCAGCAGAATCAAAAACTCTGGAATGGGGTTAGTGCTCCGTGTCTTAACAAGTCTTCCAGATGATTTTGTGAATGGTCCAGTTTGGAAACCACCAATCTTAGGCAACTCTCCGAACAAACCAGTCAGATGAGCATGATCAGTGTTATCCAGATAAGGAAACTGAGTCTGAGAATTTAAGCAGTTTACCTGAGGTCACCCTGCTTATAAACAATAAAGCTAGGATTCAAACCAATCTGGCCACAGAGCCTGACTCAAGTCAATGTCATCTCTCATAATACCATAACGATTGTGACTGAAAATGGACATCCCATTGCTCAGAGATAATAGCTGTGTTCCAACAGCCACCTGGTATAAGGGCTAGAATACATGTATGCCAAGTCACTTCAGTATGTCTGACTCTTTGCTACCCCATCGACATAGAGCCTGCCAGGCTCCTCTGTCCATGGGATTTTCCAGGCAAGAATACCGGAGTGGGTTGCCATTTCCTCCTCCAGGGGATCTTCCCAACCCAGGGATTGAACCTGCATCTCTTATGTCTCCTGCATTGGCAGGCATGTTCTTTATCACTAGCACTGCCTGGGAAGCCCCAAGGGCTAGAATACAGGGTGTGTAATCACCAGGACAAACATTCAAAACCTGACTATGCATTTCCCAGCTCTGTGACTGAACGGAGTTATTGCAACATCTGAGCCTTATTTTCTTCATCTGTGTAGCTTTAACTTGTTTGTGTTTTCAAAATTTCTCTTGTAATTTATGGAAGAGCGCATGACACTGAGGCACTCGTGCAGACAAACCTTTTGTGTTTTGAAGCTCTTTAGAGGCATTCAAGTTCTATTGTCCAAGAAAAGGAACATAATCAGCTGTTGTGTGTAAAGGAAAAGAGGGGGAAAAATCTTTAAAATAGATGTGCTACCCAACCCCCATAGCCAGTTACCAACAAACAAACTTGGCTTCTTAATGATCTGAGCTCAACTGGAGATAATAAGATCTCTTATCCAAGAGGAAGTGGAATGAAAACTTTTGTGTTTAGAAACAAAAAAGGAAAATAGCCAAACCATTAGCTGATGTAAAACAGAAAAAAAAGAAAAACATGTTCAAGTCTGCAGTGGACAGACACTAGAAGGGAATCTGACTTGGTATTTCTCACGTGGCTGGAGCTATGAAGCTTGACCCCTGCCTAGGACTGATGGGCTCAAGGACTTAGAGTTGTCACTTGCAATCCTCGGAAAATAAGCAAGGACACTTTTTTCTTAGCTCAGGTCTAAATGAAAAAAATATCTTTCTCATTCAATAAATCCCAATTTCCTTACCTATAAGAAAGTGAAAGTGAAAGTCACTCAGTCGTGTCTGACTCTCTGTGATCCCATGGACTATACAGTCCATGGAATTCTCCAGTCCAGAATACTGGAGTGGGTAGCCATTCCCTTCTCCAGGGGATCTTCCCAACCCAGGGATCAAACCCAGGTCTCCCGCATTACAGGCAGATTCTTTAATAAGTGAGCCACCAGGGAAGCCCAAGAATACTGGAGTGGGTAGCCTATCCCTTCTCCATCAGATCTTCCCTACCGAGGAATTGAACTGGGGTCTCCCACATAACAGGCAGATTTTTTTCCAGCTGAGCTACCAGGGAAGCCCTCCTTACCTATAAACTAGGAATGAAATAAAATAATGTTTCTAAGATTGTATTGAGGAGAAAAAAACATAAACTCAGTATCATTGCCAATTCATATTTTTTAAAAAATTTTTAAGATTTTTTTAATATAGACCATATTTAAAGTCTTTATTGAATTTGTTACAGTACTGCTTCTGTTTTGTTTTGGTTTATTGGACTGAGAGGCATGTGAAATCTTAGCTCCCCTACCAGGGATCAAAGCCATATCTGCTGCATTGGAAGGCAAAGTCTTAAGCAGTGGACCACCAGGAGAGTCCCTCCAATTCATTTTTCTTGGCTACAAAGAGATCTGTGTTGAGAATTCTAAAGCTCATTGTCATAACTGATCAGTAAATAATAGGGACATGGTAGAACTGGGTAGGAGATTGCCTTTGAGATAATTGACAATATTACCAATATGAAGCACTATGTCTCACCCAGAGCAAGCTGGTAAATACTGCTAAACTGACCAAATCACTGCATCGAGTGACACATGTGTAAGAGGGTAGAACAGAAAGGAAGCAACTGGAGTCTTTGAATACTTTCTAAGTATGCCTGAAGCTGTATGCAATTAAGTTTATAAGTTTGTGCCTTAGTTTCCTCAGCTTTAAAATGGAGAAATAATAGTATTTACCTAGCAGTGTTGTGAGTAAATATACAGAGAATACTTAGAAACTGCTGGGCACTTAGCATAACAAAATGTCAGCTACTAGTGACTGAATGCTGCTGCTGCTGCTGCTGCTGCTGCTGCGTCACTTCAGTCGTGTCCGACTCTGTGCGACCCCATGGACAGCAGCCCACCAGGCTTCCCCGTCTCTGGGATTCTCTAGGCAAGAACACTGGAGTGGGTTGCCATTTCCTCCTCCAATGCATGAAAGTGAAAAGTGAAAGTGAAGTCACTTAGTCATGTCCGACTCTTCGAGACCCCATGGACTGTAGCCTACCAGGCTCCTCTGTCCATGGGATTTTCCAGGCAAGAGTACTGGAGTGGGGTGCCATTGCCTTCTCCGAGTGACTGACCAGCTGTTTTGAAATCATCAATATAGTAGACAATTTGCTAATCTTGATCATAACAAAATAATGAAATTTAGCATGTGAGAACCTTTAAAGTTAAGTAGTAAAACCTGGAAGAGGAAATGGTAAGCCACTCCAGTATTCTTGCCTGGAAAATCCCATGGACAGAGGAGTCTGGTGGGCTTTAGTCCACAGGGTTGTAAAGGGTCAGACACGACTGACCATGTGCATGCACCCATGCACACACAGTAAAACCAGGAGCAGTGACTTTCACATCTAATTTAAGTGTGGGCTCTCTCCACTGATGTTATATCTGCAATAACAAGATCACCTCATCTCACAGGCACTTAAATATTATGCATGAGGAATCACACAGTAAATGGAAACTGATTACAGCATAAAGTACCACATAGGATACAACCAGGGCACAGAGTTTTATTAATATTTAAACACATGTTGTTTTCTACCTTTGCCTGCTCTAGGCTAGCAGACAAAACCAGCGCCTTATATTATGTATACCACATATTGATACATTAAAATATTAAATAATTGTGACTGTCTATGGCCAATAAATCATTTTCTCACTTCATCATCATCTAGTATCACCTGTATTATTAGGATTTTAATGTGCTTAAAATGCAATTACTTAACAATATTAAATACATATATGGTACTGGACTATGGAGGAAAGTAGACATTGAGGTCTTGGCTAAAATCTGGTCCAAACCTAACTCTAGGGCTCTCCTTGCATTGATGTTTAAATTCAGAATAAACTGAAACTCTGAACTAATGATATGTTTTTATTTCACACAGCACATGTAAAACAGCATCAACTGAGGAGTATTGAACACTTAATAAGCTTAAATTCAGATCAAGATTCTCATTTTTTGCCACTCTATGAAAATGACATAATGTCCAGGTTCCCTGCAGAATCAAAAGTAAATAATATCTCATGTACTAATAATATATGAAAACCTCCAATCTATAACTATCAATCTACAAAAAGTATAGATTATAAACAGAGTGAATGAATGAAAGCTCCCACTGACCATACACAACTGATAAAGCTATAAAGTTGTATCCTCTCACCAGTATATAGGGGTAAAGAATCCACCTGCCACTGTAGGAGATGCAAGAGACACAGCTTTGACCGCTTGGTCAGGAAGATCCCCCAGAGAAGGAAATAGCACCCCACTCCAGTGTTCTTGTCTGGGAAATTTCATGGGCAGAGAAGCCTGGCAGGTTACAGTCCATGGGGGTCTCAAAGAGTCAGACATGACTGAGCACACATACACACATCAGTATATTTGTTTTAAGTAAGTTTTCTAAAAAATAAAAGCTGTGCTTTTCACAAAATTCAAGGTGTAAGAGAAGAACTACCAGCTTCCAAAAATTGAGGGACCAGCCCCATAACCCTTCAGCAGAAACTATCTGATTGATCTTCTTATCAGATGGGAGAGGCACATAGTAGGTCCTTAGGAAATGTCTGTTGAGTAGCTATTAGAATGGCAAATATCTGATTCCTTATACAATTGGTGGTGGTGGTTTAGTCAATAAGTCATGTCCAACTCTTGTGATCCCATGGACTGTAGCCCGCCAGGCTACTCTGTCCATGGGATTCTCCAGGCAAGAATATTGGAATGTGTTGCCATTTCCTTCTCCAGGGGATCTTCCTGACCCAGGAATTGAACCCGGGTCTCCTGCATTGCAGGCAGATTCTTTACCAACTGAGCCACTTCTAATCAGACATGCAATTCATTTCAAAATATCTCTCCAGTGGTGCTTAATGTCATAAACTGTTCCATTTTCTCCATATAATGGCTTTCAATTTGAAAACCCAACAAGTCTAAATCTAAGATTTATCATTACAAATGAGTTTCCCTAAACTAGCATAGAAGGAATCAGAGCCCGTTACTAAATAAGCATTGAAAATAAAATTCAACTCTCAGAAGAACTTCATTTTCTAAAGAAAAATGAGTTTGCACCTGTACAATAGAAAAAGTAAATACCATTGAATAAATAAGCAATGAGTAGGGAATACTGATATCATTCATGATGCCCCATGAAGAAAGAATATGGAAGGAGGGAATACCAGACAAGTTCACTTCCACAGAACCCCGAGTATGATATTGATACCAGTTAAGCTAACAGGAGGACTAGAAAGGACAAAAGACTTGGTTATTATAAAGGATCTGTAAGCCTACAGAACCCTGCAGATCCCACAGAATCCACTTGAAAAGGTGCCGAGTACTGAGCCTGTCACTGCACATGCTCCAATGACATATGGCCAATAGGTTATTGGTAAATATTTAATACAGTGAAATGCAAGACTCTGATGCTAACCTGCTAGGGTTACAAAGAAGTGGAGCCACGCTGACAAAGCCGGGGCCTGCAGGGGACAGTGGTGCTGTGTTACAGAGCTCATATCTGCAGACTAAAATTAAAACTCACTCTATTCATATAACACAACTCCCCGCAGGAGATCTCACTAGATTTTCTCTTTAGTTAAAGCTGTCTTCTATGGTTCAGCAGCTTTAGTGTGGAGGGAAATTATACTGTTGGACCTGAGCATCTGTCCTACATACTCTACAGTAACTTGAGTTGCTGTTTGGTTTTGGAATTCTCAATTCCCCAATCCAATAGTACTGTTTACTTTCTGTCAAAGTTGTCACACTCCCCTTTTACTCTGGTAATGTGAGAAAGACTGTATTGACTGGTCCAATGTGAGGCAAGAAGACTGACTAGTAGTGTATTAACTTTTTAAATCAAGGATCTGAATTTTGGATGATTAAAACTATGGCTCAACTGATGTATAGTCCTGAAGAAGTTTTGGAGGACAGCATACTTCATTTCGTTGTGCTTTGCTTTATTGTGCTTCAGAGGTACTACATTTTATTTTTTTACAACTTGAAGGTTTGTGGCAACTCAACATTGAGCAATCTACCCATGCCATTCTTTAATAGCACTTTCTCACTTCATGTCTCTTTGTCATATTGGTAATTTTTACAATATTTCAAACCCTCCACCAGCAAAAAGATGATGACTCTCTGAAGGTTCCAATGATGGTTAGAATTTTTTTAGCAATAAAGTATTTTAATTAAGGTACATACACTGCTCTTTTAGATATAATGCTATCACACACTTAATAGGCAATCTACTCCAGTATTCCTGCCCGAAGAATTCCATGGACAGAAAAGCCTGGGGGGCTACAGTCCATGAGGTCGCAAAGAGTCAGACATGACTGAGCACACACACAGGATAAAGTTTTATATTCACTGGGAAATGAGAAACTTCATGTGACTCAGTTTAGTCACTGTTCACGTTATTGTGGTAGTCTTGAACCAAACTCGCAATATTTTCCAGGTATGCCTGGTAGTCAGCAATCCACTAATTTGGAACATTCATCTCTGATTCCAACCACCCAATACTACTTAAACCAAAAACTAAAGGTCATAAGGAAAGAAGGTGGAGAAGGAAAGAAACATTAATGAATATTATTAGCTATTATTTCTGACTGTTTTATACTAGCCTCACACTAAATGCAGTGTGAATTACTTCCTTTAATCTTCACAATAACTGTGCAGTGGGCATTATTATCCACATTTAATAGAAGAGAAACTGAGACTCAGAAAGCATTATCTGTCCCAGTGGAAAAAGCCCAAAATTAGAACATAGGTTTGTCTGATGAAACTCTATGCTCTTTGTCACCAAACTATGATGACAGAATCTCTGAAAAGTCCTCTGAAAGGAAGGGTCCTGTGGGATGAGTCAGGTGATACAGATGTGAGAACCAGGCTGAAAGTAAGAGAGACAGAACTATTTTAACTCTAAAGGAAAAAAAAAGATTAACCACAATTGAAACTTTGTCTTAATATCAGGGATACAACTGGGGAGTGGAGAACTGTCATGAAGCAGAACTGGCAGAGAAGGAGTGAGTCTCGTGAGATTAGATCATGTCCCAGTGCTGATCCTGTGCTGAGGTCAGTCCAAGAACAAGAGTCCCAAGACCAGATAACAGAAGTCTGTTATTTATCTGGAATCAGCACATACCAGGAAGCGAGGTCAAAGTTTAGAACAAGGAGTGAAGGACAACAGCAGGGATGTGCAAAGCCAAAGGGGGAGAAATGTGGAGAAGTTGGTGCACAGGCCACGTTCCACTAGTAACGAACTTAGGTTTTTGCTGGACAGGCTGGTTCTACACTTGAAACTATACACTTCAGTCCTGCCATAAGGAACATCTTCCAAGATCACTGGAGGGAGTGGCCACACAGTGTGACTCAGTCTTTCCCTGTTTCCTAGGTACAATACAGTTTCAAGACGCACATAAATGCATTTAGCTGCTCATTGATGAAGGCTTTTACTTATTATTTATGCCCCTCCTAGTGTCAGACCTTGGCATCTGTCCTGATTTCTTTGCAAGGGAATGCATACCCTGTCTTTCTGTCTGTCTGTCTCTCTCTCTCACACATACACACTCACACCTGGACCAGCTAGCCTGGTCAATGCAGTTGTCTTCAGAACCAGTCTGACTTATAGTCTCAAGGTTTTCACTGGGATCTTAGCTCTGAGCCAACTAGCCCGGCCGCCTGGAGGTCAGGTGACCAAGTCTGTGTTGCATTACTCATTGTCAAAATTTCAGCCAAATGAGGAACATATGTAAAACTTATAGGCATTCTGGCATCACTCTTAATTAGTAACCACGATCTGAGCATTTGTTATTTAAGCTCATTTAATTCCAGCCAGATTATAGCGTGTTGCAATGCCGGCTGCTTTCCTGCATCATCATGCGAGGTTCCATTAGCAGGCTTCGGGGAAGCATGAAAAGTCACATTTAATCAGTTTGCAGAGCAAACTGCCCTAAGCTGAAAGTCATGTGAGCTCCAGGGCTGCAGCTCTGGCCACAGTGGAACAGCAGGCGGCGCCCTTGGGGAGGAACTGCTGGCCAAAGCACCTTTGCGACAGTGGCAGGCCTTTTTAATTTCCCACCACATGTTACATAATAAACATCATTTAAGAACTGCACTCTTGTGAGTGTGTATACTTATTCATCCAAGTGATCAGAGAAGAGAGAGAATATTGTTTCCGATAAAGATGGTGGGGTCAGGAAATGCCATCATTGACCTGAGCGGAGAGTATGATGCCTTAATGAAGATTAATGAATTTTTAAAAATAAAAACAAGTGTCAAATGACAGGTTCAAAGGCTCTCAGTTGGCCATGTGGTTGCATGTTGGAGGGCTTAATGTACTATGGTCAAACTGTTACAGCTCTTTCTAATAAAATCCAAAATTTTTGAATGCAGAATCTGGCGGGGGTTGTCTCTCCACACAAGCAGGGTAGTCTGTGCCAGGGTGCAGAAAATCAGGGGGAGCCTAAGGGGTCAGGAAGGATAAAGATGGTCCGGAAACTCTCTTTTCTCTTCCTCAGCAAGGAAGGAGGTTATTTTAGGACCCTTACCTTCGAGAATGACCTGGCTGCAAGGTCCATGTTTTGAACGAGGTAAAAAATAAAAGGAGCCCTGGAGAAGCATGGGATGGAGCCCAAGGGGAGGAGAGGGGTCCTCTAAATGCGGTTGGGAACAGTGTAGTGTCAGTTCCTCTCAGCTCCTACTTGGGAAGTGTGAGCCTTGGATTCTAGTCCTAATTCTGCTCCTATAGAACTGGGGCCAAGTGCTGGGTTTTACTGGGTATCATTTTCCTTGTTGGTCAAATTAGAATTTGAATGGTATGGCCTTAAAGATATTTTCCAATCAGAATATCCTATTATTATTTTAGGTGTTAAAGGCTGATTTCTCAGTAATTGTTAAGTGTTTGAAATAAAGCCCTGTGTGTTTAAACAAATGTCCTCTATTTTAAAGCAGTATGTAAAACGAGCCTTTTTTAAAAAGGCTTGTTATAACTTAAAACTTGCTTCAGTGAGTCAGTGTGTATCTGAGGGCTTCTTTGTGCTCAGTCCACTGATAAGAGCTGTTAGAGAGATGAGAGATGTACAAAGTAACTCCTATCCTCAAGGAGCACACAGACCAGTTCAGAGAACACACAGGTACACGTGTAGGGATGAGTAAATGAGACAGTGCAGGACAGAGTGGAAAATGGTGAGAGGTCAGTGCAGTGGATGTCAGAGAACTGAGTGGTCAGCATGAGCTGGAACAATCTTAGACAGATCTTGGAGGAAGTGGAACTGACTCTGGGCTTTGAAAAATATCTACAGAATAGAGATCAGGGATAACCTAAGTGAGGGTGGAGAAGCCATTTACCATTTCCATGCTGCACACAGGCAGGGTGAGGGGCAGAAAAGTAACTTAGATTGTCATAAAGCAGTGGGAAATACGAGAATGCTATGAAGTCAAAACAAATGGCTTAGATGCCAGCCAAAGTCTCTATCTCTCCATCAGATATACTCTACATATGGTTGGTTTTGAACATAGCTTTGAATTAGACTCTTGCTTTACAATGTATTGGGTTATTTTAAAATTTTTATAAGCATTTCTCATGTATTATCCCTGGGTTGGAAAGAGTCCCTGGAGGAGGGCATGGTAACCCACCCCAGTATTCTTGCCTGGAGAATCCCATGGACAGAGGAGCCTGGCAGGCCACAATCCACAGTGTCACAAAGAGTTGGACACAACTAAAACGAGTTAGCACTCACGTACATCATGTATTATACATCCTGAATAAACCTATTATTAAATATCTTCAGAATATCCCTTCAGTCTACAGCCACCTACATTTGAATCCCTTCCTTGCCACATGCTGAGCTTCCCTGATACTTAGTCGGTAAAGAGAGTTAGATGCTCAGTCGTGTCTGACTCTTTCCAACCCCAGGGATTATAGCCTATCAGGTTCTTCTGTCTGTGGAATTTTCCAGGCAAGAATACTGGAGTGGGTTTCCATTTCCATATTGCAGGAAACCCCAGTTTGATTCCTGGGTTGGGAACATCTGCTGGAGAAGGGATAGGCTACCCACTCCAGTATTCTTGGATTCCCTTGTGGCTCAACTGGTAAAGAATCTGCCTGCAATGTAAGAGACTTGGGTTCAATCCCTGGGTTAAAAAGATCCCCTAGAGAAGGGAATGGCTACCCACTCCAGTATTCTGGCTTGGAGAATTCCATGGACCCTATAGTCCATGGGGTCGCAAAGAGTTAGATACAACTGAGCGACTTTCACCTGCCATATACTACTTTGGTGACCTTGGGCAAGTTATTTATCCTCTCTATGTCTCAGTTTTCTCATCTATAAAATTGGAATATAACAAAGTTTCTGTGAAAATTAAATGCATTAAGACATCAAAAGTGTCTAGAACAGAATCTGGCACCATTGAAACATTCAGTAAATGTTAGCACTTAAGTAGACTTACCATAATTTACTTAATCATTCTTCAAATTCAGGAATTTACATTGCTTTCAATTTTCCACCATTAAAAAAAAGGCACTGCTGTTCACCTCAAAAATCTTTTTTGTTATTTAGAATTAGCTATTTCTTTAGAAGAGAGGTTCTCAGAATTGGAATTACCGGAGTCAAAGGGTGTGAATATTTGAAGATGCTTGTTATATCTTGCCAAGTAACTCCCCAACAGGCTGTGCAGCCTTGCTTGCATGAGGAATTGTCTTTACAAAGAAAAGAGAAGTTGTCAAGTTGATAGACAGGAATAGTGTATCAGTGTTGTTGGTTTCATTAGCATTCCCTTGATTACTAGTGAAAATGAACATCCTCTCATCTTTGTAAATGAGTGATATTCCACTTTGGTGAATTAGCTGTTTATGATTTTTGCTTATGAATCTGTTGGTCTTGGTCACCTTAACACTGCTTTTTCTTAGTGATAATATATTGTTTGTATTTGGATGATATTTATTAGATACTTGTGCATTCTTCCATAATTGACCTCGCATCATTTAATCCATGTGCTTCCTCTTCTGTGTGGGTGAAACCATTATCTCATCAGTCCTTAGCACCTATTTCAGACACTTCTTAGTATCTGAATCAATACTCTGTATACAGTAGGGATTCAATAAAATAACAAATGCTAATGAAATGACCCGAGTGCTGAGTCATTTCATGTCATTTTTCTTCTCTACTCTGATCAATAGTTATCCAAAATTTGAAATTCCTATGTATTTGTCACCCTCAGTTGCATGACCCTCAACTATACTCACACGCTTTTTTCTCTTTTTAGTGTAAATGCCAAGCCTGAACCTTTTTACACAGAATGTGATATGGAGGCTTGGTCAGGGAAGAATTGTGTCAGTAAGCAGCTGTAACAAAACACCAAAGACTGGGAGGATTTAACCAGAAACATATATCTCTCACAGTTCTGAAGGCTGGGCAGTCCAAGCTCAATCTAAGATCTGACAGATCTGTGGCCTGGGAAGGGCTTGCTTTCTGGCTTGTCAATGGCTGCCTTTTCACAGTACCCTCAAAAGGCCAAGCAGCAAACTCTCATCTGTTTCTTTTCTAATAAGGACATTAATCCCATCCTGGATGCTCTACCCTGATGACCTTATCTAAATTAATCATATTCCAAAGGCCCCATATCCTAATACCGTCTCATTAGGAGTTAGGGTTTCAATATATGAACCTGGGAGAAACACGACCATGCTGCCAATAGCAAACAGTGCGTGCGTGCGTGCTCAGCCTCTTCAGTGGCGTCCAGTTCTTTGTGACCCTATCGATTGTAGCCCACCAGGCTCCTCTGTCCATGGGACTCTCCAGGCAAGAATACTGGAGTGGGTTGCCATGCCCTCCTCTAGGGGATCTTCCCAACCCAAGGACTGAACCCACTTTTGTATTGCAGGCAGATTCTTTACTGCTGAGCCACCAGGGAAGCCCATAGCAAACAGTATTCACTGATAAATCCAAACAATGTAATCAGATCACCTGGCCCTAAAGAATCAATGTCCATATTTCAAAATCTTAAGTCCATTATTTAACAAGCTTTCCAGCCTGAAAACAAAAAGGAAAAATCCAAGGCACTATTTCCCCCTAATACTTTTTGGGTACAAAAGTTCTGATGGATAGGAATGAAATAATGAAGAGCATATTCTCCTGGACAGTCTGACGTAAGCAGGAGAAGCAGAGTGGCCTATATTTCATGAAGTGAAACGTTGACAAGGGCCAAACTGCATGCTCTGAGCACTCGGGTCATTTCATTAGCATTTGTTATTTTTATACATTGGTAGTTATGGATGTCAATGGCATTTTAATATCCCAGAATGGTCATAGCACCAACACACTCACTCCCACTAATATTTCATGGCTCATGGATCATTTCCAAATCAAGAGCCTGGCTGATGATATGTCTTAACACTTTCCATAACAGAGCTAGGAGGAAGAAAAAAAGGATCCTCTCTCCTGGGTACACAATATACTCTCCCACTTAGTTTATGATAACCAGCATTATTTTTTCATTTATTTTTATGAGATTTATAGGAAGTATTTCCTACAGAGAATTCTGCTCAGAATTGAAACTACTTAGGTGGTTTGCTTGCATGCTATTAATTTTTACTTACTGTATTATATTTTAAAGTATTTTAGACCCAAGGGATTACTGTGCCATATCTTCCTAAAGACCCTGACCAAATACCAGACCCCTCTGTAAGGTCTTTATTTATGGCCAACATCTCCACACCGTGCACCTCAAAGCAAAATTGATAAAAATTAAGCTCTCGTTCCCACTTAAACTTTGTTGCTGTTTGGTTGCTAAGTCATGTCTGACTCTTTGTGACCGCATAGACTGTAGCCTGCTAGGCTCCTCTGTCCATGGGATTTCCCAGGCAAAAGAACTGGAGTGGGTTGCCATTTCCTCCTCCAGGGGATCTTGCCAACCCAAGGGGTGGAACCCATGTCTCCTGCATTGGCAGGCAGATTGTTTACCACGTAATCACCTTAGAAGTCCCACTTACACTATATTACTATACTATACATTGTACCTTATTGTGTCGAAGGCATCTATTCCTTCAGGTTGGGTTCCTAATTCTTTACCATATGACAAACAACATCATGGAGAGTAGCGGATCGCAGAGTAAGATTCCCAAATCTATCTTTCACAATGGAACCCACCTTGTCTGCAACTGATGTGGCTCAAAGGGAGCCACCTGATGAGCCCGGCCAAGAAGAGCCTTTCTTTTTTTTTTTTTTTGTAGGAGCTTATAGTGTTTATTAAGATTACAGTATGGCTGGAAAGTACAGCTTGTTAGCCGCTGGAATGGGGCTTTTTAATGGTTATTACACTCAACACTACAACATGACTTTGTTGTCGTTCAGTTACTAAATCATGTCCAACTCTTTGTGACCCCATGGACTACAGCATGCCAGGCTTCCCGGTCCTTCACTATCTCCTGGAGTTTGCTCAAACTCATGTCCATTGAGTCAATGATGTCATCCAACCATCTCACTTTCTGCTGCCCCCTTCCCCTTAAGCCTTCAATATTTCCCAGCATCATGGTCTTTTCCGGTAAGTTGGCTCTTCATATCAGGTGACCAAAGTATTGGAGCTTCAGCTTCAGCATCAGTCCTTCTAATGAATATTCAGGGTTGATTTCTTTTAGGATTGACTGGTTTGAGTCCCTTGCAGTCCAAGGGACTCTCAAGAGTCTTTTCCAGCACCACTCTTGGAAAGCATCAATTTGGCACTCAGCCATTTTTATGGTCTAACTCTCACATCCATACATGACATGACTACTGGAAAAACCATGGCTTTGACTATACAGACCTTTGACAACAAAGTGATATCTCTGCTTTTTAATACACTGTCTAGATTTGTCATAGCTTTCTTTCTGTGAAGCAAGCGTCTTTTAATTTCTTAGCTGCAGTCACTGTCCACAGTGATTTTGGTGCCCAAGAAAATAAAATCTGTCCTGTCTTCCACTTTTTCCCCTTCTATTTGGCATGAAGTGATGGGACCAAATGCCATGACCTTAGTTTTTTGATTGTTGAGTTTTAAGCCAGCTTTTTCACTCTCTTCTTTCACCCTCATCAAGAGGCTCTTTAGTTCCTCTTCACTTTCTGCCATTAGAGTGGTATCATCTGCATATCTAAGATTATTGATATTTCTCTCAGCAATCTTGATTCCAGCTTGTGATTCATCTAGGCTGGCATTTTGCATAACATACTCTGCATATAAATTAAGTAAGCACGATGACAATATACAGCCTTGACATACGCCTTTCCCAATTTTGAACCAGTCCATTGTTCCATGTCCAGTTCTAACTGTTGTTTCTTGACCTGCATACAGGTTTCTGAGGAGGCAGGTAAGGTGGTCTGGTACTCCCATGTTTTAAAGAATTTTCCACAATTTGTTGTGATCAACACACTCAAAGGCTTTAGCATAGTCAATGAAGCAGAAGTTGATGTTTTTCTGGAATTCCCTTGCTTTCTCTATGATCCAGCAAAAGTTGGCAATTTGATCTCTGGTTCCTCTGCCTTTTCTAAACCTAGCTGGTACATCTGGAAGTTCTTGTTTCACATATTGCTGAAGCCTAGCTTGAAGGATTTTGAACATACCTTTGCTACCATATGAAATGAGCACAGTTATAGGGTAGTTTGGACATTCTTTGGCATTGCTAGAAGAGCCTTTCTTAAAAATTTAAAATTAGAAGGGCAAGTGCTGTGTTTTATTCCTCGTGAAACTGGAGCTACACAGTAATAGAGTAATAGAAGTTTTGATGAATCAATTGACTAACAAATTATCCAATCTCTAGTGAGTAGTAGACAAACAATGGCAAGTGATGTTACTTACAGCCAGAAAATTCTCACATCTAACTTGAGGCCTTCTCTTGTTTCTTCTGTACTCACCCCAACCCCTTCCTAAAGATACTGCCAGCATGATGATGACAATTCTGTGTAGAAGAAGGGGCTGCAACAGCACCAGGCCAGGATACCAAGTTTTTGATATCATATTGCTATTTACAGGGCATACGTACCTTGGACATATTATTAACCTCTCTAGACGTTTCCCTATGGCTCATAGGGTTCTACTTCCCAGGGCAGTGGGAACATTTAATAGTATATGATGTAAGTGGGGCTTCTCTGATGGTTCAGCAGGTAAAGAATCTGCCTGCAATGCTGGAGACCCAGGTTCAATCCCTGTGTCGGGAAGATCCCCCAAAGAAGAAATGGCAACCCACTGCAGTGTTCTTGCCTGGGAGAGTCCATGGACGGAGGAACCTGGCAGGCTACAGTTATGGGATTGCAAAGAGCTGCACGTGACTTAGCAAGTAAATACACACACACGCACAATATGAATGAACTATTAAGAACTGAATGAATGAAGAGTACTGCGTGAAATGATAAAGAATCAGTTAAAATAGACAAAGCCATTATTCACACAGCATTTTCAATGATGTGGACATAGAAGGAGGAGATGAGCATAATCAGGAGGAAACAATTATTTTCAGGCACTTTCCAAATCCTCTACGACCTGTGTCTTTTAATTCCTCAAACAGGCTTTAACAACCTCAGGCTACATCTCCAGGGATGAGGTTGTGTCTTTGGGGGTAAAAGTCAAGATGAAAATAGCATAGCTAACCCATCTCTTCAACTCAACCATCTTCTATCAATAGCTACACCTTGGGGCTTTGGGGCAACCCAGGGCTGTTGGCTGGAAGTGTCTTCTCCCCATAAGGGTTGGCATATTGAGCCAGGTGCCCCAGCAGAGGAGAGAGTTCATCTTCTTTAGAAATGTCTAAAATAGACACTTGCCAAAGGCAGGACATTAGGCTGCAAGGCCTGCTGGCCTGTGAATTGTTTTGAGAACTGAAACTGTGTCTCCAAAGTTGACATTAGCAGAGAAAGAGGTGTTGCTTACTCCTATTGGCCTAATCTCCAAAAGAGTCTATAAAGTCACAGCAAGGTTAAACAGAAAACTGAGAAACCTAGTGATAGGGCTTCCTAAGCGGCTCTAGTGGTAAAAAACCTGCCCACCAATGCAGAACACGTAAGAGATGTGGGTTCAGTCACTGGGTCAGGAAGATACCCTGGCGAAGGGAATGGCAACCCACTCTAGTATTCTTTCCTGGAGAATCCCATGGACAGAAGAGCCTGGTGGGCTTCAGTCTATAGGGTCGCAAAATCTGACACGACTGTAGTGACTTAGCATACATGCGATAAAGGCAAACGAACACTCACATCCCACCCCTGAAATTGAGAGATTTACTTCCCAGGCTAGCCCACCACTTATTAACCTGGGGTCCTTAGGCAAGTAATGTAGGGTCTGTGGACCTCTGTTATTTCTTACATAAAATATAGGTTGCAGGGATACTGGATGTAGGGATAAGCAGAAGTAGACTCTGGCTAACTTAAGTATAAAAGAAATTTACTGGAAAGACTCAGGTGGCTCATAGAATTGAGAGAGGTTCTTGGGAAATAGGCCAGGAAAGAACAAGCACCAGAGAGGCTCTTGGGACCTCAGGGGTAGGAACTCCCACACAGCCTAACCAGGACACTCATGCCAGAGCACATGAGCACCCAACATTCTTTTTCCTTCCTCTTCCTCTTCTTCTTCCTTTCCCTCCTCCTTTTTTGAAGGCTTCCTATGTAAATCACTTCATACATTTTTAAGAGATAGAACACACTAACCTAATTTATCATTCTGCTTCCTACTGCTAGGTGAAAGCAAGAGTAAGTCCAATTAAATCTGCACATGACAGAGGAAAGATCAATTCCTAAAAGGAAACAGGGCTGTTATGATCAATAAGGTAGACTTAGGGTAACTCCAAATCCATAAGAATCTACTTCAACAAGTGTTAAGTTCTTTATAGCAGTAATATCATGGAGGTCCATTTAGCCTTCATTACACTGTAAAAGAATTCTGATGGAGGAAACTGACAACACAATGGGGATATATACTTGGGATATATAAGTATATAGGCAAATGGTAGCTCCCCCAAGGGTCTGATTTAGTGCATCTTGGGTGAGCCTTTGAATGTGTATTTGGGAAAATTCTGGTTCCTCAAGAGATTTTGATGCCAGATCAGGTTTGGGAACCACTCTTGTCCTATTTATTTATTAGGAGAAGATAGAGACAGAGATAAGCTAGAGATGGCTATCATTATGTCATGAGATAATATGAAAATTCCCAGGTGAAGATATATAGGTCGATCACTCGATCGATCTGTCTATACCAAACACCTGACACCATAGTTTGCAGATATCACAGTTCCCCACCCACCTTCTCTACCTGCCACACTAGGCCTGGGGGCAGGGAGAGGAGTATTACACAGTACCACAGTACAGTTGAGCCCCAGCAAAAAAAGCAAATACTCTCCCACTCTCCTTTATTAGAAACACTGGATTTAGCACTCCTTCTTCCTCCTGCTGTGCTCACTGCTCCCCCTCCCCACCTCATATGCCATATGTTTTTAATCATGCCCCCACGGTTTTTCTTCCTGCAATGTCCCGGGCAAATTAAACTTGAAAAACAGAAATCTGAGAACTTGGAGCAAACATGGAAACTCATGACAATGGTGGTAATCAGCAGCAACCAGGCTGAATTCTCCAGCCTACAGGCAGGCAAGGAGGTGGTGTGGGGCCGCAGTATAACTAAATCCATAGGACACAGACTTAACGGTGAAAAGCGTCAACTGCAATCCTTGTGACTTTTCTTAAAAATAGTTTCCTCACAGGCTTGTGAAAGCCCATTCTGGAATATACTCTTAGAGAAAATCTAGCTTAGATTTGGGGATTTTCCTTTTTTCAGTGTCTTTTTGTTTTTTATCCTGAAATTCCAATTATTACATTTTAGAAAGTTTATGAAATCTTCACACTGCCTCCAAAATATTGAGTGATTGTAATCATATTTATTTTTTGATGGAAGATACATCATAACTTTCATCAGATTTTCACAAAGATTTCAAAAGCACAAAATCACTCACCTGAAAGACTATAAATGTCATGGCTAAAGTCTTTAAATCTTTAGGTCAGAGATATCTGCTTCAATTCCTTTCCCCACCACTTCCAAGACACAAGACCCAAGGCAAATTACTTCTGAATCTGTTTCCATAGCCACTTGTGGAAATAATAACACCTAGTTTATAACATTGTCTTACAAATTAGATGAATTAAAAATATAAAGTGATTGGGAACTTCCTTGGCAGTCCAGTGGTTCAGACTCTGCGTTTCCATTTCAGGGAGCATGGGTTCAATCTCTAGTTAGGGAACAAAGATCCCTCATGCCATGTAGCACAGTCAAATATTAATACGTGTGTGTGTGCATAAAGTGATCGCACAGTACCTGGCTAACTTAGTCCATTCAGGCTGCTATAACACAGTACCATAGATGAGGTGGCTTATAAACAATGGAAACTTATTTCTCACAGTTCTAAAGGCTGGGCAGTCCAAGATTATGACACTAATAGATTCAGTGTCTCGTGAGAACCTATTTCCTGATTCATAGATGGCTGTCTTTTTACTAACGCCTCACGTGGTAGAAGGGACAATAGAATTCCCTGGGTGTCTCCTTCATAAGGGCACTAATCCCATACACAAGGGCTCTGCCTTTAAGACCTCTCAAAGGCTCCACCTCAAAATATCACCACATAGGACATTAGATTTCAACAAATTAATTTGAGGGAGCCACAAACATTCAGTTATAGCAATAGCATGCTATGAATATTAGATTTTATTCTTGTTCTTACTATTATGTATAATAATAATAACATCATTATTAATGATAGATGGAGAGCTTTAAAGCGAAAGGTGCTCAGTATCATCAAGTGATCATGGAGTCAGAACATGAAGGCAGGTCTTCTTATTGCCAGTAAAATGGGAACAGATGCCTAATTTTACTCAGCTGATTGGGATCCCCTGGGTAAGAAGGGAAAGAAATCGTAATATCAGAAGAAACATATTTGCAGCATGGCCCGTATCACATGTAACAGGTTTTGCGTCTCTTACAGATTAATTTGACAAATAGCTTCACAAAGATTCATGGGACTTTAGGAATTGTTAATCCTCCACACTTCATTTCACAGATGGGAAACTGTGGTTTAGACAGGTCAGGCCACTAAGACACCAAGGTCGCTGGGGAATAAGCTAAGGGACCAGTTTATAGCAACCAAAATGATCAACTGGAGTCCCTGTTGCGTTGTCTACGACTCTGCCTGAGTTTCAGAAGAACTGAGCTTGAACTGAGAGCTGCAATATATACTAAATGTTCCTTCTCAGAATATCATCACATATAAGCCATGTGAACACAGGAACTGGGCAGTAAGACAGACCAGGTCTGTGTCCTTAGAGAACTTACATTCCAGAAAAGACGATACACACTAAACAACAAATCACAGAATGGTACTTTAGCGCTGAAACAGCTGCGTGGGTCTAAACACACTTGCCTCACACACGAGGTTAGTGTGAGCATTCCATGCGCTGATACATGGTGGGCACACAACGTATGTGTGAAGTCAGTGCTTCACACTCATCAGCTATTACATGAACGCAGCAGCTTCCATTTCCTACACTCTTTGCCAGTTACTATTTTATGTGTCAAATGCCTCAAGTCAAGAAATTTTATCTCACAAAAGTGAGTTGGTTTTGTCTCCGGTTTGGCAGAGGTCACCAGGACTTTCTTTTTTTTTTCACAGATATCGCTGAAACACTTTCATGCTTTAGAGTTCTTTAGTGATCTTCTCTAGATTTTATTCATTTCCCCCCTAGTTCTGAGAAAGCATGTCCTTTGACAGGGGAAATCATGAGTGACTTAAAATGAAATGGCTTGAAAAAATTTAAACAGAGAAGGATGTTTCTTTTTCTTCACTATTTAAAGAGCTGGGGCAGAGGGCAATGGTCCAGGAGGTTCCTTTTTTTTTTTTTTTTCAGTGTTGGCCTAAAAGGCCAGGACTCTGTGAAGTTAAATTTTATCCACACTGTATCTCTAGCGGCCTGGCTAAAGTGCAGCCATGGCTCTATTCAACTTTCAACCATCTCCCAGCATCTCCATTCCACTCTCAGCTCCACACTGACACTGAATCTTCCTCCTATGCCATCCTTGTGAAATATCCCTGCCCTGTTCAAACTCCCACACCCACCCCCTACCTATCAACCTATTACTGAAGGATCAAGTTGAACCTGTGCAGACTTTCTAATCCCAGCTCTGCCTTGCACTCTTGTGTGGCCTTGGGCTGGCTCCTAATTGTTATAAGCCTATTCTGTATGCATATACAAGGGACAAATACCTACCCCAGAGGGTGACTGCAAGATTAAATACCATGCCCAGAAATGGTTGGCAGGCTGCATTCAGAAGGTGTTAAGATGTAATTACCTGAGCTCTGGCCAGTGATGGGGGTTTTTCGAGGGTATGGGCTTAGTCGGAGACCTCAGGACTCCCCAAGGCAAGTGAGAGAAAGGACAGGAGCAAGATGTGGAGTCCATGGCCCGCTGCAGTGACAGCAACTCTTTCTACATCAGTTCTAGGTAATGGGGTTTCATGGACCCTTTTGCTTTAAAAAAATAATTTTAGATTTACACTGAGTTGGAAAATGAGAAAGTTCGCCAACTGTGAAGATAGTAGAAAGAGTGTGCCCATGACTTTCCTCACTTCTTACAGTCCCTGCAAATTCAGAGGGTTCTCAAAACCAGCCTCAGGTATTGATACAATTCACTTGAAGGACTCATAGGACACTCGGAAAGCAGTGACATAGTTTGTTCACAGTTATAGTTTGCTGCAGCTACTGGATATAGATTAAAATTCAGCCAAAGTAATAGGTGCACAGGGCTGAGTCCAGGGGGATTTCAAACACATAGCTTGAAATCATCCCCTCCGGTGGAGTCAGGACAGTGTTACTTCCCTGGCACCAATATGTGACAATACTCTCAGAACAGTGTCAACCTGGAGGCTTTATCTGTGCCTTGGTAGCCAGTTTTTACTGAAAGTCCATCACATGTAGGGGGGCTTCCCCGGTGACTCAGAGGTAAAGAATCTGCCTGCCAATGCAGGAGACACAGGAGATATGGGTTCGATCCCTGGGTCGGGAAAATCCCCTGGAGGAGGAAATGATAACCCATTCATGCATTCTTGTACTGTATAATCTCTAAAACAGAGGAGCCTGGCAGGCTAAAGTCTATGGGGTTGCAGAGTCAGACATGACTGAGCAAGCACACATCACATGCGGACATGATTTTTTTTTAATTTGTATTTATTTATTTCTGGCTGTGCTGGCTCTTCGTTGCTGCACACAGGCTTTCTTTAGTCGCAGCAAGTGGGGGCTACTCTGTAGTTGTGGTGCAAGAGCTTCTCATTATGGTGCCTTCTCTTGTTACGGCTTGTGAGCTCTAGAACACATGGGCTTAGTAGTTGTGTTGCACGGGCTTAGTTGCTCTAAGTATGTGGAATCTTCATGGACCAGGGATCGAACCTGTGTCCCCTGCATTGGCAGGTGGATTCTTAACCACCAAACCACCAGGGAAGGGCACGTTTAGGCATGGTTAACTCCTTGTATAGTGGATCTCAGTCTCCAGTCCTTCTGGAGGTGGACTATACCATGTGACTCGAAGCCTATACCCTGAATCTCTTTGTGAGACCATCCAGTGTGACCCAAGGTCCCCAGGATAATAAAGACATTCCTATCATGCATGACATTCCAAGGCTACCTCTCAGAAGCTGAGGATGAGGCTAGACTTCTCTTTGAGCAAGTTTAAATTCTTTGCTACACAGAAACCTCCTCTCAAATGCACACTTTAGCTAAGTCACTCACGATCTGCTCCACCTGGATCTTTTATTCATTCCCCCACATGGAATTCTCTATCTCCTTCTCTATCTTTACTCTTAGTTCAGGACCTATCTCAAATAACACAACCCCTACTACAGCTACTGGTCCATATTGTTCTTTTACTTTTTGTACTGCAGTGATGTATTCTATCTACATCCTTTCTGCCACATGATCTCAACAAACATTTATTATATACACAATGTTCAAGGAGAAAAAGAAGAGAGCAAGTGAGAGAGAGGGAGTGATGACTGACATATTGATCTCAAATTTAAGGGAGTTTAACATCTAGTAGGGCAAGCAAGTTCTCTTCATCCATTTAATCAATGAATATTTATTGAATATCTACCCTGTACCAGGATCCAAGCTAGTTGTCAGAATACATAATTAACTAGAACTACAGAACAAGAAAAGTAAGACCCAGTGAGAGAGAATGTGAATGATATGGTCAGACTCTAGTGGATCTTGGTATCACATTAAGGAGTTAAGCTTTATTCTAGAGTCCTGTGTTTTCTGCATGCTGAAACATTTACCCTAAGATGATTTTAGATGTTATATTAATAGCTCTTTTAAACAGTTAGTACTTAACGTACTTAGTTTAATGATTCTCATATAAAAATGTTATGTGACCAGCATATTCCAACCTGTGGTTTTAGTTATTATTGCTTAGAACAAGGAAAATTAAAAAGAGTCATTTTACATTATTTAACAACCACTGTGGCCATATTTGCTTCACCTCAGCTAAATCAGACCTGAGTGTAGATAATCTGCAGCTATGACTAAAATCAGGTAATCAAGACTAGAATAGCTGGAATTTGGGGATTACTGCTACAGTAATTAGAATGGTATGCTCGGATGTGGCTTTAAAGAAAGTCTCCAAGAGACCACGATGGAAAACAGATCAGATTGGGATTGAACTAGAGACCAGTGAAGACGCTTTTGGAACAGTTCTGGTGAGATACGAGGAATACGCGAATTAGACAGAGAAGTGAGGTTGGAGAGAAGGGGCAGGTCTTTAGTAAACTTTAGGATTTGGAGGATGAACAGAAGAGTTGAGAATGAGAGGGAAGCTTAGGATGACTTTCAGGTTTCTAGTTTGTGTGATTCAAATGATAATGGTGATAACCAAGATAGAAAGGATGGAGAGACAAACAGGTTTGGAAGCAGAGAAAATGAATTTGCTAAGAAGGGACTATGAGTCCTCAGTATATTTAAATTTATAGAATACCATCTCATTGTTTCATGTGCCTACATTTTCTGTCCAGTGAAAATGTAATCAACACAAGAGATAAGTGATATTCCTTTTTTATATATGCCAGAGAAATGTTTAGTAGAAGAGCACCAGCTTTTTATTGGAAGGCTCTGAGCATCCCAATACCAATTAAGTGTGTGATCCAGACTAAATGGTTTAATCGGAGTCTGTTTTCACATCTCCACGATGAGATAATAATAAGGATACCTGCATGTGCAAAGTAAAGAGCTATATGATTTCTAACTAGGTGGGGATTGGGAGGTGGTCTTATGCTGAGTAAGAATCTCTTCTTGAATTGTCTTGAAACACTCAAAATACCAGTAGTGAGAATCTGTCTGTGATGGGATCAAGTTCCATAACTAAATGTATAATATTTCTCTCCCAATCTAACTTTCAAAAAGTAAAGCTGCCGGGTGACTATATCCAGATATCAAAAAGGAAACAGATGTTTATCTACTTAATTCCACATTCTTCATCCTTGAGAACAACAAGGCTCCATACCTCAAGTTTACTTGCATAGTCAAGAGGGCTTTCTCTCCTTCTTCTCCCCCAGTCACCTAAAACTATGCCCAAGCCTGGTTCTGATTTTTATTATATATTTTAATGCCTAACTGCTGGGTAATTCACTAATATAAAAAAGTCAGGCTCTCCAAGTGTAAAATAAAATCCTCCCAAGCACAACTTAACCAGTGTGTTTCCAATGTGGGAAAAATGTCAATAAAAGGCTTCCTGGTGCCTCTTTGTGGGAAAACAGAAGGAAAAGTTCAGACTACCCAGAGAGAAGAGCAAGGATTCACTATGCATGCTTCCCTCAGTAGGTCAAAGACCTCAGGGTTAGAGAAGCCAAGTCATTTCTAGTTGCCAGGTAACCCTGCAGATCCATGGTCTGTCCTTCTACACCAACCTTAGTGGATTACATTAACAGGTTCTCTCACCTTCTGGCTTTCTTTTGGGTCCAGCCAATGGGAATCTATTATTAAACTCTGCTCAAATTGTCCAATCTCTGTGCAGTGTCTGTTTCCTGCTGAGACCAGACTGATACAGTGAACTCAGGAATTAAATAAGGCTCAGGATGTGCCATACCCTCAATCACAGTTTCCTTTTGCCAGAGTATCTGAAATCCCCACACTGCTAAATCCTTCCGATCATAGAAAGCAGCACTGTCCAAAAGAACTCTCTGAAATGATGGAAATGTTTAATTCAGTGCTGTACAAATATGTAGCCACTAGCCATATGTAGCTATTGAAAATTTGAAATATGGCCAGTGCAGCCAAGGAACTGAATTTAAATTTTTATTTAATTTTAATCAAGTAAAATTTAAATAGCCACATATGACTAGTGCCTATTATGTTGGACAGTGAAGCTCTAGAGAAAATGCAACTATTATTTCGAAAGAACCCTACCTTAACTTCTTGCTGCTTTTTAAGTGTTTATTGCTAGTATATCAGGTCACCTGTAATAATAAAGTCAAGGGCAGGGGCAGAGGGATCAGTCCTTATTCCTTCTCATATATATTTTCTTCATCTTTCTCACTCAGTCATGTCCAACTCTTTGCCACCCTATGGACTGCAGTCCGCCAGGCTCTTCTGTCCATGGGATTTCCCAGGCAAGAATACTGAAGTGGGTTGCCATCTCCTCCTCAGGGCATCTTCCTGACCCAAGGGTCTGCGTTGGCAGATGGATTCTTTACCACTGAACCACCTGGGAAGCCCTCTTCATCTTTATCTTCCAGGATTAAAACCCAAAACTGCTCAAAACCCAAACTGCTCAGACCAGAATGGGCTGCTCTGTTTGCTGTGCTGGTTTACCAAATACTTCATCACCAATATCAGCTCCAGCTTTTACAAACTTGCTTTCTTCTTTCTGATTGTAGACATAAAGTCTTCATAGACACAAGACGTGAATCAAAGTCTTCACTGTTCAACTTTCTTTGCTGGACCACCCTTCAGTCGCTTACCTACTTCACCTACAGTTGCTCTGTAAGAGGCTCCCAGATTTGTGTCTCTAGCCAAGAACTCTCTAGATGCATTCACCAGTCCGCTATTCTTTCAACAAACACTGTTAAGTATGTGATATATATTTGGCTTTTAATAATAATTAGTACAGCTTAATAACAATAACATCAACAACAATAATGGCTAACATTTACTTAGTATTTTCTTTTTTTTTAATTTTTTTTTTTTTTTTTACTTTACAATATTGTATTGGTTTTGTCATACATCAACATGCATCCTCCACGGGTGTACACATGTTCCCCATCCTGAACCCCACTCCCACCTCCCTCCCCATACCATCCCTCTGGGTCATCCCAGTGCACCAGCCCCAAGCTTCCTGTATCCTGCATTGAACGTGGACTGGCGATTTGTTTCTTATGTGATATTATACATGTTTTAATGCCATTCTCCCAAACTTAGTATTTTCATGTGTCAGGCATCATTCAATAGCTTTACCTGTATAACTCATTTAACTTTCATACAATACTGCTAACTAACTAACTAAACAGGTAGTTGCCTGAAGCCACACAGCTAGTGGATAATAGAGTCGACATTTAATGCAGATAGTTAGGTTCTAGAATTGACCCTCTTTGATTTGCTCTACTGCCAATGGCCATGGCCCTGGAATGGCAAGTCACAAGAGTCTCCCATCTATTTCTTCTTAGAAACTATGGACTGGTATCCCTTTTACTAGGCATATTCACAGTGTTTCCAAATCCAGAGGCTAGAACCCTTTTTATAATTTTCTAGAAGTCATAATACCTGAATCAAGCTTACATGGAAGAGTTTTTCTTTTTCCTAAAATCTTTGGTGATAAATATTACTAATGTGGATCAGAGTCATTCCCTTAAGCTCAGAAAATAGTATTTGTGTTACGGGAAGCACACTGATTGAAACCGCCCACCTTGGTCAGGCACCATAGTAACCATTTGCATGAGTTGTTTTATAACAGGAGATCCTGATAAGGAATACGGAATTAATAAGCCACCACCAACAGGAAGAGTTCAGGAAAGGTCGAAAGGAGACACCGCGTGTCTGTCCACTTCCCAGAATCCCTCTCACTAGCATCCATCTTGGCTGAGTGATGCCTGCGCCACCAGGAAAGATTCTGAATTAGAATGATTGTCCAAAGACCACCCGGAAACTAATCCCATCACCATAAAGCCCGAGACTGCTCAAGCCATGCAGCAGAGCTGTTCTCCTGGGTTCCCTTACCCTACTGCTCTCCACCCGGGTGCCCTTTCCCAATAAAATCTCTTGCTTTGTCAGCACATGTGTCTCCTCAGACAATTCATTTCCGAGTGTTAGACAAGAGCCCAGTTTTGGGCCCTGGAAGGGGTCCCCCTTCCTGCAACATTTGGATGGGGGCAATCAGACATTATTAAGACAGAGTATTGTGATAATAATACCATCCTCCCCACCTTGGAAGGCAGTTTGCCATGATGTATAAAAAGTTGTAAAAATATTCATACTCTGTGACTTGGCAATTCAATTCTAGAAATATATTCTGGGGAAATAATCAGAGAAATGTGCAAATATCTATAAACAAGGATGTTCATCTGCAGCACGATTTATAATAATGTCAAACTTGAAACAAATGTGTAGCAAAATGAAATTAAATAATTTTGTATCCATTAATTGTGTATTAGGCAGTGATTAAAAATGAACCTATGTATATACTCTTAAAGAAAATAATCATAATTTATTTTAAAAATAGTTTAAAGAGTCTATATAGTATAATCACATATTTTTGTTTAAGATTTATACATATGCATAAGAGAATTTTAAAAATCAGAAAGCATGTATACCAAATGTTATTTCCAGATTGTAGTGTTGTAGGTGGGTGATTTTTATACTCTTCCCTTTTCTTATCAGTATTTCTAACGTTACTTCAATTAATAATTCAGTTCAGTTCAGTCGCTCAGTCGTGTCTGACTTTTTGTGACCCCATGAATCACAGCCAGGCCTCCCTGTCCATCACCAACTCCTGGAGTCCACTCAAACTCATGTCCATCGAGTTGGTGATGCCATCCAGCCATCTCATCCTCTGTCGTCCCCTTCTCCTCCTGCCCTCAATCCCTCCCAGCATCAGGGTCTTTTCCAATGAGTCAACTCTTTGCATGAGGTGGCCAAATTAGTATACCTCAATTAATAATTATTATTTTTCCGAATAAAAAGTCACTAATTTACTCCATAAAATACTTATTACATTTTCTACTGAAGTCAAGGCAGAAGTATGTTAGGGCATTCTTATTTCTAAAGGTCATGGTTCCATAGAAATCAAAAACAAGTCTGTCCATTGAAAATTTAAAGCCATCAATTCCATAATAGATTTCTATTTAAATCATCAGGGTCTAATTTATGGAAATCTTTCATTGTTTTTTCCCTTAATTAAAATTTTATAAAGGAAGGCCAGCCAGCTGTTCCCTAATTGGATGCATGATAAGGGAAACAAACACATATAAATAAATAAAAATAACTGGAATGCAGATATCTGTTCTGGTATTTTCTGGAGATAAGATCTCAGAAAGGGTTATTTAATCTTTTCTAACCTCAAATTGGTTTCCCTGTATGTGGAGATGAAAATAATAAATAATTTAAATAAATTTAATAGTGAAATAAGACATATTGAAGAGGCATTCTGTAAACTTAAAGTGTTACATAAACAATACCCAGCAATGGGTAATGATAATATTGGTTTGTTTTTCTCTGCCACTAACTTGTTCTGAGACCTTGAGCAAGTCACTTAACCTTAAGGACCGTCAGGTTGTTCATCCTTAAAACAAGGGTTTGAACGGGAGTGACTTCTTGGGTTGTTTTCGACTCTGTCATTCTGTGATTCTACTGGCCTGTTTGGGGTCATGACAGTTTCTTCCAGAGGCCTGGAAAATGATATGGAAACTGAACTTATAGAGTTTGAACTTATAGAGTTTGGCAGGAAACATGAAGCTGACTTCAGTGCTGATATGACAGTGGGTAGGATGCCTTCAGAAGACACGCTCTGTCCCAGTGTCCTCTGAATCATTTCCTCTCCAAGTGAGGGCAAAGATGAAGAGTAAAGAAATTCTGCAGCGACTGTACACATGGAGACCAACTCACTGTTCATCCCCAAGGAACTTCACGGAGAAAGCTGTGCCCACAGGTGAGCTCTGACCCCTCAAAGAAGGCTGCCTGTGCCTTTCCCAAAGGCTCTGGCTGACTCTCCTGCTCTGCTTAACTTGGAAAGCCCTATGGTGAAACTGAGTAGTAATGACTCTTTAAATGTATTTATGGGAGCAAAAGAAAAAAAAATGTGCATGAGAACACTGAGGAGAAGAGTTCTTCTGACCAGAGGATATGTTACTTACGCAAAATAACTTCTGGAAAGTAATGCCATTTTCTTCCCTTGTGAAAGGTATAAAAATGTCCAAAAGAATGGAATTCAAAGAAGGAAAGGTATTTTAGTGATCAGTTGACTCAGCTCAGCCTGCTATAAAGGTAGAAGCCAAGACTAAGTGGGAGGAAGGGGGAGCAATAAGGAAAATGGTTTACTCAATACCTATGGTATTCTGTTGTGAACAAGACCTTAGTCAAATTCTGTCATGTGTGTGAAAATATATATATATGTACACATATACATATGTATATACATATTTCATATATATATATACATATATAAATATTTCAGTGGGTATGATACTGAGATATGTAGACAGATTTTGTGATGCCGAACAATAAAATAGATATAATTAACCATCTGTTTATTCAAGAAAGAAGCAGAGGTTAAGCTGGATTGAGTGACCTCTCAAGGTCACAAATCTAATTAGTGGCAGAACTTGGGCCTTTTGTCCTTGATGATCAAAATCAGAGGAAAGCAAAAAAAAAAAAAAAAATTTTTTTCCAGCTTAGAACATCCGGCCCAGGGATGAGTAAGCAGAGGCTAGGTACTTTTTTAACTTCCTAAAGATATAACAACTTGGATGCCTCTAAGTATCAGCCAGTTATTCCTTTATAGTCTTGCTTTCTATCCTGGCCACTGGCAAAGTGGCATTATTATCCTGTGAGTCATCATGCTAATAAATAAATCTAATTTGAAGATACCCCGTGTTCGCTTTCTGGCACGATCTAACTCTCCTCACTCCTTCCCATCCCTTTCCTCTCCCAGCAACAGTCCCTGGTGTCTAAGAACAAAATGTCACTGAAGGAGTTGCAAGAAATAAAGAGAGGACAGTAAGATCCTAAAATATTGCAAAACCATGACTTTGAAAAGGCAGATTTAGAGCTGTTTGAGACAACTTAGGGAAGGAGTGCCTTTGATGACAGAACAAATACAGAATGAATATGGCCAAGAATATACTAGACTGCAAAGAGGCTGTCATCTGAAAATTACTGGGAACGGTCAAGGAGGAATGTAGAGGTGGGGTGGTCAGGATACTAGTCCATATTTTTTTCAGCACTTCATCTAAGCTCCCAAAGTAGTTTCTACCTTGGTTTGTGATTTTATTTATCTTTCTCCATTTTGGCCATTTTTTCTTCATATCTGTATCTTCAAGGTCAAGGGTTATTGATTCAAAAGATAATAGTCAGGTCCTATTCCAGAGCTAGGCATCGGGAACCCTCTTATAATATTTACTTACTGCAAAAATAAGGTTTATAGGAGTAGGGGGAGTAAAGTGAGGTGATTGAATAGTTTCTGTCCTTGTAGCATTCCTTCCTTCAGGGAAGTGAAGAGAGGCCTCCAAGGCTACAGTAATTCTCACTTCACAAGATTCAGGCCCATACTGGCCCCAGGGATGTGAACTCTCCAAGGGCTCACTCGCCCTCCAGGCCTCCTGGCTCAGGTAAACATGTGTGTAACCTAAGCCAGACCAATCAGGGCTGTCCTGGCACATTTGACAATTACCATCAGGACAGTTGTTCTTTCTTTTCCTGACTTCATGCACTGCAAAGATCAGGTGACTTGGAACTATTATGAGGCTAATAGTAGAGAGGGAGAAATTAGCAAAATGTCTTCTGCTAATGAGAGAGGGAGAACATGAGAGAGGGTCTTGCTGCAATCCTACAAATACTTCAGTGCAACTCTACATGAATATCCATCCATGTTTTTTTTTTTCCAATTATATAAGCCAATAAATTCTCTTAGCATTTGAGCTGAGTTTCTCTCACTGACAACCAAAAGAGAACTGGCCAAGACAATAATTCACACAGCTTCATACAGTCCCTTTCCACATTTTAGATTTGTCATCCCATTCAGAGATAAATGGAAAGGAGGGGTTATTATCTCATAAAAACTCTACCTAAAGGATCCAACTAAAGGTCTCATGGATGATCTATGTTAAAGAAAAATCATAAATGTGTTGATAATAATTTTTTAGGCCCCTGAGAAGAGTCTCAACAAAAGCAATAACAGAATATTTTCTATCCAAGTTTCAAGTGATGTCATTTACATATTTAACCTCTAATCTGTTCTCCTAGCTACTGGGAAGTTCATGTGTAGTGGAAAGATTATCGGAAGTGGACTCAGAAGACCTGGGATCTATCATCTGCTATACTGTACCTCACTATGCCTCCAGATAAAGACACATTAATCCTTTCATGACTCCCATTGCATGTTGCTAACAAAGGGGTAGCTATTTCATGGTTGGTAGGAATTAATTGAAATTATATACAAATATGAAAGTACAGTCTAGTATCAGACAGAAAACATTTTGTGTGCATACACCTATTATAGCTATTGAATTATGAAAACATTTACTGAATGCCTACTATGAACCAGGGTATATTTTAGATGCTCCAGTAAAGTAGTAATCAAATCAAGGCCTCTGCCCTTGTGATGCTCACAAACTAACGGGGAAGAAAGACAATAAGAAAAATAATATGATATGATATCAGAAAATAGTAAGTGCCATGAAGGAAAATAAAGCAGAATGAAAAAGTTCCACTTTACCTAAAGAGGTCATGGGAGACATTACTAAAAAGGTGATTCAAGCAGAGACCTAGATGAATGGATAGATATATATCTCTGCAGGATAGAACATTGCACTGACATATTTGAAGACAAGGAAGGAGGCCTCTGTGACTGGGAAAACAAGGGAAAAGTGTAGGAAATGGCACCTGTGTCTGATTTTTTTAAAATAATTATCCCACTACTCATCTGTTTGCTACATTCAGTTGTAGGCTCCTAGAAAGAAGGGGCAGCATCGTCTGAATCCACATTTCCACTGCCTAGCATAATATCAAAAAAGGGTAGATGTGAAAATGCTCAGTAAATGTTTGTGATAAAGTATGCATGTATAAATGAATTAGTGGGATCTCAATAAATGATTTTTCAGATTTGAATCTGAATGATACGTCTGTCTAGACCAGAGTGACATGCTTAAACACTCATAACTACAGAAGCAATACCACAGGAACTATAGTCAGTGTTGTGCTTTGGTGCTCTTCATTCAAACGAGATCACCTCTGAAAGGTACTGAGTTGCTACAGAATTGCTACTGGGCATATTTAAGTGACAGTCACTCAGTCATGTCCAACTCTTTGTGACTCTATGGACTATAGCCTGCCAGGCTCCTCTGTCTGTGGAATTCTCTAGGCAAGCCTACTGGAGTGGGTAGCCTTTCCCTTCTCCAGGGGACCTTCCCAACCCAGGGATCAAACCCAGGTCTGCTGCATTGCAGGAGGATTCTTTACCATCTGAGCTACCTGTAGTCTGTGATTAATTTAATTTGCTAAATATGCTAAGAATGTTATCGTATGGCTTCTGTGAAATTCAGCTATGTTAAAGGCAAGAGAAAACATAAGCAATAGCAGAATATGAAGTGAGGTAAATCCATAAGAGCTGATCTGCACAAAGTCATCCCTGTTGAAAGAGAAAAATGATAATTACACAAACAACTCCTTTGTCGCTGATATGACCCAAGCAAATGCTCATTTGTCTGATTCTCTCATTTCATCTAGATACCACCCAAAGATGTTTTTCTAGACATTCTTGGGAATGGAGATTTTTTAAATATTTTAATACACTTTGAAGTTTTCAATAATATTTTAGTTAAATCTCAAAATATTCTTTAAGCAAGATTTGTTCAGAGAGGCTACATGACATGACTAAGGTTACAAGTCAGGAAAGAACTTCAATTCAAGTCTTATAATTCCTAATCTACTGGGTTTTTTCCCCATTCAAGAAGGATTCAATCACTAATATGAATTGAAAAACCATCTGTACTAAAGTAAATGTGAAATTTAACATTCCAAAAGTAGATAAATGTAATCATTTAAAAATACCTGAGGTAGGATTATTTTAAGTAGGAGACAGATAATCATCTTAATTGTATAATATTGAAATATCCATGAAAAATTTAATTACACTCAAAATATAACAATTTTTACTATTTAGAATTTTATCAGAATAGAATAAAATCCAATTTTAGTTAACTTTAAGTAAGCATTTATTTTCCTTGCTAAGCTATACTTTCATGAATTTACATGTTACCTAAACAAGAGAGTTTAGGAGATCCTTTTCACATCAATATACATTATTTAAATCCCTTTAATTACAAGACTGTGTAGGAAAGAAACTCATCATAAAATGAAAATATCACAGGTTAAAAAAAATTTCCACTTTAACATTGCTTCCCTCTTACTAATAATCCCTTTCCTACACTTTATATTACCTATGAAGGTCATTTTTGTCTGTTTGTAAGCTATTAAGCATCCAAAATGGAGAAGGAAATGGCAACCCACTCCAATACTCCTGCCTGGAAAATTCCATGGATGAAGGAGCCTGGTAGGCTACAGTCCATGGGGTCGCAAAGAGTCAGACACGACTGAACAACTTCACTTTCTTTATTTTTTTTTTTAATTTTATTTTATTTTTAAACTTTACATAATTGTATTAGTTTTGCTAAATATCAAAATGAAATTCTTTATTTCTATAGTTCCTTTTGGAGAAGGAAATGGCAACCCACTCCACTGTTCTTACCTGGAGAATCCCATGGACAGAGAGGCCTGGTGGGCTACAGTCTATGGGGTTTCAAAGAGTTGGACACAACTAAGCAACTAACAGACACACACCCAAGCATCCAAAAATCTAATACAAACACAATACAAATTGACTACACATAAAATCACAAACTTGCAAGAGATTCATGGTTCTATGAAGTATGCTAAGTTCCTGTTGTAGAACTTTTCAAACTCTACTAGTCATTGACCCAGGACAATCTGGTAAAATCAGACTAGTTAATCAATACAAAGAAAGAGATCAGTGTGGATGATGAGATATGCATTTCAAAATAGAAGCAGTTGAATATCAAAGGATTAAGAGCAGTCCTATGGAAAACTAGTGCAATTCTGGAATGTTTTTGTAAAAGTAACCCTCTGAATTATCATACTGCTAAAGTCAAATGTGATGTAAACATTATAATATCATACTATCACACAATGATGCTGGAAAAGTATGGGAAAAACTGAAATCAATACTCAATATATTCTTTGTTTTGACACTGAGCACATAGCTGATTGCAATTATAATTTAAATAGTATTAATTACAGATAAAATAAGCTTTCTTCAAGCTTTAAAAAATCATATAAAATGTAGAAACGGCTTCCTGATTCTTCAAGAAATCACCTCCAAAGCACAAATGTAACAGAAAATCTTTGTTCAGCAAAACTATAGCTATCTAAAATACAAACCAAAATATATAACCAAGGAGAACAGATCCATTAAAAAGCATACTAAGGCCTGGAAAGACACCAAATAAAAATATACATAGCTTTAAAGTTCAAACAAACAAAACTTCTCCAAAGTATGTGGCACATTTTAAGAAACAAAACTCATCAGAACCCAAGAAGGGAGAAAAACATATAAGTGGCATTGGGAGTTCCCCCGAATTAATTTAAGCATGAAGTTTACAGAAGTTGGGAAGAACAAAAACAAATGTAAAAAAAAAAAAATATGGAAAGTAGCCTGCCATTGAGGATAAAAAGAGAGGTAGATTTATATTATGAGCAACACTAGAATACAGAGTGAAGTAAGCCAGAAGGAAAAACACCAATACAGTATACTAATGCATATATATGGAATTTAGAAAGATGATAACAATAACCCTGTGTACGAGACAGCAAAAGAGACACTGATGTATAGAACAGTCTTATGGACTCTGTGGGAGAGGGAGAGGGTGGGAAGATTTGGGAGAATGACATTGAAACATGTAAAATATCATGTATGAAACGAGATGCCAGTCCAGGTTCAATGCACAATACTGGATGCTTGGGGCTAGTGCACTGGGACGACCCAGAGGGATGGTATGGGGAGGGAGGAGGGAGGAGGGTTCAGGATGGGGAGCACATGTATACCTGTGATGGATTCATTTTGATATTTGGCAAAACTAATACAATTATGTAAAGTTTAAAAATAAAATAAAATTAAAAAAAAAAAAAGAATACAAACTTAAGGCTAAGAAAATTCACTCATACTTCTTTGATAGTTCAGACTGCAGGTTTTGACTTTCTCTCCTATTAACCACCTGCAAAACTCACCTAAAAGCCCAAAGCTATCATATGGAAATGTTAGGTAGTTAGGTAGTTGGCTCAGACAGTAAAGCATCTGCCTGGAGTGCAGGAGATCCAGGTTCAATCCCTGGGTTGGGAAGATCCCCTGGAGGAAGAAATGGCAGCCCACCCCAGTACTCTTGCCTAGAAAATCCCATGGATGGAGGAGCCTAGTAGGCTACAGTCCATGGGGTCGCAAAGAGTTGGACATGACTGAGCGACTTCACTTTCACTTTCACTTAGAATAGGAAAAAGGAATCTAGAATTGCGGTGGCTAAAAGACAAGGAAGGGAAAAGCCCGAGAAAACAGAACAAAGGAAGGTCCCAGGACGACTGGAGTGAGGACCTCAGATAGAACAAGCAGCACTCCTGGCTAGCCCAAGTTACATAGGGCAGGCCCAACGGGGAGGAGAAAAAACATATAAAAGGAGGAGCCAAAGGGCCAGGTCTCTCTCCGTCTCTCTCTCTCTTCTCTTTGCATCTTTTGGGTCGGAATGCTCTCACGCCTCGAGGATGTATTTTCCTTTTATTTTCTAAATAAAACCAAGCTGTAACACGAAGCTGTAACACTGATCTGTCCGAGAGCTGAGACATGGTCTGTCTGACGGCTTTAACATCCGTCGCTTCAAATTTTTGTTGTGACGAGACAGAACCGAGGAAATTACACACTCCCCTGACAGAAAGATGCTATAAAAAAATGAAAAGCAACAGGAAAATTGTCAAACAAATATCATGCACAAGAAATTTTGAAGCAGAATAAAATTTTAACAAATATATAACTAAGATTAAAAAAAAAAACAGTACAGCTATAACTTCTAAAAATCAAGAACACAAATGGAAAAATAGAAGGGTTTAGGAATGCTATCATAAGGTAACAGAACATAAAACATGATGTACAAACTTTAGAAAAGAGTAGAAGAAAAATAAAGGTCAAACTAAAAGTTGCACAAGAAATAGCAATGTTGTTGAAAACATGTTACAGACAGTGTGCAGGAATGAGAACAGTAAAGAGATTAACTATAAATGAAGAGATAAAAGTATCAGAGAGAAAATGGTAGATATGGAGATACATCAACACATGAATAGTGATCCCAAAGAAGAGAACAGAAATAATAGATATTATATATACTTATCATTTTAAAAATCCAGAAATTACAAAAAAAAATAATTTTATGGGTTAAAAGAATATAATGTGTCCCAGGTAAATTTGACACAAAATGATTAATACATTTCAATATATTTCCTGGGCTACAAAAATAAGAAGTATTCCCTTAGATATCTGGGGAGAAAAGATGAAGTTATTTATAAAGGGAAAAATATGGGCTGGTCTTACACTTCTCCACAACCTCATTTAAAAATAGAATATAAGGATTTGATGCCTTTAAAAATCTTCAAGGAAAAAAGAAAAAGAAGGGCAGAAAAAAAAAAAGGAAAGGAGAAAGAGATGGAGGGAGGAAAGGAAGGGAAAAAGGAAGAAAAAGAAATAAACAGACTAGAAATTAACAACAAAAAGAAAGTGACAAAATTCCTGGCAGAAAACCTAAACTCTCCTGACAGCTATTGGATCAAAGAAGAAATAAAAATTAAATCTGTAAAATATTTTGTGAGTAACCATAATTAATGCTAAACATATTGAATTCATGGAATAAAACTAAAGCAGTTTTCAAAGAAAATTCATAGTCTTAAAACTTATGTTAATAAAAAGAAAGAATGAAACAAGTGAGTCACTGGAAAATCTGATTAACCATTATTTGATAGATAATAAGGGTAAAAACAAAATTATTTCTGTAGATACAGCAAAGGGTAAAACTTAATATCCACTCTTGAAAATACCTCTTAAGAATATAGGAATCGAACTCAGGGCCAGCATCTCTATTAATGGAAACAATAGAATCATTCCCATAGAGTAAAACTAAAGTAAAAAAGTAAATAAGAATGTTTGTATCATCATTAGTATTTAATATTTTTGTGGAAGAACTAACAAATGCAATTAGGGAATAAAAGAGAGGTATATAGATAGTTAAAAGGTAAACATAGAATCACTATTACTTGCACACACTAAAATATTTTGTAGGAAAACCCAGAATACAGATGAGAATGTATTACAAATTTAAAAGAACTATTATGGTAGTTGTATACAAAATTCACATATAGAAAACAATGGCTTAAATATATGATAATAAAAACCATTAGAAAATAAATGAATGAAAATATGTCATTTACAAAAGAAACAAAATAGATAAATTCCAGACTTAAGAAAACATATGTAAGATCTACCTGAATAAAACTTCAAATGCTAATCAGGGACTCAAAAGTAGTAGGTAAACAGATAGAGATATTTGTCATGATCTTGAACAGAAAACCCAACATCACAAACTCTATTTTTCTTTAATTAACCAATAAACAATGTATTTTCAATTTTACAAAGACAAAAATAGTTTGGGAAAAAAAAAGAAAATAGAAAAAAAAATTATATTTTATAGAAACTAAACAATAATAATCTAGTATTTTTTTTTTAAAGAAGAGTGCTGAAAGGGTATAGCCCTATCAAATATAAAGATACTCAAAAGATGTTATAATTCAAACAATGTGATGAGTTCCCTGAGACAATCCTTTCTGTATCTTTTCTTGAAAAGAAACAGTGTAACTTTAGAGCTAAATAACCTGGGATCCATTTAAAAGAAACTCTGGGACCTGGGAACAAAGAATATCCATCTTTTGACCTGCTGTGGCTTAAGAGTAACTTCTTAAGAGTTGATGAAAAGAGAGAGAATTATCTCTCTTTTGATTATTGAGTCAATGATTATTGAGTGACTGGATCACTTTTCTCAACAATTATTTACTGGGCAGCAGCAAACCCCATATCAGGCACTAAGAGACAGCTGTATAGCATATACATGTTTCATCTATTTCAAAACAACAAACAATATTATCCTTTTAAGAATGTCTTTCATAATGTTGGAAAAGCCAATTACCTACTTTCTCAGCCCTTTATGCAGGGGTTGTCATGAACAGTCATTATGAGGGTAAGAACAAGGCGGACTTTCAGGGAAACATGTTATCTATCGTTCAGATAAGAAACTGGTGAAGAGAAAGGCTCTGGCAGTGATGCAGTCCTCTGGGTTTCTGACTTCAGCTGCATCCATGACTTTTGCATCTGCTGTAGCCATCTCGAGAGCACGAATGACAACATAAGGAAACCAATTGTCTCCAAACCTCTTTTTACATTATGGGAGAAAAATACTGCTATTCAGTTAAGATACTGTAAGTAGGAGGGCTTCCCTGGTGGCTCAGGTAAAGAATGTGCCTGCAATGTGGGAGACCTGGTTTCTATCCTTGAGTTGGGAAGATTCCCTGGAGAAGGCAATGGCAACCCACTCCATTATTTTTGCCTGGAGAATTCCATGGACAGAGAAGTCTGGCAGGCTACAGTCCATGGGGTCGCAAAGAGTAGGACATGACTGAGCAAAAGTAGGTATCCTGTTATCTGAAATGGAAAACATTTCTAGCTAAAACAACAGCAACAACAACAATAAACAGTTTTTTAAATGACAACGAGGCAGAGAGAGTTCCTATTTTCGTGGAGCTTAGAATAGTGGGAAATAATAAAATAGTGTCAAAAATCTATTCCAATCTTGTTACTGACCATTATATAGAGATGGTCTTTGACGATTGTTTAGACATCATTCTTATTCACTGATTTAACTTACATAACTTCTACAACTGAGTCTAAATTGTGGGCTTGTGTGTTTGTGTATGCACGCATATGCACTAGTGTCCTGGGGCACCAAATTCAAAGAATGGGCAAGGGGTTGAGTGGGTGTTTGTGCCAACTGGAAGCGGCGTGGATAAACCCACCTCTCTTAGGTTCTGAAGGATGAACTCCAAATTCAGGAGTTATACCACTGAGTTGGTGCGTAACTAGAGGGTCATCCCTGAATTCTCAAAATGAAAAGACACGGGCCACCTGGCTTTCACATTTCCTGCCCTTCATTGAGGAGGCATGAGCAAGCAGCTCCAGCTTTACGCTGGCTTCCCTTCACATGAGAACTGAGGCTCCAACCAAGAGGCTTCAGTTGTTATGATTCACACTGCACAAGAGAATTTGCCCCCAAGGGTACAAGGACAATCACTCACACATGTGGGCAAAACCAACATATTCTCCATGCAAAAGTCTCTTCACCGTCCTCTGTCATGCTTATTAATTATCCTTCCGTTGGCTGGAAGACAGAGGGCCCCCTCGAATGCCAAGCTGGATGAAGTAGGCACCACATTCATCACTAGACAATTGGCTGAGGCTGACATAATATATACAGATTCGATTCCAGACAGAGATAACCCTTCATGGCAAAGGCTCACAGCCGTGTGGTTTCCTAGACACCCAGTGCTTAAAAGACAGGTTGACCTTTTCAAGTTTAGCTTCTCAGGATTCATGTTCACTTCACCAAGGAAAAGAGAGGAAAAAAAAAAAAAGAACATTCTGCTTACGAGTTCAACACAAAGTCCCTGCCTCACCTATGTATACACAATCCATCTTCAGATTTCTGGTATGAAGGGGAGCAGAAAGACTCTGCCCTGTATATAATTCAAGATGTAATCCACTCACTTCCTGAAGCACATGTCAAATGAGATCATATATCTGAAGAAACCTGTGAAAACGCTAAAACAGTGTATCGATATATGGTCTGAGTGCTATGAATCCTAATGCAAAGTAATGAGGATGTTATACTTTTGTTCAAAAAATTTCAAAGGCTGCCATTTCCTACAGAATTAAGCCCTAACTCCTTATTGTTAAAAGGGACTATTTATTCCCCTTCCCATAAGTCTTTATAAACAATACGAAGATCCTGCAGGTCCACTTTCCAAAAGGCAGTAACACTGGAGGCATCTTCCTTGCCCTTCTCTGGTGAAATGATTAATATATAATCAGAGGTGAGGCCACCCCACTGCCCAAGAGAACATCTTCATCTTTCTGTTTCAACCTTATCCCCTGCAAACAGGTGGGGGAAATCTAGGTCATGTGGCCTCAAGATTAAAGCTTATTTCCTTTCAAACCTAATTATTTTCAAAAAGTTTTATCGAATGGTGGTTCCTTACCCCATGTGGCTCTTCAGCCAAAAACCTGGAAGTGAAAAAGGTAAGTTGCAGAACTCAAACGCAAACCTACGCTGAGGATCTAACACCACTGGGACCCATGATAGATAAGGGAGAGACATCCTAGGTTGAGGAAACAGCATTAACAAATGCAGTAGACAGGAAGAAGAGGCGCATTGTGGGAATGTTCACTAATCTCCTGCGAATACAGGGAGATGCAGCGAGAGATGAGACAGGAAATCCATGCATCTCCATGGCTTCTAGAATAAAACTTGGCATGAAGTGTTATGTCATAGTTTGTTGAAGAAAGAAATTATATCATTTAAAATTCACAGCAATCCCTTGATACTGGTGCTGTTATACCAATTTTAGAGCTGAGGAAACTGAGGCAGAATTTGTCCTCTTAACCATAATGAGACTAGCCTATGCATAATGACTGGGAGGTCCAAGCTGAGAACCAAAAGAAAAGATTACAGAAAAAAAAAAAAAAAAAAGGGAATAGAAGGTGGAAGGAAAAGTGGAAGAGAATAAACCAAAAGCCTAAGATAAAAATTAAAAGAGTACATGATCAGTTACCTAGTTAAGTTCTCTAGAAAGAAGAGAAACATGTGAGAATGGCTGGTTTTCTTCTGTAGACAATATAGTAGTTACAATACTACTACTGTGATGAAATGACTTAGATCTTTCCCTCCCTGAAGTTCTCCAACAGCGGGGACTATAATGGCTAGAGGACTCTGTTGAAAGCAAAATCACTACATTCTTCCAGTTCAGAATATGCTAGTTTTCCTGCCTCCTGTCTACCTGAGTGCAAAGAAGCTGAAACTTCTCTGACACTCTTTTCCAAAGAGATGGAAAATGAGACAGAAAGCCCCAAAGGCTGCCACCAGGAACTTTGAGATATTATCTCCTGTCCTTTGGATGGAGATGGGAGTGCATCACTGGCTCCCTCCCTGAAACCATCCTAGCAGAAGAGCCCTAAAAAAACCTGTCTCTAAAAAGCAAGAGTGTGGGTCAGAAGCAGAACCTGACACCTCATTCCTGGTTAGGGTGTCTAGTCAATGTCTGGTTTTGCTAACCTGTATCTGAGTTGTTGGGGTACAGCAAAGAGCAAGGAGAGATGGAGCTGTGATCCAACTGGCAGAGGGTCCCAAATACCCAAGGAGTGCACAAGCTGAATCTCACTTTGTCCTACAATCCCTCAAAGGTGCATATAAAGCAGGAGCTGCGAGCAGGAGAGAGCCCACTGCCTGTGTGCCTAAAGTGAAAGTAAAGTCGCTCAGTCGTGTCTGACTCTTTGCAACCCCTTGGACTGTGGCCTACCAGGCTCTTCCCTCCATGGGATTCTCCAGGCAAGAATACTGGGGTGGGTTGCCATTTCCTTCTCCAGGGGATCTTTCCAACTCAGGGATCGAACCTGGGTCTCCCACATTGCAGGCAGACGTTTTAACCTCTGAGCCACTAGGGATTCCCTGTGTGCCTAAGGAGAATATATATCAAAGGCTGTGTCCTGAGGTCACCAACTGGAGGTCATCAGGAAAACCAAGGGGAGTAAGAGTCCCTAAGAAAGGTGAACTCATAGCACACAAGAAGCAGAAATGACAAGGCCTATAAAGTAGACACTATTAGCATTCCCATCCTAGATATTTGATTGAACTGATTCTCAGGCACTCCAATGGCTCCAGCCAGGTCATGTGGCTGCCCAAAGTCAGTACTCATATCTTCTGTTGCTTGTCTAGCGGTCACCTCATTCCTACTCTTCAGGTCACCTTGTCAACAGGTCAGAGTCACAGGAAGACCTTAATATTTTGGGTTATTGCAACAAAGTCCTGAAGTGGATAGTTAGCCAAACCACAGTGGTGGTCACTACCTAGATATATTCTCCTCAAAGCTAATTCTTTCGGCCTGTGGAATATCCCATCAGAACTATACCTCCTGGTCATGCTGAATAACAAAATACAGCAAGATGACTTACTTTCCTCTCAGCACCAGCCACTGTGGGCTAAGTGACCATATCAACCAGACTCTTTTTGGCACCATCACTGTGGAAATGCCTGTAGCAGATGAAGCTGGGTGGAGCTTATCTAAAAGGTACAATGTAGCCAGAGGTTGAACTTCAGCTCCAGAGTGCTTTTGATAAATTAATTTCTATATTGAAACATCAGGGAAATTTTTACAATATGTGTTACACCTCAAATCATGATAGTCTTTTAAGCCAGAAAGCCAAGGTGAAAGGAGGAACTGGATTCCTTCAGGTACTAAAGTCCACCATCAGCTCCTCAGTCTTAAAACAGCTGCAGATCATCTTCCTATACTGCAAGGGTGTAGACAACAGGACCAAAGGTGAGGGTGCGAGCCATCTTAACATTCTCATTTCTCTCTCTTATAGTATCTTTCAGGTAATGCTGCCAAGGAAGATTTTGTATACAAAACATACATAGAAGGCTCAAGTGACATTTCACTTGACCCCTGTGTTAGTTCATTGCAGGTTTTCAGGTGGTATTAGATGTGAAAGAGAATTATTGGGGAAGAGAATGAAAGAAAGTGGAGAGAGCCCTCAGACTGGGGTGTAGGTCTGCCACCTGTAAAGTGAGAAAAGGAAGGAAAGAGGATTAAATAGAAACAGAATCTTAGACCACAGCATGTTCTGAGAATGTTTCAGCCAGGCCAGCAGGGATCGTCTAACCAAAACTGCTCACTGGAGGAGTCCCACATTTCTCTGGAGTATCCAGAAGCAGCCGACAGGAAGAGGGCCTGGGAGCCAATACAGAGGTGGATTCAGAGGGCAGTGTCTGCAGCCATTGGTCAACTGTGTTCCTTACAGTGGGAGTTATGAATGACACATTTTCATGGTCACCACATTCCTGACCATTGCAGTCAGGACCCAGAGCTCAAAAAGCCAGAAATCCACTCTGGCTAAAGTATGTTTAAAAAAAAAGAATTTATGGGAAGGTATTGGGTAGCTCACAGGATTTATGGAAGGCTAGAGGAAAAACTTAGGAAACAGTCAGGAATCAAGTTTACACTCAAGAAATAGTCTGATCAGGGTGCTCCGCTGCCGCCACTGCATGCTAGCCTCCAGAACTTCTGCTGCCTCACGGACACCACCACGGTGGTCCTCCCACCGTGACTAGACTTGGATATCACAGCCACCACTGCCACTGGCTAAATAAATTCTAAAGTGCTACTGCTTCTCTGTATCACTTGATCAACAGTCAAAGCATAAAGGCTCCTCTCGTTATCCAGTGGCTAAGACTTCGCTCTTCCAGATCAGGGGGCCTGGCTTTGATTCCTAGTTGGGGAGCTAGATGCCACATATGGTAACCAAGACCATGTGCAATCAAATTTAATAAATACAAGTAAATATTTTTTTTAAAAAAATACAAAGAGGGTTCCGTAAGACCAGAAACTATAAAACTCCTAGAGGAGAACATAGACAAAACACTCTCTAACATACATCACAGCAGGATCCTCTATGACCCACCTCCCAGAATATTGGAAATAAAAGCAAAAATAAACAAATGGGACCTAATTAACCTTAAAAGCTTCTGCACATCAAAGGAAACTATTAGCAAGGTGAAAAGACAGCCTTCAGAATGGGAGAAAATAATAGCAAATGAGGCAACCGACAAACAACTAATCTCAAAAATATACAAGCAACTCCTACACCTCAATTCCAGAAAAATAAACGACCCAATCAAAAAATGGGCCAAAGAACTAAATAGACATTTCTCCAAAGAAGACATACAGATGGCTAACAAACACATGAAAAGATGCTCAACATCACTCATTATCAGAGAAATGCAAATCAAAACCACTATGAGGTACCATTTCACACCAGTCAGAATGGCTGTGATCCAAAAGTCTACAAATAATAAATGCTGGAGAGGGTGTGGAGAAAAGGGAACCCTCTTACACTGTTGGTGGGAATGCAAACTAGTACAGCCACTATGGAGAACAGTGTGGAGATTCCTTAAAAAACTGGAAATAGAACTGCCTTATGATCCAGCAGTCCCACTGCTGGGCATACACACTGAGGAAACCAGAAGGGAAAGAGACACGTGTACCCCAATGTTCATCGCAGCACTGTTTATAATAGCCAGGACATGGAAGCAACCTAGATATCCATCAGCAGATGAATGGATAAGAAAGCGGTGGTACATATACACAATGGAGTATTACTCAGCCATTAAAAAGAATACATTTGAATCAGTTCTAATGAGGTGGATGAAACTGGAGCCTATTATACAGAGTGAAGTAAGCCAGAAGGAAAAACATAAATACAGTATACTAACGCATATATATGGAATTTAGAAAGATGGTAACAATAACCCAGTGTACAAGACAGCAAAAGAGACACTGATGTATAGAACAGTCTTATGGACTCTGTGGGAGAGGGAGAGGGTGGGAAGATTTGGGAGAATGGCATTGAAACATGTAAAATATCATGTAAGAAACGAGTTGCCAGTCCAGGTTCGATGCACGATACTGGATGCTTGGGGCTAGTGCACTGGGACGACCCAGAGGGATGGTATGGGGAGGGAGGAGGGAGGAGGGTTCAGGATGGGGAACACATGTATACCTGTAGCGGATTCATTTTGATATTTGGCAAAACTAATACAACTATGTAAAGTTTAAAAATAAAATAAAGTTAGAAAAAAAAAAAAATACAAAGAGGGAATGCCTAATTGGTTCAGCTTTAGTCACATATCCTGGCCCCCAGGTAGGGTTGCCAGATTTAGCAAATGAAAAACACAAGATGCATAGTTAAATAGAATGTTCAGATAAGCAATAAAATTCTTAGTATGAGTATATCCCATGCAATATTTAGTGTCTCCTTAACAGTGAAAATATTTGCTATTTATCTGAAATTCAAATTTAACTGGATGTTCTTTATCTCCCAACTCTACCCTTTAGGGGCCAGCAAGAGGGAAGTGTGTGTCTGTTTTTTTAATGTTTGGCATGTAAGGCAGTCAACTCTGCCTTCCATCAAGATTAACACAATGATGAACTCTCTAAATATGGGAAGGAGACACCTGTATTGTGCTGCTAAGGATGGGAATATCTGCTCTTCAGAGTCCAACTAATAGAATATCCCTTATCATAACCAATATAAAAGGAGACCTGGTTATACAGCTACTCAGAGACATGTTTTTAACCCACATTTCCTAAGAACAGGATGAAATGGGCAGAAAGCAACGTTTCTTCTTGCTTCTCATGGAAACTTGATTTTTACAGACTTATAAGTACAACACACTCGCTATTTGACACATCTTTTAATGTGCAAATCTGGGCTTCACCCAGAGACAATAACATGCAGGGCACAGGCATAACTGTTACAACTGCATCTCCCAACTCCACTGGGCTGGTAGGAGGTTTTCTCAGATATAGGCTCTTGGAAGAATTTTATAAATAGAGAGAGTATGTACTTTGGGCAAGGGCTGTTACCCCAGAGTTTCAAAGAGACAAGGTTTCAGTGAGCACCACGTGCCCCTGGTCCTAATAGAGAGGTCCTTCTGCTAGACCCTAGGACCAGTCTCCTCATGCCTGTGCTTCTCAGAGGGATGTACCGCCTGGACAAGAGTCATGCCTGGGAAGGGCCAGGAGCCTCTATGAAATAAGACACATACAAAGGGGAAATATTATAATCTTTGAAAAACACAATTCCCCAGATAACCAGAACCATGTGTCCCAAGCATGTGGGGCTTTGTTCTCATCAGGGTGTCAGATGGTGCCCAGTCTTGGAATGTGCTTTCTCCAGACAACCAGTACCAGGTTGGGGGAAACAATCCCCAGGAGCCCAGCCCCCAGGGCATCTCCAGCTGGGCTGCAAGGCTCCCCAGGGCAACCAAATCACTTCATCTCTGTCTTTTACACATTCTCCTATCAACCTTTTCTAAACAGAAAAGAGGAAATGATGTTTTCACAGTGGCCTCTTCCTAAATAACACACCTTGTCTAGACAGTTTCCAAAAGAGTCTCTTTTCAGAGCCCTCTTTTGTGTGCTGAGTGGAGAAAGGGAAAGCGTTTTTGAAAAATTTCACTGTGACTTTACAAATGTGTTTTGTAATCCCCCCCACCCCAACACACACACTCAGACACACATCAGATTTAAATCTTTTGTTAGCATATTCTACTCACAAATATTTAAGTATAGTTATCATGAAGCACTTGGCATTATGCTAAACACTAGCAATGTAAATCCAAACTGGGAAAGGAGTACATCAAGGCTGTATATTGTCACCTTGCTTATGTAACTTACATACCACGTACATCATGTGAAATTCCAGAATAGATGAAGCACAAACTGGAATCAAGATTGATGGGGGAAATATCCCATCATATAACCTCAGATATGCAGATGACACCACCCTTATGGCAGAAAGTGAAGAGGAAGTGAAGAGCCTCTTGATGAAACTGAAAGAGGAGAGTGATAAAGCTGGCTTAAAACTCAACATTCAAAAACTGAAGATCATGGCATCCGGTCCCATCACTTCATGTCAAATAGATGGAGAAACAATGGAAACAGTGACAGACTTTAATTTCTTGGGCTCCAAAATTACTGCAGATAGTGACGGCAGCCATGAAATTAAAAGATGCTTGCTCCTGGGAAGAAAACAACCTAGACAGCATATTAAAAAGCAGAGACATTACTTTGCTGGCAAAGGTCCATGTAGTCAAAGCTATAGTTTTTCCAGTAGTCATGTATGGATGTGAGAGTTGGACTATGAAGAAAGCTGAGCACTGGAGAATTGATGCTTTTGAACTGTGGTATCGGAGAAGACTCTTGAGAGTCCCTTGGGCTGCAAGGAGATTAAACCAGTCAGTTCTAAAGGAAATCAGTCTTGAATATTCATTGGAAGGACTGATGCTAAAGCTGAAGCTCCAATATTTGGCCACCTATGCAAAGAACTGCCTCATTAGAATAGACCTTGATGCCGGGAAAGATTGAAGGCAAGAGAAGGGGATGACAGAGGCTGAGATGGTTAGATGGCATCAGCAACTCAATGGACATGAGTTTGAGCAAGCTCCAAGAGATAGTGAAGGACAGGGAAGCCTGGTGTGCTGCAGTCCAGGGAGTTGCCAAGAGCTGGACATGACGGAGCGACTGAACTGAACTGAGCGATATAAAAAATGAATAAGATAACATGATCCCTGCCTTCACAGGGTTTTCTTCTTTGCTATATCCCACAGAAATAAATAGGATAAGTCTTTGCAGACAGTTCATTTCAATTAAATTAGTTTTTATTTAGGGGCTTCCCTGGTGGCTCAGAGGTTAAAGCATCTGCCTGCAATGCAGGAGACCCAGGTTCAATCCCTGGGTTGGGAAGCTCCCCTGGAGAAGGAAATGGCAACCCACTCCAGTATTCTTGCCTGGAGAATCTCATGGAGAGTTTACCCAAGAGAATGGAGTCTCTAGAAAAAGAAAACTTATTGAAAGGATAGTAATTGTTCTTCCTACTTTCCTTCCTTTCATCCAGCAAATATTAAATGTTCGCAATATTCCAGGCTCTCTGCTACTATCCGGGTATCCAAAAGTGACAAAGAATTGCTCTTGTAAATGAAGTCTAGTGGGAGCTGCTGCTGCTGCTAAGTCGCTTCAGTCATGTCCAACTCTGTGCGACCCCATAGACAGCAGCCTGCCACGCTCCCCCCTCCCTGGGATTCTCCAGGCAAGAACACTGGAGTGGGTTGCCATTTCCTTCTCCAAAGCATGGAAGTGAAAAATGAGAGTGAAGTCACTCAGTCGTGTCCAACCCTTAGCGACTCCATGGACTGTAGCCCACCAGGCTCCTCCATCCATGGGATTCTCCAGGCAAGAGTACTGGAGTGGGGCGCCATTGCCTTCTCCAGTCTAGTGGGAGAGAGACACCTTAAAAGTTCATTCTCAAAACAGAAACACAACTGCAAAGTTGTGACAGCGCATATTGGTGGAATGAATAAATGAATAAGGAGTACTATAAAACCATTCAACAAGGATGTCTGTTAAACCCCATGAAGCCACAGAGTTTAATTCAGCATTTAAGAGTGAGGCCAACTGCTGGAGGGGAGGAGGAGTGAGATAGAGTCAGGCTCTAGGTACGAATTCATAAATTTTATCTTAGTCTTTTGAGGTATATTTTATTGTGTGTGCGCTAAGTCACTTCAGTCATGTCCGACTCTTTGCAAGCCTATCCCGTAGCCCACCAGGCTGCTTAATACTGGAGTGGGTTGCCGTGCCCTTCTCCAGAGGATCTTGTGGACCCAGGGATTGAGCCATGTCTCTCGTGTCTCCTGCATTGGCAGGCATTTATTATTGGGCTGGTCAAAATTTTCATTTTTTCCACATTACAGAAAAACTCAAATGAACTTTCTGGCCAATCCAATATTTACTTGGATTGTTCAAGTAAACAATATTTACTTGTTCATTTACTGAACAAGGAAACTGAGGCTCAGATTTGAAGTCTTTTGTCTGCTGTTACAGGGCTACCCAGTGATGGTAGACCTTGACTCACTGTGTGACTCCAGAGTCCATGTTCTTTTCATCACATGCATTCCTTTTCCCTACATCAAGCAATATCATAAACATTAAGACCTCATTTCCTACCAGTGCGTGAGTCTGTGTGTGTCTCCAAGACTGCAAACACATTCCCAACTCAGGCCTTGACCTTGCTCATCGGGCTATGCAGTTCTCTCCCCCCTTCCCTCGGAGGTTTGCTTAGAGAGGCCTCCTCTGACCACATGCACCATATTCATGTCTGCCACTCTCCGTTTACCTGCTTTATTTCTCTCTGTACCGCCTATCACTGCATGACAACCAGTCTGCTGTTCATTCGTTAGTTGTCTCTCCCCCACTAGAATGTAAGCTCCATGTGAGCTGGGGATTGTACCAGGCAGGGACTCAACAGGACACAGAATTCCACTCTGATGCTTTTTTCCAAAGAATTTAAAAAGGGAAGTGGGCATTTTCCAAGAGGTTAAGGAAGTGTTGAGGAAAATAGTGAGGAAGGTTGAGACATTTAGAACTGAACAAAAGCCACAAGGCTGATTACCACCTCTTAGCTTACAGGGAGGCACAAAGGGAGAAACTGTTGTTCCTGGAATCAGTGATTGCTGGATCTTGGAGGAGGAGCTGGCAGGCAGCAGCTGTAGCCATGGAAGAGATGGCCAATGCTAGAGTTGAGACCTTGGGGCAGGGAGAAAGCCTAGCCTCTCATCACTCCACACCCTCCCTGCCCCCATCATCTGCGTTGACTCTCACTAGCCAAACCCAACTGAAATCCAGCTAGCAAGGTTGCAAAGGTGGTCATGGTGCTGTGTGTAGCAATCAGCATCTCAGGCACAGGACAGGGCAGAGGAGCGGAGGATGGATCTGGGAGTGGGGAGGAACAAACAGAGAATAACCAGGTAAAAGGATTTCATTTGTTTCGTTTACCTCATTTTCCCACCACCCAGTACACTGCCTCTCACACCTTGAGTGCTCAACATGTATGAATAAATGAAATATGCCCCATGAAAGAGAAAGACGAGAGACTGACATGGAGCAAGCAGGAGTCACCCAGGAGTGGTTTGATGGGGACTTCTTACCAGGTGGCAGCCCTGAGCCTGGAACAGAAAACCCAGGAGCAACAAGATTTGTTTGTTCAGTATCACACACTTCTGAGGAGTGAAAGCTTGTATAAATTGGGAGACACATGTCACATCCACAAATGTTAAGGAATGTCTTCTGTGTGCAGTATAAACCGATATCCAGCCACTCAGAGGGTCTGAGCTGGTGCCCAGGGAGGAGCTGGAGGTCAGGCATTCACGTTGGCTGGGATCTTAGTGGTGTATCATCAAGATGCAGACAATGGAAACCCACTTACAGAAATTAAATGACAAAAGAGGGGATATATTCAATACTATGAGAACACAGGGCTATGTCAAGGGATAAAAGAGGGAGATGTAGAGGAGGGACCACTGCAATTACTCCATCTCTCTGCGGATGTATGGGTCAGTCAGTCATTCAGCAAACATTTATTGAACTCTTATGGGAGCCAGGCACTGTGCTGGATTCTTATTGTTCTGCTTCTCTGGTTACATTTGAATTCTCTCTTGCTCGTTCTCACTGTCTCTCTTATTGGTTTTATCTGATTTTTTTGTGGAAACAGCCCAAACAGTCCCTATCCACAATGTGCCCTTATGCCTCTTGAAGTCTAGTGCCTACAGAAGCATCAAGTTTCTGAGTTTGAATTCTAAGCTCCAAGAGAAGAGAATCCAGGGACCTGACTGGGTGATTCTATTACAATCAAGTAGTTGAGGAGGCCTGGGGACCGAGTCACCTGTTTCTCTGCCCTCTCAGCAGGGATAAGAGAAGCCTACTTTGTGAAGGCAACACAGCCAGTTTCTCCAAGTAGAGACTAGATGGAGGAGACATCGTTAGTGCAATGGAGCATCTTCACCCATTCAGCCTTTACAACCATCTCTACCTCTGTGTACACTCTGTAAAAAAATTGAAGGACAGGGAGTGAGACAGGAAACAAGAGGGAGCACCGATGAGTATAACACCCTGGCTCTGTTTACAAATACTCCGTAATAGGAATGCACACCCTCTGAGGACTTATTCTTCGAGCTTGTCTACAGTACGTTCAGCGTAACTCATCAGATAACCCATCAACCTGCAGACCCTGCCTTTAGGGGCTGCCACAGACAATAATCAGTATGAAATCAGTATGGCAAAGGAAAAGGGTGGGCATTTGTCCCTTTCATTTAGTTCTGACTAAATGAGCAACTACAGTGAAGACAGGCAGATCAAATAGAAATTCCTGGCATTTGTCCCTGTTAATAAATACATCTATATTATGACTGCTGCTGCTGCTAAGTCGCTTCAGTCGTGTCCAACTCTGTGCGACCCCATAGACTGCAGCCCACCAGGCTCCCCTGTCCCTGGGATTCTCCAGGCAAGAACACTGGAGTGGGTTGCCATTTCCTTCTCCAATGCATGAAAAAGAAAAGTGAAAGCGAAGTCACTCAGTAGTGTCCGACTCTTTGAGACCCCATGGACTGCATCCCACCAGGCTCCTCCATCCATGGGATTTTCCAGGCAAGAGTACTGGACTACAGACACACAAAATAATCTCCTCTAACATATACAGCTTGTAGAAGATGGGGTGGTTCACATTGAAACAAATATAAAGCTACCTGGAATCTGCTTCCTGTAGCATTTGATGGGTTATTGATTCTTGCCAGTAGCAATAGTAGTAATATTCAGAATTTAAAAATATATATATTAACTATGATTTAATTCACTTAAGCCTTGCCTGGGAAGAGGTAGAAAGAGGCAGAAAGAAATCTGAGCGAAAGAGTCATATGTGATTGTGCCAATTTCATTAAAAAAAAAAAAAAGGTTCCCAAGAGGCTCCTAACTACGTTAGGTATTGTCAAGATTAGAGGAATTAGAACCATAGGTGGACATAATGATTTTTATCTGTATCTCAGTTGTCAGAGGAATCTTATGAACAAACAGGAAGTAGACACTGGAGCTGGAATCAAAAGGCTTGGTGAGCCTGATGTGGTTCAGAAAAGGCAAGGGTGACCCACCTTTCTGCCCCTAATCAATTTGACCCATAAGACCTTAAGACTTTCCAGGAGGCACTGGACAAATACCTGTTCCATAAGGGTTCATAGAACCAGCAGCAACTTTGGCCTTATCAACAACAGTTCCTTCATTGTACAGGTGAGAAATTGGGACCTAGAGAGATGAAAGCACATCATCCAACATTACAAGTAGTCCACAGGTCTGCCATGAGATTGGAATACCCCCACCTGAATATGCCTTGTGGTGGGCAGAATTCTGAGATGACCTCCAATAACCCTCATCCTTGTATCTTCTCTTTCTTTTGAGTGTGGGTAAAACCTGTGAATACGATAGTACTCCTGTGATTATGTTACATTTTAATGCTAAAGGATGATTATCCTGGGTGGGCCTGACCTAATTAGATGAGTCCTTTGAAAAGTTGGTCTCTGGCTGGTTGCAGAACAAGAAGTCTAAGAGATACGTGTTGACTTACCTAGAAGAAAGCAAACATCTACTTTGAGGACTGTCTGAGGGTCACCATAAACAAGAAACTCAGGAGTCCAGGAGCCCAGAGAGCTGGCTCTGGCCAATGATTAACAGAAATATGGGAACCTCAGTCCTATATCTGTCAGGAAATAAATCCTGCTAGCAACAAGTAAGCTTAATAGAGGACTCCAAGCCCCAAATGACAACTGAAGTCCCAGCTAATATCTTGATATCTGATTGGTAAGATATTGAAAAGAAAATCCAGACATGTCATGCTCAGGACTTCTGACTTACAGAAATTCTAAGATGCTAAATGAATAATGCTTTCAGCTTCTAAGGTTGTAGTAATTTGCTATGCAGACAAAAAAAAAAAAAAAAAAAACTACTCTAGTCCTCAAGATCTTATCTGTGTGGGTATGTTTTGATCAAGGAGCTAAAACTTTATCAAATCAGCTTGAGTAGAACAGAAAATGGTTTCAGGTGAGGGGTAGTTATAGTAAAGACATAAAAATTTCATAGACTCTGAGAACAACAACAATAACAAAAACTAAGCTTTGGTTCTTACAAAAGCTTTGTCAATGGAACCAGCCACGTCACCCACCCATCCTACTGAGGACGGCATGTTCCAGCCATAGGAAATAGTCACAGTAGGAGTTCCCAGGTGGTTGAGTGGTAACGAATCCACCTGCCAAGCAGGAGACATGGATTCAGTCCCTGGGTTTGGGAATATTCCCCCGGAAAAGGAAATGGCAATCCACTCTAGTATTCTTGCCTGGGAAATCCCCTGGACTGAGGAGTCTGGCTGGCTACAGTCCTTCGGGTCACAAAGAGTCGGACATGAATGAGCGACTAGACAACAGCAGAAGCTTCTGTGCCACAGTTCATAATTAAGAACTAGCCTCTCCCTCCCTTGGTCCTAGAGTACTTTCTCCCTACCTCTATTTTAAGATTTAATCATTACAGGTTGAGGTGGGTGTGCTACAAAGATATCTGAAGTCCCAACCCCTACGACCTCATAACGTGGCCTTTTCTGAAAATAAAGTCTTTGCTGATGTAATTAGTTAAAATGGGGTCATACTGAAGTAGGTCTTAGAAGGACACCAATATGACTAGTGTCATATTGATGTCCTTATATGAAGAGAAGAGATACAGAGACACAGATATTCATACGGAAAGATGACCACATGAAGATAGGAGCAAAGATTGCAATTACGCTGCTATAAGCCAAAGAATGCCTGGGGTTATGGGAAGCTGAAAGAGGCAAGGGAAGATCTTCCCCCAGAGGCTTCCAAGGAAGAGTGAACCTGCTCACACCTTAATTTTGGATGTCCAGAAATGGCAACCCACTCCAGTATTCTTGCCTGGAGAATCCCAGGGACAGAGGAGCCTGGTGGGCTGCCTTCTGTGGGGTCGCACAGAGTCGGACACGACTGACGCGACTTAGCAGCAGCAGCAGCAGCCTCCAGAACATGAGAGAATAAATTTGTTTCTGCTACTTTGTTACAGTAGCCCTGGAAAACTAATGCAGATCCTGTATGGGTTTGGTCTTCCTCATTAAATTCTAAGCTCCCTGAGTACTGTGTCCACGTTCTATTCATCTTTTTCTCTTTCATGACAAGTGTGCTCAGTAAGTTTTGAATAGATGGGTAGATAAATAAGTGGATGGATGTATTTATTAACTCATTCATTCATTTGGCAAATACATTATGACTACCTACTATGGGTCGAACACAATTCCAGGCCCATGGGTATGTAGCAGAAAACAAAATGAAGTTTTTAAAACCTGACCTCAGTAACTTATAAATGAATGAATTAAATATGGATATATGGATGGATGGATGGACTGATGGATAGATAGATGGATAATGAACAATTACCAAACAGAATTTTAGATCCTCTAATGTGGGCAGGATTGATTCAGGCATAGAAATAACTAAAGTTGCAGAATGAGTTTAATAAATTGTTTCTAAAGTTAAAGTCACATGTATGCCTGTGGCGGATTCATTTTGATATTTGGCAAAACTAATACAATTATGTAAAGTTTAAAAATAAAATAAAATTAAAAAAAAAAAAATAAAGTTAAAGTCATTGTTCTCAACTGGGGTAATTTTGCTACCCACCTCCACCTTAGGAATGTTTGGCAGTGTCTAAAAACACTGTGGTTGTCATATCTAGGAGGAAGGATTACTAGCATCTAGGGAGTAGAGGCCAGGACTGCTGCTAAGTATCCTTCCATGCACAGTACAGACGCCACAGCCAAGAATTACTGCCCCCAAATGTAGCCTTGATGAAGCCTAGAAACCTTGAGTTAGAAGTGTCCATGGGATCCAGGGAAGATATAGGAAAGCTGGTGAATCTGTAGCATCTCCTGTCAGCTAAGCACTGTGCTGAGATATTTACTTATGGTGAAAAGTGAAAGTGAAGTCGCTCAGTCGTGTCCAACTCTTTGTGACCCCATGGACTGTAGCCTACCAGGCTCCTCAGTCCCTGGAATTTTCCAGGCAAGAGTGCTGGAGTGGGTTGCCATTTCCTTCTCCAGGGGATCTTCCCTATCTAAGGATTGAACTTGGGTCTCCCGCATTGCAGGCAGACACTTTACCATCTAAGCCAACAGCTGCTGTTGCTGCTGTTTCATCTTTAAGTTGTGTCCAACTCTTCTGCAATCCTATGGACTATAGCCCGCCAGGCTTCTTTGTCCATGGGATTCTCCAGGCAAGAATACTGGAGTGGGTTGACATTTCCTTCTCCAGGGGATCTTCCTGATCCAGGGACTGAACCTGAATCCCCTGTTTAGCAGGTGGATTCTTTGCCAGTGAGTCACCTGGGAAGCCCAACCCCATTTTACAGACGGTGAAATCAAGGCTTGGAATTTAAATAACTTTCCCAAGACTGAACATTTAGTAAGTTGTAATACAACCATTAACCCCAGTCTCCTTCCCTCACATCACAGCTGCCTTATTCAGTGGAACTTCCTTGACTTGAAATTGTAACTAAAATTGAACCCTAGGGGTGAGATTATTTAATCTCAATCAGCAGATAAAACTGAGGCTCCTGGGAACACTGGAGAGGAAAGAAAATTCTGGGGAACTATTAAAAGGAGGAGTGGGAAGTCTGAAAAACTGGCCTTACCCTAAAGCCATGATCCGGGATATCAGTACAAGTAATGAAAGGCAATTCTCTAATAATACAGGAGTTCATAAACTAATGAGAATGACTGTGGAAGAGGAAAGATACTTGAAAGGGAGTCATGAGACTATAAAAGCTACAGCAAATAGAAAAAGATAAACATAAGAATTAGCTGAGATGAGTGGCTATAAATGCAATTTATGTATTTGTCCATTCACCTGGTAGCTAGCAAGTGCCTACTTTGTGCCAGGCACTGTGAAAACACTGGATTATATATTGATGAACACATAAATGTGGTCCTTATTATCATGAAGCTCACAGTCTGGTGAAACATATCAAAACACTGTCCCATAATAGGGGTATGTGTGTGTAAATATACACATATTTCATCTCAATTAGATTTAGTGGCAGTCGGGAAAGCAAGAGGCTATTACACAACCTCAAGTTTCCATGTTTTCTTCAATTATGCATCCTCTGTCAGTCTTTTTACATGCTTTCTTCAAGGATAACAGCAAAATGATGGTAATAATCATCTTTCTTGTGTTCAAAAAGACTGCTCAGCAGCCTCTCATGAGGCTTAAGGAGTTAGGGGGAAAAAAAAGAGAACAGAGGACGGGGTTTGAAGTGGCACATTAGAGGAAATTATCTGGGCGGATTAAGCTCTTCAGAAACAGAAAGGCTCTTTCTAGAGTGACCTAGTTGAAATGATTTAAAATGTAACATAGTTGGCACTCTGACAATGTTATAATCCTAATTTTCTTGTTGTTGTTCCCATCCTCAAATTCTGCTCCCCTAGAGAGCTTCATAACATTCAGTTTTAAAACAAACGATTAAGGAAAATAATGGATTGTTTTGGGGAGAGCTCTGATATATCTATGACACTGGTAAATTCTGATTTCAGAGTTCATTCATGCCCAACAACTAGAAAGGTACCAACTCCCTTCTAGGGGCTGTGTTCACTGAATATTTGCTGAAAAACAAGTGTACTGAATATTTGCTGAATGAATGAATATTCTTTCTCTTCAGGAGCTTCTCCCATCCTTGCAATATACTCATTATCCTCCCACTCTGATAACTGCAGGGTCCTCTTGAGTTCCTGATACCAATCATTCATTCACATATTAATGAACACTTACAGTGTGTGAGATATTACATTACCAAAAACCTCACGATAGAGGCATCATTATAGCCACTGCTGCTGTGGGCTTATTTAGCTGTGTCACCTAAGAAAACATTCTAGATGTGTAGATGTTCACTCAACACTGGAAAACATCCATTTTTTACAATGTAATGTATTTCAGCAAGAGATTCTTCTTACTAAAAGGAACAGATCTCTCCAACAAAAGAAATACAGCAGAGAATGCTTTTGGTCAGAAGAACACAGCCCATCGTTTTATCCCCACAGCCGCTACCCCATCCATAGATGGTTGCAGGAGAGAATAGAGACTGATGCAACCCAGAAATCTTGGGTTAGAGAAAGAGAACATCTGAGCCATCCAACCAAGCTAATAAGGAAAGCAGGCACTTGAGCATTTTTCTCCATATAAAGGATAACACCAAAGTTGATGATGCAGTACAATGATGCCTGTATTCAAGGTGAATTTCTATACAAGGCTAACACATTGCCAACTCAAGGAGCACCATTCCCTCATGTGCAACATTAATACCATGGACTCTTATGCAACAGCTTAGCATAGATCCATATGTAATGATAGCAGAAGAGGTCTACGATGTTCTAGTGAGGATAGAGAGCAATCTGAAAAAGAACATATTCAATAATTGATATTCAATAACTTTGAACATATTCAATAAAAGAACATGTATGTATTTCATATACATTTATGGGCTTCCCTGGTGGCTCAGCTGGTAAAGAATCCACCTGCAGTGTGGGAGATCTGGGTTCAATCTCTGGGTTGGGAAGATCCCCTAGAGAAGGGAATGGCTACCCACTCCAATATTCTGGCCTGGAGAATTCCATGGACTGTATTGCAGAGTCGGACGCGACTGAGAAATTTTCACTTTCACTTTCTTTCATATACATTTATATATAGTTAAAAGATAAAGTGAGTTGTAGTAAACATTTTAAGAGCTTACTTGAGCAAATATCAGTTTGAATCAGGCAACATCCAATCTAGCAGATGAAAGGGAGCTCATAGGAGCTGTACAAAATGAAAGACTTTGATACACAGAAGAGAGCAAGAACAAGGATTATACTAAAAATGTGGAAAAACGTGAGTTTGTTGTTACAAGGTTACTTTCTTTATTTGGTGGGCAGAGGTCTAGCAGGCATATTACTTAACTAGTGCTGATCAGGTGATTCCTGGTTGACTGGTTTAAGATTCTATTTCTTAATCTATTCTATTAAGATTCTAGTCTATTTTCTATTTCTGGAAAAGCCAAGACTAATTAAATCTTGGGGGACATGGAGATTAGCATAAGTGATTTCATTTGGGGCCTGTTGTTTTTAACAAGATGTACATATACAGACAGGCTTCCCTGGTGGCTCAGCTTGTAAAGAATCCACCTGCAATGCGGGAGACCTGGGTTCGATCCCTGGGTTGGGAAGATCCTCTGGAGAAGGGAAAGTCTACCCACTCCAGTGGCCTGGAAAATTCTATGGGCTGTATAGTCCTTGGGGTTGCAAAACATATATAGATAGAGATATAATTATTCAATCTCAGTTTTAAATCTTTTTGTGTACTTAATCACTCATTTTCTGTATTTTTAAAATTATTTCTAAAAATATATATCTATTTCTTAGCTTTATCTCCTATCTACCTCTACCTGTTATTAGAATGTCAGGTCCAAGAAAGCAAGAACCTTGCCTCTTTCATTTACAGCAGTATCACCTGTGTCTGAACACAGTGGTTTTGGTTTTTGTTTGTTATTGCTCAGTTGCTGAATCGTGTCCGACTCTTGTGAGTCTGTGAACTACCATAGCCCACCAGGCTCCTCTGTCCATGGGATTTTCCAGGCAAGAATACTGGAGTGGGTTGTCATTTCCTTCTCCAGTGGACCAGTATATAGTAAATATATAATTTCAATAATGATGTATTGAAGGAAAAAAATGAGTAGATTTGTAAATGCAAAGAAGGAATTTTAGAAGAAAACTGTAGACACCTTGGGGCCAGCAAGTTTGGTAGATGAAAAGGAGGTATGAGGGAATTTATTTGCTTAATATTCTTTTATATTCTATGAATGTTCTACAATAAGCTTGTATTTATAAAACTAAAAAATAGACAATGGGGGATTACAAAGATTTATATCATGAAATTTGATCAGTTTATACAAAGATTACAATTCAACTTTTTACAGTTGAATTAAAAGTCCTACAATATGAAAATATCACCCCTAACAAAACATTACATGAAGAAGAGGATTGGGTACACAAAAACTCTCAGAAAATTGGAAGGGAAGAACACAGACTATATTCAATCATCATCAATTAATAATTTTGTCATCTTTAAAAATTCCTATGTTACACCTTCTAGTTAGGTGGCCCCGTCTGTATTACTATAGGGAAGCTTCTAGAAATGAAAGATGGTTAAACCATATGGAACTCTGTCTTTTAAAAGATTTCTGAGTATGCCACACATTGCATTAGACCCATGAGTTACAAAGATACCTAAGGTTCCTTTCCTGCCTCCAAAAAAAGCTTAAGTTCTGACAGGTAAGATAGGTAAGTGAATAGACATTTTGCAATACAATGCACCAAAATCTGACCAAATTGTTCTTGGGGCAGAGGCTATATTGGTTTAAATCATGATTTGTTATATTGTAATTTAGCATTTTGAAGAATGGATAGGAATTTGCTTGTTAAAGAGACTGGGATAGTTCTTGGTGAATAATCACAGTCCTTCAGGCAGCAGCAACTAATGCTCTTGAACTTTTGATATACAGACATGGGCTGGGATTCTAATGTGTATCTAGCAAGAAAGGGGAGTATTAAGAACTTTTCTGACTTCCAGAAGCCCTTCTTGTCTAGCTCCTATTAGTTAACATGAAAAAATACATAGTAAAGGATAATGATTACCTTGCTGTTTACTTGCCTCAAGTTTAATACTTTAATTTTTGCTCAAAACTTTAGTCCTTAATTGTAAAATGATGGATAGGTCATAACTGAGACAGACAGGTAAAATGATGGAAGAATAGAGTATGCTCTTTCTCAAATTGTACCACATGCAGAGGTGGACGTGCTGTTATTTAGAATAAGAATTATCAATGGGCGGAGAATCTTACCAACACCCCCACCGTTTCATGTTCTTACTATACAGACCTGCTTGCAATTCTGCCAATGCTGAACATATTGGTTAGGGTTTTCACTCCCTTTCCCCCTTAAAGCAAAACTCTGTTCAGAAATTATCTTCTCTCTGAAGACTTCCCCAACTCTCCAATAGAGTCTCTCACTAATCTCTTCATATACATTCTGTCCATTTTTTGTCTTCTCTAATAATCCCTAATTCACCATAATGCAGTTTCTTAGTTATATGACCCTTCTTTCCTACCACACAATCAGTTCCTGGAAGACAGAGATCACTGTGGATCTCTCAGCTTTATATTTTCAGTACCTAGACACTTTGGGAAAATGGAGGTACCTAGAACAACATAGAGGAATTGGACAACAAGGAGGAATTCTTGAGCCAGCATTATAAGTTTAGAGATAATGTTTGTGTAAATAGCAAACCCCAGGAAATCTTTTCTCCACCTGTACTGAATATTTCATTCTAGTACTCAGAGTTCCAATGTACTAAGGCATTGTGTTTCAAACCTAATTACCAACCTCCCTCCTTCCAAAACTAAAAATTCACACCTGTTTCAATGGTTCCAGTTTCAGTGAATGGTTCCATGACCCAGAGTGTTACCTGAACGAGAATATCATGAATTGAAGGGGGTAGATATTGAATCTTTATTTACCCAGCTGCTTTTCACTCTCATTCCGATAATCCTGTCATGAGTTCATTTTAGAACCATCCCTAGCCAACACTTCGCCCAAGTACTTTGGGCGAGCGGTCTCTAGAGCGGGTGCACATACCCTGGTCTAGGCAGAATCGGGCTTGTTATTCCATTGGACTTGGTGATTGATTCCAGGAAGACGAGCATGACCTAAGTTGGAAGAGCAGTGTGGGAGTCTGTGTTTTATGACTATTATTTGGCCTTCTGGAGAAGTGGAACTCTCCTAAATAGGACTTAATGCTGGGACAACATTTAGCCTATCAACTACTGTTCATTGGTATTGAGTGTAGACCATCTTTCCACAAACAGCTTGAGTGGTTGCATGACTTTTGCCTCTGCCTTCTACACTGCCTCTCTCACTGCCTCTCTCCAACCCAGTCTCTCCCCAAAGAGACTTTTCTAAACTAACTGCCTTCCTTAAAATTGTTCAGAATCTCCCCCTTATTACCTGAAGTATAACTTCTAAAACTAACACCCCATACAAGGTATACTGTGTATATACTTTTCAATTTTCTGTACATTCAGATATTTTGACTTCCTAAAAAAAAAAAAAAAACACCTGCTTCTGGGTGAGAGACTGCCCTCCAGGGCTGGCCAATTCTTAGAGAGCAAGGATTCAGCCTGGGGCAGGCCTTCAGGATAAAACCACCCAATCCAGAACCTTACCTCTTCTGTCTGACCTATATACCTCAGGAGACAATATTCCTTTGCCTTCATCATCCCAGGGTCAGGTTCCAGGCAACTAGATACCCCTCCTCTCGCCTAGAGCCCTGTGTAATTTTCCAAACTAGCCAGTCCTGTGCTGTTCACGCTCAGTTGTGTCTGATTCTCTGTGACTCCATGGATTGTAGCCTGCCAGGGTCCCCTGTCTATTGGATTTCCCAGGCAGGAATCCTGGGTTGCCATTTGCTCCTCCAAGGAATCTTCTCAACCCAGGGATTGAATCTGTGTCTCCTGCATTGGAGGTGGATTCCTTACCACTGCGCCACCTGGGAAGCTCCTGATGCTGCTTACCATGCTTTATCTTGCCTTTCTGTGGAAACCCAACAAAGACTCTGGCCTCAGCTTTTGCCTGTCCCTGTCTTCTGCCTCCTGACCACCCTGGTGTTTAACCATGTGGCCCTGCGTGGCAGGCCATGTCTCCTGTCTCTAGGACTTATGAGTATAATAAATTTGATTTTCCTGATTCTCTCATCTATTTCCTATTTTGACAGCCCTTGACTGACCATTTCATTAAAAAAAAAAAGGAAAATCAAACACAAGTTCCCTACTTATGTCTGTAACTTTAATGCTGCTCTCCTCACTCATACTCTTCTCTCTAGCTACACTGAACCACTAGCAATCCCCTAAAAGAACAATGATCCCTCTCTTCCCCTGATTTTTGTCCAGACATTTCCCCAATTTTAGAATTATTTCCCTAGTGCTTTTCCCTTTCCTATCCAATTCCACCTAGCCTCTCCTACTTGTTCTTGAAAAGAGTTTCAAGAAGACATGAGTGCATCTGGAAGTCTTTGCTACTGTACTACCCCCAAATCGGAGTGAGGCGCTCTTCTTGGGCGGTACCTAATAACCTTGTGTGTACATCTCTCCCAGCACTTGTCACTGAATTATAACTGCCTGACTTAATTTTTCTGTTTTCTCCGTAGACAGCAAATACCAAGAAGGAACAGTTCCTTATTCAGTGTCACAGCCCCAGTATCTGATCCAGGGCTTGGCAGTACCGAATAAGCATCTGTTGACTGCATGATAAGTGGCATAGTAACTTGAAAAAATATTCCATATAAAAGTTGATAAATATTTCCTCCTAAAGATGGGACTTAACCTTAGCTGCTGCCTCCCCCAGAGCTCAGAGCAGGTCTCGTTGCAGCTAAGGGAAAAAATAAGCAGGAACAGATGACGAGGCATATGGAGCTCCTTGCTCTTTTCCTGCGGCAAGAATTCACTTTCGCATTCAGGTAGGCCCAGGCTGCCATGCAGGCTCTTCTGTGGCCTCTTCAGGGAGCTCAGGGGGAGGACAACTTGGCACTGAGTGAATGAACCGAGTTCTGATGAAGAAGTTTGGCCACACTGCCAAAATGCCCGAACTTGTTGGGTGATGGGGAGGAGTAAGGGAGACTGACAGACAAGCTCAAGTCAGTGGTACAGCTTCCAGGAAAGAAAGAGTTGCAGCTTTTCCCTGGCTACACACTATAAGGAGGAGAGTGGGGGTGAGAAGGATGGGTCTTCTAGGAAGCTCATCTTATCCCTGATCTGGGCCACGCAAGCCTTTCCATGCAAGTCTCTTCAAAGAGTGTGCCCTTCAATGAGAGCCCACTCTATGCCTGCTGCCTCCAGTAAGCTTTCTCTAATTCTCCAGCCTAGGGTACTCTCTCTGGCTCTGCTACCAACTACCACAACACCCACTGACCACACATCCATTGCACTGGTTCTAAGTACTGGCCACTTTGCCAAAGTAGCTCTGGTTAAGTGGCTACATGATTTATTTAAGGAAGCAGGTCCTGACTTACCTCCCCAACTGAATTAAAAGTTCAGTGGCCACACTGTGTACTTCTTTATATGTCTTTTACATGTTCATGGCATTAAGCACAGTGCTGAGTTTGAGATATTAGGAATCACTCAACAGATAAATGAATAATTCAGACTTGAGTCTGATTTATTCACTCATCAAAAGGCTCACTACAGAATCTATTAAATGGACACAGTCAAGGCTTCCTCTAGGAATCAGCCTCTGGTGACCCAAAAACATCAGCGTATCAGTGGCAGATCTTCACTTTACCTTCAACCAAATGACATCTGATAGACTGGATCAGGTGCTGGAAAATATGAGCATCTCCCTGGATTCTGTGTCATATGCCACCCACCTATGACCTCTTATGTCAACAGTTCATCATCAGCAGGGCTATCCCCAGAATGCCTGGGGTTAAGTACTATTACTGCTAGTTCCTGCCTAGTTTGAATGAGATCAAGATGTGGGTTATTTATGTCATAGTGAGATTTCTGTTTTTTCCAGAGAAAGAATATGATCTCAGTTCTTTGAGTGGGCCCTACTGTCCCATGATATGGGACTTGATATATAATATTTAAAGTTCCTACCTTGATATATGATATTTAAAGTTCAAAGGAAGATGCTCTAAACCCTGAGGGCTTCAAGGATGATCAAGATATTGGTCTCCACTCTCAGAGAGATTGCAGTCTAGAACCTGTGCTTAGGAAAAGGGTAAGTTGACCAGATAACGGAAGTTCAGAAAAGGAAGCAATTAAAGGGAAAGGGGCTTGAGTTACACCCCCAGGGGATCCTTGGGATTCAGCAGTGAGAGAGGTCAGCTAGTGAGAGGTCATTCTAGGCCAAGGAAACTGAGAAAGCCGAGGGTGTAAAAGCAGAAATGTATCTGACTTTTCAAGGAATAATGTGAGAGCCAATCATTGGCAAAATAGCTAAGTAAATGGGTGGTTATTCCTGTAACAAAAATTTACTATAGGACTCTCTGACAAAACATGCACCTATTTACTACAGTTGTTTTAGAGAGTTGTTGAAAATCTGCACTCCATCTTTTAGGTTTCTGCAGCATGAAACACATGTTAAGACACTACATTCAGTGCTGAGTGCTGGAACAGTGCTTCTTGATCTTTAATACAGACATGAGTCATCTGGGGATCACAGCAACATGCAATTTCTGCCACATGGTATCTGGAGATGATCCTGAAATCCTACATCTCTAACTAGCCTCTAGATGACATGATGCTCCTGGTTCATGGGCCACACTTTGAACAGCAAAGTACCAGAGAATCTTCCACTTGGTTGATGCAACTCCTATTTATCATCACAGATTTCTTACTAAGCATATTAGATGATATAATCTTTGGAGGAAAAGATGACATCTTGTAAAATGTGTACAATGATAACTACAAAATCAACTCTTTAAACAGGTGTCCAATAATAAACTATATTTTCAACATGTTGGATGGTTGCTCATCATCAAATGTAGAGTTCAATTTAGGAATGCAGGATTTTTATGACCGGGGTCAGCAAACTTCCATCATGGACCAAATCCAGGCCTTCATCTGTCTTATTTATAAATAAAGTTTTGTTGGAATACATGGCTGCTTTTATGTTATAATAGTGGGGTTAATTGGTCGTTACAGAGACCATATGTAACGACCAATTTTAGACCCTCAAAGCCTAAAATATTTACTATCTGGCCCTTTATAGGTAGTTTGCTGACCTCTCTCCTTTAAGATGGAGGCCATGATTTCTGAGCATCTCACTGGCTGTAAACTTAAACACCTAAGCTGTCCTTTAACCTTACTCCTCTGAAATCCAAACGTCTTTCTCAGACAATGCTTTGAATGGGCACTAAGGTCTCCTCAATTCTCTTCACTGGAGAAGGATTAGACTAGCCCAGGAAACCCCCATATCATGTGACAGGTGGGATAGATCTTGGGAGGCCTGAATCTGGAGGGCTCGCATGACACTCTCAGCAAAAATGCAAAAGCCTTGTAACATATTTATTTCTTTGATATCAAGTACAAGCTAATGCATGCTGGTTCACTACTGGCATGTTGGTTCAGGAGGAAATGCAAGCTGAGGCAACCTTATTCTGTGGGTTTGTGATTGCTCTTACCCATCCTGGAACCCAGATCAGACTTTGTGGTCTGGCTCACCTCAGTTGACAAAAAAAAGAAACCTCCTGCGATTCCTTGTTTCATCTAAGAGTGTATTCCAAACTTGGCATAGAATTGTGAGGGCTTTAAAAACTCAGGAAGCAAACCCCTGCCCAAATACCAGGGAAATATGGATGGTCCCAGAAAACAGACATTTGTCTGGGCTAACCTGTGGTACTGGCCTAGACTGGTGGCTGGTAGAGATCGAAATAAAATGAGAAAGTAGGCATGTTAAGGAGGGATGGGGCAAAAATAAGATTCCTCTGAGTTTGATACAAGGGAAAACAGAGGCCTCCCAAGAGTTAAACTGTAAAATCAACAGAAAATGAATTAGAGAAAAATATGAAAAGTCACATTAAAGATTCAGAAGAGGTTTCCCAGGCATGTAAGGCTTGACACTAACACGGAGGAAATTATTAACACATTTAAAGGGAAAAATATGTTTGGCAACAGAGGGGCTGTATAGCAACAGAAGCAGAGGTGAGACATGGTCTGGGGGTTAATATAGGCGATACCCATTCTGCCCTAACCAGGGAAGAGGATGCTTACCTCATCTCTTTGGGGGATTTTTCACTTCCTTTCTCCCTCCTTCTCCCCTCATTCCGCCTTCCCTTTCTCCCTCTCCTTTCCCTTTCTCCTTTCCACAAATACGTGTGAACTACATATACTCTCTTATCAATCAGTCCCTACACTTTGGAGGTTGAGAATATAGTGTTAAAACTTATTGCAGTCTCTGCTCCCAGAAAACTTAGATGTCTAGTGGTAGAGACTGGCATTAATAAAATAATGATACATATAAATATAGAATTTTTATATCTAATACATGTGATAAATGTAACAAAGCCACAAAGTACAACCCTATCTCAGGTCCTTTATACTTGCTGTCCCTTTATTTGGGGCCATTTTTAGCCAAATATCCTTAAAACTCTCCTCTCCCTTCCTTCAAGTCTGCTCGAACATCACTCTATCAGTGAAAATTGCCCTGATAATCCTGTTATACAGCAGCAATTTCCTTCTCCCCAGCTTGCTTAATACCACTCATGGACCTCTCTAGTGGTCCAGTGGTTAAGAATCCCCTTGCCAATGTAGGGACTTGGATTTGATCCCTGGTCCAGGAAGACTCCACATGCCACTGGGCAAACAAGTCTCTGCACCACAATGACTGAGCCCCCACTCTAGCACCCAGGAGCTGAAACTACTGAAGTCTTTGTGTTCTAGAACCCCCGCTCCACAACAAGATAAGCCACTGCAATGAGAAGGCCGCACATGGCAGCTAGAGAGTAGCCTTCACTCAGTACTTGGGCAAATAGAGAAAGCCTGTGCCAGCAATGAAGATCCAGCACAGCCTAAAATGAATAAATTTTTTAAATGCCACCTATGCTTTCTCAGAAAAACATCTATTTCTGCTTTATTGACTATGCCAAAGCCTTTGACTGTGTGGATCACAATAAACTGTGGGAAATTCTGAAAGAGATAAGAACACCAGACCACCTGACCTGCCTCTTGAGAAACCGGTATACAGGTCAGGAAGCAACAGTTAGAACTGGACGTGGAACAACAGACTGGTTCCAAATAGGGAAAGGAGTACGTCAAGGCTGTATATTGTCACCCTGCTTATTTAACTTATATGCAGAGTACATCATGAGAAACGCTGGACTGGAAGAAACACAAGCTGGAATCAAGATTGCCGGGAGAAATATCAATAACTTCAGATATGCAGATGACACCACCCTTATGGCAGAAAGTGAAGAGGAACTAAAGAGCCTCTTGATGAAGGTGAAAGAGAGTAAAAAAGTTGGCTTAAAGCTCAACATTCAGAAAACTAAGATCATGGCATCTGGTCCCATCACTTCATGGCAAATAGATGGAGAAACAGTGGAAACAGTAACAAACTTTATTTTGGGGGGCTCCAAAATCACTGCAGATGGTGACTACACCCATGAAATTAAAAGATGCTTACTCCTTGGAAAAAAAGTTATGACCAATCTAGATAGCATATTCAAAACCAGAGACATTACTTTGCCAACAATGGTCCATCTAGTCAAAGCTATGGTTTTTCCAGTGGCCGTGTATGGATGTGAGAGTTGGACTATAAAGAAAGCTGAGGGCCAAAGATTTGATGCTTTTGAAATGTGGTGTTGGGGAAGACTCTTGAGAGTTCCTTGGACTGCAAGGAGATCCAACCAGTCCATCCTAAAGAAAATCAGTCCTGACTGTTCATTGGAAGGACTGATGTTGAAGCTGAAACTCCAATACTTTGGCCACCTGATGCGAAGAGCTGACTCATTTGAAAAGCCCCTGCTGCTGGGAAAGATTGAAGGTGAGAGGAGAAGGGGATGAAAGAGGATAAGATGGTTGGATGGCATCACTGACTCAATGGACATGAGTTTGAGTAAACTCCGGGAGTTGGTGATGGACAAGGAGGCCTGGCATGCTGCAGTCCGTAGGTCACAAACAGTCGGACACAATTGAGTGACTGAACTGAACTGATGCTTTCTCTATTATACTTATTACTTTTAGATATTGTTCTTCAGTTGCTAAGTCAAGTCCAACTCTTTGTAACCGATAGACTGCAGCACACCATGCTTCCCTGTCCTTCACTGTCTCCTGAAGCTTGCTCAGATTCATGTCCATTGAGCTGGTGATGCTGTCTAACCACCTCATCGTCTGCTGCCCCCTTTTCCTTTTGCCTTCGATCTTTCCCAGCACCAGGGTCTTTTCCAATGAGTTGACTCTTTGCATCAGGTGGCCAATGTACTGGAGTTTCAGCAATAGTCCTTCCAATGATATATATAAATGAATATATATGTATGCATGTGAATACATATGTGTGTGGTACATGTGGAATGTTCTGTTTTTTCTTGGTTGCTATTCCTAGTGTATGTCTCTCTCTAAAGACTTCAGGACACAGATATTGCTTTGTTCACTGCTCTGCTGTATCCTAAGTACTCACATGAGGCACTGTCTATGGAATTCTCCAGGCAAGAATACTGGAGTGATTAGCCATTCCCTTCTCCAGGGAATCTTCCTGATCCAGAGATTGAACCTGGGTCTCCTGCATTGTAGACAAATTCTTTACCACCTAAAACACCAGGACCCTTACAAGGCACTAAGATAGGATTATTAGAAAATGAATTAAACTACAGGTGATCAGAAAGCATGTATTACACACATTTTTTTTAAAGAGTAGTAGGAGTTAACTAGGATAAGGAAAAGAAGAGCAGGTAAAAAGGCTTTGTAGAATAAAAGCAAACCAAGAGGCTACAGTGAAGCTGAGAAAAAGTCATGTCAGATTTTATGGAACAGGTTATTTTTTTTCCCTTTATTCCAAGAGCACTTTGAAATCACTGAAGGTTTTAAGCCAAGAGAGGTATGTTCAGATTTGAATTTTTAACATGGTACCCCAGCTACCCATTGGACAGTGGCTCAGAGTTATCAGCAAGATGCCATAAAGCATTTGAGTCACATCCCCTCTGATTCCCTGCTCAGCAAACTCTTTTCTGATTAGAATTTGGCTTTCCAGAATTTGACTAAGAGACCATGACGTGCATTTTCTAATGTACAGGAGAGATGTGTATCATTATAAAGTAATAGATGAATATTCTGTGTTATCTGTCAGTCTCTTTGAGCTCAGGTTCTGCAAGAGCCTCTTGAGAGATGAATCCTGCCTCCTTGAGCTGACAAACCAGGTTTCTAAAGCAACAGAGCTGAGGGTCAGGCCTTGACCTCAGCTGCTTGGCCAAGATAAATGTTCACCTTGCAGCCCCTTGGCTGATTAAATCCCTACCTCCAACCCCACTCTCCCCGTTCTGCTATGGGCCGTTAAGCAGAAAAACACTACTTAATTCTGAACCAGGCCCGAGGGCTTAAACAAAACTCTGGGTCAGTGTAAAACTCAGCTCACCTGGAGGTTGACTCTCAAAGAATGAGGAGCCATGTTGAAGGAAAAGTGGCTCAACCACTCTGGATGTTCTTGAGGAACCCCAAAGGAGCACCCAGAAAGATCATTATTGTGGGTGATGACAAAAAGTAACACATAAGGCATTTGTGTGAAGGCAAATTACATTAGCTACTCTGAGGCTCTGCTGAGCTTATTTGGAAAGAAATTTGCACACTGAAAATGTGAAATGCAAACACTGAACTAGCCACACTCATGAAGGCACTAAAGGGCCTTCCAAACAACGATGCACTAATGAGAGTTCTGGAAAGTAACCAACGTCTTCTCTCAACGCAGCCCCATTCCACTGGGTTCTTCTTGCCACAACATCTAAAGAGAACAACCACTTACATTTTCCAAGATATTCCAACATCCACTCCAAGTATGGCCTTGAAATCAAAGTTCTGCAGGTCAGCAGGACAACCCCCGGGTCTGTGACATCAAAACAAACAAGACAACCTGAGTGAATTCTTTCTACATGGCATCTGGGACACCCATGTCTGGTTTGTTTGTTTGTTTGTTTTCCTTCTAATTACCCAAGAAAAAAGCCACTCCCTCCAAGGCTGAGCATTAATAAAAACATGGGTTTTACCTCCAGCTTTGCTACTGGCTGGCTATAAGACCTTGAAAAAAAGATCTACAGTACATGATACTCATTTGTTTATTCACAACAGCCTTTGATTCTTTACACAATGCCAGGCCCCATGAGATGTTCTTAGGAAATAAAGATGAATGAAAGAAATCCTTGCCCCCACGTTGCTCCAAGTTCCTTCAGGGAGATGGGCAAGGAAAGCAAATGTAACAACAGCAGCACAATACGCTCTATACAAGAAGTATATCCAGGGTATTAAATGGGCTTAGAGGCCAGTGCAGCTCTGCCTGCGGGAGGCTGGGAATGCTTCCAAGAGGAAGCAGCAGCTGAAGTGAGATTTGAAAGAAGAGTTAGAGTTCATCAGGGCAGTAGGGTGGGCCTTAGGGAACAGAGGATATTCCCAGCAAAAGACACAGCGTGAACAACTGTGTTGAGGTAAGAAAACAAAGGTTGAGAGATGCTGCAAATCTTAAATCTTCAAAAGACCACAGGTGGGGTGAGTTGTACAGGGTGAAGATGAACTAAAGCTAGCAGAAAGAACACTGTACCTTACAGTGAGGCCTCCAACCAAGTCCCCCAGGGACTCACTCTGCCTGTGCATACTGACAACTCTTTCTGCCAGCCCCTGTTACACCTGGGTGCTTTGTCTGGTCTCAAGGGCAGTTTCTGCCTGTGCACAGAGCGGACTGAAGTACTGAGGTGTTAAAGCCACAGGCACAGATAACCACCAATGATGATGGTAACTGGCTGATAAATATCCCAACAAACCCAGCCTTTGAGACGGCTTCGACACAGTGCCCGGTGGCCCTCAGTGTGCTCAGAAGCACACATATTAAGCACATATGTTACTCCCTCCCTTCTCTGTTTCTCTTTCCCTCTTGCCTAACATTGCTCCTTGGGATCTTTGGCTCACGTTGGGTTTCCCTCAAAGATTTCAGCGCGAGTGATTGATTTGTGATATCTGCAGCACGTGTGTATGCTAAGTCGCTTCAGTTGTGTCTGACTCTTTGTGACCCTATAGAATGTAGCCTGCCAGGATCCTCTGTCTATGGGATTCTCCAGGCAAGAATACTGGAATGGATTTCCATGCCCTCCTCCAGGGGATCTTCCCAACCCAGGGGTCAAACCTGCATCTCTTATGTCTCCTGCATCAGCAGGCATGCTCTTTACCACTAGAGCACAGTGTGTGTAGCATAGCAATTACTTAGGTGTTCACTTCTTGATGTTGGGGATGGAATACAGGTGCAATAACGCTAGTTCTTTAAGGACATGGAGGCAATATGGATGATAAAGATGGCAAAGTTGATTGGCCTGTTTTATTGGCAAGTTTCAGAGAACTCGAAAGAGTAAATGATAGATCAGCCGACTGTCTACTTAGGGCGTGATGTGAAAGGCAGAGGGTCTCCATGGCAGCATTGAAAAAGGCTTAATTTTTTGCAGGTGCAAGGCAGACTGTTGAAGATCAGGTGCAAGACTTGATTTGTAAGAATGATAGAGTCATGAAGGAAGCTGAATTTATAGTTCTGCAAGTGTTAGGGCCCCACAGGGAAGGAGTGGGACCCTGAGAACAGGAATGTGGAAATTTGGGTGTATCTCCTTGAGAACACCCAAACCTCAGGTCCCTTTTGGGTCTGTGGAATGGCAGGAGAAGCCGCTTTTCCATGGACAGAGGGGGTTTTCCATTATCTGGAGACCATGCAAAGCCCTGAGTTCAGATAGACTCATTGCAAGGTGATCTCCTCCTCAGGATCTGACTTGTTTCCCTTCATTGTCTTGAGAAGAGCTGGAAGTGTGTTGGACCAAGTAAAAAATTTATCATTGGATTATTTCTGCCTTTTTCTGTACACAGTTGTGTGCATGGTCAGCCATGTCTAACTCTGGCTCCTCTGTCCATGGGATTTCCCAGGCAAGAATACACTGGAGTGGGTGGCCATTTCCTTCTCCAGAGGATCTTCCCAACACAGGAAGTGAATCCACGTCCCCTGTATTGTCAGTCACTTCTTTACCACTGCACCATCTGCCCCCTGGGGAGACCTGTAAACTCTTTTTTTTTTTTTTTTAGCTAGTTTTAAATTTATTTTGTTTTGTTTTTTTTTTTTTTTGTTAAATTTTTATTTCAGGTTTGTGTGGACTTACTGGGTTTTTAAAATTATTTATTTATTTACTTTTAGCTGTGCTGAGTCTTCATTGCTATGAGGGCTTTCCTCTAGTTGTGGTTCATGGGCTTCTCATTACAGCGGCTTCTCTTGTTTCAGAGCACGGGCTCTAGATAGTTCAGGCTTCAGTGGTTGTGGTCTGTGGGCTCCGTAGTTGTGGCTCCTGGGCTCTAGAGCACAGGCTCAGTACCTGTGGCACACGAGCTCAGTTGCTTCACGGCATGTGGGATCTTCCCAGACCAGGGATCGAATGAGTGCCTCCTGTGTTGGCAGGTGGATTCTTTACATACTGAGCCACTAGGATTCACTGCATTTTAAAGTCAATTTTATTATAAAGATGTATGCCCTGTGTTTTATTTACCTAATGATGGTAAAACAGAGATAAACACAACCTTAATGAGTTCATTTTTTCAAATAAGATAGTATAATAATGTCAAAATACATAGAACATTTTGATCATTACTGGAAATTTCACTGGACAGCCCTGTCCTATAGATACGTAGGATCTGTAATATCAAGTCTCAGCATGGCCCATGCAAATATTTATGGGAATGGTAAAAAGACCAAAGGACCAAAATAGAGATTACTTGGAATTTTGGGTTATTACTAATAGACTGTAAATGTTCCAGAGGCAAGATAACTGGGCAGCCAATGAACATGCTGCTTGACTTACACAACAAAAAAATACAAAAACAAGGATATAGTTCTCAAAACTTACTATTAACTCTCAAACCATCAAAAATGAGCAAACGATTTGGACAGATATGTTGTCAGTGAAGATGGATGGATGGCAAATAAACACACGAAAAGAGAATCAACATTGTTAGTCACTAGAAGATGCAAATTAAAATGAGATACCACCATACACTTATTAAAATAGCTAAAATTAAAAATACCGACCATACCAAGAGTTGGAGAGGATGTGAAGGAACTGGGATTCATGGAACAATTGCTTGAAAATTTAAACATACTCCTATGCTTCTTAAAAATTTAAACATACCCCTATTGTGCCTTTGAATTGTGTTGCTGAAGACTCTTGAGAGTCCCTTGGACAGCAAGGAGATATCAGTCCTAAAGGAAATCAACCCTGAATATTCATTGGAGGGACTGATACTAAAGCTGAAGCTCCAGTACTTTGGCCAACTGATGGGATGAGCCAACTCATTAGAAAAGACCCTGATGCTGGGAAAGACTGAGGGAAGGGAGAAAAGGGAGCAACAGAGGATTAGATGATTGGCTGGTATTACAGATTCAATGGATATGAGTTTGAGCAAACTCTGTGAGATAGTGAAGGACAGGGAAGCTTCAAGTACTGTAATCCATAGGATCGAAAAGAGTGTGACATGACTTAGCGACTGAACAACCACAACTATTATACCTCCTAGATGTTTTACCCAGATGGCAAGAAAGCATAAGTTCATCCAAAGACTTGTACATTAATTTTTAGAGCAAATTTCCCTATGATTGTCCCAAACTGGAAAAGCCTAAATGTCTATCAACCTGTGAATGAATAAACACATCCTTGCAAGGAAATATTACTTGGTGATAAAAAAAGGAATGAACCATGGATACATCAAACAACGTAGATGAATTCCAAGATAAGCACTTTTAATAAAAGAAATGTGGTTATTTCTCTCCTGAAAGAGTAGGCTTGCTTTTTCTTGCTATAAAAGCACTCAATTCCCAAGCTTAGTGTTCCTCAACTATGTTGCAAACCCACCATGTACAGCATCTGTCTAGGTTCCCCCCACATTGATCCTATGGGATTTGAGCAGAGATGGTGGCAGAGACAGGGGCTGTTCATGGACCCAACAGCATGATGACCCACTCACTAAGGCTGATATAATTATCCTCATTGCTGAACATTCAACCCATCAGCAACAGATACCAACGTCAAGCCCTTGCTCTAGAACCATCCCTCAAAAGGATCAATCATTTGTTAGTAAACTTATTATATCAGATTCTACTCTAGAAAAGGCAATGATTCATCCTGAACAAAACTGATACATATTCTGGGTAAGCATTTTCCTTTCCTTCTTGTAGCATCTTTCAGTTCAGTTCAGTTCAGTTGCTCAGTCGTGTCCATGTCCGACTCTGCGACCCCATGAATCACAGCACGCCAGGCCTCCCTGTCCATCACCAACTCCCGGAGTTCACTCAGACTCATGTCCTTTGAGTCAGTGATGCCATCCAGCCATCTCATCCTCTGTCGTCCCCTTCTCCTCCTGCCCCCAATCCCTCCCAGGATCAGAATCTTTTCCAGTGAGTCAACTCTTCACATGAAGTGGCCAAAGTACTGGAGTTTCAGCTTTAGCATCATTCCTTCCAAAGAAATCCCAGGACTGATCTCCAGAATGGACTGGTTGGATCTCCTTGCAGTCCAAGGGACTCTCAAGAGTCTTCTCCAACACCACACTTCAAAAGCATCAATTCATCAGCGCTCAGCTTTCTTCACAGTCCAACTCTCACATCTGTACATGACCACTGGAAAAACCATAGCCTTGACTAGATTGACCTTTGTTGGCAAAGTAGCATCTTTAGCCAGTATCAATACTTGGTTACCCATAGAACATTTATTTTACTGACGTGCACATATATAACATGAATTCAGATTTCCCAGGTGATGCTAGTGGTAGAGAACCTGCCTACCAATGCAGGAGACCTAAGAGACATGGATTCAATCCCTGAGTCAGGAAGATCCCTTGGAAGAGGGCATGGGAACCCACTCCAGTATTCTTGCCTGGAGAATCCCATGGACAGAGGAGCCTGGTAGGCTACAGTCCATAGGGTCACACAGAGTCAGACACAACTGAAGTGATTTAGCATGAACACACACACGCATCCACACACACATGCATGAACACATGAAAGACTCACTTTAAGACAAAGGAAATGTGGCAATGGGTGTATGTCAATGAGATCAACTTTGATTACCATATATTTCAGCATCTGGAAGCTATTAGCCTGAAAGAATGTTGCAAAAGCCTCTAAAGGTATAGCTAATGTTACAGGGTTGGGATGAACTCTAGAATAGGATGTTATTCTTCAAGATGAAGTATATATGTGGAACCAAAGGCCATTGTATGGTGCTGTGTTTCTAACAGGTAGAACACAAAAATCTAGGAATTTGGGGGTGGGAATGGGCTCCGGGTGTAATGTCTTCCAGTGACCCAGTAGGTGAACTTATGCTTCCCATTTCTACAATTTTAGGTTCTGCAGGTTTCCTGGGTAAAGAATACTTCTACCAGTGGACACAGTAAAATTCTTCTAACTCTAAAATTGCAACTGCTATCTGGTCATTTGGGGCTCTTTACTGGCAGGGACAATTGGCAGTTTCTACATTATCAGTGGTAATTAACCTTAGCTATCATGAGAAGATAAGATTACTGCTACATCACTGGGGAAGTAAAAAGTAGGTAGGGAACTCAGAGGATGCACTGAGGCACTTCCTTTTACTTCCAGACTGTTGATAAACAGAATTATCAACTTCAGCAACCACAGCCTGACAAGTATCCAGTAATAAGTAATGTGAACCCTTCAGGAATGAAGGTCTGGGTCACCCTATAAAGCAAGCAACCTAGATAAGCAGAAGTGTTGGCTGAGAATGACAGAAATATAGATGGATGGTAGAGGAAGGAGGTGATAAGTAGCAGTAGCTTCAGGACCATCTACAGTAATGGGGACTGTAGTTTAAACCTCTAATCCTCTTTTTGTTTTTTTAAAGAAATTGTGACGATCCACTACATTAAAGAAGCAGTAAAGTAACAGCAGCAGCTGCTGCTGCTGCTAAGTCACTTCAGTCATGTCCAACTCTGTGCGACCCCATAGACAGCAACCCACCAGACTCCCCCATCCCTGGGATTCTCCAGGCAAGAACACTGGAGTGGGTTGCCGTTTCCTTCTCCAATGCATGAGAGTGAGTCACTCAGTTGTGCCCAACTCTTCGTGACCCCATAGACTGCAGACTACCAGGCTCCTCTGTCCATGGGATTTTCCAGGCAAGAGTACTGGAGTGGGGTGCCATTGCCTTCTCCAAAAGGAACAGAATAAACTTAATAGAGGGCAAATTATAAACTATTTGATACAAGAGGGGAAAGTGGTGGTTTGAGCAAATGCTGTTGGCTCTCTACCCACTACTCACCACACTCATTGTTCCCAGGTATGCCAAGAGAGTCTTGGCATGATTTTGTCTGAGGACTTTCTCTCAATGTAGGCCTACACATGGGTTAGGATGAAATTGTTGGTGAGCAAACCCCTCAACCATAGATGTACTCTTGGACGAAATTTGACAGATCAATATCTCAGTTTCCTGGCCCCTCAAACATAGCAAATCAGCTGGCCCCTATAGGATTGAGCATCAAGGGTCCACAGCAGTAAACATCTCATTAGCCAATCTTATATTCTCATTTTTTGTTTGTTTGTTTTACTTCCTACAGGGTGATGGATATGAAAGGTTTTATGAAGGATATTGAACTGGATAATTTCTACACTCACTTCCAAGACTTAACCCCTTCAGGACTTTTTCCTTCATGAGTTCCATATCAAATTGAACACATCTTCAGTTCACCTGCTTTCTCAACACTAACAGTATGGATTACTTTAACACAGACTTATTTTGCTTTCCTGTTGTCTTGGAAATACTTGTCTGATCTCCCCAACTAGATATCTTCTCAAACCATATCATCTGAAGTGGTGAGTTTCCAAGTATTTTATCCTCAGAGTAGTAATAATAACTTCACCCAAGTATTCACAACAATCCTGTGAAGTAGATTCTATTATTATTGTTCCTGTTCTACAGAAGTGTGAACTGAGACGCGGGGATATTAAGTCATTTCCCCAAGGACACTCAGCTGGTAAGTGGAAGCTTCAGGCTTTGAACTCAGGTATTCTGTCTTCTTAACCATTTATCCTCTACTGCCTCTCAAGGGCTATTTTTAATCTTGTTTTCCTTTGACAAAAACATTGCTTTGAAACATTTGTCTGTATAAACTAATTAGCTATGAATTACCCAGTTTTATTAGATGATAATGAATTTGCTCTTATTTTTTTTAGTTAACCAAAGACATCAGAATTTCTAACCATGAGGTTGAGCCAACCTGTGTGATCACTAGACTATAACCTTTATAAAGGGATGAATAAAAAAGCTTCCTTATATAATTCCAGCCAAGACAAAATACACTGATGTTTAAGTTAGACTGCAGCTTGGAGGTAGATAGCTTTGTATTAGGCTATTCCAAAATCAAATAATAAAATCAAATTCCAGAAGCCCTGTTATCACTTTGTGGATGCTAAATGGTAACTCCTCATCCACTGGGCAATTTTGTTTTGGGGGTTTTTGGTGCTGTTTTGTGTTTTTAATCTTTCATTCTATAGGAGAGCCTTGCAGTGGGTTGCCATTTCCTTCTCCATGAGTCTCTGCAAAGAGGAATATTTGGGCCACAATGGTAAATAATGGAGCACTCAATCTCATTTGGATTACTCCTGATATAACCAACTTCTCTGATTTTCCATTTGCTCCCATATGCCACAGGCATAATGATCACTTAAAAATATAAATCAGGCCCCATCACTCCATTACATAAAACCCTCATGGAGTTCCTATTATGCTTAAAATTAAATCTAAATTTCTTACCATAGCCAAAAGACTGAGACATGCTTTTCAAGCAAATTACTAAATGATTCTATTTCCCTTGGAAGATGGGATAAACCCCAGAAAATTCATGACATTTAGTGGCTCTTCCTATCAAAAGGACTCATTCACCATTCAATCACCCAATGCATTCTTACACACAGAATTTTCAATGGGTCCCTTAGTGCTTCACACTTGAACATGGATTGACAGTTGGAGATTAGCGGGCATTTTAAGAAATCTTCCAACATGAAGGAAAAAATTCAGGCAAACAAACAAGAGAAAAACAACCAATCTATATTTAATATCTTCCCAATTAAGAAAAGATTTTGAAGAATTTGCCTTCAGTGAACAAGGAGAGGATGCCATGAATAAAGGAATAAGTAGGAAGAAGAGTGCACCCTGGGAGATTAAAAATATCTAAAATAAAACATCTAGTAGGAGTCAAGGAAATCTCCAAGGAAGTATACAAAAGAACAAAGATAGGATACACAATGGAATACTACTCAGCCATTAAAAAGAATGAAATATTGCCATCTGCAGCAACATGGGTGAACCTGGAGGTTATCCTACTTGTCAGAGAAAGACAAATGCCATATGAAATCACTGATATGTAGAGTCTTAAAAATGATACAAATGAACTTATTTACAAAACAGAAAGACTCACAGAATTAGAGAATGAATTTATGGTTACCAGGGGGAAAAGGGAGGGAGACAGAGCTTGGGAGTTTGGGATTGACATGTATACACTGCTGTATTAAAAATGGATAACCAACAAGGACCTACTGTATAGCACAGTGAACTCTCTTAACATTCTGTTAAAAAAAAATAGGAAAGGAGACAAAATAAACAAGAAATGAATAGTAGAAGTTCAATACAGGAAATTCAGTATCTCACTAATGTGGGTACCAGGGAGATCTGAGAAATGGAGAAACAATGAAATTATTAAGTAAGAGATATAAGAAAAGTTCTCAGAATGAAAAACATGAATCTTCAGAAAGAAAGGGAAGTCATAAGAGAGAAAAATATTTGTTTAGAATAAGACAGGCAGGCAGTTAATAAAATCTAAAGTTAACAAGTCAAGAAGTAGCAGTATAAACATACTTAAAATATGGAGGTAAATAGAAAATAAACAGATATGAGAGTTTAAGTGAATCCCTCTGAGAAGTAAATCTGGATGTTAGGAAAAGGTAGACAAAAGTGGGAAGCAAGGGGATTGCTGGTTATATAAATAAATACATGTGCCTATTTTTAAGACACAAAGAGAGACATCTTTGACTATGAATATGTGTTATGTGTGTTTGTATGTATATATATTACTTTGATTAAAAATAAAATAAAGATACAGTAAATGATTTTTTGAGACATTTTTCCCAAGGTTTGGGTTTCCTAGTTTCTCTCTCCTAGGCCTATTGACTTTTTTGGTAGCCAAACCTTTTGGGAACGTTTCCCATTATGATATTCCTTTGGAACTAACATGACCAGCATAATTTGGGGTGTCTTCCTAACATGGTTCTTACAGAAGTGATCTAAGGACCATGCTTTGAGAAACTGATCTATTCCAAAGGACTCCCTGCCTCTGCAAGCATTAAAGCTCAGCTAGGAGTACAGTCAGGCAATCTAAGGCAAAACAACAACAACAGAAAGAAAAAACACAGCTAAATGTCACTTTCGCTGGTTTCTTTGTCCCCTATCTTTCCTGGGAGCTCTGTGGAATTAGCTGTGATTATGGGAAGTGACCAGCTGAGTGTTTAGGCCCCTAGGTATCACCATTTCTTCTATTTATCACCTGGAAGCTATGACTCAGGACCCCACACAGCAGCTTCCCCAGTATTAATAACTTAGAAGAAACCCAAGAAATGCTTCTGGAAAGGAGGAAAGAAAGGAAAGGGACATGGGGCTGGAAAGGAGTGATACGGGGGAGGCAAACACCTTTTCTGTATCTGAGAGGCTGTGAAATTAACAATAGCCCACCAGTGGAGGTTGGGTGTACACATAGAAAGCAGCCTGATGGTTTTGACTTTGATAAAAGACTCTTGATCTGTGGTGTTTGAGCATCTAAGTGAGTGTCCAGCACAAGATGTAGAGGAAAACAAGTATAAACAATGACTAATGCCCACAAGTGCTTTAAACCCTCTTCTGGAAAACAAAGTTGACAAATGTGAAACAGACAGCAAACAAGATTGTAGCTACTATACAACATCATACAGACAGTGAGCGCAAAAGGAACTGGATATCAAAAGACCGGAAACTCATGGAGAAAGAATCTTCAAGAAACAATTAGAGTAATAACACACATATGCAACCTATTGATACACAGGAAACCTATTGATACACAGGAAAGTGCAGAGAAGGGCCAGCGCAAAGAAGGATCCAACTGGGAGGGAACCTGGTCTAGCTGAAAATACATGGAACCCAAGCACATAAATGTGTTACAAGGGTTTTGCACTCTTGTTGAGAGTGTCAGGTGAGTCCTTCAGATTCAGGTCTACCAAAACCTCCCAACCTGCCACATGATGTGGGGGTTTCCTGGGCAAGTCCTATGCTTCTGTCAAGAGCACTGAGGAGGCCTTTCACTCATTCATGCTAAATCACTTCGGTTGTGTCCGACTACTGCAACCCCATAAACTGTAGCCCGCCATGCTCCTCTGTCCATGGGACTTTCAGGCAAGAATACTGGAGTGGGTAGCCATTCTCCAGGGTATCTTCCTGGCTCAGGGATTGAACCCAGGTCTCCTGCATTGGAGACAGAGTCTACACCACTGGCAATACCTGGGAAGCCCGAGGAGGCCTTTGTGTTCCTTCAGAGCAGTGTCCTGCAGAAGGCATTTGGATTTCAAAGCAGAAAGCTTGAAAGGGCAGCCTAAGTGCCTAAGTTCAGAGCCAATGAGATGCTCAGAAATCATGTCTTCAATCTTATGTGCTCAGTCCCTCAGTCATGTCCAACTCTTTGTGACACCATGGACTGTAGCCCACCAGGCTCCTCTGTCCATGAGATTTCCCACACAAGAACATTGGAGTGGATTGCCATTTCCTTCTCCAGGGGACCTTCCTGACCCAGGAAGCAAACCTGCATCTCAGGAAAGCCTCCTTCAATCTCACAGTGAGAGCTAAATTAGAGTTCTGCAGCTTCCTTGAGAGCTTGGGAAAGGGGAAAGTGCCCTGACCTCTGCTTCCTCACCTACAGAATGGGACAACTGCCTCTGAGATTTGTTGGGAAGTTTTAGTGGCACAACTTCCCATTTTTAGAGAGCACTCAGCATACGTTCTTATTCCTCTTTTCCTGCTTGGAGCAGAGTACCACCGATGATGAGAAATTGTGAGAGGTGTTGGTCACAAACACACAGCAACTACCTGCACAGACAAAGCTGTACATTGTTCCCTGGATTCTGACCGGTTCTTTGGTTGTTTTATTTTGGCCAACTCCAGTCAGTGCAAGTGGTTCGTGTAGCTCTAGGAAACAGGCTGAGTTTGGCCTGTGCATTTTGGCATCCTGGACAAGAGGATCATCGAGCAGAGGATGGAAAAGTACCTGGCAGTGCCTCCTGACTCCGACTTCCTACCGGCGACATCCGCCTCTTGCTGACTCTGAGTCACCAGCAGCAGGCCTCCCCTCCCCTGCGGCCCATCCGCCCGTTAGGCCGGCAGCTCTCCTCCGGTGCTGACTTCCCTTGCTCGCTCCCACACGTGTACTCAAGGTGGAGGCAACCCTAATGAGGAAACACAGAGGCTGCAGCAGCATTTCCTCCTCAGCCAGCAAAGTGAGGCCTGCAGCAGCCTCCCCAGCAGGGCCTGCCTAGCCCCATAGCCCTGCAGGTCAGGCCTCAGATGCAGGGACTCCCACCCCTGTGTCCTGGAGTCCTCCCAGGAGATGGGGAACTGTCTGAGCTCCAGGCTGGACTCCTAGAACCCAAAGGCACCAGAGTTGCCTCTCTGGTGAGGAGGAGCCCCTAGAAACTCCCAGGAGGCTGGTCCTGTGCCTCCCCAACTGAAGTATAAGAAATGAGCACCAGGAAGAAGCTCACCACAAACTCCCCTTGAAATGACTGGTCCTTGGCCTGATATCAAGGATCTCCATGATCTGCCTTTTTGGTCTATTTCCCAAAGTGTCCCTCTGTTCCCAATCAGTGTTTACTATGAACTTTAATCAATCATAAAGCTGCCCTGAAATGCAGCACAGATTCTCTCTGACTCTGATTCAGTGAATTGGTATCAAGCTCAAGAACTCTGTATATAAGAAGTCCCTTAAGTGATTCTACTAATAAGCATTATGGGACTGGGCTCCCCTGGTGACTCAGATGGTAAAGAATTTGCCTGCAATGCAGGAGACCCACATACAGTCCCTGGGTTGGGAAAATCCTCTGGAGAAGGGAATGGCAACCTACTCCAGTATTCTTGCCTGGGGAATTCCATGGACAGAGCAGCCTGGTGGGCTACAGTCCTTGGGGTTACAAAGAGTTGGACACAACTGAGCAACTAACACTTTGTGTGTGTGATTGTGGGAACAGGTGCTAGCTCAGTGTTTCCCGTGTTCTTGATAGGCAGTCCTAAGGCTGGTTAAAATGCTTCAGTGGTCACTGTAGAGAAGGGGAGTAGTTGTAGCAAGGAAAACTGAGAATCTCAAGAAACTTCCCTGTTGTTTGTTATAGGGTGTTCCCCTAAAAGATAAGGTGAAGTCCTGGCCCCACCTGCCTGTGAATGTGGATGGGACCGTTACAGATGTACTTGGTACTTCATGAAGTCTTAGGATTAAGATGAACCCTAAATCCTATATGCGTGCATGCTAAGTTGCTTCAGTTGTGTCTGACTCTTTGCAACCCTATGGAATGTAGCATGCCAGGCTCCTCTGTCCATGGGGATTCTCCAGACAAGAATACTGGAGAGAGTTGGTATGCCCTCCTTCAAGGGATCTTCCCAACCCGCGGATCAAAGCCTGTCTCTTATGTCTCCTGCATTGGCAGGTGGATTCTTTACCACTATTGCCACCTGGGAAGCCCAAATTCAATATGACTCATGTCCTAATAAGAAGAGGAAGAGGAGATATGGGCTCAGAGGCATGCAGAGAAACAAGGAAGAAGCCATAGGAAGTCAAAGGCAGAGGTTAGAGTGCTGCTGTTCTGTTACAAACCAAGGAGCACCAAAGATTGCCAGGAGCCATCAGAAGCTAGGAAGAGACCAGGAAGGATAAAGGATTCTTCCAAGGAGCTTTCTGAGGGAGTATGGCCCTGCCAATACCTTGGTTTCATACTTCAAGTCTCGAGAACTGTGGAAGGATAGATGTTGTGTTAAATCACCAAGTAAAAAAGATGTTTTACTACTAACCAAAGTTTAGAAACCTATCACTGTGTCCAGACTGGATGGTAAACCTTCCTGAGACATGTCCTGAAGTTTTCTGATGCCATATCTGTACTCATGATGTTCTTGACATCGCCTTGCTTCACCTAGTTTTCACCTGCTAAACTATTATCCATCCATGAAGTGCAATTTTACATGATCTTCTCCACAGAATCTAACCTTTTATCCCATCAGTTAGATGTGATTTATTCTGCTTTTGAATCCCAACTGAATTTTTAGGTCTTCTCTTATAGCATTTACTTTATCGAATACTGTATTCTAGCCAAGAGTAAAATGCTTTCGTGCCTCCCCACCGTAACTGCATTCTGGGCCCTGTGTTTTATCCAGTTTTATATCCTGCTCCCCAATCCCACCCAGTGCCGTACAGAGTGATTTCCACACCCCAGTTGGTATTATGAGCATTTATTCAATAGAAGATGATGGTAACATTTTACATGTTACCCTTTGTAAAATTCGTTTGGGTTGTGTGTTGTTTAGCTGTGGTTTTTGATGTCTCACATATAGAAAACTGCTATAAATTATTATTATAAAATTATTTTTAAAAACTCCCCTGAATAAGAATGAGTGAACAGTGTTAAGAGTGGGAGAAAACACAAACTTCCTCTATCTTTTAATCTCATTTTATTAAGGAATTTAAAGGGACAAGGGAGAGTGAAGTCCTTTGAAAACATAATGTGCTAAATAGTCTTCATCCAAGATGCCCCACTGATGAAACATAATGCGAAAGTCTCATTCCCAGTGCTTATAGTTTAAGGAAATCACTTGGTGCCTTGAAAACACAACCTATTTTATTCACTTTTCCCATGATCTCATGAGAAAACAAAACTTTTGCAGTGTTTCTCAAAGAGATATACATCTCAAATCTCCCCCACCCCATATATGCCTGTTTCTCAAAAAATTTCACTGGCTCATTTTATTTGCTCTAGGATTGTTTTTTCTTGTTAAAAAGTGATATAAAACATAAATAGACCCACAGACATGGAAAACAAACTGACAGTTACCAAAGGGGAAGAAAGGGAGGGGTAAATTAGGAGTTTGGAATTAAAATATACACATTACTATATATAAAATAGATAATCTAGAAGGACCTCTATATAGCACAGGGAACTTTACTCCATATTTTCTAAAAATCTATAATGGAAGAGAATATAAAAAATGAAATATGTGTGTGTGTGTGTGTGTGTGTAACTGAAACATCTTTCTGTACACCTGAAACTAACCAATGTTAAAAATCAATATATTTGAATACTAATTTTTAAATGTGGTGGAAATATTTGATTCTACCCTAATAACCCAAGATCTAGGTTTTTACTATTGAAGCAAAGCAAATAATAAAAAAAGTAATCTATAAAATGATGATTGAACTTAAAATTGATGTTGTCTTCATCATGTTTTAATAATGATGCTCAACCAACCAAAGTCTAGCTAACCAGAGCCTTCAATCTGGCATAGTTTACCATCCATATTTAGGAGATGGAGTCCAATGATGGTAAAATACTTTGCCTTAGGGTTCTTAGGTTAATCTCCAGAACGTGTTGGTTTCAACCTACAGTTATCTCAACGTCTTTCAGCTTCAATCGCTACCCCACTATTCCTCGGATGCTACAAGAGCAGGTTCCCTATAAGTCATCCACGTTCACCACTTAGCCTGATACAGGGTAACTGCTCAGTGAAAACCTACTGAATGATGAAGCCTTTATTAATCCAAACAAATCCTTAAACTGAGCAAAATTTTCAATCTTCCATTAGACTGAGACCGAAAACTTGGACATTTGTGAAACAAGATAAACTATTAAACAAATAATCAGAAAATGTCATTGCTCAGAATCCCCTTATCCATAAACAGTCAAGTTAACTGAGATTTTCTGTTACTTAAAGATAGTTAACATCATTTCTTTCTTCACTTTAAACTCAAAAAGGCCTCTCAATGTGGAACATGTTCTTTTTCACCAATGTGCTGCAGAGGAAAGGGGATATCTATTCTGGTTAATTGGCTCACAGCACTGGTTTTCAGGTCTCAACAGTATTCTCTATTTAGTCATTGAGTGGTCTCCATCAGGTTACCACGTCCTGGTTCTATTCTATTTTCATAAGTGTTCTTTCGTCACCGACACATTTTCATCCTTCTTAATATTTCCAATGGCATCACTTCACTCCACTAACGTAAAAAAACAAGCTATCTAAAAATTACCCTCTGCCGTTTCCCACTCATCCACAGAGAGTGAAGTTGCCATTTACGGACACTTGCTGTTGCCATGTTTTTCAGAAAGTTTGCCATTCCACAAGCTGTTTTTAGCCCCCATACCCACGACACTTCTACAGGCATTTAGTACTTCTTTACTGACGCTTTTCCAAGGCAATACCTCCGCCTCCTCATTGAATCATGTGGGCTGTCTCTTAATCAAATGATGTTTTTTGAAGTGTTTCCTTGCTGGAGTCCACAAGGTGGTCCCTCATATTTTCCCCCTACACCTGCTTCATACACTAATCTAAGGAGAACGACTTACGTCGTTTATTGTCCTTTTTGGAACAGAAATATGATATTTGTCATTTCTCTATTCTCCACAATCTGGCCCAACAGTTGAAAGTATCTAAAAATATCCACTAATACGTCTTTATTTTCTTGCTCCTCAGAAATGATATATTTTCTCTGTTTGTATCTGGTATTTCATAAAAGATTGGCCAGATTCAAAACTGTGCTACAGTGAAAACAGCTTGAAAATTAGTGACAGAAAGATTGGTTCAGAGCTCATTTAATAAAGATGTGATTTTGGACACAAGGATATCTGAACCTCAATTTTCTCATCTGCGAAATGGGAGGCAAGGGTTTACCTAACAGAGCTGGATAAGTGTTCAACATGATATTGCACTAAAAGTTACATATCTAGAGAACTCTGTGACATATAATAGGGACCAGCAATGTCTCCAGTTACAGGAATGTTATAACTATGGCAAGACAGTAGAACAGGTACTTGTACAGAGGATAGCTATTCACCACCCATGATATTTTTGTACTGATGTAAAAATAAATTATTATTTTAATGTTAGAAGGAGAATTCTTAAGAAGGAAGCAGCTTTAGTTTAAGAAAAAAAATCTCAATATGTCTCTTAAGGATAAAAGATGAAACCTATCATAAATGGCAGAAAATAAATTGTAAGTAGCTCACACACTCAGTGAGATGAAGAAGCAAATTTGGGACAGGAAAAAGAAGAGAAGAAAAAAGGAGAAGAGAGAAGAATGCAGAGGGAATCTCTCTTGTTGAGAGATTGGCATCTGAGTGAGTCAGTGGGGTCAGGAGGCATTTTAGAGAAGAGAAGTGGAAGAATGTCCAATAATCAATTTTAAGTTGTAATTTTTGTAATGTAAGCTCCTTCTATGTCCTCAAAGCCTAACTCTCACAGGTGTTCTAGGAGAATGCATTGTTTTTTGTGTTGTATTTGTGTGTGTGTGTGTGTAATGGTTACAAGCATCAAGGAGTAGAACTAGAATTCTCCATTTGTGGGAGGGGTACTGAGCAGGTAGAGCCTATGTGAAATGATGAAATAGTTCATTTGTGAGCACAGGACTCAGATCCAGAGAGGACCCTGAGAATATAAGCCTCCTGGGAGTTTGCAGACAATTTATAGAAGATAACAGTTTTCCCACAGGACTGGAGAAGAAGGTTCAAGCACTGTTATTTAGACCAGATTGGCAAGTGTTCTCCCTGAAAAGTCAGACAGTAAATCTCTCAGGTTTGTGGGACATGTGATGCCATGCACTGAACTGTGTCCCTCTATACTAATATGTAGAAGCCCTGAGTAGGCAGCCCAGTGTGATGATATTTAGAGGTAGGATGCTTGTGAGGTAATTAGGTGTAGAGGAGGTCATGAGGGTAGAGTCCTCATGACAAGATTAGTGCCCTTATAAGAAGATATACCAAAGAGCTTTCTCTCTTTCTCTCTCTCCCTCTACACACACACACACACACACACACACACACACACACACACACATACACACACACACACACACAGAAAAGGCAATGTGAGCATATGCAAGAGAGATACCATCTATGAGCCAGGAATAGAGCACTTATAAGAAACTGACCATGCTGGCACCTTAATCGCAGACTTTCAGTCTCTAGAACTATGAGAAAATAAAATTTTGTTGTTTAAGCCACTCAGTCTCAGAACTTTATTATAGCAGCCCAAGAAGTCTAGGAAATGTGGTCACTGCGATAGCTACTCAACTCTGTCATTGTGGCAGCAAAACAGCCATAGATAATTTGTAAACAAATAAGTGTGATTATGTGCCAGTAAAATTTTATTTACAAAGACAAATGGCTGGCTAGATTCAATCCACAGACAGTGATTTGTCAACTGCTATTCCAGACCAGGGGTCAACAAACTACCTTTCACAGACTACATCCAGCCAGCTGCCTGTTTTATTTATGGTCCTGAAACCTAAAAATGGGTTTTATATTTGCAAATAATTAGATTTTAAATGATTATTCAGGTATCTACATAATGTTCAATATTTTGCTTCTGGTCCTGAAAATCCTAGAATATTTACTACACATCTCTTTAAGAAAACATTTGTCAAGCCCTGTACTAAACATAAGGCTAAGTTAACACCTAAGTTCCATGCACTTTAGGTCAGAATTTATGTCGCTGAATGTTAAAGCCCAAAGCTGATATTTTGGGAAGGAAATATGGAGGGAAATTTCTTGTGAACTCTTAATTTTTCCCTAAAACTCGTACAAGTTCAATAAAAGACACCACCAAATTCACGATTAAGAAAGCACATAACCTGGGAGTTTCATTTACTCTCTCTTAACCCAAAAAAAGATGTCCTTTTCATTATAGGGGACTGGAATGCATAAGTAGGAAGTCAAGAAACACCTGGAGTAACAGGCAAATTTGGCCTTGGAATACGGAATGAAGCAGGGCTAATAGAGTTTTGCCAAGAGAACACACTGGTCATAGCAAACACCCTCTTCCAACAACACAAGAGAAGACTCTAAACATGGACATCACCAGATGGTCAACACCGAAATCAGATTGATTATATTCTTTGCAGCCAAAGATGGAGACCCTCTATACAGTCAGCAAAAACAAGACCAGGAACTGACTGTGATTCAGATCATAAGATCCTTATTGCCAAATTCAGATTTAAATTAAAGAAAATAGGGAAAACCACTAGACCATTCAGGTATGACCGAAATCAAATCCCTTATGATTATACAGTGGAAGTGAGAAATAGATTTAAGGGACTAGATCTGATAGATAGAGTGCCTGATGAACTATGGACAGAGGTTCCTGACATTGTACAGGAGATAGGGATCAAGACCATCCCCACAGAAAAGAAATGCAAAAAAGCAAAATGGCTCTCTGGGGAGGCCTTACAAATAGCTGTGAAAAGAAGAGAAGTGCAAAGCAAAGGAGAAAAGGAAAGATATAAGCATTTGAATGCAGAGTTCCAAAGAACAGCAAGAAGAGATAAGAAAGCCTTCCTCAGCAATCAATGCAAAGAAATAGAGGAAAACAACAGAATGGGAAAGACTAGAGATCTCTTCAAGAAAATTAGAGATACCAAGGGAACATTTCATACAAAGATGGGCTCGATAAAGGACAGAAATGGTATGGGCCTAATAGAAGCAGAAGATATTAAGAAGAGGTGGCAAGAATACACAGAAGAACTGTACAGAAAAGATCTTCACGACCAAGATAATCACGATGGTATGATCACTGAACTAGAGCCAGACATCCTGGAATGTGAAGTCAAGTGGGCCTTAGAAAGCATCACTATGAACAAAGCTAGTGGAGGTAATGGAATTCCAGTTGAGGTATTCCAAATCCTGAAAGATGATGCTGTGAAAGTGCTGCACTCAATATGCCAGCAAATTTGGAAAACTCAGCATTGGTCACAGGACTGGAAAAGGTTCGATTTCATTCCAATCCCAAAGAAAGGCAATGCCAAAGAATGCTCAAACTACCACACAATTGCACTCATCTCACACACTAGTAAAGTAATGCTCAAAATTCTCCAAGCCAGGCTTCAGCAATATGTGAACCGTGAAGTTCCTGATGTTCAAGCTGGTTTTAGAAAAGGCAGAGGAACCAGAGACCAAATTGCCAACATCTGCTGGATCATGGAAAAAGCAAGAGAGTTCCAGAAAAACATCTATTTCTGCTTTATTGACTATGCCAAAGCCTTTGACTGTGTGGATCACAATCAACTGTGGAAAATTCTGAAAGACATGGGAATACCAGACCACCTGACCTGCCTCTTGAGAAACCTGTATGCAGGTCAGGAAGCAACAGTTAGAACTGGACATGGAACAACAGACTGCTTCCAAATAGGAAAAGGAGTACGTCAAGGCTGTATATTGTCACCCTGCTTATTTAACTTCTATGCAGAGTACATCATGAGAAATGCTGGGCTGGAAGAAGCACAAGCTGGCATCAAGATTGCTGGGAGAAATATCAATAACCTCAGATATGCAGATGACACCACCCTTATGGCAGAAAGTGAAGACGAACTAAAAAGCCTCTTGAAGAAAGTGAAAGTGGAGAGTGAAAAAGTTGGCTTAAAGCTCAACATTCAGAAAACGAAGATCATGGCATCCGGTCCCATCACTTCATGGCAAATAGATGGGGAAACAGTGGAAACAGTGTCAGACTTTATCTTTTTGGGCTCCAAAATCACAGCAGATGGTGACTGCAGCTATGCAATTAAAAGGCGCTTACTCCTTGGAAGGTAAGTTATGACCAACCTAGATACGATATTCAAAAGCAGAGACATTACTTTGCCAACAAAGGTCCGTCTAGTCAAGTGTATGGTTTTTCCAGTGGTCATGTATGGATGTGAGAGTTGGACTGTGAAGAAAGCTGAGCACCAAAGAATTGATGCTTTTGAACTGTGGTGTTGGAGAAGACTCTTGAGAGTCCCTTGGACTGCAAGGAAATCCAACCAGTCCATTCTAAAGGAGATCAGTTCTGCGTGTTCTTTGGAAGGACTGATGCTGAAGCGGAAACTCCAATACTTTGACCACCTCATGTGAAGAGTCGATTCATTGGAAAAGACCCTGATGCTGGGAGGGATTGGGGGCAGGAGGAGAAGGGGACGACAGAGGATGAGATGGCTGGATGGCATCACCGAATCGATGGACAGGAGTTTGAGTGAACTCCGGGAGTTGGTGATGGACAGGGAGGCCTGGCATGCTGTGATTCATGGGGTTGCAAAGAGTCAAACATGACTGAATGACTGAACTGAATTGAACTGAAGCCTTTATTTAAGCAATAAATGTCAGTCCTTTATTGAAAATATCTACACAAATCCAAACTACTGATGTTACCATAGTCCATGCTATCATCCTCTTCTCACTCAGAAAATTACTACACCCTCCTTTGAACTATTCTCTTCCAGTTCTTCCTCCCACATCCACCACCATCTAGTCCATAATAGAAGTCAGAGGGTTTTATCTTTTTTAAATTTAAGTTCCATCTTGACTCTTTGCATAAAATCCTCCAATCGTTCATCTATTGCATTTAGAATAAAAATCCAAACTCTTGATCATGACCTGAAGGATTCTGGAAAATTTGGACCCTTTATGCTTTTCAAGTACAAAACCATGTGATCTGAACCCACTTCAATTTGGTCCCATCATATTTGCCTTCTGTCAGTTCCTAGGACCTGGACACATGCTCTCTCACAATAGGATCTTGAGAGTTTGCTTTTTCCTTTACTGGGAATAACTTTCCTCTGGTTCTTCACATTGATGACATGCTTTCATCATTTAGTGCTTGAATTAAGTATCGCCTCAACAGAGAGGTCTGTTGTAACTCTCTAACGTAGATCTCTCCTGATCATTCTCCATCACAGCACCATGTTTAATACTATACAATGTGTTTACTTTGTTTGTAAATTACATGTACAGTATCCACTTCACCCAGAACAATGCTTGGCACTCAGTACCAGGCACTCAATTTGTGCTGAGTAAATGACAGAATATAACAAAATTCATACTAATATTTACAAAATCACCCAACATTTGATTCACAGTTTGACAGTTCATAAAACTTTTTCAGGATGACAGGATAGAGCTGTAGTGGGGAAATTTCTTATCTCTAGTATGAAATGAGTCTAAGGGGTCTGAAACAGTTTCATGAGGACTTCGCATTTAGGTAAGTTATCATGACACTATAACAACAGAGGACCTTCATAGAGCCAAATGAGTGCAAACTGTTATGTTTCCCAGGGCATGAGTATTAGGAGATGAAACAAAAGAATGAAGGTTCTGAAACTGTGGCATCTGAGAAATGCTAAAGTTACTGAAGATATTTCAACCCACGGTGAGTGTCTCCACATATGTAAAGGGCTTTTTGATGGAAGAGGGAAAACACCTGTTCCATGTCTCTAAAAGGTAAGCAGATGCTATATTATCATTTCAATCTATAAAATGAGAGCTAGTGTGCTTTCTGTAAAGCCTGTATGGTAGGAATGGGTAGGATGGGGAATAGGAGTATAATTCAGTCTGAGTCTCACATTCACAAGAGCCTGGAGTCAAAACTCGAGGCTGTGAGGTTGTGTATTTAATCATTGTGTCTCCTTAGTGTTTTTATATGTGTCAAAACTATTTATTTGCTGTAAATATTACACATGCAAAATAACCTTTGGTATTTTTTCTTTTTATATTTTCTTAATCTCCAGAAGAAACTGACTCAGATTTCTCTTAACTCTAAGAAGGGCTGGTTTCCTACCATTTGCATAGTGCAAAGGAGAGGGGCATCTATTTATCTAGGATAAAGTCAAGGTAATTTGTGTGTTGAGTATAGTATTGGATTCAGTGTCTAAGGTTCTATTCAATATTGTCATTTGTAAGCTCATTTTAATTCTAACTTCTCCAGGCTGTACTTGTCTTGTATATAAATGAAGGTGACTGGACTAGCTCAGCATTTCTCAATGTGTAATGTGAAGCAACACTGCCTGTCACTGGAATACTCTGTGCCCTCTCCCCCAGCGCCCAACCCCACAGGAGTCTAGTTAACGCATACTTCTCCTTCTGATTTTAATTTGAAAGTCAGTCCTTCAGGGTAAACTTTGCTAGTTTTTCACATTAGGGTAAGACCTCTGTTAGACACCTGCCTCCCTCACCTAAACTCCATGAGGGGCTGGACTGATTTACTATCAGGCCATTATCTGGCAGATCGCACAGTGCCCTCCAAACAGCAGAGACTCAGCAAATAGTTACTACATCAATAAAAAAATTACTTAGAATATTAATAGGTGTTATATGAAAAAGGGCTTCCATGGGCCAATTTATTTGACAAATATGCTTATTTAGCTTATATGCAGAGTACATCATGAGAAACGCTGGGCTGGAGGAAGCACAAGCTGGAATCAAGATTGCCAGGAGAAATATCAATAACCTCAGATACGCAGATGACACCACCCTTAAGGCAGAAAGTGAAGAACTAAACAGTCTCTTGATGAAAGTGAAAGAGAAAAGTGAAAAAGTTGGGTTAAAACTCAACATTCAGAAAACTAAGATCATGGCATCTGGTCCCATTACTTCATGGGAAATAGATGGGGAAACAGTGGAAACAGTAACAGACTATCTTTAGGGGCTCCAAAATCACTGCAGATGGTGACTGCAGCCACGAAATTAAAAGATGCTTGCTACTTGGGAGAAAAGTTATGACCACCCTAGACAGCATATTAAAAAGCAGAGACATTACTTTGCCAACAAAGTCCATCTAGTCAAAGCTATGGTTTTTCCAGTAGTCATGTATGGATGTGAGAATTGGACTATAAAGAAATCTGAGTGCAGAAGAATTGATGCTTTTGAACTATGGTGTTGCAGAAGACTCTTGAGAGTCCCTTGGACTGCAAGGAGATCCAACTAGTCCATCCTAAAGGAAATCAGTCCTGAATATTCATTGGAAGGACAGATGCTGAAGCTGAAACTCCAATACTTTGGCCACCTGATGCGAAGAACTGGCTCATTTGAAAAGACCCTAATGCTGGGAAAGATTGAAGGCAGAAGGGGACGACAGAGGATGAGATGGCTGGATGGCATCACCAACTCTGTGGACATGAGCTTGAGTAAACTCCGAAAGTTGGTGATGAACAGGGAGGCCTGGTGTGCTGCAGTCCATGGGGTCACAAAGAGTTGGACACGACTGAGCGACTGAACTGAACTGAGCTCAATATTCTTAATAGATTTCTTTATTACCATTTTCAAAGTCTAATATGTGAATAGCAATGGAAAGAATATATATCGTGTTTGTTCAATTCTAAGATTTACTTTTAAAAGCAACTTTACATTTCTCAAATTCTACGTGTTTCTCATAATATAGTGTTTAGTATGTTTCTTCACTACTTGCCGAAATCTGTTATTAAATCTTAGTAACTATTTCCTACAATTCACGGTGTCATAGAATTAGGGAATCCATTAGTGTAGATTATTTCTCAAATATGGTTAATCATGGAATCCTCCTTTACCAAGCTTCTTTGGGACTGTGTCTGTGGTGTACATTTTGGGAAACAGTGGAATAGAAAGCCTCTCCCAAATTTACTAACTTTGAATCTATTAGGCACTACTGGTGGTTCAGACAGTAAAGAATCTGCCTGCAGTGCCGGAGACCTGGGTTCAATCCTGGGTTTGGAAGATCCCCTGGAGAAGGGAATGGCTACCCACTCCAGTATTCTTGCCTGGAGAACAGAGGAGCCAATGGGGCTACAGTTCATGGGGTGACAAAGAGTCAAACATGACTGAGCAACTAACACTTTCACTTTTGAGTCTATTGACCAGAACCAGGACAAAATAGTTGTAGGTTAAAAGAACAATAACTACGACTAATGAGAATTGAATATTGAAGAAGCTGCTTAGTAATCTCCAACAAGCCCTTTAAGAAATTTGAGTCTCAAATATTTCACCAGTAAAACTGGGATGATGATGTTCCTCCTGCTTACTTCATAGGATTATTATTAGAGAATAACAGGAAAGTTAAATTCTGATTAAAGATACTAGAAAGAACAGTTTATGCTCCTCTCTTCCCCCAAATAAATTGAAATGACAGTAAAGTGATCATTTTAAAAGGGGCTTCCTGGATGGCTTAGTGGGTAAAGAATCCACTGACAAGTGAAGGAGACATAGGAGACACAGTTTCAATCCCTGGGTCAGGAAGATCCCTAGAGGAGGAAATGGCAACCCACTCCAGTATTCTTGCCTGGAGAATCCCATGGACAGAGGAGCCTGGTGGGCTACAGTCTAAAGGGTTGCAAAGAGTCAGACCCAACTGAGCAATTAAGCACAAGCTTGAGGAAGAAGGAGGAAGATGAAGAGAAGGAGGAGGAAGACAATGATGAGAAAAGAACATTTTGGAAGCTGAATGTCAGATGGATGAGTGATAACCAATTCAGCAGATCCTGAAACTCTGAAACCTAGAGAGGAAAGCAGAGAAGTATTTTATTTGCACCCTTAATCTCAAGAGGTATTTGTGGGAATAAAATCCAGAGGAGACAAGAAAAGGAGATCTAGAGCAACAACAGTATTTGAAGTTCTTCTCATAGAAAAATAATAGGAGGGTATTATCTCCTCCAAAGAGAGAGAGAGAATAAAAAGTAAATGTTCCAGAACTAAAATATGTTTCCTGATTGGAAGTATTTGCTGAGTGCCCAACACAATGAATAAAAGGGAAATACAACCACTATACCCAATCATAAAATTTTAGAATTCAGAATATGATGATAACTAAAAAGCTCTCTGCGATTGTGGAGTGGAGTAGGAAACTCAGAATAGAATGAAACTTCTCAAGAGCAACAGCAAAGATTACAGTTTGCCTGATGTGTCTGATAACAGATTTGCATTTATACAGAGAGATTAAAAATCAGTTCATCACAGGTATATAGAAAACAAATCCCACAAAACTAAAGCAATTATTTTTCCTAGAAAATAAAAAAATTTCAAAAGACTTAACCACAAAGTGTGTTCATAAAATTATATGTTATAAACATGGAACATAAATTTAACCATAAATTTTTATATAACTATATTCAAAGGAGTATTTATTGTTTTTCTATTGTGACATTATAAAGTAACTCAACTTTAGCAGCTTAAAACAGCCACATTTATTTGCTCACATTTCTGTGGGTATGGAGTTCAGACCCAGCTTGCTTGTGTTTCTGTTCTGGGTCTCACAAGGCTGTGATCAAGATATCAGCAGGGTTGCATTCTCATCTGGAGGCTTGACTGGGGGAGAATCCATTTCCAAGCTCATTCAGGTTGTTGAAAGAATTCATTTCCTGGTTATTATAGGATTTATAACAGTTTTATTCTTCAAAGCCAGTAAGGATGGAGAAAAAATATCTACTAATAAGAGGAAGTCTTATATAACACAACATAACTATGGGAATAACATGTCCTATTCTATTAGCAGAAGCAAGTCACAGATCCTGCTCACGCTCAAAAGGGAGAAGATGATGTAAAGGTATAAACACCAGGAGATGGGATCATTGGAGCCACTTTAAACTCTAAAATATACCAATCAGTGCAGAGAGCCGCTTCTTTTTTTCCATAGTGTAGCATGATGTGGTGGAGTTAGATCTGAATGGAATCTTATCTCCTCCACTTAAAAAACAATTATACGTGCTGTGCTCTGCTGTGCTAAGTTACTTCAGTCAAGTTTGACTCTTTATGACCCTATGAACTATAGCCTGCCAGGCTCCTCTGTCCATGGGATTCTCCAGGCAAGAATATTGGAGTGGGTTACCATTTCCTTCTCCAGGGGGATCTTCTCAACCCAGGGACTGAACCTGTGTCTCCTGTGTTGCAGGGGGATTATTTACCACCATGTCACCGGAGAAGCCCCTACACACACACAAATTTATATATATATTTACAAATGTATATATATATATATAAATATAAAATATGCATATTATATATAAATGTATATATATTTGTACAAAGTTGTGTAACCATCAACAAAATTCAGTTTTAGAACATTTTCATCACACCAAAAAGATCCCTCATGCCCATTTTCAGTCAAATTCCTGTATTTACCTACATTCCCAGGCAATCACTACTATACTTTCTGTCCCTATGGCCTAGTTCCTCTATTTTTTGCCACTTAAATGAACCAGCCCTGTGCCTATTTGGCTTCAAATCCATCCTGTATCTTGCGTCTTCTCCAGACTTGGGGGCAATGATATCCTAGTTGGCTCTTACCATCTCATTAGAGCCAATGGTTAAGTATTTGGGAATTCCGCAATCCTGTTATTAAACCATTGGCCCTAGAGGGAGTATTTATGGAAAATACCATGGCAAACACTACAAATCACAATATTGCTTTTTGTTTTATTTGCTGATGGGGGTGGGGGGGGCAGTTTATCAGAATACCACTGTCTGGCTTCTCATTATTGCCAATCTCTGGGTTGCCTCTGGTTATATATTCACCCTCCAAAATGTCTCCCAAGAATCTTTGCCTCCTTGTACTCACATCCTTATTCCCTCCCACAATGAATAGGGCTGACATGTGTAACCACTAGATTATTTCATAAATAATGATGTGTTACTACCAAAGAGGTCATAAAAGACACTGTGGTTTCTGCCTCACTCTCATTTGAATCATTCCCTCTGGACAAAGTCAACTGCTGTGTCATGAGTAGACTCACAGAGTCCATGGAGAGGTCCTCATAGCAAGGAACTGAGGCATCTTCCCAAAAGTCATGTGATTGAACCAGATGGGAAGCAGATCCTTTGGCCATGTCCAGCTTTTGAATAACTGCAGTCTGGGATGGCATCCTGACAGCAACCTAGTAAGAGACTCTGAGCCGAAACTAAAAGGCTAAGCTGTTTTAAGATTCTGCCCCACAGAAACTCTATCAGATAATAAATGATTATTGTTGTTTAATTCACTAAGCTTTAAGGTATATTCTCATGAACAATAGGACATTAAGACAGACTTTGGTATCAAAAGGTGGGTGCTACCATTAGGGAAGTTTAAAATATAGGGTGGCTTTGAAAATGGGCAATGGGCAGAAGCTGGAAGGAAATGAGGCAAGTGTCAGTGAAAGCCTGTAGAAGGCTTTGTGGAGGCTGCAGGTACAGGAAAGTGAAGGCAGTATGATCCAAACCTAGAGGAAAGAGGAGCCTCCTTACCGAACGGCAGCAAGCTCAGCAACAGTGTCCCTTCTGATAACATAAGAAATAGAAAAGAGAAAAAGGAACCCTCTTACACTGTTGGTGGGAATGCAAACTAGTACAGCCACTATGGAGAACAGTGTGAAGATTCCTTAAAAAACTGGAAATAGAACTGCCATACAACCCAGCAATCCCACTGCTGGGCATACACGCCGAGGAAACCAGAATCGAAAGAGACACATGTACCCCAATGTTCATCGTAGCACTGTTTACAATAGCCAGGACACGGAAGCAACCTAGATGTCTATCGACAGACAAATGGATAAGAAAGCTGTGATACATTTACACAATGGAATATTACTCAGCTATTAAAAAGAATGCATTTGAATCAGTTCTAATGATGTGGATGAAATTGGAGCCTATTATACAGAGCGAAGTAAGTCAGAAAGAAAAACACCAATGCAGTATATTAATGCATATATATATGGAATTTACAAAGATGGTGATGATGACTCTATATGTGAGACAGCAAAAGAGACACAGATGTAAAGAACAGACTTTTGGACTCTGTGGGAGAAGGCGAGGGTGAGATGATTTGAGAGAATAGCATTGAAACATGTATATTATCATATGTGAAATAGATCGCCAGTCCAGGTTCGATGCATGAGACAGGGTGCTCAGGGCTGGTGTACTGGAAAGACCTGAGGGATAGGAGGGGGAGAGAGGTGGGAGGGGGTTCAGGATGGGGAACACACGTACACCCATGGCTGATTCATGTGAATGTATGGCAAAAACCTCCACAATATTGTAAAGCAGTTAGCCTCCAATTAAAATAAATAAAAAAGAAAAAAAAAGGAAATATAATTGAACTACAAAAAAATTAAAATTAAAACAACAACAACAACCAAAAAGAAAATATACCCAATGAACTGGGGGTCAAGTTAAGGAGATTTTCCAGCAGCAGGGTTAAGGTGCTACTTCACGTCTGTGGTTTATAGAAAAATGCAAATGGAGAAAGACTAAAGAAAACACCAATATCACAGAGCCAGGAATTTTTGAGTTAAAAATTTCTCTGCTTCTCCAGATGACCTATGATACTAAAATTAAGAAATGGTTTCTGGACAAAGATCAACTCTAGGACACTTTCAAGAAAACATAATCTAAAAATGAAGCCAAAGGGATGTCCTCAGGAAGATTCAAACCTGTGCCTCACAGAATCACTCAAACAATAGAACTTCTAAGCCACGTAAAGATATTGACCCTCAGCAATCTCAACGGAAGCCCCAGGAAGATCAATTCTTATCTCAGAGATATTTAATATCTCAGAAAGAACAGGGAAAAGTAGTCTCTGTTCCTTGGTCCTATCACAGGCTTCCATCAAGCCTGACTCAGAATGGTGACCTGCAGACTTTGCAATCCCTAAAGGGACTTCCATCTCAAGGACGACTAACAATGTATGTCCTGAGTGACTCCAGTGGGCCAAGACAAGTCACCGTACCAAATGTATGCACTTATTTCTCACCTGTGCTTTCAGAAATGACTTTTTAGCTTGGTATAATAATCTAAATTCATTGAGAGAGTGGTCATTCCAACCACTGGCCCTTCTTCCCTCAATGCCCCTATTTCCACATTAAGGGGAAGATACTTGGCTAATATGAGGAAAGACAGCTACACAAAGACAACTACACTATTCCCTGAAATCACGGAGAAGATGAGATAAAGAGGCCAGGAAAGGGAGAGAACAGATTGAGAGTCCTTGAAAATTGAGAGTCCTTGCATTTAAGTAATTTATACACAGTATATCTTGTCATCCTCCAAAGTCCTAAGTTTGAAACCACTCTATATTTTTATCTGAAATAAGTAACTAAATTAAAAGACGCTTACTCCTTGGAAGGAAAGTTATGACCAACCTAGATACCATATTCAAAAGCAGAGACATTACTTTGCCAACAAAGATCTGTCTAGTCAAGGCTATGGTTTTTCCAGTGGTCATGTATGGATGTGAGAGTTGGACTGTGAAGAAAGCTGAGAGCCAAAGAATTGATGCTTTTGAACTGTGGTGTTTGAGAAGACTCTTGACGGTCCCTTGGACTGCAAGGAGATCCAACCAGTCCATTCTGAAGGAGATCAGCCCTGGGATTTCTTTGGAAGGAATGATGCTAAAGCTGAAACTCCAGTACTTTGGCCACCTCGTGCGAAGAGTTGACTCATTGGAAAAGACTGATGCTGGGAGGGATTGGGGGCAGGAGGAGAAGGGGACGACAGAGGATGAGATGGCTGGATGGCATTGCCGACTCGATGGACATGAGTTTGGGTAAACTCTGGGAGTTGCTGATGGACAGGGAGGCCTGGCCTGCTGCGATTCATGGGGTCACAAAGAGTCGGACACGACTGAGCGACTGAACTGAACTGAACTAACCAAATAACTAATATAAAATAACTAGGATGAGTATTTAACTACTACCATTAAGATTATGTTGTTTATAACTGGCTATACCCCAACACAAAATAAAAAGTTAAAAAAAAAAAAAAAAGGTTATGGTGTTCAGATAGAGCAAAACCAAAAAGCAGTTATCTGTAACAGGATACTGTCTTGCTAAAGTTTAGTTGTCTCTCAGAATGTGAAAACAATACAGTTTAATCTGGTGTGACCAAAATAAAGTGCTTAGCTCTCTAAGATCATTTAATTGAATATCTTTTACCACTCACACAAAATATCCTATTTTTACTGATTATTTCCACTAGTGACATTTACTAAAGTTTAGCATAAAATCTAAAAAAGGTCTGCACAAATTCCAAATTTATCTAGGATTTGAGCTATCTTCTAAATTCACGACTGTAATTCTAATTGATTGTGCCTCTAAAGAAACCTTCAATACAAGTGAGACTGGTCTCCTAAATATACTTCCCACGTTCTTAACCATGTCCTCTTGTGCGTACCCTCTGTGACCCTGAAGGTCAAACCATTTCCCCTTATGACTGGGTGGACATAGAGGTAACACCCATTCTTAATGACTCACTCTCAAGGGTTGTCTTATACTCCCCAGCCGTAACCGACAGAGCTGGAGCCATTGAGAAAGGATCTGTAATAACAACTGAACATTTTGGAAGAAACTTGGCAATGCAGTTGTACACCGGACTAACTACCAAAATGATTTCCATCCCAACAACTCTGTTCTGGCAGAAACAAAAGGGGTACCTGACTTTGTGCTGATGGGATAGGGTGGATATTTCTCTGCTGGAAGGAGTAATCTAAATTGAATGCAAATTATAATGGATTACTAAACTTTCTAATAGGACGTCTTGAGACTTGATAAATATAAGAATGTAGATTTATATTCCTTTTCTGCAAAATCCTAGAGCTATGCAAATTCAGAATTTAGACAAACCAAAACATCTAATTCTTTTACAAAAGAGAGGAACATTGTTTGGGTGCAGATTTGAGCTAGACATTGATGTCTATGGCAGCCATGACAGTGAGCTCTTTAAGGATAAAGACTCTATGCCTGATATTATTTTGTATCCCAAGTGTCTAGTACATTGAATTAAATAACATAGATTTTTAAAATGTCCCCCCAGTTTTAAAACACTACCTTATAATCTTTTTATTATTTCTAAATGTCAGATGGGATATAGCTTGTTTTTCAGATGGATTTTAATTGGACTTTAATCCTTTGACACAAGAAAGGAGAATCTAAAAAGTTGACAAGATTGGCCTCGGTAAGATGTAAACCTCAAGGCATATTCTGGTGGATCAAATTCTCTTTTATCTTACTTAAAATGCAAGTGCTTAAAAGAATGTGGCCTTGGGAGATTGTTCAGTAAGACATGAAAGTGCAGCTCAAGAGGTTGACTCTTGAGAGGACAAGCAGGACACACATGGTCCTTTTTTGCTGCCCCCATGGCAGGTCTCCCGTAGAGTGCCCGGATTTCAGAGAAAACACTGGAGGAGACAAGAGACCCGATATGGAATGAAGACGATATGGAAGGCATAAATGTGGATTTTCTAAGGAAGTAGAAAATAAGCACCGAAATGTTCATGACTTTTTTAAGTGGCAGGGTGATGATAGTGGGAAGGCAATTAATTGAAAGAGATGAAAAAATTCACTAATGATATTCCTCTGAAATTTGGCAACTTTTTTCAAGTAGTAAAGCATTATTGTAAAACAACTCACTACACAGTGTGATCAATTTTCTCTGTATCGGGTTGAGTACTGAAGAGATATAGAATTGAACATTCATTGTGCAGTCACTCACTAAGACATAGGAAACCTGAATCTTTTAACATCCTTGCCCTAACCATGGTTATTTAAGATTTATACTCCATCGTAACAACAAAAGCTGAAAGCAACTTACTGGCTAATACAAAATGCAATTTAAAGCAAACCCAGACTATTCTTAACTAAGACTAATTTCAAGGCAAAGATGTCCCTGTGTGTCTTTGGATAGGCTAGGCAAACATTCTGATAAATTTGAAAAAACAAAACTGGTTCTAAACATTCTGATAAATTTGACAAAAAAATACAAAAACATTGAGTAATATTAATTTCACTTCCTGTCCTAGGCAAGAGTTTAACTATAGGTAGAGTCAGAACTCGGAGAAGGCAATGGCACCCCACTCCAGTACTCTTGCCTGGAAAATCCCATGGATGGAGGAGCTGGGTGGGCTACAGTCCATGGGGTCCCTAAGAGTTGGACACAACTGAGTGACTTCACTTTCACTTTTCACTTTCATGCATTGAAGAAGGAAATGGCAACCCACTCCAGTGTTCTTGCCTGGAGAATCCCAAGGACGGGGGAGCCTGGTGGGCTGCTGTCTATGGGGTTGCACAGAGTTGGACACGACTGAGGAGACTTAGCAGCAGCAGCAGCAGAGTCAGAACTTCTCCTGAGATGTGAATCAAGGAGGAATTTAACATGAAAAGCTATTAAGAGAGATGGTGTATCACAGGAGCATAGATGCTATATTTCACCTCAGTTCAACAAAAGTCAGAGAAAGGTTGTTTAAGTGAATAATTCTTATATCAAACCTCTAGAAAAGCAGAGAGTAGTATCATCTTCTTCAGAATAATATGTATAAATTACATAGTTCAAATACTTTGCTTGACTTAATACAGACATAGAATATAAAGTCTCTAGTTCCACAGGTAATTGACATGTTTATTTAAATGTCAGCTGTCTTAGTGAGAACATTTGGCTAAATTTATGATCAAATGCCCCAGTAATTGCCAATGATATAAAAAGTCTATGTTACTAATTAGTAACAGAAGTAACTAATGAGCATAGAGGGTTTTTTTTAGTTTATCAAGCACTTTTTAACATTCATTATCACATTAAATTTTTATTGTAATCCTATAATCAGGAAGGCATCAGCATCAGCCTTGAGATGAAGAAAGGAAGGCTTGAAACTGTTATGTAATAGGTCAAGATGGTTTATCTGGTAAAGAATAGTCAGAACTCAAACCCAGGTTTTAAGTTTTACTATTTATGTCCCTAAAATCATATGTCCCTTCTACTACATATTTTCTCTTGTCGTCTCTAGTTAAAAATCAACCTAAACTGCAGATGGTGATTGCAGCCATGAAATTAAAAGACGCTTACCTCCTTGGAAGGAAAGTTATGACCAACCTAGATAGCATACTGAAAAGCAGAGACATTACTTTGCCAACAAAGGTCCATCTAGTCAAAGCTATGGTTTTTCCAGTGGTCATGTACGGATTTGAGAGTTGGACTGTGAAGAAAGCTGAGCGCCGAAGAATTGATGCTTTTGAACTGTGGTGTTTGAGAAGACTCTTGACAGTCCCTTGGACTGCAAGGAGATCCAACCAGTCCATTCTAAAGGAGATCAGCCCTGGGATTTCTTTGGAAGGAATGACGCTAAAGCTGAAACTCCAGTACTTTGGCCACCTCATGCGAAGAGTTGACTCACTGGAAAAGACTCTGATGCTGGGAGGGATTGGGGGCAGGAGGAGAAGGGGACGACAGAGGATGAGATGGCTGGATGGCATTGCCGACTCGATGGACATGAATTTGGATGAACTCCGGGTGCTGCTGGTGATGGACAGGGAGGCCTGGCGTGCTGTGATTCATGGGGTCACAAAGAGTCGGACATGACTGAGTGACTGAACTGAACTGAACTGAAAGTACAGTTGTTTTACAAGAGAAGCAGTTTTGGTTTATGACCAGATAAAAGCCTTACTTTATCAAGATTTAGTCAACAAGGTGACGGAAGATAGAAAGAGGGGGAAGGCCCTGAAAATATAACTTGTTGTGATGTGATCCAAATCCTGCCAGCTTTGTAGACTACTGTAAGAAAGAAAACTGTCCTCTTCTCAATCATTGATACTAATCCTGAGAGGCCCAAGTTTGATAACATATGTGTGCATGTGTGCTCAGTCGCTTCAGTCATGTCTGGTTCTGTGTGACCCTACGGACTGTAGCCCGCCAGGCTCCTCTGTTCATGGGATTCTGCAGGCAAGAATACTGGAGGGGGTAGCCATTCCCTTCTACAGTGGATCTTCCTGACCCAGGGATCAAACCTGGGTCTCTTGCATTTGTCTGGCCAGTGAATATTTTTCATTTTCTTGGGGCTGTAACTCCCAAAGAACCTCTTCTGTTGCAAGTGGCATTTAGACTTTAAAACAATGTCACATAATCTGGTAAGTTACTTGACAAAATGACCAGGACCTACAAAGTGTTTGGATGTGAAGTAGAAATAACTCCTAGATTTTAAACATGAGTTAAAAATAACTGTTGTTGTTGTTTAGTCGCTAAGTTGTGTCTCTTTATGACTCCATGGACTGTAGCCCTCCAGATTCTTCTGCCCATGGGATTTCCCAAGCAAGAATACTGGAGTGGGTTACCATTTCCTTCTCCAAGGGATCTTCCTGACTCAGGGATCAAAACCACATCTCCTTCACTGGTTGGCAGATTCTTTACTGCTGAGCCATAAATAAAAATTATAAAAACTTTATAATTTATAGAAACTTCTAGAACATCTCCATCTTTATAACTCATCTGCTTACATTATTATATTTCTCATGAGAAAACATGATGACAATCCAGAAACCTTGCAAAATGAACCAAATTCTGGAATGCTGTAACTATTTGGGCCCCCCTGAAAGCTTGGAAAAAACACGTAAGTTAAGGATAAATTAAAGACATTCTGCTCCAGACAGTGGGTAGCAGACTTGCCAAACCAAGAAACGCTTTCTCCCAAGAAATAGCCCAGGCCAACATTTATTTTAAAAGACGGAAATAGATTAAAAGATGACACATCTACAGCGACTTATTAAGGGAAACCCAGGATTTCAAGAGCAAGGTCTCTAACATTCATGGAGGATGCCAAGGAAGATGAAAAACCTTCTCTCCCACAACGCAGCTGTTGGAGCCTGTCTTATCGATGGTTCTAGGCTGGCTGGACTAAAGGTCTGCTCCAAACTGGCAATCCTTATGTTCTTATTATGCATGTCTCATCATTATGTTCTAGAGGAAGAAAGACCATCACCACCAACCAACATCTTCTCATTCTGGAGTCATCTAAAAATACTTGCAGACAGTATTACCCTGCTATTACCTCACACTCCTGCCCATCAGCCATAGCCACCTCCTACCTCCCGCTCACTAATAGCACAGTCCTGTATCACCTCCTACTCAGCCAAGCAACACTACTGTAGCTGCTTTAGATACACTCATATCTATATATATAGACTCATATATAAATATATATTCAGACATATACTCATGTGCACACAAAAAATGCTTTTACAAAAGAAAAAGGGAAAGCTTACTTATGTGAAAGTAGTTGCAATTTGGAAAGTTAATGTGATAGGCCATTTAGGTTACAGACAGGATACAGTTTTGGTTCTGTCTGGGTGTCCACCCAAATGCCCAGTAGGAAGGTATTTGCCAATCCCAAACATGAGAAGCATCTGCTTTTATTAACCCTTGACCCCTGAGCAACTGGAGCCTCCATTTCCTAAATGTGTTGCATTATACTTTTATTTCTTCCTTTTAAATATTGCAGTGTGATATTATAAACTTAAGGTTTCAATCATAATTTTCAGACCAGGCTCATGCATTTTCTGTTTTATGTTTATGGATGTTGTACTCAGCATTCAACAAATATCTACTACTATTTCTTTTTACTCCTTTTCATTAATATTATTATGTTAGTGATGGCCTGAGTTATTGGTATGTCATTTGGAGACAGAAATGAGTGAGATAAAAATGACTCGGGAGCAGAAGCAGGGGAAGCAGAAACAAGACTGGGAGATGCTTGTTGTCTGAGAGCAACAGCAGGCAAAACCACTGCTGGCATAATCAGAACCACCACGGCTTGCAGCTGGGAGCAGGGAGCCCACGACTCCTCGACTACTCGGCACGTAGCAACACGCCCAAACCAACACTGCGGAGTAGCACCTAAGACTGCGAGGAGTAACTGAGATCACAGCTGCGGAAGCACTTTGCGGGTGACAATGGAGTGGCGTGGAAGGAAAGGTTTCCATCGATGCTTCATCAGAGCCTCTACACCCATTATTAAGCGGACAGCGGAGTGGGCACTGGGTACAGAGGATTAGGCATGTCGTCACAAACCCAGGATTCATATCCTGACTCTGACACCAGCTTGCTCAGTGATTCTGAATAAATCTCTTCAAATAGCTGAGCCTTAGATTTTCCCATCTGGGCAATAAATACCTCTCCCATCTGCCCTATGAATTATTGTAAACATTTAATTAGAGTTGTACGTGAAATGCTTTAGAAAGTATACCACAGGATATGGCTGTGTGTTTACAACTGAAAAACTCCACCTGGATACAGTCCATGTCCCAAACTGAAAGCAATATCTTTCACCCTTCCCCCATCTTCCCCATCTCAGCTAACGACACCATATCAGCAGAATGCAAGCTCCATGGGAGCAGGTATTTGGAACAGTGCCGGGTTTATGGTAGGCTCTCAATAAATATTTATTACGTTTAAAAAAAAAAAAAAAAAAAAAAACCTTGAATCTACCCAATTGCTTACATAAGGGCCCGTTATCTATGATACATTCTTGCCCTTCATTCTGACACATCTAATACAACACCTCCGACTGGCTCTGACGCCCAGCTCTGTCAGTCTCTCAAAACTCGTGGTGTACTGGCAAATGTTTAACAACCAGCTCTCAGGGAAACGTTTCTGGCATTTTCCAATTTTAGTGGTGTAGATATTCCCACCATGGCCCATTTCAAGCAACCAACATGATGACACATTGAGTTGGGAAGAGATGCCCACAACAGACGCTCAGGCCTCCTGTGTCAGCTCCAGCTCACCGTGGCTTCTGCTGTTCTCATCCTAGTCAAGACCCCCTCCAAGCAGTCTGGCTTGATTCCTGGATGGTCCTCATTGCAACCCACCTCCGACATTGCCAACAGCATGATCTTTCAAACACATACATCTCATTACTTGGTTTTCCTATTTCAAAACCTTCAATGTACTCCTCCTGCTTACATAATAAATATCAAACACATACTATGACAGACAGGTCATTCCTAACCTGAAGGCAGTCCCCTGAGTCCCTGTTCAGTTTCAACCTGTATTATAGGCAAACTGAGCACAGTTTCTTCAACATCTTATGTATTTTAATTTCACTCTGCTCGTCATGTTGTCCTTACTTCCTATATAGGCACTTTCTTTTCTCTCTACATAGTAGAGACCCTGTGTGTGTTCTCCAGATCCAAAGTTTAAAAAAATCATTTCATCATCAAAGCTTTCTCTAATTATTATTTCCTCTTTGAAATGAAGTGAAAGTCACTCAGTTGTGTCCAACTCTTTGCAACCCCATGGATTACACAGTCCATGGAATTCTCCAGGCCAGAATACTGGAGTCAATAACTGTTCCCTTCTCCAGGGGATCTTCCCAACGCAGGGATAGAGCTCAGGTCTCCCGCATTGCAGTTGGGCTCTTTACCAGCTGTCCTTTCACTTACCTATCAGCCCGGACTAAATGAATGTCTCACTAATTCACATCTCTGTATCATTGTAGCCATACCCATGATAACAAATACAAACTTTTCTTATGGTTATTTTTATTTCTCTCTGTCCTGATGGTCTGTGAGCTCTTCTTAGGCAGGACCTTGTCCTCTATGAATCCTCATAAGATACTGAATCTCTGGATTGATGTCTTTCAAAGCATTGCTCCTCAAAGTGCCTTGTGGACCAGCAGCATCAGCTTCACCTAGGACCTCGTGGGAAGAGCAGAATCTCAGAGTCCCCCTGGACCCTCTCAAGCAGAATCTGTATTTTAAAAAGATTTCACTCAGTGATTCATAAGAATAAAGTTTGAAAAGATGTATTAAAGTTTGAAAAGGCCTAAAGAATAGGGTTCAGCTACTGATGAACTTGACAGCTAGGCAAAAATATTAAAATCTTTGGGAAACAGGGGTCTATTGACTGTTCTTGAACTGAGACAACATTGCAAGAACACTGTTTGTAGGTCATTAATTTCCCAGCTTGCGTGAAATGGTTTAAAATGAGACTAGAGCAGTGGTTCTCAATTTATTATAATCTTATCTCCCTTTGCCATATAAAGGGGTATTTGGCAGTGTCTGGAGACATTTTTGTTTAGCACAACCAGGAAGGTGGTACTGGCATTTGGTGGTTAGAGGTCAAGAATGCTTTTAAACCTCCTACAGTGCCCCTCACAATCAAGAACCATCCAGCCTAAAATGTTAACAGAGCAAAGGTTGAAAAACCCTGGAATAAGAGGAAGGAAAGGCAAAAAGCTAACGAAATTATTCAAGCTTGTGGTGATGAACCATCACAGGTGTCAGGTGGCGCTAGGTCAGCTCAGAAGCAGTGGAAGAAATAAGAGTGACTTTGAAATAAATGAACAAAATTCAGTGGTGAAGGCCGAAAGAGAGGGAGGTAGAAGGGAGCTCCCAATTTTCTCCTTTGGGTGAAAAGAAGAATGGCAGCAACAATGGAAATAATAGAAGCAGCTGGCATTCAGATGCATGAAGCAAGATGCAGTAGGTTTTAGGCAAGTCACGGGAACCCTGATTTCACTAACCTATCTACTGAGCACCTGCTAAGTTACGGGAACTGTGCCCTTTCACATACTTGATCTTTTCAATCCTCCAGCAACAACCCTTAAAGTAGCTATTAGCCAATTTCTCCTGCTAAAGAAACTGAGGTTCAGAGAAAGAACCTCAAAGAAAAAATTAGGCCACAAACCCACAACTACTACCACTAAAACCCAATATTGTCTCCTCTCTAGGGATCAGGCATGGGGGTTTCAGCAGCAGCAGCAGGTGATTCATCGTGGCATGGCTGCCTACCTGAAAAGGCATTCAGAGGCATGTTCAGGTTTATCATCAAAAGGTGACATTAGCGATGACATCATCAAATATTCATTAGAGATGCCTGCCATGACATGGGAGGGAGCGTCGGGGCACATATGCTGCATGTTTGTGGTGCTCATTCTGTTCTCCATGGACTCAGAGTCAGGGACTGTAGATTTGGTCTTTCATTCACTGTAAGGCTCATACATAAATACTTGAAATTAACATGACTTTAGTTCTAACAATTAGTGAACCTTTACTCTTCCTTATAGCATCACTAAATCCCTACTCTATTTATTCTTACAAGCCAATGAAAATGAATAGGAAATCAGGTAGCATTCAACACACACATTATTAATGTCAATTAATAGTGACATTATCAATATTGACAAATCATTGAGCAAGAACAAAAGTTCCAATCTTCCCCTATATTATAATGCTCTAGAAGATCTTATTAAAATAAAGCCCAAATTATTTGTTTTATGTTAAAACTGGTGATTTGAGGATGAACCACCAATTCTGGGGCCAAGAGAAGAGACCTGAGTCAGCAAAAAGGAAAGCAGACCATTAAAGACATTTTCCTATTCTATGCTTTCTGGCCCCCATAAAGTCATACTCCAATTCATTCTCTGACACCCCATACTCACAATTTAGAAGCAAACAAAAATTGAGATCTCTTTTTTGTATTTTTCCTGAACCCTTCTGGATAGAGTTAGTTTTTTTCTCATCTGAGCTCTCATAGCACGGAATATCTGCTTCTGCACAATATACTATATTAATGATTTATTTACATGTTTATATCTCTATGAAGGTATGACCTGCTTTAAATTGGGGGTTGTTTTTTAATTCATTTTGTAGCACATAGAGCAGGGCCTGGCTCCCAGTTGGTACTTAATAAATGCTTGCTGAATTCATTTAGCATAAAGTCAGTCCCAGCAAATGAGTGTTTTAGGTTGACCTTTTGCTGCTTCTTTGGCTCCTTTCAAATGTACTTCATCTTAAGCTGTTTTCACTGATGTACACTGTTTAAATGATTTAGTGAAGAATAGAGAGGGGTGTCTGATTTCTTTCAATTAGCATGATGATTTCAAGGTTTATTCACACTGTAGCATGTATCAGTAATTCATTACTTTTTTAATGACTAAATAGTATTCTATTTTTACATATATGGTTTTTTAATCCATTTTCTCTGGATGGACATTTGAGCTGTTTCCACCTTTTGGCTATAATATAAATAAAACTGCTATGAATATTCAAGTCCAAGTCATAGTTCAAACATCTGATTTCATTTATGTGAAATAGCCTGAATAGATAAGTCCATAGAGACATAAAGTAGATTGGTGATTGTCAGCACCTATGGGAAGGAAGGAAAGAGGAATAATTGATTAATGGGTACAGGGTTTCTGTTTGGGATGATGAAAAATTTATGGAACTAAACATTAATGCTGGTTGTACAGTATTGTGAATTACTTAAGGCCACTTTTAATGTACTTTAAAATTGTTAAAATGGTTAATTTTATAAGCATCTACCACAGTAAAAAATATCTTTATTAAAAAGATAAATTAAGTCAATACAATTGGACAAGATTAGCTACCAGGAACAAGATTATTTTATTCGTGAAAAACATTGCATCTGTGCTTCTGCAGTTCCCCCTAGTCTTCATGCAGTATCTGATATATTATTTCCAGTGCTGAAGAAACACTTATCTAATGCTTCTGGTGATATCACAACAACAATTTTGTATAATAATTTCATAATATATGTCAAGAATAATAACAGTGCTCAAGCCGTTTAAACTTAGAATAATTCTAAGGATTTATTTTAAGGAAATATTTCACAAGAATAATACAAGTATATGCTAAAAAGGAAACTATTGCAAATATGTCTGTAATTGTTGGATGCTGAGAGAAAATCCAATAATAGAGAATTGTTATTTAACATATACAACATTAACATGATACAATATCTATAGTAACTATTTAAATATTTTGTGGTAGGTAAAAAGAACAGAACAATAAGTTTTTGACTCCCTATGAATACAATTTAGTTAAAATGTACGCAAGTGATGAACAGAGAGTTGCACGTTGACATGGAAAGTATAATAGGAATGAAGATGACTCTTTTTCCTTTTTACACATCCCTTTATTATCCCTTCAGTTATGCTTTTATTCAAAAAGTATTTTTGAGCCACTGCACTGTGGCAGGCACTGTATGAAGAGTTGTGGCCATCATGATGAGCAAGACAGTCAGATTCTCTGCCCTTACACAGTTAAGTATGTAATTGCTGTTGTGACAAGTGGTATGAAATAAGATGTGTGAGGATTCTAAGAATAAGCACATGTTTCATTTGAGATCTCTGTTGGATATTTAGTGGAAATGTTTAGTAAAACATCGAACATAAGCATGTAGAGGTAAAGAGGAGGTTGGAATTATCCATGTAACTTATAGAGTTGGGCTTTTGATGGTAATTCAAGCGGTGGTAACTGCTGTGACTGCCTAGAAAGAAAACATTAGGTGAGAAGCTAAGAAGGCTTAGGAATAAGATCCTGAGGAATTCCAATATACAGAAGCAGTCTAGAGTAGTTGTCAAGAACAGGACTTCTGGAGTTATGTTTCCTAGATTCAAATCCCCAGCTTTGAGAGTTACTCAACTTTTCTGTGTCTTGATTTCCTTATCTGTAAAACCAGAATAACCTCTCATAGGATGTTACAAGGATTTAGTGATAAAATATACGTAGGGTACTTAGAATGAGTGAGTGGTATATATTAAAGGCAACACAAATGTTGGCTGTGTGAAGGTCAGATAGAAGATGAGAATCTCCCAAATAATCCTAGAAAAGAATATCCAAAGGAATAGGAGGGGAAAACATCAGGAGAGTAAAGTAAGAAGGCAGTGTTGAATCTTGCTGAAAGTTTATATACAATGAGGACTAGAACATTAACATTTCATTTATGTTACAGAGATGTTGGTGGAGTAGAGGATAAGGGTGAAAGACCAGCATGAGATGAGGAAATTCTGATCTGTTGTCTCCTTTTTTTAACAACAGTAATAATATTGTTGTGATTTTTATAAGGAGATAAAGGAAGAAGCAAAGAAAAACTCAGAGAGCTACAAGCCACTTACATACCATTATGACAGTATTAGAACCTTGAAAACCTGACTACATATCTACTTTTGCAGTTAGTTTTATACTTGCATATGTTTTCATGTTGTTAATTAGGGTCCTTTTATTTCAGCTTTAAGAACTCCTTTCAGAATTCCACTTCTGAGTGGAATCCAGAAAAAAAAAAAAATGAAAACACTAATTCAAAAAAACTCACACATCCCAGTGTTCATGGCAGCACAATTTACAATAGCCAAGACATGGAAGCAACCCAAGTGCACATAACAGACAAATGGATAAAGAAGGTGTGGTATACATACAACAGAATAGTACTCAGTCATAAAAAGTGAAATTCTACATTAACAGCAACATGGATGTACCTAGAGAATATTATGCTTAGTGAAATGAGTCAGAAAAAGATGCAAATGCTATATGATATCACTTAAATGTGGAATCTAAAAACTAATGCAATTACATGTTCGTGCAAAACAGAAACAGACTCACAGACGGAGAAAACAAAGTTGTGGATACCAAAGGGAAGAGGGTTTAGGGGAGGACAAATTAAGGTATGGGATTAACAAATGCAAACTATCATGTGTAAAATAGATGAGCAATAAGGATATATTGTGTAGTGCAGGAAATTTTAATCACAATATTATAATAACTTATAATGGAGTATTGTGCTAGTGCTCAATAGTTCCGTTGTGTCTGGCTGTTTGTGACCCCATGGGCTGTAGCCTGCCAGGCTTCTCCGTCCGTGGGATTCTCTAGGCAAGAATACTGGAGTAGGCTGCCATTTCCTCCTCCAGGGGATCTTCCCAATCTAGGGAATCAATCTGAGTCTCCTGCATCTCCTGCATTAGCAGGCAGATTCTTTACCACTAAGCCACCTGGGAAGCCCATAATGGAGTATAATCTGCCAAAAATACTGAATCACTATGCTGTACACTTGAAACTAATATAATACTGTAAATCAACTATACGTCAATAAAGAAAATAACTTCTTTCAGTAATTTCTTGTAAGGCAGGTGTAGTGATGATGAACTCCCTCAGCTTTTCTTTGTCTTGGAATGTTTTTATTTCTACTTCATTTCTGAAAGACAGCTTTGCTGAGTATAGTATTCTTGGTTGATAGTATTTTTCTTTCAACACTCTGAATATATCATCTCACTCTCTTCTGGCCTGCAAGGTTTCTGCTGAGAAATCCACTGAGAGTTATATAGGGGCTCCTTTATAAGTTTTCTGTCATTATTTCTCAAAACAAACTTTCTGCTTCTTTTTCTTTTCTCCTCTTGGAAAAGTGGCAACTTTATAAGATAAACAGATTTTAGAAATCTACTATAAAGCATAGTATCTACAGCTGTATTGTGTATTGGGTCTATATTGTATACTTAAAATTTGGCAGGAGGGCAGATCTTATTTTAAAAACTCTTACCACACACACATGATATTAATAACAAAGACACAGGAGGAAATTTTGGAAGGTGATGTATATATATATATATATATATATATATATATATGTTCTTGATGGTGGTGATGGTTTCACATGATTATATTTATCTTCAAACTCATTGAGTTGTATTTGTTAGAGACATACAGATTTTTACATGAAATTATTTCTCAATAAAGTTGTTTTGAAAATCTCACAGAGCATTGTATGCAAAGCATCAGTGTGGCCACCAGCCCTAAATGTCACACAAGCTATAACAGCACATAAGAGATTCCTGTTCAGGATGGTAACATGATCATAACTTTTTTGCTCTGCCACCAGGCCTAAATATCACATAGACTATAACAGCAGGTAAGAGATTACTCTTCAGGATGGTAACTGTGATCATAGCCTTTCTTGCTCTGCCACCAGGCCTAAATGTAAAGGCTTAAATATTCCCAATATCTCTTTTAAAGGCCAGCCCTATAATTGCTGTCCTGGCTCTTCCCTGAAGCCCCTCCAATTCCCTTTGTTAGTGTCTAACTGATTGAGTTACAGAGGAGCTGGCCAGATTTATCATCACAATTTCTTTCACTGTAATCACATTTGGACCCAAATCTGACTAGAATGAAAGTGTGAGTATTGAGACCCTTTTGCTAATAATGAGAAATGCTTTGGGCATTTCTAGTTTGAAAAAGAAATGCTAACTCTTGACTGCCAAGAAATAAAGGGGGTTCCATAATATGAGAGTAGTAAATAGTGGCTGTGATGGTGATAGCAAAGGACAACATTCAGAACAATGGTGCTTGATTCTCAAGTACCCTGGATGGGCAGCCACGGAGGGACAGACAGAACTAGGAACAGGTGATCCTGGGTCTCTGGATAGGATTAGAATTTCCAGCATCACCAGTATCAATGGGATAGGTGAATGCAGGGAATAAAACACTCACAGGTCAGACTAGTGACAGCCATAGCAAATATGGAATCTGAAAATGTCCTGAAGCACATCAGTTCAGTTCAGTTCAGTCGCTCAATCGTGTCCGACTCTTTGTGACCCCATGAATTGCAGCATGCCAGGCCTCCCTGTCCATCATCAACTCCCAGAGTTTACCCAAACTCATGTCCATCGAGTCAGCAATGCCATCCAGCCATCTCATCCTCTGTCGTCCCCTTCTCCTCCTGCCCCCAATCCCTCCCAGCATCAGAGTCTTTTCCAGTGAGTCAACTCTTCGCATGAGGTGGCCAAAGTACTGGAGTTTCAGCTTTAGCGTCATTCCTTCCAAAGAAATCCTGGGGCTGATCTCCTTTAGAATGGACTGGTTGGATCTCCTTGCAGTTCAAGGGACTCTCAAGAGTCTTCTCCAACACCACAGTTTAAAACCATCAATTCTTCGGCGCTCAGCCTTCTTCACAGTCCAACTCTCACATCCATACATGACCACTGTAAAAACCATAGCTTTGACTAGATGGACCTTTGTTGGCAAAGTAATGTCTCTGCTTTTGAATATTCTATATAGGTTGGTCATAACTTTCCTTCCAAGGAGTCTTTTAACTTCATGGCTGCAATCACCATCTGCAGTGATTTGGGAGCCCAGAAAAATAAAGTCTGACACTGTTTCCACTGTTTCCCTATCTATTTCCCATGAAGTGATGGGACCAGATGCCATGATCTTAGTTTTCTGAATGTTGAGTTTTAAGCCAACTTTTTCACTCTCCTCTTTCACTTTCATCAAGAGACTGTTTAGTTCCTCTTCACTTTCTGCCATAAGGGTGGTGTCATCTGCATATCTGAGATTATTGATATTTCTCCCGGCCGTCTTGATTCCAGCTTTTGCTTCTTCCAGCCCAGCGTTTCTCATGATGTACTCTGCATAGAAGTTAAATAAGCAGGGTGAAAATATACAGCCTTGATGTACTCCTTTTCCTATTCGGAAGCAGTCTGTTGTTCCACGTCCATTTCTAACTGTTGCTTCCTGACCTGCATGTAGGTTTCTCAAGAGGCAGGTCAGGTGGTCTGGTATTCCTATCTCTTTCAGAATTTCCCACAGTTTATTGTGATCCACATGGTCAAAGGCTTTGGCATAGTCAATAAAGCAGAAATAGATGTTTTTCTGGAACACATAGCCTGACCCCAAATCTTCAAATTAAAAATGAAATAGAATGAAAGGTAAAGAAAGAGGTAAAGGGGAAGGGATGGAAAGAAAGGCATGGGAAAAGAAGAAAAAAAGGGAAAGAAAGGAGAAAGGTAAGAAGGGGAGGAAAGAGAGGAGAGAAGAGTAGAGGAGAGGAGCACTGAAACTAAAAGGGCCTTAGACTGGCCAGTAGCTGGAGCATCAGAGAGCTTGTTTATGACAACCCTTTTCTTCCTTTATAAAATGGGAATGACGTTGATGACTACTTCAGCGGATTGCCAGGAGAGAATTAAATAACAAAAGAAAATACCTGGGACATAGTTGCTCATCAGATACTGGTTTTCTGCCTTCCTCAATGACAAATACTGCTCCAGTAGCTGCCTGGGGATTTTATGTTGCTATGTTTATGGAGGCAGCCAGGCCTATATGTTGGGACTATGCAGAAAGTCTAAATTTTAAGTTCAGAGAGGCCTTAATCCAGATAAGGCATTGGCTCTATTGCTTTCAAAGAACCTAATGATCTGCTCAACTTTCTGCCCTGGTGGCCTTCTGTCTTAGCTAAAACCACTCGCTGCTTCCCCTGTCAGTTCTATTGTACCACAGACTAGAAGGGCAATGCTACCCTATATAGCCATCTTCAAGATTTCTGGACAAATAACTTAGAAGTTCAGCTTTAAATCATCCTGCAAATGATCAGGCACTACTCTTCAGATGTGTCCTAGCTTTAGTCCTTTTAGCCTTGGTTTCATAGGGTCTTGAACCAAAGTTTTGTATGAATTTTCTTGATACCATACTTCTTAGAGTACTTCCCAGACTATAGCCTTGGACTATGATATTTGTGTTAATACAATGTGGCCTTACTGTTTGATCATGGCCGAGTGAACCAGTGACAAGCATTGACACAAGACTAGCCAATCATATCTCCTCTTGCGTGCATTTGGAATATGGACACAAAACAGTTACTCCACCTTGTAGCAAGCCAAGCAAATAGTCCATGAAGACCAAAGACCGCCAGGTCTGGGAGATATAAACCAATTGTGAGTGAGTAGAAAAGCTCAATCTGCTGAGAGAGAGGGATGAAAAATTTGCCTAGGGGAGGAGAGATGAGAGCCAGGGTACCTCCAGAAACAGAGCAAGGACAGAGAGTAGATGGTTGATGGCTTTCCAGATCCCTTGAGGCTTGGCTGTAATTCCAGCATTTTATTTATGGATAATTTTCTTGTGACTGCATAATGCATTCCCTTGTTCTTAAGTTATATGAATGTATCTCTTATTTTGTTGCTGTTTTTCAGCCAAATATGACCAACACATGAGGCTAAGAGTCCTGTCTTTGAATCAGTCTTGGGGTAGAGTGTCTCCTGCCCCGACTGTCTTAACTCCACCTCCCACCTGCCTGCAACATCTGCTCCCAAAGGCAGCCTCTGCCCTCTGGCTGTGTCCAGATCTTTTGTAAGAGAAACGATCCGCTGCCTAGATTCACTACTGTATTCACTGAATCAGTCATTCTCTTAACAAGTGTATGGCTAACAAAGGGTGGGACTCACATTTTAAAAATAGAAACTTCGGAGAGTTTTTAGGATATAGAAAGAAAGAATATTAAATCATACATACACATGTACTGTAATTTTCCAGTTCAGGAGGGAAATGTTGAAAATTTCAAGAGAATATCTTTAGTTCTATTTCAAGCTCTGCTGCGTCCAAAATAACATGACCTTGGGCAATCATGGCCTAGCAAAAATTCAGTCTTTTAATCTTAAAAACAGGGATATTACCCATCTCTTGGTGTTATTGTAAGGATTCAATGAGCGAATGAATATGAAAATATTCTGGGAGCCATTCAGGGCTACACAAAAATAAGGAAACATCATTTCCTTTATAGGAAATATATTTAAAGACCAGGGTTAATAGAAGTATCTCAAATAGTAATACCAGTAAACTCAGAAGCTTACATTTTTTATTGAGATATAAGTGACGTATAACATTATGTCAGTGTAAGGTTTACAATGAGTTAATTTGATACATTTATATATTACAGTATAATTATCACTGTAGTGTTAGCTAACACATCTATCTCATTACATAATTATCAGTCCTATATTGTGGTGAGATCTAGTCTCTGAGACACTTATTACTGTTGATGAGAATCACTATGCTGTGCATTCAGAACTCCAGGTTTTATTCATCTACTAGTTGCAGGTTTATGCTCTTAAGCATTTCTCCAATTCCTCTGTCTTCCAGCTTCTGGCAACCACCATTCTATTCTACATTACTTCAAGTTCAGTTTTTTCAAATTCCACATGTAACTGATATCGTACAGTATTTGTCTTCCTCCATCTGACTTATCTCACTTAGTATAATGTCCTCAAATTCCACTCATGCTGTTGCATTTCCTGTGACTGTATAATATTCTGTTTTATATACAGAGGTATATCAGAGCTACTGCAGGTACAGTTCCAGACTACTGCAATCAAGTGAATAGCTCAATAAAGCAAGTCACACAAATTTTTTGGTTTCCAGTGAATCTAAAAGTTTGGTTTCCAGTGAATCTACACCATACTATAGTCTTTTAAGGGTACAATAGCATTATGTCTAAAACAATGTACACACATTAATTAAAAAACACTTTATCTCTCAAAAATGTTAACCATCATCTGAGTCTTCCGCAAATTGTAAACTTTTAGTTGGTGGAGGGTCTTACCTCACTGTTCATGGCTGCTGACTGATCAGGGTGGTGGGTACTGAAGTTTGAACAGGCTATGGCAATTTCTTAAAATAGGACAATGAGGTTTCTCACATCAATAGACTTGTTTAACAGCATTTTACCCACAGTAGAACTTCTTTTAGAACTAGAGTCAGTCCTCTCAAAACCTCTGCTTTATAAACTAAGTTTATGTAATTTTTGAAATTCATTGTTGTCATTTCAACACTCTTCAAAGTATCTTCACAGGAGTAGATCCCATCTCAAGAAACCACTTTCTTAAGAAACCACTTTCTTTTTTCATCCATAACGAGCATCTCCTCATCCATTAAAGTTGTGTCATGAGATTATAACAATTCAGTTACACCCTCAGGCTCCACTTCTAATTCTAGTTCTCTTGCTAATTCCATCACATATGCAGTTACCTCCTCCACTGAAGTCTTGAATATCTTAAAGGCATGTGTCTGTAAGGGTTGGAATCAGTTTCTTCCAAACTACAGATGATGCTGAAGTTTTAACTTCCTCCCATGAAACATGAACGTTCTTAATGGCAACTAGAATGGTGAATCCTTTCCAGAGTTTCTTTTGGACTTTCCCAAAGTCCATCAGAGGAATCATTTTCTTTAGCAGCTATAGCCTTATGAAATATATATTTTTAAAATAATAAGATTTGAAAGTAGAAATTACTCCTTAATCCATGGATTGTAGAATGGATGTTGTATTACTGGGTGTGAAAACATTAATCTCACACATTTTCACTGAAGCTCTTGGGTGACCAGGTATATTGTCAATGAGCAGTGGTATTGGAAAGGAATATTTTTTTCTAGGCAGTAAGCCTCAACCAGAGAAGGCACTGGCAACCCACTCCAGTACTCTTGCCTGGAAAATCCCATGGATGGAGGAGGCTGGTAGGCTGCAGTCCATGGGGTCACTAAGAGTCGGACACGACTAAGCAACTTCACTTTCACTTTTCACTTTCATGCATTGGAGAAGGAAATGGCAACCCACTCCAGTGTTCTTGCCTGGAGAATCCCAGGGGTGGCAGAGCCTAGTGGGCTGCCGTCCATGGGGTTGCACAGAGTCGGACACGACTGAAGCGACTTAGCAGGACTCAACAGTGGGCTTAAGATATTCAATAAACTGTGTTGTAAATAGTTATGCTGTCATCCAGGCTTTGTTGGTTCATTTATAGAGCACAGGAAGAGTAGATTTAGCATAATTCTTAAGGGCCTTAGGATTTTTATAATGGTAAAAGAGCATTAGCTTCAACTTAAAGTCACTACCTGCAGTGAGAAGAGAATGCCTGTCCTTTAAAGCTTTGACTTCTCCTCTCTAGCTATGACAGTCCTATATGGCATATTTTTCCAACATAAGCCTGTTTCATCTACACTGAAAATCTGTTGTTTCGTGTAACCACCTTCATTAATTTCTCAGCTAGACCTTGTGGATAATTTGCTATTGCTTCTACATCAGCACCTGATGCGTCACCTTGCACTTGTATGTTATGGAGATGACTTCTTTCCTTAAGCCTCAGGAATCAACCTCTGCCAGCTTCAGATTTTTCTCCTGAAGCTCATCATCTCTCTCAGCTTTCAAAAAATTGAAGAGTCATGACCATGGTCTGGGTTAGGCTTTGGCTTAAGGGAAAGTTGTGGCTGGGTGGATCTTCTATTCAGACCACTCAAAGTGTCTCATTTCAGCAATAAGATTGTTTCACTTTATTATCAGAGCAGTAATTTAATTGGCCTAATTTCAATAGTATTTTATATCAGCAAATAGGGAGGTCCAAGGAGAAGGAGAGAGATGGGGAAATGGTTGGTCAACGGAGCAGTCAGACACTCACCATTTTTCAGTTTAGTTCACCATGTTATATGGGTTCAGTTCATGGCACCTTGGAACAAAGACGATAGTAACATCACAGATCAATGATCAGAGATCACCATAACAAGTCTAATAATAATATAGAAGTTTGAATATTGCAAGAATTACCAAAATGTGACACAGAGAAACAAAATGAGCAGATGCTATTGGAGTTTACACCAGTAGACTTGCTCTACACAGGGTTGTCACAAATGCAATATCTGAAAAGAACAATAAACCAAAGCACAATCCAGCAAGACATTCTTGTATTTGAGAATCATTTATTTTGAAAACAGTAGGGACTCCCTCTCTACTATTTTTCAAAGTAAAATAACATCATCCATTGACATATCAACTACTGTTATTTGCTATTTAGACTGAGCAGAAGAGAAAGAAGAGAAACTGGGCTCTGGGCTGATATACAATATTCCCAAATGAAAGAAACTAACTAAAAATATTTATAAAGCTTCACCGAGCAGTGATCACTTTGACTTGCTCAATTATCCATTCATTAACTCAAAAAAATTGTTTTAGGGACTTAAAATAAGCTTAGTACCATAATGGGTGTGAAAGTGAAAATCACTCAGTCATGTCCAACTCTTTGTGATTCCATGGACTATATGGAATTCTTCAGGTCAGAATACTGGAGTGGGTAGCCTTTCCTTCTCCAGGAGATCTTCCCAACCCAGGGATCAAACCCAGGTCTCCCGCATTGCAGGCAGACTCTTTACCATCTAAGCCACAAGGGAAGCCCTTGCAGATTTAGTAAGGGTATGATGAGCATAATAAGGGTAAAAAATAAAATGATCTAGTTCTTACCCTCACAGAGCTTTTGCTCAGTCAGAAAATAAGGCAATTTTATTTAATTCAGTACTCGTTCATGCATTCATCACTCACACATTCAGTAATTCAGTCAACTAACATCCGTGAAGATACAGTACTCCGTATTAAGAGCACACTGCATCAACTGCTTCCCAGGTGGTGCTAGTAGTAAAGTACCTGACTGCCAATGCAGGAGATGTTAGAGACATGGGTCCAAACCCTGGGTCTGGAAGATCCCCTGGAGAAGGAAACGGCAACCCCCTCTAGTATTCTTGCCTGGAGAATCCCATGGACAGAGGAACCTGGCAGGCTACAGTCCATAGGGTCACACAGAGTCAGACAACACAGGGACACATCAACTAAAGTGATTTTTAAAGAACATCCCAGTTCCTATCCTCAAACAGTTAATAATCTGGTCAGGTAAGAGGTAAAGAAATAACTATAATTCCTTCTTTTCTTCATCATTTTTCCCTTTAGCTCTCCTTCCTTTTTCCTTCCTTATCTTCCTTCCTTTCTTTCCTTAGTCCAGTTACTATATAGAGAACCTTAACTGTTTGTCAAGCACTAGACTCTGTGCTCATAACCATCAGGACAGATAAAGGCAAGTAAAGGCTGCGGTAATTAGCTTCCAAGATCTCTGCCTCCTGGTGTTCACATCTTGTTAATCTCCTTTCAGAATGATCTATGTAAGCAATAGGATACCAGTGGTTTGTGACTCTTGAGGAGGGGTCTTAAAATCTTTACAATGTTGTGTCTGTTTCTACTATACAGCAAAGCGAATCAGCTTTTTTGGATTTTCTTCCCAGGTAGGTCACTACAGAGCATTAAGTAGGGTTCCCCAAGACATACAGTAGGTTCTCAGTAGTAATCTATTTTATACATAGTATCTATGACACCATTGCTTCTATCTTGCCTTCTTCGGTCACTTGCTCTGGGGGAAGCCAGCTTGATGTTTCATAAGGATACACAAGGAGTCACATAGACAGGGCCACACAGCAAGAAACCGGGGCCTTTTGCCAACAACCAGCAGTAATTGAGTAGGTATGTGAGTGAGTTGACTTGGGAGCAGATCTTTCAGACCCAGTGAAACCATTAATGACTGCAGTCCCACTGATATTTTGACTGCAACTTTGTGGAAAACTCTAAGCCAGATATGTGATAAAACACAGTAAATACTTAATTACTAGTGTGAATAACTAGACACATTATGAGATTTGCTATTTGCTATTGTGGAGACAGGAACAGAGCACACACATAGAAGTAGGTTACCCAACTTAGCCTAGCAAAATTGAACAATGCATCACAGAAAGAGGCAAAAGGTTAGGTCTTGATAACTGATTTAATGCTAGTCAAGTAGTGGGACCCGGCTGTGCAAAGCTACAGAGTTGTGAGCAAACTTCAGGATGTAGTTTATAAGAGTAACCACCATTTTTGAATGGACAGGAAATAAGATTATTCTCCAGGCATTAAACAATGAAATCTATACATTATGAATTAGCATTGAGATATTCAAAACAAACTTTAAAAGAAAGAATGGCTCTTAACACCTGTAACCAGATTAAGAATACTAAAATAGAAACACGACAAGGGTGCCCACTTTCACCACTACTGTTCAACATAGTTTTAGGAGTTTGGGCCAAAACAATTAGAGCAGAAAAAGAAATAAAAGGAATCCAAATTGGAAAAGAAAAAGTAAAACTCTCACTGTTTGCAGATGACATGATCCTCTACATAGAAAACCCTAAAGACTCCACCAGAAAATTACTAGAGCTAATCACTGAATATAGTAAAGTTGCAGGATATAAAAACAACACACAGAAATCCCTTGCATTCCTATACACTAATAATGAGAAAATAGAAAGAGAAATTAAGGAAACAATCCCATTCACCATTGCAACAAAAAGAATAAAATACTTAGGAATATATCTACCTAAAGAAACTAAAGACCTATATATAGAAAACTATAAAACACTGGTGAAAGAAATCAAAGAAGACACTAATAGATGGAGAAATATACCATGTTCATGGATCAGAAGAACCAATATAGTGAAAATGAGTAAACTACCCAAAGCAATCTATAGATTCAAGGCAATCCCTATCAAGCTAACAATGGTATTTTTCACAGAGCTAGAACAAATAATTTCACAATTTGTATGGAAATACAAAAAAAAAAAAAAAAACCCTCAAATAGCCAAAGCAATCTTGAGAAAGAAGAATGGAACTGGAGGAATCAACCTGCCTGACTTCAGGCTCTACTACAAAGCCACAGTCATCAAGACAGTATGGTATTGGAACAAAGACAGAAATATAGATCAATGGAACAAAATAGAAAGCCCAGAGATAAGTCCACGCACCTATGGACACCTTATCTTTGACGAAGGAGGCAAGAATACACAATGGAGAAAAGACAATCTCTTTAACAAGTGGTGCTGGGAAAACTGGTCAAGCACTTGTAAAGAATGAAACTAGAACACTTTCTAACACCATACACAAAAATAAACCCAAAATGGATTAAAGATCTAAATTTAAGACCAGAAACTATAAAACTCGTAGAGGAGAACATAGGCAAAACACTCTCCGACATACATCACAGCAGGATCCTCTATGACCCACCTCCCAGAATATTGGAAATAAAAGCAAAAATAAACAAATGGGACCTAATTAACCTTAAAAGCTTTTGCACAACAAAGAAAACTATTAGCAAGGTGAAAAGACAGCCTTCAGAATGGGAGAAAATAATAGCAAATGAAGCAACTGACAAACAACTAATCTCAAAAATATACAAGCAACTCCTGCAGCTCAATTCCAGAAAAATAAATGACCCAATCAAAAAATGGGCCAAAGAACTAAGCAGACATTTCTCCAAAGAAGACATACAGATGGCTAACAAACACATGAAAAGATGCTCAACATCACTCATTAGCAGAGAAATGCAAATCAAAACCACAATGAGGTACCATTTCATGCCAGTCAGAATGGCTGCGATCCAAAAGTCTACAAGCAATAAATGCTGGAGAGGGTGTGGAGAAAAGGGAACCCTCTTACACTGTTGGTGGGAATGCAAACTAGTACAGCCACTATGGAGAACAGTGTGGGGATTCCTTAAAAAACTGGAAATAGAACTGCCTTATGACCCAGCAATCCCATTACTGGGCATACACACTGAGGAAACCAGAATTGAAAGAGACACGTGTACCCGAATGTTCATTGCAGCACTGTTTATAATAGCCAGGACATGAAAGCAACCTAGATGTCCATCAGCAGATGAATGGATAAGCAAGCTGTGGTACATATACACAATAGAGTATTACTCAGCCACTAAAAAGAATACATTTGAATCAGTTCTAATGAGGTGGATGAAACTGGAGCCTATTTTACAGAGTGAAGTAAGCCAGAAAGAAAAACACCAATACAGTATACTAATGCATATATATGAAATTTAGAAAGATGGTAACAATAACCCTGTATGCGAGACAGCAAAAGAGACACAGATGTATAGAACAGTCTTTTGGACTCTGTGGGAGAGGGAGAGGGTGGGATGATTTGGGAGAATGGCTCTGAAACGTGTATAATATCATATATGAAACAAATGGCCAGTTCAGGTTTGAGGCAGGATACAGGATGCTCAGGGCTGGTGCACTGGGATGACCCAGAGGGATGGTACGGGGAGGGAGGTGGGAAGGGGGTTCAGGATGGGGAACATGTGTACACCCATGGTGGATTCATGTTGATATATGGCAAAACCAATACAATATTGTAAAGTAATTAGCCTCCAATTAAAACAAATTTATATTAAAAAAAAGAATACTAAAATATGTAAAGAAGAAGTTTTCATAGGATGAGTAAAGTGAAGTGAAGTGAACTGAAGTGAAAGTCACTTAGTCATGTCCAACTCTTTGTGACCCCCATGGACTATACAGTTCATAAAAGTCTCCAGGCCAGAATACTGGAGTGGATAGCCATTCCCTTCTCCAGGGGTTCTTCCCAACCTGGAGACTGAACCCAGGTCTCCCACATTGTAGGCCAATTCTTTACCAGCTGAGCCACCAGGGAAGTATGGTCAGTGCCTATCCAAGTCTTATCTGCAAGGTGGGGAGGGGAGGATGCTGTCATGCTAATACAAGTATCCTGCCCACCTCAAAGGTATACCCCAGTAGTGATGAGTAGGATGTTATCAGAATTTGAGGTTACAAAGCATAAGAAGCATTGATGAGTAGGATGTTATCAGAATTTGAGGTTACAAAGCATAAGAAGCATTGACAAGTACACTCTTCTACATTGAAAATGGGTAACCAATGAGGTCCTACTGTGTAGCACAGAGAACTCTGCTCAATGTTACATGGCAGCCTGGATGGGAGGGCAGCTGGAGGAGAATGGATACCCGTATATGTATGACTGAGTCCCTTTGCTGTTCACCTGAAACTATCACAACGTTGCTAATTGGCTACTTCTGTTGTTCACTCCAAAATAAAATAAAGTGTTTAAAAAAAAAAAAAAAAAGAAAGAAGCATACAACTTATTCCTCCTCACTGTGCTCTTAAAAGAGTGATTGTGCAGTATATCTGATCCAGTGGAGAGTTTTGGATCTCATTACAACTTAGTAAACTGGTACTCTGGCTTCATACATCAGGTCATTGTGACTGTGGGTAGAAACAGTATCGAGAACAGATTTCTGGACCCTCCAAGGATGTAGACCAGACTAAGCCTTCTTTAATCATCTGATTGGGTGATGAGCTGATCTTCCCTTAAGTACATTTTCACTGCATCAGCAGACTCTACCTGCTTTTCCAAGCATGATAGCAAAAAGCAGGAATTCTGGAGTTGACACCACTTAGATGTAAATCCAAGCAACTTGAAATTGGGCAAGTTACTTAAGCACTCTGTGCCTCAGTTTGTAAGTCACTCTGTGTCTCATATTCAAAACAGTGATTATAGTTGTACACATCTCATGGGATTGTTGTGAAGACTGAATGAGTGAGTAACACACGTTAAGGGTTTAATACACTATCTGGTTCCATATTATTACTATTTTTCCATCAAAAGTTTCTACAGAGGAAATTCCAGTACCTGCAAATAGTTCATCCACTTATAAAACACAAATGGGAAAGTAAAAACCCAAAGATGAGAGGCCACATACAGAGGACCTTGGAACTTAGACTTTACTCTAAAGGCAATTAAAACCATTGAAAGATTGTAAGTTAAGGATTGGTAATTAAATGTGCACATAGGAAGCTCAGGGTTGTAGCAGGTAGAGGATGATTTACAAAGGGTAGAAAACTGGAAGTGGGGAAACTAACTAGGTAACCGGGACCACAGTTCCACAATCGCAGTGGCGATTGAAAAAAGACTAGGGACTCAAAAGTGATTTAGAAAATACAGTAATAGGACATCGTAATTGGTTAGATAGACTTCCCTGGTAGCTCAGCTGGTAAAGAATCTGCCCGCAATGCAGGAGATTCCAGTTCAATTCCTGGGTGGGGAAGACCCCTAGAAATGGGGTGGGCTACCCACTCCAGTATTCTTGGGCTTCCCTGCTGGCTCAGACAGTAAAGAATCTACCTGCAATGCAGGAAATCTGGGTTCAATCCCTGGATTGGGAAGATCCCCTGGAGGAACGTACGGCAACCCACTCCAGTATTCTTGCCTGGAGAATCCCCATGGACAGAGGAGCCTGACAGGCTATGGTCCACGGCATCACAGAGTCGGAAATGACTGAGCGACTAAGCACAGTACAATCAGTTAGATACGGGGTTGAAAAGAGCGCTGTGGTCAGGCTCGGATAAAATACAGTTCCTTCTCAGGGGACCATATGCCAGTCACTTATTCACTCTGTGCCTCAGTTTACTCATCTGTAAAATGAGGGCATTAATAGTACTTACCTCACAGGAGTGTATGTGTGTTAAGGTTTTAATAAAATTTAAAATGTGAATTATAATGGCACAGGACCTCACATGGTTGGTATGACAGAGTGCTTAGAACAATGTACTATAGAAATGAGCTAGGATATGTCTTAGGCTGGTAACTCAGCTGGTAAAGAATACATCTGCAATGCAGGACATGGTTTGATTCCTGGGTCAGGAAGATCCCCTGGAGAAGGGCTAGGCTAACTACTCCAATATTCTTGGGCTTCCCTGGTGGCTCAGATGGTAAATAATCTGCCTGCAAAGCAGGAGATTGGGTTTGATCCCTGAGTTGGGAAGATCCCCTGGAGAAGGGTATGGCAACCCCCTCCAGTATTCTTGCTTGGGAAATCCCATGGACAGAGGAGCCTGGCTGATTACTGTCCATGGGTTCGCAAAGAGTCAGGCACAACTGAGGGACTAAACACAGCACATATAGGCTTGGGTGAGTGGGTGAGTGGTAATGTGAATCACCAAGATGTGGAAGGAAAAAATAGAAGCAAATGTTTCAAAATGATAAGTATAAGGTACTCATGCTATCCAAGTATATAGGTTCAGCATGCATGTGTATGTGTGTGTGTGTGTGTGTCGCCTGCATGCAGGCTTACACAGGCATGCTCACTAGCGTCAAACAGTGACAAATCTTGTGCATATATCATCTTATTTACAGGAGAGATCACTATTACTGAAATAGTAATTACAATACATAATACATTTTACAAGTGAAATTGAGACTTTGATCAAGCAACACTGTATCTGCCTCATAAGGTCACTATAATGATTGAATGAGATATCTGCACAATGGCCTGGTACCTAGTAAGGACTCAGAAAAGAGTTGTTATTAACAATGTTAGTGTGGTCATGTTGTTGCTAATGTGCTTTGCCTGAGGTTAGACAGCTACTGAGCAGCAAGGTTTAGATTCAAATCCAGGGCTACCCAACTTCCAAGCAGAGGCTGATAATCACTGTTAGTGAGTAGGCCTGTGGCCCCTACCGTGTAGACGGCTCAGAGCTAAGTGGTATAAATGACATACACAGACCAAAGCACATAGAGGCTTTAAGGTCTTACAGGCATTGCCAGACAGTCTGGTTAAAAAGAAAAAAAGTATTCAATGTGAAATGAAGACCCCCTTGACCAGAACAATGAATCAGCAATTAGGTTTTAAAATTCAGTCGGGTGAGGGGAGTTGAGAGGGTGCCCAGAAGGTGTGAATGAATAGAAGGCATACTGGTGATAGAGAGAAGCCACGCCAGAAAGTGTCAGATCCCCAGACACAGTTGGGTACTAATCTAACTACTCTAATGCCCTACAATTAAGCCTAAGCATTGCCTCTAGGACTGACTTGGAATCAAACTGGTTGTCAGAAGGAAAGCAGCCAGGGCTGTGTTTGCTTGGTGCTGCTGCAGGAGTTACACTCGTAAGAAATCGTGGGAGGTGCACATGGAACTCCCCACCCACTGGGGTTGATAATCCAAGCTAATTGTACACATTTCCAAAGCTTCCCGTGTGAGAAGGAAAAAATAAAAATGTTCTCTCAACAGTTTTGAAGTTCATAAATGTGGCAAATGTTCAATAACTATATTTAACTCTCGTTGCATATTCCCTGGCTTTCGAAATATATTAAACCAACAATTTCACACAGTTGACAGGAAAGGCACATTTTTCTGCTCCTTTTCCTTTCACCCTTCAGGGTAACCCCCTGTGTTCAAGCCTGTCTTGAAGACTGGGCTCAAAATGTCACCTTCCCAAAAGTTGTCCCTTGCTAAACCTGCCTCTTGTTGAGCTCTTCCTTGGCTAGGTATTTAGGTGTTGGGTGTGAGCAAGGTCCTGGGGCATGCAGGCGAATGGAACAATGGGAAGAGAAGGTGCAGAGCCTAACATCCACAAGGCAGAAACTTAGAAGTGAACAGTCAAGATCTGCTGTGACTTTTATTGTCCCTGTTGCACTGTAGACATTCCTCTAGGTTCCTGCTGCCTGAATCAGGGTCCTTGGACCAGAGTCATCATGATTCCCTGGGTGCTTGTAAAAAAAAAAAAAACATGCAGACTCAGACCTTGCCCTAGACCTACTGAATCAAAATCTTCATTTTCTTTTTTTTAAACAAGCTTCTCAAGTGATCCTTATACACACTGAAATTCTAGAAGTACTGCTAATGTAGACTTCTCAAACTGCAGTACAGCTGTTTGTTGCCTGGCGTTGCCTACACTGTGGTTCCACCAAGGATGAACTGCATTTTATGGACCCCTGTAGCCCAGTGCCCAGGAAGCAGAAATAGGTACCACATAGTCTGTACTTATTATTTGTCAAGTGGTGATATATATACTTTCAATCATTTAATCTTTGCAATGATCCTATAAGGTCACCATTATTTCCATTTTGCAGATAACAACATAATCAGGGCTGGAAGACTAAATCATTCACCTAAAGTCACAGAAATAGAAAGCAAGAGAACTGGCATTCAGGTGAAGTCCTGTCAGACTACCCAAACCAACCTCTTCCCTCCTGTTCTATATACTTCCCTAGGTGTTTAACAGATATTTATGGAATTACAGAGAATTTGCTGTGCACAATCACGGACTGAGGCTCTGCTTCTTCCTGTCATGAAGCGAAAGGACCGGGGCTGCAGTTTTCACTTGCCAAGTGCAGAAGCATCCTGTCTGCGTCCACGGAAGTGGCCTGGAATTAGACTGGGAATTCCGCACCCCCTCCCCCAACCCCACCCCTCTTATAAGATCTGCAAGTGTTAGTAAGCCCTGCCGACAAGCCATCCGTCAGGCAGAAGGCAGCCCAGAGCCCTTAAATAAAACATTCTCACTGCCTTCCGCGGAGAGCATGGAGACAAATACCGCGGATGTGAAAGGTGTCGCTGGGATTACCAATGACGCGCTAATGGCTGCTCAGGCAATCTCCGTGCCTCCTGCGCTCTGAGTCACCCTCTCCCTTTGGAGCCTGTGCTCACGTCATTAAGGGACCGAGAGCTATTCACAGATCACTGACTAAAGGCAAGCTTGAGCCCGGCCTGCACCCCGCCTGGCCCTCTCCAAAAGACTAAGGTCACGAACTGGAGGCCCTGGAGCTTTTTATCACGACCACAATGAAGAAGGAAGGAAAGACAAAGCTTTCTCTCTTCCTCTCCCGCATCCTTTTAGCCATACTTTTGCAGATGCTAACTTTCCTCTTGTTCCAGAATATGTTGGAAACTCTTTGCAAGGAACAAGCAGAATCTTGGGGAGGGATATACTTTTGACAGTTTATTATTATTCTAAAACACTTTTTAATGCTATTTTTAATTCCACAGACATTTCATTACTAACCAACCCAGGAGATTTCAGTTTCTAGAATACATACACACGATTCCTTTTTTTGGATTCTTTGTGACTGCTTGGTTGAATTGACTGTAATCTCCCATGTTTGTTCTTCCCCTAATGTGAGCATCTAAAAGAATAGGAAACAGTAAGTGTAATATTTCCAGACACCACATTTCTCTTAGCCTGACTTAATCCTTTGAAGTTAAACATCACTTGGTTTCCCCACTGGGCTCTTCTCCCTAAAATAAAATCACAGGTCTGCTTCGGTCATTCTGTCAATATCTGTGACACTTAGATATTTCCAAGCCAACTTTCAGGGAGTCACAACTCGACAAGTTTAAAAAGTACTATATTTAGCTGCAATTGGGGAGTGATTTGGGAATGAAGACTGAATCTGAAGAAGCAAGATGAGGTAGAGTATTTTGAGGGAAACAGGTAACAACTGCAATTTTTTTGTTTTTCCTGAATAAACCAGGATCTGTTTAATGGCCTATCTCAAAACCAATCCTTTCATTTATACAAGTTTGAGTTCTTCAAGGTTAATCACAGGTTTTGTCCAAGAAGATAATTTTCCTGATGGGCAAAAAAGAAGGCTATTCATTACATAAAGCAAACTGGCTGGTGATACATTTAGCCTATTTTGCTTTCTATGCTAATACCAAAAATGCAAAGTTAAACATTTGGTTGGTGAAGAAAATTTCACACTGGAATTATTAAGATCAGTCATCAAAGTGATGAGAAAAGGGAACAATTTTTTCAAGACTTCTAGCCTTCTTGAACTCTGATATCTAGTCTGAGAGCAGAGTTCTCAGTGTCAATTACATTGTTCAAAGAATGACCATGAAGAAAAAAAAGTAACAGATCTCCTACTTCTATTAAAATAAGAATCAGGTTTAATATAGACACATTTTTCTCTAGGTGTGTTGAAAAAAATATCCCCTTTGGGAAATGTCATTTTGAGAAAGAGATCTTTTTGAACAAATAAAATTTTAATTTATGAAAGAACTTTTACAAAGGCCTAATTGCAATTCTGCTTATAATCATGGGAACATGACTAGTTTATTTAGAGAATTTGGGGGACCTGGTATGTTGAAGAGCCATAGGAGGTTTCTTGTTTATATGCACCTTGAGTTTTTGTTCCTGTTGTTGTTCAGCTGCTCAGTCATGTCTGACTCTTTGTGACCCCATGGACTGTGGCACACTAGACTGCAGCAAGCTTCTCCCAGGGTTTGCTCAAATTCATGTTGATTGAGTCAGTAATGCCATCCAACAATCTCATCCTCTGTTGCCCACTTCTCCCCGTGCCCTCAATCTTTCCCAGAAACAGGATCTTTTCCAGTGAGTCGGCTCTTCACATCAGGTGGCCAAAGTATTGGAGCTTTAGCTTCAGCATCAATCTTCCAATGAATATTCAAGGTTGATTTCCTTTAGGATTGACTGATTTGATCTCCTTGCTGTCCAAAGTTTAGGTATGTTTAAAAATAAACACAAACACATACACACTCAAATTATAAGTTATCATTATAGAGTTACATATGTTACCAATGGCCACCAGAATTTCTATTTCATTCTGTTTTCCCCAGTGATTGATGGGTCTGGGGAATAAAGCATAAAGCAGTGCTAATACCTAGCTTCAGACTATTCTGGAGCCAATTTGAAGATGATTTCCAGGTTGTTGGAATAGGATGAGAGAGCAATTTCTGCACAGTTCATTTGTTGACAATGAACTAATTTGAAGAGGTTCCTTGGAAATCCACCAGAATGATGGGACAAGGGAATATCAACAAAGTTATCTTTACCTGTAACACCAAGATCGTGCTGCTGGAAACTCAGGTACCTGTCCTCTCCTAAGGTCTGAGAAAGAATCCACCACCAAGAACTTACACTGTTCTACATTCTTATCTTCGTGAACTTATTTAATACTTCAATAACCCTGTGAGGAAGGAATTACTATTGTTACTTGTGAGTTTAAAAAACTCAAATGATTCACAAATCATAGGTAGTGAGCATTTCAAGCCTACTTGGAGGAGCATGTATATGTGTGTTTGTGAGAAGGGGAGGCTGTATTTAGAATGATCCGGAAGCCCCTTGCAACTGTTTCTCTTGAAAAGAAACTAGACTTATTACAGTAGTTGCCTGGATCATTTTTAAACTAATTTTAAATATATTACCTCAGGAGAGAAATGTTCATGCTACCTTACTGTTTAAAAAATAAAAGTATATTCAATCTATTTTGCTGCTTCCCATACTTTCTACAGACTTCATGTGTGTTCTTTTATTTTTTTTTAATCTGTGTGAAACCACTTTCTTTATTTTATTTATTTATTTTTTTATACAATTTTTTTTTTTACTTTACAATATTGTATTGGTTTTGCCATACTCAACATGCATCCGCCACGGGTGTACACATGTTCCCCATCCTGAACCCCCCTCCCACCTCCCTCCCCATACCATCCTTCTGGGTCATCCCAGTGCACCAGCCCCAAGCTTCCTGTATCCTGCATCGAACTTGGACTGGAGATTTGTTTCTTATATGATATTATACATGTTTTAATGCCATTCTCCCAAATCATCCCCCTCTCCCTCTCCCACAGAGTCCTCAATGGTGAAAACTTGAAAGCATTTCCCCTAAAGTCAGGAGCAAGATAAGGGTGCCCACTCTCACCACTACTATTCAACATAGTTTTGGAAGTTTTGGCCACAGCAATCAGAGCAGAAAAAGAAACAAAAGGAATCCAAATTGGAAAAGAAGAAGTAAAACTCTCACTATTTGCAGATGACATGATCCTCTACATAGAAAACCCTAAAGACTCCACCAGAAAATTACTAGAGCTAGTCAATGAATATAGTAAAGTTGCAGGATATAAAATCAACACACAGAAATCCCTTGCATTCCTATACACTAATAATGAGAAAATAGAAAGAGAAATTAAGGAAACAATTCCATTCACCATTGCAACGAAAAGAATAAAATACTTGGGAATATATCTACCTAAAGAAACTAAAGACCTGTATATAGAAAACTATAAAACACTGGTGAAAGAAATCAAAGAAGACACTAATAGATGGAGAAATATACCATGTTCATGGATCGGAAGAATCAATTTAGTGAAAATGAGTATACTACCCAAAGCAATCTATAAATTCAATGCAATACCTATCAAGCTACCAACAGTATTTTTCACAGAGCTAGAACAAATAATTTCACAATTTGTATGGAAATACAAAAAACCTCGAATAGCCAAAGCAATCTTGAGAAAGAAGAATGGAACTGGAGGAATCAACCTGCCTGACTTCAGGCTCTACTACAAAGCCACAGTCATCAAGACAGTATGGTACTGGCACAAAGACAGAAATATAGATCAATGGAACAAAATAGAAAGCCCAGAGATAAGTCCACGCACCTATGGACACCTTATCTTTGACGAAGGAGGCAAGAATACACAATGGAGAAAAGACAATCTCTTTAACAAGTGGTGCTGGGAAAACTGGTCAACCACTTGTAAAAGAATGAAACTAGAACACTTTCTAACACCATACACAAAAATAAACTCAAAATGGATTAAAGATCTAAATGTAAGACCAGAAACTATAAAACTCCTAGAGGAGAACATAGGCAAAACACTCTCCGACATACATCACAGCAGGATCCTCTATGACCCACCTCCCAGAATATTGGAAATAAAAGCAAAAATAAACAAATGGGATCTAATTAAAATTAACAGTTCTGCACAACAAAAGAAACTCTAAGCAAGGGGAAAAGACAGCCTTCAGAATGGGAGAAAATAATAGCAAATGAAGCAACTGACAAACAACTAATCTCAAAAATATACAAGCAACTCCTGCAGCTCAATTCCAGAAAAATAAATGACCCAATCAAAAAATGGGCCAAAGAACTAAGCAGACATTTCTCCAAAGAAGACATACAGATGGCTAACAAACACATGAAAAGATGCTCAACATCACTCATTATCAGAGAAAGGCAAATCAAAACCACAATGAGGTACCATTTCATGCCAGTCAGAATGGCTGCGATCCAAAAGTCTACAAGCAATAAGTGCTGGAGAGGGTGTGGAAAAAAGGGAACCCTCTTACACTGTTGGTGGGAATGCAAACTAGTACAGCCACTATGGAGAACAGTGTGGGGATTCCTTAAAAAACTGGAAATATAACTGCCTTATGACCCAGCAATCCCACTGCTGGGCATACACACTGAGGAAACCAGAATTGAAAGAGACACGTGTACCCCAATGTTCATCACAGCACTGTTTATAATAGCCAGGACATGGAAGCAACCTAGATGTCCATCAACAGATGAATGGATAAGCAAGCTGTGGTACATATACACAATGGAGTATTACTCAGCCATGAAAAAGAATACATTTGAATCAGTTCTAATGAGGTGGATGAAACTGGAGCCGATTATAGAGAGTGAAGTAAGCCAGAAAGAAAAACACCAATACAGTATACTAACGCATATATATAGAATTTAGAAAGATGCTAACAACAACTCTGTATGCGAGACAGCAAAGAGACAAAGATGTATAGAACAGTCTTTTGGACTCTGTTGGACCATGTGTGTTCTTTTAAATAAGGAAAAGGAAGTACCTGGGTAAGAGAACACACCTATAGTTAGCCAGAGCCCCGGTAAACAAATACTAGATGGAAAAGCCAAAAAGAATTAAAACTTTGGAATAAGGCAGACTTATATAAACTCCACCATTTTTATCTTAGTGATCCTGCTGAAGGTTATTAACCTCTCTGAGTTTCAACTTCCACATCTATAAAATAAGCAAATCATGATACTCATGGAGTGACTGTAAGGATTAACTAAGAAAAGTATACTTTTTAAAAACCTGGCATTGTGTTGTTGCTTGGCAAATGTCAATTCTTTATTGCATGCTTTCTAGGGCAACCCAGTAGCTGCTGGAGGTCCCAGGACCAAACCAAGGAGATGGCTCTCAGAGAAACCTAGACAGGTGCACACCCAACTCTGTCTTAGATGAGCTTCAAGCCAAAATTCACCCCCAAGGGAAAATAAAATCCCTGGAATTTAGAGATAATACATTTTCTAATTCCTGGAGGCCTTATGATAGCATATTGAAATTTATATAAAGGTCTTTTAGCCAATTTGATAAATTTTGATGACTAATATTTAGAAATAATTTTTTCAAAGATTTAACCCTCCACCACATGGGCTAGAAAGAGTAAGCCTCTTTTGTGTCATTACTATAATAATTGCTATGATTGCTAAAGATAACTGGGCAATAATAGAACTGTTTAAAATTAATTTTTCCTCACAATCTGAAATTGAAGGGGTCCATTCATAGTCTAAAGATAAAGTCCTATGTTTCTAATGATATAGTGTCAAGTATCAGTTCTTCATTGTCAGTTCCTCATTTCAGATTGATATTTTGAGCTGAAGCAAAGTGTCTATTTGTGGCTTAAATACATTGGTGTCTTCATCATTACTATCTTGAAGTGTAGCCAGGATCATTGGTCAAACAGAGAGACTATTGAAATAAAACTGAAGACAAAGCAAAAATTACTCCATTTTCCTAAATAACATCATGAGTTCCTGAGTCATTTATATGTGCCTACCATGTTCCAGGCCTTATACTAGGAATCCTAAGGAAAGATTTTGATCTTAATGAGCTAACATTCTTGAGAGACTCCTTCTCAATCAGGGTTTCTCAAAATTGACACTATTGATGTTTGGGGCCAGAGATCATTGTTTGTTGTAGGAACTGTATCCTATGTACTGTGGGATATTTATCCCTGACCTCTACCACTAGTGCCAGTGACACCTCCTTTCTCATTACTGACAAGCAAAAATCTCCAGACGTTGACAAATGTCCCCAGGGAAGGAGCTGGGGGCAAAGTTGTGCCTGGTTGAGGACCACTGGTCTTGATGCAAATACCAATTAGTAACTGCCATTGGTAGAAGTTCCCTGTACTGTTCTTGGTCCAGGTCACCTAAATTTCCTGGTTCAAATATAACTTCTAGGCTATTTTTGGTTTCCTGGAAAAGTTTATGACACAACGTCTCAATATAACTCAGACGGGGTCACACACACACTTATAAAATTTAAACCTTTCCCAAGCAACTTATTATTTGCAGGGGAAAAAAAGATACTAAATGAATTGCTTGGGAGGCTTTGGTATCTATCAGATCCAATAATGAACACAGTTTACGGAGCACTGTTGCATACAATGTAGCTTTTGCAGAAGGCATCATAGAGGAGCAAGTCTCTTGTGACCACTGGAGAAACTGTCTCACCCACACTTCTGACTCTATAATGATCTATACATATCTTTCACCTGGATTCCAAAAGTTTCACATGACTTAAAATATGTTATCAGCCACATAAAAAAATTTTTTTTTTTAACAACAAACAAAAAGGAAACACCTTAGGAAAACTCTCCTTCATTTAGGATCATTTAGATGGGAGGTACAGCAATTGGACTTTCTCTAAAGTGCCAACTGAGATCAATTGGTAGTGACTGTCTGGAGTACTTGGCTGGGAAATGTTCTTAGATCACACATGTTAGAGGTAAAGAATGCCATGTTTGATTAGTGATGTCTATGCTATCCACTGAATAGAAGAGTAAATTGTGTATACCTGCTATTTGCCACCCTCGATCCAGACACCGTTTTCAGTGCTAGTGTCCATTATTTACATAGACTGGTTAACTCCATAGATGAAGTCTATAAATGGGCTTGGTGTGTCCAGTTCTACCTAGTTCTTCAATATGATTCATGTTAGTCTACTTGTTTCTACTAAACAATTTGTAGGACTGTGTTTTTCTTTCTAATAGGTTATATCATGAGCAAGTCAAATGAAAACACATCTCAAGAAAATGATTAGGAGTAATACAAGGCTTCTCTGAAGATTTATTGATCTTTCAGTTTTTCTTTTTAGAGAGGTATAACCTAAGAGCATGGACATATGCCACCAATGATTTCTAGGTTCTTCTTTACATTGTTTCATTGAAATCTATATATTCCTTCCTCTGTTTAAATAGTTACTTACTAATTTATTCATTTAGTAAATATTTATTTAAGGTCATCACTGTGCAAGGAAAATACCAAATGATTGAATCAGACATGAACTCTTCCCACGGGGACCTTACAATCTAGCAGAAGACATAAAAAATGCATACATTACAAAATTGGACTGCCCTTGTGGCTCAGCTGGTAAAGAATCCACTTGTGATGCAGGAGACCTGGGTTTGATTCCTGGGTAAGGAAGATTCCCTGGAGAAGGGAAAGGCTACCCACTCCAGTATTCTTGCCTGAAGAATTCCATGGACAGTCCATGGGGTTGCAAAGAGTCAGACACTACTGAGCAACTTTCACTATACAAGGTTATGAAAGATAAAAATGACAAATGCCAATGAAGAAATTTTTTAGAAAACAATTGTAGGAAGACTACAAGGTAGAGATTCCCTTTGAAGTGTGAGATCAGCAAAGAATACCTTTGGGTGAGACTTTAAGCGCTGGTAAGATTATGCTGGCAGAGAAGCTTTCCTACACAGCAAAGAAGCCTGTAGGAAAAGCAGAGAAGGTGAAAGTTTGGGATATAGATTAAAAAAAAAAAAAAAAAAAAAACAGCAACTAGCTCTGTTGGGATGGAACACAGTAATAAAAAAAGATAACAGGAAATAACTTTGGAAAGACAGAGGACTCAGACCTACTCTCAGTGTAAAATCAGAGTAGGTAGACATACTCTTTTAAAAGATGAAACTCCAGTTATACTTATTGGAAGAGAGAGTTGGGTCATAACCCCCTTCTTTTTTAATTTATGTTTCATGAACATGATTCAGTTGTTAGAAGAATGGGCTGCTTGCCTACTTACCAAAGGGAACCTGGCAGCCTCCTCTATGCTGATGACAGTTTTATTTTTATAAACTGGGAGTGGCTTTGAGAAAGGATGGATTCTTTCTGCTAATTACCACACACATTATTCTTTGTATACTATACAAAAATAGAGATCAGTTTATTTGATATTCATTCTTTCATTTTAAATACAGGTTTAACTGTTGACTTCTAGAACTCTACGCAACTGGACAGTTTTTTCAACTATCTGGGGGACACTTGCTGTCTGCTCTTGCAAAATGGTAGAGCCTGTTGCACATTCTTCAGAGAATAACGGAGATGATTTTACAGCTGAAGCAGCTAAAAGATGTAATTGTAGTAACTTTTGTGATTGAGAGAGCCTATTGTGAGAGTCTATGATGTGACAGACTCTGAACCATGAACTATAGCCTGCCAGGCTCCTCTGTCCACCAAACTTCCCAGGAAAGATAATTGGAATGGGTTGCCATTTCCTCTTCCAAGGACAGACATTGTGTAAACTCTTATTTAATTCTTCATTCTGTAAATGTTACACCTACTATGTAGATGTGCTAAGCACTGTGATAGAATGCTCAGTAATGAGAAATATGTTTCAACTTTCAAGAAGCATAGAGTCCACTAGGAGGATTAGTCAAATGATCATAAATTAAAATTATGAATTGACAACAGAGCTGTGCAGGAACAATAACAAGGTTCTAGGAAAACATATAAAAAAGATAAGAACCCAACATAGACTGTGAGGTCAAGAAAGACCGACTCAGGAAGATCAGTAAACAAAAGTGGGTTGCATAGAAGGAGAAACATTCTGATCAAAGGGAACACAAAAGATCCAAAGCAGTAGGGAGTGTGGCATGTTTGAAGAATTCAGAGAGCCAGTAAGTTCAAAAACAAAGAAAGGTGGAGAGAGGAATGTGTGATGAGAGATAGGTAAGGTGAGATAAGGTAAGAATTTAGTATAAATCTATGAACAAAGAGAAAACAGAAAGGTTTGAAGTTTGGAGAGTTTAGACTGGAAATCTGATGAGATTTCCATTGTGAGAATGTTACTTTCACTACAATGTAGAAATAGAAAGAAGGCCAAGTTGTCGGCGTGAATTCTTTAAAAGCTGTCACAGTAACTTGGGCAGGAGCCAAGGGTTTTACTAAGGAACCCGTAGGAGACATAAAGGGAAGAGAGTAAGGTGAGTGGCTGTGATAGATGTGTATGTGGTGACACTGGCCAGATCGAAGGATTTGAGGAAGATCAAGAAAGCAAGAGAGATGTTAAGGATAAGATGTAGATTCTAAAATACAGAACAGTGGTGCAAGTCATCCCCAAGGGGCACAAGAAACATGGAAGGAGTCTGATTTTGACAGAAAGGAGCAACAATCTCCTCCTAAGTCCCCTATGATATAATGTGTTTGCTAGTTCCATTTTACAGATGAGGAATCTGAGACTCATAAGGGAAATAACCCTAGTTCCTCTCTTTATAAATGACAGAGTCCAGATTGGAGCTTTGGTTTATGACTCAAAAGCCTTGAGTATGGTTTTTTTTAGGCTAATACATTGACTTGTAGATTTTAAGGTACAGAACTCTGGCCGACTATTTAATAACATTACTACAAGAATCAAATGGCTTGAAAGAATGAAGCAATACCTGACACACAGTAGAACTCAATAAGGACTAGCTATGGTTATTATTACTATTATTAATTATATCTGGATTTGGGACTTGCTCACTTCCAGCTTGTTTCCTTATAGGAATATCTCCTTCCTCAGAAATGCCTTTGATTTTCTCCTCTATCGATCCATCATTTCTTCATGCAAAGCCCCATTTAAGATTTATTAACTCAGAAAAGTCTCTGCCAGAAAAATCTCATCTATTATTTCTGTCAACAAATACATGTCTATTCCTGTTCTAGGTATAGAGTACTTCAGTCAACCAAACTTGTTGCTTTCTTAGATCTTACATTCTAGTGAAGAAAGACAGTCACTAGATCAGTAAGCATTTAAATTATATAACCTGATATAATTTGTCTTTTGCCATGCAGTATCAATGTAATTTGGGGCTTCCCAGGTGGCACAGTGGTAAAGAATCTGCCTGCCAATGCAGAGATACTGTTTCGATCCTTCCTGGGTCAGATAGATCCTCTGGAAAAAGAAATGACAACCCACTCCAATATTCTTGCCTGGAAAATTCCATGGAGAGAGGAGCCTGGGGTCTACAGTCTATGGGATCCCAAAGAGTTGGCCATGACTAAGTGACCAAGCATACACATGATAAATTTCTGTTTAAAAATAAAACAAAGAAAAAAGGGTGCAGAGAGTTGTGGTAGGAAGGACCTGCTATCTGCTATTTCATCTTAGGTAGCCAAGGAAAGAGCCTTGACTATTTGCCATGTGAGTAGATAACCAAATGAAGCCACAGGGTTAGACAAGTTGAGAGAAGCATGATGGACTGTGCTTGATCTCATCAAGGAAAAGGAAGATGGTTGATGTGACTGAAATAACAAGGACAAGAGAAAGAAGTTGGAGATGAGGTAGAGTCAGATGATGAGCCAAGAAACAGACACTGGAAGCTATTGTGGAGTGTTTTAAGAGAGAAGAAAGGTGATCTCACTTTGGTTTTACATTAAAACCCTCTCACTCTGTGTTGATATAGTACACATGCAATGGAATATTACATTAAAAAGAATGAAATAATACCATTTGCAGCAGCATGGATGGACCTAGAGATTATCATACTGAGTGAAGTCAGACAGAGGAAAAATATTGTATTCCCTTATATGTGGTGTATGCAGGTCAGGAAGCAACAGTTAGAACTGGACATGGAACAACAGACTGGTTCCAAATAGGAAAAGGGGTACGTCAAGGCTGTATATTGTCACTCTGCTTATTTAACTTATATGCAGAGTACATCATGAGAAACGCTGGGCTGGAAGAAGCACAAGCTGGCATCAAGATTGCCGGGAGAAATATGACATGACACCACCCTTATGGCAGAAAGTGAAGAGGAACTAAAGAGCCTCTTGATGAAAGTGAAAGAGGAGAGTGAAAGAATTGGCTTAAAGCTCAACATTCAGAAAATGAAGATCATGACATCTGGTCCCATCACTTCATGGCAAATAGATGGGGAAACAGTGGAAACAGTAGCTGACTTTATTTTTCTGGGCTCCAAAATCACTGCAGATGGTGACTGCATCCATGAAATTAAAAGACACTTACTCCTTGGAAGGAACGTTATGACCATCCTAGATAGCATATTAAAAAGCAGGGACATTACTTTGTCAACAAAAGTCCATCTAGTCAAGGGTATGGTTTTTCCAGTGGTCATGTATGGATGTGAGAGTTGGACTATAAAGAAAGCTGAGCGCCGAAGAATTGATGCTTTTGAACTGTGATGTTGGAGAAGACTCTTGAGAGTTCCTTGGACTGCAAGAAGATCCAACCAGTCCATCCTAAAGGAGATCAGTCCTGAATATTCATTGGGAGGACTGATGTTGAAGTTGAAACTCCAATACTTTGGCCACCTGATACAAAGAACTGACTCATTTGAAAAGATCCTGATGCTGGGAAAGATTGAGGTCAGGAGGAGAAGGGGATGACAGAGGATAAGATGGTTGGATGGTATCACCGACTCAAAGGACATGGGTTTGGGTGGACTCTGGGAGTTGGTGATGGACAGGGAGGCCTGGCGTGCTGCGGTTCATGGGGTTGCAAAGAGTCAGACAGGACTGAGCGACTGAACTGAACTGAAATGCTATATGGAATCTAAAAGAAATGATACAAATGAACTTACTTACAAAACAGAAAGAGACTCACAGGCTTAGAGAACAAACTTATGGTTGCCGGGCTGGGGGAGAGGGGAAGAATAGTGGGGAAGGGATAGGTAGGGAATTTGGGATGGACATGTATATACTGCTATATTTAAAATGGATAACCAGCAAGGACCTACTGCATAACATATGGAACTCTGCTCAATGTTATGTGGCACCCTGGATGGAAAGGAAGTTTAGGGGAGAATGAACACATGTATTGTTGTTATTTAGTCACTAAGTCATGTCTGACTCTTTTGTGACCACATGGAATGTAGCTTGCCAGGCTCCTCTGTCCATGGGATTTCCCAGGCAAGAATACTGGAGTGGGTTGCCAGTTCCTTCTCCAGGGAATCTTCCTAATTCAGGAATTGAATCCACATCTCCTACATTGCAGGTGAATTCTTTATCAATGAACCACTGGGGAAGCCCGGATACATGTATGTGTACGGTCTAATCCCTTCAGTGTTCACCTGAAACTATCACTGTCAATCGGCTGTACCCAATACAAAATAAAAAGTTTAAAAAAGACAAAAAAGCACTATCACTCTGGCTGCCATGGAGAATCGAGATTAGGAAGGTAGGGGTGTAGTGTGAACAAGGAGTAGAACAGTATCCTGGGGATAGATGGTTTTGGATTGATCTGGACGATAGCACTGGGAATAGTGAGGGATGATCAAATCTGAGATGCATTTCAAAGATCCAGACAACATGAGTAGTTAATAGATTAGCTGTAGATAAGATGTAGGATATGAAAGTAAGAAAGACATCATGTATTTTACACCAAGGTTTGGGGACTAAGTGGCCAAAAGAATGGGGTAACTATGTCCTGTGATGAAAGAGATTGTGAGAAGAGAGGGTTTTGGAAGAAAAAAGGAGTTGAGCTTTGGACAAATTAAGATGTAGACGGCTATTGCATATGGGAGTGGGGATGTCCAACGGGAGCGAGATAGAAATGACAGTCATTCAGGGGAGAAGTCAGAACTTAAAAATATGAAGTCATCACCTTCAAGGTAACATTTATAACTAAGAACTGAATGATATCACCTAGAAAAGTGTGGAATGAGAAGAGGCCAGAGGACCAGGTCCTCAGTTACCCCAACATGTGGAGTTGGGGGAGTATAGGGGCAAAGGAATAGCATCCAGTCACATCACTTCATGGCAAATAGATGGGGAAACAATGGAAATAGTGACACACTTTATTTTCTTGGGCTCCAAAATCACTGCAGATGGTGACTGCAGCTGTGGAATTAAAAGGCACTTGCTCCTTGAAAGAAAAGCTATGACCAACCTAGACAGCATATTAAAAAGCAGAGACACTACTTTGTCAACAAAGGTCCATCTAGTCAAAGCTATGGTTTTTCCAGGAGTCATGTATGGATGTGAGAGTTGGCCCATAAACAAAACTGATCGATGAAGAATTGATGCTTTTGAACTATGGTGTTGGAGAAGACTCTTGAGAGTCCCTTGGACTGCAAGGAGATCAAACCAGTCAATCCTAAAGGAAATCAGTCCTGAATATTCATTGGAAGGACTGATGCTGAAGCTCCAATACTGTGGCCACCTGAAGCGAAGAACTGACTCACTGGAAAATACTCTGATGCTGGGAAAGATCGAAGGCAAGAGACGGGGACGACAGAGGATGAGGTGGTTAGATGGCATCACCAACTCCATGGACATGAGTTTGAGCAAGCTCCAGGAGTTGGTGATGGACAAGGAAGCCTGGTGTGCTGCAGTCCATGGAGTCACAAAAGGTTGGACACGACTGAGCGACTGAACTGACCTGAGGGACAAAGGAGCCTGAAGTAGGAAGAGAGCCAAAGGAGAGTGGTGTCCTGGAGAATGTACTTCAAGCAGGCAGCAGTTTTCTCAAGTGACAAAAGAAATAGTTTCTAGGTCCATATGCCTCAAATTGTGTCAGTTTTCTACAGCATTTTTTCCAAAAGCTTACAGAGAATATATTCCAAGATTCACATATGGCAGCCATGGGGCCAAATTTATCCACAAATATATTTTGTTTGACCAGTTCAGACTTTGTTTTAAAATACTGAATTTGAAAGCCTTTATGTTGGCTATATGGTCTACAGTTAACTGAAGGCCTTGAAGCTTTGTTTAAAGTAGGTATATGTTCCTGGTATTGTAAGCATTTATGACAATGATATCAAACACACACACGCCCAACATGGTGATTATTATACTTAAACTTCTCCTCAGCCATAATGTAAAAACTTTAAAGGCATGTCCTTTGAAATTTTGAATTCTGCCTAGTTCTAGTGTCTATGGCAAGGAGAATTATGGCCTCCAGAAATATTCCATGCTCTAATCTCAGCTCTTTGAATATGCTACCTTCCCTGGCAAAAGGGACTTAGCTGATGTGATTAAGGTTAATTGGTTGACCTTAAAATAAGGAGATTATCCTGGATCATGGACTGGGCCCCCTGTAATCACATGATCACCTAAAAGCAGGAGAGAAAAGCAGAAGGAGAAGGCAGAGGGACTCAAAGTATGAGAAGAATTTGCTCTTGTTGGTTTGGAGAGGGCTACTTGATGAGGAAATGGAGACCTCAGACCTCTGACCAAAGAAAATGTATGCTGCCAACAACCTGAATAAACTTAGAAGAAGTTTGTTTCCCTAGAGCCTACAAAAAAGAAGGCAGCTCTGTTAACACTTTGATTTCAGCTTTTGAGGCCCTGAGCAGAGAATCCAGACAAGTTATCCTGGACTTCCAACCTACAGAACTGATGAGACAATAAATGTTTTAAGCTGCTAAGTGTGTGGTAATTTATTACACAGCAATAAAAAAAAAAAAAAAAAAAAAGGCTTCCCTGGTGGCTTATGCAGTAAAGAATCTGCCTGCAATGTGGGAGACCCAAGTTAAATCCTGGGTCGGGAAGATCCCCTGCTACCCACTCCAGTGTTCTTGCCTGGAAAGTTCCATGGACAGAGGAGTCATGAAGTTGCAAACAGTCGGACACAACTGAGCAACTAACCTACATAATGGGAAACAAATACGACAACCTTAATGAAGTATCAGTATTGAAGTATAAATCTATCTTCCTCTAGAAAGACGTCTTATATCAGTCTATCTGATTTTCATCCTCTAAATTCAGAGCTCTTATCTGCACCACCTAACAACATATTTGTTACTTGTCTCATCTGGCTATTCAGTTGTCATGTATTTCACTTTTCATGTGTATTTTCAAAACTTTTATTTAAAAAACTGAGTTTCTTGAAGGCAGAGACTGAGTCTTCTATTCTCAAAATAAACTTCTGGAAATCTAATCTGGTTAGGTCATTGTCCTACGTAAATTGCTGCATGGATTTCTGTTGCCATCAGCACGCACAAAGTTGGGCAGGACCCACACAGATGGCAGAGCGTGATCTGGCTCCTCCTCACCTCAGCTCCATCTCGTAAGGCATCATGGCATCTGCCGGATCTTCAGCCACATTGGCCTCATTCAGTCTCTCTTGTTGGCTATTCTCTTTCCTGCTCCAAAGGTCTTTATTCCTTCTCTCTTTTCTCCCTTCTGTGCTTGGTAAATCCCAGCTTCTCTTTCAGATCTCAGTTCAATGGTCCCTACTCAACAGAAGCCTTTTCTGGTCAATGAATCTTTTTGTACATTCTCATAGTTTCACTCTTTCCTTATTCAAGCAATTTAATATTTGGATCTATGGCAAACTTATTAATGTCATGTCACCTCCCAGTAAAAATTCTAAGATGGTAGAGAACAATCAATTTTTGTTGTTATATTCCCAGTTCCTAACAGGATGCCTGCCATATAATAGTTGTTTTAAAAAATTTGGGATGGATAAGGAAATTAGGACTGACATATATGCATATGTCAGGGGAAGCACACTGATTGAAACCGCCCACCCTGCCCAGGTACCATAGTAACCATTTGCATGAGTTGTTTTACAATAGGAGGTCCTGGTAAGGAACACAGAACTAATAAGCCACCACCAACTGGAAGAGTTTGGGAAAGGTCAAAAGGAGACACCACATGTCCAACCACCTCCCAGAATCCTCCTCTCTGGCATCCATCTTGGGTGAACAAGGCATGCACCACCAGAAAGGACTCTGAGCCAGAAAGATTGGCCAAAGACCACCCAGAAACTAATCCCATCATCTCCTGGGTTCCCTTACCCTACTGCTCTCCACCCGGGTGCCCTTTCCCAATAAAATCCCTTGCTTTGTCAGCACATGTGTCTCCTCAGACTATGCATTTCCGAGTGTTAGACAAGAGCCCAGTTTCGGGCCCTGGAAGGGGTCCCCCTTCCTGCAACACATATATATGCACTTCCACATGTAAAATAGTTAGTGGGAAGCTACTTACTTTTTAGCACAGGGAGCTCAGATCCGTGAACTCCTGGATGGGTGGGATAGGGTAGGGGAGCCCCAGGACGGAGGGGATACATGTATACATATCGTTGATTTACTTCATTGTATAGCAGAAGCTAACACAACACTGTAAAGCAAGTATCAGTTCAGTTCAGTTCAGTCACTCAGTCGTGTCCGACTCTTTGCGACCCCATGAATCGCAGCACGCCAGGCCTCCCTGTCCATCAGCAACTCCCGGAGTTCACTCAGACTCACGTCCATCGAGTCAGTGATGCCATCCAGCCATCTCATCCTCTGTCGTCCCCTTCTCCTCCTGCCCCCAATCCCTCCCAGAATCAGAGTCTTTTCCAGTGAGTCAACTCTTCGCACGAGGTGGCCAAAGTACTGGAGTTTCAGCTTTAACATCATTCCTTCCAAAGAAATCCCAGGGCTGATCTCCTTCAGAATGGACTGGTTGGATCTCCTTGCAGTTCAAGGGACTCTCAAGAGTCTTCTCCAACACCACAGTTCAAAAGCAAGTATACTCCAATAAAAAATTATTTGTTAAATAAATGCATATATGACTGTAGTAGACAAAATAATGTACCCCTCCCCTCACCAAGACATTCATGTCTTAATCCCTGGAAGCTTTGAATGTGTTGTATTATGTGGCAAAACGGAATTAAAGTTGCAGATGGAAGTAAATTTGCTTATCAGTTGACCTTTAAATAAAAAGATTATTCTGGATTATCTAGGTGAAGATAAAAGAGGAAGAAGGAAGCAGAAGAAAAGAATCAGTCAAAGGAAGATGTGACTAGGAAAGAGAGACAGTCTTGGGCAGACATGCAACACTGCTAGCTTCAAAGATGGAGAGAGAAGCACGTGAGCCAAGGAACGGGGCGGCCTCTGGTGGTGGTTGTTTAGTCTTTAAATTGTGTGTGACTCTTGTGACGCCATGGACTATAGCCCATAAGGCTCTTCTGTCCATGGGATTACCCAGGCAAGAATACTGGAGTGGGTTGCCATTTCCTTCTCCAGGGGATCTTCTCAACCCAGGGATCAAATGCAGGTCTCCTGCATTGCAGGTGGTCTCCTGCATTGAAGGAAGATCCTTTACCACCTGAGCCACCAGGGAAGCCCTCTGTAAAGTACAAAGAAGTGGATTCTCCCCTAGACCTTCCAGAAGGAACACAGCCTTGATTTCATCCCAGTGAAACCCATAAAAGATTTCCAATCTGAAAAACTGTAAAATAATAAATCTGTGTTGTTTAAGCCCCTAAATTTGTGATAACTTGTTAACTGGAGCAATAGAAAATGAATACAATAACCTGGACCATTGCTTTGTCCACAGAAATTCAATATATTTTCTGATTAACTTCAGCTCAAAAATCTTTATTGAGTAAAACTGAATTGTTAACAATCTAGTACAACATGCATAGGATTTAGAGCTGAAAAAAAAAATCTTTAAAAACGTTACCTTTAACCTTTTCCCCATAATACAGATTAAAAAAATTGAAGCTCAAAGAAGTAAAGAAACTAGCAAAAGATTACATATCTAGCTGGTGGGGAAACCTCAGGGAGACCACCTATGTTGTGAGACAATGAGGAAAAAAAAATAACAAGGAGGAGACAGCTTTGAATAATCTGCTCTACATATGGTGATCTCGAGGAGTAGCAAGTAGGACAGTATTTTTCTGCCTTGCAAACCAAAAGGCTAGGAGGTCTCTACCCAATTTTTAGAAAGAACACTAAATAACAAATACAATAACAAATAACAGATTGGCTGCAAGAGGAGAAAAAGTACTCTCTGAGTAGGATTTGCCACATGGGATTAGTGAGTGTCTCATTATCTGTTGCTTGAGTTAAAAAAAAAAAATGTTCATATTATATAAATAGATTCCTTTACTCTTTGGAACAAAAATTATGTGTGTTTAGGTTGTAAAATGGAATACTGGCAAACCAGAGAGCTAGCTATTATGCTAACAAATATTGGTAGGGTTTTTTGTGTGTGTCATAATATAGTAGGTCATCGGTTCATGTCAATAGTGTGACTTGCTTCTTTCCAAAGAGTTTATTTAAAATTGTACTGTTTGAGACTTAAATGCATGTCTTCTGTTATCTACCAGACCTAGAGTATTTTCAACAGACAGCAAGCTAGTACAAATCATCAACCTACTCTGAGGCTAAAGCAGAAAAATTATAAAAACAAATAATCCACATCATCAGCGCCTTTGATGTCAGCAGTGGTCTTCAGTTGGGAACAGTCATGCGAAGGGAAAATTGGGGAGATTTTCAAACAGTAGACCGTCTAAAAAAACAACCAGTCTCTGGAAAATATGAATATTCTAATCTTGGTTTTTCTGTTAAACCAGTCATTTTTTAAAATCTGACAAATTTTAATGGAAAACAGAATCCTGCCATAATATAGGTATCTGCAAACCTCCTTAATATTAGTAAAACTGACTCTGTTTAATAGAAAGGGCTGTGCAAATGCAAATCATTATTAAAGAGACTGTGTACAAATTAGAGAAAAATGACTAATAGTAACATATTGTTCTGAGATGTCTTCCCCCAAGCAAGGCAAAAAATACCAGTCAACTAGTCAGCCAGGCTTTATTTAGTATCGAATCTGTTCTCAAAAGTATCCAAGCCTAGAGATGCAAGAGAAGCAGGTGGTCACCACAGTTATGAAAACAATTAATTCTAATGGCGAAAGTTTACAGAGAACTCCATATATGCCAGAAAAATTTACCTTAATTTAGTCATAATCTTCACACCAACCCTGTAGTGTGTAAATTTCCATTCCCAGCTTACAAATGAGGAGCTACGGGAAAGTTGCAAAGAAGTCAAGTATCTTACAAAGGCTCTGCAGCTAGCACAATGTGGAGTCCAGATCGATCCCAAAGCAGATGTTCCTTCCACTCACTCTGCTGTTCCACTCATCTCTTTTCAGAAATGGTGTAACACATTGCCAAGAACCATAGGTTTAGGAGGGTTAAACCTATCCTAAGGCAGATTGTACACAAATACTTGCACTGCTAGGTCTACCAGCAAGCATGTTTGCTCTCTTCGAGAACCAGTAGAGTGGGTGGAGAAATGCTAAGTCTGTGGACTCAGAGTGCTTGAATTCAAATCCCACTTCATCCACCGGGAAATTTGCTTAATATGCCTCAGTTATTGTGATTTCTATTATCTCATTCTTAGAGTCCTTAATGAAGAACTCCATCTGCAGCGCCAGCTTCCTTATGGGATTGTTTTGAAGTAACACAGAGGCAGCCCTACCTTCTTCACTGTGTATGTGTCATGAGGTAACCCGTACACAGCTCTTAGCATACAACCAGTTCATAACATTCTGAGATTGCTATTAATAGTTATCATCATTGTAAATCAAAGCACTAGGGGATGAAACTGGTGAGAGTATTTGATAGGCAGGTGGAGAAGGAAATGGCAACCCACTCCAGTATTTTTGCCTGGAGAATCCCATGGACTGAGGAGCCTGTCTGGCTACCGTCCATGGGAACACAAAAGAGCTGGACATGACTTAGTGACTAAACAACAAACAGTAGACAGGATTGAATGAATAAAACATAAAACAATTAAAAGATTGATCAAATTTGTTTCTTTGCTAAGCAGTCATTGAACATGAGCACAAGCATGTCACAGTCCATGGAAATGAGTAAGATGTATTTTTGGACCTGTCTTCAAGGAGCTTTTAAATCTACCTACATTTACCATTTGGGCCAGATTAGGACAAATGAGCTTGTGGTTAGTCTCAGGAGACTCAGTCAAACCTCAGATCCACTCGACTCAATACCATATTTATTCTTTATCTTCAGCTTATACTCTGATTCCCACCTGTCATTCTTCCTGATCATCCTCCTAGAACTCCTGTCTCTTTATCTACCCCTACCCTCCACATTGCACCTTGAAAATTACAAAATAGCTTTCAGTCCATTTATAGAATCTTTTTTCAGTTCTCTCTCAACCAAACCCTCTTGAAACGAAAGTTCTAAGTTATGTAGTTTTCCACATGTTACTGTTTTATGCCACATGCTTCTGATATTAGGATTCTTATCCTTTCACCTTATCCTTTTGCCATATAATGACTAGTGCTTCAGATCCAGATTAAACAAAACTCCTATGCAACACCTTCTATGATTTATTCAGAGCAATTCCCCGCTCTCCTGTGCCCCTTCTGTAGCTTATGTCTATGTCTATGATGCCCTTAAGAAGTTGTAAGACAAAACAGTCTTGCTTTCTTGTCACTGCCAAATTCCTTAAAACATACACTTTGCCTGGTACCTGGCTCTGTGTTAGTCATTCAGACCATTTCATTAATTTCTGCCATACCCGTATTCAGTAACCACAGAAGTTAGCATTTGGCTTTGGCCATATACTTAGCAGTAGTGTTGCAGAGTTAGAATCATCATGTGAGCATAATCTTAATCAGTAAATCAACAAATAATTGACAGAAATATGTTTATCTTTCCAGCTTGGTTCTGAGGCATGCAAACAATATACTCAAAGAACTTCGTATATAACTGGGGGAAAACAAAACTGATATGGACTAAGGTAACTAGATTCTAAATTATTAATCTCTTTCATATTTCCTCTTATCTCCTGAACTCTGTTGTCCACAATGATAGTGTTTGGGAGATAATCACTAAGACATTTATTTATCTGTTCTACAGTTAGTACCATTGGGGAGACGAAATTTTTCTGTGCTTGGAAACCAGAATTATAGAAAGGCATACTAATGCACAGATGGGTGAGCAACTATTAGAAAAGGAAGACTTTGGGGAGCCATTAAAAACAAGAATTAATTCTGAATAGAAAAAGGAAATTACCCTAAAGGATAAGTATAAAAGCAGCATGAGTGCTCGCTACATGAAATGAGAACATTTTAAACAGGAATTAAGGGAGCAATAAAATCCATCCTTACATTTTATTATTTTATAATCATCCTTTCTCTTTGATAATTGTAAGAATATAATCTATAACCATTATTTAGTTCATTCATATAGAACTTTCCGGCAAAGAGTGACAGAAGACACCCAAGCAAAACTATACAGTTGGTGCCTCATTCAACCTGGAAGAGAATCTCAAGTATTTTCTGTCAATTGGGAGACTAGGAAATCTTTTCCATTTTCTTCTTTGGCTTCTCAAGAACTCAAGGTGATTTGCAAATGACACCTATGCTCTTCTCTTCTGGTTCAAGGAAAATTCCAAGGTAGATCATATAGTATATCTACTCTTAATGTTTAAGAAAAAAAGTAAAATAATATGGATAATAGGTATGTTTTATTCATATATTTATTCAAAAATTGAACATTTCCTAAATGCAAAGCAGTGCGCCAGCTACTAAGAATGATAAATGGGAAACTAAGAGATTAAGAATAATAGCTAACAACTACTGAGTGCTAAGAACTTTGCATGAATTATTTTAAGCCTTGTGACAATCCTTAAAGTAGTAGTATTTTTTTTTATTGTCAGGTAAAGTAATTAAGCCTTAGGAAGATTAAATAACTTCTCCAATGTCATATTACTTACAAAGCAGTGAATTTAGGATTCAAATCCAGGGCTATCATATTACAGGGGCAAGAGAATTCATGGAAGAGATGACATTGAACTAAATATTGAAAGATGAACAAGTGCATTAGTTAGATTATGCTAGAATATGCTATAATATGGCTTCCTTGATGGCTCAGTGGTAAAGAATCCACCTGCCAATGTAGGAGACATGGGTTCAATCCCTGAGTCAGGAAGATCCCTGGAGAAGGAAATGGCAGCCCATCCCAGTGTTCTTGCCAGGAGAACCCCATGGACAGAGGAGCCTGGCAAGCTACAGTCCATGGGGTCTAAAAGAGTTGGACACGATGGAGCATGCACAAACCTGCTGTGATAATAACCAGTCCCAAAATCTAAACAATATTTTTCTTCTTGTATTTCATGTCCCCTGTGGTTTAACTATGCATCTTTTTTTTTTTTTTTTTTTCATTCTGTAACTAGTTTGACAGAATGTGCCCTATTTGGAACATACCTGATTGAGAGCCAAGGGAAAAAAGAACAATTGAGGGGACCATGCAATGGCTCTTAAAGCTTTTATACAAAAATGACAATCTAAAAAATATATAATTAACTGGTGAGTATAGCAAAGAAGAAGCAGGCTTACAGATATAGAGAACAAATTAGTGGTTACCAGTGGGGCAGGGTGGTGGGGAGAGGTCATATGGGATGGGAGGACTCAGAGGTACAAACTGTTGCGTATAAAGTAAGCTCTAGGATATATTGTGCAAGACAGAGAATAAATGGCCAATATTTCATAATAATTGTATGTGGAAAATAACCTTTAAAATTGTATAAAATTTTCAAAAGAATTTAAAATGAAGTGACAGGTAGTTTCCATTCACATTTCATCAGACAAAGCCATTTATAAGTCAAGTCTGCTGTCAACGGCATACAGAGACAGAATTCTCTTCTAGAGAGAGACAGCAGTCCTTGGGAATTCCGTTACAGAAGGATTAGACAAGTGGAAATGGGAATTAATATTCTAAGTAGAGGAATATTCTAAACTTGACTCCAATCCCCATACACGTAACCATTTAAACACTCACCGAGAGAGGAATTTCAAGTCCACACGGAGCATTGGTTAAGAGGTTCAAAAAAGGACAGTGGTTGGGGAGTATCCATAGGCTGATCTGACACAGTTTAAGAGAGTCAGTGAATGAGAGGGGAATAAAAAAGACTGCTTAGACGTGCAGCAGAATAGGAACTTTCTCCTCCCTACTGTGTGCCTAAATGACTGGCGATACTAACTACAATTTAACAGTGACACCAAACACCACCGTCTGCTCTGATCTACTCTCACAACTCTGAGCTGGGCTGGGCATCCAAAACCACCTGTCTAAGCTCACATCCCTCAGATCTGAGTAAATTGGCCACTTACTGTCCGCAGCATTGAAGGAAGAAAGGCAATTCTTCCATTAACACCGTTTTTTCTCTAAAGCAACCTACACAGCTGGAATGATTTTCCCTTGGGAAACAACTGAGCCCCTGAACGGTTGAGATTGCCTTAAGGTTACTTTCTGAATTTGATCCTGGGAGCCTGTTTTCTTTAATTTTACAGTGAGCTGTCTACTCCAACAAGACTTCATCTAAGCTATCTATACAATGCCAAAGTGTCAACGGAAATTTGGTGTTGACATCAGATAAATCTGCACTGTCTGCTTGGTGACTGATGACCTGGGATAAAACTTCAGCTTATTTCAGTGCCTTCATGACTCCTTGATCAAAGTGGAGACTGTCTCACCTACAGCCCTGCACATCTCCTGCAGGAGTTTAATTCTGACGCATTAGAAACCAAAGAGTAACATGTGTCATCAGAAAATCAACTGGCCTCATGGAGCTTTCATGACCTCATCTGAAAGTAGCAGAACTGAGACTTGAGGTGACATGACCTGGGCACCAGTTTTACCCTTTTCAGTTACTTGACACAGAAAGGCCTGAAGGGTATACTGTTTTGAGGAAGGATGGCCATACATCAACCTCCCAGAACCTCTGAGTGATCGAGCAAAAGTAGAAACCATTTCACATAATTCTCTAGGGACAAGAAAGCAATATTAAAGAGAAAACCAAGTGCCTAGGAAGCTGGAATTCTCACAAGCATTTCTTTAGTCTGAAGGGAATTACTTTAGATAAATTACGATCCTATAGACCACTGAGGGGAAGTTTTCAAATTCTAAGACTTCCTCAAGCTTACCAAACAAACAAAGCAATTACCCAAAAAATAATAAAAGAAATCCCCTTTCATCTAAATGAGGCCCTCTGAGCCTTACCCACAGAGTGTGCTCAATTCACAGAAATTTTAGAAGCACAGTTGAATTAGAAATTCTATAATCTTGACTTGGAGTAAACTTCGGAAATATTTCAAAGCATTTTCACGGGTTCTTAGCAAGCTCCAAGCCAATGGGTTTCAAACATTTTCCCCTGTGTCCTCATGAGGCATGGAGAGAAAGGAAGGCCTTAATTATCAGAATTCATTCTGCCTCTCTGACTCTTCCATCAGAGCATGTTGCTTTTATAAATGCGCACATGCATGCTAAGTCCCTTCAGTCATGTCCAAATTTGTGTGACCCTATGGACTGTAGCCCACCAGGCTCCTCTGTCTATGGGATTCTCCAGGCAAGAATACTGAAGTGGGTTGCCATGCTCTCCTCCAGGGGATCTTCCCGACCCAGGGATAGAACCCATTTCTCCTGTGACTTCTGCATTGCAGGCAGATTCTTTACTGCTGAGCCACCAGGGAAGCCTGCTATTACATATAGCATACATTGAACTTCAAAAAAAAAAAAAAAACCTTATTCTGCAGAATGGATTTTAGTATTCTAGTGCTTTGGGGGAAAACAATTTGAAAACCACTTGCTCCTAGCAGGAAAAACTAAAAAGAAAGCTTAAAAATGCAGCAGGTTCTGGTGTTCCCTAGCTCCACAAGGTCTGTCAGGAACGGGGAGAGGTGGGAGAGGAGTAAAATGATCTTTAGGAGAAAAGGCGGCAGGAAAGAGGAAAGAAAAATTGGCCACACATTCTCCTCACTGCACGCGCGTCGCCTCTGGCAGCAACTAGGAAGGATCCCATTCTTTGCTAAATGTTGTAAGTAACCAGCTGGGCTTGTCATGCCCACTTAATAGCAGTACTTAAAGAAAGTGTTGTCATTTCCTTGTCAGACTCATTTCTCTACCCTCTATTATCTTTTCAAAATCATATTACAAAATATTATGAGCTTCCTGTATCAGACACTTTGGTTCTTAGTCACTCAATTATTAAAATTGTATGATTTTTTAAATTGCCATTATGTGTGGGCTGTCTTTACCAAAGCGACAAAGCAATTGAGTTAACCCAAATGGTGCTATGATTGCAGGATCAGAACATGGAAAATTATAGCGTTGAAGAAAAAAAAAAACAAAAACACAGCTATTTTGCATCAGTGTCAATAAAATCCTGGGAAACTCACCATGACACCATTATGCTCGACAGAGCAGAACAAATGCTCCCAATGTATTTCCACGCTGGGTAATAGGAAGCAGCGTTGTCTAGGGCTGATAAGTCTATTCCAAGTTACTCGTCTGTAGTAAACAAGGCCCTCTGGGAAAGTGACGAGCCCCGTGTTTCACAAGAGCCGCTGTGACCCACTGTCAGCCACCTCTCACTGCACCCACTGCATCACCATGCAATCTCCGGGCACTGCCATCAGAGGTGCTGACATCCAGGGCTGAGTCTCTGTCCACCTGTCTCTCGGTGGACAACTGTGGGCAGAACTCCACAGAGACTGGGTCATGAGGGATTCTTCCACAGGCCAGGCTGGTTTTGTGAGGTCCCCTCACCAGGCTTGATGAGCTTCTGATAAGACCAACCTGAAAAAGAGGGGAAATTTGCAGGTGCCTACTCAACTTGATTTTTTTTTTTTTTAAAGAAACCAAGCAATCTTCTTATCACCTGACGTCCTACAGATGATGGCCTAGGTCTCCCTTAGTTATCCAACAGAGACAGCTGGGCTTGCTTAACACCAACCTGCAAATTAAGCCTAGCTCCAAGCTCTGGAGCCAGTTTTGCTACTTGTCAGAGAGGATGATTTACCATGACCCAGAAAGGTGCTTAAACTCAAATGACCAAACGGAAACCTAGGGTATAGTAATGAAGAGAGATGCTGCATAACTATGATGGGAGGGGGTGGTGGGAACTATGGTGAATGTCAGAGTCCATGCTCACCCAGAGGACTCCACATTATGCTGCCCCAAAGGACTCTTGTCATGACAAACACAAGCCACCTTTGGCAGAGCTTCTGGTTTAAGACATCAAAAATATAGATTTTCATATAAAAGTGGATTTTAAGTAGGTGAGGCTTTTTGCTTTTTGAAGCAAAACATGTTTGAACACTTCGTTTCCTACTGCTACTGTAAGACACTACTATGAATACAGGATTTAAAACAACACAAATATTTTATGTTAGAGTTCTAGAAGTCAAATCCAAAATATGTCGCACAGGGCTAAAATCAAATAGCTGAGAGAACTGCATTCCTTTTGGAGGCTCTAAAAGATTTTTTTGGGGGGGGGCCTTTTTCAGTTTCTAGAGGCTTTCTACATTCCTTGGCTAAGAGAGCCTTCCTTCATTTTCAAGACTAGCAAGAAAGCATCTTCAGGTTTCCTCTGACTGAATCTCTTGTTTCCCTTTTTACAAGGACCCATGTAGTTACATTGTGTCCAACTGAATAATCCAGAATAATCTCCCCATCTCAAGATCTTTAAGTTAATCACATCTTCACAGTCCCTGTGTAACATATTCATAGGTTTAGGGGATTAGGGCATGGACATATTGAGAAGCCACTGTTTTGCCTATCGCACCTCCATTCTACAACCTCCCAGCTGGTACAGTGGTAAAGAATCTGCCTGCCAGTGTGGGAGATACAGGAGACACAAGTTCAATCCCTGGGTGGGGAAGATTCCCTGGAGTAGGAAATGGCAAGCCACCCCAGTATTCTTGCCTGGAAAATTCCATGGACAAAGGAGCCTTTCAGCCTACAGTCCATGGGGTTGCAAAGAGTCAGACATTACTAAGCGACTGAGCACGCACATACCAGGCAACTTAAATAGCTCAGAAGCTCAGCCTCACATCAACTTTGTGCCCTATACCCAGTAACTAAATTCTAGTACTACAGTCACGTCTCCATTTTCTCTGCTCTTAGTCTTGTTAACAACACACCTTCTTGCCCTGACAACATCACCTAGCTTTAAGGGTCATACAATGATATTGTTGACCCAAAGTGTGGGACTGGGTTCACCAATGGGAAGCTCTTGTTCCCAGACTTTAAATTTTTACCACCGTGACTTTTCCACACTTCCTGGATTATCTTATCTGCTTGCTGCTCTCTTGCTAAACAAATTCCTCTCCTAGGAACTGTAGCTTCAGTCTCTCTGGTTCTGAAGTCAGGTACTCTCATCTTCAAACCTTTGAAATTACAGACCTCTTGGAAAGGATTGTACATTTTTACTTTGCAGAACTTCATCAACCATGTTTGAACCTAAGATGGATTCCTGGAACTGACTGGGTACCATGAAGAAGGAGGAATGGGACACTCAGGGGATGGAGGAATGGGATACTTCAGAGGGCTGCCCCAAAGACAGATTTTTACAGGATATTTACTTCACCACATTGACTAGGCAGACTCAGGTTTTGACTTCACTTATTAAATTGAAGGTATTCCAACAATGCATTTAAGTACAATGATAGCTCCCAATTAATGCAAGATCTCCCTGGACCACCCTGCTTATAGCAAAGGTCCCTTTATTGCCTTCTCTTGGGGGAAGTGGGGCAGGGTGTGCAGAAGCCAAGCAAGGACCAGATTCCTGCAGGAGCAGAGAAAAGAGAATGAATATTACTGACAACAGGCTATATTTTCCCTTCGCAGTGGTAATGAGTTCACCAAAAATTGAAGCCCAAGGCCACAGTGTTTCATTGAAATGAGCTCTACATTTCCAGGTCAGTCAAAGCCAGAGCAGAATTTAACTTTGCTCGGTGATAGATAGCAGGTCACCCTCCCCAACAGAACAGGAGAATGGAATCCAACCTGGGGCTGCCGCTGTCTCATCTTTTTCTTTCTTTCTCTCCCCTCCCTCTGCCACTTCTTCCTCCTTCCCGATTCTCTTCTTTGGGAACTTCTTTCCCTCTTGTGGTGCAGGAGTGACTATATAAAGGGAGTGTTTGTATTTTCTCCATTTGAAAGTGGGCTTTGTTGGATGATCTTTGGCCTGCAGCCTCTCACCCAGAACATCACTGTGCTTTCCCTAAAGAGCCCATGGGACCCCATGTATAATCTTTGTTGCATTCAGCCTATGCTCAAAAATAGAGACTGTACCCGTAACACACTGGACCCTCTGCTGCATCTCTCTGTCCCAAAGACGTGTCTGACCGCACTGCCTTACTGAATTGTCAACATTTATAAAATCAAGACATTTTATTGTAAAATTCAGACAACCAGACTCTCTTCAAGCAGATGATCTGGCTTCACTGAGTCTGCACTACTGCAGGCAGTGCTCTCCCAGAACTAAGCAGTCGCTGACCTTTTAAACAGGCACACTCTCCAGTGTGATCAGCTACCTGACTAGCCTAGCTAGCATTTGAGTTTGTAACCCATGCAGTCTAATGTAGCAGTTAAACTCACATGGTGGACAGGCCTAGATCTGATTTCTGACTCTATAGGTGACAGCTTAGGCCTCTGAGGGTATTGTGGAAGCCATGTAAGAGATCAAATCCCATGTCCACACAGGAGGAAACTCTCAAAATTCTTTTATCTGAAGATAAAACATTTAGCTTTACATTTATCTGAACATCTGAATATTCCTGCACTGAGGATTTCTAAAAACAAGCCAACCATATATTGGTTCTTCGAGATCTTGTCATTTACGGATTAGTGATTTGAAATGACTTCTCTTTCCAAATATACTTATTATATCTGGCCCACCTCCAATGTTCCATGATGTAGCACTGTGAGTGGGCTGTTGCTTTTTCTGTTTAATGCTTGCAAACTCATAGCATGGCCAAGATGATCATTTAGTGGTGAAGGATATAATAACAGGACCAGGTCACCTCATCCACATCACTCCCGGTGTCAGCTTCCTATGATGCAGATTCCATTTCAGATCCCAGCATATGCTCAATAGCACTTACCACACAATCCTAAGGTTGGGGAGGACACATTTCATTGCCAGATACATATTTAAAATGAACAAATTGTTCTCAAGAGACTGTTCATTGGGCCATTTTATTTTCAGGTTGCAAAGGAAATGTTTGTCTGACCAATTTGGAATAAATGTAATTGACCTTTTAAACACAGAACCTGAGTGATTTAGAGAAAAGAGAGAGAAACAGTTCAGCCTAATCCTATTAGGATGAATAACAATGGTGACTCTCCTATAAGACCTTTAGCTAATAAAAGCAGACTGTCCCTTCTAATGGGTATTAAGAGACTGGATATATAGAGATATGAAGATGGAAGAATTAGTAGCAGGAGTCCAGTTACCGTATCCCAGAGTGAGATCATGAGCGAAGCATGACATTGCTAGGCAACGCTGTGCAGTTAAATAAGTTTTCAGTGGCTCAGGGTGGTACACTAGGCAAAAAACAAGATTCTAGAAAAGTGAAGGGAAGAAGGATGGAATTATTTATTTTAATAAGGTAGGGATAGAAGGAACAAAGATATATCACTTAATCACAGCCAAATTTTCAGGGTGTAAAATGTGAATTCTAAAAAAGAATTGTAGAAAAATTGAGTTCCAGGAAAAAACAAACATTCCTTTCACCAAATTAAAGATGATTTTTTTCAAAATGAAGCTGAGAGGTATTACCCAGTTATTATGCTTTATATACATTAGAGTCTCTGTACACTTTTCCAGGTGAAGAAAGTGATTTGCATGGATTAGGAGTTACAAACAGAAGAAGCTGGAATTTTATAAGTTTTTATTTTATATTGGAGTGTAACTGATTTACAGTGTTGTGGTAGTTTCAGGTATACAGCAAAGTGACTCAGTTACACATCCACATGCGTGCATGCTGAGTCGCTTCAGTCATGTCCAACTCTTTGTGACCCTGTGGACTGTAGCCCTTGAGGCTCCTCTGTCCACGGGATTCTCCAGGCAAAAATTCTGGAGTGGGTTGCTGTGCTTTCTCCAGAGGATCTTCCCAACCCAGGGATCAAACCCACATCTCCTGCATCTCCTGCATTGCAGGCAGATTCTTTGCCTGCTGAGCCACCTGGGAACCCCCCCACACTCATACATATCTATTTTTTCAAAATTTTTTCAAATATGGAAAATTTACATATTATTGAGCAAAGTTCTCTGTGCTGTACAGTAGGTCCTTGTTAGTTATCCATTTTTTTTTGTTATCCAATTTTAATATAGCAGTGTGTACATGTCAATCCCAAACTTCCTAACTATTCCTTCCTCCCTGGTAACCATAACAAGAAGCCAGGATTTGAGTGCACTCCTGTGAGATTCGAAAGGTCATGCTTTTCCCATTTATTCCATGCTGGTGCTGGGCTCCTCTATTTAAGAATAACTTTTAAATAATTACTCTTAAATATTTATGTAATATAATGTAATGTAAAAATAGGCTTCCCAGGTGGCATAGTGGAAAGAATCCACATGCCAATGCAGAAGAAGCATGTTCAGCCCCTCATCGGGAAGATCCCCTGGAGAAGGAAATAGCTAGCCACTCCCATATTCTTGCCTGGAAAATACCATGGACAGAGGAGCCTGGTGGGCTGCAGTTCATGGGTTCACAAAGAGTCGGGCACGACTGAGCACACGCGGTGTACACACACACAATGTAAAAAAAACTCTTAAATGTGACTCTAGCTTTCCTGAGCCTTCAGGATTTCCAATATGGCAACATATTTTGTCCTGGAAAACATATTTCTGTGAATAGTTATTATCCATTCATTCAACAAATACTACCTTCTTTCTCCAAAGTGTTATTCTAAGTATGGGAGATACAATGGTGAAAAACTGAATTTCCTGTCCTCCTCTTGGCACTCAGCTTTAAGGGGTTTGAGAGACTAGCAATAAATTAGTTTTTTTTTTTTTTTAAGTTATATTATCTTAGGTGGAGATGTATGCTCTAAAAAAATAAAGCAGGGCAAATAAGATGCGGTGCTGCTGCTGCTAAGTCGCTTCAGTCGTGTCCGACTCTGTGCGACCCCATAGACGGCAGCCCACCAGGCTCCCCTGTCCCTGGGATTCTCCAGGCAAGAACACTGGAGTGGGTTGCCATTTCCTTCTCCAATGCATGAAAGTGAAAAGTGAAAGTGAAGTCGCCCAGTCATGCCCAACCCTCAGCAACCCCATGGACTGCAGCCTTCCAGGCTCCTCCATCTATGGGATTTTCCAGGTAAGAGTACTGGAGTGGGGTGCCATTGCCTTCTCCAGAGATTCGGTAGGGTGGGATAAATAACAGAGTGTTCAGAGTCAGCTTTTCTGAGATGTTTTCAATCTACATTCTTTTACCAAGAAAGACTGGCACTTTTTTCTGCTATTATTGTTTTGATCATTTATAAATTCATTTATTCATTTAGCTGTTTGTTTTTGTCTTGAAGGAATCACAAAAATGTATTTCCATTCTAACTTGCCTTGACCTACAAATGTGTTACTCTCCCCAAATGAACATATTGAAACTAGGATTTCAAATGCTTTGGAAGGACCTGCTCCACTTCAGTCATCACCTCCTAATTGGTGCCTGCTTTCACTCTTACCCACCCACTGTCCAGCTTCTACACAGCAGTCATGGTCTTTTAAACACACAAATCAAACCATAGCATTCTTCTACATGAAATCCTCTGATGATGTACCATGGAACTTAGATGAAAATCCACCCTTCTGAATGTAGTTCTATGATCTAGCTTCTATCTCTTCTCTAACTTCATCTTGCACAACATTTTCTCTGTGTCTCCTACCCTATTATTTAGGCATTTCTATGATTAAGGACTTTATTGCAACAATGTGATGAGATGTTATTGAGCTCAATATTTGAATGGGTCATTTAAAATTTTTTTTTATTTTTAAAATTTACTTTGAAATATATTTGATTTACAATGTTGCTTCAATTCTTCTGTACAGCAAAATGACTCAGTTTTATACACACACACACACACACATATATATATATATATATATATATCTCTACATGTGTGTCACACACATTCTTTTTTATATCCTTTTCCATTATGGTTTATTTACACACACTGTAATCAAGATTGCCAGGAGAAATATCAATAACCTCAGATATACAGATGACACCACCCTTATGGCAGAAAGTGAAGAAGAACTAAGGAGCCTCTTGATGAAAGTGAAAGAGAAAAGTAACATATGATAGGTAACTTATTCATACCTCCTTATCTATTCTTATTCTACCTCCCAATCTTGCCCCCTCTATTCTTTTATTTCTACCTCTGAGATAATTATTTACTCTGACTCTCTCATATCTACATTTTATCTAAAGTTTTAATACCTGGCTCATCTATCATCTCTTCTGATAAAATCTTCCTTGATTCTCCCACAGGAATAGAAGTTCTTCCTCATCTCTCACATGGTATATATATATATATATCTAACTTTCCAATTTGTATTGTAATTTTCTGTATATATCTTATTTTTTCTACCCAGTCCATAAGTTCCTTCTATTAGGCAGAGGAAATGATAGCTGTTGTGTAAAACAATCCCATGATCTCAGTGTTTTAACAAAATAAATATTTGCTTGTGACTCATATCACAATTCAGCGTGATTCAGTAAGAATAGAGTTGGGGGGGAGGGGGGAGGAGATTCTGCTTTTCTTGGTCACTAAGGATTCCAGGCTGCTCCTTCCATGACACAGCCACCCCTTAAGGCCTTGGGATCCTCCACTGGAGCCTCTGAATCTGTCTGATAGCAAGGAAAGGAAAAGAGGACAGAGAAGCTGTACTCACCCTAGGCAGCGTTGGTCTCATTCATGAGGAGTGGTTGCATGGTTGTACAGGTGAGCTAGGAGGGTAAGTTGGCAGTGTGCACAGGAAGAAGAGGAAATGTCTTTGATGAGCATCTAGCCAGTCTCTGCCACAGTGCCCAATTACAGTTTCAATTGGAATCCCCCAAAGACCTACCTTAATGCCTTGAACAATTGAATATTTTCAGTATATACCCCTAAAAGGGGTAAAATTAACATGGTGAGAGCATTCTGTGATGAAACTTTCTTTCCATATCCTCCAGTCTTTGCTTCCCTCATCATCTTCGAGATTCCCCACTCTTCTACTTGAAAAAAAAAAAAAAAAAGAATTATAGACATCTGGTTAATTATGCCCTCCTGTTATCCTGTTGGAGAAGGCAGTGGCACCCCACTCCAGTACTGTTGCCCGGAAAATCCCATGGATGGAGGAGCCTGGTAGGCTGCAGTCCATGGGGTCGCTAAGAGTCAGACACGACTGAGTGACTTCACTTTCACTTTCCTCTTTCATGCATTGGAGAAGGAAATGGCAACCCACTCCAGTGTTCTTGCCTGGAGAATCCCATGGATGGAGAAACCTGGTAGGCTGCAGTCCATGGGGTCACACAGAGTTGGACACAACTGAAGCGACTTGGCAGGCAGCAGCAGTTATCCTGTTACATATGAGCGATATAGAGTCAGCACCATATACAAAAATTCCCTCACCCAGGTCATTTTCTCTTGTACCTGCCCATGGTGCCTGAGATGTATATATTGGAGTCAATTGCTTGTATTATGATATCTACAGCCAAAATCACACATGTTATATTTCTATGAATTACCAAAGTATAATGAAATTAAAATGTAATTAAAAATCAACTTTAAAACTATATATAACATTTAAATACTACTAACTAACTCTTCAGCAAAGGGGAAAGCATGAAAAAAAATTTCAAAAAATTTAAGCAGAATAGCAATAAAATGCTATATATATTTATGAAATGTAGTTAAGGAAGGGCCTGGAGGAAAATGTATAACTCTGAATATATTGACCAATAAATAAGACATATGACAGAAAGGAGATAACCAGGATGTTAAAATGGACAGTCCATAATATTGAAAAGTGAAAGTCACTCAGTTGTGTCTGAGTCTTTGCGACCCCATGGACTATACAGTCCATGGAATTCTCCAGACCAGAATAATGGAGTGGGTAGCCTTTTCCTTCTCCAGGGGATCTTCCTAACCCAGGGATTGAATCCATGTCTCCCGCAGGTGGATTCTTTACCAGCTGAGCCACAAGGGAAGTCCCCTAATATTGAAAGAGGGCTACAATGGATAAGGTTGTATCGTGTATGAGTGCCCCATAAGCCACACAATGGAAAGTAGACGGGCATGAACAGTCTTGCTCTAAAGAGCTGTGTGCCAAGGTGAAATGTCCTCCAACAAGAAGTTGTGGGGTGTATTTCTCAGAGTATAACTAGGAAGGGATGCACCATGTGATAGCAAAGTACCCATGACCAAAAACCAGAGCAGTGGGAAGAACCTTTAAAGCTCTGAAAAACATACAGAGGTAACCCCATGAAAGTCAACATTCAGACCCTTGTTCCCTAGAAGGAACCACCAGCCAAGACAAAGTTAAAACATCATATAAGTAAAAAACATTTGTTTTGGTTTCTAGTATGTAAACTGTCCTTCCATTTTACAACACTAGAGACATTAAAACTAAAATAATAATGAGGGAGAAATGAAAAGGCAAAAGACCTTCCTCCCTACTCAGACTTAGCCTGATGAAAATCAAGGCTGTCAAGAGGGTGAACACCTGACTGGTGTGAGACTAAATTTTAAATTACAGTAAGTAAGACTGGACTTTTTAATACATGAGAGTGACCAGGAAATGATGAGAACTGCCTGAGACCATCCTAAAGGCTGAGACAGGAAGACTTGGCAGAAAATGTTTGACAGAAGCAATTGAAAAGAATAATAAAACTGCTTTATGCTTGTATCCTGCAGAAATCAGATTGTTCAGTGAACTAGATTTTATTAAAGACAAATCATCTAAGTATTCAATTTAAGAACTAAAAAAAAATTGCAAATGAGATAAACAGGAAAAGATAAACCCAAAGAGATAAACAGGAAGTAATAAAAATGTTAGAAATTGATGAAATAAAGAAAAAGAGAGGAAAAATACATTATTAACCAAACCAAGAGCTGGTTCTTTGAAAAGAATAACAGAATACAAAAAAAGTAATTGGATAGGTTTGTTTGGGAGGAAAGATGCAATTAAACAATTAAAAAGAGGAGACAACTACAAAAAATAAGAGATTTTTAAAATTATGAAAAACACTATAAACAACCATATTTAATTACATTTTAAAAATCTAGATGAAATTATAAGTGATGCTGGGGAAACTGGACAATTACATGTAGAAGAATGAGATTAGAGCATTTCCTCATACCATATACAAAAACAAACTCAAAATGTATTAAAAGACCTAAAAGTAAGACTTGAAACCATAACATTCCTAGAAAAGAACATAGGCAGAACACACTTTGACATAAATTGTAGCAATAATTTTTTGGATCTGTCTCCTAAGGCAAAAGAAATAAAAGCAAAAATAAACAAGTGGAACCTAATTAAACCTAAAAGCTTTTGCACAACAAAGGAAATCATTGACCAAAACAAAGACAAATTACTGAATGGAAGAAACTATTAGCAAATGGTATGATCTATAGGGGATTAATATCCTCAAATAAATATTAATAAATAGCTCATACAACTAATATCAAAAAGCAAAGAATTCAATTAAAAAATGGGCAGAAGATCTGAACAGATATTTTCCCCAAAGAATACATACAATGATGCTCAACATCACTAATCATCAGAGAGATGCAAGTCAAAAATCACCTCACACCTGTCAGAATGAGTATCATCAAAAACTCTACAAATAACAAATGTTGGCAAGGATATGGGAAAAAAAGGGAATCACACTACACTGTGGGTGGGATTGCAATTTGGTGCAGCCACTACAGGCATAGTATGAAGTTTCCTCAAAACACTAAAAATAGAGCTTCTGTATGATCCAGCAATTCCACTCCTGGGTATATATCCCTCAAAAACCAAAAACACTAATTCAAAAAGATACATGCACCCCAGTGTTCACAGCAGCATTATTTATAGTACCCAAGTACGGAAGCAACCTAAGTGTCCACCAACAGATGGATGAATAAAGAAGAGGTGGTACATATATATACAACTGGAATCTTACTCAACCATAGAAAGAATGAAATGCTGTCATTTGCAACAATGTAGATGAAACTAGAGAGTATTATGCTTAGCAAAGTCAGACAGATAAAGACAAATACGCTAGGTTATCTATTATAGGTTAAATCGAAAAATAAAACAAATGAATATATATAAAAAGACAGAGACAGATTCATATTTATAGAGAACAAACTAGTGGTTACTAGTGGAGAGAAGGAAGGAGGAGGAGCAAGATAGGGACATGGGAGCAAGAACACAAAGAACTAGGTATAAAATAAGTAATCAATATGGAAATACAGCACAGGGAAATACAGCACAGGAGCAAGAACACAAAGAACTAGGTATAAAATAAGTAATCAGTATGGAAATACAGCACAGGGAAATACAGCACAGGAGCAAGATAGGGACATGGGAGCAAGAACACAAAGAACTAGGTATAAAATAAGTAATCAATATGGAAATACAGCACAGGGAAATATAACTGTCATTTTATAATAGCTTTAAATAAAGGAGAGTCTATCAAAAATATTGAAGAACTATGTTGTATACTAGAAACAAATATAATGTTGCAAATCAATTACACTACAATTTTTTAAAAATTGCTCTCCAAAGAAGTATATTAGAAATATCCAGATGTGGAGTTATATAACTCAAAGCAAAAGAAGTAAAACTCTTAATTCAAACTTACTGGATAGCTGATAATACACGTAAAAAATGCTGGCATTTATAGATACTGGCAAGACTTGAGATTTGAATTTTGAATTGACCATATGATTATATTAATACAGACAAAATTTTAAAGCAAAAAATTCATTAAAAGCCTAAAAGAAGTCAATTACCAAAAAAAATCTATATTAAATTACTAAATATTCTGGAAAAGATGCAAAATGTCAAAATAGGCATATGATGAAATAGAGTTTTTAATATACCAAAATCACCAAAGAAATTTATGATAATCATTTTAAAAACTTCCCATCTTCTACAATCTCTCCCAAACATCTCAGACCCAGATAGTTGCATTAGTGAGAAACTTTAAAGAAATAGATAACCATCATGTACTCAAGTTCTTTCAGAAAATGTAAAAGCAATAACATTTATTCAGCCCATTTTATTTATTTATTTACTCTGGCCACACCACACCACATACGGGGATCTTAGTTTTCTGAAGACCAGGGATTGAACCCATGCCCCTGCCATGGAAGTGCAGAGTCTTAACCACTGGATCATCAGGAAGTCTTATTCAGTCCATGTTAAAAGCTAGTCTAACAGGATAACATCTATATTTAAACCATATAAAGGTTTCATAATAAGAAAAGAAAATTTAAGCCAATTTTATTTGCAAGCATGTATGCAAAAACCTTATTTTATGCTAACTAAATTTAATTGCATGCTTAAAAAAATTAAGACAAGCAGGGTTTACTTCATAAAGTCTTAGTTGGCTAAATATCAATCAAAATGTAATTTACTACATGATACATTAAAGAAGGCGATTCTTACAGTCACTTTAATAAAGAAAAGCCATTTGATAAAAGTAAGCAGTACTCTGTGGCAACCTGGAGGGTTGGAGTGGGGAGAGAGGTGGGAGGGGGTTAAGGAGGGAGGGGACACATGTAAGCCTATGGCTGATTCATGTTGATGTGTGGCAAAAACCATCACAATATTGTAATGTAATTATCCTCCAATTAAAATAAATAAATAATTTTTTAAAAATAAGACACTCTTGATTTATAAAACCCTCTTAGAAAATGAGAAATAGAAACTGCTAACTTGATATAAATGATGATAATAGCCTGCCAAAAGCTAGAGCAAACATCATACATAGTGTGAAATGTTAAATTTACATCTTTTGAGGTTGGGAGAAGACAAGGGTATATGTTATGGTATCAATTGTTTAATACGGTGTTAGAGATTCTGAGTAACACAATAAGATAGCATACAAAGAGAGAGAGAAGGAGAAAGAGATTATAAAGGAGAATACAAAGCAATTACCAACTTTAATGCATAAAAAATAATATTATTTACCTGAAAAAAAGAATATCAAGAGACAAATCATTAGAACTAATAAGATTTGATCAAAGTACCCAGAGACAAAATCAATTCCCTGAAACCAGTAGCATTCTTCTTTATCGGTAATAACCAGCTAATGACATGGCAATTAAAAAAAAAAAATCTAGGAATGAAATCAAAAAAACTGTTCCAGATTTTGTGGGAAAAAAATGTTTAACTTTTTTAGATGATTTTGCCCACCTCTCCAAAAAATTTCAATAAATATTAAAGTATACTTGATTCATGGAGATGGCAGCATTGCAAACATGGAAACTCCACCAAATGACATATCAATTTAATGTATTTCCAAAACAAATAACACTGAGAAATTAAATTTATTCTAAAAATTTTAATGAAAAATAAACATCCATGAACCAATACATGTTAGCCAATAACTAACAAGTCATACTTGTCCACAGTGTGGTCCTAGCAGGGACTTAACAAATAGAAAAAATATGGTAGAAAACCTAGAAACAGATCCACTAATATGAGACTCTACAAATAATAGAGATGGCATAAAAGATCAGTGGGAAAAAATAAATTACCCAGAAAATGATGCCAAGGAAAAAAACGTCATATTTTTCACTTTACATATTACATAAAAGCTAAAATCTGAATAGACTAAACATCTAAATGAGAAAGGTGAAAGTATAAAATGATATAAATTGAAGTAGGAGATTAGTTTTGCTACTTTGGGACTAGGGAAGAATTTCTTTAAAAAGACTCCAAAATTTCAGGCCATGAAAAGAAACTAATGAAATTATACAAAATAAAGAATTTTGTTTAGTGAACATCATTGTCAAAGTTAACAGATGGGTGGCAGACTGAGAGAAGATATTTGTAATATCAAAATCTGACAAGAGTTTAACATACAAAGTATACGAAGAACTCCAGAAAATCAGCAAGAAAACGATAAGAAACACAATGCCTAAATGGCCAAAAGTGAAACCTACACAGTTCATAGAAAGAGATTCAAAATGATTAAGATTAAGTAAATAGGTCTTCAATCTCACTAATAGTCAAAAATATTCTGAAGACAATAATAATATACTAAATGTTGTTAAAAGGAGGGTAACCTGGTATATTCACTATGAAAAGCTATGTAGGTTATAATTTAGCAGTCCATTCCTGAGTAAAAAGGCCAAAGGAATTTCCAAACCAAGGTCAACATGACTACGTGTCCAAACGGGGTAACAAATACAATGCTACCCTATTTCTAGCATAAGAAAACTGACATTTCAGAACAGTGCCCATGGCCATGACAGTTCACCTCTGTGGTCACAAATACTGGGTTTGTTCTCCTTTCAACAAACAAAATACTCTACATGGAAAAACTTTACAGTTTCATATATTCATGATACCAGTGTTTACATCAGTCAGAATAGGATAGATTTTTCATAGTAACATTTTCCAAAACTTATTGGCTTATAAATAGTAATGTTTACTTTTCATCTGTGCTGTTTGTACACTGTGGTGCGATGGCTCTGATCATAATCATTCTGACACCAGGACCCAAGCTGACAGAGCAGGAATTAACTGGAACATTACTGATCATAGCAGAACCACAAGTACATAAGACAAATATCTCCACCAGGAAATGATATGTGTCACTTCCGCTCACATTCCATCCACCAATGTGATTCACATGATTGAGCTCAACATAGTAGAGAAGAACAGTCCTCCAGAAGACAGTCAGTTAATGTCGATTAACAGTCATGGTCTACTATAGTGAATGTTCACTGCACCACTATTCATAGTGGTCAGGAGCTTGTCTAGCTACCAAAAAGGGGGATGAATGAAAAATATATGACATACACATCTGTTGTTTTATGTAGCCCTTAGAACTGATAATACATTTCAGTATACTAGCAAGGATAAATTTATCTAAGTACTAAGTTCAGATTTTAAAAAGAAGCAATCAGAAATTAAATGTATAACATAATATACATAATATAGTGGTTGTTAAAAACACATTAATGGGAGGGAAGGCGCCAAGATGGCGGAGGAGTAGGACGGGGAAAACACTTTCTCCCCCACAAATTCATCAAAAGAGCATTTAAACGCCGAGTAAATTCCACAAAACAACTTCTGAATGCCGGCAGAGGACATCAGGCACCCAGAAAAGCAACCCAACTCCTCGAAAGGAGGTAGGAAAAAATATTAAAGACAATAAAAGAGACAAAAGAGGGAGGGACGGAGTTCCGTCCCGGGAAGGGAGTCTTAAAAAGAGAGAAGTTTCCAAACACCAGGAAACCTTCTCACTGCCGAATCCGTGCCGAGCTTTGGAAGCACAGAGGACAACATAACAGGGAGAAAAAATAAATAAACAATTAAAACTCGCAGATTGCGAGCCCTACGGTAACTCCTCCAGCGGAGAAGCAGCGCAGACGCCTGCATCCGCCATTAGCAAGCGGGGGCTGGGCAGGGAGGCGCGGCACGGGCTGCATCGCTTAGAGTAAGAATCTGGCCCGAATACCCTGAGCGCTATCTGAGCGAAATAATTTGGGCTAGCAAACCAGACTGTGGGATATCTACCATGCGAAAAGCCAGCCCTAACCTAAGACACCGCCAGCCCGCGTACGGAACAAAGGACTAAACAGAGGTAGCCGGCGGCAAACCTTCCCCCTCCGCTGACAGGCAGCCAGAGCCGGAAGGGGGCAATCGCAGCCCCAGAGAGACATTATCTATAAAACTGGCTTCTTTGCTAACTAAAACTTATTGGGGGTCTGGACGGTCAACATCTGCCTGAGAAGGTGCGCCGGTTTTACACCCAGATAACCAAGTGGCGGGGAGGCGATAAGTCGCAGCATTGGCGCTCGCCAAACACCTCATCACCTGAGCTGCACGGACCTGGGAAGAGCACAAAACGCAGCCCCAGCTGAGTCTGCGCCTCTGAGGACTACCTGAGTGCCTGAACCTGAGCGGCTTGGACCTGGGAGGTGCATGCAACCCAGGGCCAGCCTCGGATTGTTCCCGGCGGAACAACCTAGAGCCTGAGCAGTGTGGGCAGGGAGGCTACACGCACCGTGAGCGGGGGCAGACCCAGTGTGGCTGAGGCACTGCGAGCGCACGCCAGTGTCATTTGTTAGCAGCATCCCTCCCTCCCTCCCCATAGCGCAACTGAACAAAGAGAAGAAATACAGCTCCACCCACCAGAACACCGACACAAGCTTCCCTAACCAGGAAACCTTGACAAGCCACCTCTACATACCCACACACAGCGAGGAAACGCCACAGTAAAGAGAACTCCACAAACTGCCAGAATACAGAAAGGACTCCCAAACTCAGCAATTTAAACAAGATGAAGAGACAGAGGAATACCCAGCAGATAAAGGAACAGGATAAATGCCCACCAAACCAAACAAAAGAGGAAGAGATAGGGAATCTACCTGATAAAGAATTCCAAATAATGATAGTGAAATTGATCCAAAATCTTGAAATTAAAATGGAATCACAGATAAATAGCTTGGAGACAAGGATTGAGAAGATGCAAGAAAGGTTTAACAAGGACCTAGAAGAAATAAAAAAGAGTCAATATATAATGAATAATGCAATAAATGAAATTAAAAACACTCTGGAGCCAACAAATAGTAGAATAACAGAGGCAGAAGATAGGATTAGTGAATTAGAAGATAGAATGGTAGAAATAAATGAATCAGAGAGGATAAAAGAAAAACGAATTAAAAGAAATGAGGACAATCTCAGAGACCTCCAGGACAATATTAAACGCTACAACATTCGAATCATAGGGGTTCCAGAAGAAGAAGACAAAAAGAAAGACCATGAGAAAATACTTGAGGAGGTAATAGTTGAAAACTTCCCTAAAATGGGGAAGGAAATAATCACCCAAGTCCAAGAAACCCAGAGAGTCCCAAACAGGATAAACCCAAGGAGAAACACCCCAAGACACATATTAATCAAATTAACAAAGATCAAACACAAAGAACAAATATTAAAAGCAGCAAGGGAAAAACAACAAATAACACACAAGGGAATTCCCATAAGGATAACAGCTGATCTTTCAATAGAAACTCTTCAAGCCAGGAGGGAATGGCAAGACATACTTAAAATGATGAAAGAAAATAACCTACAGCCCAGATTATTGTACCCAGCAAGGATCTCATTCAAGTATGAAGGAGAAATCAAAAGCTTTTCAGACAAGCAAAAGCTGAGAGAATTCTGCACCACCAAACCAGCTCTCCAACAAATACTAAAGGATATTCTCTAGACAGGAAACACAAAAATGGTGTATAAACTCGAACCTAAAACAATAAAGTAAATGGCAACGGGATCATACTTATTAGTAATTACCTTAAACGTAAATGGGTTGAATGCCCCAACCAAAAGACAAAGACTGGCTGAATGGATACAAAAACAAGACCCCTACATATGTTGTCTACAAGAGACCCACCTCAAAACAGGGGACACATACAGACTGAAAGTGAAGGGCTGGAAAAAGATTTTCCATGCAAATTGGGACCAAAAGAAAGCAGGAGTCACAATACTCGTATCAGATAAATTAGACTTTAAAACAAAGGCTGTGAAAAGAGACAAAGAAGGTCACTACATAATGATCAAAGGATCAATCCAAGAAGAAGATATAATAATTATAAATATATATCCACCCAACATGGGAGCACCGCAGTATGTAAGACAAATCCTAACAAGTATGAAAGGAGAAATTAACAATAACACAATAATAGTGGGAGACTTTAATACCCCACTCACACTTATGGATAGATCAACTAAACAGAAAATTAACAAGGAAAAAAAAAAAAAAAAACATGTATCTATAAAGCTCACTAAAGCAAAGCACAGTAAAATGAGGTATGGCAATAAAAGGCATTAAATTTATCAAAAAAAAAAAAAAAAAAAAAAAATCTGTTAAAAAAAAAAAAAAAAAAAAAAAAACACATTAATGAAAAAACAGTTACTTTTTCAAGGAAAAAACATATATCCCCATAAATATGTGGAAGTTCAATTGGAAGAAAATACAATACATACGTTAGAGTGGGGTGGGTATATATGAAGGATGGGGGAATTTTTAAGTGGATATTGGGGGAATCAAGTTGATATTAAGTGATTCATATAAAAATAACAAAATAAAAAATAATGCCTTACAATGATTGATGATGGTGTGCAATGTACTAAATATGATCAACTCAATTCTGTTCAATAGGTGTTCACTTCAAAAGAATTCTGGATCCTTTTCAAATATAAATGTGACTTGAAAAAGATAATTTATTAAATACTATCTGTATGTATACATTCTTTATAATAAACTAGCTGTTGTGTTTTTGTCTTCATCAGACACTTAAGGAAATGATACAGGGTAACACAGAGGTGTTTTTAACAGGGGATAGATCATAAAAATGCCTGGTACAGGGGCGATGTCTAATAAATTGGTATCATTTTTATGCATAGAGCACTTTGCTGTGTGTATGTTATCTTACTTAATCATTATTTCACAGTAAAGGATTTTAACTACAATTTCATATAGAAAGAAACTAATGAGAGTAGGTAACTGAATTGTTCCACATTTACAATAATAGCAAAACATCCAGGTTATAACAGAAATTTCTGACTTGTGAATTCTTTTATTTCAGCTTTATTGGGGTAAAATTGACAATTAAATTTTAAGACATAAAGTATCAATCATGATGATTTGATATATGTATACATTGTGAAAAGATTTCTCCTATCTACTTAATTAACACATCCATCACTACACACATTCACACACACATATATATGGTGAGAACACTTAAGTTCTACTCCCTTCAGTTCAGTTCAGTTCAGTTCAGTCGCTCAGTCATGTCCGACTCTTTGCGACCCCATGAATCGCAGCACACCCGGCCTCCCTGTCCATCACCAACTCCCAGAGTTCACCCAGACTCACGTCCACCAAGTCGGTGATACCATCCAGCCATCTCATCCTATCTCATCCTCTGTCCTCCCCTTCTCCTCCTGCCCTCAATCCCTCCCAGCGTCAGGGTTTTTTCCAATGAGTCAACTCTTCACATGAGGTGGCCAAAGTACTGGAGTTTCAGTTTTAGCATCAGTCCTTCCAATGAACACCCAGGATTGATCTCCTTTACGATGGACTAGTTAGACCTCCAAGGGACTCTCAAGAGTCTTCTCCAACATCACAGTTCAAAAGCACCAATTCTTTGGTGCTCAGCTTTCTTCACAGTTCAACCTTCACACCCATACATAACCACTGGAAAAACCATAGCCTTGACTAGACAGAACTTTGTTGGCAAAATAATATCTTTGCTTTTTAATATGCTATCTAGGTTGGTCATAACTTTCCTTCCAAGGAGTAAGTGTCTTTTAATTTCATGGCTGCAATCACCATCTGCATTAGCAAATTTCAATTATACAATACAAGGTTATCAACTATTAGCACCTATCAAAATTCCAATGGCATTTTTTACAGAAATAGGAAAAATAATAGTAAAATTTGTACTAAACCACAAGAGGCCCTGAACAGCCAAAGCAATATTGAGATCAAAATGAGAGGCATCACATTTTCCTCAAACTATATCACAAAGCTAAAGAAATCAAAACAGTATAATACTGTAACAGAATAGATAGCCCAGAAATAAACCCATGCACATATTATAAATTAATTTATGGAAAAAGAGCCAAGTAATATGCAATAGAGAGAGGAGAGTTCAGATGGTAAAGAATCTGCCTGCAGTGCAGAAGACCAGGGTTCATTCCCTGGGGTGAGAAGATCTCCTGGAGAAGGGAATGGCAACCCACTCCTGTATTCTTGCCTGGAAAACCCATGGACAGAGGAGTCTGGTGGGCTACAGTCTATGGGGTCACAAAGAGTGGGACACAACTGAGCGACTAAGCATGTTAAGCAGTAAGTCTCTTTAATAAATGGTGTTGGGAAAACTGGACAGGATTCATTTCGATATTTGGCAAAACTAATACAATATTGTAAAGTTTAAAAATAAAATCAAATTAAAAAAAAAAAAGAATAAAACTGGATCTTTGCCTTACAACACACATAGCAATCAACTCAAAATGAATTAAAGAGTCAAATTTGAGACTTAAAACTATAAAGTTCCTTGAAGGAAACATAGGAGTAAGCTCCTTGACATTGGTCTTGACGATCATATTTTTACGTTCAACACCAAAAAGTAAAGGTAACAAAAGCTAAACTAAACAAGTGGGACTACAATGAACCAACATGTGAATTCATGCATAATTTTCATTTGATTCTTAACACTCGGTCTAACACCAGAAAAAGAATTCTTTGTGCTTCCAAGGAGAACGTGGTTTGAGTTTTGTATTATAAGTCTCTAAATAGCCCTCGATCCTCTTTTTTATTAACTCTCAATTATTTACCTCAAAGACAGTCCACCTATGGCCTGGACGGACATAGAAACACTTTCTGCATTGTCTGAAAATACAGTTTGCTCTGGTGCGGCTTCCCACAGGCACAGTACAGGCATCACAGTTAAGTACTTCACATAGCTCAAATACTGCCACACCTTAACAGAGGGAAAAAAAAATTGTTTGCTACAAAACTTTAAAGGTACACAGCCAAACTTTTTCAATAGATAAGAAAATGTTTTGCTTCAACAGAGATAAACATCTTTAAGGCAACATCTACAATTAAATGTTAAATTAAGTGGACCAGGCAAATAACTATAGAATGGCATACAATTTGCAAGGAATAAAAGATATTGTGTAATGTCAAATGGCAATGCAAGAAAGAATAGGTATTTCCTTGAATTATGAATATATAAGAAAGTAAGGTCAAGACAATAAACAATTACACTCACGTAGCCACACCATGCTAAGAAATAACTGCAAAACAGTAGATACAATTTATTCCCTTTAAGTCTGCCACTGAAATCTGTAACATTTAAAAGAAAAACTTGTAAAACCATTTTTCTAGACCAGGAGTAGGAACACCACAGTCCATGGTTTGTTTTGTAGGGCCTGCAAGCTGAGAAGGATTTTTATATTTTTAAGGATTTGTTGAGAAGGAAAAGATAGAAAAGGAAGAGGAGAAGAAAGAAAAGTGACAGAGACCAATATATGGCTTACAAATTAGAAGATATTTAGTACCTAACCCTTCAGTAAAAGAAGTCTGCTGATATCTATTCAAAATCATGCAGAACTGGCATGTTTCTGCTTGGCAAGGTATAACATGAAACCCCAGAAGACTAACACAGTTGTATAGTATCTCTTGTGCAAAAGACAGGGTAACAATCTATAGCGAACTAACTTGTTTACTTGTTTACTATGGTTTTATGGCTGCTTTTGAGCTATAACAGCAGAGCTGAGTAGTTATAACAGAGACATTATGTCCTGCAAAGGCTAAATAATTAATTATTTGATAACTTAAAGTTTGCCAACTCTTTAACACAGAACAGTGAGAAGACTCTTACCACTTACTATGTAATGAATGACCTCTGACTCCTCAGAACTGAGGGACACAAAAGGTTTTTCCAAAAGTCTTTTAAACCATGATGGCTAAATTTCCTTTCATGGTTTTACCCTTCTAGCTTCTCCTGTTCTGTGCTCCATCTTGTTCCTCTTTCTTTGCTACTGAAAATATAAATAGTTGTAAAGGCAGAAACCCTGTTAACCCAGACACCAGGCCTGTTGATCACATGGTTGGTAAAATTCAGACTATTTCTACCTCAGACAATAACTGACTAAGATTCTTTAGTTAAAACATTTTATGAATAAGACTTAAGTTGAATAATTCCACTGTAGATAAGTTGGTGTAAGCATATTGAGAAAAATACTATAAGAAATAACTAACTTTTCTACAAGGGTTTTGTTAAGGACATTGTCATTTATTGTATCAGGGCTTCCCTGGTGGCTCAGTGGTAAAGAATCCACCTGTCTATGCACGAGACACAGGTTTGATCTCTGATCTGGAAAGATCCCACATGCTGCTGAGGAACTAAGCCCGTGCACAACTACTGAGCCTATGCTCTACAGCTCAGGAGCTGCAACTACTGAACCCATGTGCCCTGAAGCCCATGCTCAGAAACAAGGGAAGACACCTCAGAGAGAAGTCTATGCATAGCATCTAGAGTGCAACCCCTCACTCTCAGAAACTAGAGAAAAGTCTGGGCATCAGCAAACACCCAGCACAGCAAAACACAAATAAAATAAATAAAGCTATTTTAAAAAGTCATTTTAAATATATTATTACATTATGGAATATCTCCTTTAAGGGAGTTGTGTGAGGATGCTTGAGAAAATGTCTCAGAATTTGGCAACTGGCATGATTTTATTGTGAGGACAAAGTGTATACAGTAACTGGTTGTTCCATTTATCAATTTGTTCCCTCTCAGCTCTAAATTCACCCTTCATCGCCTGCTTTGCCAAAATGGATATGGGCCCTTTAAACATGTTTCCTTCGCCAACTGGCATGTTGTTAAGCATAGCTGGCACTGGAGGGACACCGCAGGGGGAAGGGTTTTGCTCTCAAGTTCTTGTGTGTTCTCTCGGGAGGCTCCTGGAGAAGGGCGTGTAGTTTCCTTAGTGCCCAGCAACTATAGCAAAACTCTTGCCACTAACTGTGTAATGACCTTTTTTATAATGCTCAGCCTCTTCTTCGCCAGAGTCCTCAGCATGTACAACTTCTCCAGTGTGCGCCAGCCAGAAGGACCCGCTCGCCAGTGGCTTCTCCCTGCATCCCTCTCAAGCTGTGGGGGTGAGACACCTTCCCATGTGCAACTCTCCTGGTGCTCTGGAGAACAGATTTTTCTGTCAATTTTCAAAGGGCATATTTCCAGCAGCACACTGAGCACCCATAGAGCCACAGCAGCCCTCTCCACAAGGACTAGATCTCAGTCCTGCCTGGGATAAAGGAGCTATCTTCCTTCGGTTCTCTATGTCAGCCTTACGGGTAGTGTCTGCTCCCTATATCTGCTATTCCTATATTCTTTAGGCATCTTCTTTTATTCATACAACCCAATGCCTTTTTACTCCAACTTCTAGGCAGAATTAATAATTCTTTGTATTATACTTTCTCTATTAAAATGACTCTGTGCTTTCTCTCTTCACTGGACTCAACTAACACACTAATTGTTTCTCTTACATATTTGGGTACTGGAAAATTCAGAGTTAAAATACCTATGCACATGTATGGGTATCCACTTACATATATTCACTTACACATTCACATAATGTACAATTTAATATATTAAAATATTTTCTTTTATATCTGGTAATATGGACTTTCCAGGTGGTGCTAGTGGTAAAGAACCCGCCTATCAATGCAGGAGACTTAAGTGACGCGGGTTAGATCCCTGGGTCGGGAAAATCCCCTAGAGGAGGGAACGGCAACCCACTCCTGTATGCTTGCCGTCAGAGTCCCATGGATAGAGCAGCCTGGTGGGCTACAGTCCAAGGGACTGCAAAGAGTTGGACACGACTGAAGCGACTTAGCACACATACACGCATCTGGTATTATATTCTACACTCTGTAGAGAAAGGAATTAATTGAATACTATTCATGTACTTCCTATGATATATTACATGATACAAGTATTAAATTACTAAACAAACAAATACACCAGAGAAGCTGTGCTAAATATAATTAATTATAAACATATTAGTATATTCTTAGTTTTGACCACCGATCCCTGAAAAGTTGATAATCCATTGATGACTGTTTAAGGATTTTAGTCCTGCCTCTAGGTTTGCTGCACTGCACAGTTGGCTCTTGTGCCTTGAAATCTGGATTCATTAAAGTCTTCTGACTCACTGCCGCGGCTCTTTCTAACACTGAGCGCACATATGCTCTCAGCACCCGCGTTGTGCCAGTGGCACCTGCTATGGCTGCCTTGACTACAGCCTTCTCATCTGCGCGAGCAGTTCTGCTTCCTGCAGGAAACCCTGCCACTTAGACAGGAGAAGGAACGGATTTCTCTAAGAATGCTGAGAGAAAAAGCATCAGCAACACATAAAGTAAACATTCTTCTTTGGTGTTCCTTGCTTCTCCTTTTGATATACACCTAGGCTACGAGAAAGGAGCCATCTCTCAAAGCTTTAACTGTTTTACTGATGACCCTTTAGGAAAGGAAGTACCAAGAAATCTTTTAAGATCACCGAATTCAGCAGTAGTATAGTTGGAAGATCTACATCTTGTGCCTGGGAGAAGACATCAGGAGAGTAGGGGAGTCCTGAATATGTCTATGTCTACCTCTAAGTCATCAATTAAAACTAAGTGCTAGCTTATGACCATGGAGAAGGCAATGGCACGCCACTCCAGTACTCGTGCCTTGAAAATCCTATGGACCGAGGAGCCTGGTAGGCTGCAGTCCATGGGGTCGCTAAGAGTCAGATACGACTGAGCGACTTCACTTTCACTTTCCACTTTCATGCATTGGAGAAGGAAATGGCAACCCACTCCAGTGTTCTTGCCTGGAGAATCCCAGGGATGGGGGAGCCTGGTGAGCTGCTGTCTATGGGGTCGCTCAGAATCGGACACGACTGAAGTGACTTAGCAGCAGCAGCAGCAGCCTATGACCAAGAATGTGCATATGAATCTCAGCATTTTAAATATCTAAAGTTGGAAACTATATGTTCTACACTAAACAATTATTAGAGTAAGTCATGGTTTCTCCCCATAATATACAAACATGCCATTATTAAAACTGAGGTCACAGAAGATTATTGAATGACATGAAGAAATGATTTCCTATATTATTACATTTAAATAAAAGCTGTTATGAGGCAATGAATATAAATTTTATTTTTAAGCATATGTATACCTGAAGACACCCACATGTACCCAGACACCCTTGTAACAGGTGAATAAAAAAATGTGATGGTTGTTTTCTCAGGGTTATAGAATGATGAGTGACTTGTACTACCTTGCTTGTGCTTTTCTGAAACCTTAAAATTCTCTGTAATAAAGTTTAATTCTTTACATAATTAGAAAAAAAAACACTCATTTTTTAAAAGGCACAGAAATGACTGAAATAGCCAAAATTTCAAATTCAGGGAATACCTATAATCCCAGATATAGTTATGGAATAGAAGCATTTCATTGTTTGGTTTTCCTGGTATTTATTTTTAAAAATACTTTCTGATCAAGATTAATTGCTGATCTCGTCAAAACAGGGAGCAAAAAGTAATCTCTAGAATCAAGACTTTTAATTAGTTGGCTTCAGTGAATCAGTTATTCAACAAGATATACCTTTGAGCTTATAGTCAGCATGGAGATGCTTTTAACCAATAAATGCATGGATAGATTAGATAGATAGTTGATAGAATATAGATGGGATATATAGATAGATAGATATAACTGGATGATAGATGGATAATGTCTAACAATATATTTGTCACGAATTTAAAGAAAAGGAAATTAATGTTTTTAAAAGACTCATCTCCTCCATGCAGACAGTGTTGCATTTGCCTAACCAGAGATTTTCTTGACATGTGAAAGTGAGATAAAAGCAGCCAGTCTTAGGAAGTGAAAGTGAAGTCTCTCAGTCGTGTCTGACTCTTTGCGATCCCATGGTCTGTAGTCTACCAGGCTTCTCTGCCCATGGGATTTTCCAGGCAAGAGTACTGGAGTGGGTTGCCATTTCCTTCTCCAGGGGATCTTTCTGACCCAGGGATCAAACCCAGGTCTCCTGCATTGCAGGCACACACTTTACCCCCTGAGCCACTGCTGGTGCTGCTGCTGCTAAGTCGCTTCAGTCGTGTCCGACTCTGTGCGACCCCATAGATGGCAGCCCACCAGGTTCCCCCCGTCCCTGGGATTCTCCAGGCAAGAACACTGCAGTGGGTTGCCATTTCCTTCTCCAATGCATGAAAGTGAAAAAATAAAGTGAAGCTGCTCAGTCGTGTCCAACTCCTAGCGACCCCATGGACTGCAGCCCACCAGGCCCCTCCGTCCATGGGATTTTCCAGGCAAGAGTACTAGAGTGGGGTGCCATTGCCTTCTCCACTGAGCCACTAGCCAATCTTAATTGAGTACATATTATGAAATGCTAGATATTCAGTAAAACAGTTTAATGATAGTTAACAAGTTATTATATAATATATTATATATTGTTATAAAATGACAGTATATCACAAAGTAATATATACTATGTAGTAATTTACTAACAATAATAAAGATAAAAATATTGCTACCATTACTACTGCTACTATTTTTTAAGTATTATAATATGCCAGGCATTTTGAAAAGCACTTAATCAATACCATTGTATTCTATTCATTGTAGTGCTCTCAACTTTCCTATGAGGTAGACATCGCTATTTTCAGAAGAGGAAACAGAAGATCAGAGAAATTGTCTTGCTGAAAATCGCAAGTAACTGTAGTATTTACACGAAGATATTTTTACAAACAGTTCGTATAATTCAATATTAAAAAACAAACAATCCAACCAAAAATGGGTAGACCTAAATTGACATTTCTCCAAAGGTGACATACAGATGGTCAATCTTTTCATGGCCATCTTTTCATGGCACATGAAAAGATGCTCAACATCACTAATTATTGGAGAAATGCAAATCAAAACTCTAGTGAGAAATCACCTCATACCAGTCAGAATGGTCATCATCAGAAAGTTTGCAAATAATAAATGCTGGAGAGGATGTGGAGAAAAGGGAACCCTTCTACACTGTGGCTGGGATAGTAAACTGGTGCAGCCATTATGGAGAACAGTCTAGGGGGTTCTTTAAAAAACTAAAAATAGAGCTACCATATATCCAGCAATCCCACTTGTTGGCAAACATCAGGGAAAATCTCCAGCTCAAAAAGATACTTGCATCCCGGTGTTCATAGCAGTAGCAGCACTATGTACAATAGCCAAGATATGCAGAAACTTAAGGGTCCATCAACAGATGAATGGATAAAGAAGATATGGAATATATATATACAATAAAATATTACTCAGCCTTTAAAAAAAATGAAATGAAACCATTTGCAGCAACATGCATGAGCCAAAAGATTATCATATATGGAAAGTAAGTCAGAGGACCACAAATATAATACAATATCACTTATATGTGGGACCTAAAAAGAGATACAAATAAACTTATTTACAAAACAGAAAGATTTTTACAGACATAGAAAACAAACTTATGGTTACCAAAGTAGAGAGGGTTGGGGGAGGGATAAATTAAGAATGTGTGATTAATAGATACATACTACTGTGTATAAAAATAGATAAACAATAAGTCTTACTGCATAGCACAAGGAACTGTATTCAATATCTTATAATAACCTATAATGGAAAAGAATCTGAAAAAGTATCTATATCTTTATAGATATCTTTATAGCTACTGATTTTCACATGGTTTAGTGCCTTGGGCTAGCCTAGAAGATGCTGCAACTAGGCACTTGGGTTTCTTAAGCCCAGGGATGTAAGGATCATCAGCAGAAATGAGCTATTAAGGATTCTATCAACATTGAGTGAACTAACAAGAGAATGAGACAAAGGGAAAATGGAATGGAAAATAGAATCAGCTTCTACTCTTATTTTCTGGGTCCATGGAGGCTAGGGAGGGGTAGTGGTTTTTGTAATTATTTTGGACCCTAGCACTGATAGCATAGCATTATGTGGGCATGAATTACTTTGTGAAGTCAGAAGTCTCTTTGAGAGATAGCTGTAGATAACTCTATTCAAAGCAGTGACCAGCATAAACGTTATTGTTGAATGAAAACTCTGAATGCAGTTAGAATTCACAAATTTCAGTGGCTAATTTTCTTTTTAATATCCATGTAAAAGAACAAATCACTGGATTGACAACTAGAAAACTATAATTCTAGGGCATTTCTATATATTGCTGCAACTTTCTTGGTCTTCATATTCTTTCTCCATCAAGTGGTGGTATGTAGACTTTATAGACTTTTTACAAAATGCCAATGACATAGTAAGTTTGGAAACAATTTAGACAGCACTAAAGACTGTGGGATGTGTCATATGGAACATGTGTCAATATGAAAGACACTTCTTATTATCAATTTCTTCAATAGAGGTCAACTTTTCAAATAACTTTTATTCGAGTTTTTCTTTTCTTATTACAAAAGTAATATATCTTCATGGCTCAAAGTGTCAAAGTTACAGGAAAAATAATTATAAGTCCTCTATGTAATGATGGGTTGGAGCTGCCTAATACCAGTTTGTGAAAGTCAATTATTTGTTTCTCTTCCAAATTATATGTTCAGTGATACTGTGTTGGTAGCCTGAAATCAATCATGATGAGATTATTTACACCATGGAAATTGGCAAACGTTACAAAGCTGGGCTTTTCTGACCAGTTGTTAAGCATTTATTAATGAACCACTGTCCACAATCTTTGGACTTAATCAGTTTGGTGAATCTTAAATCAGATTGCTATCCGTAAGTCAAAAATTGAAGAGATTCCAAAGAAGAACCAGACAGTCTGCCTTTAGCATGTCAGCCTCCAACAGAGTATAAACAGCATCTGTATAAGCAATGAAGAAACATGCTTTATGAGCCCTAAAGACCTGTATTGGATTAGTCCCTTGCATTCCTTAGGCATGTGAATGAGTTGTACAATCCATGTGCTCTTTCTTTCATCCTCCTCTCATTCTTCCTTTCCTTCTTTTCTTCCCCTCTTCCCTTCTCCCTCCTTCTCTTCCTTTTTCCTTCCTTCCTTCCTCCTTTCTTTTTTGAATTCTAACCACTAAATGCCAGCGCTTACAGATTTTCAGATCCTTTGCTTGTTCGCAAGTTGTGTCATTAGTCTTTTATTCTTAATGAGAGCATTTCAGATCTTTGCACTGATGGTCAAGAAGTAAGGTTGTTAGCCTTTCCTTAGACATCTGATTTCCCTGGTCAGGATCCAAACTATGTATAATGCCAAGACACTATTCTGGTAGCAAATAGGTTCTGGAGTGCCAACCCCACTTGCCTTTTATCCCTGTATATTACGTAACTATTTTCATAGCTGTCACCACCATAAAACATAAGGAACTAATTTTCTAGGGATTTCAGTAGTTCAGCAAAGACATTTGAAACAAGACTTATTTTCTCCATACTTATCGTTATTCAGTCCATATATACAAAACTTTAAAATGACATTTTGTCCACCAGAGGGCACTCACATTGTTCCAAGTATAGCTGAGAATTATGATGATTTGAAGATAAATCTGTGACAGAGAAATAAAAGAACCCCCCAAAACTATTCAAGTCTTAACTAAATACAAAACAGAAGAATAAAACCAAATTTTCTTTATTCCATTTTATTTTCTCTCTCCCTACCCTGTTACCTCCCTCTACACACACAAAAATTCTTAAGTATATTCGTTAATTCACAAAAGAGAAAAAAGGGTTGGGACGACGGTGAAATTCTGCGTTCCATACTTTCAAAGTGCCAGCTTTGCAGGAGAATGTATTTTTCTTTAAAATGTGGGAGTGTTGGAAGTGTGGAAGACTATCAAGAAATTGGTTTTCGTAAAGTTACATCCTTGGTGTTTTAAGATGATATGTCTCAAGTTGTTTTCTATCATGAAGCTGATGAACTGCATGCTTCAGATGACAGGGCTTCTGCCCTTGTCTTGGAACTTTACACTTCTCAGGCACTAGAAAGATCAGAGGCTGCCACAAGATTGCGGTCTAGCATGTTGACAGCCTCAACCACAAGTTATTCCAACTTCTCACAAAAGCAAAATAAACTTGTGATTTCTGAGACATGTTGTATAGCTCATTAGTGGTTTCAACTAAGTGCTGTTTATTGATCTTAAAATCTCTCTCTTTTCAATGCAAGTAGACTTTCACCTATGTCTCCATATTTTCCAAACACTCCAGCATTAGGAACTCAGCAGTTAGATCCTAGTAATTGCTAAGTGTAAGCCGCTAGATCTGAGGTAAGGATTCTACCTCATTCCAGCTATATTATCGTGTCAAACATTTGCTTCATCCATTCTGTTTCTCTATAGGGGCATTTTTATTCACACCTTTCAAAATTAGGCCTGTGAAAAGACCCATCAAATCATCTCTGCCTCGGAATTGCTCAGATATGAAAAGTCTGAATTTCTTCTCTATTTTAAAAAGTACTCAGTTAAACCTGTCCAGAATGATCTGAAATCCAGCTGTGTAGTATCTGTGTAGTGCACACACATACCAGAAGGAAGAAATAATGAGACAATTCAAGTTTTGTGTCCATTTAGAAAATTGATGTCAAAGCAATTATCAGAGAATTGCTAATGAACATTTATGAGCTTGAACTTTATAGCCTGGTCCAAAGTTGCAAGGTACTGTAAATCTTTGAAAAAAATTGCCCTTTAGCACTGCCAAGACCAAAAGCTAAATTGGCCCACCTTCCGCAATTTACATCTGGGTTCAGTTTGCTCTCGGTTAAAAGAGCTTAACCCATAGTGCTGACTTGGTCTCTGTTCAGATGGGAAAGCAGCTATATGAAAGGAGCAGAAATAGGTGAATATCTTTTTATATCCTTCCTTGAGGGGAAAATAGTGCTTTATTAAGTTTGGATAGTTGTCATCTAATTGCCTGGTATTAGGGAATCAGCTGGTTTGTTGCTGGATAGTATCTATTTGCTTTAGATAGTTCTTTTTTGAAGTATGCGGTTTACTGATCAGAAGCCGTCAAAAATAAAGTACATTATTACAAGGGTTTTAAACTGAATAGGAGTAAGATGAAGAGAATTAACTCTCCAATGCCTTAGATAAGAAGCAGAAAGAATTCCATTAATGCAGGTTTAACATGAGAAATATAGTAGATATAAAAGTTATTTTTAATATAGGTAGAGAATGGAAAATAGCAATAAGATTAAGAAAACTGTAAAAGGGCCATGATTTACATCGAGGTTTGTTTTTTTTTTTTTTTTTACTAGTTCTTCTCATGAATGCAACAGTTGGCAATGTCTTTAAAAGTCTAGAATTTTTCAGGATAAATCCGCTTCAAGTTGGGAATGATTTATTCCAGATGGGTATTATAAGATGTGTTATAACTTTACTGACTAGATTAAAAAAGCTGAGTCAGTCTCTGTTTATTAAATAACAGTAAGTAAACAGTACTGTATGTATGTGTGTGTGTGTGTGTATATATATATATATATATATATATATATCCATTGCCTTTTTCTTCTTGGTAGTGATTTAGTCACTAAGTCGTGTCCAACTCTTGCAACCCCATGAACTGTAGCCCGCCAGGCTCCTCCATTCATGGGATTTTCCAGGCATGAATGCTGAAGTGGATTGCCATTTCCTTCTCCAGGGGACCTTCCTGACTCAGGAATCAAACTCTAGTCTCCTGCATTGCAGATAGATTCTTTACTGAGCTACCAGGGAATCCAATGACCTAATCAGTATTGATTCATTTTGTCACATCTCAGTTCAGTTATCACTTTCCCAGGGAGACCTTCAAAGACCTTGGTTAGGTCAAATGCCCTCCTCCTTGCCTACTGCCCACATCCCTATGATAAACTTTAAAAGCATCATAATTCTCTTCTTGTAGGAGTTACCAAACTTGAAACTTTACATTTGCGCATTTATTTAGCAAATGTCTATAAGTTGACCAAGGACGCAGACCTGGTTTAGTTCTCCACTGAGTCACCAGCCTCTAGTACAGTGCCAGTTAAGCAGGAGGCAGTCAATGCTTATTTGTTTATTTATTGAATTATAGGCAAGGCAACTATGAGATTAATGCCATATTACAAAGTAGTTAATAAACTCAGTAACAGAGTGGGTGGGACTCAACCCCTTGTCTTACTTTCTTTTCCCAATGTATCTTATCTGAAAAACTATAGATCAAAGCATTATGACTCAAATCAATACAACAACAAGTATACTCTAACCAAATTTGCTTTCATCAGGGTAGTAACAATAAATCAAGTGACCATCAGCAATATTTTGGGTGAATGATTATTTGCAAAGTAAACATCATTAAGTCAAATGAAATGTCTCCTCAGAAAATTTATACTTATTTTTTTTAAGAGAGTAGAACAGGATTGTATTTTATAAGTCTGCACCTGCTTAGTTGTAAAAAGCAGACACTTGCTAAAATAGGTAGACCAGTTAAGAACAGGGTTTTGATTTTCTTTGCTGTTCTTTATATGATAACATAAACACTTAGTTTTGATCTAGCAGACAAGAAAATTACAACCCAGAAAAGAGAATTGAATTGCATGAGGCTTATGTCAGGTTTCATATTAATTTGCTAGTTTGCTTGGGCTGCTATAGCTAATACTACAGACTCAGTGGCTTAAATAGAAATGTACTTCTCAACGTTCTAGAAGCTAGAAGTCCATGATCAAGGTGTCAGTAGGACTTGTTTTTTCCAAACCTCTCTCCTTGGCTTGTAGATGACCTTCTTCTCCATGTTGTCTTCACAAGGTCCTTCCTCTGTGTGTGTCTGTGTCAAAGACAAAGCAAGAATCTTGAAAATAGTAAAAGTGACTCATACTGAGGAGTCTCAATAAAATTAACAGCTAACCCATCAGAAGCTATGAAGACAGAAGGCAGTGGAATAACATATACAAATTGCTAAAAAAATTTTTTTTAATTATAAGGAAATGCTATGAGCAATTCTATGTCAAAAAAATTAGATAACTTAGATGAAATGGGCAATTTTCTAGAAAGATACAAGGTAACAAAATTCTCACCGTAGCTTTTGAAGTCCTTTATGTTTTTGTTCATACACGGTAGTATCATCCATCATCATACTCTCTTTATTTTATTATATCTCAATTAGTCTGATTCTCATTCAGTTCCTGGCATCATGGTGTACACAGAGCTCTATTCCTTTAACTTGTTGATTGTTTCATTTTATCTTTGAGGACTCAGTTTAAATGCTATTTCTGCAAAGACATTTTCTTGAATCCTTATAAGTAATTATTCATTAAGGTAGTACTTTTTGGTTTATCAAAGATAATTTCCTTCTCAATGCCTTTCCTTCAAATACCTGATAGGCTTCTAATCTAGTTTCCAATCAGTTCTACATTCTAATAATCATGTCCTAAGTTCTTTCTTAGATAAAATTCTCAAGGCTGACTTGAGTCTGTATTTTTGAAGCTCCCAGGGTAATATTTCTCAACTTAATAGTACATATCTTGAGACCAGACAAAATTAGAGACAGAGACTTGAGAAAGCCTCACACCCTTAATCTAGTCTTCACTCTAGCGTACTGTATAAATCAGACAAGGTGGCTCAAAGCCTCTTTAGATCTCATTTGTTATGGTTTGGGGTTTTCAGACAGGAATTTTTAGAGGACCTAAATTTGAGATTCTTAATATTCTCTTATTGTCTGACAACTATCCAACTATTCTGGATTTCTCTTTATTTTTCTTGAAAGGAGGAAGTAAAATCCAATTTACATGATTATTCTGAGTCTTTTCAGCTACATCCCCTAGACAGATTTTTTCAACCACACCACTGTTGACATTTTAGATCGATAATTACATATTGGAAGGATCTATCCTACTCATTATAAGATATTTAGTAGCATTCCTAACCTCTACTCACTACAATTCTGTAACATCACCTTCATCTCTAGTTATAACAAACAAAAATGTCTCTAGACATTGCCAACTGTCCCTGGGATGCAAAGACACCCCAGCTGAGAATTGAAACCACAGGCTCAATAGGCCCATCTTATGCTTTCAAATTATCACAGGCAATACATTTATCTTGTTCAAATTTATAGCATGGGCCTCCATTTTTCCAACCTTTGAGTTTCCTGACTTCCTAACACATTACTGAGAGGTCAATATCACCTATTTTAAATATTTGTTACAGATAGCACTACATTTCAAGTTAATGTGGAATCATAATTGCAGAATTATTTTCTGTATGGTAATTCTAGATTCAGAATAAACATATACCAACATTTATATTATACACACACACCATACACCAACATTTATATTACACACACACCCACACACACACACACACCAATATAAATTCATTTCTTACATGTAAAAATACAATTCTGATATTTGGTGGGTAGCTTTCTATGTGGGGTTTTAGAAACCCCAGCTTCTCTGTGTTGGTTCTGTCATTTTCAACACATAGCTTCAAGAATCACCATGTTCATATGTTTCAAGTCATAAACAGAAAGAATATGGAGTATTACATAAAGGAAGATGTGAGCTACACTGGGATATAAGGAAATAAGTTTGAAGATTGCTCTCAGTGTCCACTGCTTTCACTCACCATTGTTATATCCTCTCATTGTACCTTGTATTTTTTTCATCACAACTGTAATAAACTAATTATTTTATTTTTGTACCACAATTATATACATATATGTATGTATCACACTTTTATGTATCACAATTATAATAAAGCAATTATTTGATCAGCTACTGGTTTATTATCCATCTTTCCTCAAGGGCAATACACTTCACAAAGACCAGAACTATATCCATCTTGTTTGATGCTGTAGTCCCAGACCTAGCAAAGTTCTTGTCATTGAGTACTTTCTCAGTAAAGATTTGTTAAATGGATGAATAAAAGAATAAATAAATGGATTAATTAATATGATAGATATGGTACTTTATTTAGACATAGTTTAATAACTCTTTACAATAATGAATTATTCTTTGCCAGATGCAGATCTAGACATCAGTCAACAAGAGATAATGTCTGGCTGTCCTAGCAGAACAGCAGAATATCCTAGTGAGGGAGGGTAAGGATGGGGATGGGGGCTTCCCTAGTGCCTCAGTGGTAAAGAATTTGCCTGCAATGCAGGAGATGCAAGAGATGCAGGTTTGACCCCTGGGTCAGAAAAATCCCTAGATGAGAAAATGGCAACCCACTCCAGTATCCTTGTCTGGGAAATCCAATGGACACAGCAGCCTGAAAGGCTACAGTCCATAGGGTTGCAAAGAGTTGAACATGACTGAGTGACTAAGCACACACATACACACACACACACACACACACACACACACACAGGGATGCAAGTAAGAAACAGAGTTCAGTGTAGAAGCCAAGAACTTTCTCTTCTGATTACATGGTCTCATGCTTACCCTGCTTAATTGGATTATTTACAGTTAGCTCTGCTCTCTACCTTACAGTAGAAGGAGAAAAAGGAGAGAAAGAGCTCTGGAGATTCCAGAACCCAAGTTTTACTGATCGTGTTAGTTCCTGAGTCTCCCTTCTGCTGCTTGTGATGGTAAATAGTATGTCAGCTTAACTGAGCCAAGATATGTGATCAAATATTATTCTGGATATTTCTATGATACTCTTTTGAATGAGATTAACATTTAAATTGGTAGACTTTATGGAGGCAAGATTGCCCTCCATAATGTGGCTGGCCCCATCCAATCAGCTGAAGACCTAAATAGAACCAAAGACTGACCTTCCCTAAGCAAGAGGGGATTCTGTAGCACAGGGCCTTCAGACTTGAACTACTGCATTGGCTCTTCTTTGGGCCTCTGGTCTGCCAACCCACTCTTCATATATAGGACTTTCCAGCCTCCATAATCATGTGAGCCAATTCCATAAAATAAAACCATATAATATCCTATTGGTTCTGCTTATGTGGTAAAGTTTAAAACACTGCTCATGTACATGTACTAATTCCAGATGTCATTCTAAGTAAAAGAATTTCCCTTATACTCTACACCACTACCTACTTCCAAAGAGTTTGTATAGAGCTGCATTCATGTCTGAAATGACAAGTGGTCTCAAAACCTGCAGGAACTAGGTTCTACTTATCTAGTCCCAAATTGATTTATTTTACTTGGCTTTTAGCCCCTTGACTTGACTTCCTTGGTGGCTTAGATGGTAAAGCATCTGCCTACAATGCGGGAGACCTGGGTTCAATCCCTGGGTCAGGAAGATCCCCTGGAGAAGGAAATGGCAACCCACTCCAGTACTCTTGCCTGGAAAATCCCAGGGATGGAGGAGCCTGGTAGGCTACAGTCCATGGGATCACAAAGAGTCGGACACGACTGAGCGACTTCACTTTCACTTTAGCCCCTTGCAGGCAAATACTGTATTGTATCCATCTTTGTATTCCTAGCAACCATCCCATAATAGCAGATTTTAAAAAGTGTGCTGAATTAAATGAATGAATGAATGAATGGCTCAATACTTACATGTTAAAATACAAATCTCCATCACAAACTTTTCCTTTCATCTGGCTCAAAGCAAGGAAAATTCTGGTGTGATCCCAAAACCATCATTGTTACCCACTTTCCCATATTTCTGATTACTTTCAGTATAGTATGGTCATACAGTCTAACTAAACTGTACTTATATATTGAATGTGTTCCCTCAGGGACAAACTAAGGCAAACATACAGGGCCTGGGCTTTTTGTTTAACCTTCTTGTAGAAGAACTTGGGGAGCCAAACTCAAAACACCTGAAGCAGTTTCTCAGCCTGGGTTGACCTGAGTTTAAGTTGTAACATTGCTGCTCTTTAGTCATGTGACCTTTCAAGTCTTAGCTTCCTGTTCTGTAAAATGGGCATCATCATCATCACCGTATCATCAATCACTGTAATAATAACAATAATGCTACATCATTATGCTGTGGCGTGGATTAAGTAAAATCTAGAATATAAAGCATTTATCAAAATGCCTGAACATAGTAAGAGTGCAACAAACACTAAACGTTAGTAGCTATCACGGGTGTATCTTGTTTCACTGCACTTCACAGATACAATGAGTTTTAGGTTGTTTTGACCGTTTGCTTATTTTGATATCACAAATTGTAGGTTTGTGATAATCTTGCATCAATCCATCAGCACCGTTTTCCCAACAGCCCTTGTTTATTTTATGTTTCTATGTCACATTTTGGTAATTCTCAAGCTATTTCATGCTTTTTATTGTTATTACATTTGTCATGGTGGTTTCTGGTTGATGAACATTGAAGTTACTATTTTAATTTGGGGAGAGGCACCAAGAACTGTGCCCGTACAAGATGGTGACCTTGATGAGTGTATTCTGACTGCTCCACCAATCTACTGTTCCCTCTTCTCTCTCCCCCTCCTCAAGTCTCCCTATTCCCTGAGATACAGCAACATTGAAATTAGTACAGTTAATGCCCCTACAATGGCCTATAAATGTTCAAATGAAAGAGATTCACACGTTTCTCACTTTAAATCAAAATTTGGAAATGATTAAACTTAGGAAGGCATGTCGAAAGCTGAGATATTCTGAAAGCTAGGTCTCCTACACTACTTAGCCAAGTCATGAATGCAAAGGAAAAGGGTTTTTTTGAAGAAAATTAAAAGTGCTATTCCAGTGAATGATAAGAAACTGAAACAGCCTAAGTGCTGATATGGAGAAAGTGTTTAGTGGTCTGGATAGAAAATCAAACCAAATAAGACTTTATTTCCTTAAGATAAAATCTAATCCAGAGAAAGGCCCTAAAGCTCTTCAATTCTGTGAAGTCTAAGAAAGGCGAGGAAGGTGCATAAGACAAATTTGAAGCTCGATGAGGTCGTTTCACGTAGTTTAAAGAATAAAGCTGTTTCAATGACATAAAAGTGCAAGATGAAGCAGCGAGCAATGATGCAGAAGCTACAGCAAGTCATCCAGAAGATCCAGATGACTTAATGAAAGTGACCACACTCAACAACAGATTTTCAATTCGAATATGTCATCTAGAACTTTCATAGCTAGAGAGGAGAAGTCAAAGCCTGAATTTAAAGCTTCAGAGGAAAAGCTAGCTCTCAAATTAAGGGCTTATGCAGCTAGTTAAAGTTAACTTGAAGCCAATGTTATTTACCATTTTGAAAATCCTAGGCCCCTTAAGAATTATGCTAAATCTATTTTTCCTGTGCTCTCTCTCTATATATATGTATACGGTTATGACTGATTTTTGATGTTGTACAGCAGAAACCAACACAACATTGTGAAGCAATTAACCTCCAATTAAAAATTAAAAAAAAATTAAATATGCTAAATTTACTCTGCCTGTGCTCTGTAAATGGACCACCAAAGCCTGAATCACAGTTCAACTGTTTACAACATGGTTTACTGACTATTTTAAGCCCACTGTTGAGACCTACTGCTCAAATAAAGGATTCACTTCAAAATATCACTGATCATTGGCCATACACCTGGTCACCCAAGAACTCCAATGGAGTTGTATGAGAGTAACATCGTTTTCATGCCTGTTAACAGACCATTTATTTTGCAACCCATGGATCAAGGAGTAATTTCTACTTTCAAGTCTTATTATGTAAAATAATGTATTTCGTAAAGCTATAGTTGTGACAGAGAGTGATGGACCTTGGCAAGTCAAGAACATTCATGATTCAGGGGAAGAGGTCAAAATATCAATATTAACTGAGGTTTGGAAGAAGCTGATTCCAACTCTCATGGATGACTTTGAGGAGTTCAAGACTTTAGTGGAGGAAGTAACTGCAGACATGATAGAAATAGCAAGAGAACTAGAAGTAGAACCTGAAGATGTAACTGAATTGTTATAATCTCATGACAAAACTTTAATGGATGAGGAGCTGCTTGCTATGGATGAACAAAGAAAGTGGTTTCTTGAGATGGGTTCTACTTCTGTGAAGATACTTTGAAGATTATTGAAAATACAACAATGAAATTTGAACATTATATAAACTTAGTTTATAAAGCAGAGGCAGGTTTTGAGAGAATTGATTCTAATTCTGAAAGAAGTTTTGCTGTGGATAAAATGCTATTAAATAGCATTTTATGTTATAGAGAAATTATTTGTGAAGGGAAGAGCCAATTGATATGGCAAATTTCATTGCTATCTTATTTTAAGCAATTGCCACAGCCATCCCAACCTTCAGCAGCCACCACCCTGATCAGCCAGCAGCCATCAATATGACCTTCTGCCAAAAAAAAAGTTACAACCTGCTCAAGGCTTAAATGATACATTTTTGAGCAATAAAGTATTTTTAATGTATATACATTATATTTTTAGACATAATGCTATTGAATACTTAATAGACTACAGTGTAGTATGAATATAACTTTGATATGTACTGGGAAACCAAAAATTTCATATAATACACTTTACTGTAATATGCACTTATTGCAATAGTCTGGAAACTAAACTCAAATATCTCCAAGCTATGCCCAAATTGTGTCTTGGAAAGGTATCAAGGTCAAGCCAGGATATCAGTCCAAACAGTCCTTAATCAAAAGGTGAACTAAGAATAAAACTGAACTGTAAGGACTCTCCTGATGACTCAGTGGTAAAGAATCCTCCTGCCAAAGCAAGAGGCATGGGTTTGAACCCTGATCTGGGAAGATCCCACATGCAATGGAGTAACTAAGCCCGTGCATCAGAGCTATTGAGCCTGTGTCCTAGAGCCCAAAAGCCACAACTACTGAGTCTTCATGCTACAACTACTGAAGCCCGTGCACCCTAGAGCCAGTGCTCTGCAACGGGAGAAGCCACCACTCGGAGAAATCTGCGCAACACAACTAGAGTAGCCCCTGCTAGCCACCATTAGAGAAAAGCCCGGGCAGCAATGTAGACCCAGCACAGCCAAAAAATTAAATTAAAAAAAAAAATGCACAATGAACACTGAGACAGAAGAAGAGATTGCAGAAGCTGAGAAAATTGGGATCTGAGTGGAGACTCTGAGTTCTGAAAGCAGAGTGTTGTTTGCCCTCATTTGAGCAAGCCAGTTCATCTCAAGATAACAGAGCTAAACGAACAGTGACTGTGCCCTAAACACTTTCTAACAAATAAAGGATGACTGGGGCCCAGAGAAATCATCCGATCATGTCAGTGACAGAAAACTGCTTCCTCCTGTCCACGTTAAGGCCCAGAGCTTTGCTACCTCATATGCTCTCAGTGTCTGACCTGATTGTCAGTGATACACCATTCATTTCACTGACTCATTAGTGACTACACACCTGCAGGAAACAGATGACACACTCAGACTGGGAAAATTAAAGTGAACTTAATAAAAGGATTCTTGCCGGAATGGTGACCATACAGGAAAACTACATGGAGCAGCGCACTACCCCAAGCCGAGGGACAGAGGATCACCATGCCCACGCCCAGGCCTGAAGGAGTGTGACAAAGGAGCCACCAGGGAGTCTGGAGAAACAGAGTGAACGGGGCAGAGAAGAACAACTGATAGAATTACCATGGTCTTTATTTAAGGGAGGGCTCCAAAGGGAGGGCACAAGAGGTAGAGAACCCCCCCACCAATGCAGGAGACATACGGTTTTACACGAGGGAAACACCCTGCCCAAGGATGTGGATGGAACTAGAGTGGTAATCACTTGATCTTGCTCTGCTCCTACCTACTGGTCAGGCAATGCCCCAACCAAACCCAGCTGGAAGCCAGAGGACAAAAGGAGCCCAATCAAAGTCAGCTCTGGAGTTCAGAGCAGGACAGGAAAGGGCAGAGAGTCAATCTGGAAGAGCCATGAACATCAGATATTCAACACATTGCCCCACCTTCCTAAAGGTCTGGCACTGCCCCAGAAGGAACTAACTTCATATGGCTGCTCTGGGATAAATCCCATCTTCTTTCATAGCCTCATCCACCTCACAAACCCATACACTCAACTCTTTGACATCAGGGTGAAATCCTTTTTTCTCTGGTCCGGTGCTTTCCTTTTCCCAACTACCTTTTTGTTTATTCAAAGAAAGAGACTCATGTGTATATCCCTCCAGGTGTTGGGACAGGCTCTCACAAGTCAAAATTGTCTGGACATGTCCATGCTAGGACCTCGATGCTAGGACCTCCCTGACACAATAAAATATGCACTCGGCACTAAAAAAGCAATTGATTACAATGGAATCTTCTTTGGATGAGTTAAATACCTCAGGATTTTGCAGGGCCCCAGGGTTCTGAATGTCAGTAGTCACTGCACAAAACTGTATAAAATATTCTTTTTTTAAAGAGGTTGATTTGCATCCTGGATGAATAGCACTTCACTACAAGTTCCAAATTAATAGCTTTTGAAGCTTTTTTTTTTTTTTTTTTTTGATATAATGGTTTTGTAAACCATCCTTGAAATGTCTAGTTCTCAATACTGGCCAGAACCCAAAATGGATACTGAGAACAAAGAAAAGAAACTGTTTTCATAAGTCAGTATGCAGCAACATCAGAAATCATGAGAGAGGTTGGCAAATATTTTCAGACTGGTTTTACAACTCCTGTTAGCCTAGATAATTGATATTACCACCCAAACTTACCTTGACTGAGCTTTAAAGACTTTTGAAATTCACTTTCCTAAATGAACACAATTCTAAATTCTGTGAGGGATGCCAAATGTTGCCCCTCCCCACCATTACACTGAGCTGGAATTGTATTCCACATTGGAAATTCTAAAGCCAACTTTGAAAAATCACCTTGAAGCCATTAATTGCCAGGTAATAACCCAACCAAAGAAGAGACTTACATTTAGAGATGAATAAAAGAACTCACAGGGTGGTCTAACACTAAATTATTTTCTTGGGACAGTTGTGGAGACAATACCTCTTGGGTGCCCGGTCTGACACTAGACAAAATGGCGAAGACGTTTTCAGTCACATGTGCTCCATCCAGCTGCCTTCTTCCGTTAGGCTCCCAGAGCTGCCTCACCCAGGCTTCCCTGGTGACTCAGTTCTCTTCTGATTGAAACACTCCCAGGCAGGAAGGCTTCCATATTTGGTTGGATAAGCTTAACCTTCCAATTTTCCTTCCTAGATAATATGCTAAAAAGAGTTTTGTGTTTCAACTGCAGTATGTGGCTTTAAGGAGATATATCCATGATGGAAAAGAGCTGGACAAGAAATCAGGGGGATGAGGTTCTTGCTTCAATCCTGCCACTAAAAGAGATTGTGATCTTGGCATAGTCACTTTATCTCTCCGGGTCTCATTTTCTTCTTCTGTGACATAATGGTGTTGGTTCATGTCAGTGACTTCCAGGCCATTTTTTTTAGCCTTTGTTCAAATGAAGTCTTACATGGAAAAAGGCGCCTCTGGTCTGAAGGGAAACTGATTGCCACCAATCCTGTGCACTTGACAATCACACTTCCCCTGTATCTCAAGTTCACTTGGCACTCAAAGTATGACCTTTGGCCCACGCATGTGGCTTATGCTCTCTGAAGTTCTTATTAAAAAGCAGAACTCTAGGTACCCCTTTTAAGATCTACTAAATCAACCTGTGTACAGCTGGCACTCTGGAGTCCTTTTTTAAACAAGCACCTCAAGTGAATCTCATGAACACAAAAATATGAGCATGTCGAAAAGCACCAGACCAGATATTTCCGAAGTCTTTTCTTCTCCAATACTCCAGCAGTGTTGCTCAATATTTAAGACTTACGAAGTCATTGGAAATCTTATGAAAGAAATGGATCTTCTGTTGAGAAAAGTGCAAAAACACACAAATACACGTGTATACAGGCACATATGTGAAATTCATCTTGAATTACAGCAAACTTAAATATCTAGCTATCCATCTCCTTGTTGTCCAGCATGGACACTCTATGGGAAGATAGTTAAAATCCCTATGATATCTATGACTTAACAGTGGTATTTCGGGATGAATATGGTGATTCATTAGAGAAGGAACTCTTCTGGCATTAAACCAAACTCTTTTAATTGCTGATATTGTACTAAACCAAAGATTGTCTCCAACTTATAGCCTCTAACCCAATTTCCAACTTGTTCAAAGTAGTTGGTATTTTCTTTTTTGTTTGTTTGTTTGCTTTTTTCAATTACCAGGAATAGTGTCATCCTCAATTTTCCTTACATGCTCACTTTACTACAGGTATGAGGATGAAATGGCTAAACTCCAGCAAACCAGCTGGTGCTTTTCCAAGATTCTTGCTGTAAGGACTGTCCAGTTCCCAACTGATGTGTTTCTCAAATTGGATGCATAGACAGTCCTGCCCATGGAACACGAGGGTCATGTCTTCCAAAAGGAATGATGCGGCCATGTCACTGCTGAAAGCCTAGACATTCTTTTCAGAGGACCAAGGAATGAGCTTGGATCTAGATTTCAATCTGCCAAACAATAAAACTATGTAGTGGCGCAAAGCACCCTTATAAGGGGCTGATCCATAAACATTCACAGACCATGACAAGTTGCAGAATGGGCCCTTCCCAAAAGTCTGCCTCCATTTTTCACATGCCACCCAGATGTGCCACATGGAGTGGGAACACCAGCGTACACCATAGACGAGGTTCTGCACCACCTACACGAGTTCTTCATACTTTTAAAAAGACAAAAACCAAAACAACCAAAAGCTTTTCTCTTGCAATTTGAGTGATGTGGGCTTTCATTCTGCCTTTGGCCCAAAAAGCCCCTCTGCAAGTCAGCTCTCCCACCGACGTCTTCCCAGTCAATAGGGAACCACTTAACTGCATGAACATTAACTAATTTGAAGTTTGCTTTTTATCCCAGCACTAATAGGAGAGGAGGAATGTGTTTGTGTTTGCAAGTTTTCCATGTGGGTTAAGTCGAGATTGTTTGCTCAAGTCTGAAGCTTGGAAGAAAAAGGAAGAAACAAGGCCCAAGCCTCATCTTGCCTTTTGGAGGCAGGCAGAAGGGCCATTGTTCCCAGTGCAGCTGAAACTTGTGGGCTGAGAAACCACTGGAGTCTATTCTCTGAGGTTTCTGAAAATTTTCCCCACAGACTTATCATTGTCAGCAACCGTGGCGGGCTGTTTTGTTTTGCCTTTCATTCCTTATTTATTGCCAAAGCAAATGGCAATGACAGTTGAGAATGGAAAGAGTGGCAAGATGGAGTGAAATATAGGAATAAAGCATTGCTATAAAGAGAAGTTGCTAAAAAGGGAAAGGAGTTCCTTCTCCTCTAAAAGCTCAAAGTGCCTTTCATCATTCAGCAAAGCTGGACCGAAAGCAAATTTATTTTTAAGGGTAAACAGATAACAAATGGCTCATCCAGAATTCCAGGGTGGATTTGTACTCCCTCCCACAAGGAAAAGGTTGCTTTTTAATTCTTTGTAAGTAAGACAAGGCCCAGAACAACTGGGAGGAGCATGCTTGAAGGTAAAACATGAGATATACAATATTTAGAGAGCCTAGAAGATCCCTCAAAATATATTCCCACCTTCCATAATTTCAAGGAAATAATACCCATGGATTTCCCTGACCTTAGCTGAGCCATGGCCAAAATAAGGATGCTGCTAGTAATTAGGAGCTTACTGGGGATTTTGCTTTTTTATCTTATTTGTTTAGTGGAATATACAGCACCTTCCATGTTTCTCCTTCCACTATAGTTATCATGAGGAGTCATCAGTGCCTATTCTAAATGCCCTAATTTTGTCCCATTAGTAAAAAATGCAAAATAGAGATACAATGTTTCAATGTCTCCTCATCACCAAAATGATAGAATCCTAGGTCTTCAACATGGTCTGCAGGGACCTCTGTAATCTCACCCTTGCTTATTGTTTCAGCTCCAAACTCTAATATTTTGCCTCTTAAACTATATATGTTTTAATAATTGCAGAAATTTTAATTTCCTCTAAATCATTATGTTACCTTAGGTCTATATAGGTTTTCCAATTCTATCTCCCTGGTCAACCCTCTCCTCTTATTCATTCTTTTCCCTCTACCTAATCCAACTCATCTATCAAGATATGATTCAGATGTCATCACTTCTAGGGAGTCATTCTTAACACATCAAACCACTTCCTCACATGATATTAGGCACCCGAGCATGAGACCCTCAGGGGAATCCCCATATTTTATTGAAACTATCTATTTGTATATTTTTCTCCTCTAGTAAGTCATGTGCTTCTTAGGGGAAAAGATGATGTCTTATTCCAACTGACAAGCAACAAGACACTTAAGTGAGTTTAATCAAAGAAAGAGAGAGTAGTATGAAGTACTAGAGGGAAAAAGAATTGAACTTCAATTACAAAGACATGATAGGCAAACCTATCTTGCCTCTCAAACTCACCAGCAGAAGCTCACTTTTCTGCTGCCATCGTCATCTTCAGTCTCCTCTAGTTGCTAGCACAGTTCCTTAGTAAGTCCCATGGCATGGTCCCTTGTGCCCTCGTTCTCCATGCCCAGTGCCCTCTGAACTCCAACTCTGACAGTCTCTGATCCCAGTCTTTGAATCTGAACAAACCATTCTTTGATATTCCCACCACTCAGTAATAACCAACAGCTGGCATCTGGGTCAGCACTGACCTAAAACCAGACAGAAACCACATTCCTATTCCCTACCAGTCCATTATTCCCTCCACAATTATACTAAATGACTGTCTTAATTTGAATTTCCTGTAGTAAGAGTAAAAAAAATCTCTAAATGGTGGTTTCATTTATTTCACTGAGCCTTACTCATCTCTACTCATCTCTCCCAACATAATGTCTAAAACATAGCACATATTTGATGAGTAGGAATTAAATAAGTGTATTTCTATGGTCCCTTTCAAGATTATGATTAGATGTTCTGTAGCAAAGATGAATAATTGTCTACCAAAATGTGTGCTGCACTCTCACAGTATCATGGTGTTGCTAGAAAAAAGCTTTTCAGCCAGGGACTACATTTCCCAGCACCCTTCATGTCTATTGCAGCCACATGACCAGTTTATTCCAATGAAATGCAAGTAGAAGAAACATACGGCTTCTCTAATTTAAGGCTTTAAAGAAGTGTTTGTAATTTCTTCATGCTCTTTTATTCCTGCTGGTTAAATGCAGATGACAAAAGGACCCTAGAGCAAAGCCTGGCAAACTTTCTACGTACAAGGATAGATAGTAAATATGTTATGCTTTGTTGCCATATGATCTGTCACAACTACTCCACTCTGCCTTTAGGCTGCAAAAGCTACCATGGACAATACACAAACATTTGAGGCTGTATTCCAGTACAACTGTATTTACAAAAATAAGTGGAGGGCCATATTTAGCCCACATGACATAATTTGCCAACTCCTGCTTTGGAGGAAAGCAGAGCATGAGATGGAAAAAGGCTGAGAACCTGAATTCCACATGGAGAAAAATCAGAAACTCAGATCAGGATTACCAGTCTTGATTTATTACATGAATACAATAGCTAACTTCTACTTTGTTAAGCCACTTAAATTTTAGAACTTATGCATAAGATTATTAATAAATATGTTAGTATTGCCTTTACTAAACTATAACTGTAGTATCAGTTCAGTTCAGTTGCTCAGTCACGTCCGACTCTTTGCGACCACACAGAATGCAGCATGCCAGGCCTCCCTGTCCATTGCCAACTCCCAGAGCTTACTCAAACTCATGTCCATTGAGTTGTTGATGCCATCCAACCATCTCATCTTCTGTCATCCCCTTCTCCTTCTACCTTCAATCTTTCCCAGCATCAGGGGCTTTTCAAATGAGTCAATTCTTCACCTCAGGTGGCCAAAGTGTTGGAGTTTCAGCTTCAGCATGAGTCCTTCCAATGAATATTCGGGACTGATTTTCTTTGGGATGGACTGGTTGGATCTTCTTGCAGTCCAAGGGACTCTCAAGAGTCTTCTCCAACATCACAGTTCAAAAGCATCAATTCTTCGGTGCTCAGCTTTCTTTATAGTCCAACTCTCACATCCATACATGACTACTGGAAAAACCATAGCTTTGACTAGATGGACCTTTGTTGGCAAAGTAATGTCTCTGCTTTTTGATATGCTGTCTAGGTTGGTCATAACTTTTCTTCCAAGGAGCAAGTGCCTTTTCATTTCATGGCTGCAGTCAACATCTGCAGTGATTTTGTAGCCCCCCAAAATAAAGTCTGTCACTGTATCCCCATCTATTTGCCATGAAGCGATGGGACCAGATGCCATGATCTTAGTTTTCTGAATGTTGAGTTTTAAGCCAACTTTTTCACTCTCCTCTTTCACGTTCATCAAGAGGCTCTTTAGTTCTTTGCTTTCTGCCATAAGGGTGGTGTCATCTGCATATCTGAGGTTATTGATATTTCTCCTGGCAATCTTGATTCCAGCTTGTGCTTCTTCCAGCCCTGCGTTTTTCATGATGTACTCTTCATATAAGTTAAATAAGCAGGGTGACAATATACAGCCTTGACGTGCTCCTTTCCCTATTTGGGTCCCTATACAGATTTCTCAAGAGGCAGGTCAGGTGGTCTGGTATTCCCATCTCTTTAAGAATTTTCCAGAGTTTGTTGTGGTCCACACAATCAGAGGCTTTGGCATAGTCAATAAAGAAGAAGTAGATATTTTTCTGGAACTCTCTTACTTTTTTTATGATCCAGCAGATGTTGGCAGTTTGATCTCTGGTCCCTCTGCCTTTTCTAAATCCAGCTTGAACATCTGGAAGTTCACAGAATAAAATAAATGAGAATTAAATATGTCACCAAGGAGGTGAAAGACATACTCTGAGAATTATAAAACATTAATAAAGGAAATTAAAGATACTTCAAACAATGGAAAGATACCCCATGCTCTTGGATTGGAAGAATTAATATTGTTTAAATGGCTATACTACCTAGAGAAATATACAGACTTAATGTGATCCCTATCAAATTACTCATGGAATTTTTCACAAAGCTAGAACAAATAATCCTAAAATTTATATGCAACCATAAAACACTAGAATTGCCAAGGCAATCCTGAGGAAAAAGGAGAAAGTAGGTCGCATAAATCTTCCAGACTTCAGCCAATACTACAAAGCTATGGTAATCAAAACAGCATGGCATTGGCACAAAAACAGACATATAGATCAGTGGAACAGAATAGAGGGCCCAGAAATAAACTCACACACCCCGGTCAATTAATCTTTGACAAAGAAGGCAAGAATATAAAATGGGGAAAAGGCAGTCTCTTCAGCAAGTGGTGCTGGCAAAGTTGGACAGCTGCATATAAGTCAATGAAGTTAGAACCTACCCTCATATCACAATAATAAACTCAAAATGGCCTAAAGACTTAAATATAAGAGAAGATATCATAAAACTCCTAGAAGAAAACACAGGCAAAACATTCTCTGATATTAATTGTACTAATGTTTCTTAGGTCAGTCTCCCAAGGCAAAACAAATAAAAACAAAAATAAACAAGTCAGATATAATCAAACTTACATGCTTTTGCACAGCAAAGGAAACCATAAACAATACAAAAAGACAACTTATGGCATGGGAGACAATATTTGCAAATGATGTTACCAACAAGGGCTTAATTTCCAAAATTTACAAACAGCTCATACAACTCAACAAAAAAAGCAAACAACCCAATTGAAAAGTGGACAGAAGACCTAAAGAGACATTTCTCCAAAGAATACATACAGATGGCCAATAGGCACATGAAAAGAAGATGTTCAACATTGTTAATTGATAACTAAATTATTAATTAAATAAATGCAAATCAAAACTACAATGATGTACCATCTCACAGCAGTCTGAATGGCCATCACTAAAAAGTCTACAAATAACAAATGCTGGAGTGGGTGTGAAGAAAGGGGAACTCTCCTACCCTGTTGGTGAGAATGCAAGAATGAAATACAGTATGGAGGTTCCTCAGAAAACTAAAAATAGAATCACCATATAACTGAGCAATTCTACTCCTGGGCAAATATCTGGACAAAACTATAATTCAAAAAGATACATTGGGCATGAGAGGAATTTGGAGACTGGGTTTGACCTATATACACTATTGATACTGTATATAAAATAGATAACTAATGCGAATATGCTGTATAGAACAGAGAACTCTACGTCACATACTGTGGTGACCTGAATGGGAAGGGACCCAAATGGCAAGGAAGTCCAAAAGGAAGAGGATATATGTCCATGTGTGGCTGATTCATTATGCTGTATAGCAAAGCTAACACAACATTGTAAAGCAACTATACTCCAATAAAAAAGAACTTTAAAAAAGATACAAGCATGCTTACACTCATAGCAGCATGATTCACAATAACCAAGACATAGAAACAAGCTAGATGTCCAACGACAGACGAATGGATAAGATGTAGTGCATATATTCAGTGGAATACCACTCAGATATAAAAAGAATGAAAGAGTGCCATTTGCAGCAACATGAATGCAACTAGAGATTATCATACTAAGTGAAGTAAGTCAGAGAAAGATAAATACCACATAATACCACTTACATGTGGAATCCAAAATGACACAAATGAACGTATCTATGATTCAGAAACAGATTCACAGACATAAGAGAACAAACTTGTGGTTGCCTAAGGGAAGGAATGGACTCGGAGTTTGTGGTTAGTAGATGCAAACTATTACATATAGAATGGATGGACAAAAGGCCCTGTTGTATAGCAGAGGGCACTATATTCAATATCCTGGGATAAACCACAATGGAAAAGAATATGAAAACAGAACATGTATTTGTGTAGTATAACTGAGTCACTTTGCTGTACAGAAATTAACATAATATTGTAAATCAACTATATTTCAATTTTAAAAAAGAATTAGCATTTTACACAAATAACCAAATTCATTCTATTTCCTTACTGTTGGACATTAGTTGCATATAATTTCCATCTGCTTAGTATACTGCCTTTGGGAATCTAAGCTTTAATTTAGATAAAGGTCTAATTTCCTCTTTCATATAATAGGAAAATAAACAAACAGATACAAAACATATCTTTTAAATATCTTGGCTATTTACTTTCTGATTTATGCTATCCAGCAGTGTGTTTAAAGTTTTTCTTTCATTTCTTTTTTGTTAGCTAAAATAGCAGATCTTCTTATAATTTCCTTTAGTAATTACTTTTGGTACTTACCAAGCCTAAGCAACTAAGACAGAGACCCTATAAAGAAAATGCCATCTCTACACAGTCAATAGACCCAGGTTTCAATGGGCTTAACCTGAAGCTCTGGTCTGCTCAGCACTTCAGGGTTACATCCCAAGGGCCTCTGAGCTAATGAAACATGTTACAATTCTAATATCTACTTAAGCAAATTGAATGTGGCCATCCAGGAAAATTACTTGGTCGTCATAGTAACTCTTTTACTACTAATGTCAAGAAGAACGTAATTTAGAAAAAAAAGAAAACCCTGGCAGCAAACTCTACAATCTAAAATAAAGTTGCGGGAGGTATGAGGCAGAGGGAAAGACAAATGAGGGATTTACTTCAGTATGGAGGAAAACACCTGAAATGTAACGAGCTCCCCGTAACATGCTCTCACTTAGCCTTTTTGGTCATAACGTTGTGGGTATCTCTGCAATAGAGTCACAGAATGTGAAACATGGGAGATCTCTTAGGAAATCTAATCTGAGACCCTCATTTTACAAATAAAGAAATGGAAGCCTAGAGAGAGAAAGCAACTCATGCTCAGTTACTGGCCTGTGCTGAAGCAGAAACAGTTCTCTTGCTTGTCTGCTCAGGGTTCTTCTCATTCTATCCCTGAGATTTAAGGACACAGAGGAACCATTCAAAAGACTTTTTGGAATCGTTGCTATTTTGATTTATTTAAAAAAAATTATAAAGCATTGACTCAGTACAGAAGAAGAAGACAGATTAGTCTTACACTGGTTACATGACTGACCAGTTATAGAAAAGTTGGAAAGATCTCATACATCAATTACACACTGACCTTGGATTAAGCACTATGCTGGCCCCTGGAGATCTAAGATGATGTGGTCAAATCACTTAGACTCCTCATAGTTCTTGCAAAAGCAGAACACCTTTATGTTTACACTGAGAGCCAAGAGTCGGAAAATCTCCATCTATGAAGGATTTATTCTCCATTTCACAGATCTTAGAACATATGGCAAAGTTACGGTCCTAACAAGCAACAGATGCGACCTGATTTTAACTCTATGATGTTTTCAATACTGTGAAACAGTGGAAATAGAAAAACAAGCACAGAGAGGCATTTTAATGTTGTTATCATTGATAAAAAGATAGACAATAACTGGTCAAAAAAGGGGGCCCAGGAAACTGTGCCAGTATATAGAATGATCAAGTCATATGAAAAAGACTCCTCTGTGTACAACATTTAAAAGATGTGTATCTAGGTCAACATTACTGAACCATGCCCACCTTGGCCGAATGCCAACTCATTTGACTTGCTAGAGCAAGATAAAGTACTTTGGTCTTATCCCTTAATGGTGCCCTTTGACTTTCTGGTGGAACTTTTCCTTGACTAGAAAGAATTCTTAGATTCCTAAAGAAAGAAATCTTAGTACCTTTTCCTCAGGCCAGATACTCTCAATATCCTCATGGAGTTTGGTGGCAGTTTAGTTGCTAAGTCGTGTCCAACTCTTATGACCCCATGGACTATAACCTGACAGCTCCTCTGTCCATGGGATTCTCCAGGCAAGAATACTGGAGTGGGCTGCCATTTCCTTCTCCTGGGGGCCTTCCCAACCCAGGGATCAAACCCGGGTTTCCTGCATTGCAGGCAGACTCTATCAATTGAGCTACAAGGGAAGCCCCTTGTAGTAAACTCATGGAGTTTACTATTCTGCTAAAAAAAAAAATGAGGTGTATATATGCACACATGCATGCATGAATGCACACACACACATAACTATGAGAGGCAGAATTGTAATGCTATCAGGAAACTAAAAAAAAAAAAAAAGTTCTCAGAGTTCAAAGATTAAAAATATCCTATAAGGGGGTTGGGAAAAGCTTCATAGATTAGTTTTGTGGGGAAGGAAGGTGTTCTGTTTTTAAGAAAGGGGATTGGCTAGACAGAGATGGCCAGAAAGAGAATTTCAGGCAAAGAAAAGAGCAGGAAACCATAGCTTGTGTTTAGGGGTCAGTGAACTCTCCTGCCTTGCATGTTTTTTTAAGGAAGGTGATCTGGGATGGGGGCAGGTATTTCCATATCCTTCTTGATGTTTCAACTTGAAAGGCTTCATGGTGAGCGGCAGCAAGACCTATTTGAGAATCTGATGAAAGTGACAGATCTTCCCTCAAGAAATATATACCTGGATTGCCAAGTAAGAAGTTACCAGTTTCGCTCTTTCCTAATTCCTTCAAAAACTTCATCCATCACCTTTCCAGGAAAAAAACATATCCAGTCAACTTTCTGCCAAGCCTAGCCCTGACTTTTTCTACCAGATGCCAGTGTGATCGGCATTACTCCAGACTGAGAATGGCCTTTCCATTTGTTCTGTTGTAATTAATGCACACAGTAGACTATGAGCCTGCTTAGTCTGGTGGTGCAGCATGAACTAGACTGGAGGGCACTGAACATCCACCTCCTTAGGAAGGCTCCCCAGTGAATGATGACAGCTGCACACTGGCCAGAGAAGAAATTACTGCATGCTACATGACAACAGTTTGAAAACGAAAATTGCTCCATAGCTGCTTAAACATTTGAATTGGTTCCAAATCAAATGTCCATACACAATTATGTCCCCAACATATATACATATTCAGAGGCATTTGTTACAACAGTGTGGCCCATTCTGACTGAAATTGTAGTGGCCATTATTAGTTTCATCACTACCATTATCATAATTATGACTATTCAAAGTTATTTCCCATGCCAGGCCTTCCTTTCCTTTATTTCCAGAGCTCCTGGCAAAGAAACCAGAATCTCTGCCCTGTCCTTTGTGGTCAACTGCTCTTTCCCTCCCTATTTTATCATCCACTTTGAGCTTATCTTCCTGTCTTCTTACAGCCTTCAACACTCCTAGTGATCACAAGGCTTTGGGGAAGGGAACAAAACAAATCATTCCTCTTTACAGTAAGACAGCTTCTCTCCTTTCAATATGAAAGAAAGCAGAATTTTATTCATTTGTCACCGCCGCCGCCAAGTCGCTTCAGTCGTGCCCGACTCTGTGCGACCCCACGGACTGCAGCCCACCAGGCTCCCCCATCCCTGGGATTCTCCAGGCAAGAACACAGGAGTGGGTTGCCATTTCCTTCTCCAATGCATGAAAGTGGAAAGTGAACGTGAAGTCACTCAGTCGTGTCTGACTCTTAGGGACCCCATGGACTGCAGCCTACCAGGCTCCTCCGTCCATGGGATTTGCCAGGCAAGAGTACTGGAGTGGGGTGCCATTGCCTTCTCCATTCATATGTCACAAAGATGTGCAAATAAAACACAAATTATTTCTACATTTAATTTCATTTTTCTCTGAAGTTCCTACCTTTTTTGTGTAGTAGGAGAAAATTACCTTCAGTTGAATTTTAAAAACTTAGTTTGATTCAATGATACTGACCAAAAGTTGGCAAGCTAGCACCTGCAATCCCATTGACTATTTGTGTAAATAAAGCTTTATTGGAACATAGTTATGCCCATTCATTTACATATTGTTTATTACTGTTTTGGGCTTCCCAGGTGGCACTAGTGATAAAGAACCTGCCTGCCAATGCAGGAGATGTAACCTGCCTGCCAATGCAGGAGACGTAAGAGACATGGGTTCGATCCCTGGGTCAGGAAGATTCCATGGGGGAGGGCATGGCAACCCACTCCAGTATTCTTGCCTGGAGAATCTCATGGACAGTGGAGCCTGGAGGGCTACAGTCCATAGGGTCATAAAGAGTCAGACACTACTGATGTGACTTAACACACACCCACACACACATGACTGTTTTCAGGCTACAGGGGTAGAGTTCAGTAATTGCAAAAGAGTTCATATAATTCACAAAGTCTATAATATTCAGTACCTATCTCTTCGTGGAAAGTTCACTTGTCTCTGAGAAAAAACTTTCTCTTTAAGTAAAGGATCAGCCCCTTTGAGATGAAGCTCTTAGTCTTTCATATTTCTCTTTCTTCAATCAACTCCTCTCCAAGATGATTTCTGGGTTTTAAAGGTTATGTGGTCTCTGTAACTATGGTATAAAGAGAGGGGGGAGACCAGGTCCTCAGTGCATGTGGTACCCTCTGGATTCTTGCTCACGTCTACTAAGTAGTGGTTGGTATGAACTGTTCCCTGGACTAGTGAGCACTGACATGAGACTGGTTCTATTCCTGAGTGTTCTGCTGACATTCACTGACCAGTTTGCAACTGGTGATGCTGCGGTTTGTTCTCATTTGCCTTGCAAGGGTATAGGACCTTCCCTGCTCACTTGACCACTGATGATTTTGCAGAGTCCATCGGGGGCCAGCTGGAACTTGCACACAGTCCTCAACTTCAAGACCACTTTCTTCTTTATGCCAGGAATCCCTTCTGGCAAACTCCCCAGACAAAACCTCAGGTAAACACCATATACTATCCCAGGAACATGGGGAAAATTCTGGGTCCTTCACGTGCTTCATGGGAAATAAGGATGCTTTGAGAAGGCTGCATTCATGCCCTCCCTCTGCTTAACCACTCTGTGATGTCTAGTTCCAAGTGGAGTAGACAACCTATAAAGAAATCACCTTCCAGCCTCCTAAGTAGAAAAGGGAGCAGAAATATCTCAGCCTTCAGCATTCCCGCCTTTTCACCCAATATTCTGCTATTTCATTCTAAAAGAGGGAGGGTAGGCCACGTGAATGACCATGCTTCTACTTCTGTCTCTCCTCCAATCCCTCAAGGTAAAGCGAATACCTCCACCTTGTACTTCCTCTATATGCAGGATGCCTATAAATCTCTGTAAAACTTTATAATAAAGCCTACTTTATAATCAAGGCAAGATGAAGGAATGTGTATGTGCGTATTAGTTTCCCTCAACAAACTGGGGCATGAAGGCTATTGTACTGCTGAAGTTTTGAAAAACACTAATTGGAATGTCAGAAGCTGAATATAATCTTTCTTTTCATTCTTGCTGAAACATGTAATAGATGTAGCTCTTGAGCTTACTGGGGAGAAAGCCATACACACTGAAAAGCAAAAAAGAACACACTGAAAGCATTCCCAAAATATTACTCACATTACATATCACAGAATCAAATCAATTTGAAGGGATCAGGCATCCATGAAAAATGCATAAGAAATTACATAGGGAACCCCTACCACCAATGCAGAGGGACCACCTTCAAGCTTCCTTTTAATCAAGATTGTTAGATCCACTCCCAACCTCTAGATGTGGAGCAGATATTTTACAAGGTGAGATATTCATTCAAGGAAATGTGTTTCTTTTTTTTTATTTATTTGTTTTTAATTGGAGGAAAATAGCCTTATTATTATAAAGAGTCTGTCTTTATAAAGAGTGTGCCTGTAATGCAGAAGACCCAGGTTCAATCCCTGGGTCAGGAAGTTCCTCTGGAGAAGGAAATGGCAACCCACTCCAGTATTCTTGCCTGGAGAATATCATGAATGGAGGAGCAAGGTGGGCTACAGTCCATGGGATCCCAAAGAGTGGGAGCTTAACAATGTTGTGTTGGTTTCTACCATATATCAACATCAATCAGACATAAGTATACATATGTTCCCTCCTTCTTGGACCTCCTTCCTACCTCGTACCCTATCCCACCCCTCTAGGTTGTTACAGAGCACAGGTTTAGTTCTTTGCATTAATGGACATTTCTTAACCCATCTCTCCCTCTCTTTAAAATAAAGCGGTTGGAATGGAAATTGATTGAGGTCACTCTCAGCTCTGGAATCAATTTCAAAATGAAGCAGCATATGATAGTAGTGGGAGGAAAAAGTCAAGGGTCTTATGAACCTGAATTTGAATCCTGACCCTGCCACTTAGTAGCCATGTATAACCATTCAGAGACACTACCTAATTTCTATACCATGAGCCTCTGCTCCTAAGGGATTAGAACCTCATGTGGTCTTTGATTATTTCCTCCCATCCAGACCACATTGGTTTATATTATGGGCTTGCCACAGGCAAAATATAGCAATCCCAAACACCTGCCCTTTAAACAGAAATATATTTATTACTTTTAACTAAAAGGACAATTGCTTTACCCGGAATACCACATACATAAGCAAAGTTAGATTCCAATTTGGCAGTCTGTCAGAATCTCATCGAATATCCCTCTATCTTAGCTTTCCCATATGATTATTGAAGGTATAGCCCCAGTTCCTGGACTTGAGCCATGAAAAGAACTCAGAGATGTACGCTCTGGACAGTACCCCATATTTGTAGCTCCTGATCCCTAAAGCTTGCCAACATGCCTTTCTCTGTGATTAACTTATAATTTCTACAGATTGTGACATCACAACTCAAAATGGTATCTGGTCACTTATTCAGTGGTCACTCTGGGAATTATTAAGTGCTAAAAAGTTGGGAAGAGATGGTGATGCTAACAATATTACGTTCAGGTTGTAAGTATGCTTCAGGTTATGGGAAGAATCTTGGATTGGTCACAATTTTGACTGGCATCAAATCTTAGCATGGGAACTGAAAGATAGGTATCATCCAAAGAATAAAGAGAACTGAAGGAAAAAAAATGCCTGTTTTTTTTTTTTTTTTTCAGCTCAAGCTGAAACATTCCTTATATTTCTTAGGATGGAAATCACACCATTTCCATAGTTAGTTACAAAGACATTTTTATTATTAGGAAAAAGAAACGATGGAAGTGCCATACCTAGATATTACAATGACAATTATAGAGTGAGCATGTTGGCATTTATGTGCGTATATTAGCTAAATGTCTGAAACACTCCTCAAGGACTCCTCAAGGTCCCTTTGTGACCTTGGATCACAGACTTTCCCACTTTACCAGCTGGAAAGGACAAGAACAGGCTGGGGGTCAGGGTGTGGCAGAAATGTCATTTATAGCTTCCCTGGTGGCTCAGTGGTAAAGAATGTGCCAGCAATGCTGGAGACATGGGTTCAATCCCTGGGTTGGGAAGATCCCCTGGAGAAGGAAATGGCAACCCAATCCAGTATTATCGCCTGGGAAATCCCATGGACAGAGGGGCCTGATGGGCTACAGTCCATGGGGTTGCAAAAATATTGAACATAACTTATTGACTAAACAATAACAACAAGAAATGTGATTTATACTAGGGAAGTGGCCAAGGGAAGGGCAGGATCAAACAGGTCTGCTTGAGATGAGCAGATCCACAGGACAGGTATGATAGGAATCAAGGGAGAAAGCCGAAGGTCATATGAGGAGCAAAATAATATACACCAGCTCTCACTTACCACCCACACCAACCCTGTGAGATATGAACAGACAAGCTTGCCCACGGTTATGTGGCAGAGTCAAGATGTAAAACCAAACAGACAGACTTCAGACCCTGCCCTCTCCATCACTCTGAATATCCCCTCCACCTCCTAGAACATGGAATACAGAATCATAAGAGAAAGAGTAAGAAGCAGTTAAGATGGACACCCTTGATAGTCCAGTGGTTAAGACTGTGTGCTTCCACTGCAGGCGGCATGGGTTCAGTCCCTTGTCAGGGAAGTTCTGCATGCTGCATGGCCAACCACCCCCCTCACCTGCCCCCGCCACACACACACATACAACTATACAAAGAAGTAGCTGCAATGAGAAAAAGTTGAGAAATGGAATAAGACAATTGTTAAGTCAAGACAGTGTAGGGTGTAGGCCATGCATAATATCTGGGTATCCATGAGTGTTCCTGGCTCGCAAGTACCATGCTGTATCATGAAAATCTGAAAGGCATCAGTACTTGAATGTTACGTATTTCATAGATTAAATAATCCCATAAATATTGTCTCTAATGAAAGGACACGAGGAAGGAGGCAGAGTTTTTATAAATGAATGAGTCTCCAAATAACAAAGATACCTGCACCAACTGAGGGAATTTTAGCGAGTTCAGTACAAAGGAAAGGACAAATGGAGCTGGGAGGTGATTGGAGGGATGTGAGGAATTGTCTTCTTTGATAATCACTAAAATAATTGCTCAGTTTTTCTGGATATATAATTGATTCAACAAACACTACTGAGTGCCTCTTTAGATCCTTGAATGATGGAATTTGGAAGCCATATTAATAAGAAATGGTTATCCCTGCACTCAAAGGGCGTATCATCCAGTGAAATACCTATATCCTTAAAGAATATAAGGGGTTCTGTGGAAGGACATTGTAGAGAACATCATTCTCCCTCTTTTTCTTGGCATTGATTGAAATTAAGCTCCTCTCACCCCAGCACACCTCCTTATAGTACCATTTCCATGGCGACTGAGAATTTTTGTTGTGTGACTAAAAGTCATTATAATTAAAAGTCTTCATGTATGAGGCAAACATTAATATTTGCATTAATAATGTAATAATTCACGGGAGCCACCAGGAGGTCTCTGAGGGGTAGAAAGCTAAAAGAAAAGTAACATTTCACCCTACTTTGCTACACTTTGTTCTTTCTTTGAACTCTAAAATGCGATTTAGCTCTTTATCATGGTGCTTGCTAGCTGTCCTCCAGGTGTTAACTGGTGTCATTTATTCCCAAATTGGATTACAAAATTCTGAAGGGCAGAGAGTTGTCATCTTCCCCTGCACTGACCTCAATGCCGAGCTCAAAGTCAAATACAGAGGCAGTGCCTAGTACTGGCCCCATTGTTGCTGTTGTCGTTTTGGTTGCTAAATCATGTCCCATTCTTTGCGACTCCATGGACTGTAGCTCTTGCCAGGCTCCTCTGTCCTCTGTCCTCTGCTATCTGTCCTGTATCCTCTGTCCTCCACATGAGTTTGCTCAACTTCATGTTCATTAAGTCAGTCATGCTATCTAGCCGTCTCATCCTCAGCCACTGTCTTTTCCTTTTGCTTTCAATCTTTCCCAGCATCAGAGTCTTTTCCAATGGGTCGGCTCTTCACATCAGGTGGCCAAAGTATTGGAGCTTCAGCTTGAGCAACAGTCCTTCCAATGAACATTCAGGGTTGATTTCTGTTAGGATTGAGTGGCTCCCTTGAACTGGCTTAAATGGGAGTCTCAGTTAAGACAGAGAAGAGGGAGGTTCAGAGGAAATGAGCGAAGAAAGATTAGAATAGGTGTTGCAGTTTTAAAGACCCAGCCTCATGTTTTGGAAAGACCTGAATTTTCAGGGAGAAGTATGCAAATTGCACAAATTAGAAACAGAGCTAAAGGCAGCCTAGAGAGGCAGCCTCAACTGCCCATTTACATCATTATTTACTGGCACACAAAGAGTACACTGGCTTTCCCTTAGTGCTGCTTCACTGTACAAGGACACAAACCAAGATATCGAAGTGTTCACTGAATATTCACTAAGGCCCGCAGGTGTCTTGCTGAGCATCGACCACATGCCCATAAAGCACATGGTGGCCACAGAGGACAGCAAAAGTCATAACCCTTGTCCCTACGAAGCCTATAGATTTAGTGGTGGCTCAAATAGCCCCTCGGATATTCACCTCTGCTTCCTTTGATCTTTTGCTCACTCATTCTTCATTTATTTTTACAGTGCAGTATAGAGAGTCAGCTTTGTGCCAGGATCAATAATTATGCCACACGGCTAAACAACATTAATAAAGACTTTGGAGCCTCCAAAGCATGCAGAAGCCAATGTCTGAGGAACTGGTGGGCCATAAGGGAAGAAGGGCAGGGTACAAAAGAGAGAGGGTATTGCTATATTTGGGCTCATTTCTCAACAAAGAGCTTTTCATGCCTAAATGTATTGTTCCTTTTCACTGAGCTTTCTGGCATAATCTCTTATTTAGGCATAGATTGTGCCTGAGTTTCTCTCCAACTAAAGACAGCAGAGATTTTGGTGTGAGGGCCTCACTTGGCTCTCAGAAAGACGGCTTGTTCGGGTTTAAGTGTTATTAGAAAAGACTAGAGGTCTTTAAGCTTCTCTCCCACCCTCTCTTTTTTCCAAGGGATTTGTCTGGAAATTATTTGAAATCCTTGAGTTCTCCATGAATAACTGAAACATGCAAGCAAACATAAACCCTCAGGCTCTGACTTGGCAAGAAGATGCACAGAATAATTCCTCGTGGTTGGATGGAACAAGTCAGAAATGATGCGGAAGGGAGACGTAGGTGCTGGTGAAGATACTCATCACGAGCTCAGCGTCGATATTAGAGGAGAGCTCACACATTAGAGGGATCAGTTACTGAAGATGCAGACCCAGTCTGCCCGTTCCCTCCTTTACCCTTTAGTGCTGTCCTACAACGCATCCCGCCTTTCTAACCTGCTGAGAGCATCTCAAACAACTGTCACGAGTTACCTTCTTTGCCTCAGTTCTTCCTTCTGCCTCTACATGTACCTTGCTCAGAGCCCTAGCAAAAGTTATCACACAGCTACTCAACCACCTCTATGCTCTCTCTCTCCTACTACCTTAGGACATTCACGAAGGTGGAATTATATTGTATTTACTCTAAATCTCTAAAATTTAGCACAATGACCAAAACATAATAGATTCACAATAGATATTTGACAAATAAACGAACTTGTGACAATAATTGGTATTTGTTCAGCATATACTATGTGCCAGTTCCTACAGTAAATGGTTTACACATTAATTCATTTAATTATCAGGAAAACCCTACAAGGTGGGAACTGTTATCTTCCTCATCTCAATATTGTCGTTGTGCCTCAGTTTCCTGTTTGCAAAAGGAGGTGACAACAAGGCTTACAGAGATAAAAGCACAGAGAGGTAAAGTGAGCTGCTCAAGATGTACAGCAAGAGCCTGAGGCAGAACCTGAAGTTCTGCCGTTTGACCCCAGAGCCTAAGCTCCTGTGTGCCGCACTACAGTGGATGAGTAAGAATCCTTGGGACCCCTCTCAGATCTGCTACCTTTCTACAAAATAAACTCCGAATGAACTCGTTAAAAGTTGTCAGTGATTATTTTGATGACATATTTTCAACCCTTTGGTAGTGTCTAGAACATTATAATGTTGGAAAGATTGGAAAGCATATTGCCCAGTGGTTTTCAAACTTTCTTAGCAATGGGATCTTTCCCGAGAAAAATCTTTTCCAGATGAAATCTTTAGCAGAAGCTCAAAAGGTTTAAAAGAATGGCAATGAGTAGTTGAAGTGGGCTGGAGATGGAGAGATTGAGACATCTGTTTGAAGACTGCTTATCCCTCTTCCATGGGTGAGCCTGGAGAATCTCAATGAGTATGTAGGACTCAGTTTGGGTATTACTGCTCTAGTCCCAGAGAAGGCAATGGCACCCCACTCCAGTACTCTTGCCTGGAAAAATCCCATGGGTGGAGGAGCCTGGTAGGCTGCAGTCCATGGGGTCGCTAAGAGTCAGGCACGACTGAGCAACTTCACTTTGGCTTTTCACTCTCATGAATTGGAGAAAAAAATGGCAACCCACTCCAGTGTTCTTGTCTGGAGAATCCCAGGGACGGGGGAGCCTGGTGGGCTGCCGTCTATGGGGTCGCACAGAGTCGGACACGACTGAAGCGACTTAGCAGCAGCAGCAGCAGTTCTAGTCCAGATCCCTTCAATTAAACAATGAGAAATCTAAGATCTTAAGACATTTGCCCAAGGACACACATCTTGTAAGTGGCAGGTCTTCTGGCTCCAACATCAGTGTTCTTTCCTTTACATCATGCCAGGGGAATTGATTCCCAACCCTAGTTTCACGATACCAGAGGCTGTCCTAGTTATCTCATATTGTGAAGGATATAACAAAAGTCTCATAGCAAAAGTGATAATCTACTTTAAAAGTCTGTAGCACCATATTTTTGGTGTTGATCAGAAAATGGGACAAACTTCACAGAATTAAATGATAATAAGATAATGCCATCGCTAAGAAATTGCAAATCTGAAAAGGTTGAAGTCCAAAGTAATATCCAACCATGCAAACGACACCCACACATTCAGACTCTGACCTTGAACAACTAATCCTTAGCAAATCCGCAATCCCTTAGTTTTACGAAGTTGTATTTGGTGGGAGCAGCAGCGAGTCGATATTTTTCAAAACAAGATAATGAAAGCCCAGTGTTTACTGTACTAACGTGGGCTCTTCTCTGCCCAGAATTTTCAGAATTTTAATAATAACCAACGTCAATGTTTAATCTAAAGCTAGAGCACACTGGTTAAGAAACTGCTAAAAATAATCTGCTTCATATTGATGGCTTTGGCTTTGTTGACTCATAAAATGTCAGGGTTGGAGAAAAATAACTAACGGAAGCTTCAGCTGTGATTGTACCTTCAATTATTGATGCTCCACTCTTAGTCTTCAGGCCCAACAGCTAAGATGCGATGTGATGGAATAGAGACCATGTGATGAACTAAACTTGGGGAGGCTCACTCTCAATTCTGTCCACAAGACTCCTAACCTTACCAGCTTACAGTAAAAACCACAGGGTCCAAATACTGACTGATCTCATAGTGTTCCTTCACATTGGATGGTAAGAGAAGGAGAGGAAGGGCATGAGTTGCCAGATTTGGGAGGCATAGAGCTAGGAATGTGAAGGTCTGTGCTTATGAGTTTACAAGAATGGTTTCCAAATGCATTCCTTTAGTTTACAGCAGAGATGCCAGAATCACTCAGGAGATTCAGGACTCATCACTGTTGAGTAGGAACACTTATGGAATTAAGGATCAGCAAAACTGAGATCTAGATCTAGCTCTGCCTTATACTAACTCCATACATTTGAGCTTCTCAGTCTCACAGTGTGCCTACCTCATCAAGTACCTGATGTATCTAAAAATTCAACTACCAATTACTGAAGCCAGACACCACACTAGGCACTTTACATACATTAAATCATAGCATCCTGTACTCATGGAAGGGACTACCATTTTTATCTTTGCCCCCAGATAATGCTAGTGAAATCCATGAACTTTGTACTTGTACTCATAAAGTGAAAAGCTAGAATTGATTTCTGAAAATCACAAATGGAAACACGACATAGGCTTTCCAGGAGGTATCAACATGCAGGTGAATCATGAATTACTCACGACAATGGGAATAAGTCAGCATTCAGAGGGTTTGTTTGTTTTGGGGTGTTTTTTTTTTTGTCTCAAGTTCCCTTCTCTAAAATTTACGAATTTCTGACATTGTCACACAGCACAAACACAAAGTCAAAGGAAACCTATGCACTCACCACCCCCCATAGAATCTGATTCAATGGCTTGCAGCTTTGAGGTTCAACAGGAAGACAGACCCTTTGGATGATTCAAGAGCAATTGCCTCTCATTCCTTTGGGCCATTCAGAAGAGTACCTGCCTCTCAACTCTGCTGGCCTACCAGGCCAACCCCAGACCCGTCACAGGGTAGGAAGACATCAGAATGTGGTTCATGGAGCTTCTAGAAAGCCAGACTAGAGAGGGTGGTTCTGAATAGCAAAACTTAGGGCGGCCTCAGAAGCATTTCATGTAACACCACTGTCAGCTGCACATGGAACTGCTTCTTCCAAATCAGGAAATAGTTTGTCCTGAGCCAGCCACACTCTTGGGTTCAGACACATTCATTCCATTCATTATCTATCCACAACCTTTCCTGAGTGCCAACTGGTGCAAGCCTCCTGGGGGCCTGCCTGTACTCTACATGACAAAACGAGAGGAGAGGAGAAGTATTAGTAGTTAATAGTGGTACCATGTACTCGATCCTATGTGAACAAAGAAGAAAGGAAAATAAGGCAGATTACGGGAAAAGGAGGTCCAGAGGAGCTTCCCACATAGGGTTTCCAGATTTAGAAAATAAAAATAGAAGGTGCATTGCACTGTTTATAATAGCCAGGACATGGAAGCAACCTAGATGTCCATCAGCAGGTGAATGGATAAGAAAGCTGTGGTACATATACACAATGGAGTATTACTCAGCCATTAAAAGGAATACATTTGAATCAGTTCTAATGAGGTGGATGAAACTGGAGCTGATTATACAGAGTGAAGTAAGCCAGAAAGAAAAACACCAATACAGTATACTAACGCATATATATGGAATTTAGAAAGATGGTAACGACAACCCTGTATGCGAGACAGCAAAAGAGATAGAACAGTCTTTTGGGCTCTGTGGGAGAGGGAGAGGGTGGGATGATTTGGGAGAATGACATTGAAACATGTATAATATCATATATGAAATGAGTCGCCAGTCCAGGTTCAATGCACGATACTGGATGCTTGGGGCTGGTGTGCTGGGACGACCCAGAGGGATGGTACGGGGAGGGAGAAGGGTGGAGGATTCAGGATGGGGAACACGTGTATACCTGTGGCAGATTCATGTTGATATATGGCAAAACCAATACAATATTGTAAAGTTAAAAAATAAAATAAAAATAGAAGGCACAGGTTAAGTCTGATTTTGAATATACAACTAATACTCTTTTGAGTGTATTTGGGGCCAATATGAAATATACTTACACTTTAAAAAATATTTGTTGTCTGAAATTCAGATTTAACTGGCATCCTATATTACATGTGGCAATCTTCTTCCCAAAGGAGTTGCCTCACTGAGTCTCAGGAAAATGCTGGAAGAAGTTTCTCCTGACGGCTTGATTTATTAAAGATGAGGTTGAGATGCCTCCTGACTGTACATAGGAATGAATTGCCAGACTCTGTTTTTCCATCCTTATAATTGCTGGTGACATTTAATCTTGACCTTTGGGTTCAAACCCACCCAGGCTCTGACCCTCTCTCTCTTTATCAGAGGAGTCAACAGCCCAGGTGGCTCAACAGTACAGACCTTGCCATTGGCCCCATTCAGATCATGCACTTGGCATGACCAAAATAAGTTTCACAAGACATTTGGATAAATGAGGATCTTAGTTACTACTTGGGATTTTTTTTCTTCTAATTTTTGTATCCAAGCTCCTATCCTACCAACCTGGGTCAGTTTTCTTCCCAATCACAAAGAAAAGCAATGCCAAAGAATGTTCAGACCACCATACAATTGTGTTCATTTCACATGCTGAAAAGGTAATGCTTAAAATCTTTCAAGCTAGGCCTCAGCAGTATGTGAACTAAGAACTTTCAGATATACAAGCTGGATTTATAAAAGGGAGAAAGCAGAGACCAAATGGCCAACATCCATTAGATCATAGAAAAAACAAGGGAGTTCCAGAAAAGCATCTACTTCTGCTTCATTGACTACACCAAAGCATGTGACTGTGTGGATCACAACATACTGTGGAAAATTCTGAAAGAGATGGGAATACCAGACCACCTTACCTCTCTCATGAAAAACCTGTGTGCAGGACAAGAAGCAATGGTTAGAACTGATCATGGAACAATGGACTGCTTTCAAATTGGGAAAGGAGTACGTCAAGGCTGTATATTGTCATCCTGCTTATTTAACTTCTATGCAGAGTAAATCATGAGAAATGCTAGGCTAGATGACTCACAAACAGGAATCAACATGCCAGGGAAGTCTATCAACAATCTCAGATACACAGATGATACCACTCTAATGGCAGAAAGTGAAGAGGAACTAAAGAGCCTCTTGATGAGGGTGAAGAGGAGGGTGTAAAAACTGGCTTAAAAACTCAACATTCAACCAGTAAAGATCATGGCATCTGGTCCCATCATTTCATGGCAAATAGATGGAGAAAAAGTGGAAACAGTGACAAATTTTCTTAGGCTCCAAAATCACTGTGAATGGTGACTGCAACCATGAAATTAAAAGACGCTTGCTCCTTGGAAGAAAAGCCATGACCAACCTAGACAGCATATTAAAAAGCAGAGACATCACATTGCCAACAAAAGTCTGCATAGTCAAAGCTATGGCTTTTCCAGTAGTCACATACAGATGTGAGAGTTGGACTATAAAGAAGGCTGAGTGCCAAAGAATTGATGCTTTCAATCTGTGGTGTTAGAGAAGACTCTTGAGAGTCCCTTGGGGACAAGGAGATCAAACAAGTCTAAAGGAAATCAACACTGAATATTCATTGGAATGACTGATGCTGAAGTTGAAGCCCCAGTACTTTATCTACCTGATGTGAAGAGCTGACTCATTGGAAAGGACCCTGATGCTGGAAAAGATTGAGGGCAGGAGGAGAATGAGGTGACAGGATGAGATGGTTGGATGGCATCACTGACTCAATGGATATGAGTTTGAACAGACTCCAGAAGATAGTGAAGGACAGGGAAGCCTAAGGGGCTGCAGTCCATGGGGCTGCAAAGAGTTGGACATGACTTGGTGACTGAAGAACAACAAACAACTCCAATCCTGTCTCCCAGTTTCAGTAAGAGTGCCCCTGGTACAATCAGGCACATATCAGATATTCAATAAACATTCAGTGTTTAATTCAGCAACATGAAGAAAGGGACCAGAAGGTAAAAACTGGGCCCCACCTTTGCATTATTACACAACTCCTCCCACTCTCTGATCCTTGGCTTACTCATCTGTAAAATTAGTGGGCCAAACTATATAAATGATCTGTTTCTCTAGCCCCTTTTATATCAAGTCTGAGCTGTTTGCCTATGGATATATCCAGGGCCAGCAATATGTATTAAAAAAAAATCCATAAAGTTATTCAGTTTTCCTTTTAGGCAGGCCAAGATTTAATGTGTAACGATAATATTGAGCAATAACTCATTGGAAAATTACTTTTGCTAAACTTAGACCATGTTTTAATTTCATAATTCAACACAAATCGCTCTAAATTTCTAATCCTGGGACCAGTTTCAAATCCTGGGAGCATCTCTATCTTTATCCAGTGCTTCAAATAAGCCAAGATTTTTGATAAAAGTTATCTATTTATGCATGGCCTTGGTCATGAATGCTGCCTTTTTTGCCTCAATATTTTAAAAAGCAAGTATTTTTCTAACAAACAATGACTATTTTATCTCCTTTAATTTTCTTCAATTTTTTGTATGTTAGAATTAATAGGCAAACTGTGGCTGAGGTTTTCACCTCAACAATTTATTCAATTCACTTAGTAGCACTCAACCCTAACTGTACATTAAGAAATACCTGGAGAGCTTTTAAAATGACTGAGGTCAGTGTCTCACCTTAGATAAATTAAATCAAAATCCCAGAAGGAGGAGACCCTGCCTTGCCAATGATGCTAAGGTGCAGCCAAGATTGAGACATTCTGAATTAAGACACCAAAATTGTTTTCATGGCATTAGATGTTTATATTATCCTTGAAAAATATGTGAAGCCAACAGTAGGGTATCAAGGAGAGAGGGATTTTAGGGGGAAATTAATTCAGAAGTAACTCTAAAGATCCAAGACCACAGAGGACATTCAGTCAGCGTGAGGACTGGGTGGAGATGAACAATTACTAAGAGGTCTCTTGGGGTTAGGAAGCGTATAATTCTGAAACCACCATACCTGCAATGACATGTCAACATGTAAGAGAAGAAATTGACATCTCCCATGGACCAGATTGAAGTCCTCTTTCAAAAACCTCTCTCTCAGCCATTACTCATCATTGAAAAGATAAGTGCAGTTTTTCAAGTAACCCGATCTTTTTTCCTCGATCCTTATTTGCTACAAGCTTCCCTTGACTCTCTCCTCCTCTTTCTTTGCCCGCTCTTCCTTCTTCCTCTTCCACTACTGCCATGAGCACCACTGCTAGCAATTCTGAAAGCGGACATACAGTGCAGGGGAAAGGCAGGAGCTGGGCCAACTACAGAGACTGACCAGTACATAGATGCTCACTTTTCTTCTCCTGGTCTAATTCTGGGGGCATTCTGAGAGGTAACGGTTATTGAGCACGGACAGTATTCTAGCTTGAGCCTCTCTTCATTTTCTCATCTTTCTATCCATTCTGCAATCCTCTGTAGAGTTATCAGTATTATCCTCATTTTGAATTGAGGAATCTGAGGCTCAGAGAGGTGAGATAACATGTCCATGATCACACACCTAATAATCAGCAAAGCCAACATGCACCTCAATGCTACTTCTCTTATGATCCGCATCCCTAACCACTGATAGGAAGTGATAGCTTACTCTGAGATTCCATACCACTCCGTTTCCCTTTCTAAGCACATGTCCTGTTGTGCTTCATGTTGTGGTAACCTCTGAACTCCCTTCTACAGAGCTTGACTCTCTAAAGCTACGGTCTATATCCAGTTTATTTGTGTCCCCATTATGCCAATACAATATGCATGGAACACAGTCAATCAATAACAGGTGAAAACTGAATGGATTTGGAAGTGAAGGAGTGTATGTTTCAATAGCTGACTTTTTTTTTTTTTAGCAATTTATGCTCTGAAGTATGAAGGAAGGTTTTGAGTAAAGGATTTGAGACCTGGAAGTGCTTGTTTTAAAACTACAAATTCAGTTAATCAGAGATATACACTGGGGACCTTGCTAGTGACCAGTGGTTGGAAATCTGCCTTCCAGCGCAGGGGATGCCAGTTTGATCCCTGGGCCTAGGACAATCCTGCATGCTGTGGAGCAACTAACCCCTCAAAGTACAACTACTGAGCCCACACGCCCTAAAGCCTGTGCTCTACAACAAGAAAAACCACCGCAATGAAGACTAGCCCCTGCTTCCCACAACTAGAGAAAGCCTGTACACAGCAACAAAGACCCAGCACAGCCAAAAAATTAAATAAATAAACAAAAATTAAAAAAAAAAGATGGGCAGTTTCTGCTTAAAAGAAAAAATATACACACTGCATAAGAAGGGACTGGGGTGCCAATCAAGAGGTCAGTGCTGGAACTGTTTTAAGGCTCTAAATTTGGAAGGATTTTAAATTAGCAGGTGCCCCAAACAAGAAGAGCTAGCAAGATCAGTTCAGAAATGACAAGCTGACTTTATCTCACATACCTTACCCTCTGTGTTGGTAATGCTTGCTCAAGGAGCACTACTGGAAATGATCTGAGACTGCATCCAGGCTTAGCAGGAAAGGAAAAGAATATGGTGTTTGATTAGCAATGTCTACCAGGGGTAAATTTGGCCTTGGAGTACAGAATGAATCAGGGCAAAGGCTAATAGAATTTTTCCAAAAGAGTGCACTGTCATAGCAAACACCCTCTTCCAACAACACAAGAGAAGACTCTACACACGGACATCACCAGATGGTGAATACCGAAATCAGATTGATTATATTCTTTGCAGCCAAAGATGGAGAAGCTCTATACAGTCAGCAAAAACAAGACCAGGAGCTAACTCTGGCTAAGATCATGAACCCTGTATTGCCAAATTCAGACTGAAATTGAAAGTGGGGAAAACCACTAGACCATTCAGGTATGACCTAAATCAAATCCCTTATGATTATACAGTGGAAGTGAGAAATAGATTCAAGGGATTAGATCTGATGGATAGAGTACCTGAAGAACTATGGATGGAGATTTGTGACACTGTACAGGAGATAGGGATCAAGACCATCCCCAAGAAAAAGAAATGCAAAAAAGGAAAATGGTTGTCTGAGGAGGCCTTACAAATAGCTGTGAAAAGAGAAGCTAAAGGCAAAAGAGAAAAGGAAAGATACACCCATTTGTATGCAGAGTTCCAAAGAAGAGCAAGGAGAGATAAGAAAACCTTCCTCAGTGATCAGTGCAAAGAAATACAGAAAAACAACAGAATGGGAAAGATTAGAGATTTCTTCAAGAAAATTAGAGATACCAAGGGAACACTTCATGCAAAGATGGGCACAATAAAGGACAGAAATGGTATGGACCTAAAGGAAGCAGAAGATATTAAGAAGAGGTGGCAAGAATACAGAGGAAAACTATACTAAAAAAAATCTTCATGACCCAGATAATCACAATGGTGTGATCACTCACCTAGAGCCAGACATCCTGGAATGTGGAGTCAAGTGGGCCTTAGAAAGCATCACTATGAACAAAGCCAGTGGAGGTGATGGAATTCCAGTTGAGCTATTTCAAATCCTGAAAGATGATGCTATGAAAGTGCTGCACTCAATATGCCAGCAAATTTGGAAAACTCAGCAGTGGCCACAGGACTGGAAAAGGTCAGTTCATTCCAATCCAAAGAAAGGCAATGCCAAAGAATGCTCAAACTACCGCACAATTGCACTCATCTCACATGCTAGGAAAGTAATGCTCAAAATTCTCCAAGCCAGGCTTCAGCAATATGTGAACCATGAACTTCCTGATGTTCAAGATGGATTTAGAAAAGGCAGAGGAACCAGAGATCAAATTGCCAACATCTGCTGGATCATCAAAAAAGCAAGAGAGTCTCAGAAAAACATCTATTTCTGCTTGATTGACTATGCCAAAGCCTTTGACTGGATCACAACAAACCGTGACAAATTCTTCAAGAGATTGGAATGCCAGACCACCTGATCTGCTCCTGAGAAATCTGTATGCAGGTCAAGAAGCAACAGTTAGAACTGGACATGGAACAACAGACTAGTTCCAAATTGGGAAAGGAGTATGTCAAGGCTGTATATTGTCACCCCGCTTATTTAACTTATATCCAGAGTACATCATGAGAAACACTTCATGAGGAAGCACAAGCTGGAATCAAGATTGCTGGGAGAAATATCAATAACCTGAGATATGCAGGTGACACTACCCGTATGACAGAAAGTGAAGAACTAAAAAGCCTCTTGATGAAAGCGAAAGAGGAGGGTGAAAAAGCTGGCTTAAAACTCAACATTCAGAAAACTAAGATCATGGCATCTGGTCCCATCACTTCATGGGAAATAGATGGGTTAGCAGTGGAAACAGTGGCTGACTTTATTTTGGGGGGCTCCAAAATCACTGCAGATGGTGACTGCAGCCATGAAATGAAAAGATGCTAGCTCCTTGGAAGAAAAGTTATGACCAACCTAGACAGCACATTAAAAAGCAGAGACATTACTTTGCCAACAAAGGTCCATCTTGTCAAAGCTATGGTTTTTCCAGTAATCTTGTATGGATGTGAGAGTTGGGCCATAAAGAAAGCTGAGCACTGAAGAATTGATGCTTTTGAACTGTGGTGTTTGAGGAGACTCTTGAGAGTCCCTTGGACTGCAAGGAGATCCAACCAGTCCATCCTAAAAGAAATCAGTTCTGAATATTCATTGGAAGGACTGATACTGAAGCTGAAACTCCAATACTTTTGGCCACCTGATGCAAAGAACTGACTCATTTGAAAAGACCCTGATGCTGGGAAAGATTGAAGGTGGGAGGAGAAAGGGATGACAGAGGATGGGATGGTTGTATGGCATCACCAACAGGAGTTCGAGTAAACTATGGGAGTTGGTCATGACAGGAAAGCCTGGCGTGCTGAAGTCCATGGGGTTGCAAAGAGTCAGACATGACTGAACGACTGAACTGAACTGAACCAGAAGTAAGGAAAGTGCCACTCACATTAACATCTCTTAGTGAAGGTCTTCTTGGCATTTGACTCACTACCAAATACAGACACTGAATCCTAAAAGCCAACAGATGAGAGTCAAGATAGAGAAGTAAGAGATGACATAAACAAGGAATGAGGAGAGTAGATCTATCCACATAGTCTTGTGGGTTCAGAGTTATTTAGAATTAGTTGAGATATCTGGATATATCTGGCTGACTAAAAGGACCAGAAACAGAGTGGATGGAACTCATGTCATAAGAACTCCACTTCCATTATAATGCAAAATCCAGCTAAGCTGGACAGAGCATAGTCACAGCTCCTGCATCGCCGACTTGCACATCCCAGAGACCACCTTAGAAGTGAGAATTCAACTCCCCACATGGCGAAGCATTGTAGTGTCAATGATGGCATAATGAAACTAGCCCAGTTAAATTTAGTGGGTATAAATAGCCTAGATCCTGTGGAGAGCTAAGCTGATATTCATTTAAATTAATTCCAGATGAGAAAATAGAAGTGACAGAAGCAACACAACACTCTTATTGCAAAACTGTGTCTTTTGTTATCTTTCAAAGACATGAAAACATTTTTAAATAAGTGTAAGAATCCCATTCCAGTACTCTTGCCTGGAAAATCCCATGGAGAGAGGAGCCTGGTAGGCTACAATCCATGGGGTCGCTAAGAGTTGGATACGACTGAGCAACTTCACTTTCACTTTTCACTTTCATATATTGGAGAAGGCAATGGCACCCCACTCCAATACTCTTGCCTGGAGAGTCCCAGGGACAGGGGAGCCTGATGGGCTGCTGTCTATGGGGTCGCACAGAGTCGGACACGACTAAAGCGACTTAGCAGCAGCAGCAAGAATAGAAAAAGTCAGTGACAGAATTTAATTTGATATTATTTGTTTTATCACAATTACTTAATATTTTGAATAAGCCTAAGTTAGCTCATGAAATGTGCTTCATCTGAAACTTCTATTCACAAGACTAAAATTTTAAAAGAGAGTAATTTTGCATTAACCTCAAAACATTTTAATACTTGTTCCAGAAGAGGAAATAAAATTTACTTCAAAAATATTGGTGAAATAAGCATAGTTGCTAATCCTTGTATAAATAAGCATATAACTGTAGGACTACCAGAGAAGGTGAGAATATAATTTTTGTTAAAATCCTTTTTATCCTGTCCTCCTTGTGGATACCAGCTAGAGTTCAGATCTTAGTTATGATTCTCCATTGTACCCAAAACTATGACAGATCTAGACAGCATATTAAAAAGCAGAGACATCAGTTTGCCAACAAAAGTCTGTATAGTCAAAGCTCTTGTTTTTCCAGTAGTCATGTATGAATACGACAGTCGGATCATAAAGAAGGCTAAGTGCCAAAGAATTGATGCTTTTGAATTGTAGTGCTGTTGGACTCTTGAGAGTCCCTTGGACAGCAAGGAGATCAAACCAGTCAATCCTAAGTGAAATCAATCCTGAATATTCATGGAAGGACTGATGCTAAATCTGAAACACTAATACTTTAGCCACCTGATGTGAAAAGCCAACTCATTGGAAAAGACCCTCCTGCTGGGAATGATTAAAGACAGAAGGAGAAGGGGCAGCAAAGGATGAGATGGTTGGAGAGAGCATCACCGATTCAATGGACATAAATCTGAACAAACTCTGAGACATAGTGAAGGGCAGAAGAGCCTGGCATGCTGCAGTTTATGGGGTTGCAAAGAGTCAGACATGACTTAGTGACTGAACAACAACAAAGAGATAAGTTGTTCCTTTCTTGTGGTCCCAATCATCTCAATAAATGTGTCTTCCTTCTTACTTCTGAACTGCAGAAAATTTATCAAAAAGTTTTTAAAATGCCATGCAATACAACCATGCAGCATCACAGACAGCCACAGAAAGGAGCTAGAGTGTGAAAGAAGAAGCAATAACAGAAAAGAGAAGCAAGTGGAGGCTGATGGGGCATTAGGTAGGGCTAGATTCTACACCTATATGTCTGTGGTCTTGTCTACTTTCTAGACAATTGCTTCTTCCTATAACTTTTAAACAAGCTATTTTCTGTTAGTGAAATGAGACCCATTTATTGTATTAAAACTTTTAATAAAAATATAGGATAGTAAAGAAAACTGTAACCACATACCTGTATATCACTATTGAAGAACTTAACTATATAACTTTAAGTATATATAACACATACACTATGTGCTTCCCTGGTGGCTCAGACAGTAAAGAATTGGCTTGCAATGTGGGAGACCTGGGTTCAATCCCTGGGTCGGGAAGATCCCCTGGAGAAGGGAATGGCTACTCACTCCAATATTCTGGCCTGGAGAATTCCATGGACAGAGGAGCCTGGCAGGCTACAGAACATGGGGTTGTAAAGAGTCAGACACAACTGAGCAACTTTCTTATTATTATGTACAATAGATTTTAATTTATATACTAGCTTATAACCTGTTTTTTAAATTAAAATATATATCATAAATACCTATCTAGGTCAACAAATATTTTAAGTATACCTGACGTATTTTTTATTGCATTAATGTACCATGAATTGCTTGATTATGCAAATACAAGCATTAAGTTATATCAAATTTCACAATTAAAAATGTGGCCATGAATGTCTCCCAGTAAAATCTTTGTGCAGATGAATGACTATTTTCTTAGGATGCATTTTAAAGAATAGATTCACTTGTTTCAAAGGGTAGGTGTCTTTTGAAGACTTTTGAAACATGATGCCCTCCAAAAGGGCTGTGAAAACAAATGCAGTGGGCATTTCACAGTAATCTCCCCAAAATGAATATTTGGATGATTCTTTAAAAAATCTCTGCCAGTTAGATAAAGGGAGATGGCATCATATGTCTCTCGTAATTTTCATTTTATGTGTGCCTTCTTAGAGGTCTATTTGCAGATCTATTCTTAGGCTTCCATGTCTGCCTGTCTACAGCCAGCACTAAAGAATGTGGCCATGGCTTACCTAGCTGGGTGCTTTCTCACGCTTCTTTTCTCATGGAAGAGCTGATTCTTCCTGACAAGGTAAACAAGGCCCCTGTGCATCCTTCCAAGCTGAATGGATAGAAAAAGATAAGTTATTGCCTACAAAGTTCTGCCTTGGCAAAAAAGACACTCTGAAGATACATTATGGAGAAGACAGCTGTGATTGTAAAAGTTCTTTCTGTCGGAGAGGCTCCCAGCTTGGATTTATCGCCACACAAAAGGAAGGTTACTTCCGGCCAACGAGATAGATGGCCTAGAGGGCAGGTGGCCACCTCTGCTACCAGCGAGGTGCAGGCTTCATTAATAACTCCTGGCAGCGCTGGGAGAAAGAGAAGCAGCAAAAGGCTCATTCTCATTGGCACAGACAGGAGAAAATCACAGAAGTCCACTTGGTATCTCCAGGGCCTGTCAATTTCTCTACAAAGTAACAGTACATCTGCTTGAACCAATACTCTAAGACAGGCAGAGAAGAGAAAAGAGAGGAAAAAGATATTCCCACTATTCTTCACCTAAGAAGCCAGCCCCAGGTGGGAAAGACTAACAGGAGTACGTCTAGGAGGACTAACTTAGCTCCGCTGAGGCTCCCAGGACCTCTGAGGGCTCCCAGGAACTTGCCTGCCCCATCCCCTAAGGGGCCTAGGATGGAGAAAGGCTCAGGAGTTGGAGTTTCTGGGTTTGGACTTTGCTTTACCATATGCAATATGTGAGGCCGTGGACAAGTTATCACTTGCTCTAAGCATTCATTTCTCATCTATAAACTAAAACCTAATCATACTTTTTTATTGGCATATAATTGCTTTATAATGTTGTATCAGTTTCTGCTGTACAATAAAGTGAATGAGCTATATGTATACATATATCCCCTCCCTCTTGGACCACCCTTCTACCCCACCACACACTGTCCCACCTGATCTGGGTCATCACAAATATACAAACAGCTCGTGCAGCTCAATATCAAAATAATCAAACAATCCAATCAAAAAATCAGCAGACGATCTAAATAGACATTTCTCCAGAGAAGACATACAGATGGCCAGGAGGCATATAAAAAAGATGCTCAACATCACTAATTATTAGAGAAACATAAATCAAAACCACATGAAGTATCACCTCACACCAGTCAGAATGGCCATCATCAAAAAATCTGAAGTGAAGTGAAGTGAAAGTTGTTCAGTCGTGTCTGACTCTTTGTGACCCCCTGGACGATACAGTCCATGGAATTCTCCAGGCCAGAATATTGAAGTGGGTAGCCTTCACCAGGGGATCTTCCCAACCCAGGGATCAAGCCAGGTCTCCCGCACTGCAGGCGGATTCTTTACCAGGTGAGCCACAAGGGAAGCTGGAGAGGGTGTGGAGAAAAGGGAAGCTTCTTGCACTGTTGGTGGCAAAGTAAATTGATACAACCAATATGGAGGACATGTATGGAAATCCCTTAGAAAACTAAAAAGAGAGCTACTATATGACCCAGCAACCCCACTACTGTGCGTATTCCTTGAGAAAACATAAGACACATGTACCCTGATGTTCATTGTAGCACTAATATTTTTATCTGAGTGTTTGCTGTGAATTGAGCTGTGTCCTTAAATTCATATGTCAAAGCTGTAACACGCAATGTGACTGTATTTGGAGATATGGATTTTTGAAGGTAATTAAGGAGAGATGAATCACAAGAGTAAGATCCTAATCCCATTGGTTTGGGGGCATTATCAGAAGATGAAGAGAGAAAGTGAACTCTCTCTCTCCATGCACTTGTGCCAAGGAAAGGCTGTGTGAAGACCACAGTGAGAAGGCAGCCATCAACAAGCCAGGAGATAGGCCCTCACCTGAGCCCTCACAAGCTGGCACCCTGAACTCAGACTAGAAGCCTAGACTAGAAGTGAAATCTGTGGTGTACGCCACCCAGTCTATGGAATTTTGCTCTGACAGCCCAAACTGACTAAGATGGTGTTGCCAGGGAAAAACTAAATTAAAATTTGTATAGCAAACACATATCACATATTAAGTGTTTAGTAAAGTTACCTTTGGGAGAAGGCAATGGCACCCCACTCTGGTACTGTTGCCTGGAAAATCCCATGGATGGAGGAGCCTGGTAGGCTGCAGTCCATGGGGTCGCTAAGAGTCAGACATGACTGAACGAGTTCACTTTCACTTTCTACTTTCATGCATTGGAGAAGGAAATGGCAACCCACTCCAGTGTTCTTGCCTGGAGAATCCCAGGGACAGGGGAGCCTGGTAGGCTGCAGTCCATGGGGTCGCACAGAGTTGGACACGACTGAAGCGAGTTAGCAGCAGCAGCAGCAGCAAAGTTACCTTTAAATCTTTCGTATTCTCTACTCTCTCTCCTCCCTGTAACCCTCCCATCCAGATATTTGCCCAACATGTATTGAAGTTTCCAACAATATAATTTATTCTGCCCCCACCTCTTCTCATTCCCCCCTGACCTTAATGTTTCCATCCTCATCCTAATAACTGGTCTGAATTTCTGAATGTTCCCTCTTCTTGGTCACTTGGTTTTTATGTCCTTAATGCTGGATGCACTTAATCTTGACTAATAAATTTGTCATTGGTTAAGAAAAGGCCTCCAGTACCTTAGAACAGTGCCCGGCACACAGTGAACCCTGTAAATGTGGCTATTGTCCTTGTTACTACCCAGCATCCTGACAGTATAATTAAACTATTTTTCATTTATTTTCTAGCATTCAATAAGAGTAGGCATAGTTTGTCCAAATAAACAGCTGAAACAAGAATGCCTATGGCCCTTTGGTGTGGATGGGGTGGGGGTGGATAAGGAGAGAGAATTTCTCTTTAGGTTGTAGATATCCTATACCAGGACAAACTAAATACCAGGGACTCAGAACCAGAGCAAAGGAAAATCTGAAAAGAATCAGTGGTCCCAGGGACCATGGGGACATAGGACCAACAGGAGAAGTGGTCAGGAGACCCTAAGGCAAGACCCCAGACTCTGTAGAAACTCCTTGCTAAGTATCTTGGGGAAATCCTAGTTGATGTCTTGGGGTCGGGTCTCATCTTCTGTGTCTCTCATATCTCCACTCAGCACTATTGAGTTCCCAGTGAGAAGAGCAGGGCGTTCTGTTAAAAAAAGAAGTGAATGTGCAGGTGGGAGCCATCAGAGACACTGTCCGTGTCATTACGAACATGCCTGTGATATTGTGAAGCCAAGGGAAATGGAGCTGGGATGAAGAGCAATGAGTAGATCCCCAAAAGGAATATACCACTGTATGGTTAAGTAGAGACTGGATGAAGAAGGGGATGGGGGAGGCAGCAAAGGAACTGGAAACCCCAGTAAAAGCATTCCACAGGGAGCTAGGGTTGAAAGCCAAGCAGGTTGAGTATCCCCTGGGGCATTTCTTCTCCACAGTACTCAGTGTATCATGGGGGCAGTGGGCCTTTGAAGTGCATTAGAGAGGCAGTATTGCCTATCTGTTAGGGTTGCTTCTGACACCAGACTGCCTAAGTTCATATCTCTGTCCTGCTATTTATTAGCTGCATTATCTTGGGCAAATTACTCAAGTTGTGCATTGATTTCTTTGTATACAAAAGGAGGCTAAAACTGTTACAGAACTAACAGGGTTGTCTATGAGAATTAAATAAAGAACAGGTAAAGTACTTAGGGCTTCCCAGGTGGCTCATGGTAAAGAACTCACCTGCCAAGGCAGGAGAGGGGAGTTTGATCGCTGGGTCAGGAATATCCACTGGAGAAGGGAATGGCTACCCACTCCAGTATTCCTGCCTGAAGAATTCCATGGATAGAGGTGCCTGGCGATCTACAGTCCATGGGGTCACAAAGAGTTGGACAAGACTGAGTGACTGAGCACAAGCATGAAAGCACTTGGAATTATTCCAGATTTAGAGTAAGTACTTTGTGTGTATGTACTGTTATTATTTTATCATCATCATAAATAAACATATAAATCCCTCTAGATACTAGCAAGCAGGAAAAGCTAATTAAAAATAAGACGTATAATCTTGCCCTTATTCAGACTATCGGTTCTATCATCTAGAAATCTTGTTTAAATATGTACTAATGTGTCATTTTGATACAGCTTACTAAAATAATAAATACCAATTGTTATATACCTATTCAATACAAGTACTAGATTTATATACATTGTGACATTTAATCTTTATAAGTCTAAAAAGAAACACTATTACCATCTCCTCTATAGCAGCCTTCAGGAAATTATAAATCACAGCCCAAATCCAGCCCAGACTATTTCATAAACAAAGTCTTTATTAGAACATAGTTATTTACATATCATCTATGGCTATGTTCATGCTATGGTAGCAGTTATTAGATGAGACAGCAATTTTCAGAAAAAGTCTGTTGACCCCTCCTCCAAAGCAATGAAGACACTGAGACTCAGAAATAAACCCTGAGTCTAGGATTGCGTAGCTAGCTTCAGAGAAAAGATTCAAACCCAAGTTGACCTGGGTTCAAGCTCAGACTTCCAACCACTGTTTTAGTCTCCAAAATTATTGGTTGTCATGTAAAGACCAAGAGAAAGTCTCTGAGGCTTGATGAAATAAGCAGATGCAACTATGAACATCAATTAGTCACATAAACATCTGATATCAGGCCCATGAGGCAGCAGCATTTCCCGCCATTGCTATCCATCAGCTAAGTTGGCTATCTTCAATCTTCTTGTCAAATGCCAGGCAGTGTGCAGTGAGCTCAAAGCACATAGCTCCCACTGTGCCTGCTGTGTTGAGCCACTTCTCAAGAACCCTGAGATTCCAGAGAGGTACCTTGTCTAAGATCCACCGCTAGGAAGTAAAAGGTCCACAATTCCAACAGATTAGAATGTTGCCAAAGCACATGTTTAAACTCCTCAGATAGGCATAATTCATCTCCTAGCTCTGCCTGAAATTGCTTACGTGATCACTCATATACAGAATGCAGGTGAAAGTACCTGATGACAGGTAGCAGCCACAGCTTCTAGGCATCAGAAGAGCGAAGACAGCTTCCCCGCTTGCCCTCTGCTGATGATGCTATTTGACGGAGTGCTTGAGACCAGTGATTACCCACTCTTGAAAGCAATCATTTTCTCCTTCATCCCTCAATGACCAGCAGCAGGGGTGCCTAGGGCTGAGAGAGCTTGCAGCCAAGGGTGGAAAAAAAAAAAAAAACTTTCAAAATCCAGGGAGCTCAAATGAACACCTCTTGAGAAAATATATTTCAGAATTAAACGTTTAATGCTGGGTTTTCACTTCCTAACAGCAATGGGCTGTGGAAACAGTGCCAAAGAGCAGGAGGAGATATGCAGCGACCCTCGCCAATAACAGAAAATTATTTGTTGCTTCCCAAAGTGGTATTTGAGCCCAGCGGGCTGCACTTAAGATGTGACTGGATAATGGTTGTGTGACACACCCCTCTAATGGAGCTGTCACACAGGCTCTGCACGGGAGCCTAAGCTGAGGCTTCGAAGAATCTCTTCCACTCCCAGGCTGTGGCTCGTGCTGCTCTGGGCCAGGATGGAAGGGGATCCTCCTGGCCTTTCTGGTGACTTTGAGGGATTCATTCTCAAGTGCCAGGAAGACCTACCCCTCTCACTTGAAGTGTGGACCAAGACCTATGCAGCCGGGAGTTGTGAATGTGCAAAAGGGACCTAGGGTTTCCTCCTTTTTTCTGAAACTGCTGCAAGGTGAAAAGCTTACAGCCAAGAAAGCACAGCCACAGTCTCTTCGTAGCTTTCAAATCAGAATTGCTCACAGCTTGAAAATTGGAATTCAAAAATCTTAAATCTCAAAAGAAGATGAAGATGTGAAACAATAATGTTTGCAAAGCCAGACCACTGATTGTAATAGAACCTTGACCATTCCGCTCTTGGGGAATAAGACTGGGGACGCTCTGCTAAAATCAAAGGGCTACACTGAGGGGTATGCTAGAGCCAGCTGGTTGAGTTTCCAGGAATTCAGCAAGCTGATAAAAACAGCCATTATTAAAAATTGTATTATATAAATTTATAACTAAGTAATATTAAAAACAAAGCCAATATATTGTCAAAACCCATCACTCCTAAAGAATGACTTTACTACATTTTAATGTTATATACGTTCTTGAGGTTATTCATATCTACTTCAGCTGTGAGGTGGAAATACTATGTAATGGTGCATTGCAACCATCCCTGCCCAGCTCCACATTCCATGTCATCATGTTGGTAACTTAAAATCACTCATGGTGGGGACAGTCACGGCATGGAGATCAGGAAAGGTTACAAATTGGGGCTTGATTTATTGTTTTGCTGACTATCTAGGCTTAAGAATGTAATGGAGAAAATGTTAATAATGCAGATTGCACTGTAAAATACATTCTGTCTATAATTGTTTGAGGAAATAATCTTCCTGTAATCAAAACCTTTATCCAACTCAGCAAATAAGCTGTACACATTACTAGCGAATTAGTAAAGCTCCAACATACGTTTTCATTTCTTCAGTTTCGTCTTACTAGCTAATGTAGATAAAAATACCAGGCAACATTCATGTTAGAATGAACTACACTCATTCTTAAATTGCAATATAGTAGTTTGGGTAAGGATAAAAGAGCTCAGCAAAAACCATCAAAAACACTAGGTGAGAATCAGTTCACTATTCAGACTTTATGATAAAGATTTGTATATTACTTGTAATGTTCATACTGTGTGACAGTAAATTCTTTAATAAATTTAGAAACATGTATATTTTTATATTTGTAAGATGGTATGGAAAAATACAAACTTTTTGGCCAACCCAATATGCACACATTTTGGTAGAGCTGGCAATTAAACATTTGCTGTCATGTCACTGATTACATTTTTCAGAAAGAGAAACTTACCCACAAAGACTAGTTACAAAGAAGAATGAGACTACTTTAAGGCTGTATCATTCATCTCAAATAGAGGCTCAAGAATATGCACCTAAAAATGGGAAAAGAGACTGGAGGGAAAATAGATGGAATCTATGTTAGACTTATCACAAAGCTTTCTTGTGTGCAACGTAGGCAGAATGCAAGACTCTACAAGGATGACTGTAAATAAAATCTCAGGGCCCAACTAAGAGGGCTCTTGAGAACGCCAATACTCAGAGCAAAGGAAGCTAATAGGAATTTACAAAGGTTCCTTCATTTTTGGCCTCTAAGATGTCATTTCTCTCTTTGGATTCTGTCACTTCTACATGCTTTGTCATTTTGGGTGATCTGGCTTTCCCTCCTCTTTGTCCTACAGAACATTTATGGACTGTACACCCTGTGAGGGCAGAGGTTATATCTGTCTTATTCATCCTGTTGACCCTCATGTCTGGTATAGCCATGACATATAGCAAGCATTAACAAATATTTATTTAAATAGTCAATATTTAAAACAAAATGGAAGCATGACTCATTTTTCATTCTTAGTTCATCTGATCATGGCCGATCACATGTGCACACACAAGAGAAATAAGCAAAGGTTTAAAGAGTAGAGCTCACAGAGCACAAGTTTACATTCCTATAGTAGGTAATAAGAATGCTTGCCGAAAACGGGAACTCTGTTTAGTTTTCTCACCTTGTCTGAGCCTCAATCGTATGGCCGCCTTTGGCAGGGTCCATATTGCTTTCTGCTTCTTAGGAGCTAATCAGATCTAATCTTCTTACATGTCAAAGGCAAATCAAAACCTAAACTCTTCTCCATTTTAAGGCATCCATGGGCTCTTGGGGACTCCCAAGAATTTGAAACTCATTTGTAAAGTAGCAGTGACAGCATATTGAACTTTTTTCAAGTTATCATTTCACTTAACTCTTGATAGTTCCTAGAGAATGAATGAATGTCAGATGGTAACCATGAGTATCCAGGTATAGAACAAGTCAAAGAAGGCAAGAAATCATCCCAGGTATCCCAAACATCAAATGCAGGGAAACCAGATCTGTTGGCAAATTTAAGTTTTCCAACTCAAAGTTGGAGACAAATACAAGAGGCTCTGGGGGTAGGCAGACACTGACAGGTAGTCAACACAGACAACAGAGACTGAAGTAAATCAAGAGAGGCAAGATAATGACCATGACTGAGGCTGTAAACCCATCTAATATTTGTCTCCTATTGGCCCTGTTTGAATGAGAGGGTAGGTTGTCTAATTTAAAGGCACAAAGTCATGGTAGGTACAGACTCCTTCATTACCATATCTGAGAATAGTCTTTAGATTTATAGGTTTATGATGAAAAAACAGAGCTTGAATTAAAATATAAATAGTTAACATTTTTACCAAGGCAAGAGGAAGATAATTTCTTCACAGGATAGTATGTCTTTAAGTTCAATGTCTACAGGCTCTAGATTTTTCCAGAAGTCCTATTGTTCATCTAACTAAAGTTTTAAGATCACAGATCTAGGTCTAAATTAATAAAATTATAAGTTTATAGCTCAGATATAGAGAGTGGTCTTGGTAATAAACAAGTAAAGAATAAAACAACTTTGAAAAGAAAATTTAGGATCAGGATGTCATGTGCATTATTAGAGAGACCAACAGCATATAATAACTGAGTCTTCATGAAGTCAATTACAACTGGATGCATTATAAAATGGAAAATAAAATTGAAAGCTAACAGCAGCTTGAGGTTAGTCATCAACAAATTCCATAAGAAGAGCTAAAAATCTTAAAATAATAGTAACATACTTTAAAGTGGAGTTCAAGAATGATGTGTGAGGTTGAGATGAACATAGAAATCTATGAGGGGCTGTTAGTGGGAAATGGTCTCAGGATTACCCTCCAAAGTGATAAAAATGTGATGGGCCTTCTTGTCATATATAGCAACCTCAACCTTACAGACCTTTAAGCAAAAAATGAACATATTTTTGCCAGGGATGCTACAAAGGATAGTCTTACATTAGATGAAGTGAGAAATGAAGGCTGTTATACAGAGTTCATTCAGGCCAACTTATAATTGCTTTAAAGATTATTGTGGCAGAAGGTAAAGAAAAATTTGGAATGTGGCAATATTTAAAGAAATTGGAATAAAAAGTTTTTTCTCTATTTGTTGAAATTCAAGGGATCTGAGAAGCACAAATTTGGGGATTTTAGTCTCAGGTAGGCTGTCACTAGTGTGACTAAGCTCTCAGCTACCCTCCCTGTCTGTCTGTCTGTCTCTTGCATCTTCTCTACCTGACTTCCTCTTAATACCGTCCTCTGCTTACCCATAGTTTCTGCCTTGTCATAGCTTTAACTTACTCATAACTTTGCTCACTCATGTCTATCCTAGCCCTTCGCTATGCTCCCAACTGCTCACAAAACAATTTGTTCTATAGCACAGTAAAGTAGAGTCCAGCAAGGGAATTGATTATCCCATAAAAAATCAACTGTTTGGTTGAGCTTCCAGCACTAAGCTATATCACAGACCACCAGTTAGCTGAAGGTTTGCCTACACTTGGATATGATCCTTACATCTGCTCCCAGCAGTGGTGTCCAGAGAAGAACGAGGTCATGTGGTGAAGAACACAACAGCCCAGAGTTTGCCACTCAACATGCTCAGTAGATATTATGTTTTGTTGTCGTTGTTGTTGTTTTTAGGAAAGAATGGTGGGCATCCTGATGAACCTATTTAGAAGGGTGGGCAGAAAGAAAATGGAATAAAGTCTGCCTCAATTCTCAGTCTATAATTCTGACAGCTGGAAGTTAGTATGCAAGGAAGATGAATACAAACACCCAACAGCCTAGCTCTAAAAGCAAACTGGTAGACGATGTAAAGTAGGAATTCTGGTAGTCCTGTTAGAGGCACCACTGTCGTCTTACCCACCTTCTGGGTCATTTTGACAGCAACTAAGCACTAAGAAAGGGAGGTTTTGCCCATGAATGATAGAGAGCATTCCCTTTTCCAGGGACTGAAATAAAAAGACAATAATCCGAGCCTGCAGCCTGATACGTCTGTCTGGGTTATATCTCAGTGTGAAGAGGGGACAATGGGTTGGACCTGGCACATGCTCTCACGCTGAGACTGTAAGCCAGGAATATTTTTCCTAGAAAGCAACCCAGTGGGGAGCCTCTGTGAGAAAGTGAAATATAAATTATTCATTTCCTTTTCTTTGTCTACTACCCCCAACAAGCCTGGCTCTGCAGAGGCAAACAGAACGCAGAAGAGTGTATGAGGACAAGGCTCCTGCACAAAGCTCAGCTGAAGCTCCCTCCTTCCCAGCGAGCATTCGTGCCCCAGAGGATGGCAGGCAGCCTGGCCGGCAGCAGGACAGGAGAGGACTGCCACTGGTCTGACCGAGACACAGGCTCACACAGTCCCTGCCTCATCTGCTCCCTGCATGGATGTGCCTGCGTGCTCAGTCATACCTGACTCTTTGCAGCCCCATGGATTGTAGCCTCCTCTGCCCATGGGATTTTCCAAGCAAGAATATTGGAGTGGGTTGCCATGCCCTTCTCCGGGGATCTTCCCATCCCAGGGATCGAAGTTGCGTCTCCTGTGGCTCCTGCATTGGTAGAATATTTACCACTGAGCCACTGGGGAAGCCCCCCTGCATGGGCACATCTCTTCAATTCTGTGGAGCTCAGTTGTATTAGCTGTAAAGAGAGAGTCATCTAAGGGTATCCTGGAAGAACTGGTTCTTGGAAAAGCACATGGTCAAGACTGGTATTCCCTCCTGACCAGCCAGCCTCCCTGGCTCTATGGAATTCTCTAAATACAAGAAAATATCGAGTAGAGAGAATTGTGACCTTGGGAGCCCCCCAAAAAGAGTCCTCTTCATAGAGCCTAATGCTAAAGGGAGTGGAAAAATTCACTCTGGAAGAGTGACCGCTGCCTGCAAGAGGATCTGAATCCATGGTGGCATCAGAGCTGCAGGGAGCACAGAGGCATCAGACCACAGAAGAAGAGCATTTTTCAACAGTAAACCACATGCTTCTGACAGAAGCAATCTAGGTAGTACCCAGGTGCTGTGATCTGACTGATCATTTTATCCAGGTCTCTATTCTGTATTTAAAAACAGGCCTGGACTCCTTGGACTGTATAAATCAAATTCTTGGATGATTTATGAAGGAAAATCTCAGATCAATCCAGTGATTAGTCTGAATATTAAAAAATAATAAGAAGTGACCTTATTCTCACCACCAAGTTGGGTTAAGAGGATTATACAAGTTTCATTAGACAATTCAGAGTTTTAGTCAAGGCAGCCTTAAGATATTCACCTACTTTGAGGGCCTCCAGACCTGACTGTAGTCCCTGAAAGGAAGTACAACTGCTACGTTACCTGCAGACCTCTTGCTAACCCAGCTCTAGTCCAGTCATCTCTGGCTATCAAAACAGTCTGGCTAAATGAGACCTAGGGACAGGATGGAAGACCTCTGCCCCCCTAGTCCTCCATATCACCAGCTAGTTAGTTTGCTTTACAAACTCCATTAGACACAAGGCACTCATTCTGAGTCCCAGGAGGGTCAATGATCAAATACTACACTTCCAACAGTGTATAGGAGTCTAACATTGTATTGTCACAACAAACCACTTACCCTCATTGACACGTTCATGTAGAATTCACCCTTCACTGCCTGGCCAGATCCTCCATGTAGGGAATTTCTGAGTCAAAAGCATTTTCATATATGAGCTTTTCTCAGAAAAATGTAGTACTTGACTGAACTTTCACATAATCGGCTCTGTTCTTGGTGTAAGACCTAGAAGGCTGCATCATCCTTAAATGCCTACAGACTAGACTGGGAATCTCATAGCTTTATCTCTTAGTAACCTGCCATCCACTTTAAGACTGTAAGGCTGTTTGCGAGTATTCTGCCAGAAAAGCTGGATTTTGCTGCTCAGGTCACCTTCAACTATCTTTAGGACCTAACCTTCTCACATCCACACATATATCCAGCTTCATGAATATCTATTTATTTCTACAATATTTTGAGGGGGCTTGTTTACATTTTTCAACTGTAGGCTTAGTAACTTGTTTTCCAGAGGCATTTGTAGCATCTAATTTTCTTGCTGTTTTTCCTAGAAATGCTTCTAACATGTAGTTTTAGGGGAAAAACTTCATAAACTCTTTTAAAAAGTAATATAAATGCATTATTTAAAATAGACCAAATAGTCAAATCATACTTGCTCTGCTACCTAACAGGAGTATTATCAATAATGCTTTGCAAACCATAAAACGTAATACAAATTTTTGGTTATCTTTTGGATTAAAAACAGAAGAATTATGATTGAAAACCATAAATTATTGAGAATTTATTACAAGGGAGTAAAACAGGATGAGAAAAATGGAAATAAATATTTACAAAATATATCCCTAATAATCTTCCCTGGTGGTTCAGACAGTAAAGAATCTGCCTGCAATGCAGGAGACCTGGGTTCGATCCCTGGGTCAGGAAGATCCCCTGGAGAAGGGAATGGTAACCCACTCCAGTATTCTAGCTGGATAATTCCATGGACAGAGGAGCCTGGCAGGCTACAGTCCATGGGGTTGCAAAGAGTCGGACACAACTGAGTGACTAACACAATACAACATCCCTAATAATTTGGAAAGCATACAAAGCTATGGTAATTTATTCCATAAAAGCAAAAGCATCTATCCATATATGTATACAGATATGTGTTTGTGTGTGTATACACATGTATGTGTGTGCATTTGTCTACTCACTGCTACTGGGGAGGACAGAAAAGGAGACAAGTGACAGAGGCTCCTAGAATCTTCCATAGTAGAGGGGAGGCACCAAAGAGAAGATGTCAGTTCTGCCCTGGGGTGCAGGAATGGGAAAAGGAAAGGGTGTGGTATTATAACTTCAGAAAAGGTGATGCAGAGAAGTTGAGTCCTGAGCAAAACATTCGTTCTCACTAAACAGACATAGATGGAAGGCAAACACCCTACTGGAGTATAGTCTGTAATTAGATGAATTAGTAGGCCAGGTCAAGGAACAAGATAAGCTTGATGAGGCAAAAGCAAAATCACAGAGAAGTCTTTATATCATTCTTTGTCTTTTGAAAAACCATATATTCAAATGTCTCAGGTGACATTCTGAGTCCTGATTTTGATTGGTCCTTAGTTGCAACCCCAAATACCATGTTGAGAGGGATCCTGGGATCTCTCTGGAGCTCCAGGAAGAAAAGAGCTATGATTACTCACACCGTGAACACGTGCGAGTTTACCATGAATGCTGGAGCGGAGCACAGCAGAACATCTGTCCACCACTGAGCACTGCAGGTTCAGTTCAGTTCAGTTCAGTCGCTCAGTCGTGTCCGACTCTTTGCGACCCCATGAATCGCGGCACGCCAGGCCTCCCTGTCCATCACCAACTCCCAGAGTTCACTCAGATTCACGTTCATTGCAGGTTAGATCCACAATAAATATTCCTTGACTGGTGAACAGAAAAGCAACATCATCCAATTTGTTCACCCTGGAAACAGGAAGTCCTAATTATCCAGGATTGGTTTAATAGGCAGCATGTGTTACTGCAATTTCAACTGCATTCTCCCAGTTAGTTTCATGACTTGGTGACACTGTCACCATTTTCCAGGTACTTGGGAATAAATGAAATTCAAGACCAATATTCTCTCCAGAAAAGTCTATTAAAATATCAAATGGAAAGAAAGTCCTAGGTAACCTATACACTGAACAGTGGTGTCTATGTAACGTAGACACGGGTACTTCATAGCCATTTCGGAACTATCTCATTTCATTGAATGCCATTCACATCACTTGCATCCACCAGCACTACATGCTTTTCCTGGAGGAATTTTAGGCTACATGCTCCTTCCCGATTTAAACTTCAGAGCTTTTTTTTTTTTTTGTCTGCTTCTTCATTCATTTATCCCCCTACATTTACTTGAAACCTATGACATGCCAGACTCTGTGATCTACCAGGTAAACAGATCTAGAGCCTACCCTCTTGGAGCTCACAGACTAAAGGGAAAAATAGACTTTTTTTTTAAAGTATGTTTTCCACTGAATGTTTGATTTCCAGACTTCTCAAAGGCCCATGTCAGCTACAACTTCACAAGGATTTCTTGCTCGTTCTTCCTCTTTCAACTACAAAGAGAACTTACTTCATTTTGCTGGCACTTGCCACATTTTTTGTTTTCTCTCCTCTTTAATATCTCTGCAATATTTTCTTGCTTTCTAGCCCTTGGAGTCACATCCTGTCTCTCCATGAGACTCTTTCCAGCTAGTCCTCTAAGGGCCTTTCTCTGCATATGGTTTATTGTTATCACATCATCACCATCATCATCACAGGCTTGATATAGACAAATGTCAAGAACTTGACCTAAGATAGAGCTGGGAGGTCAAGGAACAGAAGCAAGCAGGAAGAGGAAGCGTATAATGCTTTTAATATTTGGATTGGCCTAAAACATCATAATTCCAGAATTTGCTGGAGATGTTAGAGACTAAACTCAACTCTCAAAAGAGAATGAAGCAATGATGTAATAATCACATTTTCTATTTTCTGTCTCTCCCCCACCCAAGTAGAGCTTTGCTGACTGAAGAGGGATCTTCCCTCCCAGAATTAGCCAACTCCTAGCAACAGTAAATGACTGGCTTACAAGCACAGCTTTCATATGCAGACCAGCCAATTCAGAGCCCTTCTCTCCCACCACCTCTTTTGTCAAGCTCTCTCACTTAGGGCCACAATCTCCCTTCCCTAATCACCCCAGATTCAAGTAACAGATAACTAGGCACAGCTCCTATGCTCCATAGACCACCAAAATTATTCAGAGTGCCAATCCTAAATCTGTTTACCTCTCTTGCCCACTCCTTGCCATAGAAACTACAATAAAAGCTCTTGCCCACATTTTCTGCTCATACTCTCTGCCTCTTGACCAATCCTAATGCTCCTCCATTTGAACCCCATGGTATGACCTGCCCTTACCTCTTGGGATCTGTGAGGAAAGCAAGTTATTTTTTCAGTGGTGTCTGTCTGCTGATTTTTGGCTTCGCCATCTTTGAATTACAATAAAATACGTACTTTGAAACCAATGGTTCTTGAGCCAAGCTGCTTTCCTTTGACATTTTCAATTTGGAATGACCCAGAGGTTCCCAGGTAACACTAGTGGTAAAGAACCCATCTGCCAATGAAGGAGACAGAAGAGATGCAGTTCAATCCCTGGGTCGGGAAGATCTCGTGGAGGAGGACATGGTAACCCACACCAGTATCATTGCCCGGAGATCCCATGGCCACAGTCTGGCAGGCTATGGTTCATAGGGTCGCAAAGAGCCCCAGAGTTTGCTATAGCCCTTGGGTTACTTCTTAAAATAAAAACAAAACACAAATGTCTCTGGGTTACCCAGTAAGAATGGGTTTTGTTGTGGCCATGAAAATGTGCCTGTCAGATCTCTGACTGTAGGACATATGATGGAGCGGTAGTCTAGGTGTTGTGTTCTGAATTCCATCAATCCACTTGCATGGAGGCCCATGGGATACCCCCAGCCAATGACTGAAGTCTGAACAAAGCAGAGACATTAAGGCAGGTTCATGCATAGGAGGCAAGGGACTCTTCTGACAGCTTCGGCTTGAGGACTCCCTGATTGCCTTGCCTAACTCTCACTGGGATAACACTGCAGGCTAAGATGCTTCCACAACTTTTCTACCTTCTCTCTTCCCTTTACCCAACATCCAACTTGTATCATATTCTGCAAGTTTAACCAGCTTCCCAACTTTCTCTCAGTTGTTTCTCCCAATAAGAGTCTGACTCATCTAATTCTGTATTTGTATCTGCTTCTTAGATAAGCTGAAATAAACACATGCAGAACCAGTAAGGACTGGAATGATTCCAGAATAGCCCATCTTTTGTTGGCTCATCATGAAGAGATGGACTATGCAAAATAAATATTAGTTCCCATCAGAGAGTCCATCAATTAGCCTAGAGTGAATTAAGTTTTGGTCAACAAGGCATTTGGAATTTTCCACATGTATAAACTTTTCATTCTTGGGGGTATAGAAAAACTCCTGTGTCAAAGTCTATTCTTAATGTTGAAGTCTTTCAGAAAAATGAAAGAGAGAAAGGAAGAAAGAAGAAAGAAATATTAACTCCAACAAAATAAAAAGGCATGAGGTTATCCAGGTGGTCCAAGAATTTAATTTCTAACATCAACACTGAATAATGGGCTCAGAATCCAATGAGCCACTGATTAGTCTCTGACCCATGCATTTTTAATAACAGCAAGTGTCCCAGACGTACGTTTTATTTCCCTGGACCAAATTTCTCCTGCCACCATCAGGACAGAGGCTATTTGATTGAGGTGATATCAACATGGAATGTATTCCCCAGTCAGGAGTAGTGCACAGCAGGTAAACCAAGTCTCAGCATGCTAGTAGAAGCCTCAGTTTCCTTCTAAGCTTCCCATCCAACTATTTCTATTGAGGTCATCACTCTTATTTGCTTTGTTTTTTTGGTTTTGTATCATTAATTTCAAATTAGGAGGCAATGTGCATTACTATATCACAATTCCACCTTGGTCACAGCTGGTTGGGCCAGAGAGAGTCAGCTTTTTAACGTTTGGCCAACATGTAGACCAACTAGAAGGCTATGAGATGGGCTTACTAAAAAGTTCTGTCATGAGGATGAAAATCACAAACCATACCAATCAGATCTTCTCACTCACAACTCTGAATGTAGGAGAGAGAGGTAAGTTTTTAGTCAAAAAAAGAAGAAATGTGTGCAAGAAAGGACAGATCATGAAGTGCTGGAGTCTGGGGAAGAGGCGGAGGGAATCATGCTATTGGAACAGCACTAATCCTCAGGGACATCTTGGTTCTCAAGCTCCTGTTCCATGCAGCCTTGTTGTAGGATGATTCCCACATTGTCTTAGGCCTTGGCACAGTCAATAACTTATTGTATTCTTGGTGGTGGTGTTTCAGTCACTAAGTCATGTCCGACTCTTACAACCCAATGGACTGTAGGCCACCAGACTCCTCTGTGAATCGGATTTCCCAGGCAAGAATATTGGAGTCAGTTGCCAATTTCATAACACATATTCTTAGACTTTCAGATTTGAGTGAGACACTCTTCCTTGAAGGGAGAAAAAAATAAAATAGATTACAACTACCTGAAGAGGGGACACTATTAAAAAATACACATTGCAGTACTCTTCTCTTGAGGAGGAAAGGGTGGCCGAAGATGAGATGGTTGGATGACTTCATCAACTCAATGGACATGAATCTGAGTAAACTCCGGGAGATGGCAAAGGACAGGAAAGCCTGGTATGCTACAGTCCATGGGGTCACAAAGAGCTGGACACAACTTAGTGACTGAATAACAACTCCTGAGGATTAAAGGGGCCTGGTCTGAAGAACCAAGAATATGTACTTTGTACAGACTTCCAGATGATTATGGTAATAGACCAAATCTAAAAACTACTGACCCAACACAATGACTAATCAGTTTAGGTTTCAGAAATAACAAATGATTCATCAGAGAAGTGAACATGAAGAAGTGAAAGCTGCAGGTACCGCATCTCTTAGTAAATGACTAGTTATAGGTGTCTCCTTAAACAGTTTAGTGGTTTGTTTTCTCATTCATAGAAGATGATCCCTAGAGAAAGGTGATACCATCACACAAATCAAAAACAAGGATGCATTTTCCAGCAAGTATGAGGATGCTTATGGAGGCAATTGTATAGAATGTTCAAAGGGGGACTCTCACAGGAAAATTAAGATCTACTTTCATTGTTCAAAATCCATGTGCAAACTGTAAATGTATTGAATCATCTGTGGATCAGTGTCTAAATCATGCAATTAAGAGCCTGGGCTCTGTGTCCACATGGATATAAGTTCAAATTCTAGCTCTGCTCTCCACATACAAGATATATGACTTGGGGAAACATCTTGTCCTCTTGGCTTCAGTCTCCTCATCTATAAAATAAGAATAGCATCTTCCTCATAGAGTCATTTTGAATAGTAAATGGGATAATCCACTCAAAGCATTTAAAACAGTATCTAATATATAATGACCTAAATCAAATCCCTTATGATTATACAGTGGAAGTGAGAAATAGATTTAAGGGACTAGATCTGATAGATAGAATACCTGATGAACTATGGATGGAGGTTTGTGACAATGTACAGGAGACAGGGATCAAGACCATTCCCATAGGAAAGAAATGCAAAAAAGCAAAATGGCTGTCTGAGAAGGCCTTACAAATAGCTGTGATAAGAAGAGAAGTGCAAAGCAAAGGAGAAAAGGAAAGATATAAGCATCTGAATGCAGAGTTCCAAATAATAGCAAGGAGAGATAAGAAAGCCTTCCTCAGAGATCAATGCAAAGAAATAGAGGAAAACAACAGAATGGGAAAGACTAGAGATCGCTTCAAGAAAATTAGAGATACCAAGGGAACATTTCATGCAAAGATGGGCTCGATAAAGGACAGAAATGGTATGGACCTAACAGAAGCAGAAGATATCAAGAAGAGGTGGCAAGAACACACAGAAGAACTGTACAAAAAAGAGCTTCATGACCCAGATAATCACAATGGTGTGATCACTGACCTAGAGCCAGACATCCTGGAATGTGAAGTCAAGTGGGCCTTAGGAAGCATCACTATGAACAAAGCTAGTGCAGGTGATGGAATCCCAGTTGAGCTATTTCAAATCCTGAAAGATGATGCTGTGAAAGTGCTGCACTCAATATGCCAGCAAATTTGGAAAACTCAGCAGTGGCCACAGGACTGGAAAAGGTCCGTTTTCATTCCAATCCCAAAGAAAGGCAATGCCTAAGAATTAGCTCAAACTACTGCACAATTGCACTCATCTCACACGCTAGGAAAGTAATGCTCAAAATTCTCCAAGCCAGGCCTCAGCAGTACGTGAACCGTGAACTTCTGGATGTTCAAGCTGGTTTTAGAAAAGGCAGAGGAACCAGAGACCAAATTGCCAACATCCTCTGGATCTTTGAAAAAGCAAGAGAGTTCCAGAAAAACGTCTATTTCTGCTTTATTGACTATGTCAAAGCCTTTGACTATGTGGATCACAATAAACTGTGGGAAATTCTGAAAGAGATGGGAATACCAGACCACCTGACCTGCCTCTTGAGAAACCTATATGCAGGTCAGGAAGCAACAGTTAGAACTGGACATGGAACAACACACTGGTTCCAAATAGGAAAAGGAGTACATCAAGGCTGTATATTGTCACCCTGATTATTTAACTTATATGCAGAGTACATCATGAGAAACACTGGGCTGGAAGAAGCAAAAGTTGGAATCAAGATTGCCGGGAGAAACATCAGTAACCTCAGATATGCAGATGACATCACCCTTATGGCAAAAAGTGAAGAGGAACTCAAAAGCCTCTTGATGAAAGTGAAAGAGGAGAGTGAAAAAGTTGACTTAAAGCTCAACATTCAGAAAACGAAGATCATGGCATCTGGTCCCATCACTTCATGGGAAATAGATGGGAAAACAGTAGAAACAGTGTAACACTTTATTTTTGGGGGCTCCAAAATCACTGCAGATGTGATTGCAGCCATGAAATTAAAAGACACTTACTCCTTGGAAGGAAAGTTATGACCAACCTAGGTAGCATATTGAAAAGCAGAGACATTACTTTGCCAACAAAGGTCCGCCTAGTCAAGGCTATGGTTTTTCCTGTGGTCATGTATGGATGTGAGAGTTGGGCTGTGAAGAAAGCTGAGCGCCGAAGAATTGATGCTTTTGAACTGTGGTGTTGGAGAAGACTCTTGAGAGTACCTTGGACTGCAAGGAGATCCAACCAGTCCATTTTGAAGGAGATCAGCCCTGGGTGTTCATTGAAAGGACTGATGCTAAAGCTGAAACTCCAATACTTTGGCCACCTCATGTGAAGAGTTGACTTATTGGAAAAGACCCTGATGCTGGGAGGGATTGGGGGCAGGAGGAGAAGGGGACGACAGAGGATAAGATGGCTGGATGGCATCACCAACTCGATGGACATGAGTTTGAGTGAACTCTGGGAGTTGGTGATGGACAGGGAGGCCTGGCGTGCTGCAGTTCATGGGGTCGCGAAGAGTCGGACATGACTGAGCAACTGAACTGAACTGAACTAAACACATAATAGTTGCCAATTAAATGTTATTCTGTTATTGTTTTGCTGCTGTTGTAGTAATAATAATATTAACAAATATTATTATTATTCATCATGTACCTGGCTAGCATGTAAAATGAGATAAAAGCATTCTTGAATTCAGAGAATTGATCCAAGTCTCCTTGCTCCTTTCTGTCCTGCTTCTCCTTCGTTCAGTACACATGTGCCTTCATCCTGTTCTTAGCACCCTCCAACCAGACGTTTACTTCTGATATTTCTGGGATTCTGACTTTTGAGTTCCCTCATGGAGTCTGCTTTAGATGTACCCCAACTTGCGTCCCTTGCTTCATGAAACCTCAGGTAGAATACCTTAGCCAGCATGCCCCTGGAAGTCCAACTTGAGCCCCTATAAGTCAGAAAGTGGGTAAATTATAGCTCTGTTAGCAAATTGATGACTACTTTATTTAATGCTTTAAAAGCAATTAAGTCCCCAAACTGATATCTCTCAATGGTGAGCTCCCAGGCATGCCAAGTTTCTCTAGTTTCAGAAAAAGTGCAAGTGTTAGCCGCTCAGTCATGACCCCATGAACTATAGCCCACCAGGATCCTCTGTCCATGGGATTCTCCAGGCAAGACTACTGAAGTGGGTAGCCATTCCCTTCTCCAGGGGATCTTCCCAACCCAGAGATCAAACCCAAGTCTGCTGCTAAGTCCCCAGACTGATAACTCTCAATGGAGAGCTCCCAGGTAGGCCAAGATTCTCTAGTTTCAGATATCTGATGTAAATAAGAGAACAAAGACTCATAACAAATCTATTATCAGATTCTCCATGTGTTAATTTTGGGGATCATTTCCTGTATTCGTTGTCTCAATTTAAATTGCTTTACTTTCCCTGGAGAATTGAACTTCAAAAAGGTCATATTTTCTCAAAGTTGCTATTGCAGGCCTGTGACGAGCATGAATCCCAGCTGGACATTCATACCTTTTCAACATCTTAGTCTCTTTCACCGTATTTGATCTGTCTCTCCTGAGCCCAACCTTACGTCATTCAGAAAAATCATTCAAATAGCTTTTGCCTCAAAGTGTTTCATTGAGAGGTTTTTTTCTTTCCCCCCACAGAGAATGAAGTCTGCTCTGATTAGCATAGAATCCAGCCAGTTCTTTTTCTATGATCAAGGACAATTTTTTCCACCTGTACCAGGAGGTTTAAAATCTACCAGCTGGAAACATTTCCTCTAAAAACAATGATGTTGAAGTCTACAGGGGTGGGTGTTATAAAGAAATATCTAGTACTTGCTCACAGCAGCTTATATTGTATCCAGACCTTGATTCACAGTGTTGTGTTCTGTTCCAGAGAGGACAAAAGCTTTAGCAGAAAAGCAATGTTGCAGGAGAACGGAGTTGGAAGGCCATAACACCTACGTGAAGAGAGGGCTACAATCAGAAGTATGCAAATCCCAGAAGTTCATTCAGCCCCTTGTACTCAAATCTTGCTTCACAACTGAGTAATGGTCAGTTACTCTATTGATTCAGACCACAAAGGGGAAATGGACTTTTCTTGAACATAAAAATGAAAAAAAAAAAAAAAAATTGGGGGTGGGGGGTGGGTAGCAGCTAGTGTTTAAAGATGTCCCACAATGAATCACACCTTTCAGGATCCATGCCCTGTGAGATCCCCATCCCCTGAATCCAGGTTGGGACTTTGATTTTCCTGAAAATAAGATATAATGCAGGAAATGCTGCATGTCTTCTGGGGCTGGGTCTGAAGAAGCCTTACTGTTTTCAACTTGGTCTGGTATGCTTACTCTGGGGGAACAAGCCTCGTGTAACATGTCTGACCTCTAAGGGAGGATGCTATCTTGGATGTCCACCCAGTTGGACATCTCATGGTGCCTCTAAGCCCAGGTGCCCTCTGACTGCAACACACCAGAAGAAGCAAGCCAGAACCACCCAGCTGAACTCATTCACCAGAGAAACCAAGAGATAAAAATAAGTTGCTGGTAAGTCACTAAGATTGCAGTAGGTAAACCATGGTGTGGTTACACCATAGTAGATATCATAGGGAAAATATTCTATAAAGTTAGAGGTACTGACTCCAAGGGCTACGTGGCATTAGTCCTGCATTATACATGAATTTTTAGCTGAAGATCTTAAAAACAAATATATACTGACTCAAGCAGTTAAAAAGGGAAATCATTAATTCAGGTAACTTAAAATCTTCATAATTGTGCTCACTCAGTTGTGTCTGACTCTTTGTGACACTTTGGACTGTAGCCTGCCAGGCTCCACTGTCCATGGGATTTTTCAGGCAAGAATATTGGAGGGGGTTGCCATTTTCTCCTCTAGGGGATCTTCCCGACCTAAGGATCGAACCCATGTCTCCCACGCACGTCTCCTGCATTGCAGGAGGATTCTTTACCACTGAGCCATTGGGGAAGCCCAACTGAAAATCTTAGGTGCAGAAAATTCCAATCAGAAATAGATCTATGTCCTCAAAGATGTAGTAGGGAATTGATCTTACTCCTTTATTTCTGCTCTTCAGTTAGCTCTACTCTCAAGCAGGCTCTTACTTTGGGTTAAAAGTAGCCACCAACAGTGCAAAGCTTGAAACTTAAGCTTTGGAAGCCCCAGAGCAAAGAGAGCTTTTCTTTCTCAACAACTCCAAGCCTGGTGTATATTGGCCTGGTTTGGGCCATAAGCCCACTCCTCAAGCCAAAGATGAAATAAATACTTTTCATAAACATGTAGACTAAGAGGAAAGGAGGAATAATTCCCTAAGCAAAATGAGGCACTTATGGTAGGTATTACTTCAGGTTTAGTAGCAGAAACCCAAAATTTACGTAACAGCTTTTTTTAAAAAAAAAGTTAATTTCTTCCTCACATGTAAGTTCAAACAATGCATCACCTCTCTTTCTTAAAGGCATCAGGAACCTGGAATATTTTTAATCTTATTACTTTGCCATCAGTTCAGTCCAGTCACTCAGTTGTGTCTGACTCTTCATGACCCCATGGATTGCAGCATGCCAGGCTTTCCTGTCCATTACCAACTCCTGGAGTTTGCTCAAACTCATGTCCATCGAGTGGGTGATGCCATCCAACCATCTTATCCTGTCATCCCCTTCTCCTCCTGCCTTCAGTCTTTCCCAGCATCAGAGTCTCTTCCAGAGAGTCAGTTCTTCACATCAGATGGCCAAAGTACTGGAGCTTCAGCTTCAGCATCAGTCTTCCCAATGAATATTCAGGACTGATTTCCTTTAGAATTGACTGGTTTGATCTCCTTGAAGGCCAAGGGACTGTCAAGAGTCTTCTCCAACACCACAGTTCAAAAGCATCAATTCTTCAGTGCTCAGCTTTCTTTACAGTCCAAATCTCACATCCATACATGACTACTGAAAAAACCATAACTTTGACTAGACTGACCTTTGTTGACAAAGTAATGTCTCTGCTTTTTAGTAACTGCTTTGACATAGGTTAATATTAATTCATAGACTCCATCTCTTGGCTTACCGTGGTTGCTCCAACTCCATCCTTCATGGTCATATTCCCTCAGTTCAGTTCTGTCCAGTCCAGTCGCTCAGTCATGTCATACTCTTTGCAACCCCATGAATTGCAGCATGCCAGGCCTCCCTGTCCATCACCAACTCCCGGAGTTCACTCAGACTTAACATCCGAGTCAGTGATGCCATCCAGCCATCTCATCCTCTGTCGCCCCCTTTTCCTCCTGCCCCCAATCCCTCCCAGCATCAAAGTCTTTTCCAATCAGTCAACTCAGTAGGAAGGGGTAAAAATTGAAGGGAAGGATGTGTTCATTCTCTTCAAGGGAAGAATGAAAAAAATCACACATTAAATTTCACTCATATTCAGTTCACTAGAACTGATCATATGTCAGGAAATGCAGTTTTTACTAATGGCCTTATGTCTAAATAAAGTTTCTGTTACTATGTAAGAAGACAATTTCTGGGAGACAACGAGCAATCTCTAACATATGCAGTTATCAACAGAAAGGGAATGAAAGCTAAAGTAGAAAAAAAGTACTCATGGCATAAATGTAGAAATTTCTATGATTCCAAGATTTTTTTAACACTATGGAATGTTTCTTCCTTGAAAATTGTTACTAATGGCATCACCAGTAATAATGACCCTTCATTTATCTAATAAGAGAGTGTGCATGGAGATTTTATCTTATTTTTATTTGTTTTCTTTTGTTGCTTTTGAATTTGTACAAAAATGTTTAATTCAAAAATTAGAATGTGTTCATGAGCCTGACACTCAAAATTAGCAAACCCTGTTATGTTTTAATAGAGGATACAGACTTTTTTTCTTTTAGGAAGTAAAAAAAATACAGATAAAATTGAAATCCCTTGTCCATTCCTCTCCATTCCTCTCTAGATACATCCCACTTCATGAATTTTGTGTATCAACTGTGCATTATAATACTTTCTCTAATAATAATAGCAATGAGAGCAAACTCAGCGCTTAAGGCGTTCTTACAGGTGCTCTGCAAGTGTTCACTCATTTTACCTCCATAATAACCAAAAGGTAGGTAGCATTATTATCTTCACTTTACAGATGAAATCAGAAGCACAGAGAGATTAAATAATTTCCACGATCCTACAACCAATAGTAGTAGAGCCAGTATGCAAATTCATGCATGCTTACTTGGAACGGAGTACATGCTTTTAAAATCACTAATAGAAATGGCTACTATGTCTCAAGAACACTAAGTGGTATCGTTTCCTGCAAGTCCTTTCTTCAATTTCAATAAATGCTACCATTTGTACCATTCTACAGTGTGACATGATAAAAATCTTTTTATATTTATCTTTATTGATTTATATAGATCTAATATTTTCATTTTAATTACTATGTATTAATCAATTGTATAGTTATAACACAGCTATCTATTTCCTAGACTATTTTTAAAAGTTTCTAAAAAGTTGCTATCTGACAAGGTACTAATAGGTTAAATAAACATTGGAGTTTTTAAACGAAAGTTCAGCCTATATCATGTATCTTCAAGGAATGTATATTACTGAAAATTTTATTTCAAAATAAATAAATAAAAAACCATTTCCCTCCGTTGTCCAAAGAACCCATCACTGTGACTGGAAAATATCTTGTTTAGACAACAGACACTTTTGACTATCTTTCCTAAAATCTGTGACCAACCCAAGGCATGGATTGTTCTTAACCACATCAAAAGTACTGGATGCTTTTTGAACACTGATTGTACACTCAAAATTCTTTTTATATCTTTTTATATTATGGAAGAATATTTTACACACTAACAAGTAAATGAAAACATCACTAACTGATAACTATACTATTATTTTTATTTTGCAGATGGTGACTGCAGCCATGAAATTAAAAGATGCTTGCTCCTTGGAAGAAAAGCTATGACCAACCTAGACAGCATATTAAAAAGCAGAGACATTACTTTGCCAACAAAGGTCCATCTAGTCAAGGCTATGACTTTCCAGTAGTCATGTATGGATGTGAGACTTGTACCATAAAGAAAGCTGAGTGCCAAAGAATTGATGCTTTTGAACTGTAGTGTTGGAGAAGACTCTTGAGAGTCCCTTGGACTGCAAGAAGATCCAATCTGTCAATTCTAAAGGAAATCAGTCCTGAATATTCATTGGAAGGACTGATGCTGAAGCTGAAACTCCAATACTTTGTCCACCTCATGCAAAGAACTGACTCGTGGTAAAGACCCTGATGCTGGGAAAGATTGAGGACAGCAGGAGAAGGGGATGACAGAGGATGAGATGGTTGGATGGCATCACCAACATAATGGACATGAGTTTGAGTAAGCTCCAGGAGTTGGTGATATACAGGGAGGCCTGGTGCGCTGAAGTCCATGGAGTTGCAAAGAGTCGGACGTGACTGAGCTATTGAACTGAATTGAACTTGTCCAATATTTACTAAGAATACGTAATATGTTAGACACTTTCCAAGCAATATATTCTAACTCTGCCCCCAAATGTAGTGGGGGGATATCAAGAACAGAGAAAAAAATTAATACACAGAATAAAGGTTTCCCAGGGAATGTGATTAATTCAAATCAACATTTCTCAAGGTACAATTCTATACACAACATTACCCAAAGTATCTTTCGTGAAGTATTAAAAGATGTTAAGTGAAGAAAAAAAAGAGATGCTTTTTAGTCAAATAACTGGGGAATCCTGGGACAAGCCAACTTTAACACATGTTCTTATTGCACAGATTTAAGTTTTAAATCTAAAAAATAAAAATTTAAAAATCAACAGAACCCCTCGGTTCCCACCTGAAGAGGAGATCAGTTTTTAATTCAGGAATTTGGTGAGTTAAGTTCAATCAGTAGTGAGACAAATTGAGTCTATTTATTATATTAAACACTGGTGACTCCGAGGTAGAAGCCAGGTATCAGAAACTGACCCAAATAAATAATATCTAAATATTATTGTCCAAATGATGTGCTGCATGGCACTAGAAATGTGAGATCTCTCTCTACACACACATACTCATAAACACACACATGTGTGTGTACACACACATCTATGACTAGATAAATTACTAAATCCATGAACTGAGTAAATTTGGAAAATAATGTTTACTATATCATTCTATTAAAACCTTCTAAAAGGTCCTGGAGCTTTTAAAAATGTTGCATCATGTTTATAAAGTGGCAGAAATTAAAATCAATTCTCAACCTGATTTTCTGTTTATTCCACAAGACTGGCCTTGCCTCTGCCATACAAAATAGAGCTCTACCTTTTGAATGCCAGCTGGGATCCAATCTTTCATTCAACCAGGAAATGCTCATTGATCAAAAGACGTTAAGATACATACACACAGCTGGATATGTGAGACAGAGCCCTGGGACCATATGTAAATTGTCAGCTAGAACTGTGGCCAGTGTGGATGTCCCTATCAGGAAGCTCCCTTTGCTGACTTTGGGACTCAAGGGGTTACTTGGAAAGGTCCATAACAATCTTCTCTCACCCTCCGGGAGACTTACACTGAGTGTCCTGGCAATTTATGCCTGCATATGTCATCAAATAATAACCATTTTGCATAGAAATAGAGTTTCTTCACAGATTTATGAACAACCCCTTGGCCTCTTAAGATGACATGCACTAGGCTGAGACAAAATTATATCAAACTTATTTGATAAACCAGCTAAATTATGGGCCCAATAGGCTTGACTGCCCGAGATTGGTCGCGCTTGTGGCCGCTCTGGGGAAGCAGGTTGTTTCCTGGGGGCTGCCCTGCACCAGCCTCAGCTCTGCCTCTTCATTCTCCCACATTGTGTTTTTATCCTGATTCCCTGGTGCTCTTTCCCATGAGTTACCATCAGCCCATGAAGGAATGATCTCAACTATAGAATTTGTGACTGGAAAAAAGTTCTAACAAAACTGGGAATTTTATTTTACAGACTAAGGAATTAAGATGAAGAAAGGCTAAGGGCTTGTCCAAAATCTCACAAGAACAGAGGAAGCACTGGAAACTAGTCATTTTGGGTGTAACAATGTTAAGATACATAGGGATGTTAGCTGCACTGAAATGAAATGGCTGAAATGTCATTTAAGTTTTATGCAGAGATTTTTAAGTGCAAGCATTTAAGGGGTGGTTCATGCACAGCCTGCAACCTATGTCATCCAATAGTAAAGCAGCCACCTCCTAGATCTTGTTTTATTCAGAATGGTGCAGGACAACAAACAAGTATCCATATTTTGGAAGAGAAATTCACATGGTTGGCTTCTTTTCCTTCAAGTCACAGCTCAACCATCATCCCTTCAGAGAACCCTTTCTGGCCTGGCCACTGAAACACTCCCTGTGGTTCTGTATCATATTACCCTTTTATTTCCTTCATAGTACATATTGCATCCAGAAAATTAATTTACTTGCTTATTGTCTCTCCCTGCACTGCCACCCCCCACATTGGAACATACAATCCTAGTCTCTCTTTTTACCATTGTGTTCCTGTTGCCTAATAAAGCATCTGGTTCAGAGAAGACACCCAGTACCTGAGTGGGTGAAGCCAAATCCAGATGGCAAATGGGCGGGGGAGAAACAAGATAGCTACAGACCTCTTGTGATCTATGTAGGTGACTGACGCAAGAAGACCATGGAGGAGAACTTCTGGACAACGGGGCACAGCCCTAATGGAAGGTAAGCTGTGGAGAAAAGGTTAGACCGCAGAGGCTGGATCGTGGAGGATTAGACACAGCCAGGGGAGAGGGGGCGGGGAATGGGGGGCCAGTCAGGAGCCCGGGAGTGGAGCTCTTCCTGAGTCAGCAGAGTAGGAGTTGCCTACGGAGGTGTTATGCAGCTTGATCTTTGTTTAGACTGAGAACAAAAATGTTTCTGAAACACCAAAATCCTTTTCTCAAATCTCTACATTGCCACTACCTGGGCCCTCTCATCTCTGCCACCCTATGACGCCCCCATTCCCGGCATGAGTCCCCCATGACCAGGGGAGGAACTACAGCTCCTCAAGTGCGTCCAGCCATAATTCATTTCCCCCCGTGCCTTCTCCATCCAACGTCCTCTGCAGGAAGTAGAACCACGGCCTGATGATCACTTAGAAGAGCTATCAAGGGGAATCCTTAAAGGCAGCCTGCCAGAGTCTGGGAAAAGGAAATTTCAGGCCAGGCCACCAGGGAAGAAATTCACAGATGCTTTCCCCAAAAAGGACTTAAAGTTTTAAAAATGTCCTGAGGGCAGAAAGTACATCTACTGTGGTAGTTTTCTGCACCTCCTCCTCCCCAACAGACCTAAAGCTTCACATGTTTTGCTGAGCCATAAACCTCAGCTTTGTCAGTATCCAAACCACGGAGCCCAAATGCTTGTGTTTTACCCCTCTCCAACGGCATGGTTCCCCACACCAGCTCCTAGAAGGATAAACTAAACCTGTGGCCAAATAGAGGGGTAACAATTTGCAAATAGCTGATGGTGAATGAGGTTCTGGAGTTGCTGCAAATATGTAGACAATCAGGCGCCTTGTGAATGTACAGAGAGAGCCACAGCACCCTAGTCAGATGGAAAGACTGAGGTTGGGACTAGCTCTGGAGCACAAAATTACCTAGTTTCTGGAGACGGTCAGCCTCTGAGGTTTTCCTGCCTACACTGGAAATGGCACTAATGTACTCCTGCACATCTTAAGAAACAGGGCTGACCTACAGTGAGGTCGGTCTCTGTGCTTCTCTCATTAACTGATTCCTGATGGTTTCTGCCAATCTTAAAGTGAAAATGACTGTTTTCTCCATTATATGAACTCATCCTATTTCTGAACTCTTTACTAAATTGAGTTTAATATTGGAGGTAGGCATGGTAGATTAATGCAGGCCAACAGAAGGGTATCTAACACTGGGAAGATCAAGGAAGCTTCCTGGACAAGTTGATACCTGAGCTGACTTTTATAGGATGTGTAATGCTGGTGAGACAGAGAAGAGGAGAAAGGGAGAGAAAGGTTTTCCATGTACAGAAACACAAGTTGCTCAAGCACCAACCTACCTATTCATTTAGCTTCATCCAGCCCATAAACATTTACTGAGAAAGGAAGTGTGGCATAGTGGTTAAGAGTACTCACTCTGGATTTGGATCTGCCTGGTTTCCAGTCTCAGCTCTGATATTTCCTAGTTGTGCAACCTTTAGCAAGTTCTTAATCTCCCCGTGATTCTACTTTCTCATCTACAAAATAGGGATAATAATAGAACCTCCCTTCTGGGATTGTTGCACAGAATAAGGGAATGAATATGTGTAAAGTGCATTACAGAAGTGTCTGCTATTATTATTCTTGTTATTCAGTGCCAAATATTTGCTAGGTACTGGAAACAAAAAGATGAATAACAGGCATAACCTCTATCCTCATAGAACACATAGTTGTTTAGGAATATGTAGGTACAGTGAAGGGGAAGTATGGAGTGCTAGAGAGCATTATATTAATAAACAGAGGCTAGATTAAGTCAAGGCATCAAACAACCCCCACATCTTAGTGGCTTATAAGATTAACCGAATGAGTACACTTCCTATTGCTGCTAGATGGCTGGAGCTGTGCTCCAAGTCTTCTCAATCAGGGACCCAGACGAACTAGAGTCAGGCAGTTGCCTTGAGAGAGAGAGGTGGGTATTGTGAATTACACACTGGCTCTTAAAGTCTCTACCTGGGTGTGGCACACACTGTTTCTGCTTACGTTTTGTTGGCCAGAGCAAGCCACATGATCACAACCAACTTCAAGGTTGAGGGAACATGCAATCCAACCATGTGCCCAAAAGGAGAAAAATGAGAACATCTGTGGATAGCCTTAATAATGGCCACCTAAGTTAGCATTACAGGGAGAGAAACTTCTTTGGGGAAGTAATATTTTAGCTGAGAGCTCACAGTAAAACAGGAATTAACCAGGCACAAGATGGAATGGGGTGATTCCAGGCATGGTTTGAGAAAGCTAATTAGGCAGAGTTCAACAGTGAGGTGGCCAGAGAGAAGGCTGAGAGGCCAGATGGTATAGGACCTAGCACACTATATGTGGGATAAATTGAGTGAAAATCATCTCAAAGCAATATTCTGTGCATGTTAAGTTGCTTCAGTCATGTCCAACTTTTTGTGACCCCCATGGACAGCAGCCTGCTAGGCTCCTCTGTCCATGGAATTTTCCAGGCAAGAATGCTATAGTGGGCTTCCATCCCCTTCTCCAGGGGATCTTCCTGACTCAAGGTTCGAACCCATGTGTCTTATGTCTCCTGAATTGGTAGGCTTGTTCTTTACCACTGGTGCCACCTGTAAAGCCCTTTCTTGAAGCTAAGATGGCCACAAATATGTTTGGGAATTAGATTTGCATTTTAGAGCATAGTTCTGTTTGTGATATGTGCAATGGATTAAGATGACCAGACAGGAGGTCTAGATTAGGGGATACTGATGAAGAGAATCTTGCTGTGATGCAAAAGAAACACGTGATTAAATGTAAATCTAAGGAGCATCTTAATAGCAGCAGAGCATCAAGGATGATTGACCACTTTCTGATTTGACAATCAGTAAGATGGTGATATCATTCACTGAAGAGAGTATATAGGATGAAAGGTAAGATGAAGAGTTTAGCCTTAGAGAGATTATCCATGATAAGCTTCTAAGTTATCCAAGTAGAGATATGCATCTCAAATGCAGCTAATTTGTAGGTGCTGGAATCAGAAGGGAGGCCTGAGTAAGAAAAGTAGATAAAGGAGTCATCAGGATGTGAAAGTTAACTGAAGACATAGGTGTGGTAATACTGTTCTGGAAAGAATGTGCAAATAAAAAGAGAAAGGCATAGGATCCCTTAAAGAACATCAGTGTTTAAAGGGGGAGAAAGTCTCAGCAAGGAGGGTTAGAGAGATGTCTGGAATGGGGCTTGGGGAATAGGAGAGAGTGGTACCAAGGAAGTAAAATGAACAGAATATTTCAGAGGGGGAGGATCATTAGTACGATGCTGCTGCAAGATTCAAACAAGAAAACAGCAAATGGGAAATTTCTGATAAGTAAATGCCAATTGGAAATTGGCAAGAAAGAGTTGCTTGGCCGTGTTGTCAAGAGCAGCAGTAGTGTAATGGTGAAGGTGGGAGGCAGATGACATAAAAAAGATAAGTAAACAGGAGAGAAGGAAATAGAGTCAGTGTGGCCAGTATTGCAGAAGCTTGGCTTTTATTGGGAAGAAAGTTAAAAGGGATCTATTTTATGTTGCATGCTGTGCTAAGTCACTTCAGTCATGCCCAACCCTCTGCAACTCAATACACTGTAGCCCACCAGGCTCCTCTGTCTCTGGGATTTTCCAGGCAAGAATACTGGAGTGGGTTGCCATTTCCTTCTCCAGAGGGTCTTCCCAACCCAGGGATCAAACCCACATCTCTTGTGTTTTCTGCATTAGGAGGTGGGTTCTTTACTACTGCTGCTGCTGCTAAGTCGCTTTAGTTGTGTCCGACTCTGTGCGACCCCCTAGACAGCAGCCGACCAGGCTGCGCCGTCCCCGAGATTCTCCACTAGTGCCATATAAATCTAGGACAGTTCTCCTGCCTTCCAGGAACTTAAAATCCAGTAGGAAAGAAAAGATATATCCACAGTGAGGAACAGTAAGGCAATGAGACACTGAGTTAGACAGTCTGGAATTCAGAGAAAGTAGTTCTCCTTGGTGATAGGGTCCTCAAGGAGCAGTCTCAAAGAGGAAGCTGTAATCTGGTCCCCAAAGAAAGAGTAGACCTTTAGGAGGAGAGGACATTCCTAGGAGGGGAAAGAACATAAGAACACAGACATGTGATAGCACTTGAGGAACAGAAAGTAGTCCAATCTCACTAGAGAAGAATAGTATATTTAGAAAGGATCCACATTTCATAATTTTCAAAAGGTACCCTGGGGAGCCCTGAAGTTCCCACAGAGGGGTCCACAAGTAAATATTCTACATCAGGAGATGGTAAACTATGGACCATGGGTCATATCTGGCCTACTGGCTTTGTCTGTAAATCACATTTTATCAGAACACACCTGTTCCTTACATACTGTGTATAACTGCTTTCACAGTGCAATAGCAGAGTTGGGTAGTTGAGACCAAGACTGCATGATCCATAAAATAAAAAAATAATTTTTATCTGGCCCTTTCCAGAAGAATCTCATCAACTCCTGTTCTAGGTAATGGAGGTCTTTCTGTTCATATGCTAAAATCCTTTTCATTTATTTTCATCATTAGTAGAATCCTTTGTAAAATACTTTAGGTGGTTCTTTCATAGACAAAAGATAACAGAGTTATCTTTTTGGTTTCTGCACCATTTTACAAATAAAATTAAACAAATGCCTAATTTTCTTTTTTTCTAAGGAAAAATATGATTGATCTGTGCTGAGATGACTCCAGCATTGCTGTAAACTTAAACTATGATACACGGTTGCAGTACAGGAATGACTACAGGAAAGCTCTTTGGTGCTCACCCATATCCGGTTTGACTCTCCTCCTGGCACAAGGAAGGATTATGCTTGCCTGTCTCCACCATGCATGTTGACGGGGTTAGACATTTAGTTCTACTCAGTGGTAGATGTGTGTATGTGTCACTTTTGGGCAAAAACACTTAACTGCCCAGAGGGAGGCCCACAGGGATAACTATGCCCTATCCCAGCCCTCAGTGATAATGTGTTGAGAGAGCCAAGTGTACAAACATGCAGTAGCCTACGTCAGTGAGACTCCATGTAGAGATCGGTAGCCTAAGACAGCTGCCCAGATCAGGAGCAGACCGTACGTAAGGAATCATCTCTTGTAGTGTTAAGTTCCGGAGATTTTGGTAGTGTTTGTTACTGCAGTGTAACTTATCCTATCCAGACTAACGCAATGGCCTATGGAATGTTTGTGAGCAGAAGAATGCTTTCCTCCATGTTATAGTGTTCCAGACCCACATACTTTAGAGCATTTCAATATTTGAAACTTTATGTTTTCTCTCTTCAATACAAGGCTGTCATTTTAAGCCATTATCAGTATGTTCCACATTCACATTCACTTATAATTTGTTGCTCCTAATCTTCTGTAAGCTAATAAAACAGATATTTATAATCTCTATAATCATTTCTGAAGTAAAATGAATTGTCTCTGAGGGAAGTCCTTGAGGAAATTTGTGATCAAAATGTTTCAGTAGCACAGGCAGTTCCTCTGATATCCATTTTGATGATTCAGAGGTCTCTTTTCACTTCCTTCCTTTTTTTGAGTGATGTTCTAGATCAGAGAGGTTATCAACCAGTAATTTTCAGATAAGACATGAATAGATTACCATATGTTTAACAAAACTTCATGGGATTGTTCTGGAAATTTCCAGATTTATCTTAGGTAGCTCTGATATATATATATATATACATATATATTTTTTTTTAATTATTTTTCTACGTCCTCACCTTACATATCTGGCAGGCTTCTCAAAATACACTTATCACCCTCCCATAACACCTATTTCAATAACATTTTCTATTATCCATGAATTCATCTATGGCAAAACTCTGTTGTCTTCTTTGATTCTTCCCTTATCATCCCACCAACAGACAATGGAGCATGAAGCCCTGTTGATTCTACCTCTAAAATATGCTTCAAAAGTCTCAGCTGACACACAAAGCCCTTCACAAGTCAGCTCCGTCTTACTTTTCAGGGACATGTGTCATTGTTCTGTTTTCATCTATTTTGGTAATAGCACAGATAGATTAGGGAATCTAACTTCCTCCTATCAGTACCACGAGCTTAATGGCACTCTCTATCAAAGGGCCCTCCTCTCTTCAAGCCAAGAGGTGTCCAAGTTGTCACAAATTCGATGCCATCTCACTAAACTCTGGTGTTTAAGGGAATTCACTGAAAATGATTCACCTCGTGAGGCTGTCTGGAAAGACCACCACGAGTGTCTGATGCCCCAGTTTCTGTTTTGAATCCTTGCTTTTGAGCATTTCCTATGATTCTGTGAGTAGCACTGTATGCTTCCAGTTAATTGTGTGTGTGAGCACATGTGTGTGTGTGCACGTGTGTGAGTGTTGGGGATGGTGATGTTGTGTGTATGCTGGGCGTGAGTTCTTGTATCAGTTTCTGTTGCTTATAACCAGAGAATTCTAACTAGTACTCTACCTTTTAACATCCACCCAAGGTTCTCCTCTCACAGCCTAGATTCCAGGACCTTAAGAAGTGGAGCAGTTTCTACAACATGCTATATATTTCCATCCCATTTTCAAGCTTTTTTCCTTAATTTTCCCTCTTCCTATAATACCCTTTGTTCATTTCTGAAAAATTCCAATTCATACTTCAAGCATTAGCTTAAATATGGATGAAAGTATTTCTACTTCTAACGCTTCCCCAGCCCTAAAGGCAAAATTAAGTGTCCTTGTTTTTTAAATACTCAAATCAATTTATACATCTTTCTAATTTACAACATGGTATCATAGCTAGTGATTCACAAGTCCAGTTCTTCCAGGAGATGCTGAAATCCTCAAGAACACACAGGCAAAGTTCAACAACTATGTTGAATTGAATAAACTGAATCACATCCAAAGAGTTGTTGTTGTTTTTTTTTTTCCAAAAGATGGCTCTCACTTTTTTGTTTATATGTCTTACAATTTCCAGTCCTCTTCTCTTTTAAAAAGTCTATCCCATTAACACTTTATAGAGTTTAGAATTAATAACTGATGAGATGTAGAAAGTAAAAATAGTTGTCCCACTTCTCTTCCCTCTGTGATTCCATCTCCCTTTTCCACTGACACATCACATTTCAATGCCATTTTTTGTTTCCTTCCAAGTTCCCTTTGCCTCTTTCTTTGCAGAAATATGCAATGACCCATTATGCAATGAGTTACACTATATAACAAAAAGATTTCCCTCCTCTCCTGAGACCATGTGAATGAAGAAAAAACCATGAAATCCTTAATAAGGCTGCTCATGTGATTGAAGGCTAAGAATGTGATCCCTTAGGAAATTCTGGAGATGGATATAGTTGTGCCCCTCCTGGAAAAATCATTAGTGAATTATTCAATAAAAACAAAACATAAAGAAGAAAATGCTAGAGGTTCCTATCTATCTTCCTGAAAAGATTGATCCAAAGTCCCACTTTGTAATTGTTCAGATGAATTGACTTTAATCAGAGAAGCAAAATGCTAATCAAAACAAGGGGGAGATAAATGGAATTGGTTTTCTCTTTGTATTATTTAATGGTGCCTCCCATCTCACCTGCTGCCTTTCCTGGTGGACCAGAGTTAGTGAATATTTCTTTGGTATTATATGTCCCCATTACTGAAGGAAAAAAAGGAAATCATCTTTCTCACTTACCCTCTTGAGTCTCTTCACTCTAACCCCTTTGCCTACACAAGGAATCGCAAATTTCATGATTTAGCTCACAAGATCCTCCATGATTTCATATGGCCCCTAACTAGCACCTTTCCCACTATCTCTACCATTCTACTCCAAAGCCAGTAACTTTTCCAGTTTATCCAAATACTTTGTTGACACTTGTATGTACATTCAAGCAAGCTATACCTTTTAACTGGGAAACCTATTCCCTTTTATCTAGCAGGAATATCCTATCTTTGTTCACTCCGCTGAAGATCTAGCCCCTCACTCCTCGGTAAACACATCTTGATGTTCTGTGATGTTCTGTGTTGTAAGCACATCTTCATGTTCTGTAGGTTCGATCCCTGGGTCAGGAAGATCCCCTGGGGTAGGAAATGGCAACCCACTCCAGTATTTTCCTGGAAAATTCCATGGACAGAGGAGCCTGGCAGGCTACAGTCCATGAGGTCACAAAGAGTTGGACATGACTGAGTGACTGAGAACATGTTCTGTGTAATTTATCTTTTGATTTATTCTGTCTGTACTAGACTCTGAGCTCCTTGAGATATCAAAGCATATACCAATCATAATTCCCAAAATATAATAAAAACTCTAACATTTCTTAGATGAATTAATCATTACTCACTTCCAAAATAAAGCCATGGAGGGTTGCTGTTGAGGGAGAAGTAAATGCCCAGTTTATTGTACACAGACAAGTCTTTGCTTCCTCCTCATTATGCTAAAGGAAACAAAAAGTTATTTCATAACACAGATCATCTGCCCCATGCTAGGCACCAAGATACAGAGATATAGTCTCAGCTTTGAAAGTTCACAGTTTTATAAGAAAGAAGCCTCAAACTGGTAAATGTAACAAAATAATAAAAGGGTTAAAATGTGCTTATTTAACATTTCTTATTATGGGAAGATAAATTAGCCACCTCTGAGGCCCACTGAAAAACACTTCAATGATACATAAATAAATGGGCTTCACAGTGCCAGAGAATTTCACTGGTCTTTGCTATGCCAGTTAACAATCATGGTATCTGGAAATTAACACTAGCCGAAAACAAAGGAAATTTCTCTATGCACACATAAGGGCAGAAAGCAGCAAGTCTATAAAACCGTTATGGACACCGACAATAAATGACAAGGGATAAACATATACTTATCTCCAACTGGTTCTATTTAGGAGAAGAAGAAAAATGAGGTCAATGACTTCACTCAAAAAGCTATTCTAGGTTAAGCCTTTCTAACATGAGCATAGATAGAAATTGGTTATTTCAGCCCAGATTCCAACAGCTTTAAAGAGCTTTTCTCTTTAGAGGGTAACATTCATTTAAGGGATCTTTCAACCTATACAATTTCCCAATTCCTAAAATTGATCACAGGAGCAACTTGATTCCAAAAGAAGTTAGGACTTCAAAAATGATGGTAGGGTGAGAAATAAGAAATTACTACAAACTATTTTACTAGTCCTGAAATTAAATAATTTAATTAATTTTAATTCAATAATTAAAAGTAATACAGCACTGTGAAAACTGCATAAACTCTAGAGATATACCATTTTCAGTTCCAGCTTTATCTCTTCCTGGCTGTCACTTTGGGCTTGTGGGAATGTGGATAAAATTTTTACCCCAGCAGATATTAGCCTCCTCATTTGTGGAACTGAGATTTTAAAAAACAGATTTCATAAAAGCTTGTGAATATTGAAAATTATAAGGGATTTAGCCTAGTATTTAACACATGCTTACATATCAAGTAATACTCACTGCATAAAAGTACACTGATTATTTAATTAAGGTTAATTTAAGTATTAATTACTGTTTTGAGTAGAGAATACCAAAGTGTATGGGAGACATTACTAATGTTCCTGTGTTTAGTGAAGACACAGTAGAGGAGAATGTTAAGGATGAAGAGCTAAGATAAAGAGCAAGACTGAATGGGAGCAGGTTCAGAATAAAAGTAGGAGCATCTCCACAGCACTAGATCATTGGAAGAGGGCTTATAAATGTATCAGTTTGGCTAAAAAGTCCAGAACCCTAGGACTGCCTAGAAGAGTGAACTTCTGAACATTCCATGTGACTTTCCTTTCCACTGATGGACATCCTTTCTTCCTTCAATGATTAATCCTCCAAAAGTCTTGCATCTACAACAGTGTAAAAAAGGAATAGATTTTTCTATCCTCAGATGGTCATACAGATAGATGGAGTATCCCTCTGGATAGACGTAGGCTACATGTTGTTGTGAAGAGCATCAAAGAAGTAGCAAGAGCAGTCAACTTGTGGACTAAAGTGAGATAATATTTCAGGGTTTCTGTGTGGTAACACATTTTGTTCTGTCACAAAATTAAGGAACAACAGTTCTAAGATGTGAACACATCACACCATGTACTCTCCAATTATGTCGACTTGAAAGAGATAACAGAATCTTCTCTTTGAGCAGTGATATGAAAAGTTCTGAACGATGGAGGGAAAAAAAGACTAGATTTATATTTCTCCAAAGACAGTTGGGAACTATAAGATACTGGACAAGTTTTTTTTATATATAAATTTCAGTTAAATTAATAGGATAATAACTACTTCATAGAGTTATGGTACAGATTAAATAGATAGTTATATAAATTATGTAACATAGCCCCCTGTGTGTGCATGCTAAGTCACTTCAGTTGTGTCTGACTCTTTGCGACCCCATGGACTGTAGCCTGCCAGGCTCCGCTGTCCACGGGATTCTCCAGGCAAGAATGCTGGGTGGGTTGTCATGTCCTCCTCCAGGGGATGTTCCCAACACAGGCCCCTACTATACAGTAAATATTCAATAAATGGTAGCTGTGGTTGTTAAGTGGGAGAAAAAAAGAAAGAAAACATGGTCACTTGTCCATTTCTGCATTTGGTACTAAAGGAATCCCACAGAAGATTGAAGATGAGGCTTCACAAAAATAAATAATGCCTACACCTGCACCAGTTTTTGTGAACCCCAATGAAGCCAAAGGATGTAATAACAGCTTGTCTTATGAAATAATATCATTTTTATAAAGGTATATTAAATGCAACTGACTAAATCTACCAGAGAATATTGGACTGAAGAAGTTTCACTGGGTACGGCTTTAAAACTCCCTCATTTTCCCCTGGGAGATGCACTCAGGTATCATAATGTTTTGTCTTTGCAGGATGAGATCTGGCTAGAAGTGCAAGGCCCTTATATTTCCACCAACAATTTGGAACTCCAGTATAACGGATGCATATATTTGTAAAAACTGTCACCTGAAACTGACATCTGGGTCTGGATACAAATCCACATAGTGCTGCCAACCCACCTTACTTCATTACGTTCAGGTTATGTTTTAGGGCTTCCGTGGGGCTCAAACAGTAAAGAATCTGCCTACAGTGCAGGAGACCCAGGTTTGATCCTAAGAAGGGCACAGTGTGGCAAGCTTGCCTGGTGAGGGCCTAACTGCCTCAACTCTGTGGGCAGTGGAGCCATTTGAGTTCTGCAGGACATCTAGCAGAAAGGAAACCCCAGACATGGGGGATCAGAGCACCTAACAGTCATGTGAACTTTGGGGGCTTCCCTAGTGGCTCAGATGGTAAAGAACTCGCCTGCTATGCAGGAGACCTGAATTTGATCCCTGGGTTGGAAAGATCCCCTGGAGAAGGGGAGAATTCCATGGACAGAGGAGCCTAGTGGGCTACAGTCCATGGGGAAACAAAGAGTCAGACACAACTGAACGACTTTCACACACACGTCAGGTAGCATCTACCAGCTTCAGTTTCCTTGCCTTCAGGTAGCATTTCCAGCTTCAGTTTCCTTGCTTCTCAAATGCAGATAAAAGCATTTTTCCTCATCAATCTTCCAGACTTCTTGTGTGGATCAAAATACAAATTGATAATTTGTGCAAGTTTGGTATAAACTACAAAGTAATAAGGATTATAATAATATAGTCCATATTGTCATTATTTCCTCTTTAGGTGTTCCAAATATTGAAGAAAATACATTATCTTTCATTGAAAGAGGATCAGACAAAAGTAAGGATGAATCTGCTCATTTGGGTTGTCTCTAAACACCTATTAAATCCATTGGCATGTTGGGCTTACATTCCAGATGTTTGTTTTTGAAGGGTTAATAGTGTGTCCCTAGAAAGTCCCTATCAGAATCATAGGAATGACTTTGCCTTTCTGCACTCCCCAGAAAATTTGTGAGTGCCAACATTTTCTCAATGTATTTCCTTTTTGATTAAGCCAGAGTGATTGGTTACTATAACTTGCAGCAAAAAACTCTAACTGATACACATGGTATAGTGGGAAGACCTTTGAAACCAGACAGAGATTAATTGAAATGCCAAACCCATCACTTACTAAAATTGGATAAGTACATAACCTCTTTGTGCCTCAGTCTCTAATCTGTAAAATGGGAATGAGAGTCTCCCTCACACAGATTGTGATATCTGAGAATACTGAATAGAGTGGTTGTCATCCAGAGGGGCTTAATATATTGCAATTGCCTTTATCTTCTCAATCAACGGTTTTTTACCTTTTAGGATCACTCACACCTTTGAAAACCTAATACGCATTGAGTCTCTGATCCAAAAATAATGTGCATATACATATCTACACAACCTCTTTCATGTAGTTTTAGAAATTCATTGGATCCACTGAAGTCTAATAAGGGCCCACAAAAACCAAATAATAATTTCTATTGTAAGTGGTTGCTTATGACATATAGATACATATTTTCACTTTGAATGTTATATATCTGGTTTGTCTCTAAGCTCTTCTGCTACTGCTACTACCATCAAGACTCAACAAATGCTTTTACTTTATAAAAAAATAACTACTTAGAAGGGCTTTTACACTCATCATATCACATAATCTTCCAAAAAAATCCTGTGAAGTCTATGTTGTTATCTTATTCTACAGATTGGAAGAAAAAAATTTACTTTGTATTTCTCCATTATAAACAAGACTCCTGAGTCTATAGCCTGTGTTCTTTTAGTCACCATTGTTTTGCCAACAATTTATATAGTACCTGGAACATGGTAGCACCCAAGGTACTTGCTTGAAATAAATGAAGGGAAAATGTAAAAAGAGGATTCTTATTTGAGGCTAAATAAGCACAAAGCCAAAACTCTATCAGAACTTCCTTGTGACCATAGCCCAGTATTATCAGAAATATAATGAACTCTTAGTAAATGTTTCATTGATGGGTAGGTAGATAAATTGATGAATAAATAAAACCTTTGTAAAAAATGGAACCTGAACTTCAACAAAAAATTTGTTTATCTTGTTGTTGTTCAGTTGCTCAGTCATGCCCAACTCTTGGCGACCCCGAGGACTGCAGCATGCCAGGCTTCCCTGTCCTTCACCATCACCCAGAGCTTGCTCAAACTCATGTCCATTGAGTCGGTGATGCCATCCAAACATCTTGTCCTCTGTCATCCCCTTCTGTTTATCTATTACTGCCTAAAACTTAGTAACTTAAAGCAACCATTTTGTTTTGTTCTCAACTTTCTGGAACAAGAATTTGGGAAGGGTTCAGCTGGCTGGTTTATCTCCAAGCTCCATGGTAACAGAGGTGGGTGAATGGGGCTAGAACATCCATTTCCAAGCTAACTTCTTCACCCACTTGCCTGTGCCTTGGTAGAAAGTGGTTGCAATGAAGCTTCTCTTTCTCGCCATGGAGTCTCTTTACTTTGACTCTCTAGCAGGATTGTCAGACTTCTTAACACAGCAGCATAGGGCTCCAAGATGAAGAAGCAAAACCTACAGGCCACTAAAGCACTATGTCTAGAATTGAAACAGCATCATTTATACTGGATTGTATTGGTCAAAGTAGTCACAGGCTGGCCTTTGGTTTAAGAGGTGAGGAAATAGATCTCATGTGATTATGGAAAGAATAACAAAGAATGGGAAGCCACTGTTAATCTACTACAGTTTCCTTAGCCAAGACAGAAAGTTCACAAGCAATCAACTATGACATTGCTCTTGTTGCCACCTTCAATCAGACTTTGTCGTGGCATAATTTTCATTTCCCAATTATCAATAAATAATCCTATAAACCCTTAGAGTCAATGAAGCTTGGATGCATATCTGAACTAATTTTCATGCTTCAGTGAACATGTCTCAGGGGCAACATAGGAGTGTCTGTGTTCTAGTTATTTAAGGTAACTCAAACTTCTCCAATTCTGGTGGGATCAAGCAGCCCAAAATAATATTACAGCTAAAAATTTACTCTACAGTAGTGTCATTACAAATCAATCCTGCACCACCCACCTCCTAGGCATGCAAAAAGTCAGCATTGCCACTTTCAGGATATTTTAGCATCTCAACAGGGAGTACGGCTAAGTAAGATCTAAAATAGCACAACGATCCCAGAAACTACATAGAAGAAAGAAAATACAAATAGCACAAACAAGCACAGGGCATTTTAGACAATTCCAAAGAGGCTAAAGTTTATTTTCAACACTAGGTTCTAGAGGCTTCATATTTTGAGGAGTTATACTTCTGATGGTTTTAATGCTTTCTTCTACAAATTCAAACTATTTCAACAAGCACAAGGATTATTATCTCACTGTGTCATGATCTTAATCTCTACCTATCACGGAAATTTACATTACACACTATTTTCAATGACCCAGGACTTTTGCTCCCTATTAACTGATCAAAATAGAGGAACTGGTTGGTTTTGTCAAATGCAAAGGTGTACTTGAGTTATTTTTGGCTCACTGGAACTTTCAATGTAATGGCTCAGTATACCGCGCAAGACAACATTTTACAAACGTAAGATATGCTGTGTGCTTAGTCTCTCAGTCATGTTCAGCTCTTTGCGACCCCATAGACTGTAGCCTGCCAGGCTCCTCTGTCCATGGGGATTCTCCAGGTAAGAATACTGGAGTGGGTTGTCATGCCCTCCCTCCTCCAGGGAATCTTCCCAACCCAGGGACTGAACCCAGGTCTCCTGCATTGCAGGCAAATTCTTTACTGTCTGAGCCACCAGAGAAGCCCAAGACTTGCCATAACTAGGTCAATTTAGACACAAATGTGGAAAGCTTAGCATATGAGAACAAAGGAGAGAACAAACAAGATGGGTTTAATAGAAACTATAGATATTAACCCCAGAGAAGGCATCTGGGAGAACTGTTTTGTTTCTGATGGGGCACAACGGTCCCAGCCTCAGTATCACAATCTTTCATTCCTAAAACATCCATTAGAATGCAAGATCCATGGAAAGCAAGATTTTGGTCTTCTGCTCTTTAATATATTCTAGACATTTAGAACAACACCTGGCATCTAATGAGCACTCAATAAATGTTTGCTCAATTTAACAAATGAAGCTCATGAGCATTGGCTGAAAAGGATCCAGGAGGCTAATTGAATGTGGGTGTACTTACTGGAGATGTATTTGTGCAATAGGAACTCTGTCTGTGGCATCAGAGAAAGGAACCTAGATACCTGCCAACACGGAGGCAAGTCTTGGGGCTCTTGCCCATTAGATAGTGGGTAATGAGGGTCTCCTCAGTGCTGAACAGAGTGACAAACCAGAGCTAAAAAGAGAGAATCCCTATTCTGTGCTGAAACTGAGGAAGGCGGACAAGTATAAGGCTGTTGCATCCTACTATCACTTGGGCACTCAGATCTCAAGTCTGATGAACAGAAAGGGGTATGGGGGCAGAGTGGAGGAAACATCATACGATCTGAAGTGTGATAGCTGACATAATTGCAAGATTTACTCTACTCAGAGGCAAAGATAATGTGAAGAACATCACAATTCACCCACTTTTTCTTTTAATTAACTCCATAACTGGGGGCCATGCCATATCAACTTGAAGGGGTGGATGGACATAGGTATAAGAAAAAAGCAGAAACTGACATAATCTATCTTAACCCCTAGAGCAAGACATTCCACAGTCTCTCTCCTCCTGAGATATTTCTGAATCTGAAGAATTTTTCAACAAGAAAGCATATAATATATAGTCTCTAAACTGTCTAATCCATCAAGAACTGATTTGAAAAATTACCCATGGTGACTTTTGCATCAGAATTTATAGTGTAAAACTAGAGGAGAAAAAAAAAGAAAAAGAAAAACTCCAAATCCAAGCAGACCACAAGTTAATGAGATCTAACCATTGCTTTCTAAGGCACAAAAGAAATCCCCTTAAACTATGAGATCTAGCCCTTGGTTTCTGTGGAACAACAAAATCCAATTCAAACAAGCAGACATACGTAAAAACCCAAAACAAACAAACAACAACTCTGCAGAAAAAAAAAAAAAGTCAAGGCCCATGCTTGTCTTACTCAATGCTTTACTACCAGCACTGCCAACAGTGATGAATTTAGAGCGAATAAAGGGAGTTTAGCCTTGCATATACAAAACACTGTATTGGGCTGTCAGAAGTCCTGTTCACCAAGTGATTTGTGGGTAACAGCTGCTGTGTTCCCTCTTAGGAAGGAAATCTTTCTGCATGCCTGATCACCTGCTCTTTGCCAGCCTGATGTCCTTTCCATGAGTGTGCCTTCCTTCCACTGCCTCTTATAACCTAATCTCACGAGAGAACTATTTCCCAGTTGAGCTCCAAATTAAGAAGAAAAGCTTCAAACAGCCTAAGATGCTCAAAGTTGATCAAGGAAAAGAACAACATTAAACAGGAAGATATATGATAACACACATAAATAGAAAAGAATCAGAAAATATCCAAACAACATCAGAGGTGAGCAGTACAATTATAGGTGATTTAAATTGTTTTTCCTTTATAATTGTTTTATATGTTCCTCAAAGAACATATATTATTCTTATACTGAGAAAATATCATCAAATTGCAATATATATGTATAAGATCCCATTTTAATTTTCATAAAATGAGTATGCATGTGTGTGAATGTATGTATGCACATATGCTTGAATATGTAAAGAAAAATCTGGAATTTCAGACATCAAAACTAGAAATAGTTGACAAATTTTGGAAATATGATTGAGGGTAGAGGGGAAAAGAAGAGTAATTTTACTTCTTGTCTTTTATTCTTTTCCAATGTTTGAAATTGTATTTTATAATAAACATGTATTGTTTTTAAATTAAAAAAAAAAACCAGGTAACTAGAAATGATAATCTAAAGTGACCTGTTGTTAGTCGGGTCCATGGGAAATCCAATTATAAAATGAAATGTATTATTGCTATGATAATGTGTAGTTATTGACATGATAATATGTTATTATATCATTATTGCTATTGTAACAACACATTTGTATAGGTTAAGTTCCTTTTTTTATTCTTTAGGTTAAACTAAAGAAAACAAACCTAAGGGACAAGTGATAAAACGCAGTTCTCTAAGCACAATGAAGAGCTTGTGATTTACATGCGAGTCCTTCCTAAAAGCAGGACGAGAAGAAAGCTTAAGACCTGCTGCTTGGGGAAGTTAGCTGAGGGACAGGGAAGACTTCACACAGTGGGAGCAATTGGCACCAGCGTGGGTCAGCAAGAAGCACACACAGAATCGCTTTCCCTGGAGGACTTTAAAAATAGGCTGGCATGCCTGAGTGAGTGAAAATGTATTTCTGCTAAAGGCCAAGCAGACGGACTTAGTGACCCCTCAAGGTCCCTTCCTGTTCTGTGACTCGCGCTTATAACCCTCACTCAGGCACAAGAGCTTGGCCTCACCCAGAAGGCCTCACCTGCACTCACTGGCCTCTTTATCTCCATGGGCTACAAATGCTCCCCGCATCCTGCTATACTCACAGTCCTCAAGCCCAGCTCCTAATAGCATCCTTGAGCAAAAAAAAAAAAAAAAAAAAAGTTGTTCAGAAGCAAATTCAAAACATGAGGTCTACAGAATCCAAGTTGAATGACATACAATCTTCAAAAATGTCAATATCATGCAAAACAAAGTAAGGCAGAGTCACATTCCAGATTAAAGGAGACTAAAGGAAACTGAAATGAAACGAAATAGATGAAAAGGCAGCTGGTAATCTTGAATAGGATCATATAACGGGATGGGGTGGAGTCGGGGAGAAGGAAGGCTATAAAAGACATTTCTGGGCCAATAGCTGAAGTTGGAATGTATTGTAACATTGCTCAATTTCTTAGATTTGATAATGATACTATGAGTATGTAAGAGAAAAAAAAAATCCTTGTTGTTAGGAAATAGACACTAAAGTATTAAGGAGCAAAGATGAGATAGGTGGGCTTCGCAGGTGGCTCGGTGGGTAAAGAATCCTCCTACAATGCAGGAGATGCAGGAAGTACAGGTCTGATCCCTGGGTCGGGACGATCCCCTGGAAGAGGGCATGGCAACCCAGTCCAGTATTCTTGCTTGGATAATCCTATGGACAGTGGAGCCTGGAGGGCTACAGTCCATAGGGTTGCAGAGAGTCTGACACGACTCAGCAACTGAGTACAATGTACACATTAGATAAGTAGCTGGATAGGCAGACTTATACACACATAGATGATAAAGCAAATACGACAAAATGTTCAAAACTGGTGCATCTGAAGAAGGATCTATAGAAGTACTTCATACTAATCTGCAAACTTTTCTATAAATCAGAGGTTATTTTTTTCTGTTTTCTTTTTTTAATTTTTATTTATTTTTTAATTTATTTATTTTAATTGGAGGCTAATTACTTTACAATATTGTATTGGTTTTGCCATACATCAACATGAATCCACCACGGGTGTACACGTGTTCCCCATCCTGAACCCCCTCCCACTTCCCTCCCTGTACCATCCCTCTGGGTCATCCCAATACACCAGCCCCAAGCAAACTGTATCCTGCATCGAACCTGGACTGGCGATTCGTTTCACATATGATATTATACACGTTTCAATGCCATTCTCCAAAATCATCCCACCCTCTCCCTCTCCCACAGAGTCCAAAAGACTGTTTTATACATCTGTGTCTTTTTTGCTGTCTTGCATACAGGGTTATCATTACCACCTTTCTAAATTCCATATATATGCGTTAGTATACTGTATTGGTGTTTTTCTTTCTGGCTTACTTCACTCTGTATAATAGGCTCATTTCATCCACCTCATTAGAACTGATTAATGTATTATTTTTAATGGCTGAGTAATACTCCATTGCGTATATGTACCATAGCTTTCTTATCCATTCATCTGCTGATGGACATCTAGGTTGCTTCCATGTCCTGGCTATTATAAACAGTGCTGCAATGAAGTTTTTAAAAGTGGGCTCTAAAGTTGCTGCCATGACTTTGGTGTTTCGCTACCAGGATTCCTGCCTCATCTATCCCTCACCATTAGAAACCATATCCATCTTGGCTAATCTTGAACATCTGCTTCCCATCTGGTCCTGATTTCTGGAACTACCACAGTTCTCCCATTAGTTTGAATCCCCTGTTCACCTTTTCACATTTCTAACCCCATCCCTTCAGGATCAGGACTCAAGCCAGTTCCTCAGTTCCAGTGCCCAAGCGAAATCCCTGACTGACACTGCTTACATCCTGACGTAGCAACTGTCTGCCTTGCCCTGAGCAAAGTTCTAGTTCTCTCTGGCTTGCTCATTCTTATTTTTTAAAAAAGGCAAACATAGTCTTTCTTATATTCATAAGCATTCAGTAAGCTACATGAGCAATGGCTTGCTCACAATTTATTGCCACTTTTTTGCTATGGTGGGACTCTTAACCTAGGAAAGGATGTAACTTTGGTGGGAAGGATAGGAGCTAACATTTATGAGTGTCACCTTCATACTATGTGATTTATGTACACTATCTCATTTAACCTTCCCAACTTCTGCAAGGCAGATTTTATTATCCATATTTTATAGATATTTTATTATCTACAAAATATTATCCATATCTTATAGAGAACATTGAGACTCAAAGATCATAAGCACTTTGTCCAAACTAATGGCCAGTAAGTGATTAAGCCATTAATCAAACCCGTATCATTATGTTAACAAGGCTAACTGTCATCACCTAAGTGACTTCACAGGGAACTCCCTGGTGGTCCAGTGGTTAGGACTCTGTACTTCCACTGCTGGCAGCCTGGATTCCATCCCTGGTCAGGGAGTTAAGAGCCTGAAAGCTGTGTGGTATGGCCAAAATAAATAAATAAATAAATAAATGACCTCACGACATGGCATCCCAATTCTATGGGCTTACAGTAGAGTGATACTACCTGTAGATGAGATGATGCAGCCTGCTCAGTCATGTTCGACTCTTTCAGGCCCCCGTAGCCCTCCAGGCTTCTCTGTCCATGGGATTCTCCAGGCAAGAATACTGGAGTGGGTTACTATTTCCTCCTCCAGATGATCTTACCCAACTCAGGGATCAAACCATGTCTCTTGCTTCTTCTGCAATGGCATACGGATTCTTTACCACTGAGCCACCAGGGAAACCCAGTATTATCTTGTTCTGACCTATAATTAGTAATAGCAAATAAGCTCTGAACTAATTTACATAAACTATTTTGTTAAATTCTAGTAAATATAAGCCACTTTATATACTGATCTTTCATTTTTATCTCCTGTAAAATTTTGACTAAAATTCAACATGTTTAGGAGAAAAGACCTTTCTTTATTACTAGTACTACTGTTGGGACTATATACTGGTCCATCATTTTTGAGAAACAACTTGTACTACAAGTACAACATGTACTACAGCCTCAAAATGTCTGGAGCCTTTAACCTAGCCCTTCCTGGATATCTGTCCAGTATTGCAATTATGGAGGTTGGATTACTGTGTGTGCCAAGATGTCCCTTGCAGTGTTATTAGTGATAGTTAAGACAGTAGCCTAAATGTCCAATGATAAAGGTATGGATAAGTAGATGATGGTGCACATCCCGATAGAATAACAGTGTAGCCACTGAAAATTATTTTCATAAAATGTAGTGACATTTTAAAAGTTATAGCACTGAAAGCCATGCAACTTCATGAGACCATGAGGAGTATGTGCAGCTAGGGGAGAGGTAGAAGAGACAAACACTGTGCCTGTTCAGTTAGACAGAAGGAGGACAACTGAGCAAAGGAGACAGAGAAGTAGCAGCCAGTCAGGTGAGAAGAATGATGAGAGGGTGCCTTTCCTCAAAAGTGAAACCAAGGTGTGGGGTATTACAATGGAAATGACCAGTGGGGTCAAAGCTGCTGTTAGATTAAGCAGTGATTGTCAATGCGTGTTAGAACTTGAGATTGCTGTCATTAATTCTGTCTTCCATTAGAAATCAGAATAGTGGTTGCCTAGAGTGGGGAAGGGAGGTCAGGAGAAGGATGTCAAGGAGCTTCCTGGCTGATGCAAATGTTTTACCTCTTAACTAGGGTGTGGGTCACACAGGTAAGAACACTTTTCAAAACTCATCAAACTGTACACCTAAGACTTGTGCATTTGAGTGTGTGCAAATTATACTTCAATAAAAAATAAATAAATTCTATTTTTTACCTTTCTGCATTTTCCAATATTACTTTAATGAACATTCATTACTTTTATAATAAAAAATAAACATTTAGGAATGAAGGTGGGATTACTGCATATGTCAAACTTCTTTGAATTGTAAAGGTAAGAATTAGCAGGATATTATTTTTCCCTCAACCAAAAGCCAATGTAAATAATAATTGAATAGTGTACATAATGAAAACTTTGCCATGGATTTCCCAGGGGACACTCACCTCTGCAAGTAAAACTCTAATTCTTATAGATAAAACAGGAAACATCTACTTTTTGACAGATCAAGACTGGACAGTTCCAGCAATGAGTGATTTCTGTATCTTACAAATGCAAAGCAATAAAAGCTAACATCAAAATGTAGTTTTGTATCCTTGAGTAAGTCAGCTAAATTCTATGTCCATATTTTCTCCAAAATGGCGCTAATGTCCGTATTTGTCAATCTCATGGTCTCAAGTCAATTCCATAAATTAATGATCATGAAATTATTTGGAAATCATAAACAATTTTATGATTTTGATTTTTATAATATTAATACGATTTGAGGCCTTGGGCAGTTCTATTCATCTCAATAATCTTACAGAGGATGTTCCCTTTGGAGATAGACTTCAAAACTGCCTTCTTTCCTGAAAAAAATAGTCCAGAGCAAACGCCCCAATAACTGAATCTGAAACATCACCTTTCAATGGTTAGTGAATTTTTGTAGTACAATAAGAAGGCTCATATCTTGAGAAATTGTCCATGACCACTTCTTTTCTTTTTATATACATCCTCCCTTACCTCAATTTTCATTAGAATGGGAGTTTCTTGTCTTCTTGTAAGTTAGTGAAGAAAGAAATATTAATTCATCAGAAAAGCATATCAACTTCCATATGTCCAAAAACGAAATCTCTTCCTCTTCTCACAGCTTGCAAAACTTACTCCATTTCCTGTGTACAAAGCACCTTAGTACATGTCTACTATCCCCAGAAGCTGCAATTGAAGGATAGAAAATAATTTGTATTTTCTAGAACAGAAAGATCATTCAAGAAATTACAGAGATCAGAGAAATACCAAGTTAAATGGTGTGGGTCTTATCTCATGGCCAGTTGGGTGTCACTGAAGTCTTCTGAAAACAAGGATGATATATATTTTTTAAAGCGATTTTAGCAAGATGCATATGAATTTGGTAAGAAAAGATTGAAAAGGATCAAGTAATAGAAAAGCCCCCAGACGAAACTCTATTGACATGTAAATGTGAGGTCGTGAGTGCAGTAAGAATAGAACCAAAATAGGGGAGTCAGAAATAGGATAAGATCATGAGGGAAATGGAAATGTAGTTTAGGACATGGTGGGTTTAAGACAACAATGAGATCCAAACAGAAATATCAGGCAGGTGCAAGTGAAGGTACAAGACTAGAAAGCAGAAAACATCTTTGAACGTAGTTTGGGAAGAATATTACATTCAGTTTGATCATAGAGGGTCTGCAGAGTTGCCTTTACCAAAAGAATATATGGATTTTATTTACTTAATAACACATTTAAGCTAATATATCAGAAATAGCTTTTCAGCATGTAAACAATATTAAAAATTACCAAGATTCTTTATGTTTTTTCCATACGCTTCAAAATCTTTTTTCCACAGCCTTCAAAATTTAGTGTGGATTTTACATTTGGCTAGCCAGATCTCAAGTGCTCAATGGCCACTTGTGTGTGGGTCATGACAACAGTACTGAACAGTACAATTCTAGATGATACCCTCCCACTCCTTACAGCCCAGCATTAATAATGGAAGTTTGTAGGGGAAGGAAAAACTGATCACCAAGACAGACAATGTGAGAAGGTATATGAAAGTGTGTGGCTTCCCAGGTGAGTCAGTGGTAAAGAATCTGCCTGCTAATGCAGAAGTTATGGGTTCAATCCCTGGCTCCGGAAGATCCCCTGGAGAAGAAAATGGCAACCGACTCCAGTATTCTTGCCTGGAAAATTCCATGGACAGAGGAGGCTGGCAGGCCACAGTCCCTGAGGCAAAGAGTCAAACAGGGACTAAAGAGCAGCAACAGCATATGAAAGCGTGTATGTTTGTGTGCTTAGGTGTGATTTCTGTGTGTCTGTACTATATGTGTACTTAAAATGACATTTATCACATTTTTATTATACACCAGGCAATCAATAGAGTGTTTAAAATATATTAGTCTGTTAACTAACTGAAAAAACTCTGTGGAGTAAGTACTATAAATATTATTTTCATTTCACAAGTTAAGAATGTCTTAAGATTAAGTAAATTTTTTCAAAATTATTCAGGACTTACTCTGTACAACAGCCAAGACATGGAAGCAAATAAGTGTCCATCAACAGAAGAATGGATAAAGAATATGTGGTACATATATACATATATATACATATACAATATAATATTACTCAGCCATGAAAAAGAATGAGATAATGCATTTGCAGTAACACAGATGGACATAGAGAACATTATACTAAATGAAGTAAATCAGACAGAGAAAGACAAATATCATATGATCTCACTTTTATGTGTATCTTTAAAAATATGCAAATGAATAATTATAATATGAAAAATTACTCACAATGGGTTATTATTTAATAATAGCTCTAGCATTTAATTTTTTGGGGGTCAGGAAAGAAAGTTAATAAAACAAATCCCATAAACTTTAATATAAGTTCAGTACAAGGATTCTGGGATGAGACTGGTCTGGCTGAAAGAAGTTAGGTAACTTTTTCAAAGTTCCTAAAGTGCTAAGTAAATTTTTGGTTGTTGAAATACAGTTGATTTACAATATTGTTAGTTTCAGGTGCATAGAAAACCTTTTTCAAATTCTTTTCCATTATAGTTTATTACAAGATACCAAATGTGGTTTATTACAAAACAGAGCATACTCACAGACTTACCACTGGGGAAGGGAGGAAGGGATAACTAGGAGTTTGGGATTAAAAGATACACACTACTATATATAAAAATAGATAAACAGGGACTTCCCTGGTGGTCCAGTGCCTAAGACTCTGTGCTCCCAAAGCAGAGGGCCTGGGTTTGATCCCTGGTCAGGAAACTAGATCCCACATGCTGCAACTAAGAATTTGCATGGCACAACCAAAGATCCTGAGTGCCGCAACTAAGACCCAGTGTAGCCAGATTAATTAATTAAATAAACCACAAGGACCTACTGTATAGCACAGGGAACCACATTTGGTATGGCTCGATGGACGTGAGTCTGAGTGAACTCCGGAAGATGGTGATGGACAGGGAGGCCTGGCGTGCTGCAATTCATGGGGTCGTGAAGAGTCGGACACAACTGAGCTGTTGAACTGAAACTGAACTGAGTAAACTATAATGGAAAAGAATTTGAAAACGATTTTCTATGCACCTGAAACTAACACAATATTGTAAATCAACTGTATTTCAACAACAAAAAATTTACTTAGCATTTAAGTAACTTTGAAAAAGTTACCCAGCCAGACCAGTCTCATCTCAGAATCCTTGCACTGAACTTTTTTAAAGTTTATGGGATTTGTTTTATTAACTCTTTTCTGGCAAAAAAAACTTAAATCCTAGAGCTATCATTAAATAATAACCCATTGTGAGTAATTTTTCATATTATAAATGAATATTCATATTATGACTGTAATTGTACACTAGCCATTTTATGAATATCTAGCAATCTATTTTATCATTTATCCTTCTCTGGCCCTTAATTTCCTCCAAAAGAGTGTGGCTTTTGTATTTAGCAACACAAATAACTGGCTCACCAGTTTGATTTGGTGTGCTAAAATACAATGAAATTGATGTTGAAAACTAGATTGATTATCATTAAATTCCCAAGCATGGCCTTCCAGAGGCAATAGCTATAGAGCTGCATCTCTCCCATCTATCCCATCCCACACTAATTGCCACAGTCAGGGTCTTAGCCCAGGGATGAGAAAGACTTGGCAAAAGCCTGCATATCTGCCCAACTTAGGCACAGTTGACAAATACAGAGCCTTAGGAGCAGACTGAAGACAGATATGCCAACTGAACACCAAAAAATGATGCCAAGTCAAAAATGTTCTCTTGTATCTGTCAACTCCACAGGTGGGCAATGAACCAACATGCTCTGCTAACTTGTGGCAAGTTTCCAAACTCAAGGCTTCTCTTCCAATTGAGAACCAATTAGGCTGAAAGTACTTACTTAAGGATTAAATCCCTCCACTCAGAATGTTCACAGCCCTATACAATTCCAACGGATAATTACAGCAGGAGTAAAAGAGATGAAACTTAACAGTGCTTATAAAGCACATCCCCAACTACCCGAGGCTTTGTGATGTTAGTAGGGTTGAGCACTCACTAAGCATTTTTTCTCCTCTGCCTCCCACTGGTTCCACACACAAGGACAAAGGAGGAAGACAGGTATAGAGCACTAAGTAAAGTACTCCACCAACAAATTCAAGTTTAAGTACATGATCAGATATGTCACTCAGACAAAATTCAGTTAGTCTAAATTGCATTAACTGGTTGGCTTGGGAATGAGTTTTCCTGAGATCTCATGGAGCAGATTTGTCCCACGTACTCCTCCATCTCTGCTGTCCATATCCTGGATACAAGCCCAGCATAGTGAACTTTCACTATTATTACTATTATTCTTTTTTGCTAGTAGAAAGCTTAGTGGAAGGATTCTCAGAATTATGTAGGTACTCTCCTGTGATTTTCTAGGAAAGAAGTACTCTTAACATAATTGGCAATATTTATGCATGCCCTAGTCCTTATAGGACCTTGTCCTTCAATCATTCCCGCCATGGATTTACATTTACTTTGTATTTAAATTATAAATACAACTACAATCTAAAAAATTTACAAATTATTGCAAAAAGTAAATGCTTATCCAGCCAAGACTCTGAACAAGGACTTCAAATAAAGGGTGACAACTTCCTCTTTCCTCAATTCAGTTCAGTTCAGTTGCTCAGTCATGTCCATCTCTTTCTGCCCCGATTCAATCCTACACAGGCATCCACCAATCTCCTATAATATGCTATGACATTTTTCCTTGCATTCTGCACACACACACACACACACACACACAGACAATTGGTATTTCTAAAAGTGTGTGCCTACAGACCATCAACATCAGACTCACGGAAGTGGGGTAGTTGATAAAAAAAGTTTTCTGGTACCTACTCTAGCCAGGCCAGTTAAATTAGAACATTTGGAGAGTGGAAAGTGAGACTCAGTCAGACAATAAAGTCTGACAACCACTTCCTTGAACCCTTAACTTCTGAAGTGCAGGGAATATGTTTCAGCTAGAAAGGAGTTTATTTATGGTCAAAGGGATGACTTTTGAGATCTATACGAGGTTACCTGATCCTGGACACTGGTACTAGTCCTTTCTGCCTACAAAGACAAGCCCAGCCCCACTTGGCCTGAAAAAGCTTGCACATACTATCCATCTTACTAGAAAGTCTGAAATATTTCACCATAATTATGAAGCTCCTGGTGAGTATAGTGCACAGTTCCTCATTCTCACTGTCTGGGAAAAGGTCTTTGAGCAAGAATGAAAACTGAGATAATAATAGAATTGAGTTCCTGGGTCATTTCAAGAAATCACTATTAAAACTAATCACAAAAGAAGTTCATACTATAATGTAGGCTGGAACTTCTTAAAACAGGAATAATGAATCTGGATTTGCTTATTTTCAATTCATTCATTGATTCATTTACTTTTTCATTTATTCATTTTTAATTCAATAAATATTTACTGAGCACCTCCCACATACCAGGCACTGATGTAACTGCTAAGGATAAACACGAGAGAAAATGACTCTGTCCTTGTAAGGTGAAAATTTTGTTCATTTATTCACTTATTCATTTATTCATCATTTGTTTAACAAATTTACTAAACATACTACTAAACATACCCCTGGGATGGACACTGTAGACCATCTTTAGACAAATCACGCATAGGCCATGCCGTCAAGCAGCTTTCAACCTAGCTGTGGTGTCAGAGATCAAAATGAATGATTCTTATACTGGGCAAAATAAAATGAATACTAAGTACAAAAATGAGATTACTTCTGCCTAAAGCTGACTGAAAAGAAAGGGTCTGAGACAAGCAACAAATTTTCTCATGCAGACATGAGAACACCCTTCTGTTGCAATCACAAGGAAAAGGCAAATATGTCTATCTAATATTAGATATGAGATGAGTGTTTTATAGGGTGGGTTTAAGAACTGGAGGTAGAAACATCTGAACAGGATAAAGAATTTTTGACTAAAGATTTTGTCTATGTTGCATCTTTATATGTAAACCTTCTTTTTCCATTTATCCACTCAGTTCAAAATATTCATTGAGCACTTTCATATAATGGTGAAACAACTGCTAACGATGTCACCTATTGTAACAAAGAAGACAGAAAATGTAATAATTAATGTTTGAATTTGAGTGATGAGATTTCCGGGCAAAACCTTCAAGATGCTGACCAGCTCTTATTGACGGTATTTGATAAACTGCTACAAGACATTCTAAAGAAAATACTAGCTGGTTTATAAGCAGAACACAGAAGAAATGTAGAGGGTTCATGATTTTCTAGTGGGGAATATAAAACTGTTTTTCATCTCTAGCCTCTCTGGGAAGCAGAAAACTTACCAAAATAAAACGCTGTTTGAGGACAAAAGATCAAATGACAGGTGTGGCCACAAGGCCTTTCTTAAAGATCCATGAAAGAATTAAGGTGGGGCTAGTAGAACTTCTCTGCTCTACTAAAAGGCTTATAGCAGTATTAAAGTTATGGCTTTTAGCGCATGGGGTAAAATCACATCATATTCAAAGGAAATGCACAGTGGTTTTTAATTCAGCTAAAATGGCAATGTTCTGTCCATATGGGCCAAAAGGAATTCAGACTGTAGGAAAAGATGTCTGAAAGACCTTTATGCACCAATTCTCTGTAGGGAAGCCCATAGAGGGTATAGTCCAATACCCTCTTCAGAAGGAATCAAAATGAAAGTGAAAGTTTTAGTCACTCAGTCCTGTCCAACTCTGTGACCCCATGGATTGTAGCCCACCAGGCTCCTCTGTCCATAGAATTCTCCAGGCAAGAATACTGGACTGAGTTTCCATTCCCTTCTCCAGGGGAATCTTCCTGACCCAGGGATCAAATCCAGGTCTCCTGCATTTCAGACCAATTCTTTACCATCTGAGCCATAAGGGAAGCCCCAAGAAGGAACCAAAAGAAGTGATGTGACAGAGGGCTGAGCCCAGAGCCATTCCCAGGGAGCAGAACTAAAGTCTAATCAAAGAATATTCCTCATATCCAGAGTAAGGGAAATTGGCAGAATTTACCCCCGAAAAGTTCAGAATTGCTATGGATCAGTAACTGATATCTACCTTCTATTCTTACCCTTTCCAAATGGGAATATTATATAGGTTATTCTGTTTTCATGTTATTACTATATGGTGGGTGTGTATAGGTTAGATAACTTTTTTTTCTAGTATGTAACTTTCTGGATCAAGAAGTGTTTATGTGAACCTGATGGAGATCAAAACACCCTAGACTTCAAGCATAAGGTCATAACTTGAGATTTAGGAGGGTCTTGGAATGGGAATGAACATATTTTTCATGTGATGTCATGTTGGTAATTGTGACCAGAAAGCAAACTATGGTAGATTATTTGAACTAGAGGCCCTAGGTTTCCATGCCTGCCTCTATCCATATGTTTTGGTCATGTTTTCACTAATTCTGGGTTTGTTTAGACCAATGGGAAAAAACTGACACCAGCAGAGACTTGAACTAGTTCTTGTGCATCTCTTTGGGTTCCTGACCCTGCCATTAGAACATGGATAGCCTCTTGGAGATAATGACAGACCCGCAGAAAAAAGTTAAGTTATTCTAGCTGAACCGATAGCAGATCAGACGTTCCCCAGTCAGCATGCCAGCTGACTGCACCTGCCTGAGAAAGCCTAGCCAATGAGCTGAGCCTGGCCCAGATCAGCAAAATCATTTTGCCAACTTATAGACACATGTGAAATATGGGCACTAAGTTTAGGGTGGTATGTTATACTGCAAAAGCAAATTGATACAGACAGTATGTAAGATGGAATCTATTTGCCATCTCAGTACTAAAAGTTCCCTTTGAAGAAGTTTAATTAGGGCAAATTTGAAGGATATTCCCTAGTTAACAGATTCATCTTATAACGATTGCATAAAATCTCAGCCAGATAGTGACTTCTAAATGTACAAACAGATTAAACAGAAGAGAGCCGAGAGACTACTCCCAATATATGAATTCAACAAGTCAGCTTCTGAATCGCTGAAAACAGCCACGGTCAGAGATGTGATTATTCTATCACAGCATGGCCCAGCCTCTTCAATGCAGGACAATTCCCAACGAGATCATTCAGTCTTTAGAAATAAGTCTAGTTTAATTATATTTGGTAATTAGATGTCCCTTTAATAAAAATCACACTTAGGATGAATGGAGGAGTCTTGGTGGGATTAGAGAAGAAAGGATTCATCTATGAGACATAATCAAAGGAGAAACCAACTAGTCTTACAGTCTAACTGTGGATGGGGAAGTATGAAAATTGGGGCCTTAAAGATGATCACAACTCAGTCATTAATCTGCTTAAAAACCCTGATGGCTCTTTGGGAATTTATGTGATATTCCTCAAAAGTCTAAGCTCCATGAAGAGCTGGGTCATTAAAAATCATCATCATTATCCTCACAAAGGCTAACATCTATTGACTGCTTACACTTGTTATATGTCAGCAGTATACTTCATTAATTGTCTTGTTTACTCTGTACAACAACCCTAAAATATAGGAACTCATATTATCCCTGTTATACAGATGAGGAACTAAAGTCTTGGGAGCTTGAAGCAACTTCCCCAAGGTCAGACAGCGAGGACGCAGTGGATCTGGATTCAAACAGATGTCTCTCTCTTACTTCAAAGCACTTACTCTTAAACACTGCCTTATTTTGCTCTTCTTATTAGGAAACTTATTAGCTCCCCAGTGCTAACTCAGGTTTGGAAAATAGTGGGTACATAAATATTTGTTGAATGAATGAATTTTTTAAAAGGTATGAATTAAGAGATCAATGAATAAAAACATAAGAAAATGGTAGTAGCAATGTCAGAGACAAAAAGCTGAGAGAAGGACCTTAAGGGAGGAGTAGGAAACTTTACCTTATTATGCTAAGAAGAAGATGATTCCTCCAGGCATTCAAGAATAAATTAACAGGATGGAATTTGAGAAAAATTAAATGAATGTCGATTTTTGACACTGTCAACGTAAAGGCAACTAGGTTATTTAGACGAGTGACCTTTGCATATGTGGAGGCAAAAGGCAAAAACAGAGAGAAAAGAGGTCATCAAAATAAGTGAATGGACAAAGTCTGGGAGTTTATTGCGGAGAAGGAATAGTTCCACAAGACGCGGTCAAATATGGTCAGACTGTAAAGCAGCTTCACAGGGTGCACTTGCCTCCACGTGTACTGACCTAATTAGCAAGAACAACTAAAAACTCATTCATTATGTCCCTACATGTACTAGTCACTATGCCTGACCCTCCATATGCATTCCATAATGTAATTCTCACAGCAACACTGTGAGGTCAATATCATTCCATTTTAATGGGTAAAGTTCAGCAAGAGAAAGACCACTCAGTTAGAAAATGGTTGCTAGGTTCAAACTTGAATCTTTCTAACACTAAAACCCATTCTTGTTTTCTTATACCATGCAAACAGAACTGCCAGGTAACTGACTGAAAGAGAAAAGTGGCCTTCAACAGATAATGTTGAAGAAGAAATATTTTTTCTCGTCCAATACACTTCCAAGGAGAGAAAAGAATAAGAAACATGAATGATCAATTCCAGTCAATTAAATGATTATATCAGTAATGACTGGTCTTATACTTAATTCCTTAAAAAGAAAGAAATACATTCAACTTTGATTAAACCACAATACCATGAAGACTATGTCATAACAGAGAAATAAAATAGCGTGAGATGTTTTTCTTTTCCAGCTCAGTGTCTTTTTTCTTTTGCATCCTCAATTGCTATCCAAACCATTTATGCTGCCCATGTCAGATTATATGGTTTGGCAAAGACTTTGGTCATCCCAATTATAATCCCTTGGATGGCACAAAAGGGCATTCTTCATGAGATGGATGCCAAGTCTCATAAGGTTTTGTGGAGCGGAAAGCTGGAGTCTTTCCTATACCCAGAGTTACAGATTCTGGTGTTAATGGAAGGATTTCTCTATTCCTAACAAGGGCTGGGAGCGAGTCAAGAATCCTATGATGAGTGCCCTGCAGAGACAGTTTGCTGGCTGTCCAATAAGCTGTTCCTCTGACTCCTTCCTGGAGTGTCAGTATAGATTTCACTGGACATAAATGTCCTCATTCCCCTGTTTAAAGTATTTTTATAAGCAGACAACTTCCACCAATGTGCCAAGACACTTCTATCAACATTCTTTAATTGTCAGTTAAGGACATGCACTATGTTCTCTAAGATATTATAGTTTTTTGATGGCAGACACTCTCTAAATAGAAGGTTAGGTGGAAGAAGATAAAACTGTGAAGAGAGTTTAGTTTGAGGGACTTATACAAAACAGGGTGAAGTAAACAACAGGAGGCAGACCCAGCTGTGTTTCTGACAATCTAGCAGGGACTGTCAATCCAGACAGGCAGCTGTGTTACAGGGGCCGAAAGTTGGGCAGGTAGAATGTGGTGAGCCCTAAAGCAGATTGAGGGCAAGATATCTCCCAGAGTCTATGTTCATACTCAACTTAGCTCAGAAAGTCATTGATGTGGTTTACAGGGATTAAGTCAGTCCCTTTAGTGACTCCTAGATTATACCATTTTGTATCCCACCAAGGGTTTATTTAAGTACAAAGACCTGAGCATTTAGAAGATACATAACTATAAATGAATATAACTCAGTGTTTTCTATGTGCTAGGCACTAGTCTAGATGCTTGACATGTTTTATCTCATGTAACTATATCTCAAGAAATATATACTATTATTCCTATTTAAAAGATAAGGAATTCAAGGCCAGGTAGATGAAGTCAGTTGTCTGAAGTCATGCATTTAATAAATGATGACGCTGAATAAGTGTACAAATAGCTTAGTAAAATCCAACTTTTGAACTAGATCACATGCCTGGTCATACATTGTGTGTGTGTGCGTGCATGCTCAGTTGCTTAGTTGTCTCCGACTTTTTGCGACACCATGGGCTATAGTCTGCCAGGCTCCTCTGTTCATGGGATTTTACAGGCAAGAAAACTGGAGTAAGTTGCCATTTCCTCCTCCAGAGAATTTTCCTGACACAGGGACTGAACCCATGTCTCCTGCGTCTCCTGCATTAGCAGGCAGATTCTTTACCACTGTGCCACCATTTAGCTCCTATGCTAGATATTATAGATATCACCTATGCCCTTAAGGAGCTTAGATTATAATGGGAAGACTATAATAAAGATAGTAACACTTACTCCTGGGCTCTGATGGAAAGCAAGAGGGTGCTATGAAAGCACTTAATGCTGGGACCCAATATTCCCTGACAATAAGTAAGTTTAGTCACTCAGTCATGTCTGACTCTATGCCACCCCATGGACTGCAGCATGCCAGGCCTACCTGTTCATCACCAACTCCCAGAGCTTGCTCAAACTCATGTCCATCAAGTTGGTGATGCCATCCAACCATCTCATCCTCTGTCGTCCCCTTCTCCTCCTGCCTTCAATCTTTCCCAGCATCAGGATCCTTTCAAATGAGTCAGTTCTTTGCATGAGGTGGCCAGAGTATTGGAGTTTCAATTTCAGCATCAGTCCTTCCATTGAATATTCAGGACTGATTTCCTTTAGGATGGACTGGTTTGTTCTCCTTCCTATCCAAGGGACTCTCAAGAGTCTTCTCTAGCATCACAGTTCAAAAGCATCAGTTCTTCAGTGCTCGGCTTTCTTTATAATCCAACTCTCATGTCCATACATGACTACTGGAAAAACCATAGCTTTGACTAGCTGGACCTTTGTCAGCAAAGTAATGTCTCTACTTTTAACATGCTGTCTAGGTTGGTCATAGCTTTTCTTCCAAGGAGTAAGCATGTTTTAATTTCATAGCTGCAGTCACCATCTGCAGTGATAATGGAGCCCAAGAAAATAAAATCAGTCATGGTTTCCATTGTTTCCCCATCTATTTGCCAAGAAGTGATGGGACTGGATGCCATGATCTTCATTTTTTTAAATGAACGTTGAGTTTTAAGCCAGCTTTTTCACTCTCCCCTTTCACTTTCAACAAGAGACTCTTTAGTTCTTCTTCGCTTTCTGTCATAAGGGTGGTGCTATCTGCATATCTGAGGTTATTGATATTTCTCCCAGCAATCCTAAAGGAAGTGATGGAAGATTAGTGGTCATGAAAGAAAAGAATGGAGAGTAAAGGGAACAAAACAACTTTATCAAAGCCTCAGAAGCAAGAAAGAGCAGAATTCCCTTCAAGTTACCAAACAAAGCCTATGGACAGAAGGGCAGGGTATGCAAGGAGGTGGGAGAAAGAGATGAGAGATGTCCCCAGAGAAGTAAGCAGAGTCCCATTATGCAGGACCAGTGAAGCCACTCTCCAGAGTCTGGACTCAGCCTGATGAAAAGGCCAGTAAAGAATTTGAGAGTCACATGACTAGATGTGCGTTTGGGGAAAACATTGACTTCTATGTAGAAAGAATTGTTGTTGTTTTCAGTTGCTCACTCATGTCCAACTCTTTGCGAACCCATGGACTGCAGCACTCCAGGCTTCCCTGTCCTTCACCATCCCTTAGAGTTTTCTCAAACTTGTGTCCATTGAACCAGTGATGCCATCCGACCGTCTCATCCTCTGTCATCCCCTTCTCCTCCTGCCTTCAATCTTCCTCAGCATCAGGGTCTTTTCCAATGAATCAGCTCTTCACAACAGGTGGCCAGAGTATTAGAGCTTCAGTTTCAGTCCTTCTAATGAATATTCAGGACTGATTTCCTTTAGGACTGTCTAGTTTGATCTCCTTGCTGTCCAAGGGACTCTCAAGAGTCTTTTCCAACACCACAGTTCAAAAGCATCAATTCTTCAGCATGGATGAAGAGAAAACCAACTCTTGGAACTTCCCTGCTTGTCCAGTGGCTAAGATTCCTTGTTTCCAATGCAGGGGGCTTGGGTTCTATTCCTGGTCGGGGAACAAGATCCCACATGCCACAACTGAGAGTTCATATGCCACAACTTAAAGACAAAGAAAAAAAAAAAGAAAAACAGATCCCACATGCCAAAACTAAAGATCTCACATACTGTAACAAAGAACAAAGGTCCTGTGTGCCACAACTAAGACGGTGCAGCCAAAATAAATAAATGTTAAAACAGACAAGAGAGCCCAACTCTTGCTCCTCATACTCCATGAGCCAGGCCCAATAGCTTTAATTGCTCCGGCAGGACATCTGCTCCCTTAGGCTTCCCTTAGGGCCCAGAGCCCAGAAGGCAGCCGCAGAGGCTGAGTCCACCATCAGCAATGCTCTCACAAGGAAACAGTGGATGCTTTTCATCTAATGTTACTTCCTTCAGGCTCTGAGTGGCCCCTCGGGCCTTCATCCCAGCCACGTGGCCTCCAGTGGTTTCTGAGTCTCCATGCCCAGCGTTTACAGCTCTGACAAGTCATCTACCACCTTCTCCCGCTACTACAGTGAAAACATATGTTTTCTGCTCTCTCCACATCCCTACCATAGACCCACAGACTGTGGCTCAACACGGAGGAAAAGAAGCAACAGAAGAGGTCTGGAATGTAATCCCAATCATGTTAAAGGTCTTGGCTTTGTGTGATAAATCACACCTTCCACATGTGTCAGTGGAAGAATTGAAACAGGCTCATCTCTTCTTCTGCATGTAGCCAAGTGGTTTTCTCCCGGCACTAAACGAGCCCATTTCAGACACAGGTTGACAGGGGTCAAATCCTTTACCATCACAAATGTTTTAACAATCCAGGTGCTCATAGAATATAAAGTTCTGTAACTGCCAACAAAGAGAGCTTTGAAGAGCCTCTCGGAAGGAATTTTGTCTACAAAATTCTAACTGTTGTATTGACTTTATGCCCCTCTTTGTGTTTCTACCATTTTCCTATCATAATTATGTGCTTTCTGTACACTTTTACCCCATCTTATCCTCCATGCAGAGCACCAGATAAGAGAGAGGGGCCTATAGTAGTTACTCATCTTGGGTACCTAAAGACAAAGCAAGAGATGATGATTTTAGGTCTTTTTCACAAGACCGCACAGCCTAGAAAAAGAAAGGGCAAATGTTTAAAAAGAATAAAACAAGCAATAGGTTAGGCAGTTTTACTTCTTCTCTGTAAAAGTAAGTTAAGACATTTTTGCTTATTAGCAAGGTTAGTTTAAGAAAACTTTCTAGCTATTATGACTACAAAAGTGATTCAGTATTAGCATTATACCAAAATGACAGATGCAAATGCCAGTAGGGAAAACATTCTGAACAGTTTAAAGGACTCTAAAAATGCAAAGCATTATGTTGAATTTTCTCATTAAACCCCGAATAGCTGTGACATCCCACCTGTAGTCAACATTCTATCATCCATGTTCAAAACAGACATGGTTTTAAAAACACAGAAACAAATCTTCACTCAATTCCTGAGGAGGGAAGGAAGGGAAAAAAGGCGGGAGGGAAGGGGAGAGAGAGAGAGAAAAAGAAAGAGAAAAGAAAGGGACACTTAGGTCACTGAGCAGATTAAGGCGATATGATAAAGTTCATACACTTTATTCATAAGGATGTTCCTGGGCTCACATTTACTTATATTTTAGGCATGACTTTCATGAGCGTGATTATCTAGTCTCCCGGCTCAAGGTGTCCTGGAGGCAGCAGGTCACCAAGGAGACGCACACTGGCAGCATCCGAAAGGGTCAGCCGGCAGCCCAAGAGTTGATGAAGTAGACAGAAAAACTCTGAAAAGTTGAGACCGGAACTCTAACGCACAGCCCTGCACTCCACAGGCTCTATTACAGTCCTCTAGAATAATTTATGATTGAGTCATCATGACAAGATCAAATTAGAATGTTCTATTTAATAAAACAGAGAAATATATATACATTTTCAAAGATGCTCACCAAAAATAGTTTAAATGAACCTATTTTTATACATATGAACTTTGTAACCAGAACAACTCATTTCCTTAATGTTCAAGATGGATAGTTAACATTTTATTGTACATTGGTTATGTCCTAATTTTAATCTCAAGCTATCTGTCCCTCCTGCCCCTCACTGACCAGGGAGTCACACTCAGGAAACACAGTGTCATTATGCTAATACTGCCTTAAGCTTAACAAAATTAGGTAGATAAATTTACTACCACCTCCCCAAAATAAAAGCACCCCTTGCTACTTCAGGCCCAAATATATGACTCCTGAGTAATCTATGCCACTGCCTGCTGCCAATCATAGGCAATATATGTTAGTATACATGCTGACCAAATTTAAATCCAATTTTAGCAGACCATATAAGAAGACATCCTTCTAATCTAACAGTCTGAACTTTTTGTGACTCAATTTATCTTTGAATCCCTTGAGTCAGAATCTCAAGAAATCACCTAGTAAAGCTGAACTTTTGAACCTAGAAGAGAAAGACAGTAGACAGACTGGGACCTAGAATATGGAGCAAGAACCTATGTAGGGGACATTTTGCATGACTTTTTTCACCAATGTTAACAATGAAAAAATCAGGGTAACCAAAGCCAGATCAAACTTGAGATAAGAATTCTGCTATACTAATGGTCAAGGTTTCTAGACAGCCTCAGTACTTGAAGTAAAAGTGAAAAAGAATAAAAGAAGGAGATGCGTTCAAACACCAGGGGACCACCATCCATTTGGGGATACAATGTCAAATTTTAACATTTTTAGGAGGAAAGAACCCTATGGAGAAAAGCTTTGCAAAGCCATTCATAAAAAGCCACAGTCAGTGTTATAGGTTGGAGAAAGAGAGTATATCAGTCAGGATAATGCTACAGTGATGAACAAACTCCCAAATCCAAAGCTTAAAGCAACAAAGGGCTCTTTCTTTCTCATGCTACATGTCCACTGTGGGGGCTGCTGGGGTTCTTCATCACTCCAGGATGTAGGCTCACAGAAAGCTATTATCTGGTAGATGGAGTTCTTAGTGACAAAATGAAACAGCAAATGTTCACATATGTTCGCCTCTAGAACCTCCACCTGGATGGCTTTTAAGGGAGAAAAAAGTATAACCCCCAAAGGGAGGGGTTTCAAATACTGGTGCTCTGAAATGCAGTCGCTACAGGCAGTATGGTAAAAATGTCGGAGATAGGGGCTTTTCAAACTTCAGCAGACATAAGAATTCTGTGGAGACCTTATTAACTGGGCCCACCCAGTTGCCCTAATTCACTAATCCTGGATGGAGCCCAAAAATCCTTACATGCAGCCATATCTCGTTTTGTACTTCACTTGATTGCACTTGCAGATGTTGCTTTTTTCTTTTTTTTTACAAACTGAAAGTGTGTGGCAACCCTGCCTCTAGCAAGTCTATTGCAATCATTTTTCCCCACAGCATTTGCTCACTTCATGTCTCTTTGAACATTTTGGTAATTTTCAGTTTAGTTCAGTTGCTCAGTTGTGTCCGACTCAGTCGTGTCTGGACTGCAGCATGCCAGGCTTCCCTGCCCATCACCAACTCATGGAGTTTACTCAAACTCATGTTCATTGAGTCAGTGATGCCATCCAACCATCACATCCTCTGTTGTCCCCTTCTCCTCCTGCCTTCAATCTTTCCCAGCATCAGGGTGTTTTCCAATGAGTCAACTCTTTGCATGAGGTGGACAAAGTATTAGAGCTTCAATTTCAGCATCAGTCCTTCCAATGAATATTCAGGACTGATTATTTTTAGGATGGACTTGTTGGATCTCCTTGCAGTCCAAGGGACTAGCAAGAGTCTTCTCCAACACCACAGTTTGAAAGCATCAATTCTTTGGCACTCAGCTTTCTTTATAGTCCAATTCTCACATCCATACATGACTACTGGAAAAACCAGAGCCTTGACTAGACAGACCTTTGTTGACAAAGTAATGTCTCTGCTTTTTAATATGCTATATAGGTTGGTTATAACTTTTCTTTCGAGGAGCAAGCATCTTTTAATTTCATGGCCACAGTCACCATCTGCAGTGATTTTGGAGCCCAAAAAAATAAAGTCTGACACTGTTTCCACTGTTTCCCCATCTATTTCCCATGAAGTGATGGGACCAGATGCCATGATCTTCGTTTTCTGAATGTTGAGCTTTAAGCCAACTTTTTCACTCTCCTCTTTCACTTTCATCAAGAGGCTCTTTAGTTCTTCTTCACTTTCTGCCATAAGGGTGGTGTCATCTGCATATCTGAGGTTATTGATATTTCTCCCAGCAATCTTGATTCCAGCTTGTGGTTCTTCCAGCCCAGCATTTCTCATGATGTACTCTGCATGTAAGTTAAATAAGCAGGGTGACAATATACAGCCTTGATGTACTCCTTTCCCTATTTGGAACCAGTCTGTTGTTCCATGTCTAGTTCTCAAACTTTGTCGTTATTAGTATATTTGTTCTGGTTATCTGTGACCAATGATCTTTGATGTTACTACAAAAGGACTATGATTCCTTGAAGACTCAGATGACAGTTAGTATCCTTTAACAAAAAAGTATTGTGCATTTCTAACAAGTTCTTAGGTGATGCTGATGTTGCTGGTCCATTGGCCATACTTTAAGTAGGAATGATACCTATATTGCTGGGAAGCACCCATCCAAACAGAGATTATGTGTCCCAGCCTCACCCTTGTATCCAGATGGGGCCAAATAACTGATTCTCACCAAAGAAATATTAGCAAAAGTGATGTGTGTCATCCCTTGAATTAAAGCAGCTAAAAAGCAAGTGCCTTTTCCTCCCACTTCCTCCTCCCATATGCTTTCTACATCTTGACGCCTGAGGCAACATAATAGCTCATGTTTGAAGTCAAAGCCTTCATCAGCCTGAGCCACCTTCCCCACTGACAAGAAGCACCTACATCAACATCACCTAAGAATTTGTTAGAAATGTACATTCTTTTTTTTTCAGTTTAAAAATAGGGTTTTTGTTAAAGATGACTATAGGAAAAAATGATTCTATCATGTGAAGCCATGAAATATAGAGGTTTGTTTTTACAGCAGGTTGTATTACCTTGCCTAACATTGGGAAGACTGGGAAGAAGGTCAAGAGAATCTTGACCCTCCATCCAATATTTATCATTATCATTTTTCTCTCCTTAAGTTATATGAGAAATCCTTCTGCCTCCTTAACTTCTGCAAATGTCACCTGCTTTGATTCTCCTTTGTTATATCTGTTTTCTTCTCTAACTCACTGTGATAATAGAAAAAGTAAAATGGATTAGGATTATAGGGTATAAAAACTCTGAATCATTTTAATTTCTGCATAAGGTACTAGCTATAATTCACTTATTTATACTTTATTCATTCAACAAAACCTTACTCAACATTTACTTCAGTTCAGTTCAGTTGCTAAGTCATGTCCAACTCTTTGCGACCCCATGGACTGCAGCATGCCAGGCCTCCCTGTTCATCACCAACTCCTGGAGCTTGCTCAAACTCATCTCCATTGAGTCAGTGATGCCATCCAACCATTGCATCCTCTGATATCCCCTTCTCCTCCTGCCTTCAATCTTTCCCAGCATCAGGGTCTTTTCCAATAAGCAGTTCTTCCCATCAGGTGGCCAAAGTATTGGAGTTAGCTTCAGCATCAGTCCTTCCAATGAATATTCAGGATTGATCTCCTTTAGGATTGACTGGTTTGATCTCCTTTCAGTCCAAGGGACTCTTCAGAGTCTTCTCCAACACCACAGTTCAAAAGCATCAATTCTTTGGTGCTCAGCTTTCTTTATGGTCCAACTCTCACATCCACATATGACTACTGAAAAAAATTGAACTTTGATTAGACAGACCTTTGTTGGAAAAGTAATGCCTCTGTTTTTTACTATGCTGTCTAGTTTTGTCACAGCTTTTGTTCCAAGGAGCAAGCGTCTTTTAATTTCATCTGCAGTGATTTTGGAGCCCCCCAAAATAAAGTCTGTCACTGTTTCCATTGTATCCCCATCTATGGGACTGGATGCCATGATCTTAGTTTTTTGAATGTTGAGTTGTAAGACAGCTTTTTCACTCTCTTCTGCTTTCATCAAGAGGCTCTTTAGTCCCTTCCATATGGTAAAAACAGCTTACCTACATATGCTTCCTTGCTGCTGCTGCTACTGCTCTGCCTCCAAAAGTAGCCTGGGCAACACCTTTGGCCCCTCCCATAATCAGAGCAGATAACAAAAGTTAGAAGTTGCTTTTTCTCACCGAGTCCAGAGAAAGCCTCAGAATTCTTCACAGCAGGGTGTCCAAATAACCATGACCAATAAATCCATAATGGTGGTTTTACCATGAAGGAAAAAAAGCAATATGTATCCAAGTCATTTCTATTTGTGCCATTTGTATCAATAAATGGGATTTTCCCAAAGATGTTGCAAAAGGTTTGGTCTCCCGCGGTCACTCATTTCAATCTACTTCTGTTTTCCTGAGTAATGGAAGCTGTAAAGACCAAACTACTTTGGCAGCTAAGTTTCCACTAAACAGATACACTAGCACAAAACTTGAAATCAGCAATGTGAGATAGCAGCCTTCTATGAAGAGACTGGGCCTTCTGGTGTTTGGTTCTCCTGAGGCAGCTGTGAAGAAGGTTCTATAGGACAGAACCTTGCATCAGAGGCATAGCACAGCCAGTATCTATGGCAGTGGAGTTTCTCTTAATAAGTCCCTGGTACGGTTGGGCAATTCCTCGGGCCACGTTGTTCCTGAACGAGCAGGACGTACAGTTGGTTCCACCTGTAGATCCAGGCAAGAGGGGCTCCTGCTCTGGGACCAACACGTTAGAGGCTCTTGCTCTGGCTTTCCTCTGGCCACCTTCCCTCATCAAAAAAATAAAATAAAAAAGGGCAAAAAGCACACATACAGAAACCTCTGAGAGAGCAGTATGTGGCCCAATAGGACATACTTAACTGGAACTCTAACCCCAGACTGTGTCCATGGACCCAGATCCCTCACCCAGATAGCCCTGAGCTTACTTCTGGGGACTCTCTAGCCTGGGACTGCTCTCCTAGGAGTGGGACACACTACCTGTGACGACACTTATACGTCTGAAGGGGCCACAGGGTGGCTTGTTGCCAGGGGGATACACAGATCTTGGACATGTGGGCGATAGCATCCACACACATGCAGATGCGGGCCCCTTGCAGCCCAGAACGGAGCCAGAAATGAGAAGAGGACTGGGAACCTTTGTTGGGGGCTGGAGCCCTGCTTTCCCCAGGTCACTACGCTTCGGTGAGCAAACCAAAGGAGCCTGAGAATTCTAGTCGATCTTAACTTTCCTATGTCATTTCGAAGGTAAATTTCTCAAGATGGAAACACAGCACTTATTTTATTTAACAGTTTGAAGCTTCTATTTAACTTTTAAGTATTCAGATAGGTTATGTAAGTACTTACTTGTACTCTTGCCCCCAGATCCCACAAATTCTAAGGACTACTTAGTTCTTTAGCCTCTGATGCATTCTATAAGCTATTTGATGCTCTAAATCCCTTTCTGCCTACACTACTCAGAGTTCATTTTGTTCTCTAAAACCAAGAATCCTGGTAGTTACACTTCCCTAGATGTTTGGAAACGGGTTGTAGTTTCCTGTTCTTGTGGATAAGTCTACATGAAGCACAAGAATATGGTTTTCTTTCAGTGTCAAACACAGCTTCTGTTTGTTGTGACTCTTCCTGATCCCAAGGCTCTGCAGTATAGTACAGAGAGTATTCATGGTTGAATGATAGCATGGGTTGGAGACTCAACTCTAACACTTAACAGGTCCGTGCTTTGAACAAGCCATTTTTTACCTCTCTAAACCCTAATTTCTCAACCAACAATCAAATATGATAGTGTGTATACATACACTTCATTGAATAGGTCTATGCAGATGTAAATTGCCATTTCTAATGTTGGAACCAAAGAAAAGAGTTAATAATAGCTGACTCCAGAGGTACATTCCCTGTGGTATATGCTCAGATGTCCTTTTTCTTTTGTTTACTTCAAAAACCTCTGCTCCAATCACTTCCCTCTGGAGAACCAATTCCATTGTCCTAACTTATGACTCCACTGGAAATATTTCTAGAAAGTCATTCAAATGTTTCCATTTTCCAATTCCATTTTGGTACTTCAAGTTCTGACTTCTTATGTTGCAGGAAACCATTTTCTCACTTGCTTGCTATTTAAACTCTTCAACACTTGTCAAGCATTATTATGTCATACTCACCCTACTTGGGGATTTAATGACACACTCCATCCACTTCAGGACATATTCATTTTCTGGAGTATCCAATGACATGATCCGCAATAGCAGAGATAAGGATTCAAGCATTTAAGTTCCTCTTGAGTTTTCTTGATTTTCTGTATCTTAAGGAATCTTTTAGAGTTCGTCCTAAGCAATGCAAGTTTAAAGAGCTTTCACAATCTGATGTATTTCCTTTTCATTATGTTTTTCAGATTAAGAAACTACTATAATGCTAGCAGGAAGATAAGCTTTCTGTGGCTTGTAAACTTGGAAAAGGGAACATATCAAAAGTCATTTTTTGCCATATTTCAATTAAATACCTAAAAATCCATGATGATATGAGCAGGAACCGCATTAGATAATTTCTATTTTTGAAAGATTTTTTCTAGTTTCTAATGGTCAATCCCATAAAGCTCTCTGCACCGAAAAGTAATTGGTTGGAATTGTGGAATCATTGAGACATGGCATTGAATAGCTGAAGCTATATACAACCTCTGCGGAGAAGGCAATGGCACCCCACTCCAGTACTCTTGCCTAGAAAATCCCATGGATGGAGGAGCCTGGTAGGCTGCAGTCCATGGGGTCGCTAGGAGTCGGACACGACTGAGTGACTTCACTTTCACTTTCATGCACTGGAGAAGGAAATGGCAACCCACTCCAGTGTTCTTGCCTGGAGAATCCCAGGGATGGGGGAGCCAGGTGGGCTGCCGCCTATGGGGTCGCACAGAGTCGGACATGACTGAAGTGACTTAGCATAGCATATACAACCTCTGAGAAAGTGCTTTACATTCTGTAAACAATCGTTATACCTATAGGTTTTTGGGAGCTTAGGCATGTTGGCTCTATTCCTTGTCTTTCTTCAGCTCAGCTCTCTATTAGAGAGGAAGACTGAGCCATGCAGCTTCCTGTTTTTCAGAATCCTATATCAGCTGTCTTCTGGCAGAATTTTGTTTGACAAAGGAAGATAGTGTAAGGAGTCTGAACAGTCTCCTCCTGTCTCTGTACCAGAGGCAGTGTCTTAGCAGTTGCCTCTCCTTTGCGGCAAAAACTCCTTGGTCCCGTTGCTTGACAGGTTCCTTTAGTTCTACCTGCCATTTGATGACCCTTTAGCCAATAATACTGCTGAATGTTTCATCTTTCCAGCCTACAGATGATAGTGGTTTTCTGCTGTTTATCTCTGGATTACCTTATCATCCCATCTATGGTTCTTAGACATTTCATAATCTGTGCAATAATTTCCCTGAATTAACTTAACTCTGTGGAAAAATCATAAAATGATTTTTACTTTCCTGGTTAGACTCTGGTTGATAATATAATTCATTTAATTTTGAAACAATGCACATAACTATTACTGCACCAATAGAAATGTTAACTAATGTGCATACCCTAAGTCACCTTACAGACTTCAGGACATTACAGGAAGTGAAACATGAACTGCAGAAAAAATGCCCCAGTAAGAAAAGACCAATGGGATTAGAAGCATTAATGGAATTTAGAAACTTGATGGTCATTTTTTTTCCTCCAGCTGAAATAATATCTAGGTGAGTAGTAAATGCAATAACAGTTACTGACTTGTTTAAAATTCGGACATTAGGACTTCCCTGGTTGTCCAGTGGTTAAGAATCTGCCTGGCAATGCCGGCGACACAGGTTCAGTCACTGGTCAGGGAACTAAGACCCCACACACCAGAGCAATTAAGCCTGAGCTGCAACTACTATTGGCAGTTGAGCCTGTATGTCACAACTAGAGTCCATGTGCCACAACAAAAGAGCCAACATGATGCAAGAAAGATCCCATGAGCTGCAACGAAGACCTGCTGATGCAGCCAAATAAACATTTATAAATAAATAAATGAAATTCTCACCTTGGGCTGGTAGGTTTAAAATCTAGTATAGATTGCATTAAGATATTAAAAAACAAAAAAAAAAAACTGTTGATTGCAAACAGTTCAGGGTAACACCTGAAAAACTTATGTCTGGTTTGTTAACAAAACAGATGTCTAGTATGATATAAACCAACATCATGGAAGTATTTACTTTCATTTTCATCTCTTTCTTTCATTTAATCATTGAATATGTACCATGAGACATCTACCTGGACTATAAATATACCCCTGAATAAGGAAGGAAAAATATCCCTTAGTTGTGTGGAGCTTATCACCTGAGGGGTAAAGGTAGTGACTGAACCAGTATCAAACAAAAGTTAAAAACCTCCATAGAAAAAACAGCCAATCCACACTTAGATTTTTTTTCTAAGTAATCTGTCCATCTTAAGTCCTAAAAGGAAAAAGAAGATGGTTTTCTTACTTTCTGAAATATAGTAGTACATAGGGGTACTCAATGTGACGTTTGGCAACTTTTGATTGAATTCAGGCTTTTTACTTTCTGATTGCCAAATTATCATGTTTTTCAAGAATCCCTCATAAAGGCTTTCTGAAGTAATTTTAAGAATAGGGAATTGTGTTGAGAACAGAGATATTTAAGTTTGGAGAAAGGGATTAAGTGAATAACTCTGCCTCAGTTTCATTTTATTTTTGATTTTCAGCAATTGACCATGATATGCTTGTGGATTCATTGTTTTTGTTGTTGTTATTGCTTTTTACCAAATTTGGGGAGGTCATTGATTACTTATATATATTTTTCTTCCTTATTCAGTCTCTCTACTTTTGTGACTCCATTATACTTTCAGTAGACCAGTTTATATGGTCCCATGAGTCACTAAGAAAATATCATCAAAAAAATCTTTTTTGTCTCTGTTCTTCAGATTGGATAATTTCTATTTTTATATCTTCAAGTTCACTGACTTTTTCCTCCATTATCTAACCTATTAATACAATCCAATAAATTTTTAGATTTTAGATAGTATAATTGTTAGTTCTAGAGTTCTACTTGGTTTTCATTGTTTCCATTTTTCTGATGAGATTTACTATTGTATATGCATCTTTTATTTAAATCCTAAAATATACTTATAACAGCTAATTTAAAAGCAGTATCTGCTGATTCCAACATCTGAGTGCCCTGGGATCTGTTTCTTTTGGTTGCTTCAATTTCATGATTTCTAGAAAACACCTTGATGCTGGAAAAGATTGAGGGCCGGAGGAGAAGGGGACGACAGAGGATGAGATGGCTGGATGGCATCACTGACTCAATGGACATGAGTTTGGGTAGACTCTGGAAGTTGGTGATGGACAGGGAGGCCTGGCATGCTGCAATTCATGGGGTTGCAAACAGCTGGACACAACTGAGCAACTGAACTGAACTGAACTGAGTCACATTTTTATATTTCTTCATATATCTAGTATTTTTATTTCATGCAAGACATTTAAGATAATACATTATAGTGAGTTTGATTGTATTATTTTCCTAAAAAGGCTGGTAAATTTTGTCCTGGCAGTCAGTAAATCTTCTCCTTTATGAAAATAAATGCTTTTATGATAAACTTCCTTTTATTCCTTTAAATACATCTGATCAACTTTTGCTACCACAAAAACTATCACTATATAGTTAAGGGGGAAAAAGCCTGTACAAGTGCTCAACAATTCAGAAGTCATGGGTATTAAAGTTTGAAGTCCACTTCATCTTTTTATTTCAAGGGCACTTCTATGTGGAGACCCACTGTAAATAACTGCATATATCCTATTTTGTATTACTTATAAAGATCATATTCTGTAAGAAACTAATATAGATCTTTTTTAAGTGTAGTCTCCTAAAATTAACTTGTAAAAACATCTTAGCTTTCAAAAATATGATATTAAACAATTCCAGGGAAGGGGTCCTATCAACTTCATGCAAGAATGAATTAGCAGAAACAAGAATAGTAAACTTGGAGGTAAAGGAAACAAAGCTACTTGGTAATCACTGTTTGGATAAAATATACATGTCCTTTTCCAGTTTGAGCCAAAGATGAAAAACCAATTATTTAATAGTATATTTGTTGTTGTTTTAACAAGAACATGTTTGTTGTAAAATTTTTTTTAATACTTAAAAAAATTTAAATTTCTAAAAATTCTTTTAGTCTTCTCAGAGATAAATACCTGAATATATTAAGGTATTTCCTTCAAGCTTTGATATGTAAGTATACATATATATGTGCCTGTAGGTGTGCATGTGTATGTATATGTTGGGTAAAAATCACATGTGTGTACATATAATAAAATGGGACTGGTGCTCTCGATATAATGTTTTATCTTATATATGTCACCAAAAACATTCCCAGGGATCAAACCCAAGTCTCCTGCATTGCAGGCAGATTCTTTACCATCTTAGCCACCAAGGAAGCCCAAGAATACTGGAATGGGTGACCTATTCCTTCTCCAAGGGATCTTCTCAACCCAGGAATCAAACAGGGGTCTCCTGCATTGCAGGCAGATTCTTTACCAGCTGAACTACCAGGGAAGCCCATGATTTTTTTTTAGTCTTCTCAGAGATAAGAACCTGAATATACTGATATATTTCCTTCAAGTTTTGGTATGTAGGTACACATATATATGTGTAGGTGTGCACATGCATGTATGTGTTGGGTAAAAATCACACACACACACACACACACATACATATATATATATAAAATAAAATAGGATTGATGCTCTCAATATAATGTTTTATCTTATATATGCCGTCAATGGGGTTGCATAGAGTCGGACACGACTGAAGCGACTTAGCAGCAGCAGCAGCAGCAGCATGTCACTAAAAACATTACATGACCTTTTCCATATCATTAAGTGATTTTTGAAAAATGTGATCTTTAGATGACCAACAGGCACATGAAAAGATACTCATTACCCATTATTAGAGGGATGCAAATCAAAACCACAGTGAGATATAAGTTCACACTGGTCAGAATGGCCTTCATCAAAAAATCTACAAATAATAAATGCTGGAGAAGGTGTGGAGAAAAGGAAACTCTCATACACTGTTGGTGGGCATGTAAATTTATGGAGGTTCCTTGAAAAACTAAAAATAGAACAAACATATGATCCAACAATCCCATTCCTGGGTATGTATTCAGAAAAACCAAAACCTATATTTCAACAGATACATGCACCCCAATATTCATGCTGCTGCTCAGTCGCTTCAGTCATGTCCGACTCTGTGCGACCCCATAGACGGCAGCCCACCAGGCTCCCCTGTCCCTAGGATTCTCCAGGTAAGAAAAGTGGAGTGGGTTGCCGTTTCCTTCTCCAAAGCATGAAGGTGAAAAGTGAAAGTGAAGTCGCTCAGTCGTGTCTGACTCTGAGCGACCCCATGGACTGCAGCCTACCGGGCTCCTCCATCCATGGGATTTTCCAGGCAAGAGTACTGGAGTGGGGTGCCAGCAGCACTATTTACGATAGCCAACACATGGAAACCCAAGTTCCCATCAACAGATGATTGGCTTAAGAAGATGTGAGATGGAATATTACTAAGCCATAAAAAGAATGAAATATTGCCCATTTGCAGCAACATGGACGGACCTAGAGATTATTATGCTTAGTGAAGTAAGACAAATACTCTATGATATCACTTATATGTGAAATCTAAAAAATAATACAAGTTAATCTATATATAAAACAAAAACACAGTCATAGAAATAGAAAAACATGGTTACCAAAGGGGAAAAGGAGTGGGAGAGAGACAAATTAGGAGTATAGGATTAACAGATACAACAATTTACATAAAATAAATAAGCAGCAAGCACACAGAGGATTATATTCTGTATCTTATAATAACCTATAATGAAATATAAACAGGAAAAATAACTTAAACACTATTCTGTACACCTGAAACTAACAAAATATTGTTAATCAACTATACTTCAATAAAAAATTATAATTTTTGTACCTAACATGTTATTACATGGATAATTTACTCATCCATCCCCCTATTATAAGAGATTATGTTGTTTCCAATTTTTTATTATTGAATAAATTAAATAATCATTCCCATATATAACTATTTCCTTACAATATATTTCTGAAATGGAAATGGTGAGGTGATGGGTGTGAATAGATGTAATATGGCAGAACATTATACCAGTGTACTAGAGAGACAAAAGCTTGAAACAAAAAATGGTTTTAGTTAGCATTGTTTATAAAACTGAGTTGAAAGGGGGATATGCTAAGGTAGCAGGCTTTTATAAAACAGTTGCCCTGCATTTGCAACAGTCATTGGAAAATGGGAGCTTACACTGAACCCTTGGGGAACAGAATTCTTTGTAGTGTGTGCTGCAGAGCACCCATCGTGTGGCATTTTAACAGGCACTGCACGAAGAAGTGTTCTGATGTGCAGGGATTTGAGGAAATGCAGACTTAAAGCCAAACAAGATTTTTGCTATTATGTTTTACTGCAGGACTTCCTAGAACATTATAATGTTCCTATATGCTCCTTAAAACACCAAACACAGACTATAACATGAGACATTTCCCAAACCTATTTGATCACAAAATCTTTGGTTCACTATGTATCGAGAGAAAAGTGTTTTGTGGAACACCAGATTGAGCAAAAGTACTTGAACAGAATTGAGGAAAAGTGCATTATAGTCAAGGGCCATGGAAAAACCATATCAGATCAAGTTAAATTAGGTTAAATGGTTTTATGGCAAGCCTTGCAGGACTTGAAATTTTTCTTTCGATTTAAATTCTTTATGTCTTTTAAAATGCTGAATAACCTATATATACCCTTCTTTTGTCGATGCATGCTGCTGCAGCTGCTAAGTCGCTTCAGTCGTGTCCGACTCTGTGCAACCCCATAGACAGCAGCCCACCAGGCTCCCCTATCCCTGGGGTTGTCGATGCATAGCTCTATACAAAAGTTAATATTTGGTAGGCTGTGAACTTTATCTCACTATGACATATTTTGTGGAAGCCATATAATACAGTGACAAAATCCCAGCTGAGGAATTGGGACAGAGTGTTGGCTCTGCAGCTACCTAGCTTTGTGACCTTAGAAAATTCACTTTGCTTGGCACACGTGCAAAATGAATGACTGTTACATGACTAACTTGAACTAGAAGGTCAGAAACCTTCAATTGTTCGCACCTGGTATCATTCACTGACTTCAGGAAGATGCACATAGCCTTTCTCTCTGTGATTGGTCTCATCCTAGGCTGTGATGGTAATCTTATTTTCTATTTAAGATCCACAGCATGTTTAATAATGACACTGTATTATAAAGACATAAACCAAGAGAAAAATATAGTTATTCAATTTCCTATCAATAAAAAAATAAAAACAAAAGCACTTCTTTTCCACTTTTTGCCTTCACAGACATTTGTGCCTCAGAGATCAGGGACCTTGTCCACTTAAATTTTCTGTATTATTTTGTAGTCTCAGGTTGGTCAATGGTTTATTTGTCCTTAGAGTAGAGATATTTAACCTTGAGTTAGCAGGCTTTGAGGGGTCCCTGAACCCCATGAAATTGTGCAGAACATTTTCTTTTATATGTGGGAACATTCATCTTTCTGGGGATACACTCTACACCTTTCAACAGATTCTCAAATGGCAGCTTTGAAAAAGTTGAAAATTATTGCTTATAGATTTATTCAGGTTTTAAAGAGGTATATGAAGGGGAAAAAAAGGCACAAATTAATGCTTGAGTTGAAAACACTGATCTAAGTTATTGCTAATTTAGAATGTGTGGGAGTAGAAACCTCAGGGTATAGAAATCAGCATGATTGCAAAAAGGGGAAAAAAAAAAAGGCTGTTTAGAAACATTTCCCCCCTTTCTTTCCTTCCTCAGGCTCCACTCACTGTATGGAAAAAAAAAAAAAAACTGTAGGAAAAATGTCTTAATTATATGTTATAAAAACAACTATTAACCACATAAAAATGCCATCATTGGCAAAAATGGAGATTAAAAATATTTACCCATTTAGTAGGGTTAATGTTCTTAGAAGCCCTAAAAAGAAGCATTTCTGTAGGATTGTCCAGTGCCAGCAAAGTGACTAGGACATAGTCCACTGATATTAGTCCTTTATGAAAAGGATTCCTAAGAAAGCCTACCTGTAGGATAATTTGGCAATTTTTAATCTGCTGCTGCTGCTGCTAAGTCACTTCAGTCATGTCCGACTCTGTGCGACCCCATAGACGGCAGCCCACCAGGTTCCCCTGTCCCTGGGATTCTCCAGGCAAGAACACTGGAGTGGGTTGCCATTTCCTTCTCCAATGCATGAAAGTGAAAAGTGAAAGTGAAGTCTCTCAGTCATGTCCGACTCAGCGACTCCATGGACTGCAGCCTTCCAGGCTCCTCCGTCCATGGGATTTTCCAGGCAAAAGTACTAGAGTAGGGTGCCATTGCCTTCTCCAAATTTTTAACCTAATCCTGACTAATTCAGTCATCCACTGTCTTCTGCATGTTCTTGGACTTCAGATCTCAATTTATTAATATCTGTTCTAGATTAAAATTACACATATATCTCCATGCACCTTTGAATATCATCATTCTGTGATAGTGATGATGATAAAAATGTGGACAATGATGAATACAGCTAATATTGATCCAGTATTTAGTATGTGCCTCATAGAAAACTTTTAAGGTTGTGACTATTATTAACATGTTTACAGACAAGGAAACTAAATTGTAGAAAGATTAAGTAATTTATCCTGGGTCACAGAGCTAAGTGATACCGAAAGCAGGATTCAAAGTCAAACAGTCCTATTCTAGAGCTTATTATGCTGTTTGGGCTCTAATATGTAACTCAGGAATTTGGTCACATACCGCTCATTTTTCATCATCCCAGTTTTTTCCACGATATTCTCCCTCAGCTCTCCCACCCATAATGTCCCCAAATTAACTCCAGATTCAACTACCAGAAACTGCCAGCATTTTTCCCATGGTCAAAAGGTATGGTCATCTCAGTTCATGACATAGAACTTTGATGGACCTTGACTGTCATACTCCTTGCTGGACTGCTGCTGCTGCTGCTAAGTCACTTCAGTCGTGTCCGACTCTGTGTGACTCCACAGACAGCAGCCCACTAGGCTCCTCTGTCCCTGGGATTCTCCAGGCAAGAACACTGGAGTGGGTTGCCATTTCCTTCTCTAATGCATGCATGCATGCTAAGTCACTTCAGTCATGTCCAACTCTGTGCGACCCCACGGACAGCAGCCTACCAGGCTTCTGTGTCCAAGGGATTCTCCAGGCAAGAACACTGGAGTGGGTTGCCATTTCCTTCTCCCCTTGCTGGACAATTGTGCCTAATCTAGTCTTTCATAACCAAATTAGAAGCTGAAGCATTTATGTTGCAAAGGTCCTAGCAAAGTTGGAGTTAAACTCTGAACAGTCACATTTTACTGATTACATGTAGAAGACTGAGTGTCCTGGGCTGGCCAGAAACAGACTGTACATTGTACAAGGCTGTTTCCCAAACTTTGGCTATTTACATAATCCTTCATGATTTCTTTCAGTCCTGTGCTATCTCCACTAGTATTTATGTAATATTTTGACTTAAATATACTCATTTTAGTTAAATAAATATATTTATAAATGAAAGTTTATTTCATCACATTAAACTGAAAACCAGTATCACTTAACTTAAATAGAGGACAATTCAAAAAGCAAATGGGCTATGCTGAGTTGCTCAGTTGTGTCCAACTTTTTGCAACCCCATTGACTATAGCCCACCAGGCTCCTCTGTCCATGGGGATTCTCCAGGCAAGAATACTGGAGTGGGTTGCCGTGCCCTCCTCCAGGGATCTTCCCAACCCAGGGATTGAACCCAGATCTCCTACACTACCGGTGGATTCTTCACCATCTGAGCCACCAGGGAAAAGCAAATACAACAAAACAATACCACGTTGTTAAATTCTACCTGGATTTCATATATAATTTAAAATTTTCTGCTAGTATATCTAAAAAAATAAAGAGAAGAAATTAATTTTTAGTGTTTTACTTAAATGCACATATCCAAAATACTATTTCAACACTTATAATCAATATAAAACTTGTTTCTGAGATTTTTTGTGCTCTTTTATATCTGGCATGTATTTTACACTTACAGCACGTCCCAATTCATACCAGCCACATATCAGGTATCAACAGTCACACAAGGCTAGTGGCTACAGTACTGTGAAACACAGAAGCCTTATACTGCACACTTCAGGAAATACAGGCTAGAATCAGGATGCCTGAGGTTCAGGACCTTTGGTGGTTAACATGGTTATGACCCATAGCAGCCAGTTAGCCTTTCCAGACCTTGGTTTCCATGACTTGAAAATAAGAGGATTTTACTGATTGTTCTTGTGGTTTCAAGCTGTCCTGCTCTACTATGACTGTTATTTGCTTTTTTTCCTGTTGAAGCTGTGTTTAAAGCTTTATTACTACTCTCTTAGAAATCTTCAAACAGCAGAACACACCATTGCCCTCCAAAGAGTACACATTATTGGTGAATGTTGCCACAGGAGAGCAGATACAGGGATAGTTTACATCTAAAGGTTACGATGTCTGAGAGCAGCCTCCAAAGGAGAAGTAAAACACATCAAGAGTCAGTGTTCATCTATTTATTTGTTCATTAATTAACTAATTAATCATTCCATTCAATAAAGAGTCATTGAGCCAGGTTTTTATCAGGTCTGTGCCAGGTGTCGGACATAAAAAGCTGAGTAAGATGTGGTTTCATCAGTGGGAGAATAGGTTGGGAGGAGTTTGATGAGATGAGTACTGTTGGCTGAATCCCAGAAAGAGTTTCAGGAGCACAGAAGCAGGACTCCGAACCCGATCTGGGATTCCCTAGATACAGTAACATTTAAATGACCTCTTGAAGAATGAATCGAAGGTAGCCAGGAAATGAGCAAGAGAAGTTTTCGGGTAGAGGAAAAGGTGCAAAGGCCTAAGACAAGAGGCATCTATGGGAAACTTGTAGAAACTGTCACCAGATCTCAAGGTGAGAAAATGATTGGAGAGAAAGTAATTAGGGTGTAGATCACAAAGGTCTTGGATGATATTTAAGGATTTCGACTACATCCTGAGATCAGAGAAGCACTAGAGACTATATATGGGAGCAGATAGAAGTGCACAGTAATATTTGCACTGATTCACATCTCTGTGGCTACAAATCAGAGAAAGAATGAGAGAGAGCCAAAGCTGAACGATAAAAGGGGGCTGTTAGGAGTGTACTTCAGCCATCGAAGCTGATAGAAGGAAATCTATTAAAGAAATTTTAGGATGCAGAATCCATAAACTGGAGAGAAGATGTAGAATTAATGATATTCCAGGTTCTGGCTTAGATAATGGTGACATTTCCTAAAATGGAAACCAATGGAAGGGGAACCAGTGTGTTTACAACTTTCTTGACTTGGAATCTGACATCTTTTGTAGAAGTTCTGTAAACTACCAAAGCAGTCCTGGGTAGGCCTTGGAAAGTATCATGTAAATAACTGGATGATTCACTTAGGTGACGAGTTATACATGTTTGTATATGTGTTAGTTGCTTAGTCATGTCTGACTTTTTGTGACCCCATGGACTGCAGCCTACAAGTCTCCTCCATCCATGGAATCTTCCAGGCAAGAGTACTGGAGTGGGTTGCCATTTCCTTCTCCTTTATACATGTTTCAGTTCAGTTCAGTAGCTCAGTCGTGTCCGACTCTTTGCGACCCCATGAATCGCAGCACGCCAGGCCTCCCTGTCCATCACCATCTCCTGGAGTTCACTCAGACTCACGTCCATCGAGTCAGTGATGCCATCCAGCCATCTCATCCTCTGTCGTCCCCTTCTCCTCCTGCTCCCAATCCCTCCCAGCATCAGAGTCTTTTCCAATGAGTCAACTCTTCGCATGAGGTGGCCAAAGTACTGGAGTTTCAGCTTTAGCATCATTCCTTCCAAAGAAATCCCAGGGCTGATCTCGTTTATTTCCCATTAATTGATAAGGAAACAAATGGATCATAAAACATTAATATGAAGCTTTACTTTATAGTTTAAAGTTATCATTTTTTTTCATAGAGACTTTGAAGCATACTGAGAACAAGATAAAATAACTTCTCTGAGCTATCCTTGAAGTATCCTCCTCTACTGTAATTTTGCCTCTAGAGTTTATGGATTATAAAGGAGCAAGTTGTTTTTTTTTTTTTTTTTCTTTCTTTCTCTTAGCCAGCCAAGATGAGGATTGAGATCTTCATCAGAGCTTGAAGAGAGTCAGAAAGGGCCAAGTGCAGGTCTGCAGAGCCCTATGAAGGCATTCCGCTATTTATCCCCAAAGTGTGGCACTGGCTGCTTTGTATGGGTGTCAACCTATGCTGTTGTTTACAGACCTCATTGCAAAGACAAATTAGAAAAAGATGTTAAATAAATGAGATAGCAATCATCAAAATGATTACACAATGAAAAAGCAGAGATTTGAAAAGTATGGTCAACAAAAGGAAAGAACATACAAACCAAATAAAACATGAGAGAGGGTCAGGAAGTTCTCTAAGTTTGAAAAAATGAAAATGATTTTAAAAAATCCTGAGTGATAATTAATTAAAAATATGTTAAGGTATTACTTCTTAAGGAAGTTCTACAAGTAAAGGCCACCAAAAGGATCACCCCAGGCAGATATTCTTAGAGTCATCGTCAGCTGATTCTTCTTCCAGGCAAGTACTACTACTAATATTATTATTAGGGAATCAGAGAAAGTAACTGATTCCCTAACTGGGGCATTTCATTAGATCAAAACCACAAACATGGCAGTCTTACATCCACTTGAAATCAGAAAATTTTTGTCAAAATTAAAATGACAAGACACACCACACAGCATGTCATTTATTTGAGGGGCAATTTCACCAAATAAAAATCTACTGTTGCTGTAATAAAAATTTCTTGGCTATTTTCAAAACAGAGATTGGAAATGACTTCCTCTTGACAGCTGTTCACACACACTAATTTTTGGTCACCCTGGTCCGAAGGAAATCTCGCAGTTAAAAAGACCAAGTAAGTCACTGCTCTCAAGTGTTTTCAATTCTGTTCAATTCAATGGAGAGTGAAGCTGTTTGGGGGGGAAATGCTTGTCTTTCCAAATTTAGTGTTCTGAAAACATATTGTTGTGGTTAGTGAGCATTACACGAGCCATCTAAATTTAGCAAACATTTTCATTCCCTTGCCCAAGCCCACCCACAACAGTGGATGAAACCGTGATTTCTTCCACACTCATCTGGGTAATGTAAACCCCTCGGCTTCTACAAAGCTTGATGAGCAAGAAAGCTGAATAAAGAAATGTCATGAAAATATGTAACCTCTGGACCTAAGGAAGGGGTGGGAGTGGGGGCAACTCAGACTCCATTGACTAATTCAAGTTGGATTTTAAACTATTTCTCACTTTATCCATGTCAGGTCTCCTTTATTTGCCCAGAGAGCACCTGGAAAGATGCCTAATTAGAGGAAGCCAGCTCACTGTATATCTGAGGACCTGGACCTCAGCACTCGCCTTGGCTCACCTCTGAGCTGAAGGCCAGTCCACGACATCACAGCTCCACTCCATGTTAATGACACTGAGTGCAGTCAGGCTTTATTAAAGGTTCAAAATGTATAGGCTTAAAGTGGAGCTTGGATAAAAGAGGTTGCATGGAAACTGCCTTATACAGTATAAGACTGCAGCAGAGGAGAAAATTCTCCTTCTACAATGCCATACATAGTAGGCTATCAGCAACTGATGATTGCATAAATAAACTGTGGCCATCTCTAGACGAAAAGCTGCATCTATGAACCAGAATCAAATTTGCACAACAATTTTTCTCAAACTTTACTGCTTAAGCTCAGCAAAACAATGTGAGGTGGGGATAAAAAGGATTATCTAAGATTAGGGAAAAACCAGCTCATTGAAAGAAATTCTTTGAAGTCCTATCTCCTCTCTTTAAAGTTCATGTAAACTTTAAAGTCTATATTGTTTTATATAAATATTTACCTTATGGCTTCAGGCACCACCTTGACAAATAGTTGAGGAACACAACAATCAATCTATCATTCTCTCTGAACTTGTTAACCAAAGAAAAGTTTAGGAAAAGTCTTTGGGAATGACTTATACCTAATTTGAATTTACATACCCCCAATGTTTGTAAAAATTATATATAAAATTATTTTACTTTATTTTTGGCATTTCATTCAGTAGATACATTTTGATGTTTTCAAAGATTAGTAAAGATTTTATACCATAATATACTGAAAACTGTATTAATGAGAGAAAATATATACCAAGTAACTCTGTATTAACCACTTGATATGTATGTGACACTAATATAGTATTGAATTAGATATCATAAAAATAGCCAACTAATATTTCACTATATGTGATATGAAGACAAATGATTGTAAAAAAAAAACAACCTTGAAATTTGTATACACTGCTTAATAATAACACCTTCTGCAAATACAATATGAGTATATTATCTAAAAATTTTCTTCAAAAGGATGAAAATAGTTTCTTTTTCCCTTATAGCAGCTGCTACAGGTAAAAGGGAATTAACTTCCTAAGAAACACCTAGAGTAACAGGCAAATTTGGCCTTGGAATACGGAATGAAGCAGGGCAAAGGCTCATAAAGTTTTGCCAAGAGAACACACTGGTCATAGCAAACACCCTCGTCCAACAACACAAGAGAAGACTCTACACATGGACAACACCACATGGTCAACACCGAAATCAGATTGGTTATATTCTTTGCAGCCGAAGATGGAGAAGCTCTATACAGTCATCAAAAACAAGACTGGGAGCTGACTGTGGCTCAGATCATGAACTCCTTATTGCCAAATTCAGACTTAAATTGAAGAAAGTAGGGAAAACCACTAGACCATTCAGGTATGACCTAAATCAAATTCCTTATGATTATACAATGGAAGTGAGAAATAGATTTAAAGGACTAGATCTGAGACTGCCTGATGAACTATGGACGGAGGTTCGTGACATTATACAGGAGACAGGGATCAATACTGTCCCCATGGAAAAGAAATGCAAAAAAGCAAAATGGCTGTCTGAGGAGGCCTTACAAATAGCTCTGAAAAGAGAAGCAAAAAGCAAAGGAGAAAAGAAAAGATATAAGCATCTGAATGCAGAGTTCCAAAGAATAGCAAGGAGAGATAAGAAAGTCTTCCTCAGCAATCAATGCAAAGAAATAGGGGAAAACAACAGAATGGGAAAGACTAGAGATCTCTTCAACAAAATTAGAGATACCAAGGGAACATTTCATGCAATGATGGGCTCGATAAAGGACAGAAATGGTATGGACCTAACAGAAGCAGAATATTAAGAAAAGGTGGCAAGAATACACAGAAGAACTATACAAAAAAGAGCTTCACAGCCCAGATAATCACGATGGTGTGATCACTGACCTAGAGCCAGACGTCCTGGAATGTGAAATCAAGTGGGCCTTAGAAAGCATCACTATGAACAAAGCTAGTGGAGGTGATGGAATTCCAGTTGAGCTATTTCAAATCCTGGAAGATGATGGTGTGAAAGTGCTACACTCAATATGCCAGCAAATTTGGAAAACTCAGCAGTGGCCACAGGACTGGAAAAGGTCAGTTTTCATTCCAATCCCAAAGAAAGGCAATACCAAAGAATGCTCAAACTACTGCACAATTGTACTCATCTCACACGCTAGTAAAGTAATGCTCAAAATTCTCCAAGCCAGGCTTCAGCAATACGTGAACCATGGACTTCCTGATGTTCAAGCTGGTTTTAGAAAAGGCAGAGGAACAAGAGATCAAATTGGATCATTTGATCTGGATCAAATGATCCAATCATTTTTCTGGATCATTGAAAAAGCAAGAGAGTTTCAGAAAAACATCTATTTCTGCTTTATTGACTATGCCAAAGCCTTTGACTGTGTGGATCACAATAAACTGGAAAATTCTGAAAGAGATGGGAATACCAGACCACCTGACCTGCCTCTTGAGAAACCTATATGCAGGTCAGGAAGCAACAGTTAGAACTGGACATGGAACAACAGACTGGTTCCAAATATGAAAAGGAGTACATCAAGGCTGTATATTGTCACCCTGCTTATTTAACCTATATGCAGATTACATCATGAGAAATGCTGGGCTGGAAGAAGCACAAGCTGGAATCAAGATTACTGGAAGAAATATAAACAACCTTAGATATGTGGATGTCACCATCCTTATGGCAGAAAGTGAAGAGGAACTAAAAAGCCTCTTGATGAAAGTGAAAGAGGAGAGTAAAAAAGTTGGCTTAAAGCTCAACATTCAGAAAATGAAGATCATGGCATCTGGTCCCATCACTTCATGGGAAATAGATGGGGAAACAGTGGAAACAGTGTCAGACTTTATTTTTGGGGGCTCCAAAAATCACTGCATATGGTGACTGCAGCCATGAAATTAAAAGATGCTTACTCCTTGGAAGGAAAGTTATGACCAACCTAGATAGCATATTCAAACGCAGAGACATTACTTTGCCAACAAAGGTCCATCTAGTCAAGGCTATGGTTTTTCCAGTGGTCATGTATGGATGTGAGAGTTGGACTGTGAAGAAAGCTCAGCACCAAAGAATTGATGCTTTTGAACTGTGTGGTGTTGGAGAAGACTCTTGAGAGTCCCTTGGACTGCAAGGAGATCCAACCAGTCCATCCTAAAGGAGATCAGTCCTTTGTGTTCATTGGAAGGATTGATGCTAAAGCTGAAACTCCAATACTTTGGCCACCTCATGCCAAGAGTTGAATCATTGGAAAAGACCCTGATGCTGGGAAGGATTGGGGGCAGAAGGAGAAGGGGACGACAGAGGATGAGATGGCTGGATGGCATCACCGCCTTGATGGACATGAGTTTCACTGAACTCCAGGAGTTGGTGATGGACAGGGAGGCCTGGCGTGCTGCGATTCATAGGGTTGGAAAGAGTCGGACATGACTGAGCAACTGAACTGAACTGAGTCCTAGTGCCTTGAAACTAATCCATACTTACATCATAAGTACTGAGTGCTAATACTGAGTATACCTTCAATTTTCTGTTCTAGTTCTGACTTGTAGGCAAGCGTGATAAACACTAAAACAAGTAAATTAAATTTCTGTTATTCAACTATGTTATGCTTTATTAGTGTTACCCTAAACTTTTGGCTGAAGCTAGTTTCTTCCCAAAAAAGGTATGTATGTTGTGTGCTAAGTCACTTCAGTCACGTCTGACTCTTTGCGACCCTATGGACCCACCAGGCTCCTCTGTCCATGGGATTCTCCAGGCAAGAATACTGGGTTGAGTTGCCATGCCCTCCTCCAGGGGATCTTCCCAACCTGGGGATTGAACACACATCTCTTGCGTCTCCTACCTTGGAAGGCAGGTTCTTTACGGAATAGCCCCATTGGTTATTCTATAACAATACCCTAAGTATTGTGACTTTCATAGAGCATGTTCACCGGGAAGCAAAAGAGATTTATCAGGTAGTACTCTCAACACACATGAGGGAGTGAAGGAAGCAGAAGGGGGCAGGAAAGAAGTCAAACTATGAAGTGGTCACAGTGAAGGCCCAATTGATCCTACTGGGAGCTTTGCAGCAGGTATGACCCCGCAGAGTTGTCCCAAATCAGGGTAGGGGCAGACTTTTATATCCCCTGTTGCCCAGGGGACAGAACCTTGGGAGTGGCAGCTCCCTTCAAGTTGGGGCTAGTCTCCCAGGAGGCCCCAGCCATGAGCTATCAGTTACCACCACAGAGCAGACAGGAGAATTAGTGCTTCAGTCCTGAGACAGGTTGGGATGTGAAATCAGGCCTTGACACCGGTGACAGCTATAGCAACCTCTGTTCAGTCTCTAGGGATTTGAGAGGAAGTCAGCTACTTTCTCCTAGAAGGCAGACACAGTAATAGTTATCTTACTGTCCCAGTGCCTTAACACAATTTTTGACACCCAGAAAATGCTCAATGAAATTTTGCTGACCAGCATTCCCCTGAAGATGTGAGTCAGGTTTCTGTTTTACCTGACACTAAACTCTGAAGACAAGAAATCTTGGGTCCTCAAATTGTGAAGGCAGGATGAAGTCTCTTCTGAAGAAGACAGGAATTGTGGGCAAAGGATAATTTCCAGATGATGTTAGAGAATGCTCTATACACTATATACATATGGCAGAAACTCACTTAAATGGATTTCTTTATATTTTATTGTAACTATGATCAATAAGGATCAGCTCACTGTTTCAACAGATTTCAATAAGTTGTATGTTTGGTGGGGAAGAATCTGGCAAGGTGAAATCTTAAATACAATTGAATCATTTTTTATTCAATTGTATTGATTCAAAAATGATTCAAATCATTTTTTGAATAAGTGATTTAATTCATTCTGCTTATATTTGATGTGTATCTATTGTGTATCAGGCCTGATACATAACAACAAATAACATTATGGCTCTTTCACAATTTAGCACAAACTAATGATTATAGAAAATCAGGTAAGAATTTTGTTTTGAAAAACTACAGGAGCCATGTCCAGTATGGAACAGCAAGTGTCATTAAAAACATGAATCACCATTAATATCTTTAATGTGTAAAACTCTCTTTCAGTGGAGAATCATGTTAAAAGAAAAAAAGTCTAATTTCTCCAGTACATGTGGACCTCCTAGCTTAGGAAGATTAGAACTGAAAAAAATTTATGAAACATTCTAAGAATTTTTTACTATTGAGAACTTTTGTCCTTGGCCATCTCCAAGACCACACTCCTTTTTATAACTTCCATCCTCCCCTGCTTGTGAGCTAGGGTATGTCAGTGAATACCAAAAACAGAAGAGAAAATTAGTCCCAAATATGACTGAACATGATCGTCAGAGCTTTGCAGACTGAATGAGGCCAAAGCACACACACATTCCTCAACATTTGTGTTGTCGTGGTTGGAAGCTTTTCTAACTCTGCCTGCTTCTTCCCAACTGTCCATACAAAGATATTTTTGTTAACCATCTGCTAATTAACAGAATTCTTATGTGTCATGAGGCCTATGACAACCAAATCTGATTGCTCAAAATTGGCCCTTCCTTCCTTTACCCCCTTGTCTTCTTCCTTTCCCTCTATCTTGATTAATCTTTGAGAAAAACATGAGATACAAAAATAATAAGGCACGATCCCTACCCACAGTGTACTCAGCCTGGTGGAAGGCAGATCCACATGCTTGTGCTTAGCTGCTTAGTTTCTCCATTTCCTTCTCTAGTGCATCTTCCCAACCCAGAGATCAAACCCATATCTCTTGTGTTTCCTGCATTGCAGGAACCTCTGAGCTTTTGGGAAAATTATAACACAATGTATACACTTAAAATGAACATATGTGCATTGTATGTCTATGTATATACATATACACACATACATGATATACATATATACATATGTGTGTATATATACTAGTCCATGTTAAATATTTTTTAAATATATCATACATATACTATATATTATACAAATATATGGGCTTCCCTGGTGGCTCAGTGGTAAAGAACCTGCCTGCCAATATAGGGGGTGTGGGTTCGAGATATATATGCTGTTGCTGCTGCTGCTAAGTCACTTCAGTTGTGTCTGACTCTGTGCGACCCCACAGACGGCAGCCCACCAGGCTCCTCTGTCCCTGGGATTCTCCAGGCAAGAATACTGGAGTGGGTTGCATTTCCTTCTCCATCGATATATATATATACATATATATATGTGTGTGTATATATATAGCTGGTTCTTCCTCTGCTACCAGTGCCAGGGACTCAGGAGATGAAGGTTTGGTCCCTGGGTGGGGAGGATACCCAGGAGTGGGAGGTGTCGGCAGACTCCAGTGTACTTGCCCGGAGGGTTCCATGGATGGAGGAACATGGCAGGGGTGCAAAGAGTCGGACACAACTGAGCACACACACAAAAACAAACAAAAAATAAGTAAAACAAAAGACAAACCTTCAAAGGGGGAAGTAGGTTCAGATGGTAAATCACGGCCTACAGGGCAGGAGAGTGGGCTTCGATTGCTGGCTCAAGTCAAGGGAATGGCTACCCACTCCAGTATTCTTGTCTAGAGAATTCCACGGACAGAGGAGCCTGGTGAGCTACAGTCCGCGGGGTTGCAGAGTCAGACATGACTGAGCGACTAACACTTTCACTTCACTTTCACTTTTTTGATAAGACCATTTTTATTTACATACAACATGAATGCAAGAAGTCCTAATGCATTTACCAAAAATATGCTAGAGCTATTATATTTAGGAAGTCTACAAAATAAATATATATATAAATATTACTGAGAGAAATTAAAGGACATCTGATAATTGGATTGATTGAACTGATTAAATGAATTGTTTAGAACATTTACTATAAATAAACTATCAACTATCTTCAAATTGATATATAGATAAAGTGACACCTCAATCCAAATCTGATCAGATTTTCAGTTTGTTTTGGTAAAACTGATAACATAATTCTAAAATTTGTATAGAAATGCAGAGGACCTTGAAAAGTCAAGCATTCTATAAAAAGAAAAAAAAAAGGGAAAACATTTACTGTCTGATTCAAACTCATTATAAAGCTATATTAATCAAGCCAGTGTGGTATTGACATAAGGTTAGACAATTAGGCCAAGAAAACAAAAGGGATACATTACTATATACAAAATGGATAGCTAGTGGAAAGTTGCTATATAACACAGGTAGCTGAATCTGGGCTCTGTGACAACCTAGGAGAGTGGGATGGGGGGAGGGGTGAGAGGGAGGTTCAAGAGGGAGGGGACATATGTATACTTAAGACTGACTCATGTTGTTATATGGCAGAAGCCAGCACAACATTGTAAAGCAATTATCCTCCAGTTAAAAATAAATTATATATATATATATATATGTGTGTGTGTGTGTGTGTGTGTGTGTGTGTGTGTGTATTTCTGGCTTCTGGGGGAAGCCAGCCTGCATGCTGTTAGGACTCAAGCAATCCTGATGGCAGGCTCACATAGAAGGGCCACCTGCCAACAGCCAGCCCTAATTTTTCAACCCTGTGATTGTGCCACTTTGGAAATAAATCTCCCAGAAGTTAAGCTTTTAAATGGCTTCAGGTGACATCTGACCACAACTCTTAAAAGACTGCCAAGGCAGAACTGCCCAACTAAACCATTTCTAAATTCCTGGTCCATAGACATCCCCAGTAATCATAAATGATTACCACTGCTTTAAGCTACTGTTGAGGTAATTTGTTATGCAGCAATTGAAAGTTGCTCAGTCATGTCCAACTCTTTGTGACCCCGTGGACTATATAGTCCATAGAATTCTCCAGGCCAGAATACTGGAGTGGGCAGCCTTTCGCTTCTCCAGGGGGTCTTTCTAACCCAGGGATCGAACCCAGGTCTCCCACATTACAGGCAGACTCTTTACCAGCTGAGCCACAAGGCAAGTCCAAGAATACTGGAGTGGGTAGCCTATCCCTTCTCCAGTGGATCTTCCCGACCCAGGAATCAAACTGGGGTCTCCTGCATTGCAGGCGGATTCTTTACCAACTGAGCTATAAGGGAAGCAGCAATAGATAAATAATTATGTTAAAATTAATTGTATTAACTAATTAATTATAATAACTAATTATACTAATTAATAGATAACTCATATGAGCTATGCAGCAATAGATAACTAATATAGTTGGGCAGGATTGGGCAGGTGAAGGTCACAGAAGTCACTGGGTGAAAAAGTGAAAGTGTTCAAGGAAAAAGAGAAATAGCAAAAGCTCAGAATGTGTGGGGCTAAAAGTGAATCTCTAGTACTACAGAGTTAATTTTAGGATTGAAAAGTAAAAGATGTGGATGGAGCAGTAGCCAGAGCCAAGTCATGAAGGGTTTTATATGCTGAGTTAAAGAACTTGAAGTTGAGCTCAACAAAGATTCTCAAAATGGGCTCTCTGGATCACTAGATTCAGATGAGTTAAAATCCCCCTGGGGAATTTTAATAATGACCTCAGCTGATTTCTAAGTCTATGAAAATTTAAGTATGTGCTGACAAACAGAGAGCAATTGACAAACAACTGTTTAAGAAAAGAAGTATAAGCAGATCAGGCAGGGGTTCCTTGGAGAAAGGGAACCGAGCATGGCTTTCTTGATATGAGAGGAGCCATTTTTGGACTAAGCCATTTTGTGACCTAAGCCTGACCACAATGCTTGTCCTTAAAACAGGTCTCAGGAATTAATAATCTTAAGGGAACAAAAGAATGCAGAAAAAAAATGAGAGGAAAGAGAAGTAACAAAATTAATATATCAGTTGTAAAAACTCCCAGTTCTCTTTCAATCATAAGCATTAACCTAAAGTGATCAACCATGGGATCAACTAGAGCTTAAGGGATGATAATGTTGACCTTTTGTGACCCTCCTGACTTGAACCAACTAAAGCTTGTACTGTATAATGCCCAAGCCCTTCATGGGGATGAATGTACCCTTAAATTAACTTAAAATTTAAATTAAATTAGCTTAAAATTAAAATTAGCTTAAAACTTTCCTAATTTTGATTTGGGAAGACACAGCTTTGGGAAAGATCCTGGGTGTCTCCTTACTTCCTAAAAGTAATAAGAAATCCTTCCCTCTCCAGATCCTTGGCTTGCTTGTGTCTTTTGGCTCAACACCTACCAAGAGGTGAACCAATTTTTCAGGTAACAGGACTTGGTCAAAACTGAGTTTCAGATGAACTTGGCAGTTCTGTGGTGAACAATTTGGAAAGGATAGAGACTCTTCATTGAACTGGTTCTATGAAGACTTACCTTCTAGAACTAACACCAAAAAAGATGTCCTTTTCATCATAGGGGATTGAAATGCAAAAGTAGGAGGCAAGAGATACCTGGAACAATAGGCAAGTATGGCTTTGGAGTAAAAAATGAAGCAGGGCAAAGGCTAACAGAGTTTTGTCAAGAGAACACACTGGTCATGGCAAACACCCTTTTCCAACAACCCAAGAGATGATTCTACACATGGACATCACCAGATGGTCAATAGCTAAATCTGATTGATAATGTTCTTTGCAGCCAAAGATAGTGAAGCTCTATACAGTCAGTAAAAACAAGACCTGGAGATGACTATGGCTCAGATCATGAGCTCCTTATTGCAGAATTCAGGCTTAAACTGAAGAAAGTAAGGAAAACTGTGAGGCCATTCAGGTATGACCTGAATCAAATCCCCTATGATTACAGAGTGGAGGTGATGAATAAATTCAAAGGATTAGATCTGGTAGTCCAATTGCTAAAAAACTATGAACAGAGGTTTATAATGTACAGGAGGCAGTGACCAAAATCATCTCAAAGAAAAAGAAATGCAAGAAGGCAAAGTGGTTTTCTGAGGAGGCTTTACAAATAGCTGAGGAAAGAAGGGAAGTGAAAGGCAAAGGATACAGGAAAGATATACTCAATTGAATGCAGAGTTCCAGAGAATAGCAAGGAGACATAAGAAAGCCTTTTAAAGTAAACAATGCAAAGAAATAGAGGAAAACAATAGAATGGGAAAGACTAGAGATTTCTTCAAGAAAATTAGAGATACCAAGGGAATATTTCATGCAAAGATGGGCACAATGAAGGCCAGAAATGGCAAGGACCTAACATAAGCAGAAGAGATTAGGAACTGGTGGCAAGTATACATGGAAAAACTATATAAAAAAAAGTCTTAATGACCTGGAAAATCATGATGATGTGGCCACTCACCTAGAGCTGGATGTCTCAGAGTGCGAAGTCAAGTGAGTCTTAGGAAGCATTAGCACAAACAAAACTAGTGGAGGTGATGAAATTGCAGCTGAGTTATTTAAAATCCTAAAATATGATGCTATTAAAGTACTGCACTCAATATGTCAGCAAATGTGGAAAACTCAGCAGTATCTGCAGGACTGGAGAAGGCCAATCCCAAAGAAGGACAGGGCCAAAGATGTTCAAACTACCACACAATCGCACTCATTTCACATGCTAGCAAAGTAATGCTCAAAATCCTTCAAGCTAGGCTTTAGCAATATATGACTGAGAACTTCCAGATTTTCAGGCTGCATTAAGAAAGGCAGAGAAACCAGAGATCAAATTGCTAACATTTACTGGATCACAGAAAAAGAAAGAGAATTCCAGCAAAACACCTACTTCTGCTTCACTGACTGTGCTAAAGCCTTTGACTGTGTGGACCACAACAAACTGGAAAATTCTTAAAGAGTTAGGAATATAGGCCACCTTACATGTCTCTGAAAAAACCTGTATGCAGGACAAGAAGCAACAGAATTGGACATGAAACAATGGACTGATTTCCAGTTGGGAAAGAAGTAAGTCAAGGCTGTATATTGTCACCCTACTTATTTAACTTATATACAGAGTCTGGAATGCTAAGCTGGATGACTCACAAGCTGGAATCAAGATTGCCGGGAGAAATATCAACAACCTCAAGTATGCAGATAATACCACTTTAATGGGAGAGAGCAAAGAACTGGTTTTAGAACAGGCAGAGGAACCAGAGATCAAATTACCAACATCCGCTGGATCATGGAAAAAACAAGAAAGTTCCAGAAAAACATCTATTTCTGCTTTATTGATTACGCCAAAGCCTTTGACTGCGTGGATCACAATAAACTGTGGAAAATTCTGAAAGAGATGGGAATACCAGACCACCTGACCTGCCTCTTGAGAAACCTATATGCAGGTCAGGAAGCAACAGTTAGAACTGGACATGGAACAAGAGACTGGTTCCAAATAGGAAAAGCAGTACGTCAAGGCTGTATGTTATCACCCTGTTTATTTAACTTCTGTGCAGAGTACATCATGAGAAACGCTGGGCTGGAAGAAGCACAAGCTGCAATCAAGATTGCCGGGAGAAATATCAATAACCTCAGATATGCAGATAACACCACCCTTATGGCAGAAATGATCAAAGTGAAAGTGGAGAGTGAAAAAGTTGGCTTAAAGCTGAACATTCAGAAAATGAAGATCATGGCATCTGGTCCCATCACTTCATGGGAAATAGATGGGGAAACAGTGGAAACAGTGTCAGACTTTATTTTTTGGGGCTCCAAAATCACTGCAGATGGTGATTGCAGCCATGAAATTAAAAGACGCTTACTCCTTGGAAGGAAAGTTATGACCAACGTAGATAGCATATTGAAAAGCAGAGACATTACTTTGCCAACAAAGGTCCATCTAGTCAAGGCTATGGTTTTTCCTGTGGTCATGTATGGATGTGAGTTGGACTGTGAAGACGGCTGAGCGCCAAAGAATTGATGCTTTTGAGCTGTGGTGTTGGAAAAGACTTTTGAGAGTCCCTTGGACTGCAAGGAGATCCAACCAGTCCATTCTGAAGGAGGTCAGCCCTGGGATTTCTTTGGAAGAAATGATGCTAAAGCTGAAACTCCAGTACTTTGGCCACCTCATGCGAAGAGTTGACTCATTGGAAAAGACTCTGATGCTAGGAGGGATTGGGGGCAGGAGGAAAAGGGGATGACAGGATGAGATGGCTGGATGGCATCACTGATTCGATGGACATGAGTCTGAGTGAACTCCGGGAGTTGGTGATGGACAGGGAGGCCTGGCGTGCTGTGATTCATGGGGTTGCAAAGAGTCGGACACGACTGCGTGACTGAACTGAACTGAACTGAACTGAAAAGAGTGAAAAAACTTGACATAAAACTCAACATTCAATAAATGAAAATCATGACATCAGTCCCATCACTTCACGGCAAATAATTGGGGAAAAAGTAGAAACAGTGACAGATTTTATTTTCTTGGGCTCCAAAATCACTGTGGATGGTGACTGCAGCCATGACATTAAAAGACACTTCCTCCTTGGAAGAAAAGCTATGACAAAACTAGACAATGTATTAAAAAAGCAGAGATAACACTTTGCTGACAAAGGTCCATATAGTCAAAGCTATGGTTTCTCCAGTATTCATGTACAAATGTGAGAGTCAGTCCATAAGGAAAGCTGAGCACCAAAGAATTGATGCTTTTGAACTCTGGTGCTAGAGAACACTCTTGAGAGTCCCTTGGACAGCAAAGAGATCAAACCAGTCAATCCTAAATTGTCAATCCTGAATATTCATTGGAAGGACTGATGCTGAAGCTGATACTTTGACCACCTGATGTGAAGAGCCGACTCATTGGACAAAACCCTGATGATGGGAAAGACTGAGGGCAAGAGGAGAAGGGGCAACAGAGGATGAGATGGTTGGATGGCATCACCGACTCAATGGACTTGAGTTTGAGCAAACTCTGGGTGATAGCAAACTCCGGGCTTCTCTTGTGGTTCAGCTGGTAAAGAATCTGCTTGTAATGTGGGAGACCTGGGTTTGATCCCTGGGTCAGGAAGATCCCCTGGAGAAGAATACTGGCTACCCACTCCAGTATTCTGGCTTGGAGAATTCCATGGATGGAGTCACAAAGAGCTGGACACGATGAGTGACTTTCACTCACTGAATGATAGTGAAGTACAGGGAAGCCTGGCGTGCTGCAGTTCATGGGGTCGCAAAGAGTAGGACAGGACTTAGTGACTGAACAGCAACGACAGTTCCACCTGGGATTTCTCCATCATCTTAGAGAATAGCTCCTGGTTTCTGTTGAGATGCCTAATCTCTATTTATTTCATTGAACTGTCACTTGGCCACACCCTTAGTGTTTCATTTTTTGCAATACAGATGGGCTGAGAATTTTCTAAATCTGTTATGTTCTATTTCCTTTTTGCTTAACAAGTTCAAGTCACTCTCTCTTTTCATATTTTACTATAAGCAGTCATGAGATGCCAAGCCACAGCTTCCACACTTTCCTTAGAAACAATTTCAGGTAAAATATCCAATTTCAATGCTTGAAATTTCCACCTTCCACAAAACAGTAGAACATGACACAATTCAGCCAAGTTCTCTGTCACTTATAATAAGAATGACCTTTCCTCCAGTTTCCAATAACATGATGCTCATTTCCATCTAACACCTCAACTGAATGATTATTGCCATCCATATTTCTACTAATATTCTGTTCAGGATTTTTGAGGTATTTTCTAAAACAATTATTTTCTACTGTTCTCTTCCTAACTGCAAGCTTCAGGAAACTCCAAGAACCTCTACCTGGAGGGTTTGATCAGCCTTCCCCAAATGCTAATCAACTACAGATTACTCTGGCGCTCATTTCCTCTCATTTGGAAAAACTGTTCCAAAGGCTCCCCAGGCAAATAGAACTGAGACTGTAGGGCATCCTCATATCAGAAATTGGAATTGGGCACCATTATGGGGTTGGTGCTCTTCACTTTCTGGGAGGCTTTGGTCATGGTGCTACAAGTGGGCAGTGCAGAAGCCATTGGAATGACTGCCATTTTTCTTGCAGTAGGCGAGGCAGATGCATGGGATGCACACCGAAGCCTCCATTGTGGCTCAGGTAGTCTCCAAGATTGCCAGCAAGTCCTTGGCTGGTCATCAAACATGGGTACTCCAAGGTCAGCTACATCCTGGTAGCCAGGGCCAGGCTCTGGAATGAGATACTAATGCACAGTACAATGCCCAGAAGCACCACCAGTTTAGTGATGGCCACTGAGCTGAAGCTCCTGAGAAATAGCAAGGGCCAACAGCAGTGAAACAGGCAGGGTGGTCCCAGTGACCTCAGAGCAACTGGTTTGTCGCAGTTGCTTAAACTCCTTGGTTAAGTTTATTCCTAAGTATTTTATTCCTTTTTATGCTATTATAAATTAGGATTTTTCCCTTCAATTTCATATTGGGATTGTTTAGTGTTAGCACATACAGTGAAACTTATTTTCGCGTATTGATTTTTCATCTTGCAACTTCGCTGAATTCATTTATTCATTTTAACATTTTGTGTGTGTGGAATCTCCTCGATTTTCTACACATAAGGTCATGTCATCTGTGAACAGAGATAATTTTACATCTTCCTTTACAACTTGAATGCATTTTTTTTTCTTGCCTAATTGTTATGGCTAGGACTTTCAGTACTATGTTGAATAGAAATAGTAAGAGAGGGCATCCTTGCCTTGTCAGAGGCCATGAAGAAGTTGCTGGTGCACCTGGGCATCATACTGTGCATTAGTATATCATGCCAAAGCCTGGCCTGGCTTCCAGGATGTAGCTGACCTTGGCGTGCCCATGTCTGATGACCAGCCGAGGACTTGCTGGCACACTTGGAGAACACCTGAGCCACATTGGGGCTTCAGTGTGCACACCATCCACCTGCCTTGCTACTGCAAGAAAGATGGCAGTCCTTCCAATGCCTTTTAAGATCTGCACTCAGATCTTAAAAGAAAAGCTTTCAGTTTTTCACAATTGAGTATGATGTTAGGTGTGAATTTTTCATATATGCTCTTTTTTATGTTGAGGAAGTTTCCTTCTATTCCTACTTTATTGAGTGTTTTCATCAGGAAACGTGTTAAACTTTGTCAAAAACTTTTTCTGCATCAATTGAGGTAATTATTTGATTTTTGCCCTTTATTCTGTTAAAGTGGTGTATTACATTGATTTTCATATGTTGAACCATCTTTGCATTCCAGAAATAAATTCTATTTGGTCAAAATATAAAATTCTTTTAATGTTCTGTTGGACTTTATTGAGTATTTTTTGCATTAATATGCATCAAAAATAATGGTCTGTGGTTTTCTTATATTACTTTGTTGTGGTTTGATATAAGAATAATGCTGAGTTCATAAAATAAGCTTGGAAGTGTTCTCATAAATTTTGAGGAAGCATTTGAGAAGGATGGCTGTTAATATTTTTCTTTAAATATATGGTAGGATTCTCCAGCAAAGTCATCTAATTTTGAGTGTTTCTTCTTGGGACATTTTTGACTATAGAGTCTTTCTTCTTACTAGTTACAGGTCTGTTCAGATACTTTTTCATAATTTAATCTTAGGAGGTTGCATGTTCTAAAAATTTATCCATTTCTTCTGGGCTAGTCAATTCCTAGAAGTCTCTTATGATCACTTTAATTTCTGTGGCTTCAGCTAAAATATCTCTTTCATTTTTGATGTTTGCTTTTTAAGTCTTCTCTGATTTATTCTTAGTCTAACTAAGCATCATCAGTTTTACTGTTCTTTTCAAAACATCAGCTCTTAATTTGGTGATTTTTTCCTATCATTTTTATATTTCCTATTTTGTTTATTTCTACTTTAATCTTTTTTATTGCCTTGCTTATACTAACTCTGGGTTTAGCTTGCTCTTCATTTGTATTTCCTTGAGGTATATGGTTAGGTTTTTGATTTGAAGTCTTTCTTATTTATTAATACAGGTGTTTACTACCATAAACTTCCCTCTGACTATTGCTTTGTCTTTGTCTCATATGTTTTAGTATGTTTTCATTTTCATTTGTCTCAAGATGCTTTTTCATTTCCCTTGTCATTCCTTCTTTTATCTCTTGGTTTTTGAAGAGTGCATTAATTTCCATGCTGTGAATTTTCCAGTTTTCCATTTACTATTGATTTTTAGTTTTATCCCATTGTTGTCAAAAAAAGATATTTGGTATGGCTTCAATCTTTTTAATGTTAAGACTTGTTGTGTGGTCTAATGTGTGATCTTAGAGGATGTTCTGTGTGCACCTCAGAAGAATGTGTTTTCTGCTGTTATTAGTTGGAGTGTTCTGTATGTATCTGTGATATTCAGTTAGTCTATACTGCTGTTCAAATCCTCTATTTCCTTATTTATTTTATGTATAGTTGTTCTATTATTGAAATTAGGGCATTGAAATCTCTTCCTATTTTTAGAGATTTAATTCTACTTCTCCCTTCAATTCTGCTAATATTTGCTTCCTATATTTGGGTGCTCTGATGTTAGTTGCATATATATTTATAACTGTTTTATCTTTCTGGTTAATTTTTTTATGATTATATAATATCCTTCTTTGTTTCCAATGACAATTTGTGACTTAAAGCCTATTATGGCTGATTTAAATATGGCCACCCTACTTTCTCTTGGTTACCATTTGCTTTTATATATTTTTCCATTCTTTTATTTTCAACCTGTGTATCCTTATATCTAAAATGAGTTTCTTATAGAGAGCTTACAGTTGGATATTGTTTGTTTGCTTTTTAAAAATCTATTCAGTCACTCTATGCCTTTGATTGGAGTGCTTAATCCATGTAAATTTCAAGTAACTACTAATTGGGAAGGATTTATTATTGATACTTTATTCATTGTTTTCTGTAAGGCTAGAGTATTTTTCCCTTTTCATCTCTGGCTTTTTTCCTTAGATTTTATTGATTTTTGGTAGTGATGTGCTTTAATTCTACTATCTTTTCCTCTGAGCATCTTCTATCTTCTTTATGGTTATCAGTTCAGTTCAGTTCAGTTGCTCAGTCGTGTCTGACTCTTTGCGACCCCATGAATTGTAGCACCAACTCCCGGAGTTCATTCAAACTCATGTCCATTGAGTTGGTGATGCCATCCAGCCATCTCATCCTCTGTCGTCCCCCTTTCCTCCTGCCCCCAATCCCTCCCAGCATCAGTCTTTTCCAATGAGTCAACTCTTCGCATGAGGTGGCCAAAGTACCGGAGTTTCAGCTTTAGCATCATTCCTTCCAAAGAACACCGAGGGCTGATCTCCTTTAGAATGGACTGGTTGGATCTCCTTGCAGTCCAAGGGACTCTCAAGAGTCTTCTCCAACAACACAGTTCAAAAGCATCAATTCTTCAGCGCTCAGCTTTCTTCACAGTCCAACTCTCAAGTCCGTATATGACCACTGGAAAAACCATAGCCTTGTAGGATTATATAAAACATCTTATAACTGCTAACAACTTAATTTCAACCTCCTTTACATATCTCCCTCCAGTTTATCCCTATCATAAGTGATATTTTTTATTTTACATCCATAATATAGTCTTATAGTTATTTGTTATTCTTCTATCTTTTAAATTCCATACTAAAATTTAAATTCCATACTAAAATCAAATATTCTGTATTTGTTTTTATATTTACCTTTACCATAGAGCTTTATATTTTCTTAAGCTTGGACTCCATTTAGCACTTTTACTAAGGCAGATTTAGTGGTGATGAAATCCCTCAGGTGTTGTTTATATTGTTAGGTCTTTATATCTCCTTCACCTTTGAAGGACAGTTTTGGCCTGATAGAATATTCTTGGTTGCCAGCTTTCCTTTTCCTTTCAGCACTTTGAATATATCATCATATTCCCTTCTGACATGTAGTGCTTCTGATGATACATCACTTGATACTAATAGGAGTACTCTTGACAAGTCACTTTCTCATTCTGTTTTTAAGATTCTCTGTCTCTGAATTTTTACAGTTTGATTTTTAATATATCTTAGTATAGGCCTCTTTGGATTCTTCCCAGCTGGAGTTTTTGGGCTTCTTGAATTTGGATGTCCAATTTCTTTCTCAGATTGGAAAGTATTCAAACATTATTTCCTCATATAAGCTCTCTGTCTCTTTCTCTCTCTCTTCTCCTTCTGGGACTCCTGTAATGCACATATTGCTTCTTTTAATGGTGTCCCATGAATCTATTAGACTGTCTTCATTTTTCTAGGTTTCAGAAATTGACTTTTATTTTTTATACTCAACTGTAATCTGCTTCTACTCAGTGTTCCTGAGCTTCTACTCAGTGTTCCTATTCCTACCCTTATGAGAAATTACAACCAGTAGGCCTGAGATTTTTATTTTTGTTTTTTTAATTATGTAGAACAGTTCTTTATTTAAAGATGGTTATAATGACTCCCTCTTGATTGGCTTGGTTTTGGATGAACATCTCCAGGCTCTTTTGCCATATGGATCCAAGGTCTTATCTCCATCCTCATACCCACTGTGGAGTCCAATTTACTTTTGCCACTCCCAAAGTGTTCTCCAAAGGAATCCAGAACTGACCACAGGATTCTAGGTGGTATCTGATCTAGATAAAGCAGGAGAACAGTTACTTCCTACTATGGACACATTTTCTTCCTGACAATGGGATCCTTCTTTAAATTAGTTTTTATTTTTCCTTTCTTTTTTTTTTTTAAGCTAGCTCAACAAGTCAGACTTGTTTTTTTCTTTTCTAATTCCCTATATATTTTTCAGGTATAATGATACCAATTTAAGTCTTCATTATTTTGCACTTATGAAGAAATCCTACAGTTTCAAGCCCTGGAGTCCTAAATGTGGAATGTGATTAAAATATAAAATTACAGGTTTTATTACTTCACTGAAACTCAACATGCTCTGATATTTCATCTTCTTCATCCAGGTTTCCCTCTACTTTTTCCTTGTTTTTTACTTAACATCATAGCTATGTTTCTTTGTTCAATTATAATTTGGTGGGCCCAGTGTTTTATGCAATTTATCTGTTTAATGCCATTTCTATTTGATTGTAGTGAAGTTCCATAAGGAAAATGACTTTGTTATGTTTGCTGATATTCCTTGTGTTTAAGCACATTGCTTGGCCATTGTTCATAGTCAATACATATTTGTTGAGTAAAAGAAAATGCTCCTTCCATTTTCCTTTGAAGACTATCTGTATTGGTTGGGTCTTTCAGGAAGTTGACATGGATATGGAATTAGAAATGCACACAGTTTATTGGAGCAATGCCTGTGAAAGACAACAGCAAGAAGAAACAGAACTAGGCAGAGAGAGCCTCAAACAGTCTTGTCCAAATCAGGAGGAGCTCTAGAGTGAAGACTTCTCATTAGAGGGGTCCTGTGTAGTGAAATAACATCCAGGCTCCAGTACTTCAGCCTCTTAGGAGCCAATGGTCATCTCTTTTCACATGTAATAAGCATTAAGTAAAATTTATTATATAAAAGAGCAAAACCATAAGACTTTGTGCTCCCCTCTCCTCTCACTTCCCAGAAAGGAAGAATGTGCTTAAAGAGAGGATCAATTCCTGGTAGAACTCCTCATTTAAAGGAATGAGTTCAATTCCTCATTAGAACTCCTCATTAAAAGGTAACAGAAACCAAAGCTAGTTAGTTTAAGAAAACAAAAGCAAGGAGGTGTGGGGGGTATATTTTGATGATAAATAGATGCTTTACAGACCCTAAAAGCAGTACGAATCCAAGTCTCACTGAGCACAGAACAGCTTCTGGAACCCAGGCAGTGTTCCTTCTTCATATCATGCCTGAGATTTTCTCTGTAGCTTATTAATTCCATTTATCCATAGATTGAATTTCTCCATTTCTCTTGTCCTTCAAGGGAAAGTGGCTGTATAACAGCTTCTGAATTTACTTTACGTGGTTACAGTACAAACTAACAAGCTGCTTCTTAGATCCAAACACAAGTGTCATGAGGATTAGGATAAAGACTCTGCTTGGTTCATCTTGGATCACGTTTTAAACCCAGTTCCAATTATCCATGGCAGGACAATGAAGTAGAATGGAAGGTGAGATGGTAGAATGATAAAATGCAAATAAATATATCTGGTGAGTCCATCTCACACTTGTGTACCAGGGGAAAATTTCTAAGGGAAGGAAGTTAGCAACTGAAAGAATGAACTTCCAGATAATTGGAAATGGGCTACAAAAAGATGTTATGGTAACTATATCCCTAGAAGTTATCAATAAAAGGCTTAAGGATGTAAAGAGTCTACCTGCAATGCAGGAGACCTGGATTCGATCCCTGGATTGGGAAGATCCCCTGGAGAAGGGAAAGGCTACCCACTCCAGTATTCTAGCCTGGAGAATTCCATGGACTGTATAGTCCATTGGGTTACAAAGAGTGGGTCACAACTACGTGACTTTCACTTTAGGATGTGATTTAGATACTCTCTTAAAAGCAAAAGAGACTCTCTCTTAGTGTCTCTTCATACTTTATAACTCCAGGGATCATGCACTCTCTCTCTTGAGGAGTAAGATTTTTTTCTATGTCCTTTAAGAACATTTTCAGAATTAAATATGTTTCTAGAACAAGTGGATAAATGGACACAGGCATCAAAGTAAAAGAACTGAACTTCCCAGAAATCATTCTAGAGAGCTGACGTTAGGACTTGGAAGTTAACACCTATATATGAAACATATAATTAAAGTTATTTCAGTTAGGAAGGTAACTGATTTGGTAAATTTAACAGTCACTCTTTTAACTAAATTGGCTCATCAAAGAGCAGGCTGGGTATTTTTTTATGACTTGCAAGGCAGTGCAGAGCAAATAAAAATTTCTACACATGTCAATGTAAAACTAAATTCCACTTTGTGATGACAACAAATACTTTGACCTTTTATTAAGGTCAGTGTCCAAAGTTTATTAATTCAGTGTTAGTTTAGTTTATTAATTCTATCTCATCCATTCACAGTTTCACTTAACAAACACACATCTTGTGCCTCCAGCCATGTCAGGCTCTGTGCTAGGTTTGGGAGATACAAAAGTAAATCACATATTCTTTCTCTTAAGACACCAATATGTTGTAGATATAGTCACAAAGATAAGAAAATAACAAGACAATGAAAAGTACTACAATATGACTACAAAGAGCTGTTGAGGGAGTCCAGAGTGGGCAGTAGCAAAGATCAATCTGAAGGTCTCAAAATATGGATCTTTGAGAATCTTTGTGGAAGTGTTGTATTGTTTACATCAGATCCAAAGTGCTGTTTTCAAAAGGAGGCACTTCTTCCCTGTCCTGATTAATTCATATTTTTATCATGCTTCAGAAAAAGTTGTAAGCCTGGTGTATTTTTTAAAATTGATTCTGCAACAAATCACCACAAATATAATGGCCTAAAACAACACCTTTTATTTTCTCACAGTTTTGACAGGTCAGAAGTGCAGCAAGACATGATTAGATTTTGTGCTTAGGACCTCATAAAGGTAAAATCAAGGTGTCAGCCAGAGCTGCAGTTCTCAGACTCTTGAAGCCAAGGATCCTCTTTACCAAGCTCAACGGTTATTGGCAGAATCCAGTTCCATGTGGTTGTAGGACTGCAATCCCATTTCCCTGTATCTTCCAACTCAACAACAGCACAGAATCCTTCTCATGATTTGAATATTTCAGAATTCCCATCCTGCTTTAAAGGGATAATGTAATCTCCCTATCTTAATGTCTATTGGTTATTAACATTAATTACATTGTGAGGTCCCTTTTGCCATGTAACATAACATGAGTTGGGCTTTCCTGGTGGCTTAGCTGGTAAAGAATCCACCTGGAATGTGGGAGACCTAGGTTCGATCCCTGGGTTGGGAAGATCCCCTGGAGAAGGGAACAGCTACCCACTCCAGTACTCTGGCCTGGAGAAGTTCATGGACTGGACAGTCCATGGGGTCACAGAGTCGGACATGACTGAATGACTTTCACTTTCACAACATGAGTGCAACACCAGAGAGAAAAACAGTCATGGGGTCAAAATTTTGTCTACTACATCCAATATATGGATATTATTCCTCTCTCTTTGCCAATTTCTTTGGAATCACTATAAGAAGTGACCTGAGAAAGAAGATATATAAGGCAATGCCTAAAGAAATAAAGATTTCTTTGTGTTATTTCAGATGTTCAAAGTCACATAGTCCTAATTTGAGGCTTCAGTTGAGTTCAGTTCAGTTGCTCAGTCATGTCCGACTCTGTGACCCCATGAATCGCAGCACGCTAGGCCTCCCTGTCCATCACCAACTCCCGGAGTTCACTCAGACTCACGTCCATTGAGTCGGTGGTGCCATCCAGCCATCTCATCCTGTCGTCCCCTTTTCCTCCTGCCCCCAATCTTTCCCAGCATCAGAGTCTTTTCCAATGAGTCAACTCTTTGCATGAGGCGGCCAAAGTACTGGAGTTTCAACTTTACTTTCACTCAAACTTCCTACCACATTTTAGGGTAGTCAGTGAAGGTAGATGTGGACAGTGAATCCTGGGATGTGAACCCAAGGCTACGTGCCTTGAGATCTAAAGTTTCTGAACACTAATGCTGATTCTGCTTGTAACCAGAGATATTATATATCAACTACACTGGGAAGAAAAAAGAGGGAAAAAGGAAGGAAATATTTATGTGTCAAGCACATTCATACACCCACTATCTCATGGAATCCTCAGAAACACTCTATTCAGTGTTCTCTTCTGCATTTATAGAGGAGGAAAGTTCAGTCAGGTTAAGTGATTTTGCAAAGATGGTAGAATTTGCAAGTGGTAAAGCCAGAGAACATGTGTAACTCCAAAGTCCATGGTCCTTCAGTTTACTTTACCAGTATTTCAAAGTTATAAGAAAAAGTTCTGCCTACCAGGAGCAGGAAATTAAAACAGAAACAATGTCCTGTGTGGAGTGAGCCATGATGTAATTAGTAAATGTGGGCCTCTGGACATGTGCGTGGAGCCAGGTCCAAATGTGGAGCTGAATATGCCCAGTCTCCTCAAGAAATGTATCTGGAGGCCAACATACCAGTGTCAGCCACGACCATGCCAGGTAATGCCTCTTCTTCCCAGGAGCACATCCTTGGTCAGCCAGAAAACCATCTGGGTCTCTGATTAATTTGAAGATGACAAATGATGGTTTAAAGGTGGGTTAACTCTCAGACAAAGAGATGCTGGTATTAGCCTATGAAATCATTCCAGACTGCTCTACAAAATGGTATCATTAAAATGATGTTTTTGTCTCCAGGCCTTTCATTTGGTATGGTTCATCTGGTCTGAAATGCTCTGTCAAATGAGAATTTGTGCATAGATAGGAACCATTTCTGGGGTCAGGGAATGCCAGGCCAAAGTCCACCTCAGTCAGAGCTTCTGGTTTGGTTCTTTCTAAATAAACCCTGGCTTTTAGAACCTTTCCTGTATGGAGAGCTTTCTCTTACCTCCTCTCCATGCCTTCATATAAACATGCTGGAGCAACTTTTTCTCAGAAAGAGTATAACTTACATTTCTTCACTTTTTTATTATTTCAAAATGTTCGATCTAACCTTCCCATGGACTTTCTTTTTTTTTTTTTTCCCCATGGACTTTCATATACAGAGGGCTCATGTCAGTCATTCCACAAACAGTGAGTGTCTAATGTGTAAGCACTGGGTTAGCTACCTTGGGCGTTGAAGTCAACAAGACAGGTGAGGTTTTTGATCTCAAAGATCTTGAAATCTAAATCATCAGGGAAATGCAACCCAAAACACAATGTGAGATGCAAATCGTCTCACATGTGTGACATGTCATCACACACGTGTAACAGGGCTATTATCAAAAGACAAGAAATAATGAATGTTGGTGAGGATGTAGAGAAAAGGAAACCCTTGTGCGCTATTGTGGAGAATATAAACTGGCATAGCCACTATACAAACAGCATGGAAGTTCCCCCCAAATTAAAAATTGAACTACCATATGATACAGCAATGTCACTTCTGAGTGTTTATCTAAAAAAAAAAATACTAAACTGAAAAGATATATTAATCTACACCCTCAGGTTCACAGCAGCATTGCAGCATTATTTGGCACAGTCCAAGCATGGAAACAACCCAAGTGTCTATCAATGGACAAAGGGATAAAGAAAACGTGACACATATACACAACAAAACGCATGGATACACGCACAAAGAATGGAGTATTAGTCATTAGAAAAATAAAACCTTGCCGTTCATTACAACACGGCTGAGGCTTGAGGGCCTTATGCTAAGTAAAATAAGTCAGAGAAAAACAAACATGGTATGATCTCACTTATATGTGGAATCGAAGAAAGAAAAACAAAATGAGCTTATAGATCCAGAGAACAGATTGGTGGTTGCCAGAGACACGGGGTGGTGGGGGGCAGAAATGTAGTGGGGGGGAGAAGTGGGTGAAGAGGGGGAGAAACGGGTGAAAGACACAGATTTCTGGTTGTTCAATAAATAAGTCATGGAGATGGACAGCATGATGACTATAGTTAGTGATACTGTGCTGCACATTTGCAAGTTGTTAGAAGAGTAGATCTTAAAAGTTCTCATCATGACAAAAAACAATTTTGAACCATTATTGTGACAGATGGTTAACTAGATTTATTGTGATAATTTTGCAATATATTCAGATATCAGATTATTATGTTTTATATCTGAAACTAATAAAGTATTATATGCCAATTATGTCTCAATAAAATATACTGTGAAGTTCAGTGGGAGGAGACAGGTAATAACAAAGCAAATGCATAAGTGGATAACATAACTGCAGGTTGTAAAAAATGATATGAGAGATACGAGCAGGGTTATGAAATATCAAATATCCAGGCAGAGATGACTTCAGACATAGAGCAAGAAAAGACCTCACTGAGAAGATGATACTGAGAGGAGGCCTGCAGATAAGGAGTAAAGAGTTGGACATATAACAATTACATGTATAGAGAACACTTGCAAAGGCACAGGGGTAAGAAACAGTTTGGTATGTTTGAAGATGAGAAAGGCAGCGGTGTGCCAGGAGGGTAGTAAGTGAAGGAAAATGACGGTGAGAGATCAAGTTGGACGGGTAGAGAGAATCCAAAACAGGGGTGGGAGGGGCAGCCCTGTGGGCCATCGTATATATTCTTTCATTTTGATCCTTCCACAAATCTGTTAAGTAGTAGTGGGTTTTCTAGCAATGAAACTGAATGATGGATTTCATCTAAAGACCAAGAAGACCTGGCCTTGTAGAGCTATCTTTAACCTACAGAATAGTTCCAAATTGCCACATAAGTGAAATTCTTCTAATAGAACTTCTGTTTCCACACCCTTGGATTGATGAGGCCCAGAAAATTCCAGAATTTATTGAAAAGTAAGAATTTTTGCAAAATATTTCAAGAGAGCCATCTTTAAAATAGTGAACTAGGCATGAAATGATATGACTCCATCTAGCTAAAGCAATAACACAGGACTTCCCTGGTGGTCCAGGGGCTGTGACTCTGCCTTCCCAATGCAGGGGACCCAGGTTCCATACCTGGTTAGGAACTAGATCCCACATGTCACAACCGAGTTCGCAGGCTGCGGTGAAAGATTCTGCATGGCACGACTAACAGATCCCGTGTGCTGCAACTAAGACCAGGCACAGCCACGGAAATAAGTGAATTAAAATAAAATATAAGTAAATAAATAAAGCCAATAACTGAAAACAGGTCAAGAGACAGGCAAATACGGTCATCTTCAACCACCTCTGTGCTGGTGATTTTTAAAATCTATGCCCAGTCTCAATACCCCTCTCAATTCCATGCTTCCTATTCACTTCCACAGTGATTCTCAATAACTTTTTCTTGGCAGGATAACTTAGTAAGCTGAAAACACACAGGAAGGGATTAAAAGTTCAAAACTGATTTAAAAATGAGTTTGGTAAAATTGAAATGTACCCAGTTACAGCACCCATTTCCCTTAAGCTCTATGTCACTGCATGGGTAGAAATGTTTACTGCTCTGACCTTTCTAGCTTCTGCTTGTTGAATGAGCTGTAGTAAGAAGGAAACAATAAAGGTGGTTTTATTTTTTATTTCTACTGCTGCCCTCAAACCATTCTACCAGGTCCTTCTTCTCTGTCTTCTCAAGCCACTTCTATCTCTTTTCTGGCCATTTCTGAATAACAAAAGAATACCATTGTTTTCAAATATCAAAAATAAATTTAATATCATAGAACATCCCTTATATGTGGAATCTAAAAGAAATGATATAAATGAACTTACTTACAAAACAGAGACTCACAGACTCAGAGAATGAGCTTATTGTTGCCAGGGGCACGGATGGGATAGTTAGGGAGTCTGGGATTGACATGTATACACTGCTATATTTAAAATGTATAATCAACAAGCACCTACTGTACAGCACATGGAACTCTGTTCAATGTTATGTGGCAGCCTGGACGGGAGGGGACTTTAGGGGAGAATGGATACTTGTATATGTATGGCTGAGTCCCTTTGCTGTTTACCCAAAACTATCACAACATTTTAATTGGCTATACTCCAATACAAAATAAAAAAAATTTTTAAAGGGGGGGTAAATATCAATCTACAACAAAATCCAATCTGTCATTGAATTTTAGGTACTTCCTTCCCTCACATGGAATGACCCAAGGATTCTATAAATTAGCAATGGGAAAAGGGACATGGCCAACTTTTTTTCCTATTCCAGTATCCTATTCTCCATCTGTTTTCTCCTCGAGCCATGCAGGAGCACCAAAGTGAGAGAGCCATGGGGACTGATTCATGAGTTAATCATTTTTGCCCAAACAGCCCCTCCTCCCAAAAGAAAGAGAAGGCAATATTTTCTCACCTGTGTTGTGAAGAGGTGGAGGCTAGGTCCTGGGCATCTCTAAAACAGTTCAGCTTCTCAAGCTCAACTTGCAGACAAACAACGTAGACTTAATATAAATAGAAAAATAAATTACATCACAAAGAATTACAATATCTACACTTTATCCTCTGTCTTATGATATTCATCTACAGAGTCAGTTTTGCCTTTATAAAGTGGCATCCTGGTGAGGGAACTCAAGGCAAAGAGAACAAGCAAGTGGCTTCATGGCTCCAGGCCAAGTGAGCCTCCCAGCAGCACTTCTTAGGCTTAGTTCCTCTCAAGCGTTGGCTTTACAGCCTTCACAACCATGAGCTGTCTTCACCTTATTGTTGTTCAGTTGATAAGTCATGTCCAACTTTTTGTGACCCCATGGACTGCATGCAACATACCAGGTTCCTGCCCATGGGATTTCCCAAGCAAGAATATTGGAGTGGATTACTATCTCCTTCTCCAGGGGATATCCCCGACCCATGGATGGAATTCATGTCTCCTGCATTGGCAGGTGGCTTTTTTACTGCTGAGCCACCAGGCAAGCCTGTCTTCACTTAAGATCTCTCAAAGCTACCTATGATAATTCTGCTGTTATAAATTTCCTGCCATGCCTTATTCACCATTATTTATGACTGGTGAATACTGTTCTGTTACATTAAACTGCCTTAAGTTTATACTTAAACGATACTCAAATGCAGGGACACGTGTTATACCATGGCTTTGTACAACAAACTGTATAGACTTATGAGGACTGCACTCCCTTACATTTGAATAGTGCACCATGCTTTATAAAACACACTCTCTCTTTCTCTCTCACACACACACACACACAATATCTCACTGATGCCTGTGAGGCAGATACTGAGATACTATTATAAAGAAATACGACAAAGAGTTAGAAAAAAAATTTCAGATGTTCACAATGCTTATTTATTTGTGTCGATAAATGACTGTCCATGAACTTATAGCTTTAAGTAGCCTGTCTCAAATTTCATTAGGTTTTACAAGTAAAGTAGAACCCACTACTATTTACCTATTCTCTGTAAAGAGAAATTAGAATTTATTCCACTTTGCAGAATGGTGAAGCCTGTCAAATTTGGTAGGATATGGGGAGTTAGTGATATTTGTTGGTAAAAGTTGCTTGGTAACAAATGACCTAGTGTGAATGTATTTTAAAAGTTAAGGTGGAAAATGTTTATGTGGGAGTTTATAATTCCTATTTCTCAAAAGTAAAATTAAAAATTTTCGGTGTAATTTATTTTCCTAAGTAGAGCATTTGCTCTGTGGGGATGTGGCCCAGAGTCTGTGAACATCAGGTGGCTGGTGCACAGCATCACTTTGTGTCTACTTTTGTGCCTTTTCACAAGGTGCTAACTGCAGTACAAAATGGATCAGTTGCTGGACAATAAAAATACAGCAAGATAAAAACAAGTAGAGCAAAAGAAGGAGTGTGTACCATTTAAAGTTTTATCCAAAAAATTTCAATCCAACTTAATTTTCTTTCTAGCTGTATTTTACTATGTGAGGAGTAACCATGTCAGCATATTTGTATTAACATGGTGTTTAATATGCTTAAGTTGTAGAGTATGGTTGGCCCTTTCATGTATTTTGTTAATGTCAGGTGTAATTTTATAATAAAATAATTTGTATATTTTTCAAAACATGCAAATTATGAAACAGGAATTCTACCCTCTGCTTTTCCTCTTTTTTTGAGAAAACATGTCTTTCAAGTGCCTCTGAAACTGTCCTCAGGCAAATTAGTGAATTTGTGAATTTTGACCATCATCAATAAAATGGTTATGAGACTTTGTGGCCAGATTTGTAAATAATTTCACATGATCAAATGGTCATCAGGTTATGGTGATCATCTCTATTTTGGGTGCAGGCATTTTTTATTTATCTACAGCCCTTGGACAACATAGCACATAATAGGCATATAACAGATGTTTAAAGGATAAGTACCTATGGAAAGAGTAGAGAGGAGAGGCCATAACTTGTATCTAACAGTTTAAATAGCGCTGGCAGCCATCTCCATCTTAGCAACAGCAATATTTCTGAGGTTAAATGTCCATGAAATAAACCACTGTGCCCAAATTCCCATCATTTATGCACTGCCTTCTATTCTTTGCATCATCTTTACCATTTATCTCATTTAATTAATTAACACATTTTTTTTCCTTAAAAATATTCACAAAGGAAGCAAAACCAATTCTAATATAAATCAGAAGAGCAGATACCTACGGGAGTGGAGATTGACTTGCATTTTTAGGGAAATGAAAATGTTCTACATCTCAGTGTTGTGTGTGTGTGTGTGTGTGTGTGTGTGTGTGTATACACACATACATATATATAAATTTGTGATATATATAGAGATTTGTTTAAAGTCATTGAATTGTATACTTAAGAACTGTGCTGATTAAAATATGTAACTTTTCCCCTCATTAAAAAATATATTTGAAGAAAAGAAGTAGATCAGGTAACTTTAAATACAATCACAATTAAAATAAAACAGTGTTATTAAATTCTAGATAAGATTCCTTGCAGAAGGCTCTAAGCCTAAAGCCTGTTCTCCTTTTTTTTAACATTTCTTCATTGTTTTAAATATAGCTTTATTTTTAATTTTTATTTTTTGCCATGTGGCATGTGGGATCTTAGTTCCATGACCAGTGTCCCCTGCATTGGAAGCCCAGAGTCTTAACCACTCAACCACCAGGGAAGTCTTGCTCTCTCTTCTTTACAACAGAGATTATCAAATAATAATAATAATGCCCCCTTCTCCAAAACAGAGATATAGTGTTAAAAAGAGTAAAAAGAATGCTAAAAACAGCTATGTCTCTTCATCTCCCTTTCACCTTTATCCCTTTCTTTTCTTTAGAAAATGTTATTAGCATCCTTCCTTCTACTATCAAATAGCCATGAGTCAGGCCTAACAAAGTAAGCTGCGTGCTACGCAGAGGACACCAACCTCAGCAAAGGGCAGGTCTATTTGCAAAGAGGGGGTGGGGGCCTAGCAGTGTCAGGAAATCAGCTACATGCAGAGAGATTAAGCAAATAAATAAATATATCAAGAACAATGAAAGTCAGGTTTCTCACTATGGGAAAGGGAGTTATAAATATGGAAAAAGATAAAACTAGAATAAACCCAGCTGGCACTGGATTAGAATTGAATGTACCAAGGTAAGCAACAGTTATTATAGGTAGGTAAAGAAATAGATATAATTATAAAGATACATGTAATTCCTTGCTATCTGTTAAAAAGGTCAGAAAGCAGTGGCATTCAGTGGTAATGAGCACAGAGTGATCACATGTGGGTTTCAAATAGTAAAGTGATCAGAATTCCTTGAAGAAATGACCAAATCCAGGGCTAGAACTGGGACAGAACACAATGAGCCTAGAACATCTTTGGTAACAGAAAGTAAGGAAATGCTCAAAGAAGGATGAGGGCCTAAGTGAACTTGGCTTTCCCTGGCCAAATCAAGGACTACTGGAGCATTAAAATAAATGATACCATAATAAATTGCAACTCATGGAATAAACTAATACTCCAGTGATATAAATAAATGACAAAATAGATGGGGAGAAAGTTCTTCCTTCTGGTAGAAAGCCTCCAATTAAATCCAGAAAGATTAATGGTTTTACACAACTAGAGAGGAAGTCCTTTTAGGCTATAGGAGACATTTTCAAAGACATAGTGTTGTGAGTAGGTAGCGAGTTGGGTGTACCTAGATCACAGAGGGATGGTAGAGGCAAGTGGGGAGGGGAGAAGGGGCTAGACCATAATAGGGCCACACCCTCCTCTCCTTTTGTGCAGTGTCATGAGCACATGCAGTTTGAGAAATTGACAGAGACGTTAGAGTTGATGTATTAGGGCAGCACCTCTGAGAAGCAGATCCCAAGACAGGATTAAATATGCAAATAGTTTATTAAGGGAATGCCTGCATGAATGGAAAGAAGGAGGAAGCTGACGAAGTTTGGGGGAGTCATTGGGCGGTGATGTAAGTCTGACCCTGTGTGAAGAGAGGTAAGGAAGTTTGGATGGAAGGTTCAGCAGAGGCGTTTGTGAGTTCTTCAGCCAAGCCTGGCTGTCAAGTATTCCCGCGTCTTCCTGGAATGGGTAATTGGATTCCTACTTCACTCAGTTATTGATGGGAAGCAGTCCATGGCAGGCACTGCCTAAAGCACGTGCAGGAATGTACTTCTGAGAGCCGCCGCTTAGACCCTTAGTCACTTATGCTCCCTGTAGTAGGTGGCAGCGTTCTCATGACCAGAACATTTGAGTTTTGGATGATGAAAAGGACTTAATTAGCAGAAGAGGTGAAGGTTGTTACAAGGAGAGGTGTGAAGGAGCTTACATTTAAGCATTCACCTTGTTCTTTTTGAAGTATCAATTTTCTTAGTTAGGAAGGAGTCAGGCATTTCTGAGTTGAGCTGTGAGCACATTTATCACTCTGCAGTAAATAAACACGGACACGTAATTTTCGAGAACTCACTAACTTACTTTAGCTTCTTAGTGTAGTTAAGTCTTCTGTGTTTGTCTGATCCATCTGTCTTCCTTTTCTCCAGAATTATTTTGATCCATATCAATAACCTCAGATGTGCAGATGACACCACCCTTCTGGCAGAAAGTGAAGAGAAACTAAAGAGCCTTTTGATGAAAGTGAAAGAGAAAAGTGAAAAAGCTGGCTTAAAACTCAACATTCAAAAAACTAAGATAATGGCTTTCGGTCCCATCACTTCATGGCAAATAGATGGGGAAACAATGGAAACAGCGACAGACTTTATTTTCTGGGGCTCCAAAATCACTGCAGATGGTGACTGCAGCCATGAAATTAAAAGATGCTTGCTCCTTAGAAGAAAAGCTATGACCAACCTAGACAGCATATTAAAAAGTAGAGACATTACTTCGCCGACAAAGGTCCATCTAGTCAAAGCTATGGTTTTTCCAGTAGTCATGTATGGATGTAAGAGTTGGACTGAGAAGAAAGTTGAGTGCCGAAGGATTGACACTTTTGAACTGTGGTGTTGGAGAAGACTCTTGAGAGTCCCTTGGACTGCAAGGTGATCACACCAGTCCATCCTAAAGGAAATCAATCCTGAATGTTCATTGGAAGGATTGTTGCTGAAGCTGAAACTCCAATACTTTGGCCACCTGATGTGAAGAACTGACTCGTTTGAAAAGACCCCGATGCTAGGAAAGATTGAAGGTAGGAGGAGAAGGGGACGGCAGAGGATGAGATGGTGGATGGCATCACCGACTTGATGGACATGAGTTTGAGAAAGCTCCAGGAGTTGGTGATGGATAGGGAAGTCTGGCATGCTACAGTCCATGGGGTCGCAGAGTCAGACATGACTGAGCAACTGAACTGAACTGATCATTGTAACACCCTTTGTTTTACACTGAACAGAAGCTGATTTGTAATTGTATATGCCTTTCACTAATGAGATAGGAAAATAAATTCTATTTCTATTTGGTAAAAACATATCTTTTCCCCTTAAACAATAGGTTCATATTGTTAGAAAAGCTGGAAATAAGGAGTAGCAAAAAGGATCTTTGATTTTGTAAAGGTTGGGAACAATTCAAATCAACTGATCCTGTTGAGTTTGAAAAGACTATAAATTCATAACACAGTTTCAGGTTGCTTTCGTCTTAATTACAAATTTCCTAAACCTTATTAAAGAAAGGAAATTATTTTTCTAGACTCATTTTATCAGGTTTGGAGTTCCCTCATTCTTTATCAAGAGCCTAAAAAGTTCTCCAAATTGCATAAGTAACAACTATAAAATATGACTCATTGCATTTCTTTCAGTGAGTAATGCAATTAACACTGCAATATTGTAGCCACTATTTTAAAATATTCTTATTAACATTTATTAACTGCTAGCATTGAGATTTTTTTTTACCTCTGAGGAAAAGACTCAAGATGCCCATTATAGCTTTTAACAAACTTAACAATGTGCCCTTTCCTCAAAGGATGCTGTATCTGTTCCAAATGATGTCATTTAAAGACACCACAGAGCACTTCATTGGGTAAAAGCAAATTGGTGCCTGGAAGAATTTGGGGGAATTTTTTTCATTCAATGGCAAGAAAATTGTTATTCTAAAAATGAAATGCATATAAGTAGTTGTTTAACAGAAATCATGCTAAAGATGTCTCTGTAAAATAGCTGTTGCATATGAACTATAATTTTGGCTTTTTTTGTGTGTGTATAATTCTTCTGTGTATTCTTGCCACCTGTTCTTAATATCTTCTGCTTCTGTTAGGTCCATACCACTTCTGTCCTTTATTGAGCCCATCTTTGCATGAAATGTTCCCTTGGTATCTCTCATTTTCTTGAAGAGATCTCTAGTCTTTCTCATTCTATTGTTTTCCTCTATTTCTTTGCATTGATCACTGAGGAAGGCTTTCTTATCTCTCGTTATATTTTTAGAATTGTGCATTCAACTGGGTATATCTTTCCTTTTCTCCTTTGCCTTTAGCTTCTCTTCTTTTCTTTCCTTTATTTATAAGGCCTCCTCAGACAATCATTTTGACTTTTTACATTTCTTTTTCTTGGCATTTAGTCTTCAAGACTATTCAGGTCAATACTCTATAACATTTGAGTAAGATAGCAATATGTTTTTTTGGTGTGGTGAAGGGTACGGGGAGGGAAAAAGCTCCACCTTCCTTTAAAAGAGTAACCATTAACTTTAAATATCTTTCATTGGAAGCACCCATTCCTGGCTTCATATATGCTGTAGTTACTTGTTTCTGGTCAGGAATGCCCAATTTACTCAGAATTTACACTCAACTTTTAATGTTGATCTGAATGGCAACCCTGGTATAGTTATGCTGAAGCTATTTTTTAGAGAGGATGTTAGAATCATTTTGTTTGATTTTGGATGTTGGCACAAAAATCTGTTTTATTTAAGGCTGTTTTGTAACTGTATCAAATCCACTAGCCCTTTAGAGAATGAAATGATGTAGCTTCTTCATGGTCAGGGTCAGTGCACTGCATGACTTCAGGGGATATGGCTTATATCCTCCTCCATGTATGACACAGTACAATAGAAGAAACTGTTTATTCAATTATTACTAGATAGTTATTATGGAAGAGAAGCTTTTTTAAAAGGTGAAAAGCTGGTCACCTCTATGACAAAGCCAGATATACAGAAAAATCTGGCATTTATTCTGAGTTTAAAACTATGCTGTCCAATCTGGTAACCACTACACATTTAGAGTTTTCAAGAGCCTATAATTCTCAAAATGCAGATTGAGATGTGCTTTAAGTATAAAACATATACCAGATTTCAAGGACTTAGTACAAAAAAAAGAGGAATGTAAACTATCTCATTTTTATATTGTTTACATGCTAAAGTATATTGGATACATTAAACTAGACTATATTACTAATTTCACTGATTTCCTTATACTTTTCTCAATGTGACTTCTCTAAATTTAAAATTATAATGTGGCTCAAATTGGTGACTTGTATTATAATTCTATTGGACAGCACTAGTCTAGAATATTTGATCTATGCAGATCATCGGAAATCATTCCATCCCTTCTATTCTTTGTGTCTAGCACAAAACTCCTACCCAGATTAGCCTTACTGGTACGCTGCCTGGGTTGGTTGGTTGATGGCAAGATTGGAATCTTCTAAAACAAAGTAGGGAGCATCAGGAACAAAGGAGCCAGATGAGTTTAATAGGTAGAAATTGTCAACACATCCTTTAACTAACACAGGGTCAGATTTGGGAAATGTGGCTTCAATTGAGATGTTTCTTCAGTATTCCTCCCTGGAAAATCCCATGGACAGAGGAGCCTGATGCGCCACGGTCCATGGTGTTACAAAGTCAGACACGACTGAGGACACAGATATTGTTGAGTCAGATATTAAATTAATGGTTGTCTGATTTCTACACATCTCAGAATAAAAGATAATCAATGAAACACATACAACTTAAAAGATTAAAATTTAATGGACTGCCATTAAAAAATAAAGGCTAGAGCTTTGTAGTTTTAGTCAAATGATCAGATTTTCCATTTGACCCTGTTCACAAATTGAACTAACCTGTGAACAACTACGCACAGATTGCAGTTGTGATACGCTTCTCCCAGGCCGAAACATGCTGAGTCATTCACCACAGTTCGTTTGCAACTGAAGGAAACAAACTTTTAAGTTAGAGAAATATAAGCAGCCTTAGATCTGGAAGTCATCAGGAAATGTTTGGTGCTTTAAAGAACTGACTGCAAGTTAAACAGGTTAACGTGACATTTCAAAGGGATTTTGAAATTCAATAGCTTTCTCTAGCAGCTGATGTTTATTCTCTGGTTGTAAGACAAATGTTGAATTTCTTCAAAGGAACAATGATAGATTCTAGAATAACTAGATTGGTTCAACACTCATGATAGTTGTTTTTTTCCCTTCACCCTAACCCCTCCCTACCCCATGAATATCACGAATGTACATAATAGGAAACGGGAGAACCATCTGGCTGGCTTTTAAACATGGTTTTCTTCATCATCAAAGAGGTTTCTATGAGAAAAGTGTAATTTATAGATTCGGAAGTAGGTATGGTGCCATTAAAAAGAGAAAAGCAAAATCATACACAATATATGTAAATCTAGGAAGATTTTTTTCTCACCATAAAAACGCTGTGCAGAAATGTAAGATGTTTACTATCATTTTAAAGTTCCATGAGTTGCACAGTCTTTCAGTTGTACATTTTCTTTCATTTTTATTCTTTGAAGTATAGTTGATTTACAAATTGTTAGTTTCATGTGTACAACACAGTGATTCAGTATTTTCGTATTGAATATTTAGTTTCTCAGCTGCCCCTTGTGGAAATGGCAAGTGGCAGCTACAAATGCTGGGCTAACCACTTTGAGTTTCCTTCTTCTGGATATTTTTCACTGCAGTATTAAGCCTCTGGTGCTTTCAAAATTACTTACTTAAAAAAAAAATCTTTTCTAGATTTTTTTTCTAGTTCTGAGTGGGATGGTTGATCCAAATTATTGTTTGCCATTACCAAAGCTGAAGTCCTAGTTATTAGTACATACCTTACTTAATTTGATGTCAATTTTAACAACCAGGAAGACCCCTATCTCTGTTTATTCCACTATCTGTTATCTTGGCAAGTTACTCATCTCTCATTTACTCTATGGATGATCATGGAGGAATTTCACAGTACTGCCGTCAGTAAATGCACATCTCGAGGACTACCTATACCTTGTGAACAACTCACAGAAGACATGCTCTGACTCATGGAACACAGAAAGAGGATTTTGTGAAAAAATTAGAGTTAGAGAGACAAAGCTACAGGAGTGATTCTGGGGACTGCAATGGAGCACAGATTTTTATGGAAGGATGGATAAACAGTATCAAATGCTGAAGAGGTTAAGTAAGTGAAGAGGATATTGGGTCTGGTAATTAAGAGGTCACCATTAATTTTTAAGAAAATAGTTCCTACAGAAAGTATACTAGAAGTGGATAAATGAAATACAGATGAAAAGTTAGATGTAGTGGAGACTTTAAGAAGTCATGATATCAGGACTTTCTTGGTGGTCTAGTGGCTAGGACTCCATGCTTCCCAGGCAGGTGGTCCAGGCTGGATTCCTGGTCAGGGAACTGGATCCTGTATGCTGTGACTAAGACCTTGCGTGCCACAACTAAAGATCCCTGCACATCACAACTAAGACCCGGCACAGCCAGATAAATAAATATTTACAAATAAGAGGTCAAGATATGAAAGAAAACAGAATGATGGTGGTATTTGCGTAAGGAAAATAGTCAAGGAGAGATTTTAGTCATTATGATTTGCTTTCAGCATGGTTCACTTTTGAACAGTTTTGTAGACTGAAGGAAAGATACTGGTGCAGAATGGATTGAAGACTGATAAGGGAAAGCAAAATTGACTGAAATAAGCCCTAGAGAAGACAGAAAAGGAGCAAAGATAAGCTTTGTATTGAGATACGGGAGTACAAAATGGAGATAAAGGGAGAGAATTATAAACTCTGAAATGAAGGTAAAGGTGTGGGAATTACATGGATCTTGTTTTAGTAACATACATTTCTGTGGCGCTGTCAAAGAGCTTGTCAGCTCATTCTAAGTGTCAACTGTCCATTTACCTTTCATGCTATTTTCCCTTTTAAAACCTGCAACTTACACACTTTATTGGTCCTGTAGTTTCTCTGCATTGACTTTAGAGTGCAGAAATAGGAAACTTTTAAAACACTCCTATAGAACTCTTCCATCTCTTATCTCATAAAATACTCATTTCCTTTTCCCCCTCAAAATGTATTTTGGAGAATCTTACTACTACAAGGACCACTTAGTTTCAGGCACTTACTGATATGGAAATGTAGGAGGACAAATAACATTTTCCAACCTAAATGAATGTCGAATACCTGGTTCTTTTCTTCCCAGTTTGTTTTCTTACAAATGGAAACTCCACAAGGCAAAGACTGTGTGTTTTATTATGCCTTGTCAAATGATAGCAAATACTGAGGAGTGTTAAATAAATAATAAATAGGAATAAAATTCCCCTGTAATAAAACTGACTATAAACCCAATCAACTGCTGCTTGTGATGCAGAGGCTTCACTTAAAACCACTAGGAATAAAGTATATATTTCCTTAGCCATGGTGCCCAGAAATGTGTTATATTTTGGTAATTATGACTTTTAACTCATAAATATCTATTATTTTCTATTTGATTCATAGCAACCTGATGAGAAAGTACCAATACCATCCTCTCTTTAAAGTGAACTGAATGAGGACTCAGAATATTAAAGAGCATGCCCAGTTAGCATATCCAGCTAATATATGCAGACCTGGAATTTAAACTCATTTTTTTCTGACTCCAAAGCAAATGGTTTTATTTACAAGGCTATACAGACTTCTCCTCAATTTAGCATTTCTAAGAGTTGGATGATAATGCTTTTCCTTGTGAAAGAATGAAGAACCATACCATTTGACTGTTTAATAATACAAATCCTTACCTTGTGTAAGGCAGACAAGTATTACTGGCCAGGCATAAAGATGGAGCTTAATGAACAGAACCTATTACTCAAGAATCAGAAATGGAGCATGTCCTCTTGTTTGATTTCTGCTTTGTATTCTAGCATCTGGGCAGAGATATATTTAATAGGGCATATGCTAATGGTAGAAAATTTGTACTTAAATGCCTTGTGTTTAAGGTAAAGAATTGCCTAAGGAGTTATGACATTACCGAAAAGGCAAACTTATGGTCTGCATATCAGAGTTACATTTTTTTTTCTTTACTTTGTAAATTATCTGAGAAAAAGAGTAAGGTGGTCAAAATCTTTATGAAGAATTTTAAGGCCCATCTAAATGATAGTATAATGAACTATCACCACTGCATCTTGTATTAACTAATTCTATTGAATATTTAATGTTTCTGAAAATTTAGGCTGTAACAAGACTTAAAAAAATTCATATTTAAACTATCTCTTAGTATTCCTGCAGATCATGCTGTGTGTTACCAAACATTAGTTGGGAATAGTAGCTATAAACAGATGAAATTTGAGAAAATAATATAAAAATAGTTATGCTTATTATACAATCTAGTTTCTTTAAAATATGATGCTGATTTTTACAAACCATACTTCATTCAACATTGAACATATGGCATTGTGGTTCTGAGAAAAATATATCTCTGATCAGGATTTCTGTCATTAAATTCATATTTATCAAGCACTTCACAAAATTCCCTTTAATTTTAATGCTTATCTCTTTCTATTATAGACTGTTGCTAACACACACAAAAAATCTATTAGAATACTGCAGCAATCACAAAAACACAATAGAAAAACAGGTACATTAAAATAAAAATTAGAGAAGTTTAACTAGAAGCGATTTTTAGTTGTCTTACCCATTACTAATAATCTAAAATGTAGAGTTTAGTTTGTGAGAGTACATACGAATATTGCATAATACTTCTTTTTCCAGAGTAAATGTGAAATATAAATTAATGTCATCTCTGCTGGCGACCCACTCCAGTACTCTTGCCTGGAGAATCCCGTGGACAGAGAAGCCTGGTAGGCTACAGTCCACGGGGTCTCGAAGAGTCAGACACAACTGAGCAGCTTCACTTTCACTTTTCACTTTAATGCACTGGAGAAGGAAATGGCAACCCACTCCAGTGACGGGGAAGCCTGGTGGGCTGCTGTCTATGGGGTCACACAGAGTCGGACACAACTGAAGCGACTTAGCAGCAGCAGCTGCTGGCATAAGAAATTCACATCTGAACAGAGAAAGGGAAAGGGAAGGAGTATAAAAAGAAAGAAGTGAGAGAGGTGTTTTTGATTTCTTCCTAAAAGGTCAGGCTTTACTATATATTTAATGAATAAATATATATATATTCCTTTATAACCAAATGAAAGTGCTGATATAAATTTTGTATCTTTTGTACCTTTTGAATTTTCCATTAAGAACTGACTCATACTTTTTGAATAAGATTTCAAATGAAGTTTAGATTTTATTAAAAATTCTACAGTATAAATTCATTATTATTTCTGCTTATTTAAAAACAAAAATTGGAAAGAATTTTATAAACCTCTGAAGATATGTTACACTCTGCAAAGACTAAATAAAATACGATTTTCAAAAATTTACAAGCGAATTTTAAGAGGTTTTAGTTAGCCTCAAAAACCTAGTGAGGCATACTGTATTATCTTATAAACTATTGGTTGTAACATAATAAATAGCTCAATATAAATGAATTTAAGCACAAACCATATATCACATATTACATGAAATAGAAAAAAATTGATAGTGTCTTCCCCCAAATTACCCTAGAAATTTCAAAGATTACATAATAACCAACATACAATTGTCAAAACAAAATGAACATATGAAATAGGAGTATCAACTAAAAATTGTATGTAGTTACTAAATTTCATTTCTTAATGAGCAATTATTGAAACTGTTAAGAACTGATGTCCTACACAATGGGATCTATGTTATATAATATGACTGGCAGAGGCAGTCAATAGAAAGATTCAGAAATGCAAAACAACTGCTTGTTTTATATAATTTATATTTTATTGGAAAAGCAATGTACATTCATTTTAATAATCTGTTTTTATTTTCTATATGTACTGTTTAAATTCCCCAAAATCATTCTCCATTGTTAATCATTTGAAACTCATTCATGTATTTGATTATTCATCCTACAACTAAGAGGAAGGTAAGAATGACTGTTGCAAACAGCCTAATTATAAAAAATAGATAATGTGTTTTTATACTACAATATTTTGAAGCCAATTTTGTATATATTGATGCAGGACTTTTTTAATGCATGTTATTCAAGATTTTTTTTGGGGGGGTCAGAGCACCAGTTTCTTAAGGCTGCCATAATAAACCACCACAGATTGGCCAGCAGAAAATAGCAGAAATTTATTCTCTAACTGCTCTGGAGGTTGGAAGTCTGAAACCAAGGTTTCAGCAGTTATTAATACCTACTAAAGTTCCTGAGGGAGAATCTACTCCATGCTTCTCTCCTAGCCTCTTATGGTTGCCAGCAATTCTTGGTGTCCCCTGGCTTGTAGATACATCACTTCAGTCTCTGCCTTTGTCTTCATGTGGCATTCTCCCCTGTGTCTCTGTATTTCTTCTCTTTGAATAAGGACACAGACATATGGGGTTAAGGGCCTTCTCTGCTCCAGTATTACGTCTTAACTGCTAACATCTGTAATAGCCGAATTTCCAAATAAGGTCACATTATGAGGTTTTGGAAACGACATGAATTTTGGAAGGATGTCATCCAACAGTCAGTGCAGGCAGTTTCCAGTTAACACTAATGAAAAAATTCCCGTGTTATATAACATCCAAACATGATTGATGACATAGGTGAATCATTCTTGAGTATTACATGCAATCTTTTGTATTCTAATCACATACTCAGATGGGTACCTACCTTTGGGAATCAGTTTCATTCACAAATATGACTTACATACAAAGAGGAACTTAGAAAATTCTTTAGGAAGGATTCAGAGGATTAAGCTAGGTACATTCATTTCTAATATGAGCACATTGCTGCCTAGAATATTTTCTTATTCTGATTTCACTGCCGAATTCTTCAGATTTGAATGTGCGTGTGTACTCAGTCTCTTAGTCATGTCCAGCTCTTTGCAATCTCCTGGACTGTAGCCCGCCAGGGTCCTCTGTCTATGGCATTTTCCAGGCAAGAATACTGGAGTGAGTTGCCATTTCCTACTACTGGGGAATCTTCCTGACCCCAGGGATCAAACCCATGTCTCTTGTATCTCCTGTGCTGGCACGTGATTCTTTACCACTGCGCCACCCGGGATATCCTCAGGTTTGAGCAGTCTGTAAATTAAAAGTGGTAAACAAACTTGGGAACTAAAGTTAACTATTACAGAGGTAGATAAAGCAAGTCTGAGATAAATGTAAGTTTTTAATTCTTATCTTTCACCCATCTAATTATGTTGATAGTTTATTCACTGGATTCGCCAACTTAGGTTCTGTAATTATAATTGATAAAATGAATTTTCCCTGTATTTGAATAAATAGTTTACTGAGCAAATTAATAGTATAAATATGACTTCAAGGGGAACTACTTAAGAAAACAATCATTGACATGTACCATTAACCAACATGCCCATGTATCCTATAGCTAATTATCTCTTATTCATTCTTGGAGTCATAAATCAAGTACCATGTTGTCAGTCATGGGATTGCATCACTATTGGATGTATTTATGGTATTTTATGGAGCCTGGTATGCTACAGTCCACGGGGTTGCAAAGAGTTGGACATGACTGAGTGACTAAACACAGCACAGCACAGCATACTACATCTATACAGGCCTTACCACTTCGACGATTTTATATTAATTTTAGTGATTAGTTAACTACCATCGCTCTTCTTTGCTAGACTATGAGTGAGTGTATTTTACTCACTTTTGTTTCTTTGCCTATTTCAGTACTTGCATCATAACTGAATAAATCAGAAACGCATACTTACATATAAAAAGTAATGTGAATTATGAATTATTTTCAACAATTTGTTAAAGAATCCTTTACCATGTGAACTCTGTAAATAAGAACATTAAGAGCACATTGATTTTAGTATCTGGAATAGATGATAAACTTTTCTGTTTCAATAGACTTTGACTATTTTGAATAGCTCAGTTAAAAAATGCAGGATTCAAATGATAAGAGATTTTACTATTTATCAAAAGCATTCTGGGCTATTACTATAATAAACACAATTGAATTCAAATATAAGTTTTATGAAACGTCCTCTGTGAAGGCTATTAGAGCAATTCTACATTTTTAGTTTGCAATATATGAAAACATGGCACATTTCATACTGAAAAATCTCTTTAAAACAATGACACTATAATTCAGTATTTAAATTTATCAGTGTAACACATTTTTAAAATAGTAATACCTGTATTTGAGAAAGTTATTCCCAAGGAGAAAAATTAAAATAAATTTCATGATCATTATTAACTATTTGAATCATAGACACTCTGTTGCAAATCTGAATATCTAAATTCAGAAATTTGGGCATGCAGATACAATTATAATCTCTCTTTTGACAACTTGATTTTACATACACATATTCTCCTCTTCTTTTAAAAAATTTCCTGGTTAAAGAAAGGATTTAACCAGAATTTAACCATTTCAAAAGTCAAATATATTGCTAAGATAAACATACTTTTCCAGTTTTGAGGTACTGCTGCTCCTTGAATTGAGCTTTCTACATCATGTTAATATTTTTTACATTTTCTTTTTGAGGGAAAAAAAGAGCTAAATACCTGCTAGCTCCACACATATATAGTTATACACCTTTATATATCCCACACTTTCTTACATTAGGTTGTCCAGGAATATCACATGAGAAACTGTGAGGAAAATCTTGAAGGATTAGATGATGAAAACTTTCTCACAATTTGATCGCTGCTCTAAGCTTGGCAGAGCGTCCTCTGGGGTTATCCTGTACATCTTCATCTTCTGGAGTAAGTACCTTCTTGTGTATCAATTTCCACATTAAAGGGGCCTTTCCTGTAGAGACGCCTTCCTTGTTTTCCTGATCTGAATCCAACTGTGATTTTTGTATCACCTTCTGTCTAGCACTTAGGTTAAACCTTTCTGTCATGCTTATCCCAAGCAGGAATCGTTTGATGATGCGATCCTCCAGTGAATGGAAGGAGAGGGCAACGAGGTGACCACCAGGTCTCAGAAACTTCTGAGCTGTCTTCAGTCCTGTGTAAAGTTCATTGAGCTCATTGTTCACAAATATACGAAAAGCTTGAAAAGTCTTTGTAGCAATATGGGTAGATCGCTGTAGCAAATCTTTTCGTGCATAAAGAGCAGAGGGAGGAAAGGCACCTACAGACAGATTTTGTAAAAACAGGAAAAGAGGACAAATGGGTCACATTAATATTTTCCACTATAAATTTACTGGGTTGTGTTTTATATATATTTAAGGAATTGTTTCCTTAGAAAATTGTGTCATTTCATCCATATTTCTCCATTTTATTTCCAAGCATTCCATCAAAGTTTAAAACTATTGTGTCAGTAACATCTTTCAGAACTCTTAAGGTTAATTGGAGTTAAACAAGAACAGAGAAAGACAAAAGGCTGAACAAATATTTGAAGAAATAATAATGAAAAACTTACTAACTTTGATGAAAAATGTTAACTCTAAGCTAAAAAAGTTCAATGATCTCAAATAGAATAAACACAGAAAACTGCACCTAGACACATCATAATTAAACTACTACAAGCTGAAGATAGTAAGAAAAACTTTGAAAACAACAAAGAAAAAAAAAATACTGGAACAAAACTCAAATTGTTGAGGGGAAAAAAAGCTGTCTTCCAAGAAAACTATTTTAAAACCATTCTTCAAAAGTAAAGGTTCAAAGACATTCCAAATGAATTTTAAAAATGAGAGTTCATTGCTAATAGCTTTAAATTCAAGAAATGCAAAAGCCAATACTTCAGTCTGAAATAACATCAGGTGATAACTTAGATAGAGAGAAGATAATGAAAATATGAGTGATATATGAAAATAAGAAATATGTTTAACTTCTTAAAAGACAGGACTATCTTTCCGTCATTCTTAATTTCATTAAAAGTCAGGACTCTAAGTAAAATTATAACAATATTCTAGGGTTTATAATATAGATATATTGTATATGACAGCAGTAGTGCAAAGGATACACAGAGTGCATAAATGAAGCTACACTATCACAAGGTTCTTGTATTTTATGGGAATTTAAAGTTGCATATTGTGGTCTCTAAAACATTCAATAAAAATAATGCAAAGAAATAAAGCCAATAAATTAATAGAGAATAAAAATAATCCACAACATATTTTAACATAAAAGAAGGGAGAAAAACAGGAAAATAAAAATGAGGCAAAGAGAAAACAAATAGGAAAAATGGAAGACAATATATCCAAATATAAAAAAAAACACATTAAATATAAATGTACTAAACATCAATAAAAATGTAGAGTGTATGACTGAAAACTAGCAAGATCTAATTATACACTGTCATTGTCAAGACCTAATTATACATTATACCTAATAAATTATATAATTATACATTATAGAAATGTACATTAAATTTAAAAATACAAATAAAAATAAGCAAATAGCTGTGGAAAAGTATATCATGTAGAGAGTAAGCATAAAAAAGCCCAGAGAGACTATATTACCATTAGACAAATAAACATCTAAAATGGAGAATTGCTGTGCTGTGCTGTGCTGTGCTTAGTTGCTCAGTTGTGTCTGGGCACAAAGTCCAATAGACCGTGTCACTAATCAGATTCTTTGTGACCCCATGGACTGTAGCCCACCAGCCTCCTCTGTCTATGGGGATTCTCCAGGCAAGAATACTGGAGTGGGTTGCCATGCCCTCTTCCAGGGGATCTTCCCAACCCAGGGATCAAACCCAAGTCTCTGCATTGCAGGCAGATTTTTTACCATCTAAGCCACCAGGGAGAATTGCTAGACCCCAAAATAAACATTTCTTATAGAGAAAATAATCAAGATAGCAGTAAGATACAATTACAAAAGCATATGCACCAAATAACATAGTTCCAAAATTTTACACCTCTTAGAAAAATGACCCACATTTATATATGCAATTGTATTTTGACCAAATGTCAAGTTAATTCAATGCAGAAAGATTTTCAATGAAAGTGATTATATGTACAAAATAAAATGAACTTCAACCCTTACACCTTACTATACACAAAACTTAATTCAAAATGGATCATGAACCTAAGAGCAAATACTAAACCATAAAATATACATCTGACAAAACTCTCTTATTCACATATAAGGGAATCTCACAACTTAATAATAGTACATATTTTAGTAATCTGTACCTCTGGTAATAAAGTGCATTAAGACAAATCTGATTAATCATTTTAGGAAACTGGATTAGAGAGGGGACAAATAATATTTTATATGTATCTCAGAGCTGAGAACCTGGCCATCTGACGTTAACAAATCAGTGTTACGTGTTCACTTTTCCCTCCACAAAATCTACTTCATTGAAAGGCTGGAAAACATTAGACACTAGGGAATTTATCTTCCAACAACCAAGTCTCTCAGAAACAAAAGTCAAAGTTGAGGAGGGAGTTCAACTTCTTTCCCTTTGATATTCAACTTCTCCATTTTCCAGGGCAAGAGTTTTAGTCACTGGACAATGTGTTTCAAAACATTCTAAGGATCTCAACAAACATGCATGATTTAGAACTTGAATTTAGAGAATGCTTCAGGAAGGCTGCATTCCCGAAGACCTTAAGTGATTCAAACCTTGCCTAATTCAACACTAATTTTTTCAAAGGGGAAATGTAATATATGTTTTAATGTACATGGATTTTAATGTAAAATAGGAGGCAAACATTCATGGAACACATGGATCAATAAATACTGTAGGATATTTCTGCTTTAAGGCTTCAGTTCAGTTCAGTTCAGTTCAGTCGTGTCTGACTCTTTGCAACCCAATGAATTAGCATCTCTAATATTTTGTAGAAATTAAACTATGGCTCCACATGGTAACTGGTTAGCTTTCCTTGTATTTTATCACATTTTAAAGATAAATATTTGAGGATGTGGTTTTTTAACATAGCCCACTGAATTAACCGTACCTAGATATATGTTAACTAAATAGAGGAAATGACAGAAAAGGAGAAAGCTTAATTAATACTTTGTTGATATTATCATTAGATACATTTTTGAAAGCTAATAAAAATAGGAAATGCTAAAATAATGCAGTATGTCTGAAATCTCCATGAAAGTGAAAGTTGCTTGGTCGTATCTGACTCTTTGAATTCTCCAGGCCAGAATATTGGGATGGGTAGTGGTTCCCTTCTCCAGGGAATCTTCCTGACCCAGAAATCAAACCAGAGTCTCCTGCATTGCAGGTGGATTCTTTACCAACTGAGCTATGAGGGGAGCCCCCAAATCTCCATAGAAATTCTACATAAACAACAGCATTGGTTCATTTGATATGAAAAAATATGGTAGGCATTTTTGTTTACCAGCTAAAATGGCACCTTCCTGTATCATAATTATAGTTTACAATTCATGTAGCCAGCTAGATATAGAACTATAAGATTCCTGACTAATTATTTTAATTGAAGAAATCTGTTTTTATTTCAAAGTATTCAGATAAAGTGACTTTATTAATACTTTATATTATGCAACCTCAAGTTTATATAATTCATGTTCACATTAAGTTCATTCACCCTACATATGACTCTGGAGCTCACAAATTAACACCAATGTAACTAGATAAGCTTGTCTTTATAAGGTTTAATTAGGCCTTGTCACTATCAGATAATGGAGAAAGAAAATAAGAGCTTTCATTTATATTTAGGAATGGATGATCCTGAAGATAATAGGATAACTAGATTTCATGAAGCTTTCCTTCTGGCATTTACTTCTGCTTAGGGAATTCTAACCTGGACTATGTCCACTGGGTTTCCTGAGTAGGATTTTTAGGAGTGGTCCTGTCAGCCTCCCCAAGTTGCATTTTTAGGGAGATGACAAGGGACTGCAATGGACAATGTGTGGTTTTGTGGAGCTTTTTAGTGCTGCTCTGGGGATCAAAGACAGTATATCCTCTCTTCCTTTATACTGGCACTTTTGTGTCTGTAATTATCAGAAGAGAGGCTGACGATAAAGATTGTGTAAAATGAAATAAGAAACAAAAGTGTATGAAATAAGATATGGTAATGGAAATTAAAACAGTAAAAACAAAACATCAACTGTTAATGTTACAGACAGACAAAAATATAAGAAAAGACAGTCCTACTATCAAGAATTAAACACGATCTTTGTCTGAATTAGAAAGTTAAAGGACAATCAGTAAATGTCCTGTGCTTCTGAGGTAGCAAAAATGATTTCCTTGTGAGAATCACTAGTCAGAGAGTAACTCTGCTACAGAGTCCTCTTAAGTATGCTAGTCTATACTAGGTAGGAACAGTTGCCTACAAATAATCAGGAAAAAAGATTCAAAAACTATATTAGAACCAAGGTCTACCTATGAGCTAGACTCTAATTTAGGCCATAGGAAGAAAAATATTAGTGATACCTGCTCCCTAACTCTGAGGAGCTGGCTGTTTTGCAATCCTTCTCCACTGCTTTCTCATCTCCCATATCCTGTTATCAGAAATAGAAACTGGTCTCTCTGTTTTTCCATTTCCTGAGTTTAATCACAGAGTCTTGTATGGCTAATTCATTTGATTAAGGCATAGAGCAGGTAAGACAGAAAATATGGACTCAAGCACAATCTGGGTCATTTGGTTTGGTACTGAGAGAAAATCTCCTTTTCTATTTTATAGTCCATCAATGGATTCCCTTAACACCAAGCCACTGTATGTTAGTTCTAAATTGGAAGAGGTGTGCTTACCCTTCGTGGAGCACTTATCACACTCCTGTAATAACTAGTTTACTTGTCTGTCTTACTCTACTCCAGTCTCCTTGTGAACAGGAATTATTTCATGTTAACTCTTATATTCCTCCTGCTTAACAGACACTTATGATTGTTAATCCTGACTGTACGTCAGAGTCACCTGTGGAGCTTTTGAAAAAATAAAGATGCCTGGCTGCAGTCCACACCTATTGAATCAGTTTCAGGGGTTTATTACACAGGAATCAGTACTTTACAAAAGCTTCAAAGAGGATTTTGATTTGCAGCCAAGATGAAAAACTGCTGTAGTAAACACTCAGTAAATGTTTGTTAAAAAGATAATGAATAGATAATGAACAAAAAATATGGGCAAATGAATAAAAATCTAGGACCATAACTACAAACAGTTTTATTCACATCATTGGATGAATAAACAAAGAGTATAATATTCAGTCACATCAATAAGTGACTAAATAAAGAACATAATATTCCTAGAGAAAACATTATGAATAGAATTTTAATAATGTCATGAAACAAATCCCATTCTATATCCCACTTTTTGGCCAAATGTGATTGTGGGTACTAAATTATGATTTTAATGGAACAACTGAACTCTTACATTTGCTAAAAATTTCATTGTCTGAATACAACTGCATGCATGTATTTAATGATATCTGATACAGACTGGGAATGTCCTTAATATTATTTGCACATGCAGTGGATCACTTGCAAATAATTTGAAACTGAGGCCCTGCAAACATGAAAACCTTTATTATCTGAAATGAGCAACTATGCAAAGTGAACTTTATTTTTGCATATTTTCTTTTACAGATTAATATAAGACATGAGAATATCTTGTTAAGATTTGCAAATTTACTTAAAAATTTTCATTTAACTCCCCCATAGTTTAAGTTCAAGACTTCCCCCAAAGATTAATGCATAAATATTACTGAGATTTTAAGTTAACTTTATCTCACTTAACATCTTTGAAATCCTAAACCACAAGTTTTCTCAATTTTTCAAAAGAGCAGAACGGTTTTCCTCCTAATACTTTAAAACAGCAAAATTATGTCAATAAAACAGACTACAAAAGGAAATTGAAAACTAATATACGTTCAATACCAAGTTCCAGATGTTCAACCTGGATTTAGAAAAGGCACAGGAACCAGAGATCAAACTGCCAACGTCCGTTGGATCATCAAAAAAGCAAGAGAGTTCCAGAAAAATATATACTTCTGCTTTATTGACTATGTCAAAGCCTTTGATCGGGTGGACCACAACAAAATCTGGAAAATTCTTAAAGAGATGGAAATACCAGACCACCTGACCTGCCTCTTGAGAAATCTGGATGCAGATCAGGAAGCAACAGTTAGAACTGGACATGGAACAACAGACTGGTTCCAAATAGGGTAAAGAGTATGTCAATGCTGTATATTGCCACCCTGCTTATTTAATTTATATGTAGAGCACATTATGAGAAACGCTGGGCTGGATGAAGCACAAGCTGGAATTAAGATTGCCAGGAGAAGTATCAATAACCTCAGATATGCAGATGACACCACCCTTATGGCACAAAGTGAAGAAGAACTAAAGAGCCTCTTGATGAAAGTGAAAGAGGAGAGTGAAAAAGTTGGCTTAAAGCCCAACATTCAGAAAACTAAGATCATGGCATCTGGTCCCACCAGTTCAGTTCAGTTCAGTTCAGTAGCTCAGTTGTGTCCGACTCTTTGCAACCCCATGAACTGCATCACGTCAGGCCTCCCTGTCCATCACCAACTCCTGGAGTTCACCCAAACTCATGTCCATCGAGTCAGTGATGCCATCCAGCCATCTTATCCTCTGTTGTCCCCTTCTCCTCCTGCCCCCAATCCCTCCCAGCATCAGAGTCTTTTCCAATGAGTCAACTCTTCGCATGAGGTGGCCAAAGTACTGGAGTTTCAGCTTTAGCATCAGTCCTTCCAAAGAACACCCAGGACTGATCTCCTTTAGAATGGACTGGTCCCATCACTTCATGGCAAATAGATGGGGAAACAGTGGAAACAGTGAGAGACTTTATTTTCTTGGGCTCCAAAATCACTGCAGATGGTGACTGCAACCATGAAATTAAAAGAGATCAACCTAGACAGCCTATTAAAAAGCAGAGACATTACTTTGCCAACAAAGGTTCATCTAGTCAAGGCTACAGTTTTTCCAGTAGTCATGTATGGACATGAGAGTTGGACTATAAAGAAAGCTGAGTGCTGAAGAACTGATGCTTTTGAACTGTGGGGTTGGAAGAAAAGACTTGAGGTTCCCTTATACTGCAAGGAGATCCAACCAGTCCATCCTAAAGGAAATCAGTCCTGAATATTCAATGGAAGGACTGATGCTGAAGCTGAAACTCCAATACTTTGGCCACCTGATGCGAAAAGTTGACTCATTGGAAAAGACCCCGATGCTGGGAAAGATTGAAGGCAGGAGGAGAAGGGGATAACAGAGGATGAGATGGTTGGATGGTATCACCGACTCAACGGACATGAGTTTGAGTAAATTCTGGGAGTTGGCGACGGACAGGGAGGCCTGGCATGCTGCCATCCATGGGGTCGCAAAGAGTCAGACACGACTGTGTGACTGAACTCTACTGAACTGAACACTTAAAAAAATGTATATTTAAGAGTAAATGAACATTAAATCCACTAAGGGATAACAAATTCTAATTTCAGTATACTTCTAGACACTATTTGACACTTACATCTCTCATGTTAAATAGGGAAAATTCATACCATAAGAGATTGACCCTAGCTATTCAAGAAAATGGTTGAAGTGTTCTGCCTCATTAGAGGTACTTATGCTCACATTCCAGATCAGGTTTGTTTGCAGTGGTACTTTAAATTCCTGACAGTTTCATATTCTTTTCTTTTCTTCTTCTCATATCAGCATCTTCTGGTAGCTTTTTATCTTTACCTGGAATGCATCCATAACCCCACCGTTTCACATCAATTCCACTGCACTCACCCTAGTGCCAGCCATCATCATCTTTTCCACACAGTTACCAGCAGATCTTGTGCATACAAAAATTCAATGTCATTCCACAGTTCAACACTTTCAGGGTCTTTCTATCACATGAAATGGGAACTGAAATTCTTACTGTGGCCAAATGTTTCTATGTCATATACAACTTCTGCTTCTCATCACCCCCATTTTTCCAAACTCTGTACTCTTAACTAATCCATGGAGTGTTGCAGGCTGGGTCCTTTGACCTGTACCAAGAATATCTGTCTGCCAACATATACCTGGATGGGTAGCTCCCTACTTTATTCAGGTCTCTTAAACATTGCAGCATTAGAAAAGAAGGAAAATAGCACCTTGTCACTGGAGTCCTCTTATATGGTTTTATTATTTTTTTCAAAATATCAGGGATAAATATTTATTTACCATCTGTTTTCCTCCATTAAAATATATACTCAGTAAAAACAGAGACTTTGTTTACTGCTATAATCTTTTACACCAAAAACAGTTAGTAGATTGAAAGAATGGTTGAATTTACACTTTGAAGTTATAAACACAGTCATTGTTAGAGAACAAAAACAAAAGCAAAAAATATATCGTGTTGTATATGAAGTAAAATGTTAATGTCACTACTCAAATTCCATACAAGAAGCAATCAAAATGTATACTTTCTAACGTTCTTTAATAGATTCATGAAACTTTGTATATAAATGTATATTTATAAAAAGAGAATGATCTATACAGTATGTGCAAGTGTCTGTTTACCTGCCTTGCTTTTAAAAATAATTTCAGTTGCCTAGACACATTATGGTCCATTTTGTCTGTTCATTTAACAAATGCTTGTACTGTCAAGAACAGTACCTAACTGGGAATGGTAATTAAGACAGAGGCAATCTCTACACTGGTAGAGCTCAAATTGCCAGCACAGCAGGAATATTTGGGATGTTTTCTGTTTTTACTATCACACACACACACACAAATGCTGCAGTAAACATGTGAGCTGCACATTCAAAAATTCTATATAGCAGAAAAACTACAAAGTAAAAAGGCAATCATGATCTGGGGAAAACAGTTCAGTTCATTTCAGTCGCTCAGTCTTGTCCAACTCTTTGTGACCCCCAGGGACTGAAGCACACCAGGCCTCCTGTCCATCACCAATCCCGGAGTTTACCCAAACTCATGTCCGTTGAGTCGGTGATGTCATCCAACCATCTCATCCTCTGTCTTCCCCTTCTCCTCCTGCCCTCAATCTTTCCCAGCATCAGGGTCTTTTCAAATAAGTCAGCTCTTCATATCAGGTGGCTAAAATATTGGAATTTCAGCTTCAACATCAGTCCTTTCAGTGAACACCCAGGACTGATCTCTTTTAGGATGAACGGGTTGGATCTCCTTGCAGTCCAAGGGACTCTCAAGAGTCTTCTCCAACACCACAGTTCAAAAGCATCAATTCTTTGGCACTCAGTTTTCTTTATAGTCCAACTCTCACATCCATACATGACCACTGGAAAAACCATAGCCTTGACTAGACGAACCTTTGTTGGCAAAGTAATGTCTCTGCTTTTTAATATGCTGTCTAGGTTAGTCATAACTTTCCTTCCAAGGAGTAAGTGTCTTCAAATTTCATGGTTGCAGTCACCATCTGCAGTGATTTTGGAGCCCAAGAAAATAAAGTCAGCCACTGTTTCCCCATCTATTTCCCATGAAGTGATGGGACCAGATGCCATGATCTTCATTTTCTGAATGTTGAGTTTTAAGCCAACTTTTTCACTCTCCTCTTTCATTTTCATCAAGAGGCTCTTTAGTTCTTCGCATATCTGAGTTTATTGATATTTCTCCCAGCAATCTTGATTCCAGCTTGTGCTTCATTCAGCCCAGCGTTTCTCATGATGTACTCTTCATATAAGTTAAATAAGCAGGGTGACAATATACATCATTGACATACTCCTTTTCCTATTTGGAATCAGTCTATTGTTCCATGTCCAGTTCTAACTGTTGCTTCCTGACCTGCATACAGGTTTCTCAAGAGGCAAGTCAGGTTGTCTGGTATTCCCATCTCTTTCAGAATTTTCCACAGTTTATTGTGATCCACACAGTCAAAGGCTTTGGCATAGTCAATAAAGCAGAAACAGATGTTTTTCTGGAACTCTCTTGCTTTTTCAATGATCCAGCGGATGTTGGCAATTTGATATCTGGTTCTTCTTCTGCCTTTTCTAAATCCAGCTTGACCATTTAGACTATTAGCTATACATGACCAGTTCATGTATTGCTGAAGCCTGGCTTGGAGAATTTTGAGCATTACTTTGCTAGCCTGTGAGATGAGTGAAAAATACTTGTAACTAACTAAATGTGAACTTGTGATAGTATGCCTGTAGAATTCGTGTTAGTTAGGTCAAAAACTGTTTATGCCCATCTAAATTTGAATAAATACTTCTAAATTTACTGTCTAAATATCAATAGATTGTGTCAATTTACTTCCACCAATAGTATTTGTGAGAGTCTTGCTCCTCACGTCCTCAATTAGTACTAGACACTATCACTTTTTGTAACCTTGACCAGTCTAATAGTAGGCAAATGATACCTTATAGCTGTTTTAATTTGCATTTCTTTGGCCATTAGTAGAAGTAGGAATCTTCTCAAATCTAATGACCATTTGATTTTCACTATGAAGTCTGTGAACATCTTAATGTGATGTTGCTTTTTTCGTTACTGATTTGGAAGAACTGCTTATAAAATAATGACATTAACCCTTTGCCTCTCTATTTAGTTGCAAAGAATGTTCCTGGATTATGACTGTCTTTACAGTTTATGGATTTTTTTTCTATAGACTTTTCTTCATGTCTTTTAGATTCTGTCAAGTTTAGGAGGGCTTTTCTTACTCCAAGATTATAGCTATAATCAGCTGTGTTTTTCTGGTTTTCTTTCTCCATCTAAGTATTTGATACACAAGAAGTTGAAGTTTTAGTATAATATGAAGAAGAGATCTAACTTTATTTTTTAAAAACTATATAGCTAATAGCCCTGAAATAGCATATTATTTCCTTACTCATTTGAAGTACTGCTTTGATCAAATACTACATTTTTAGATACAAATAGATCTGCCTCTGGATTCTCAATTGTCTTACACTGATATATTCTCTATTTTTCTGCTAATATCAGATTATTACTACTTTTTAAAATTTTCCAGGATATTGGGCTTTCAGGTGGAGTAAGTCCCTCTTCTCCATTCCACTATCTTTCTTTTCAAAAATTTTATTGGTATTTTCACTCATTATTCCCACTTAAATTTAGAAATAATAAAGCATATAGTGATAAACACTTTGCTTGGAATTACAGTAAATTTCTAAATTGATTTGGATAAAATTTACATTATCATATCAAACAATCCATCTATGGAACATAGTATTTCCATTAATATTTTATATGTCCTTCATTAAAGTTAAATAGTTGTCTTTACCTAAGTCATGGCCAGGCTGTTTGTAAGTAGTGTGTTTACACATACACATTTTAATAATGCCTATGGAAAAGCATTAGAAATGATATTATACGAAGATGACATGATGTAATAGAAATAGTGCTAAACTTGAGAAAGGAAAAACTAGGTTCAGTGATCAGATATTTTACATTTTTATGACTGTTTGATGTGGGGCAATAACACAACTTCTGAGTTTGTTTCTCCATTAGAAGAGGAGATGGTAACACTTTTCACAGGGTTATTCTAAAAGTAAAGAAAATACTCAGGAGCACCTAGTGCGTACTTGGTATAAAGTAGTCACTTTATGAATGTGAAAGTGACTTCACACATTTATTTATTCTTCTCAGTTGTAAAATGGAGTGATGAGAGGATTTGATATGTTAATTTGAGGTTCCAAACTAATTTTACTTTCATCCTGAACTAATAGCAGAGTAGGTGGGATAGACGGCTGTTGAAAACCCCTGAAGCATCTGAGTAATGCTTATTGGATTTAGGCATTAGACTAAAACATTTGGCATTTGGAATGAAGTTAAAATTTTCCTTCTGTAAAAATTAATGGTGCACTTCTAAGTTAACTTATATTATGGCATTCTAAGTGCATTATTTTTTTCCTCTGTTCTTTTTTTATTACTGCCCTATTAATAGTTCTCATGGAACATTTTTCTGTACAAGTTATCTGCTTTCTTAAGCATAGTTACTCAAAGATAAAGGAGATGGTAGAGGAAGGGGAGAGGGAGGGAGTGGGAGGAGGACCTTGACTCTCATTTTTCAAACTGCTGTTCTGGGGAATAGTAATATAAACTGTAGCATTTGCATCCCCAACCAAACACCAAGGTGTCTATTGTCTCACAAGTCTAAGAAACCCAGCATGTTATACTCTTTTCTTGGAGATCCATAATACCCATTAGCGTTGTAAAGCTCTGAAGGTAACCATATAACTTTGTTTACCTAGGATGTCCAAACTTTTTGAAACAACTCTTAATTTTTAATAACAACTATTTATTCCATGGGCTTCCCTACTGGCTCAGATGGCAAAGAATCTGCCTGCAATGTGGGAGACCAGGGTTCAATCCCTGGGTTAGAAAGAACCCCCGGAGGAGGGCATGGCAATCCACTCCAGTATTCTTGCCTGGAGAATTCTTATGAACGAAGGAGCCTGGCAGGCTACAGTCCATGGGGTCACAAAGAGCTGGACAAACTGAATGACTAAGCACATCTATTCCACAGAACTCCTTTGCTGGGTAACACACTTGGGAAAATACTGAAAATAGGTTTTGTGTTAATCCTGTCTAAATATCTTAAGTATGCTGTTAAACTCCTATAATAATTCTGAGAGGTAAGAAATATCCATATTTCCATTTAAAGGTGAAAGACAAAGGAGTTATATGTATCTTTCCAAGTTCACAAGAGTCAAATGAGAACTCAGGTCTTTTTTAACAAGAAGTCCACTCCAACACTCCTTTTTTGTAATACAAAATGAATCTAACTTGCCCAGAAGAAAGGCATAACATTTCTGGCTAGTTCATCTAAGAAACACATTCTGAAAAACCCAGATTAGCATTAATTCATCTAAAAAGAAAAATAAAACACCCTTTATTTTATTATATATGTAATTTTTAAAATTTATTTAAAATGTTCTTGAGTTTTGAAGTGTGCCCCAAACAAGGTAGCAATTTTAAGACTGTATATAACTAAACCATCTCATCTCCTTTTTCCTGATAAGCCTTTAAGGAAGTTAAGATTAAATCACATGGTTTAGAGTGATTTCCAGAAGCTCTGATTCCATGTCTGGTGTTTTATATAACAACCTCATTTTCTGGGAGAAAATAAGTGTGGACTCTTTACTCTAAGCCTGAATAGCCTTTTACTGAGACATGTTGTAATGGAACCCAAATCACTTTGCATCAAGTTGCAAGAGTTTGGCTTTCTCTCCACATTTCCCTTGGGGAGATGTGCATTGTGAAGACTGAAGACTGCGCATCTGGCAAAGGCAGCGACTGCCCTGGTTTCTTACCCTGGGAACAGTAATGAATACCTTTGGCTTTTGTCCTTTTTGTTCCATTGAAAATAATATATTGTTAGCTTAGGTTATTAGACTGTGCATTTGTCTGTTTTCATCAGCTTTCTTGATAGTGAGTTTAAAAAAGAAACAGTTGCTACTGCTGTCATTATCAAAAGACTTTGGGGCAGGTACTGATTACACATTTTTGATTAAGAATCTAGACTCATCCAATGAAGTACATACTGGGCTTTTCCTGACTCACCTGCTGGAAGGGGGCCCTTTATAGTTGCCTTTATGTTCGAAAAATGAATGCTTAAAATTTTTCAGCTAAGCAAAATGAGGGTGGACAAGCTTGTGTATAATTAGGAATAAAGGGCTCAGGTGGCTAAAATTTTGGGGAATTAAACAAAGATCCTTTATTTTTTTTTTTTTTTTCTTTAAAGCTTCTTGAGAAATGGTGAAAGAAGACTGAAAGATTTTCCCATACATTTGTTATTATGCATTTCTTGTAAACGCACAATTTTAGCAGTGACAAGGTAGTGCTCCTTGCTCTCATTCTCAGCCTAGACTGACCTTTCCCTCTTCTTACAGTTTATGTCTGTGCATGTGTATGCTCAGTCGCTCAGTTGTGTCTGACTTTTTGCAACCCCACAGACTGTAGCCCGTCAGGCTCCTCTGTCTATGGGATTTCTCAGGCAAGAATACTGGAATGGGTTAGCCATTTCCTTCACCAGGGGATCTTTCTGACCCAGGGATCGAACCTGCATCTCCTGCACTGGCAAGTGGATTGTCTACCACTGAGCCACCTGGGAAGCCCACAGCTTATGTCTATTCATCCTTAATACTCACTAAAGTGCAATCTTCTCCAGAAAGTTTTTGCAGTGACCTTTTAATATATATTTTTATCAAACTATTTATTACTCAATGCTATTTGCCTATTAACCCCTTCTAGGTTGTAAAAAGTCCAAAAACTTTTTGTATTTTCCTTATATCCCCAAGCCCAGGCTTAGGGCCTGGTGTATGGTAGGTGGCAAAGGGGAAAATCCACTAAATAAGAGATATTCTTCCAGTCCCAAAGATCAAGATGTACCATAAATGGTATGCTGATGGTAGACATTCATAAAATCCCTGAAATCTTTGTAATATGTTGTGTATGCATGCAGATTTATGTGGAAATACTCCAGGGTTTCTATCAAAGGCTCAAATATACCAGTGACTCCAAAGTAGGCAAATTCTTGGTGAAAACATATTGAGGATACTGGGTTTTTAGCTTACTACTTACCACCTTTAATAATATCACCAAATCAGCCTTTGCATTTATCTAGTTTTGGTTTGTTACATTTTTTCTTTAACTCCAGGAATATCACCACTTAGCACCACCAGAAGTGTTGTTAAAAATCCCCTTTATGCATGACAGCAGACATTGGAAACTACAGCAGTGAATATTCAGTCTTCCTCTGACTCACAAGGAATTTCATATTAAAAGTAAGAGAAAACCTTGCTTAGTAACAGGCTGCACGACATATAATAATAGAACACAATTTGTATGTGGAAGTGGTAAGATAGATTTCATTCATAAAAAACACTATGCTTCTGGCTAAATGACTTGAGGTCCTAGAGAAAAATTATCATTTGTAGTTCTGGGATACCCTTATGCTACTTATACTTTTTAAAATTTGATACATTCACATGTTCAAATGTATTGAGATTTTTAAACTTGTGAATGAAATTAACAATGTGCTGTGGTTGTCAACGTGATGCATTGCAATTCCCCCTGAGTGGTAGGGTTTGGAAATTAATTCAGCTCTTGCACCTGTTTGCCAGCATTCGTCTGTTGAATTTCCATCACATTTAATAAGTCTCTGTGACGCAACTCGTGTCCTTTTGCCTGGGCTCCTTTAATATAGTGTTAAATTCTCACTCATCTGAAATTTAAGTAATATTACAAATTTGAAATTGTTAATTAAAATCTGTGAACCTCAGTGGTTCTGGATAAAATTGGCTTTACTCAGTGAGGTTCTTTTGAAACTTCTGCAGAGGCTCATCTAATCCCCAACTCCTACTAGGTTAAGTCTGATGACAACATGATCTCACTAGGGGTGGTGGAATCTTACAAATCCTCATACAATTGGGAAAAACAGTTATAGGCTTGAACAAAAAAGGTAACAAGGAACATTACCCACTGAGATGAAATAAAGGAGATGGCTCAGAATTAATATAAAAGAATATCAATTGCTTGAGACGCAGACATAGAGAACAGACTTGCAGACACAGTAGGAGAAGGAGAGGGTGGGATGAATTGAGAGAGCAGCATGGAAACATATACATTACCATATGCAAAATAGATAGCCAGTGGGAATTTGCTGTGTGACAGGGAGCTCAACCCAGTGCTCTGTGACAGCCTAGAGGGGTGGGATGGGGTAAGAGATGGGAGGGAGGTTCAAGAAGGAAGAAACATATGCATACCTGTGGCTGATTCATGTTGATGTATGACAGAATCCAGCACAATATTGTAAGGCAATTAGCCTCCAATAAAAAATTTTAAAAAAGAATATCAAATTAAAGGATGGATATTTTCACACATTATTTTTGAATAAAACTAATTCTATCCTATCTATGTCTTAAGATGCTTAGCACAGATGGGATAACTTAAACTGAATCATGATTCCTATCATTTACTTAGATAGTCCATATCAAATTTACTTATTGTATCTTCAAGCCAGGGTTGAGGACTATTTGCCAGATCCTGTAAACACAAAGCAGAAGTCTACACAGGAGTTCTAGCATATTAAAGACCCATAATAAGATTCTTCATTTGAACCTTTAGGAGTAGTCTATAGGGCAAGCAGTACTACTCTGAGTTGGGCTGGACACATTTCCCAGACTTGGGAGATGGTGGCAGGAAAAGATATTTGACAATGCCCTCTTTTTCTTGTGAGGTCAGTATATACACATAATTAATCCTCAGGCTCCAACATAAAGTTGCTCGCCCTCCTGTAGCATACTTAACCTGCAACGGAACACTTCTCAACTGTGTTGCAATTATTAAAAAAAAAAAAATTTTATCGCTCCCAATGAAATATAAGCTTCCAAAGTATGTCAGGATTATGTGTTACTTCCAGAAGGCAGGGATTATGTTTTCTTCATTTTTCTCATAACAGGCTTATTGAAAGACAAATAGACTATCTTACTGAATTAAAGAATAGATGGCCAATTTCTCCAAAGTCCTATAGCACATAGATTTTAGTTAAAACATAGATTGTAAGTATCTGCTTTTTTCCCCTACCATATCAAAATTTAATACTGAACTCAGCCCCTGACCCAAACTTTTATTTTCTGCCTGCTTTAGCCTACCAAATTGTTCCAGAAGCAGTGCTTTGGATAATGTCCAGAGAAGGCTACTGATTTCTAGAAGGATGTATGTTCATTTTGAAAAACAATGCTTCAAGGACTCAAGGTGTGTGTGTGTGTGTGTGTGTGTGTGTGTGTGTTGATGCCATTAATCTCACTTAGGGGATTTAGCCTAGAAAGGAAATATTCCTTGCTGATCCAGAATCCCTTAAATGTGCATAAAAATATTTACTATAGAGCTTCCAATAATAGCCTCCACTAGGAAGTAAGTCAAATACCTAATAATGAATATAGGATTAAATAAACTATGGTATTTCTTATTGACTAGTATATTAGAATAAAAATAAGTAACATAATAAAACATTAAGTGAATAAACTCTGAAGTTATATACTTTCAATCATTTCAGCTCAAAAAATTTGAGAATAAATAAAAACAAAGAGATGATATGCCAAACTATATATATGTTGTGGTAGTAGAGTAGTATTAAACGTTTTTAAAGCTTTCACGTGAATTTCTTAATGTTGTATGACATAAATGAGGATGTTTTTATAATAGAGAAAAAAATTTTTTTTTTTTTGCCATGTGGGATCTTAGTTCCTCGACCAGGGATCATCCTCAATGGAAGCACAGAGTTTTAAGGAGGTCTGTATATTAGAGAAAATTTTACATTATCTCTGTGATCATGAATTTTAGTCATTTTTACATGTATTTGTGAAAAAGATTCTATCAACAACTAGATAAAAGTAAACTCCTCATATTGATTAGTTTTTGTCAAATTCTATAATATTTCTAGCACATGGCTGTTGCTGCTGCTAAGTCGCTTCAGTCACGTCTGACTCTGTGCGACCCCACAGACGGCAACCCACCAGGCTCCCCTGTCCCTGGGATTCTCCAGGCAAGAATACTGGAGTGGGTTGCCGTTTCCTTCTCCAATGCATGAAGGTGAAAAGTGAAAGTGAAGTTGCTCTAGGTAGTTTTAAAATATAATTTCTAATCATCACAATAATCTTATAAATTAGGAAGTATCTTTATCTTAGAGAGGATTAGAATGATTATATAACTTGTGCAATTTCACACATCTAGTAAACAGCAGGGCTAAAATTTGAATCCGAGTTTCTGTGCAATTCCAAAATGAATTTCTTTTTCCATTATTCAGTGATACAACAGAATGAAGAGTTGTGAACCCTGACTAATAATGCAAATATGCAAGCAGTATAGCAAGACAAGCAACCTGGCTTTTATTTTAAATTTGTCATGAAAGTCCATGTTCATCTACAGAGCACAGGGATGAAGTCAACAATGTAAATATCCTACCTGCTAGATTATCATTCTGTTTCAACTTCTGAGATACGTACCTGAGGCACATAGGCCTCAAGATTAATGCTTCGTAGTGGACTTTACATAAATGTTAACACTCTTTTTTTTTTTAAATAAGAAAACATAGTACCTTCAAATCATTACCATGATACTGTCTCTAAAACAGTTCACTGAATAATAATAATTAGGCATCAGAGATTTTCACTCAACAATAATAATTTATATTATTTTTAATAATTACCACATTCTCTCCATTGGAAAGACTGATGCTGATGCTAAAGCTCCAACACTTTGATGCAAAGAGACGAATTACTGGAAAAGACCCTGATGCTGGGAAAGACTGAGGGCAGGAGAAGAGGCCAACAGATGATGAGATGGTTGGATGCCATCACCAACTCAACGGACATTAGTTTGAGCAAACTCTGGGAGATAGCGAAGAACAAGGAAGCCTGGTGTGCTGCAGCCCATGGGGTGGCAAAGAATTAGACATGACTTAGTGACTAAACAACAACAACAACAATAACATTCTTTAAAATCCAAGCCTAGAGCTAATTATGTCAGGGCTAGCTTGTCACCTGGTTAATGAGATTCTCATGCATACTGAATGAATTGGCAGTCAGCCCATCTTTAGAGTTCTTTGATGTGATGAAGAAAAGAGGGCCAGAGGGAAGGTAAAGTAACAGCAGGAAATGTTTTCAAGAAAAAAGGGATGCTTTCTCCACTCTTGGTCTTTTCTAACACTGCTTCTCAAGCTTCAGGTTCCTAGCTTGATGACTGTAACATCTCTGCCTGCTGACATCTTAACCATCCCTTCAAAAAGTGAGACAGCTGCTGCATGTGTAGGAAATCTCTACTGGTGAATCCATTATAAAATTTTTTCAGCATTTGTTCTATTCACTAAAATGCATTTCACCACTCAATACCTGCTCACTCACTCATTTTTATGTGTTCATTCAACAAAAGTAAAAAAAAAAAAAGTCTACTAGAGATCAGTCTTCATTGGGTATTTAAAATATATTGTCTGCTTCAGTTATCCAAGAATTCTGTGAGGTTGCTATAATTTATATTTTCATATTCAGTTCAGTTCAGTTTAGTCGCTAAGTCGTATCAGACTCTTTGCGACCCTATGAATTGGAGCATGCCAGGCCTCCCTGTCCATCGCCAACTCCCGGAGTTTACCCAAACTCATGTCCAACGAGTTGGTGATGCCATCCATCCATCTCATCCTCTGTTGACCCCATCTCCTCCTGCCCCCAATCCCTCCCAGCAGCAGGGTCTTTTCCAATGAGTCAACTCTTCGCATGAGGTGGCCAAAGTACTGGAGTTTCAGCTTCAGCATCATTCTTTCCAAAGAACACCCAGGGCTGATCTCCTTCAGAATGGTTGGATCTCCTTGCAGTCCAAGGGACTCTCAAGAGTCTTCTCCTACACCACAGTTCAAAAGCATCAATTCTTGAGCGCTCAGGCTTCTTCACAGTCCAAGTCTCACATCCATACATGACCACAGGAAAAACCATAGCCTTGACTAGACGGACCTTTGTTGGCAAAGTAATGTCTCTGCTTTTTAATATGCTATGGGAGTCAGACATGACTGATCAACTTCACTTTCACTTTTTACTTTCATGCATTGGAGAAGGAAATGGCAACCCACTCCAGTGTTCTTGCTTGGAGAATCCCAGGGATGGTGGAGCCTGGAGGGCTGCCACCTACGGGGTTGCACAGAGTCGGACACGATTGAAGTGACTTAGCAGCAGCAGCAGCAGCAGAGGTTGGTCATAACTTTTCTTCCAAGGAGTAAGCGTCTTTTAATTTCATGGCTGCAGTCACCATTGGCAGTGATTTTGGAGCCCAGAAAAATAGTCTGATGCTGTTTCCACTGTTTCCCCATCTATTTCCCATGAAGTGATGGGACCAGATGTCATGATCTTTGTTTTCTGAATGTTGAGCTTTAAGCCAACTTTTTCACTCTCCTCTTTCACTTTCATCAAGGGGCCTTTTAGTTCCTCTCCACTTTCTGCCATAAGGGTGGTGTCATCTGCATATCTGAGGTGACTGATATTTCTCCTGGCAATCTTGATTCCAGCTTGTGCTTCCTCCAGCCCAGTGCTTCTCATGATGTACTCTGCATAGAAGTTAAATAAGCAGGGTGACAATATACAGCCTTGACATACTCCTTTTCCTATTTGGAACCAGTCTGTTGTTCCGTGTCCAGTTCTAACTGTTGCTTTCTGACCTGCATATAGGTTTTTCAAGAGGCAGGTCAAGTGGTCTGGTATTCCCATCTCTTTCAGGATTTTCCACAGTTTATTGTGATCCACACAGTTAAAGGCTTTGGCATAGTCAATAAAGCAGAAATAGATGTTTTTCTGGAACTCTCTTGTTTTTCCCATGATCCAGCAGACGTTGGCAATTGGATCTCTGGTTCCTCTGCCTTTTCTAAAACCAGCTTGAACATCTGGAAGTTCACGGTTCATGTATTGCTGAAGCCTGGCTTGGAGAATTTTGAGCATTACTTTACTAGTATGTGAGATGAGTGCAAATGGAACCCACTCCAGTGTTCTCGCCTGGAGAATCCCAGGGACAAGGGAGCCTGGTGGGCTGCCGTCTATCGGGTTGCACAGAGTCGGACACGACTGAAGCAACTTAGCACTGAGAATTCTTTGGCATTACCTTTCTTTGGGATTGGAATGAAAACTGACCTTTTCCAGTCCTGTGGCCACTGCTAAGTTTTCCAAATTTGCTGGCATATTGAGTACAGCACTTTCACAGCATCATCATCCAGAAATAGCTCAACTGGAATTCTATCACATCCACTAGCTGCGTTCGTAGTGATGCTTTCTAAGGCCCACTTGACTTCACATTCCAGGATGTCTGGCTCTAGGTGAGTGATCATACCATTGTGATTATCTTGGTCATGAAGATCTTTTTTGTACAGTTGTTCTGTGTATTCTAGCCACCTCTTCTTAATATCTTCTGCTTCTGTTAGGTCCATACCATTTCTGTCCTTTATCGAGCCCATCTTTGCATGAAATGTTCCCTTGGTATCTCTAATTTTCTTGAAGAGATCTCTAGTCTTTCCCATTCTGTTGTTTTCCTCTGTTTCTTTGCATTGATCGCTGAAGAAGGCTTTCTTATCTCTCCTTGCTATTGTTTGGAACTCTGCATTCAGATGCTTATATCTTTCCTTTTCTCCTTTGCTTTGCACTTCTCTTCTTTTCACAGCTATTTGTAAGGCCTCCCCAGACAGCCATTTTGCTTTTTTGCATTTCTTTTCCATGGGGACGGTCTTGATCCCTGTCTCCTGTACAAGGTCACAAACCTCAGTCCATAGTTCATCAGGTATTCTATCTATCAGATCTGGGCCCTTAAATCTACTTCTCACTTCCACTGTATAATCATAAGGGATTTGATTTAGGTCATACCTGAATGGTCTAGTGGTTTTCCCTACTTTCTTCAATTTAAGTCTGAATTTGGCAATAAGGAGTTCATGGTCTGAGCCACAGTCAGCTTCTGGTCTTGTTTTTGCTGACTGTATAGAGCTTCTCCATCTTTGGAAGCAAAGAATATAATCAATCTGATTTTGATGTTGACCATCTGGTGATGTCCATGTGTAGAGTCTTCTCTTGTGTTGTTGGAAGAGGGTGTTTGCTATGACCAGTGCATTCTCTTGGCAAAACTCTATTAGTCTTTGCCCTGCTTCATTCCATATTCCAAGGCCAAATTTGCCTGTTACTCCAGGGGTTTTTTGACTTCCTACCTTTGCATTCCAGTCCCCTATAATGAAAAGGACATCTTTTTGGGGTGTTAGTTCTAAAAGGTCTTGCAGGTCTTCATAGAACCGTTCAACTTCAGCTTCTTCAGCGTTACTGGTTGGGGCATAGACTTGGATTACCGTGATACTGAATGGTTTGCCTTGGAAACAAACAGAGATCATTCTGTCATTTTTGAGTTTGCATCCAAGTACTGCATTTCAAACTCTTTTGTTGACCATGATGGCTACTCCATTTTTTCTGAGGGATTTCTGCCCGCAGTAGTAGATATAATGGTCATCTGAGTTAAATTCACCCATTCCAGTCCATTTTAGTTCGCTGATTCCTAGAATGTCAACGTTCACTCTTGCCATCTTTTGTTTGACCACTTCCAATTTGCCTTGATTCATGGACCTGACATTCCTATACAATATTGCTCTTTACAGCATCGGACCTTGCTTCTAACACCAGTCACATCCACAACTGGGTATTGTTTTCACTTTGGCTCCATCCCTTCATTCTTTCTGGAGTTATTTCTCCACTGATCTCCAGTAGCATACTGGCCACCTAACGACCTGGGGAGTTCCTCTTTCAGTATCCAATCATTTTGCCTTTTCATACTGTTCTTGGGGTTCTCAAGGCAAGAATACTGAAGTGGTTTGCCATTCCCTTCTCCAGTGGACCACATTCTGTCAGACCTCTCCACCATGACCTGCCCGTCTTGGGTGGCCCCACAGGGCATGGCTTAGTTTCATTGAGTTAGACAAGGCTGTGATCCTAGTGTGATTAGATTGACCAGTTTTCTGTGATTATGATTTTAGTGTGTCTGCCCTCTGATCCCTTCTTGCAACACCCACCATCTTATTTGGGTTTCTCTTACCTTGGATGTGGGGTATCTCTTCCCAATACCTCTCTTCCAAAGTAAGGAGCAGCAGCTGTGCTTTGCCAGAGCAGCCAGGAAGAGATTTTCAGATTAAGAAACATCAATTCAGAGAAGGTAATAAATGCCCAAATTTACAAATTTAGATGACAGAGTCACTTCAAATCTACCTGATTGAATAGTTCCTGCCTCCTCTAACCCACTCATTTATCCTTTAAACCAGTTCCCAGAAGATGAGTGCTGAGGCTGCTCTGGAAACTTAGATACGGTTACTCTACATTCAAAGAGTTCAGGCAGGTTATGAGGAAGACAGAGTGTAATGAAGTAAATGCTCATGTGGCAAGTAAGCAACCTCAGGAGGACAGTAAAAAGAAAAGTTCCGAAAGGATCCAAAATAATGTCTAGTCTTGAAAGAAGCAGACAATTTTTTTTTTCTGTTTTTGAGTGGAAGGAGAAATGAGGAACAACATATCTTGCAGAGAAAGATCACATACAAAAGGAGAAAAGTGTGAAAGCATAAAGTGAGTTCTAGGACCATGAATGGTAAGCAATTTGGTGTAGACATAGAGTGCATTGGGTGTGGGATGGAGGGGGAGGCAGAGTGGAGAAGGTGGTGAAGAAATTACTTTAAAAAAAAAACAGGCAGAAGCCAGATCACAAAGAGACTTGTTTTTCATGTTAGGAGTTTAGGTTCTGTCCTACAGATAATAGGGAACCTACTAAGGATTTTAAGGAGATGTGTGATAGTAGGAGATTTGTATTTTATAAATATAATTCTGGTAGAGGTTGGGATGGTGGGGACTGGAGACACAGAAGGTATAGATTCCAGTTAGAAGACTATGGTGAATATTCTGGCATAGATAATAAAGGCATATAATAAAGCAGCAACAGTGGAAATTGGGGTAGAAAGGAACATAATGATTTTAGGAGGCAGAATTTAGAAGTTTTAGTGATACACCATTTCTCTTCAAATTAAGGTTGATTTGAAGGTTCTGATTTGGGCTTTTGAGTAAATGTGATTAGGTGCATTAGAAACAGAAAAAGGGCATGGTCAGTGTAAGCAAGATGAGATTGGAAAGCTGAACTTCATATGCTTGTGGGGTAAATAGTTGATATGTTCAGACAGTAGTGACAAATATGGGTCTAGAGTTCAGAAGAGATTTGAGCTGTACATGGGCATATGGATGATGTCAGGTCTGTAGAAATGGATGGGTTTGTCCAGCATTACATGTACAGTGAGAAAAGAATGAAGGATTGAACTCCTAGCAAACAACAGCATTTAAGGCACAAGGAAAGGAAGAAAAATTAGTACTGAAAGACTCATGGAGAATTATTTGCTCAGATGTCAATATCCCACAGGGCTTCCCTTGATGGCTCAGATTGTAAAGAATCTGCCTGTGATGAGAAGACCTGGGTTCAATCCCAGGGTTGGGAAGATCCCCTGGAGAAAGGCATTGTTACCCACTCCAGTATTCTTGCCTGAAGAATTCCACAGACAGAGGAGCCTGGCAGGCTACAGTTCATGGGGTCACAAAGAGCTGGACACGACTGAGAGAGAGACTTTTACTTCAGTTTATATCTTTTAAAAAATTACCAAAAGAAAAGGGAAATCATCAAAAGGAAAGAATAAAAAAATACTAGAATTAAAAAAGCAGTGCTTATCCTAGTCTATTCACATTCTAGTGTTTTAGCAGCAAAGGTTAGTCAACCACCAGAGCGGTATAGCTAACAGACAGACTAAACTGACGCTTGCAGTTATTGAGATTATGCTATAAAATGTCACAAAGAGATAGGGCAATGAGAATTAAACTTACTAATAGAACACAAATCGTGATATGAAACATGAAATTAAAAACAAACAAACAAAAAACTGGGACTGAGTGAAGCAACACCCCAGAGAGGAGAAGAGAAAATACTAGTGATGGAGAAGGATACAGCAGGGCCTCAGGGCCTTTGTTATTGCTTAGTTTCTTTGTCTTGAGAATGCTTCTCCTAGAATTGTCACTTGGCTGCTTATTCTTTTAGATTTGTGTAAAGGCTACTTCTTCAGGGAAGCCTTCCTAAAACCCCTAACCAGGCTAGGGCCCCCTACTGTACTCTCCGTAAGCCTTGTGTGTGTTAAGTCGCTTCAGTCTTTGTGACTCTATTGAATTGAGTCTTCTTGGCTCCTCTGGCATGGGATTCTCCAGGCAAGAATCCTGGAGTGGGTTGCCATGCCATCCTCCAGGGGATCTTCCCGACTCAGGGATCAAACCCGTGACTCTTAAGTCTCCTGCATTGGCAGACAGGTTCTTTACCACTAGCACCAACTGCAAACTTTGTACAATTATACTAAACCATGTAGTTTAACACTAAACCCTATCTGTTTTCTTCATAACACTTATACAATTTATAATTATTTGTTTATTTGCATCATTATTTGCTTAATACCTATTTCTCTAAGGCCTAGAAAGATTAAACAACTTGGCAAAGTTATACAACTGTTAAATAGCAAAACCCAGGGTTGAATGTAGTTCTGATTTGAAAGCCTGCATTCTCCAGTCACGCCACACTGTTATGAAGAAGTTAAAAGATGAACAAGCTGCTATAGTAGTTTAAATCAAAGACCAAGTTGGGCGATCAAGGATGGAATCATGAAAAATATAAAGCATCATTTAAGTTGGGCTTTAATGGTAGACAGGTTTTAAACCAGTGGAGATGGAAGGAGAACTTTTTATTTTTTGGAGAAAAAAACCATGTTTGGAGGAAAAAGGACAGAACATTTAGGCAGGAATACATAGGATAATTAGAGAGGTGTGAAAAGAATGTTCTAGATTACAGAATGGACCCAAATATATCAAGTTTGGGAGTTTGGGATTAAACACGTGAGCAAAGGATAGCCACTGAAAGTTTTTGAACAAGTAAATGACATGATTAGTAAAGCCGTGATGTCCTAGGGGGTTGACTGGATGTTAAAGAATGGGACAAAGTCCACTAAAATAAAAAACAATTATTAAAAGGAAATGTATGAATCACAGGGGGCTTCCCTGGTAGCTCAGACAGTAAAGCGTCTGCCTGCAAAGCGGGAAACGTGAGTTCAATCCCTGGGTTGGGAAGATCCCCTGGAGAAGGAAATGGCAACCCACTTCAGTACTCTTGCCTGGAAAATTCCACGGACTGAGGAGCCTGGTAGGCTACAGTCCATGGGGTCGCAAAGAGTCGGACACAACTGAGCGACTTCACACTCACTCACTCACTCACACTCATGAATCACAGGAAGTCAGCTGTAGGGAATAGCAGTAGACCTTAAGAGAACTGAAAAGCTTACAGACAAGCATTCTTTCCACACATTTGTACATGGATTTGTGTGTGTATATCTCTGAACATCTCCATTTTCTGGATGTCTATTATTTCTGCAATTAATTTTCTTCACTCTGTTCTTGATTCCCAATTCTCCTAATTACGGCTTTCACCTTGTTCTTGATTGAAAGAGATGCAAATCTGGCCCTAATTCTTCATTCCCAATACCATATAATTATAGATTCTGGTCTTCATGGTTCAAAATTTGAGAGACGTATCTAATTTACATGACTCTTTATAATCAGTTGCTTCAAGGGTAATCAATGAACATGGCTACACAGGTTTTACCCTTCTGTTATCAGGTATTGGGAGTTGGTAGGGACCTATGCAATTGCAAGGAAAGAGGATGTAGGCTGGATGGACACTCCAAAATATGTGTAAGATGGATTTGAGTGAGGAAAATAAATGCTGGTAGATCTTTAAGGAGGTTATTGTAATAATCTAAATAAGGGATAAACAGTGGTCCTGATAGGTATGGAAAAGGAGAGAAGTCAATCACCAGTGAGGATCAGGACAGAATTTTAAAACTGATCAAATTGGGGGGAGGTAACTTAGAAATAATTCAAAGGTATTTCTGAAGTATCCACACTGTGGGCTAGGAAAATGTCTGTTATAGTTTCATAACACATTAGGGATTGTGGGGGAGGTCTAATACACCCATCTTTTGTAAGAAAATAAAACAGACCAGAGTGAAAATTGACTTGTCTTGAATAGCAGCCAATTAGTGACAGAGTGACAGCCATCTATGGGGTCGCACAGAGTCGGACACAATTGAAGTGACTTAGCAGCAGCAGCAGTGTGACAGAGTAAGGAATTAAGAATCAGGAAAATTGAGACTTGGGCAGTAGGTGGTAATAAAAATTGGACCTTGGTGGGGTGGGGTGGTATCCCAAGATTCCCAAGGAAATGGATAAAAGCAATATTCCATGTGAAGAGTTAAAGACGCAAAATGAAAGATACCTATGGTAGTGAAGTAAAGATGAAAGAGTAAGAAAATTGGGCCCAGAATGATAAAAGATGAAGTAGAAGCTGGTCAGGACTAAGTAAGGCTAGCCACAGTTAGCTAGGTATAGAACTTGAAAGAAATCAAATTAGCCAGGAACCAAGAACAGTCTGGCTCAGTACGTAAAGAATCCACCTGCAATGCAGGAGACTGCCTGCAATGGGCTGGGAAGATCCTCTGGAGAAGGAAATGGCAACCCACTCCAGTATTCTTGCCTAGGAAATCCCATAGACAGATGGGATTTAGCCTGCCTATATACAGCCTGGCTGGCAGGCTTCAGTCCATGGGATCACAAGAGTTGGACATGACTTAGACATGACTTAATTTTCACTTGCAAAAGTATACAGAGTATAAAACAGTAAGAAATGGAGTAATGATGTAAAAGGACACATTTCCCTTCTCTCATACCCTAGAAGCAGTCTAAAATTCTGCCATAATCAGGAAAACCATGAGGACTTGGTTATTCTAAATAAAGAATCTGACTTAATTCAAGGTCACATTTAGGATAGAAGATCTCAAGATAATGAAGAATTCCAGGGATTATAAGTGTGCTGGGTCCTGGGATAGGACCATGAGTTGTCCGTTTTCTATTCCTCACAGCTCCCTGAAATCTTACCTGCTTCATTTATTTATTGATTTTTTTTTTCATTTCTGTAATTAATAAGTTTCTACTGTGTGACAGGGTCTTTTCTATAAATAGCCATCACTCTCCCTCTTAAAAGGTTCAATTCAAAGGTCTCTTTGTCTGTAACTTCTACCCAAACCCTCTAAAAGCACATTAAAATCAGTTGCTCCCTTCTCTGTATTTCCATATCCTTTTGTTTTTGACTCTGTTATCCATATCATTTATTATAGGGTGATTTATTATAGGGTGACAGAGTGAATTGCTTATATGACTATTTCCTATATGAGTATATGAGATCCTGGAAGATTGAGCTATCAGTGTTCTCCACTGAAAATTCATGCTGTGCCCTATCATGAGAAAGGGATTTAGAGTAGTGTTGTACATAAGAGTACAGAGTCTAGAGTGAAATTGTCTGTGTGCCTGTGCTCAGCCACGTCTGACTCTTAGTGACCCCATGGACTGTAGCACACCAGGCTCCTCTCTCCATGGAATGTTTTAGGCAAGAATACTGGGGTAGTTTTCTATTTCTTCTTCCAGAGAATCTTCCCAACCCAGGGATAGAACCTTCATCTTTTTACATCTCTTGCACTGGCAGATGGGTTCTTTACTGCTAGAGCTACCTGGGAAGCCTCCAGAGAGAGATTACTAGCTTTCAATTCCAGCTCCACTTGACAAGAGACAACCTATCAAGCCTCTTTGTGTTTTTAGTTCCTCATCTGTAAAATGGGGATAAAAATAGTACTTGCCTTATAGGTAGTCATGAGGACTGAGTTAATAACCGAAAATAATTTAGTGCCTAGTATTAGTTCAAAAAGTGTTAGCTAGCATTATTATTGGAGAAGGCAATGGCACCCCACTCCAGTACTCTTGCCTGGAGAATCCCATGGATGAAGTCTGGTAGGCTGCAGTCCATGGGGTCACGAAGAGTCAGACATGACTGAGCAACTTCACTTTCATGCACTGGAGAAGGAAATGGCAACCCACTCCAGTGTTCTTGCCTGGAGGATCCCAGGGACGGCGGAGCCTGGTGGGCTGCCATCTATGGGGTTGCACAGAGCTGGACAAGACTCAAGCGACTTAGCAGCAGCAGCAGCAGCAGCATTATTAAATTAGGATTAGGCCACAGTCACTTGGGATTAGCATTTCCTACATCCTATTTGGTACTTCAAACTGAGCATAACCAGATTTTTTAGAAGGAAGATTTTCAGGTTTCCCTTTCTTTTTTTTTTCTTCCCACATTTCATTTCATTCTCTTCTGAGTTGAACTTCTTGTACAGAATGTCTCTGGGAAAGATTACTTATTAAAATAAGAAATAAGTTTACTTATGAAATGTCATTTGATAATTTAGCTGGCATGAAGTTACCATACCAATACACACAGGGTATAACAGATTGAACTCAAATTTAAAATGACAGAAGAATAAATGCATTATCATAGGCAGCAGCAAAGACAACTATGACTCAATGGCAAACCATCCAAATTTGACTGTAGGTTTGACCATACCATTTTTTACTATCATCATAATTGAACTCTTGGACATCTTTGTTTATTTCTTATTATGGCAACATTACTAAAAAGAGTGCTTTTTGGGAAAGAAGGAGGAAGCAACATGTAGGCTATTAAAACAACAAAGGAATGGCAAACCAGTCTGATTAGCTTCATCAGGAAACAGTTTATATTCCACTAAAATTTGATGGTGATGCGTTTCTTAATGAATGCTTTATTTTTTACTTTTAAAATTTCTCTCTGAATTAACAAAATTTTGCTGGGAAAAGGTAGTGATTTCAAAGGCAAGTTGAGGCCTAAGCCACCAATGCTACTGTGGAAAGATATACCTTACATGTACCAATGGAAAAAAGAATGACTATTCTTTATAAAACTCATATACCTTCTCATGTAACCTCTAAAGAAAAAATAGCTTGGAATCACACTGTGATTTGCCTGTGGACAGGAATTCCAGGGTAGAAGACCACACTCAGGGTTCTAACTAGTGTACTTATTTGCTCTCTGGATCATCCAAGTACTGGACAAAGAGAATAAAATGCTTAAAAGTGTATTTACACTTTAAAATTCACAGTGAGGTGAAGTGAAGTCTCTCAGTCGTGTCCGACTCTTTGTGACCCCATGGACTATAGCCTACAAAGCTCCTCTGTCCATGGAATTTTCCAGGCAAGAGTACTGGAGTGGGTTGCCATTTCCTTCTCCAGGGGATCTTCCCAACCCAGGGATCAAACCCAGGTCTCCCACATTGCAGGCAGACGCTTTACTGTCTGAGCCACAGAGAACTTTCCAAATATGATCTCCTTTATTGGTCATATTAGGAATTAGCTATCCCTCTCTTCCAGACAAGAAAATAAGTATCAGATAAGATAAGTGACTTATTTAAGTTCACAAATCTAATAAACTGCAGAAACAGAAATAGAACTTGAGGATTTTTGATGCCATGTCCTAGGGAGTCTCACCTATCCCTGAAGCTGCTTTAACTGATACTGAGGACTTTGATGCTTAGGTTCCCTGCTCTTCAAACTGAAGGGCAGAGTACAATTGATTCTCAGTAATAGCTAACAATTTATAATTGTTTTTCCTGAATTTTTATTTTACTTTGGCCGAGAATGTACACATCTTTTTATTGATTTATTTGTTCAACAAGCAATCATTAAGCTCTGGCCTTGTACCCAGTACATGAGTCAGAATAAAGGTTACATCATAGAGTTAGCCAGGGAATAATGTCTATATGTTTAATCAATAAGGATTAGACATATCTAAGAAGCTTCTTCCCACCCCCCTTTTCCCATTGAAAATTGATAGTATAAGCCTTCTGTCAATGTTTGATAATCAATGCATTAATTATACATTTTGTGAATTTGAATCCAAATCCCAATGACCTGAAAAGTGATCAGTATATTTCTCTGATTTTTGCATGAGCTTGGAAACTCCAAGTGAACTTCAATATTCATTAAAGTAAAATATGATTAATAGGATTAACATTGGCTAAACAAAAATAAAGATGATCATCATAAATATTATTCACTTTCACCATAAATATTATTTACTTCCATTTCAAGATGAGAAAGATGCAGCGTAGAACTGTTCAAGTTTACACAGAAAGCAAGTTGTAGAACCAGGACTTGAACTAAGATCTTTACATTAAAATAAATTTAATAGTTAAGATTAAATGGTCATTTTTTTCCCCTTTGATGTATCCAGAGAATTGAAAGAGAAATGGAATTAAGAATAGCTCTGTATGAAATATGAGCAGTTTATTGAGGAAAATAATCAGACTTTTTTTTAATTCAGAGATATCCAGAGCCAAAATCATTTTTAAGCCTACACAAATCGAATATACATTAATCTGCAAAATCTAGGCCATGGCCATTTTGTCAAAATTAAATGCATAAATCTTTTTCCTGAAGAGCTTGAGTAATTTTATATGTACCATTTCTCATCTTTAAAGATTCTTAATTAGTAAAACTATTGTATGAGTATTTTTTTTTCAGAGTATCCCAAGGAGGGCAATGTGTATTTTCTAATTTACCTGAGTATTTTAATATTAATGTTAGACCGTTTTGGTATGGGAGATTCATTTTTTTCATTTCAACATATAATGCACATAAAATTTTTTGAGATGTTAAATTCTTTATTCAAACTAAGCCCCCAAATTTGTGTGTATTTTGCATATAGGACACTTCTCAAATTAGAGCAACCACATTTCAAGAGCTCGACAGACATATGTGGCTAGTGGCAACTATATTAGACAGTATAAGTCCAGGGGAAAAGATAAATAGTAAGCAAGAGACAAGAACAGCACAAACGCTACGACAAGCTAATGCAGTGCTATGGGAGCAAAAAGGAGAGAATCTCAACTAATTTGTGTAGGACTGGAAAAAAATTCCTAAAGGAAGTGACATTTCAACTAAGCTCAAAAGGAAGAGCTGACATTAGCCACAGGAAAGGGTAGGTGTAGGGAACTTTAGTGGAGGGAACAACTGTATATGTGTTATTTACATGAAAATTCCTGGCTACGAGTTTTAAATAGTGTGTATAATCAGTGAAGTCCTTCAGGTTGTTTTTGGAATTATCTTACAAATTACTGACTTGGTAATTTACAAAGTAATTCATGGTAGTTGTAAGTGTTCTGCCCAACTGAAAGCCCCAAATCTGTCTTCTGGAACTCCCATGATTGGGAAAATACTCAAACTGTAGTTATTTGTACTACCAATGGCACTAGGCTTCAGGTTTTATAAATACAGCTTAATCACTTGAATTATTATATAATTCTACTAAGTATATTGTGATTAGAAGAGTGGTGGTCTTTCTTGTTGTGATAGATTATTAGTATTTTGAAAGCAAAGGAAGCAATTTAAATGTTCATCCATATATGGGTTTTACTATGTGTCAGGAACACTGGCATATTTCCCAAAGTGCTTGATAATATTGAACATATTTAGCATGAATTTATGAAGAACCAGAAAAGACATTCAAATATAATCCTGCACATTATAGCCTGATAAAATACAGGTTTGTTAAATAAAGATATTGCTTAGGAACTGTACTAGGTTGAACAGTGTCCCCCAGAGTTCATGTCCACCAGAACCCTGTGAATGTGACTTTATTTGGAAATAAGAATTGTGCAGAGACAATCAAGATAAGATGAGTGTGTACTGGATTAGGGTAGGCCCTGTATCAAACATGACTGATGTCCTTATAATAAAGGAAAGTTGGACACAAAGACAGATGCACAAGAACACCATGTGATGATGGTGTGGCCTGTAGATTTAGTGATGCATCTACAAGCCAAGGATCACCAAGGACTGTTGGCAACTCCCAGAAACTAGGAAGAGTCAAGGAAACATTCTTCCCCAGAGCTCTGCTGATACTTTGGTTTTGGACTTCTGCCTTCCAGGACTGTGAAAGAATAACTTTGTTGTTTTAAGCCATGTAGTGTGTGGTGCTTTGTTATAGCAGCACTATGAAACTAATACGGGAAACTTCTTGGGCTCTCCATTGCTTCCTGTATTTCCTTTATGAAGCAGCTCTCTTAAGGGACTTCTGTTTAAAGGACTTCACAGATTAATCCCTTTCTCTACTAAACACATTGCATTCTACTCTCCAGTGTTCCATATAGTCCTGCTCCCACCAAAAGAACCATAGAACTGTTTGCTTACAGCCCAGGACACTTACTATTGTTAATACATAATTTAATGAAATATCACATGAATGGGTAAAATACGAATACAAAAGGAAACACAGCTGCTGTTTCCATGGATACTAAGTTGGAGACTTTGGAAATTTTTCTCTTATAAAGGTAAGTCATGTACAAATGCAATCAAATTAGATGTGGGTGAGGTAATTATTAAGACAAAAATAATGAAAATCAAGAAAATGTGCTCATTCAGATTGCTTTGGCAGTCTCTTTAAATTCTTATTTAATTTTAATAAAAGCAAAATTAGAGCTTATAGAATATATGCCACAGGTGTGGTTATGTAAGGTATGGTTTATGTAACACACACACACACACACACACACACACACACATATATATATGTTCTATAATTCTCCACTTGAATCAACTTTTTCTATGAGCCACACAATCATAACTTAAAATTACAATAAATAAGAGTGTTACAACTATAAGTACAAGTTTCTAATACCATGTTTTTATTCTATCACTTATTAGCCTGTTAGTTTCATGAAATAGAAGCTTTCTGATTTGCTTCTCATTCTACTTTTAGTATTTAGTAAAATGCCTGGAATATAGCAGCCTCTCCCAAAATATTTTTTGAATAAATAAGCACAAAATGGAAAACAATTTTTTCTGTTTTTCCCTTCTCCAAAGAATTATATCATCATCAGTAAAGTTGTATTATATGGGCTGATTTGAGCCATAAAAATGGATTATAAAGCACTCAAGTTTTCAATGGCATTTACCTAACATGGGGATTTACCTACACATACATGAAAATTCTCATGTTTATATCATTTGTCTTGGCCAAAATACGCTTTTCACAACACGATTTTTCTGAAAACACTTAAATTGTTCCTATTCTACAACTTCATATAATTTCTATTGAATACCATACTGTTATTTTCCCAAATTCATAGATTAGAGTTCTGAGACAGAAAAGCTAGCTTAATTTCTTAAAGGCAGATTCTCAATGATGCCTCAAATACATGACTTTTCAAATTCTAGATCTGATGTTGTCACTGATTAAGTTGTACCACTGAGGATACTGCTCACCATCCCTTGACTTGGTTTCTTCAATTATCAGATAAGGTTCTTTGACTGGATGATCTCTAGGATGCCCTCTAACCCTGAGTCCTCGTTTTTCAACACCGAAAGTTTTGGATTTTCTTATTAATAAAAAATAATGTGACTTCTCACTGCTCTTCTTTCCAAAATGGAAGACAGAGAACACAGCTAGTCAATGACAGAAAGGATAAGGTGGAGATAGATGTGTTAGTACGTATGGAGTAGGAAGAAGGGAAGGGACAGAAGACAGGGTGAATTGATGTCAATCTGCTGGTATAAATGCTTTGGGGGAGAAAATCATGGAATATTTTATGCTGACATAACTGCAAGAATTTACCCTTACTTGTTACAGGAATTTCAATAGTAAGAGGAAAGGGCCTTGAGGTATATAGCAAAAAATTAAAGACTTGGTCCACTCTTCATATTTTATGATTAGTAGCTAAGTAGAACATAGTCTTATTAACTTATGTTATAGAGCAATGGCTACAGGATCTCTAAATCTTGATCTTAGTGAATTTATATTGTTTTATTCCTTGAACTATGAATAATATTAAGATAGAGGCAACTACAACTAGGTTCTTTTTACAAGCTACATAAGTATTCCCTTTTTTCCTTCTTTGGCTACTTAAAGTAACTTACTAAGAACTTTTGAAAAAAATCTTATTACCTTTGGTAAATGAAAATGATGTAGGATTTCAGATGGTCTAACAAGATGAAGAATTTACCACTGGAATTCTGTTAAATAACTGCAGGAGTTGTATTTTTGTCTTAGAAAACTTTCATCATGGAACACAGCTGTGAAACAACTTTGGCTTCAAACAGAAAGGCTATAATAAAGCACCTCCTAGCTAGACTTAAGTTCAAGAGGTTTATAGTGGCGAAGAGCAGAAAAGATGAAATGTTTCAATAAGCCCCTCAGGCTGATTTAGTTAGCATTCACAAAGTAGAATAACCTATACATCACATACTCTTTGTTAGCTGGTTGTTTAGAATAGATGGATGAGTCACTGGATTTTATTTTAGCAGTTGGGCAATGCAATTCTCCTTTTGCCCAAAATATTAAAATGCAGAAATGTGAAACTAAGAGAGGTAATGTCAGATCTTATACAGGATGCTTATCAACTACTGTGATGGATCGAGAAATTCTTCCACTCCTGTCATTCCACATTTCACCTTGGTAGGCACAAATGATAAATCACCTCATGCAAAAAACAAAAAATTCTATTATTAAACTAATCAGCAAACTACAGTATATTTTAAAAAATTGTTTGTGGGAGAGAGGTGTTGGAGGGGAGAGGCTTGCAAAACCAAAAAAAGCTGGCATAAGAGAAGGATAGGCAAGATTCTACCCTGCATGATTTCAAGTACAGATAAATCCCTCTGGGACTTCAGGGGATTTATACATACACACACATACACGCATATATGTATATATATTTTTTCTTCTCTCAGACACTGTTTAGAATTAATGAGGGTACCTGCAACAATGCTGGCAAGCTGCTGGGTTCTGGTGATGGGGTAGAGGCCGCGTGCTTGAATGATTGCTGAAGCGATTTTCTTGGCGTGCTTCTCCTCTCCGTATGCTCTCAGGATGGACGCAAGTGCCTGTTGATCTAACGCGTTCACAACATCCGCTGCAGTGGGCATATCAGGGTACCTAGGCACAAGAAGGGTCAGTTAGTACACTGATGTCAGTTGTCATTGATAAGAGGTAAAACTTCACGGAATTGAGATCAAGTCAGGCATACACACATAGTCTAAGAGGGCTTCTGAAGCGTTTAAAGTCACAGACTGAAATCTTACACAAATGAAACAGATTTTTCATTTAAAATACCCATAATGATGGAAGTGGGACTGTGTGGGACATTCAATAAGGTCCAGGGCAGCAGAAAGTTAAAATACTTTATTAGCCTCTGGTTCAGAAAGAAGTTATTATTTCTTATGGAGATTTCTCCTAAACTAAAATAATGGAAAATATTTTAGATTTAGTTTGTTCAAATTTTAATTACTGCTTGAATTTTTTATTTCAGTACAGAAGCTAAAAGGCTTACTGATATTAAATGAGTCTATATCTCAGGAACTTAACTAAATGTAAGGATGTAAAGTAACCTACTACTTATAAGAGGGTACAAATTAAATTCAGAAAGTCTAAATAAGAAGATGCTGCTGGTCAGTTTCCCTCACAAAAACTAGAATGACCTTAACAGTAATACCATATATTACTTCAAAATGTTAACAATAGTGGCGTACACACTCATGACAAAAGTCACCATGGGGTAAAACCTGATAGTTAAACAACACTAAACAGGCCTATATGGCAATTTCAGGTGGAGGAGATGAAGTAATTTGACCTCTGGTCAAATAGAATAAATTATAGTCACAAGAAATAATATTCACTTTGTCAGGTCATTCCAATATACTTTACTTTAGGGAAATGGGTCAAGGAATGATAAGTGTGAGCTGAGATCTTAATTATTAGAAAGACAGCTTTCTAATTATTAGAAAGAACTGTACTATTACGCAGCTAATAGTACAGTTCTTGCTCCTGTAGTTACTGTGTTAGATTGATTGTTGGTACCATACTGTAATGACTTTAACGAAGATATGGTAGCTTTAAGACCTGACTGTCAATCAGAATGGGGTTGTCAACAAACACCTGAATCCATAAATATAACACTGCAACAAACAAAAACACCAAAACAACACTAAGCCTTTCTAACACGTCTAGTGCCTCCAGAAAAAAACTTTATTGTTATCCTTGGCTTGTCCCCTATATCGCCATGACCGCCATCTCTTTCCTTCTCTGTGCGTGCATGTGTGTAACCTTATTTTCCAGATCCTATTATTCATTTTTTATGGCTGCCATGGTACCCCCAGATCAATGAACATCCTATAAGGTGGCCTATTTCCATCCAACATGCATTGCTCCTTCAATAATGGCTTTAAGGATACAGGTTTAATCTGTAGAGTCAGATCAACCTTGATTAGAATCACAACTGTGCTACTCATATTATGTATTTGTACCTATTGGAGCCTCAATTCAAACCTGTAAAACGAAAGTAACAATACTTATCCCACAGAATTGTTCAGAGAACTAAGGGTTCATGCACTGATAAAACAGACAGCATAGTGCCTGGCACAGAGAATCTCAATGAATGTCACTGTCCTTTCAGTTCAGTTCAGTCACTCAGTCATGTCCAACTCTTTGCAACCCCATGAATCGCAGCACGCCAGGCCTCCCTGTCCATCACCAACTCCCGGAGATTACTCAAACTCATGTCCATCGAGTCGGTGATGTCATTCAGCCATCTCATCCTGTCGTCCCCTTCTCTTCCTGCCCTCAATCCCTCCCAGCATCAGAGTCTTTTCCAATGAGTCAACTCTTCGCATGAGGTGGCCAAAGTACCGGAGTTTCAGCTTTAGCATCAGTCTTTCCAAAGAACACCCAGGACTGATTCCTTTAGGATGGACTGGTTGGATCTCCTTGCAGTCCCAGGGACTCTCAAGAGTCTTCTCCAACACCACAGTTCAAAACCATCAATTCTTCAGTGCTCAGCTTTCTTCACAGTCCAACTCTCACATCCATACGTGACCACAGGAAAAACCATAGCCTTGATTAGACAGACTTTGTTGGCCAAGTAATGTCTCTGCTTTTGAATATGCTGGTTGGTCATAACTTTCCTTTCAAGGAGTAAGTGTCTTTTAATTTCATGGCTGCAATCACCATCTGCAGTGATTTTGGATCCCCCCAAAATAAAGTCTGACACTGTTTCCACTGCTTCCCAATCTATTTCCCATGAAGTGATGGGACCAGATGTCATGATCTTCGTTTTCTGAATGTTGAACTTTAAGCCAACTTTTTCACTCTCCTCTTTCACTTTCATCAAGAGGCTTTTTAGTTCCTCTTCACTTTCTGCCATAAGGGTGGTATCATCTGCATATCTGAGGTTATTGATATTTCTCCCGGCAATCTTGATGCCAGCTTGTGCTTCTTCCAGCCCAGCATTTCTCATGATGTACTCTGCATAGAAGTTAAATAAGCAGGGTGACAATATACAGCTGTGACATACTCCTTTTCCTATTTGGAACCAGTCTGTTGTTCCATGTCCAGTTCTAACATTGTTTCCTGAGCTGCATATAGGTTTTTCAAGAGGCAGGTTAGGTGGTCTGGTATTCCCATCTCTTTCAGAATTTTCCACAGTTTATTGTGATCCACACAGTTAAAGGCTTTGGCATAGTCAATAAAGCAGAAATAGATGTTTTTATGGAACTCTTTTGCTTTTTCCATGATCCAGCGGATATTGGCAATTTGATCTCTGGTTCTTCTACCTTTTCTAAAACCAGCTTGAACATCTGGAAGTTCACGGTTCATGTATTGCTGAAGCCTGGCTTGGAGAATTCTGAGCATTACTTTACTAGCGTGTGAGATGAGTGCAATTGTGCGGTAGTTTGAGCATTCTTTGGCATTGCCTTTCTTTGGGATTGGAATGAAAACTGACCTTTTCCAGTCCTGTGGCCACTGCTGACTTTTCCAAATTTGCTGGCATATTGAGTGCAGCACTGTCTTTTAGAGATTTTCTATTGCTAGATTTTCCAAATGTCATTCTTGGCCCAACCAAAAAATTCCTGTTAGATTTTTACCTAGCTGTTAATTCAATGGCCCAAACCACCAAGCATCAGAATGAATCTTCTTAGTGATGATAAATTTAGACTCACAGGGTATATCCAGTTCTACCATAGAATATATATCCAATTCTACTAGGAGAATCCTACGATTAGTATGGATGTACCTAGCAGTTTTTTTTTTTTCTTTAACCTTCTATTTTTGAATAAGAAAATTAAAAGAGCATTTTACTCAAATATAGTTCAGTGATTTTATTTTACTGTCATGATAACACTGAATAGTGGTGTAGAAGTTTCCAGAGGGCGAATGCTGCAAAAGGGACAATATTCTGGAAAACTGACAGGCTGCTAGGAGGTTTCAGATGTTGTTGTTGTGTTGTGTAGTTGCTCTGTCCAACTCTTTTGAAACCCCATGGACTGTAGCCCCCCAGGCTCCTCTGTCCATGGAATTTCCTAGCAAGAATAGTGGAGTGGGTTGCCATTTCCCCCAGGGGATCTTGCCAACCCAAGGATCAAAGTGAAAGATTGTTGCTATGAGCTGTGACTGATGCCGGGATTCTTGGCCTCTAGAGGAGAGGAATTCGATCAGGGGCCAGTGAAGAGGCTTGATCGTTCAGAGCTTTTGTGCAATAAAATTTTATTAAAGTATAAGAGACACAGAATAAGCTTCTGACATACACATCAGAAGGGGGCAGAAACAGTGCCCCCTTCACAGTTTATAGCAAGAAGTGATAATACCTATTCAGTTCAGTTCAGTCACTCAGTAGTGTCCGACTCTTTGCAACCCCATGAATCGCAGCACGCCAGGCCTCCCTGTCCATCACCAACTCCTGGAGTTCACTCAAACTCATGTCCATCGAGTCGGTGATGCCAACCAGCCATCTCATCCTCTGGTGTCCCCTTCTCCTCCTGCCCCCGATCCCTCCCAGCATCAGGGTCTTTTCCAATGAGTCAACTCTTCGCATGAGGTGGCCCAAGTATTGGAGTTGAACTTCAGCATCAGTCCTTCCAATGAACAGCCAGGACTGATCTCCTTTAGGATGGACTGGTTGGATCTCCCTGCAGTCTAAGGGACTATCAAGAGTCTTCTCCAACACCACAGATATCAGCAAGCTGCTAACTAGAGAAAGGAAATACCTCAAAACTGAGAGTGGCACCAGGCCCCTCACCCACCACATGCATGTTGAGATCACACTGGCACAAGGTGAGTCATCCTGGGTCACAAAACAATTGACATGAATCTTGAAAAAAGGCAGATTTCCAAGCAAATACATAGTTCATTACATAGCTTAAGAAAAATATTTCCATAAGAAAAACGCATTGGTTACTTCAAGGTTTGAGAAAAGTTAAGTTCAGATGGAACCAGGTAATGGCAATACAGAAGTTTAAAAGAAACCTTTTAATTTTGTATAGAGAAGGGGGAAAAATGTCTGACACTTGTAGTTTGTTTCCTCCTGCTGCTTAAGAGAGAGAGAAAGAAAACGTGCAGTCTATGACACTTGCAGTCTATTTCCTCCACTTGGGGACCCCTAGCCATCCTGCCTTTAAGCCTCTCAAAACCTGCGTCTTCTGCATTGCAGGTGGATCCGGATCCTTTACTGTTGAGAATAGGCATTCAAATAGTGGAGAAGCTAAGATACAAAATCTTTCCCTCCAAATTCAAAGTTATGAGATCTTGTCATTCCTCCAGAGATCACCCACTTACAAATTACTACACTCAGGAGAGAAAAAAAATATTAATGTAAGTAGCAATCTATTCATTACCTTCTAGTGAAGAATGCAACTGACAGCAGAGCTAGACCCACAAGTCCTTGTAGCTCAGAACTTCTTTCTTCTACATAAGAACTTATTATAATCTGAAAGCTATTGCTGAATTTGGGATAGTACAGAATAAACTATGCTATAACATTCCAGTGTTAAATAGCAAAAGGTTAGGAAAGCCTCTTGTATCCATCTTTAGCACAGGGAAATATCAGCTTTGCTTTCAGGATTTGTCTGGCCAGATTTATTGGCTTGGTCTCCCTCTTCCCATAATACCACTTAGATTAGCATTAAACATATTTTCATCTCTAACTTTCCTTTTTCTATGAAGTCATGTGAACCAATTTCTCCTTTCTGAATGCTATGTAATTCCTTCAGATCTGTTAACATATCTTATTAGTCTATGCTATCTACCTGGAAGCCATCCTGCTTTTCAATATATATTTGCTCAATACTATTCTTATCTATTACATATTGACTTAGAGTTTAATTCTCAAGGGCTTATTTTCATGTTCTTAGGGGAGAACCTCAGAAACTCTCGATTCACAGACTACAGTTGGATGATGATTTTACATTAACAATATGGAGATTTACTACTACTAACTCAAAGCATTGTTCATTGTATTTTACAAGGCATTCTTAGCAAGACACAAGAACAGCAGAAATTTGCTTGACATTTTATTACCTCTGCCCAACAAACTCAATCTCCAAACATGAGAAGATAGTTGACCTTTACTATTAGTCACCGGCCTTTAAAGGATTTTTATTATTTTCTTTTATGATCACATTCTTCATTCCATGAACGCCAATTTGTGCAAAAGAAGGTATAAGGTGCAGAACAAAAAGGTTCCAACAAGTATGGGTCACACTCTAAGTTAGCAGGTCATAGCAAAACATGGGCAACAGTCTACGTGTGAATAATTTCCAGGAGATGAAGAAGTCTGTGGGGGGAAAAGTCAAGGTCAACTCAATATTACATTGTTGACTTAAATTGGACATTAAACTTCTCATATATAGGTCCTTCTGACAGACTGGAAGAAATGTTGAAAAATCTATGTTTCAGTACAAATGTTTGTGCAGGTCTAGGACTGCAGATTAGTAATTCAATAGTTTACAAATTTAGATATGAGAAAGTCTAATGTTCTTTTTAGAAAGTAAGCTTCCCAAATATATGGATCATGACACATAATTTGGTGGTGGGTTTGCATAAAATGAGAAAAAAAAAATGTTTAAGCCTTGTTTTGTAGATGCAGGCTATTCAGTTCCTGGGCCAGAGTTGGGCAGAGAGACAAGTGCTAATCTAAGCTTTTATAATTATTTAGATTTAAAAGAAGTTATCCTATACTTTCCTAGAATGTGACCCTCTTTGTGGTTATTTAGTATATATTACCTATTTAAATGATGGAAAACAAATGTAATTCCAAGGTGGTGAGGAATGAAGAAGAAATCAAAAGCTGTCTTACACACAGCACTATGTCTGATTCAGTACCATAAATTTTAGATTCTCTGGAGAAGGTTGAATCTTTGTGACCATACAAGAAACAGGACAAAACACACAATTGCTGACCTCTGGAATCTTGCCTTTATGCAGTATTCAAAAGAATATGGATTAAGTAAAGTCCCTTTTACTTTTCACAAAAGGCATAGTTGGGTCTGCACCAAAATGCAACCATTGTTTCTATACCAGATTTATCAATATTAGAAGCCTAAAAGATCATATTGTATCTGTAAAAAAGAAAATCAATACAAAAGTTATCCTCTTCACTATTTTGTGTAAAGACAGCAATGATTTTTCTTTTAGAATCCCAAATCTAGTGAAAGACTAAAGTCTATAATGAGTAGCAAACAAAACTGATTTATTATGTATGGATGGTGTTAGGTGTGGGCGTGTAATGGGAATTCTACAGTCTTAAAAGGAAATTAAATTCAGAATGTTTTTTGAGAAAGTGATTTTTTGCCGTGAGGAGAAAAATGCTTTATCAATACTCACCTGTCACCATCCATTCTCATGTCCAAGGGGCCATCCTTCCGAAGGGAAAAACCTCTTTCAGGGGTATCAAGTTGCATGGAGGAACACCCAAGATCCAAAAGAACTCCATCCAAAGTCCCTGGCTGTACTCCAGCTTTCATTAGTAAGGCTTCTGCCTGGCTGAACTGGCCTAGGATAGCTCGGATCTGTTTACTGGGAATAAGACCAGGAGATGGAAAAAAACACTTCTGTTATATTAAAGTCTTTCTTAAGGCCCAGGATCAATGAAAGGCTGCACACTCTATTATTAGCTTATTAAACCAATATATATTTACTAACTGCCAGTCATATGCTTTGCACTATATAAAGACTTTTGGATAAGGAAAGTGTATCTTTGGTTTCAACATCAGAGGTGGGTTAACATAATTTTATTCCTGCTAATGAACACAATTTATACCTGTGTGAAGGTATAGAAGTTCATGAATTAGAAAAATTCCCTTGTCAGACCAGTCCTTTTATTTTTTTCTTAAAAAAAAAAAGGTTCTTAAATCTATGGGCTGGGAAACATATGCCATTCCATCAAAGGAACAAACCCTTGTGCAGTGTTTGTGGGAGTGGAAACTGGTCCAGGGACTATGGAAAACAGTATGGAAGTTCCTCAAAAGATTAGAAATAGAACTACCATATTATCTAGCAATTCCATTTCTGGGAATATATCCAAAAGAAATAAAAACACTGTGTTGGACTGATATCAGCACACCCTCATATTCATCACAGTATTATTTACAATAGTCAAGACATTAAAACAACCTAAGTGTCCATCAAAGGGAGAATGGATAGAAAACTTGAGATGCATATGTATTTCTATATCTACATATATATATGTATACATATATTATTATTCAGTCATAAAAAAGAAAATCTTGCCATTTGTGACATGATGGATTGCAGCATTATGTAAAGTCAGAGAAAGACAAACACTCTATGATCTCATTTATATGTGAAATCTTGAGAGAGGGAGGGAGGGAGGGAGTGAAGGGGAACTACGCTCGTAAAAAACAAAGAGAGCAGACTTGTGGTTTCCAGAGGTGGTGGGTGAGGAAACGGGAACTGAATGAAGGTGGTCAAAAGGTATAAACTTATGGATAAATCAGTACTAGGGATGTAATGGACAACATGATGATGACAGTTAATACTTATTTATGTGTAGTATTTATGAAATACTATTTATGTGTAGTATTTATGAAAGTTGTGTTTATGTGTATTTCTCTTGTATTTATATGAGATGATGGGTGTTAACAATGTGGAAATCATTTCATAATATATGTAAATCAAATCATTGTGCTGGACACTCTAAACTTGTAAAGTGTTAAATGTCACTATATATGGTGTTATGTATCACTGTATAATTACTATCTCAATAAAGCTGTAAAAAATAAATTTATCCTAGTAAATAAATTTAAATATAGTATGTAATAAAACAAAAAAAGACAGGTCAAACATCTTCAAGACAACCATTTTAACTTTCTCCATATTCTTCACATAATTCAGGATAGAGGAGCTATGCAGCTGCACACTTGAATGAAACTATGGCTAAAATAAAATGCCTTCTTGAAGAAATAATGTTTTAGCTCTCAGCAGGGATTCTGAAGTGAGTGAAACATTCAGAATCAACAGACAGGCAAGGAGCTGGGATCACCTTACAACTATGTTGATTCTCCTTCCTACACAAAGTGAGATGCTGCCTTCAGGGTTCTTTAGAAACCCAAGGGCAACTGGCACACATTTTGGAAGGGGAAAGAGAAGGGGAAAAAAATGGTCAACACTGCCAAGACCTCATTCTTCCATCTACAGGTGTGTGGAGTAAGTGTGGAGTTCAACAGTGTTGGGAATTCATATTTATTAGATTTACTTATATGTGATGTTGTTTAAGGAGAATTTCACAGCTCATTGGCAATTTTTTTCTCAAATTTCAATGGAGAAAATGATTTTCAGATTCACTCACCAAATATTCATTGAGTATCTGCTATGTGTCAGGCATTATGCTATTCTGAGGTAAACAAAGATTAATAAAGCATGGCTTTCTGAGCTTTGAGTTGACAGGAAGAGATGTATAAATAATTTGCAAAACAACCCAATGGGTACTAGAGAAGAGAGACAAACAGACTGCTAGGTCTGTATTTGGAAAATATAAAAGCAATGCTAATGCTAGCATCGAAAACAGAACTAGTAGAATCTTGGGATTGGATGCCAACTCACAAATCACTTATTCCAATTATTTAACTGATGTTTCAATCTTTTCCCTTTCCACCATCACTGCTGGGGGGCAGAGGAGGGAGGAGACTCTTTTAATCATTTTTCATTCATCCCATTGGTGAGGAAGGGATTTCCATTCTAAGATTATGAAAATGGTCAAGCGAACACTCGGCACTCAACAGTGGACAGATGAGATTGACAGCTTATTAATCACATCCATTCACAGCTCAGGGGAGGACACCAAATGCCATGCAAGGCTACACAGGTGCTGCATTCTGGAACAGAGTGGACTGACAGAGGCTTTGGGAGGCAGATTTTATAGTATCAAGAGAGTGGGGTGGCACATGCCCACAGATGAATGTGTTGGCTTGTGTGAATAATCCCATGTGCTGGAAGGGAACTGAAACCTGCTAATCAGGGATAAGCAGGTATTATGCCTGATCCCTTGGATAAGGAGTGTTGTTTGGTTAGGAGCCTTCTCAGTGGAAGCACAGTGGGGTAGAGAACTTGCGGTTAGGCTATTCAGAGTTCTTCCAGTTTGCCCCAGATGTCAAGAATACATCTGGGTGTATTCTTGGCTTAAACTTGATGGCTTACATCACGGTCACTTAGCCTGTGTTGGAACATTCCCAGTAATAAAAAGTCACTACTGTTTTTTGTTTTGTTTTGGTCAGTTGTTTTTTAGTTAAGTTGATGGCTCCTGCCTCACTATAACTTTTGTCCCAGGTAGCATCCCATGGAAAACAATTAAAACACATGGCAGCCTCTTACACATCTATTGTTAGCTACTGTAGTGATATTTGTTGGCTACCTCTTAGTTGCCAGTCTCTCTGTTACAGAAAATGAAAGTGTGAGCCTCTCAATCATGTTCAACTCTTTGCAACCCCATGGACTGTAGCCCTCCAGATTCCTGTCCATGGAATTCTCCAGACAAGAATCCCGGAGTGGTTTGCCATTCTCTTCTTCAAGGAATCTTCCCAACCCAGGGATCAAACCTGGGTCTCCTGCACTGCAGGCAGATAGATGCTTACCATCTGAGCCACTAGGGAAGACTCTCTGTTCCAACAGGAACTCAAAATTTTTTTTGAGGTCCCGTGTATTTTGGGAGAGACTGATCATATTGATGCTGGTTTACATGTCAACTTATCTTGGCAAAAGTACCTGATTATTTAATAAAATACTGATTGATGTATCACTGTGAAGGTTTCTTTAGATACGGCTACCATTAAAATCAGTTCTATCTAAGTAAAGAATGGGCTTCCTTGGTGGCTCAGTGGTAAAGAACATGCCTGCAATGCAGAAGCAGATGTGGGTTCAATCCCTGGGTCTGAAAGATCCCCTGGAGGAGGGCATGGCAACCCACTCCAGTATTCTTACCTGGGAAACCCCATGGACAGAATAAAGGATATTACTTTCTGTAATGTAGGTACGCATCATCCAATCAGATGAAAATCCTTGAGAGCAAAATATGAGGTTTCCAGAGGAAAAAGAAATTTAGTCGCAAGACTATAGTATTATCTCCCATCAGAGTTTCTAGTCTGTTGGCCTACCCTACCATTTCCCCATAATGCCAGTCAATTCCTTGAGACATGTGTGTGTGTGTGTGTGTGTGTGTGTGTGTGTGTATCTCCAACTGGTTTCTTTCTCCTGATAAGCTAATTGGCACACATGACCGTATGGCCCCTATAATTTGTTCTAAGATTGGCATGTGTCACAGCTCTGGCCAGTAAGGTACAAGAGATATTTCCCAGGGATTTGAGGGAAGAAAATTCTTTTCTTCCAATGAGCTATGGGAAGAAAAATGTTTTTTTCAGACTCTCACTTGATATGAAAAAGCACATAGCCCTGATCACTGACAGCAGATATCTTGACTCAAGATATAACAAGGGTGGAAGCCAATTTGGCCAAAACTCTACAAAGCAGAGAGAAAGATTAAACAGGCCGTTAGACTGACCTCACCTAAAATCCAACTTGTCTCTGAACTTTCAAGTTAGCCCATAAATTACTTTTGTTATTTAAAACCAGTTTGATTTTTCTTTTACTTGCAATGGAAAACATCATAACCATCACAGCTATCACGCTCCTCTGGTGTTCATTTCTCCACATCACACACCTCGTGTCTTCTGCTATTTTCCATACAAAAAGTCTTTTACCATATAGCTACTCTTTTCTAAATGTGTCCCAGTTGACCACGTGCCTCAATCTGAACTCCATAATGATCAGCACGAAATAAATTCTTGCCTCTTTGTTCTAGTTATGATATTAACACAGCTCAAAATCAAAATGATTTTAGAATTTGTTTCACACTGTTGACTTATACTATCTAAAACTGTTGTACGTGACTACTAAGTCCGTTTCCTCCATATTGTACTGTGTGGTTTTGTTTTGTTAATTATTGTAGATCTAGTACAATTTCTAACCTACATATTTTCTACAACCTTTAGGATCAAGTTATTATCCTGAACTACAGGCATCTTCTTTACACTGCAGCAAAAGCCTCAAACAAATCACTACTGCAAGTCTTAATTCCTTAGGCATTAGAGTCCTGTTGTTTGGTCACTCAGTCGTGTCTGACTCTGCAACCCCATGGACTGCAGCACATCAGGCTCCCCTGTCCTTCACCATGTCCCAGAGCTTGCTCAAACTCATGTCCATTGAGTCAGTGATGCCATCCAACCATCTCATCCTCTGTCCTCTTCTTTTCCTCCTGCCTTCAAACTTTCCCAGCATCGGGGTCTTTTCAAATGAGTCAGTTCTTTGCATCAGGTGGCCAAACTATTGGAGCTTCAGCTTCAGGATCAGTTCTTCCAATGAATATTCAGGATTGATTTCCATTAGGATTGACTGGTTTGATCTCCTTGCAGTCCAAGGGACTCAAGAGTTCTCCAACACCACAGTTCAAAAGCATCAATTTTTCAGTGCTCAGCCTTCTTTATGGTCCAACTCTCACATCTAAACATGACTATTGGAAAAACCATAGCTTTGACTATACGGACTTTTGTTGGCAAAGTAGACTAAAGTATAGCCCTAGCCTACTTAAAGCTAATATATATATATATTTTTTTTTTTTTAATAACATCTTATAGGAGATGTTTGCATTCTTGGATGCCCTTAAACATAAGTGTTTAGCACTAACATTCTGATAATTTTAGGCTTGACAAAGAGTAAGTAAGAAAAATGTAATTCTCACCATAATCATATACAAGTATAAAAATATCATGTGGGGAGATAATATACCATGAGGCAACACCACAAAGGAAATCATGTGTTTAAGGCAGAGTTTTCTGATGCTCAATCAATTATGTTTCTAGAATTGGATTATTCTGAGTGAAGAAATCATCTAAAAGTTTACCAACCAACTGTTGAAAACTTAATCTTAACTGCAGACCCTGGGGCATTATTTCACATACGCAACAATATTGAGGTTAATTTTCCTGGATAAACAATTTCATGCTCACTTTTTTCTTTCCTTTCTCCCTCCACCGCCTCCCACCCCTGCCCCCCGGCCCCTGCCCAGGTCCTCGCTCTTCCTTCCCTTCCTCCCTCTTCTTCTATTCAAATTTTGGGTTTTTAGTATTTCTGCATATGTATTTTACAAGTGTTATATTACAAGTAACAAAAATATGTGAACTGGCCAGAGAGGATCACAATATTCACAAAAGCAGAGCAAAACCAGTATATTTAGCCATAACTACAAACACAGAATTTGTTTAAATCATTGTCATCATTTGTCATTACCTTAGGATCCCTAGGATGTAAATTCAGTGTTAACTGTAACTCAAAGCACATGTTACCTGAGAATGATTCTACAATCCAACCCCAAGAAAATAAAGGCACTAATAGTGTGTCAATAATACCCTGGTTGCTGGAAGCCATTTTTGAGGCTTTGACTATGATAAATATTGGCAATCTTGACTCTGGCAAGTCATCTGTACTTAGATTACAACTCTGGTCTGTCTGATTATAAAGGACTCTAGTACACACTGAGGCTGGTGATTTAAGAGTAGCTACTACACATTCTGTATTTGATTTAGAACTGAACATGGAACTTCATCATTCCTCTAATTGCATAGTCTAATGATAGGAGTTAAGGATAGATCTGTTGTGTTGTTGCTTAGTAGCTAAGTTGTGCCCAACTCTTTTGTGACCCCACAGACTACAGCCTGCCAGGCTTTTCTGTCCACAGGATTTCCCAGGCAAGAATAATGGAGTGGGTTGTCATTTCCATCTCTAGGGGATCTTCCCGACAACTTGCATCTCCTGTTATCAGGCAGATTCTTTACCACTGAGCTATCTGGGAAGCCAAGGATAGATTACCCCACACATTATAAAAGTGGATCTAGATTTTTCCTAAAAGAACAAATCATTTACCAGTGAAGGGACTGAGATCTTAGAAAAGAGATTCAGGCTTGAAAGAATAGTTAGCAATATAACTTATTAGAACTGGCTCAGACACTAAAACTGAGGCATCAAGTCGGGATCAGCAACAAAGGCAACTTAATGTTAAGTCACCTATGCTGCATACTTAGGCCATCATCAGTCCATTATCAGAAGCCCTGTGGTGAAATCTGAGAGTACAGTGAGCTAGCAGAGGAATACACAGAGAACTCTGTTCATATGGAGCAGACTCACAAGCAGAACAATGCAAAGAAGGGAAGAAAACAAACATTTCTTAAGAAGATGTCAAGAATAGCACACATATACTTAAAGTTCATTTCAGGGTTCACTTCATCATATACTTAAAACATTCATTTTGTGTGTGCATTTGGGGGGCATACCCAGGTGCTAACTTCCATAATAAGATAAGAAGAGTAAAATACAACTTGTTTTTTTGGGGGGGGTGGTGGTGGTGGTGGTGATGGTTTGATTACAGTAGATCCAAGCCCTTCTAACGTTAGTATCGGTATTAACCCATGAAATCCCAGTGTGCTACTTGTTTTCCAGTCATTAAATTTTATTGGTCTGTACGCAAAGAGCAGGGCCCTTGGCTGCTTTAATCACTTCATTAGGCAACCCTCGAGCAAGGAATTTGGAGGGAGCTAAACCAGTGGATAAAAGTATAGTTCCTATTTGGGCAATGGTAAGAGCAAACATTTGTGGAATGCTTTCCATGTACTAGACCCTGGGCTAACTGCTTTATACTTATTAAACCATTTCATCCTTGTGATAACCCTATGAGCTAGGCGCATTATAACACACTTTACAGATGAAGAAACAGGAGCAGAGAATGAAGCCGTGACCCAAGGCATACAGCTTGTAAATGTTGGAATTAGAGTGTAAACAGTCCAGTCTGGCTCAAGAGTCATGTTCTTCACCCCACACTGTAACCTCTCAAGTTTCTATTTAGTGCCATTTCAGATCTCAAATTCACCAATTTAACCTTGTCATGGCCCAGACATGGCATGACATGGCCCCTAGACAAATCTGCCTAGTTTGTCTGATTTTTTTTTATTAAAATGCTTTAGTTATTTTTAATGTTTGCCATCTCTTCATAGCTATAGGACAGCAGATTCAGTACTCAACAAATACTTGCTGAATAAGGATTATGATGCTGGGAGGGATCGGGGGCAGGAGGAAAAGGGGATGACAGAGGATGAGATGGCTGGATGGCATCACTGACTCGATGGACGTGAGTTTGAGTGACCTCCGGGAGTTGGTGATGGACAGGGAGGCCTGGCGTGCTGCAATTCATGGGGTCGCAAAGAGTCGGACATGACTGTGACTGAACTAAATTGAATTGAACCAGGTACTGGATATAGGAACATACAAATGAATAAGAGCACACAATATAGAAAGGCATATATACAAGTGTATAGAAATCATTGTGGAGATGGTTTATTTCTTCTTAAAACAACAGTGAGAGAGTAGAGAGGAGAAACTGCATCATAAAACTTAACATTTAAATCTTAGTTCTGATACTTATTGTGTAATGGGCTTATGAAACTTATTAACCCTGTGGTATTGGACAAGTTATTAATATCCCTCAGTTTTAGTTCCATGCGTCTCCTGGTGTTTTAAGGTTCTCCCTGTTGAAGCAGCCTGGTATGGTAGAAGTATCTCAGTAAGTTCTGGAGTCAGACTGAATCAGATCATTAACTTTTTAATCATTTATTGCTATACAACTCAGACTCTTCATTTGTCCCATTTAGACAACAGAGCAATTCCAAACTCACAAAGCTTTTGTGAACTGTATGTTAATCAGTGTATATGAGAACACCCACTAAGGGGCCTATGCAAAGGGAGGCCCTCAAGAAATGTTACCTCTCCTTCTGCTCCAGGTTGCTTTTCTTCCCTTAGAGATTCTTTTCATGATTTGGTCACTGGGCTGCCAATTGAAAGCTGGCAGCAATGGTAGGGATTTGCTCCAAACACACCAAATCCAGGGCCATACTGACTATGAAGAATTCTTCTCCAGTCTCTTTTATGTACTGCTACTGGGCTGTATTTCTTCTTCCATTTCACCATGCTCCTGTTATAATTTGAGAACCATTCACTTTCTGATATGTTAATGCTTGCCATACCATATAAGAGTCCAAGATATTTTGATTTTGATATTAATTGCAATCATTTTTTAAGTACTATTAAAAGATACTCTTGCTCAAAGAATATTTCTATACACTGTAGAGATGGAATGAAAAGACATTATTTTTGTTTCATGTAATCTGCTCAAAATTTTTGACAGAATTATCTTTACTGACTATTGTCTTTCCCTTCAGGAAATACTTGCTAAAAATTGATTTGGTCATTCACAACTCATATATTGACTTAAAGAAAGTACATTTTAGAAGGGATGAAATACAATTATATCTCTATCTTTATGTAACCCTTTCAAAATGTATTCAGTAAATAATATTCATCTGTTTTGGAATAACAGTATAGGAGGCTGGGTTACTTTTCTGCTTGCTAACATATAACAGATAGTTGGAAGGCTACTGTGAATTGCAGACACAGTTCAGTTCAGTTCAGTTCAGTCGCTCAGTTGTGTCTGACTCTTTGCGACCCCATGAATCGCAGCACACCAGGCCTCCCTGTCCATCACCAACTCCCGCAGTTCACTCAAACTCACGTCCATCGAGTCGGTGATGCCATCCAGCCATCTCATCTTCTGTTGTCCCCTTTTCCTCCTGCCCCCAATCCCTCCCAGCATCAGTCTTTTCCAATGAGCCAAGTCTCCGCATGAGGTGGCCAAAGAACTGGAGTTTCAGCTTTAGCATCAGTCCTTCCAATGAACACCAGGGACTGATCTTCTTTAGGATGGACTGGTTGGATCTCCTTGCAGTCCAAGGGACTCTCAAGAGTCTTCTCCAACACCACATTTCAAAAGCATCACTTCTTTGGCGCTCAGCTTTCTTCACAGTCCAACTCTCACATCCATACATGACCACTGGAAAGAAATTAGACTATCCAATACTCAGCTTCAAGAACAAATAATAAATGAATACTTACTGGGAAGCTAATAAAGGTCAGGCACTAATTTAGATACTTGTGATACAAATAAAATATAACATTCCAATGACTACAGAGCATATGTTCCAGGGGATAATCAAAATCAATATATTCAATGACTTATATTTCTGTCTACAGCAGTTCAGCTTGATCAGACCAATCACCCCAATGAAAAAACCCTAGAAAAGCTGAATAAGCTAATTAAAAGTAGTTGTTTGAAGGGATCAGAGAACTATGAACATAGCTGAGATTTGAGGAGAGAAAAGGAAAGTGTAAATAAGTGAACCCAACACTGGACTGGTTTCCCCATCAAAGCCTTTGTTAGCAAGTGGAACATGAGAGACTAAAAAACTGAGAACTCTGAGCATCCTCATAGGATGAGGGACAAAGACTGAATTTAGAACCCATTTAATGGATGTGACCAGATCATAGTCCCAGAATTTCAGTTGGGACACAAAAGGGCTATAAAACTAGGGGAAGAGTAGACCAAAAATATATCACACAAAGACAGAAATCCAATTTCCAATCAGTTCAATTCATGTTGCTCTAGGGTGTTATGTTCTTAGATGAAATGCCTGATAGAAGCAATAGTAGGTATCTGGAGAAAACTATCTTTCAGGCTTTCAAAATAACTCCAAGACTTCTTAAAAGCAACCTGGAGTGCATTGCCATTTCCTCCTCCAGGGGATCTTCTGGACCCAGGGATCGAACCTGCATTTCTTGCATCTCCTGCATTCGCAGGCTTTGTTTTTTTTTTTAACCACTAGTGCCACCCGGGAAGCCCTCTTAAAAACAACATATGGAATCGAATAAAAAATAACTAGATAAACCCACCCTAAGCAATAGATACCAGAAATAGATAAACAGGATACAGAACAGAATTACTGGAATAGGCTTTAAAATATTGACTAACATGTTCATGAGACACAGAGGACAAATTAGGTAATATTAGCCTGAAAATGACTCTATAGAAAATAGCAAGATGAAAATTATATCAAAATGGAAAACAGAAAAATACAATAATTGAAATTAAAAATTCAATAGATAAGTTTAAGAGCAGCTTAGAAATAGCTCAAGAAAGGATTAGTGACATGGAGGATAGTTTAGTAGAAAGTATTAAGACTTCAAGCACAGTAAATAATTTGAAAATACAGAACAAAGCATAAGAGACATGTAACATGGTAAGGAGATCTAACATATGTTTAACTGGAATTTCAAAGGAGAGGAAACAGAAAATCAAGTAAAAGCAATATTTAAATATATAGTAGCCAAGAGCTTTAAAAAATGATTCAACATTTGAAGACTATATATTCAAAAATAACAATAAACTTCAAAGAGGATACAAACATAAAACATCCTGGGATTGTAATAGTAAAATTTGTGAAGACAAAAGGAAAGTAAATATTAAGAGCAGCCAGAAGGGGAAAAAAAAAACACATTAGATTCACAGGAGCAACAGTCAGAACCAAAATAAACCCAGAAGGCAAAAATAACTGACAAATTGCCTGCAAAATTGAAAATACAAAGATATTTTGAGATATTCACCAGTAGGAAGTGAAGTGAAGTTGCTCAGTCGTATCCGACTCTTTGCGACCCCATGGACTATAGCCTACCAGGCTCCTCCGTCCATTCTCCAGGCAAGAATACTGGAATGGGTTGCCATTTCCTCCTCCAGGGGATATTCCCAACCCAGGGATCATACCCAGGTCTCCCACATTGCAGGCAGACACTTTAACCTCTGAGTCACCAGGGAAGCCTCACCAATAGGAGACCCATACAAAATGGCTTTCTTCAAGTAGGAGGAATATGTTCTCAAAGAAGGCAAATCATGATGGAAGAAAGAGCAGTAAAATGTGTAAATGTATGGGTAAATCCAGATGAATAATGATTACTTATATTTTTATTATATTTTATGATCTGATCTGATCTGATTATATTACTTATATATTACTTATTATAAAAATAATTTCCTATAGGCTCAAAATATATTATGTAAAGTTAAAATATACAATAGTGGCACAAAAGACACTATGTAGTTATATGTTATAAATTCTTGAAATTCCAATGTCCAGAAAGAGGCTAAAGTACTAATTTATACTAGACGTTCATAAAGCAATTATGTATGTTGTGGTCTCTAGGGTAATCTTAAAAAGTATTGTAAAATAATGTATAACAAATGAGCAGATAGAGAGACCAGATAGATAACAAGATAACAAAATAAATAACAAAAATGGTGGCAATAAAGAAGAGAAAAAGGAAAAAAGATCAAGTTGACACATTAAAAAGCTAGCAGGAAGATGGTAGACAGATCCAAACCCCAATACACCAGTAATTATAATAAATACTCCTGGACTAAATACTCTGATTATAAAAAGATTTTCAAAATCAAATGATAGGCTGCTTGTAAAAGACAACTGTTAGGACACAGAGAAGTCAAAAATAAGAAGACGGAAAAAGTGCTGTGCAAACATTACACAAAGGAAAGATAATACAGTATCAGATACAGTAGACAGAAATATTACTAGAAGTAAAAAGAGATAATCTTATCATGATAAAATGGTCAAATCTGCCAACTGGCATGTGAATGACAAATCTTTATATCTCTAATAAATTTTAAAATATAAAGCAAAATTGATAGAACTAAAAGCAGATGGATAAATATATAACCATAATAGTGGATTTAAAAAATCACTCTTCGTAAACATTGACTAAGCAGAAGAACATATAAAAAATGTGAAATATTCAATCATCAAGTTTGATGTAATTGACACAAAAACTCCACACTTCAAACAATGTATATATTTTAAAAGACATTTAATATGCAAAAAAATAGACTATCTGCTGGGGCTATTAGACTAGTTTCATCAAATTTCAAGGGCTGATATCATATAGGGTGTATTTTCTAAGTAGAGTGAAATTTAAGTGGAAATCAGTAACAGAAAAATAACTAGAAAGTCCTCAAATATTTGCAAATTAAGTAATAGGTTTCTAAATAATCTAGAAAATAAAGGAAATTAATAAATATTTTAAACTAACCAATACTTAAAAAGTACAACAAAACTTAGCACTTAATTAAAATGCAACAATCAAACTTGTGGAATGCTTCTAAAACCTATACTGAGAAAAATTCACATAATTAAATGTACATAAAATCAAATGAGAATCAATGATCTATGCATTCATTTTTTTAGAAATTTAAAGACAACATCAACAATCTATGGAAGGGATAAAAATTGATTTGCACATGAAGTGACTGACAAGAAGTTAATACCCAAAATGTACAAAGAGCTCATAAAACTCAATATTAGACAAACAAAGAACCCAAACAAAAAACAGGTAGAAGACCTAAATGGACATTTCTCCAAAGACATAAAAGTAGTTCACCGGTACATAAATTAATGATGTTCAATATCACTAATTATCAGAGAAATGCAAATCAAAACTGTAAGGAGGTATCACCTCACACTGGTCAAAATGCTATTATCAAAAAGTCTACAAATAATAAATGCTGGAGAGGATGTGGAGAAAAGGAAACACTCCTTCCCTGTTGGTGGGAATATAAATTAGTGCAGCCACTATGGAAAACACCATGTAGCTTCTTTAAAAAACAAAAAGTAGAAGTACCATATGATCCAGCAATTTCACTCTTGGGTATATATCCAGAAAAAACAAAAACTAATTTGAGACACATGCACTCTGAGACATAGAAGCAATCCAAGTACCCATCAACAGACAACTGACTTAAGAAGATGTGGTATACACGTGTGTGTGTGTGTGTGTGTGTGTGTGAAAGTGAAACTGTTAGTCGCTCAGTTGTGTTTGACTCCTTGTGACCCCACAGACTGTACGTAGCCCACCAGGCTCCTCTGTCCATGAAATTTGCTAGGCAGGAATGCTGCAGTAGGTAGCCATTCCAGCTACCCATAAATGTGTGTGTGTGTGTGTGTGTGTGTGTATACACATACATACATGCAACAGAATGTCAGAGAAGGCGATGGCACCCCACTCCAGTACTCTTGCCTGGAAAATCCCATGGACGGAGGAGCTTGGTAGGCTGCAGTCCATGGGGTCGCTAAGAGTCAGACAGGACTGAGTGACTTCACTTTCAGTTTTCACTTTCAGGCATTGGAGAAGGAAATGGCAACCCACTCCAGTGTTCTTGCCTGGAGAATCCCAGGGACGGCAGAGCCTGGTGGGCTGCCGTCTTTGGGGTCGCACAGAGTCAGACATGACTGAAGTGACTTAGCAGCAGCAGCAGCACCAACAGAATGTTAGCCATAAAAGAATGAAATATTGCTATTTGCAGCAATATGGATGAACCTAGAGGATATTATAAATAAGTCAAATGGAGAAAGACAAATACTCTATAATATCACTTATATGTGAGAAAATAATACAAATAAATATATGTACAAAACAGATTTACAGACATGGAAAACAAAACTTGTGGTTACCAAAAAGGAGAGGGAGGAGGGAAGCAACAAATAAGGAGTATGGGATTAACAGAAATTACTGTACATAAAATAAACAATAAGAATTTACTGTACAGCACAGCAAAAGTATGCCCAATATCTTGGAATAGCCTCTAATGGAATATAATCTGCAAAAAACAAAACCAAAACCAAAACAATCACATCACTATGCTCTACACCTGAAACTAACAAAGTATTGTAAATCAACTATATTTCAATAATAATAATAAAGACAACAGCAAATTAAACTCCTAAAAAAGGGCAGAAAATTATATATATAAACACCAAAAAATACAAAAATAGAACAATAGAAAGGATTAAAGAAACATCAAAAATTTGTTCTTTGAAAATACTAAGAAAATTGTTTAATCTCTCCTAAGGATAATCAAGAAGAAAGAATGAACAAAGTACTAACATGATGGATAAAAAAAGAACACGACACCATGGATCCTGCAGGCATTAAAAATACTATGGGACATTATTAAGAACTTTATGCTAATAAATTTGAAATTTAGATCAAATGAAAAAAAATTCTCAGAAAAATCATAACTTACTAAAACTGTCCTATGAAGAAACGTAAAATATAAATAGTCCTAAATCCATTAAGAAACTAAATCTGCAATTATAAAACGCTTCACAGAGAAGACAACAAGCATAAATGGCTTCACCATGAATTCTTGCAAACATTTAAAATAGCATCAGTTTTATACATAAACCCTTCCAGAGAACAGGAAAAGAGGCATTCACAAAGCCAGCACAATCCTGCTATGAAATTAAGTATTACATTTAAACCTGTAGCTCAGATGGTAAAGAATCTGCCTGCAATGCAGAAGACCTGGGTTCAATCCCTTGGTTGGGAAGAGCCTCTGGAGAAGGGAATGGCAATCCACTCCAGTATTCTTACCTTGAAAATCCCATGGACAGAGGAGCCTGGCTACAGTCCATGAACCCCAAAGAGTTAGACAAGACTGAGCGACTAACACTACTACGATGTTTAAAAAAGAGAAAAACTAAAGGCCAATTTTTCTCATGGGCAAAAAAATAAATAAATAAATAAATAAAATATGAACATAGCAAATCCAGCCACAAACATAAGGGATGATATCACTAGGTTGACATCCAGTTGGCAAGATTCATGAAGCAGTTAGGCATGCAATAGTACTGAAGCTAAGTAAAGAGGTCAGGGCTGGAAAAATAATTTTTGTAACTGTCTTAAAATGGCCGGGATTTAGTAAAAGTTTATTAAATGAATATACAGCAGTATTTTAAAAAGGAAGAATCCTTCTAGTCTCAGTTTCAGGCCAATCTAATTGGGAAATAGATGTCTAATATTAAAAGAAATACCAAATAAAAATGCAATTTTCCCAAATACATGGCCTAGAGAAAGTTTCATTATGTTTCCTTTATATTATAAAAGACATTGGAAAATGAACAAGTAAGAATTCTAGTAAGAAAATGTTTTTGGTAAGAACTGCTTCCTTGCTTAATTTTCTTAGCATCTCATTTTACTCTTTTTTAATGATATTCAAACACTGAATCCTTGATTCCATGCAATTCTCATATAAAAAATACCTACACTGTCTGTGCTTGAATACCCCAGCCCAGCCCTACCCCCTCATTCTCTCTCTCATTAAGGACCATACTGTTTCAGTGGTTGTGAAAATTTCTTCTTCCAGACTGCAACAGAGCTTACTTATGATTCATTTGGTGCAGAGTACATGCTACTCTGTAATATTATTTATCTTTTCTCATGCTGCCTCTGCAACAAGAACCTAAACCTATTACAGGTCATAGAGACCATGTTACACAGTTTTTGGAATCTACAGTACCTAAAAGATTGTAAGAGTTCAATGAAAGTTTTTTTGATGATGAAAGTGGTAATGATTTAAAGGCATTAATCTTTTTAAAGGCATCAAAGATGAAAACCTGGTAATTTTTCCGTCATACTTTGCTAAAGAAGACGAGCACACCTAGTAAACTGACACAGGTCTCACGGGCACAGTTATGCGGTGTGAACCCTGGAAATGTAACTCTACATACTTGTCATCAGGGCACAAGTTTTAGACACTTATTCTTCACATTTTTAAGTCATGAGATCTTTATGGAACTATCTTATAACCACAATCAATCTACAATGGTGTATTTTAAGCTTTTGTTCATAATATCTTGCCACCTACATTATCACAGAAGAACTTTTAAGTTTTTGTTCATGATATCTTGTGACCTACATTATCAAGGAAGAACTTGAATAAACTCAAAGGAAAAAATGCTAGCTTATTCTATTAACAAAGGAAATAAAATTCACAATTCATTCCAATCAAAGCCAGTGAATTCAGTTAAAGTTAAATTTAACACATTCAATAAGGAAGAAAACTTTGAACTGCTTTACTTTGAAGGATAGTATTACAATGCTATTTAAACAAAATTCCTTCCTGGAGTATCCTTTTTTCCCTTCTGGAACATTTTTAAAAGTTCCAGAAAAAAATGCAATTTATTTCATATGTAGAGAGATTTTATGCACAGTCTTGGTTTTCTCTGCATAATAATTATCAGACAGTATTTCTAAAATGACCTTTAAAATGCTCCTTCTATGTTTTCTAATATTTCTGACTCTTTATGCTAGATAACCCCACTTCCTTCATACTACCTTCTTATCCAACTTTCTATAAAGCTTAGTGTGGTAATTGGAATAAGAAATGTCCATCTCTTTGTGGCATCATTTTCTAAGACGTACATGTTCTGAAGTAGTTCCTATGAATTCAACCTTTAAAAAATCACCATGTATATATACTGCCAAAATATCCCATTGATTCTATCAGTTATTCAGGAAGTTTTCTCACAACTTAAACAATAGTTTTGAATGTTTGGCATTGACGACAGATGGTGTTTGGATGACTGCTTGAACCCAGGTCTGAATGATTCAATCTAATGGTCTCTAATTAAGGATGAATATCACCATCATCTGAAGAGTGTTTACAAATTATGGATGCTTTACTTTCACCCTAAAAAAAAAAAAAAAAAACCAACATCAAGACAAACACACTATATCTGGGGGATTTTCCTGAAGGGTTCTCATTTAAGGCATCTTTAAGGAGCAATGACTAGATATGGCCAAAAAGGAAAGAGTTTGGGCATGTCTATCATATTAGGGGAATGGCAAATTCTTGAGGCTCATGACAGTTTTTATACATCAAGTATACATAACAACCATTATATAAATGAGTAAGAAAAATTAAATGCTTACTGTTATGGTAAAGGATAATAGTTGCCACATAAGGTAAGGGGTGGCAGCTGCTAGGAATTCTGAGGCTTGGGAATTAAGTGTGTGTATAGCCCCTTTCCAGAGAGAAAAAAGCAATTCCACTTACCAGGGATGAGCAATAAGGTAACCGACAGAGGAAGTCTTATGGGGGCACCAAGCTGTCCTGATGCATCAGTCAGTCCTAACTCTAGTGTGTAAGTCTAAAATTACCAGTTCCTACCCTATTATCTTTTGATGGTTAGCATTTAAAATGGCACTGTAAATTCAGTTTAAATAAAGAAATTTAAAAATCACTAAATGAAACCACGTATTTTAAAATGAAGGAAAAATGTATAATGGAAGTCAGTAGTACTTTTCAAATGAAGACAGCAGCTAAAAATTCAGTCTGGTCCTTGAACTTCTAAATTAATGTACATTTTTAATCTACTCTGTATCTATATGCATTTTAATATCAAAATAATCCTTAGTTATAAAACAATGTTTAATTTAACAAGTCAAATGGTGGCTCTAGGGAGACATAACCATGTTCTTCCTGTGATCTTGAATACTCACTGGCAACAAACACTTCTGACTACTAGCATAATAAAATGATGCCTCCAAAGAAGGAAAAGAAAGCCTGTAAACCTTTCTCCTATTGGTGGTTTTTATTAGCTTCAAAACTCAGGGTGTTATTACATAATAAGATTATGGCAAATAGCTAAGGGTTAAAAAAAGAAAATATGGCCTTTCTGACCTCTTGAAAAAAAAAAACATTAAAACTTAAAGTCGATAGATTTTAGTGAATTTTCATTGCTTTTTTAAATTCAATGAGGAAGTAAGAAAAATGCATTCCCTCTGTAAATGTAAATTAATTAGCTGAATATGTGTCAGAAGCAAACTTTTTAGCCATTCTATGTTCCAATGACCTCTCTCTGAAAAGCCTTTTCTGTACTTTTCAGTTGCTTAATTTCATTTCTGTAACTATTGTGTATCATTTCTCATTTTAAAAGAATAGTCAAGTGTACATTAGCAAGAGATAATCTCCCAAACCAAGCATAAATTTAGTTTATGTATATCTTGAGTGGCTGCTGCTGCTAAGTCACTTCAGTTGTGTCCGACTCTGTGCGACCCCACAGACAGCAGCCCACCAGGCTCCCCCGTCCCTGGGATTCTCCAGGCAAGAACACTGGAGTGGGTTGCCATTTCCTTCTCCAATGCATGAAAGTGAAAAGTGAAAGTGAAGTCGCTCAGTCGTGTCCGACTCTTCTCGACCCCATGGACTGCAGCCTACCAGGCTCCTCCGTCCATGGGATTTTCCAGGCAAGAGTACTGGAGTGGGGTGCCATTGCCTTCTCCGATCTTGAGGAGCATTATTTTGCAAAAAACAATTGGGTGATTAAGTCCAAACCTGGAATTTATGATTTCTATATGACATATAAATTATTCAAAAATCTGGAGGCTGTGGCTCTAGGTACATAAAAATATTACCAGTTGTAAGCCATAATAGTTTTAGCCAATTTTGTATTTTTTAATTCACACCCTATATTACATTGCAGAAAGTAGAGCCCGCTGATAACACTGCAAACATAAAAATTACTTTAAGATCACAGGGTCGCAAAAAGTTGAACACAACTCAGCAACTAAACAATAACAACACTACTTTTTATTTTAGTTAATTCCACATGGATGGTTTGATATAATTCTGAGTATATGTGGAATTCAGTTAGAAAATCAAATTAAAAGAATGTCATCTATATTTTTAAGTTTAAATTTTAAGATATTAATATTCTTTCTGCACAGATAGATACTTTTGAGATTTTTAAGGAAATCAGTCAGCTACAGGCATTTTCTAAATACTTCTATGCATCATATACTGTTAGATACTAGAGGTTCCTATTCTCAGAATTCATAATAGTATGCAACTTTATGATTTACAGAATATTTTAACATAGATAATCATGTATTGACCTTCACTGCAATTCTATAAATTATACAATGTAAACACTTTGTTCCTTACTTATAATCATTGGAATGTGAGATTAAATAATATTTTTCTTGCACGCCTTTCTATAAAATAATCTAGCACAGCAATAGGGAACAGAATGGGTACTCAATAAATATTTGACAACGAGCGAATTGCTCAAGGTTACACAGCTAGTAGTGGTAAAGCTAAGAATTAAACTTAGGTCACTTAGTTCCAAGACCAAGAAGATGTCAAAGTATTACTATAGATAGCTTTGAGAGGTTGATTCAGGGCATCCGTTTGCACATCTCTGATGAAACTGATTCAACAACTTCTTAATATAGTAATTCTGAAGCTATGTACATGTTTTTTTTTTAAAGGTGAAATGGCATGCCAGGAGAAAGTCTATTCATTGCTCTAGTTTTAGCATCCACCCTTGAAGGGGAGGAGGCAGTAAAGAAATGAATTATAGAGATCTAGCATCTGTGTCACCAATGTGGGTAGTTAGGTCACTGGCAGGTATTATCAGACTGAAATTATCTACCTGATGGGAAACTTATGTGCACTTGAGAACAAGAACTATCCAAATATCACTCTTGAATCAGAATTAACCAGGTTGGCTTCAAACCAGCACAACAAGGTTTCCTGAAAGAACTACGTATCTCAGCTTTAAAAAGTGCAACAATAAAATCTGAAATAACACATTTGGGCAGTAAGTACTAAAATGAACTCATTCAGATCTTGGTGTCAGTTACTTAGGTTATTTCATTTGTGTTTAAATTAGTTTTACAATGAATATTTGTTGAAAGGCATTTTCAGGACTGCTGAGTTGAATGTTAAAACATTCAGAGATGCTGTGTGTCATTGGGTAAATCATTTCTATAGCTGTGCTTTTGCTTAGTGGCTCAGTTGTGTTTAACTCTTTGTGACCCTTTGGATTGTAGCCTGGGAGGCTCCTCTGTCCATGGGATTGCCAGGGAAGAATACTGGAATGGGTTGCCATTTCCTCCTCCAGGGGATCTTCCAACCCATGGATCAAACCCGTGTCTCCTGTGCCTCCTGCACTGCAGATGAATTCTTTACCAACTGAGCCATCAGGGAAGCCCAGCTAGAGCTGGGCTTGTTTTTAATCATTATAAAATGGCAGAGCTGGACTTAAAACACCCCTCAATTACCAGGAAGCCCATATTCAGCAATTTCTGTATAACAATAGCTACCACTAATGAACCCTTCCTATGTGTTAGGTACTGCTCTGAGCACTCTCATTGCATAAAGTGTATAATCTTCAAACACACCTGAGGTAGGTACTATAGTATTCTTCCACTGTACTAGATAAGGAAACTGAGGCAGCAGAGTTAAGAAACATCTTGAAAGTCACATAGTAAGTAAGTAGCAGAACTGAAATTCTAACCTAAGCAGTCTAGTTGTAAAGCCTATACCATTAAGCACCATGCTGTATTGTCTCTGAGACAACAAGAATTACCACGTCCAATAGCACAAATGATAGCTACCTGCGGGGAAATTAACAACATGGTGCCATTAGGCTCTCTTGCCCCACGCTCTCATGGCCTCTTGCCCCATGTTCTGTAAACAATGACTTTGCATGGTTATGAAACAGCTGAGATCACTTATAGCTCTGTGCATGTGCATTGAGTTACCCGCTTGGTCACCCGCTACTTTGTGTGGTACGCCTGTATGAGCTTCACCATGACAGCCCTGGCTGCTGCTGCATCGGGGCTACACTGGCATGACATCATGGCTATGTTATATGAGGTTATGTTATGGCTACGTTATGGTTATGTCATGGCTAATGCTACAGCTACTGAGTCAGATAGGAGACAGGTTGTGTTATGGCTGCCATGCCAGCCAGGAGAGAATAAACACATCTGCAGTTCCTCGGACTCCTTGCGTCTTCTTCCAGCCTCTTAGTTGAGCCTTGACTACTCTGGATTCAGCAGTGTGGTCAGTGCGAACAGGACTGGCAATACACTACTGTTTACTTTTATCATTATGTGCCAGACATTGAGTTAAGGGCTTTACATTTGTTATTTAATTCTTACAAAAACAATAATCTCTGAGGTAGTTATTATTATACCTATTTTACAGGTAAGGAAACTAACTCAGAATTTTGAAATAATCTCTTCACTGTCAGAGGCAATGGCAGGTTGAAATTCTCATCCTCTTTATTCTGTTTCCAGTGCTTATACTTTTAACCACTGGGCAATATTATGATGCTTTGTAAGAATTATACTACTTTTGGAGTTTGAACTCATCTTATACATTTTGCATCCCAAAAAAGTCTTGGTGGGTTTTAGAAGAAAAACATGTAGTTGGAAAAATGCTGAAAGGGTTACCAGCATGGAGCTCTCCTACTAACTTTACATATAAGCATTTGAATTTTCCAAGGAAAAACAATCAATATTGGATTAGCAGATACAAACTAATATACATAAAACAGAAAAGCAACTAGGATTTACTATGGGAACTATATTTGCTATATTGTAAAAATCTATAATGGGAAATAATCTGAAATATATTTACATATAACTGAATCATTTTGCTATACAAGTGAAACTAACACAATTATTGTAAATCAACTATTGTAAATCACTTTAATTTAAAAATGTGAGAGTTCATAAGTAGATATCACATTAAAAATAATAATACTAATAATTGTTGAATTTGAGGTCTGATGCAGGAGTTTGAGAGAATAATTTTCTCTCAGATTAAATCAAGATTCTCCTTAACTGACACAAATGAGTTGTTCCATACACACAATTCTCAGGGTTTTAAGAGCAGCAAGGTCATTAAATAAAAAACTGAAATCTTTTTCCTCTTCTTAATTCCAAATGGTGGTCCCATCAGATCCAATTTGAAATGCACTGGCAGAGCTCAGCATGTAAGCTGGTGCTTGGCTGGCTCAAAAGCCAAGGGACTTTAACTCCATGCACGGATGCACTGTGCATATTTTAGTACCTTTGGGGTAAAAAAAGCAGTAAAGCTAAGCAGGAGGAAAACCTGTCTGTAACTGATTATATTACATTTGTACAAAATGGTATCACCCTCATTGCTTCTAAACACTCTACAGTTCAAAATAAACAAGTGAAATGCTAAGGAGTCCTCTTAAAATAACAGCAACAGTGATAATGCCAATAAATATGGTAGAATTATGCAGTATCTATATCCATTGTAATAAATAACAATAATAACATGCAACTAATCCCCATCTATAAAATAGTAATCTGTCATTAAATTAAGAAAAATAAAACAATCCTTGGTTTTCAAAAGAAACTTTTAAAAGGCTTAATATGTACAGTGTTGGTATAAACATACACATATACAAGCATATTAAGATATATCTCTTAGGAATACAAACCATATGCATATTACATATACACATATCCATGTATATACTTATGTATTACAGGCAAGTTTTTAGTTCTAAGAGGGAAAGAAATCTAATTGGTCAAAATCAGTCATAAAATTTTAACCATGTTTCTGAAAAAAAGAACCAGCAGTGCCAAAGGGTAATGCATTGCTAATGGTTTCCAGTGGAATAAATAGCTACTCTGACGTCAAAACTTTGTTACACTCCAATAACTGGCTCACTTGGGGTTTCAGGTACAGCAAGTTACATGTCAGTTTTAAATAAAGTTATAAAAATAGAATGCTTGGTGAACCATATTGTCGCTATGCAACCTGATATGTTATGATTTATATCCAATAAAATGTTAACAAAGGTGATAGATTATACCAAAATAGTATCTGGTGGTTTAAGATGCCCTGCTCCTTAAATTTTAGATTTAAAAAAAAATGCTATATTTTACTTTGTCTTTTCCTAAAGTGGTATATTACTGAGTTACCCACTGTTAGCACAAGTATCAAATTAGAAATATTTACACACCCCAAAGACAAAGTGATTTATGGACTAGTAAATCTCCCTTGATAGATAGTAATAATATTCTAACCAGGAACATAGAAGAAAAGGAACAGTAAATCTACAGAATGCAAAAAAAGGGGGGGAAAATGATTATCATATTAGCCATACAGGAATATCAGTCACTTTTCAGAAAAGGTATTGCTCAAATAAATATAGAATTTATAGTCGAAATGCAGCAATTATACCACCTTACCCTAGAACTAGAATTGAAACTATAAGTTGAAAATCCCTGAAAGATATGTTCCAGTTATGTATTATCTTTAATAATGAAAAGATGCTAATTAGCACAGTCACTTTCATTTTAAAGTGGATGTAAATGAGATCTTGTAAGGTTTGACAAATCCATCAAACAGAATATACAATCAGAATGATAATGGTTTTTCTATACCAGTGTCTTGCTATGGATGGCATAGAGGATATATATGTGTAGAAAAGGAAGGAAAATACAATTTCTTTATCAGCAAGAATATTTATTGAAATATTATCAAAACCAAGCAATATATATTTTAATTACTGATGAAGGCAGCAATTTATGTGTAAGAAACTATTCAAATTCTAGTATTAGTCAATTATTTCTATATTATGACAGAAAATCTTTATATTTGGACATTTTTATGTGTTTTAACCATGCAAAAACACACAAATCCATCAATATATATGTACTTCTTTTTTCCCCTTATTTTCACTTACTCTGTATAAGGAGGCAAAGAGAAGATTTAGGCAGACAAATCTAACTCTCTGGAGCAATGCCCCCTACATGCAGTGATGTCCCAAGCACAATCACAGGCTACTGAAAATGATCAGCAAACAAAGAATTCTGCTTCATGGAGCTGAAATTCTAGTAGGGGTGGGATATAGTAACAAACATTTTAAATAAATAAATTATATTGTTTAATAAGTGATAAATGACAACAAAAAATAGAAGAGTAAGATCAGAAGTGTTAGGGTCATGCGTGATTTTAATAAAGTGGTCAGGTAGGCCTCACTGAGAAGGTGAAATTTAAGCAAAGACTTGAAGCAGGGAAAAAGAGAAGGAAGAACTTTCCAGGCAGAGGAAATAGTGCAATAGCCTTAATTCAGAGGCATGCCCAGTACTTCTGAAGAACAGCAAGGAAGACAGTGTGACTATAGCAAAGTAACAAAGCAACAGAGAAGTAATTAGGAGGCTGAACACTGCAGGGCTTTGTGAGTTACTGTAATTCTTCATTTTCTATAAAATAGGTGCCACTGCAGAGTTTTGAGCAAAGCAGTGACATAACCTGGCTTATATTTTAAAAGGCTCATCAAAGGCTGATGTGTTGAGAATACACTGAGGAGATAAGAAGCTTGGGTAAGAGTTTACTGAGTGATCCAATTAGGATTGGGGTGGTAGCACTGGAGGTGGTGCCATCTAAATATTCATGATGTATTTGAAGTTACAGGTAATAAGATCTGATGGACTGATGAAGGGTGAGAGAGCAAGGGATAAATCAAGGATGAAAACAAGGATTCTGGCCAAATCAATAAGAAGGATAAAGAAGGCTGTAAGTAAAGCAAGTTTCAGGTACAAGTCAAGTATTCATCTTTAGTCACATTGAATTTGAGATCTCTTATACATATCCAAGTGGAAATGTCAAAAAACATATTTAGTTATACAAGTCTAGAGTTCCAGAGAGAAAATTAATATGAAGATATTTGAAAGCCATTAAACTTGATGAATATACAGAGTGGGAATCCAGACAGAGAATAGAAGAAAACCAAGGAACTCTAAAAATAATACTGAGGAAGGAATACTGATCAAATTATAACTCTCATGTTATATTGATTGTAATAATTGTAATAATATTATTCATTAAAATGCCCATCAGATGTTGTATTTATCTAGACTCCAAATAAAAAGACAGTAAAGAGAAGGCCTACAGGACTGAGACTTTCATTTGCTCAGCCAGGCTTTCATGCTCTTCTCAAAGCTACTTGTGTCTAGCCTTTCTACTATAGCGGGATACAGGTTTCATCATCACATTCCATTGGCTATTAATTTGGTTAGCTAATTCATACCTTGCAGATTTAGGGATTTCAAAGGAATGAAGGGGAAATATGAAGGGATTGTATCTGCCTATGTTCATTAAGTAGGGCTTGATCTAATTTTACATTTACAGACCATAAAAAACCTTTCTTATTCTGTTTTTTATAGCCATCTTTGGTATTTGTACTGTATTTACTCCCATCACAGCACTAACTTCATTTCACACAAGTCTCTGATTGGCTCATTCCATATTTTGCAATTGCCCTGATCACCATCAATGACAGAGGCTTGTACTTTCAGTGACCAATATTACAGCTATTATTATACTAGAGAAATAGGGTGAAAAAATAGGGTGAAGAGAAAAAACACATTTTTCTCTTCCAGTTTTGTTGAGATGTAACTGTCACACAGGACTGTATGAGTTTAAGGTGTACAGCATAATAATTTAACTTTAGTACATCATGAAAAGATTATTACAATAAGTTAGAGAATACCCATCATCTCAAATAGATACAAAATTAAATAACGAGAAAAAAAGCTTTTTCCTTGTGATGAGAAATCTTAAGATTTACTCTATTAACAATTTTTATATTTAATATATAACATGTAACATGTTAATCATGTTAATCATGTTGAATGTGCCTAGAACATATTATCTTATAGCTTAAAGTCTGTACCCTTTAACTACCTTCATCCAGTTCCCCTTCCCCTACTCCCTGCCTCTGGTAAGTACAAATTGGATCTTTTTTTTCCATGAGTTTGTTAATTTGCTTCTTTTTGAAGTATAATTGACTTAGATACACAACTATGGTAGTTCCTGGGGCACACTATAGTGATTCCATGTTTATTTACATTGTAAAATGCTTTCCACATTAGTCAAGCTACCGTCTGTCACCATACAAAGATGTCATATAATTACTAACTATACTTCCATTGTATAGTTAGACTTCTATAACTATTATTCTATTCATTGTTGGACTTCCCTGGTGGCTCAGACAGTTAAGCATCCATCTACAATGTGGGAGACCCGGGTTCAATCCCTGGGTCGGGAAGATCCCCTGGAGAAGGAAATGGCAATCCACTCCAGTACTATTGCCTGGAAAATCCCATGGACAGAGGAGCCTGGTAGGCTACAGTCCATGGGGTCGCAGAGAGTTGGACACGACTGAGCGACTTCACTTTCACTTTCACACTTCCATTGTAAATTTGTATCTCTTAATCTCCCTCACCTATTTCTCCCATTCCCACACTCTCCTCCCCTCTGACAACCACTTGATTGTTTTCTATATCTATGACTTTGTTTCCATTTTGTTGCATTTACTCATCTGTTTTACTTTTTAGATTCTACATGTAAGTGAAATCATCCAGCATTTGCCTTTCTCTGTCTCCCTTATTTCACACAGCATAATTCCCTTCTAGGTTCATCCATATTGTCACAAATGGCAAGATCTCATTTCTTTTTATGGCTGAGCAATCTTTCACTGTCCGTCTGTGGATGGACATTTAGGCCGTTGCCATATCTTGGTTACTGTAAACATATGAAAACATAGAAGTGCATATAACTTTTCAAATTAGTGTTTTCATTTTCTTCAGATCAATACCCAGAGTGGAACCGCTGTACCCTAAGGTAGCTCTACTATTAACTTTTTGAAGAACCTTCCTACTGTTTCCCACAGTGGCTGTGACAATCCATTCCCACCAGCAGTGCAAGAGCATTTCCTTTTCTCCTCATCCTTGTCAACAGTTGTTACCTGTTGTCTTTGGGATATGTGATTAGGGATGTTAAGCATCTTTTCATGTGTCTGTTGGTCATCTGTATGTCTTCTTTGGAAAAACGTCTATTCAGGTTCTCTGCTTAATCAGTCTGTTCATTTTTTGATGTTGACTTGTATAAGTTCTTTTCATATTTTGTATATTAACCACTTATTGGGTATACCCTTTGCATATACCCTCTCCCATTCAATATGTGGCCTTCTCTTTTTGTTGATAGTTTTCTTTGCTATGCAAAAGCTTTTCAGTTTGATGAAGTTCCAATTGTTTATTTTCCTTTTCTTATCCTTGCTTGAGGACACATATCCAAAAATACAATGCTAAGATCAATGTCAAAAAGCACACAGCCTGTTTTTCTCTAGGATTTTGATGGTTTCAGGTCCAATATTTAAGTCTTTAATGCATCTTGAATTTACTTTTGTGCATGGTGTGAGAAAGCAGTCCAGTTTTATTTTTTGCATGTAGTTGTCAGTTTTCCCAACACCATTTATTGAAGAGGCTTTTCCCCACTTATATTCTTCCAAAGTCATAGATTAATTGATCACAAGTATGTGGGATCATTTCTGGGCTCTCTATTCTGTCCCATTTATCCACGTGTCTATTTTTGTGCCAGTACTATACTGTTTAGGTTATTATAGCTTTTCGATAGTTTGAAATCAAGGCACATGATTCTTTCAACTTTGCTTTTTCTTAAGATTATTTTGGTTATCTGGGGTCTTCTGTGTTTCCACACAAATTTTAGAATTATTTGTTCTAGTTTGGTGAAAAGTACCAATGGTACTTTGATAGGGATTGCTTTAAATCTGTAGACTGCCTAGTATTGTCACTTTAATAATATTACTTTTTCTAATTCATAAGTATCATATACTTCCATTTGTTTGTGTTGTCTTTGATTTCTTTCATCAGTATCTTATAGTTTTCTGAATATAACTCTTTTACCTCCTTAGGTAGATTTATTCCTAGGTATGTATTTTATTTTTTCTATTTGATGTGATTGTAAATGGGACTGTCCTCCTAATTTCTCTTTCTTATAATTCACTGTTAGTGTATAGAAATGTGACAGATTTCTGTATATTAATTTTGTACCCTGCAACTTTATCAAATTCATTGATGCACCCTACAGTTACTTGGTGGCATCTTTAAAACTTTCTATATGTAATATCATGACATCCACAAACAGTAATAGTCGTATTTCTTTCTTTACAGTTTAGATTCCTTTTATTTCTTTTTCTTGTCTGATTGCTGTGGCTGGAACTTCCATTACTATGTTGAATAGGAATGGGCAAGAGTGAACATCTTTTCTTCTTCCTGATCACATAGGAATACTTTCATACTTTTAAAAGAGTATCCTTTTCACAATGTTAATCACAAGATTTGAATAAGGGTTACAATGGTAAGGGTAAACCAGCTGTGAAACTGAGGTAAAGTTACACAAATTTTCTGGCCCTAACTTTAAGATTCTACACAGTTAAATGTAGCTAAGAATCCATGTGTACAAACCTAACTGCATTGTGTGCAGCATTCTTGTTTTAGGGGGAATAGCTTTTAAAAAATATGTGTTTATTTGTTTGTCTGCACCAGGTCTGAGTTGCAGCTAGTGGGATCTTCAATCCTCACCATCACAGGCATGCAAACTTTTAGTGTAGCATGCAGATTCTAGTTTCCTGACCAGCAATCAAACCAGCGTCCCCTGTATTAGGAGGACGATGTCTGAGCCACTGGACCACCAGGGCAATCTCAGGACACAATTCTTAAAACCCAATAACTAGAACATTTATGGTGAAAACAGCAGGATTATTAAATTGGTCTACTGGCCCAGGTTACAGAAGAAATAGATCTAACCACAGTAGTCAAACATTTTTTATTCCTGCCTCTAGAAGAACTACAAGAATTACTAAAAGTTTTAGGCAATGTACTCTTCAAAATGGAGTACTTATCTCAGTTAGGAGTGATAATACGAAATATTTAGCCCTTAAATGATTAGATAAAAATGAGCAGCTCCCATGAAAAATAGCTACATCCTTCAAAGACACTATTTTAAGTATTTTAGATAACTATGACATACAAAAGAGGAAGCTTCTGATATAATTTTGTTTTGGTTTGGCTGGTATTCTATGTTCTTTGAGCCAGAGACTATACAGGTCTAGGACAATTGGGATATACTATAGCCCAACTTTCCTGCAAGGAAATAAAAATATCAGAGATTCAGTTTCAATGAATCCTCAAAGAGTTTGGGGGTGCTCTTCTGTGTCTTTAGACTTGTCTGGAAACTGATCAGTTAACAAATACTTGATCACTACCATGTCCCAAGACAAAAGAGAAGCCAAGAGGCGAATAAGGACAACAGGTCCATGCATGTAGGGAATTACAGTGAGGGAAAAAAAGAATCAAGCCTTTATACCAACAAATTAGAAAGGATAATTTCAGGTACTGATAAATGTTATAAAGAACATAAAAAAGGGGAAATAGAGAACAGTGATAGTGAAGATGAGGAAAGGGGCTACTTCACCTTTAGATGAAGAAAAGGTCTTCACTAAAGGCTGAAATGTTTAGTGTAAACGATGAGAAAGAAGCAGTAACACAATAGGGAAGAATGTTCTAAGCAAAACAATAACAGGAGCTAATTATCTGATCACAACAAACTGGAAAATTCTTAAAGAGATGGGAATACCAGATCACCTTACTTGCCTCCTGAGAAAGCTGTATGCAGGTCAAGAAGCAACAGTTAGAAACAAACATGGAACAAGGGACTGGTTCCAAATTCGGAAAGGATTATGTCAAGGGTGTATACTGTCACCCTTTTTATTTAACTTATATGCAGAGTACATCACGTGAAATGTTGGGCTGGATGAAGCACAAGCTGGAATCAAGATTTCTGGGAGAAACATCAATAACCTCAGAAACGCACATGACACCACCCTTATGGCAGAAAGTGAAGAAGAATTGAAGAGCCTCTTGATTAAAGTGAAAGAGGAGAGTGAAAAGTTGGCTTAAAAGTCAACATTCAAAAAACAAAGATCATGGCATCCGGTCCCATCACTTCATGGCAAATATATGGGCAAACAGTGGAAACAGTGATAGACTTTATTTTCTTGAGTTCCCAAATTACTGTAGATGGTGACTGTAGCCATGAAATTAAAAGACCCTTGCTACTTGGAAGAAAAGCTATGACCAACCTAGACAGCATATTAAAAAGCAGAGACACTCACTACTTTGCCAACAAAGGTCTGTCTAGTCAAAGCTATAGTTTTTTCCAGTAGTCATGTATGGTTGTGAGAGTTGGACTATAAAGAAAGCTGAGTGCTGAAGAACTGATGCTTTTGAACTGTGGTGTTGGAGAAGACTCTTGAGAGTCCCCGGAACTGCAAGGAGATCCAACCAGTCCATCCTAAAGGAAATAACTCCTGAATATTCATAGGAAGGATTGGTGCTGAAGCTCCAATACTTTGGCCACCTGATGGGAAGAACTGACTCATTGGAAAAGACCTTAATACTGGGAAAGATTGAAGGCAGGAGGTAAAGGGGATAAAAGAGGATGAGATGGTTGTATGGCATCACTGACTTGATGGATATGAGTTTGAGCAAGCTCTGGGAGGTTGGTGATGATCAGGGAAACTTGGCGTGCTGCAGTCCATGTTGCAAAGAGTTGGACAGAACTGAGCGACTGAACTGAACTAAAGTACCTGATATGGAAATGAAATTGAACATGTCCTCAATACAGAAAAGACAGTATGGCTGGTACATTGTGAACACTGAAAAGGCACTGTGGGTGAGTACAGATACAGGTAAGATGGTGAAACCAATGGTAGAAATATGATACAGATCCTATTTTATTTCATCTTTGTATCTGTAGGTGGCAAGGTCATTGGCTGAAAGAGAGAGAAAAGGAACTAAGAGATTGAAGAAGAGTATGTGCATGCTCAGCCGCTAAATTGTGTTCAACTCTTTGCAACCCCATGGAATGTAGCCCACCAGGATCCTCTGTCCATGGGATTTCCCAGGCAAGAATATTGGAGTGGGTTGCCATTTTCTTCTCCAGGGGATCTGCCTGAGCCAAGGATCGAACCCATGTCTCTTGCATTGGCAGGTGGAGCCAATGAGCCACCAAGGAAGCCCCTTAAGAAGAACAGAGATATAATATAGTTGTCTGGGAAACGAATTTTACTGGTGATAACAAATCCATTTGAAATGAGCAATGCCTTCTTTGTTCGCTAAAATCGCAATCCTTCCCCTTTCCTCTCATCAACCCTTTCTCTTCTCTTCCCCACAGTATATTCTCCTTAGTACCAGCTGATAACAGATATTTTACCTCCCACTAGACTGTAGGCCCTAAGAGGGAAAGGACTTTTGTATTTTTTCTTTTCTAATATATCCTCAACATGCCTCACACACAGTTGGTGCCCAGTAATATCAACTAATTGAATGAATTTCTGGTAAGAAATATATTTTAAATTAGTCCAGTCAGTACAATTACACTCTTTTCTCCAAAACCATTCAGATGCAGGTGCAGAGTAAGGAGTTAGTTAGGTTTAAAGAAATTTGGGAGTTACATGACAACATGATAGAGAAAGAAAGGGGGAAAGATGAATAATGACATAAAGGGAGTCAAGAATATTGAAAAAGAATTACAGTCATTAAAATTGACTAGAGACTAGAATTCACCAGAGGTGAAAAACAATGGGAATATTTGAGTAGGGTATCTACAAAGACAGGAAGTCAAGGTTAGAGAGTGGGATGTTTTAAAAGGAAATTTTAGAGATATAGGGTGTGACCATCTGAATAAATGGCTGAGGTGGGATTAAAGAAAAATCACTAGGGTTAAGGAACCAAGGGAACTCAGAGACCAGGATGTTGAATGGAATTTAGGGTGGTCAGTGACATATTTCTAATGATTCCTAGAGCACCCAGTACCTAGCATCTGTGAAGCATCTAGGGCTTTGTAAGTTGTTACAAAGAAAGGATATTATAGCATTATATTACTTCTGAATGGCACACGGAATCTCAGAGCTCTGGAATAATGACTCAGTTATACAAGAAAACTGATGACCTAGCAAGAATAAAATTGACCTTCAATAATTTCTTAAGAGAGAACATTATGAGTTTCAAGTTAGTTGAGAGGTTTGGTCTCAAGGCTGGAAGCTTTATTAATTATAAAATATACTGCAGAGAGAGTTATGTGTGAGGAATGAAGCAAAATTCTGGCCAAAATATTGTTTCTAATTTTTAACAACAGAGATTTGGTCCAAAAAAATGATCCTTCTCTTTCACCCTTTAGCTTGAGAAGAAGATATATACTGAGGCAAAAGCAAGGTATGTGAAGCAAAGGTAGTAAGTTGGCATCTTTTCAAATCTACTTCAAACACCACTCTAGTAAAAATACAATAAATCTGCACTACTAAAAAGCAAACGGGAGGCTAGAAACTCACAAAGACTTAAAGAAAAAGATATATTTCAGATATGACTGAGGAAAGGCTTTAAGAAGATGAAAGAAAAATCCAAATCTGATAGTGATTTTGATTCAAGAATCACACTCTTTTTCAAAATATCTGCAGAAATTCCTGAAACTCTTCTCTAGCACTCCAACCACAAATAATGCAAGTTGAATAGGAAAGTGAAGAGCTAAAACTGACAAGGTGGTTGACCTGATACATTTTATTAGTGATGCAGAAATAACAATGTTTTGAATGCTACTGACAAGTCAAAGGTCACTGATAACAAGAGAGAAGATGCTTTTTCTGGCAGGTGAAAAGCAGAATCGAAGGTGAATTTCTAGACAAGAAAACCAACTAAGAGAAGGCTGCCTTGGCCTTTGAATCAATAATTAATTTTGCCTAATCAGCCATGCATACTGCCTAGAAAGTTATATAGTTAGGTTCTTTCACCCCTACTTTTATGAATGAGGAGCAAATGAAGCAAGAGATGTAGGAGAAACATCATTTTTTTAAAAATGGAAAATAAGTTCTAAAATATATCCTTAGTGTCATACCAAATTAGTGCAACATCACATAATAACATCATCTGTTTAATAGGCCAAGGAAGCTAAATTACACAATATAATAATGTGTATAATGATGAGCATTACCTGTTTAATGATGTAAAGAAAGGACTTATCAATTAAAGAACACTTAACTGAACCTCTAACAAAATGCAATGCAACAAGGAAATATCAAGATTTAAACATAAACATCCCTCACAGAAAATAAAACCTAATTTAAAAAATGATATATTTATATGTTATGGTATTAGGTGGAGTACTAAAAGGGTATTATGATTTTTATTCTAGTACCTAATGGCAACACCGACTCGACAGGCATGAGTTTGAGCAAGCTCTGGGAGTTGGTGATGGACAGGGAAGCCTGGAGTGCTGCAGTCCACAGGGTCACAAAGAGTCAGACATGACTGAGAGAATGAACTAAACTGAACTTAAAGGTACTCTAATTTTCATTCACCTAGTAACAACTTTAAAATACATGAAGTAAAAACTAATGGAACAGCAAGGGAAAAAAAAAAGAGAGAGAGAGAGACAAATTCACAATTCCACAATTATGGTCAGAGATTTCAACATTCAACAAACAACCAAACACAAACAAACACAAACTGGCAGGAAAGAATATCATGAAGCTTATTTACGATGACTGTGAAAGAATTTTGTATGCTTCTTTGATTTCAAAATGATTTCCATTGGCTTATTATTATTTTTATAATAAAAAATAAACTAAAATTAGCAAAGTTATATAATATCAGCTTCTCTGGGTTAAAAGTATCCTGCTTTGAATATAAAATCATCTGCAATTGATCCATTCTTAAGTGGAATGCCTTATTCTCTAATTTATTCCTTGTCACACATCTATTAGATCCTCTTTACAACACTGTTTTAAACAAAGAGGATTGAAAAAAAATCCTCATGTCAAGATATTCAAATGTAATAGACGAGACAAATAGGTAAAAACTCCATGATATAATAACTGTTATGATAGAGATAAAAAGTATATGCTGTGGGAACACTAAGACACTTTATTTTAGACTTGGGAAGCCAAGAAGGCTTGCTACAGTATAAGAGTTTTCTAGGTGAAGGAACAGGAAAGGCATTATAGATATAATAAACAGAAGAACTGCAGACTGGAATAATAGAAGGATGGGCTATAAGAACAGAGTGGTACATAGACCATCTCATAAATGGCTTTCAAACTCTGACAAAAAGACTTTGAATTTCATCCTTAAAAGATAAGAAACCACTTAAAGTTTTTAAACTGATGAAATCTGTAGAATAAACAAATAGTGCTCCCTTTCAAACATGCTCATGGGCTCATGGCTGTCTTCAACTTAATATAAATTACCAAGAATTTGATAAAAGTTATTGTCAAACTCAAAAATATTATCCTGAACAATTTAAAAAAATTTTAATTAATATTATAGTTGCTGCTGCTGCTGCTGCTAAGTCACTTCAGTCGTGTCCGACTCTGCGACCCCATAGACGGCAGCCCACCAGGCTCCCCTGTCCCTGGGATTCTCCAGGCAAGAACACAGGAGTGGGTTGCCATTTCCTTCTCCAATGCAGGAAAGTGAAAAGTGAAAGTGAAGTCACTCAGTTGTGTCCGACTCTTCGCGACCCCATGGACTGCAGCCTACCAGGCTCCTCCATCCATGGGATTTTCCAGGCAAGAGTACTGGAGTGGGTGCCATTGCCTTCTCCGAATATTATAGTTACCCTGTTTTAATTTATTTTAACGAGTCATTATAGGTTAAACTTATTTTACACTTTTCTTATATTTTTCTGGTTGATTTCAACTTGTTGGGTAACTTGTTAGGAAATGATTTGAAAATAAGAAGTGATGTAAAAAGCCTTTAAAGGCTTATTTTTAACACATTTTATCTTTAAGCCACCTGCTGTACTTCTAAAGTTGATTACAGGACAAAGATGCCAGCAATGGGTAGGGAGAGAATGTATTTTTCAGTTCCAGATTTCCAGTACAGCATTTTCTCTCCTCCTTAGAAAATTCTATTTGAATAACCAATCAATCAGAGAACGTTCTCAGGTTCAAGGACTATTATGAGGCTTGATTTCTGGGTCAGATTATAAAAGACGTTAAACAGGTATTTATGGAATCAAGATATGAATCAACTCACTTCATAAACCAATTAAGATGGAGTTAAACATACTGTTATGTTTTTTGAACAAATTCAGTGTCCTAAGAAATGAAAAAAATCAGTCACAAAACAAAATTAAAACTCTATTATTATAAACTGTAACAATTGTGGCAATATTTAACATAATTTAAAATATGCATACTTTTAAATTCACATATTCCATTTTCAATAATTTTTCTTTTGAGAAATTACAGGCACATACAAATTTATATGAAAAAATATATCCATCATGGATAACTTAAAAATATAAAGATTATTAATGAATCTTTTACTTTTTATTTCTCTGTATAAAGTCTTTGAAATCTAGTATGTATTTCACATTTCCAGCACATCTCAATTAAGGAGCCAACATTTCATGAGAAATGCTTAATCCATATTTTGGTTTCATAAAATTTATAGTTGAAAGGGTAAATTCATATGCCTAGTTCAGTTCAGTCGCTCAGTCGTGTCCGATTCTTTGCGACCCCATGAATCGCAGCACACCAGACCTCCCTGTCCAGTCCATCACCAACTCCCGAAGTCCACTCAGATTCACGTCCATCGAGTCAGTGATGCCATCCAGCCATCTCATCCTCTGTCGTCCCCTTCTCCTCCTGCCCCCAATCCCTCCCAGCATCAGAGTCTTTTCCAATGAGTCAACTCTTCGCATGAGGTGGCCAAAGTACTGGAGTTTCAGCTTTAGCATCATTCTTTCCAAAGAAATCCCAGGAAGCATCATTCCTTCCAAAGAAATCCCAGGGCTCCTTCAGAACGGACTAGTTGGATCTCCTTGCAGTCCAAGGGACTCTCAAGAGTCTTCTCCAACACCACACTTCAAAAGCATCAACTCTTCGGCACTCAGCCTTCTTCACAGTCCAACTCTCACATCCTTGACTAGACGAACCTTTGTTGGCAAAGTAATGTCTCTGCTTTTGAATATGCTATCCAGGTTGGTCATAACTTTCTTTCCAAGGAGTAAGCGTCTTTTAATTTCATGGCTGCAGTCACCATCTGTAGTGATTTTGGAGCCCAGAAAAATAAAGTCTGACACTGTTTCCACTGTTTCCCCATTTATTTCCCATGAAGTGATGGGACCAGATGCCATGATCTTCGTTTTCTGACTGTTGAACTTTAAGCCAACTTTTTCACTCTCCTCTTTCACCTTCATCAAGAGGCTTTTTAGTTCCTCTTCACTTTCTGCCATAAGGGTGGTGTCATCCGCCTATCTGAGGTTATTGACATTTCTCCTGGCAATCTTGATTCCAGCTTATGTTTCTTCCAGTCCAGCGTTTCTCATGATGTACTCTGCATAGAAGTTAAATAAGCAGGGTGACAATATACAGCCTTGACGAACTCCTTTTCCTATTTGGAACCAGTCTGTGGTTCCATGTCCAGTTCTAACCGTTGCTTCCTGACCTGCATACAGGTTTCTCAAGAGGCAGATCAGGTGGTCTGGTATTCCCATCTCTTTCAGAATTTTCTACAGTTTATTGTGATCCACACAGCCAAAGACTGTGGCATAGTCAATAAAGCAGAAATAGACGTTTTTCTGGAACTCTCTTGCTTTTTCCATGATCCAACGGATGTTGGCAATTTGATCTCTGGTTCCTCTGCCTTTTCTAAAACCAGATTGAACATGCCTAAGTTATTCTTAAAAGTTTCCCAATAACTAAATCAAGTATCAATTAAAAAAAAATTTAATTCATTAAAATTAAAAACTCAGTTCCTCAGTCACATGAACTTCATCTCAAGGGCTCAGTGAGCTGCCACATGTGGCTAGGGGCTACCATATTAGACAGTGCAGTTCTCAAAGATGGTCATTTTTCTTTATAGACATTTGGTTCGCTAACATATCTTAGTAGGAAACATCAGCTTGAAGTCTGGAAAGGAGTCCCATAACAATACCATAAAAGCCTCAGGTCAGTTTTCACTGGTTTTAATGGTAATAATAACAGTGGCTAGAGTTGTTATTCTATTATTCATGTCTTTTGGCCTATAATATGTGACACACAGTACTTCTTGCTTGATAGGCACTTTAGAGATCATTTGACATTTATTAGCTAAGTTAAGCTTCCTTCGTGGCTCAGACTGTAAAGCATCTGCCTGCATTGCGGGAGACCCAGCTTTGATCCCTGGGTCGGGAAGATTCCCCTGGAGAAGGAAACAGCAACTCACTCCAGTACTCTTTCCTGGGTAATCCCATGCATGGAAGAGCCTGGGAGGCTACAGTTCATGGGGTCACAAAGAGTTGGATATAACTGAGCTAAGTTAATCTTCTTAGCAATTTTATGAGGTAGGTGAGAGAGTACCAAACTTGCTTGGCTTATGTACCCTTAGTGCCTCAGTACAGTATCTCCAGAACAAAATAAATATATAAAAGTTCCATATTGAGTATTTTGGGCCAAGCAACTTAGTAAGTATTTACATCTTCAAATTTAGAGCTACCTGAAATATTCATTAATTAAAAGAAAAAATACTATTTTTATTTTATTTTTAATCATAATTACTTAGTAAAGGTATATATATGCCTGTTAGACAATGTCCAACTTTTGAATCTTGGCATCATGTTGAATACTACCACCCTCACTTGTTGTTTGATATTAATTTTCATCTTAGTTTTTTTTTTAATCAAAACAACCATTACATATCAAGTTTTGCTAAGGTATGACACTGTTGAAAGAAATAAAATGTAATGTAATGTTGAAACCCAGCCTGGACGTCTGAAAATTCTAAAAATCATGGCATCCAGCCCCATTACTTCGCAGAAAATAGAAAGGGATAAGATGGAAGCAGAGACAAATTTCCTCTTCTTAGGTTCTAAAATCATTGTGAATAGTGACTGTAGCCATGAAATCGGAAGATGACTGCTTCTTGGCAGGAAAGCTATGATAAACCTAGACAGTGTGTTGAAGAGTAGAGACATAACTCTGCCAACAAAGGTCCATATTGTCAAGGTGATGGTTTTCCCAATAGTCACATACTGTTTTGAGAGCTGACCGTCAAGAAGGCAGAGTGCCAGAGAACTGATGCCTTTGAAGTGTGGTGCTGGAGAAGACATCTGAGAGTCCCTTGTACAGCAAGGAGATCAAACCAGTCAATCCTAAAGGAAATCTACCCTGAATATTCATTGGAAAGACATGGTGAAGCTGAAGCTCCAGTATTTTGCTCACCTGATGCCAACAGCTGACTCACTGGAAAAGTTCCTGATGATGGGAAAGATTTAGGGCAGAAAGAGAAGAGGGCATCAGAGGAAGAGATGGCTGGATGGCATCACTGATTCAATGGACATGAACTCGGGCAAACTCCAGGAGATGGTAAGGGACAGGGAGCCCTGGAGTGCTACAGTCCATGGGGTCGCACACAAAGAGACATGTCTGGGTGACTGAACAACAACAATGTTGAAACTATGGACTACCTTGAACCAACAGCTTGGCTGTATACAGCATGTACTGAGTATCACTATTTCCCTTGAAAATGTAAAGTATCCTTTTGTAGCCACATGGGTTCACTTAGCCCTCTTGGTGTACAATTTCACAGGTGGTGCTGTGCTGTGCTTAGTTGCTCAGTCATGTCTGACTCTTTGAGACCCACAGACTATAGCCTGCCAGGCTCCTCTGTCCATGGGGATTCTCCAGGCAAGAACGCTGGAATGGGTTGCCATGCCCCCTTCAGGGGATATTCCCAACCCAGGGATCAAACCCATGTCTCCCACATTGTATGCAGATTCTTCACCATCTGAGCCACCAGGGAAACCCAAGAATACTGGAGTGGGTAGCCTATCCTTTCTCCAGGGGGTCTTCTAGGTCACCTGCATTGCAGGCAGATTCCTTACCAGCTGATAAACCAGGGAAGCCCTTCAGAGGTGGAGAGGAAACTAATTATTATTCTTATCATTTTACAAACGGGGAAATAGGAATGGGGTCAAGTCATTTTCCCAAAGTCTCACAATGAGTAAGAGTAGAGCTGGGTTTTGAACACAATGATGTCCATATGTGATTTTTAACAATTCTGTATTTCTGATTCCCAGCCCAAAGAATAAGAAGCCAAATCAGTTAAGAAGGCATATTATCCCCCATCTAGCTGGACATCAGTTCAAGTCCTAGACAAGTTTGCCTTCAGATCTACCGTCTGCCCTTCTGATCTGCTTTGTATTTCAGGGGCGCTAAACTCTGTAGTCTGCACTCCCCAGGATTCTATCAAGGTCAGGCAACAGAAGATACTGACAACAGACCAGAAGTCAGGAGGAAGAAAGAAGTCGGGACATTTCTCTATTTCCTCTCAGTCTCTTTTCTACAATCGCAGCTCTAGCCAGGTGACCTGGTTCTTGAGCACCAGAATTAGCTCCTCACCTTTGTGCTTTCAGCCCAGGATCAGTAATGTCTTCCGACCTTGCTAATTCCTGGATGGCTTCCCTAGTCTGGCTTCTCAGATCTTTAATTACTGTATACAAAGCCCTTCAGTGAGAGAGTCTCCTTTTGTTTCCGAGTCCTTCTGACACTTGCTTATAAATACTCTTTCCAGTAAGTATAAGCTTTGAATGACAGCTAGAGTAGTTATCAAATTTGGACATATCTAAAAATAACCTAGAAGAACTTTTAGGAATGCAGATTCTGGGATCACAGTGAAAACAAAAAAATAGGAGTTAGAAGCTAAGAATTTGTATGGCATGAGGTTGGAGGGAGGAGACAGAAGTAAAGAAACAAATACAAAATTATTCTCAATACTCTTATGCAGCTGAAATTAGAACTACTTAAATCCCAAAGTATATACAAAATGATCATTGAACTGACATTTATGTAAATGATATCATGTTAATATTCAGACAGAGTAAAAACACTAGGACAAGAAAACAACAGGGTTATAATAAATTATTCTTTTAAGATTAAAGAACAATAAAATGGATAGTCTAGCATACACTCACCAGGTAAAGAAATAGAAAATTGTCTCAACCATCTGCAATATAATATTTTTGCACAACAAAATATAGCCAAAATCCTGAATTCTGCACTAATTTTTCCCTTGTTCTTCATGGTTCATTTACTCTATGAAGACATCATCAAATATCATTATTTAGGTTTGTGAACATCTTAAAAAAATTGTTTTGAACCAGCTGTCCTACCCATGTCCAGCCACTTGAGCCATCAGCTGAGGTTCTAGTCATTACAGAGCAAAGATGAAATATCCCCCATTGTGTCCTGCCCAAATTTCGATTCATAAAATCATGAATATAAAAAAATGACTGCTGCCTTGTTTTGTGATGGTTTGTTATATTAATACCTACAGATAACTAAAACAAGCTTTTAGTAAAGTTATTATTTGTTCTTTGAACATGTAACATTTTCCTGGAGAATACAGATGAAGAAACAACATTCTCAGAGCATATATTTTGAATTAGGTTAAATATACAAAGGTCTGATGAGGAAACAACCTTCTCAGAGGATATATTTTGAATTAGGTTAGGCTATACAAATGGCACCCCACTCCAGTACTCTTGCTTGGAAAATCCCATGGACGGAGGAACCTGGTAGGCTGCAGTCCATGGGGTCGCTACAAGTCGGGCACGACTGAGCGACTTCACTTTCACTTTTCACTTTCATGCATTGGAGGAGGAAATGGCAACCCACTCCAGTGTTCTTGCCTGGAGAATCCCAGGGACGGGGGAGCCTGATGGGCTGCCATCTATGGGGTCATGCAGAGTCAGACTCGACTGAAGTGACTTAGCAGCAGCAGTAGCAGCAGGCTATACATAGGTCTGTCTAGTCAAAGCTATGGTTTTTCCAGTAGTCATGAATGGATGTGAGAGCTGGACTATAAAGAAAGCTGAGAGCCAAATAATTGATGCTTTTGAACTGTGGTGTTGGAAAACACTCTTGAGAGTCCCTTGGACTGAAAGGAGATCCAATCAGTCCATCCTAAAGGAAATCAGTCCTGAATATTCATTGGAAGGACTGATGCTGAAGCTGAAGCTCCAATAATATGGCCACCTGATGTGAAGAACTGACTCATTTGAAAAGACCCTGATGCTCGGAAAGATTGAAGGCAGGAGAAGAAGGGGACGACAGAGGAGGAGATGGTTGGATGGCACCACTGACTCAATGGACATGAGTTTGAGTAAACTCTGGGAGTTGGTGATGGACAGGGAGGCCTGGCATGCTGCAGTCCAGGGGGTCACAAAGAGTCGGACACGACTGAACTGAACTGAAACTGATACATAGTTAGGGCTTCCCAGGTGGTGCTAGTGGTAAAGAACCCACCTCCTAATGTAGGAGATGTAAGAGAAGCAGGTTCGATCCCTGGGTCGGGAAGATTCCCCTGGAGGAGGGCATGGCAAACCCATTCCAGTATTCTTGCCTGGAGAAGCCCATGGACAGAAGAGGTTGGCAGGCTACAGTCCACAGGGTCACACAGAGTTGCACAAGACAGAAGTGACTTAGCACATGCATAGTTAGGATGAGCTTTCAATGGTCAGGAAAATTAATGACTTATTTTATATATTGCTACTATAACCTACCTGGAGATCCCAGAGTGCTATTCTTAATTTGAAATAACCTTAATATTAAAATATTAAAATTTGCTTCAGCATTTGAATGCTGTAAAATCAATGGAAGGAAACTAGAATAAAACATTTTCCCTCTCAAAAAAGTAGCTGAAATGTTAACAGTATGATATATATCATTTTATTAAATCAGATAGGAAGATAAAAGGGTCTACAATTGTAGCAATTCAGAGACGCAAACACACTGGTTTATGTTTTTAGATATTCTTTCCCTCTTGAACTATTTTAACTGTACCAAATACCATATTGCATAAACTTCTATTGCTAAGAGAGAAAAAGTGTGACCAAAAGAAATCATGAGACTAATTCTAAACACAGCAATACTTCTGTAGCTAACTTAATACTCCACTTGAAGCACATCTGCAAGGAGACTGCTCCACTTACACCAGTGATGATATCAAAACGTCATACATTTTAGGAACTACTCTTTGGCATTTATTTTCAAAATCATCCAAAATCCCTCTAGAATGCAAGTTTTAAAATATACTATTTTTTTAATATAAATTTATTTATTTTAATCGGAGGTTAATTACTTTACAATATTGTATTGGTTTTGCCATACATCAACATGAATCCACCACAGGTATACACGTGGTCCCCAACCCAAACCCCCCTCCCTCCTCTTATTACCACACTGCTTCTTCTTATCCTTTAACTGTGGCACAGAATTATATTTTTTTCTCAATAAGGTCTCCGATTAGTAAAGAAATCATGAAACTACGTGTAATTATTTTTGTCCATTAAGCTTAAGCCACGTTGCCTCTTTCAGAAGAACAAGCACTCACTCAACCTAGGTTAACAAAGTTATTAGAGTAACATGATGTCTAGAAAACAATGTAAGAAATTTGGTGTCTGCCAGTAACCAACTCTTACAGGAGGCTGGGCTAGATCTGTGAGATCCGGTTCTCAGTCTTAGAGCAGCCTCAGAGAAACTCCAGGCTTTACAGGGAACATTTTGAAAATCACCAGTCAGATCTCTAGAGGTCCTTTCCCCTAATTCTTCAAGACTGTTTTGGTTTTTTAAAAAAATATCTATTTTATCTCTTGGAAATAAAATAGTTATAGAGAGTTTAAATAAGGTAAAACTAAAATTTTATCTACCAAAAAAAAAAAAAAAAAAGGAAAGACACTGATGAAAGTAAAAAGCAATAATATAATGAGCAAACACAGAAAAGGAAAATACCACACAACTTTACAACCTGATGAAATCCTTTTTCTTACATTTGAAGAAATGAGCATTTTTATATTCTAGGATGATGCTGTCTAAATTATCACTGACTAAAGTTTACTATTTGGAAGTAAACTTTAGCTCTCTTTCTAGGATAATTTTTTGCATATTAACAGTATATTTGAGATGTTCTAGTTCAAAAAACAAATTTTGAGCACCGAGAATACAGAGGTGAATAAGACATCATTTCTGTCTTTGAGTTGCTCATACTCCAGGGTAGAGATGGTGCAAAGCATGAGAGGAAATCAATAAATCTAAATATAGTAACAAGAATTTTGATATGAATATCTAAGAACAATTGACAAACAAGTGCATGCTAAAACATACATATTAGTGCTCTTCTATCAAGTACTTGGTTCTGACATTCTCACAATTCTAGTGAAAAATGCAATTTTAAACAGTTTTATTGATATTATTTTAATAGCTCTCTGTCTTAGCTTCCTTATTTCTGCCCTTGGCCCCTTGAGAGTACTCTCAACATAGCAGCCAGAGTGATGCTTTGAAAACATGTCAGACAATGTCATTCATTCCTGTGCTCAAAATCTGCAATGACTTTCCATTTTACTCAGAATGAAAGTCAAAGCTCTTACAACTGCCCACAAAGCTCTGCCTGATCTGTCATGTGAGCACCACCACCCTCCCTCCCATCTATTGGCCTTCTGACATCATCTCTTACTCTGAACTGTTACTTGCTCATTATCTACTTCCCATATGGACTTCCTTGCTTTTCCCTAAACACATCGGGCATGTGTGGTATAACCTTCATGCCTTTGCCCTGCCCTGGCTGCTGCTGCTTGTCAATGCTCATTCTCTCAGACCTATTGTGTGCTAATATCTAATGCTTTCTGCATCTCTGCTCAAATGTCCCATTCCTAATGAGACCCTCTTTACCCTACTGAAAACAGCAACTAGCTTTGTTTACATTCCCCCACATTCTCAATCCCCTTTGTTCTGTTCTGGTATTTTTCCAGGGTACCTATCACATTTCTCACATAGACAATTTACTTTTATTTATTATATGTTGTCCGCTGCTAGGATTAACTTCCATGGGGGCAGGGCTCTTTGTCTGATTTGTTCACTGATTTAGCCCACGCACAGAGAAAAGTGCCTGGCACATTGTAGGGGTTCAACAGATATATGTTGAACAAATGAGCAAATTATCATGTTTCTAGAATGCTATTTCAAGAATACAATTTCCAGAGCTGAAGCTGAAACTCCAATACTTTGGTCACCTGATGAGATGAGCTGACTCGTTGGAAAAGACCTTGATCCTGTGAAAGACTGAAGGTTAAAGGAGAGGTGGGCAGCAGACGATGAGATGGTTAGACAGCATCATGGACTCAATGGACATGAATTTGAGAAAACTCCAGGAGATAGTGAAAGACTGCGTGCTGCAGTCCATGGGGTCACAAAGAGTTAAACACACATAGAGAATGAACAATAACATTTCCAGAGTATATTACTATTTTGAGAAATCTGATAAATTCCTTCAAAATATACCTTTTGCTTTCTGATATTTATCTTGCTAAATAATTCCATTTGGCTTTTATTGTTTTTCAAGTTTGGGATGCATCAGCAAATTAATAATGTTCTCTACCATTTTATCACCAACTTTCTCAAACATATCTTTTCACTCATCTCTCTCTAATTGTTTCAAGCACACTTGGAATACTGAAATAGAAAGGAGGTGAGAGAGTCAATTCCTACATAGGTTGATAAGGAGTCCAGGGTTCCCTAGGAGGAGAAAGGAGTCCGGAGCTTTCCAGAAGGAGAAAGGTGTCTGGTGCTCTCAAGAAGAAAAGGACAAACATTTTTTTTCTACATTGCTTTGTCCTAGTCAATACAACAAAGTATCGTGCTCAAGGATGTTTCTTCCTAACAAGAACTTTCTGACTAATCTTGTTATTTTAAGACTTATATCGTGGAAGTGGGTCTGGTAATACCTTTCTATTGTTAGTTTCAACCTTGTTAATTTAAGATGTATGTTGTGGGAGTGGGTCTGGTAAAAGTATATAAGGCCTTGATAAGACTAGTGAGTAGGGGCACTCTCTGTTCCCCTTCTGATATCTATGTCAGAAGCTTTTTCTGTTCCTTTTCATACTTTTATAAAACTCTGCTACACAAAAGCTCTTGAGTGATCAAGTCTGGTCCCTGGTCCCAAAAGTAAAATGGAGGTGCGCACAGAGCAGACTGGAATGATCAAATTTGTTTTTAAAAAAGGAAAACTTGTCCTGGTAATGAAACTAGGAGATGATGGCAAACTGATCTGGCATGGTATTGCTAAGGTGGTAAATGGGGCCAAAGTTTATGTATATACAGGATTTCTAGTGGAAATTGTATTGCAAATAAAAAAGAGAGAAGATTCTTTTTTCAAATTAAAAAATGTATTTTATTTTGCCTGAACAAATAGAAAAATACAATCGCCCTTAACAGATGGTTAGATTCAAGGCAAAGCAGGTTTTAAGGGGAAGATCAAGAGCTTTGGATGTGTTAGATTTGCGATTTCTATTAGACAGCCAAGTAGAAATGTTGACTAAGCAATTGGAGGAAAATGTCTAGAGATAAAAATACAAGAGTCAACAATGGGTAGATAGTTTTAAAAGCTCTGAGACTGAATAAGATTACTGAGGGAGTCAGTGTAAATAGAAAAGAGGCCTGCAGAATGATCCCCAGAGAAGCATAAATATAATGGGAAGGTAAGAAGGAACTTCTAAAGGAGTTTGAGAAGAACTAAAGAGGTTCTTGATGAAAGTGAAGGAGGAGAGTGAAAGAGTTGGCTTAAAACTCAACATTAAGACTAAGATCATGGCATCTGGTCCCATCACTTCATGGCAAATAGATGGGCAAACAATGGAAACAATGACAGACTTTATTTGGGGGGAGCTCCAAAATCACTGCAGATGGTGATTGCAGCCATGAAATTAAAAGACCCTTGCTCCTTGGAAGAAAAGCTATGACCAACCTAGACAGCATATTAAAAAGCAGAGACATTACTTTGCCAACAAAGGTCCATCTATCAAAGCTATGGTTTTTCCAGTAGTCATGAATGGATGTGAGAGTTGGACTATAAAGAAAGCTGAGCGCCAAAGGACTGATGCTTTTGAACTGTGGTGTTGGAGAAGACTCTTGAGAGTCCCTTAGACTGCAAGGAGATCCAACCAGTCAATCCTAAAGGAAATCTGAATATTCACTGGAAGGACTGTTGCTGAAGCTGAAACTCCAATACTTTGGCCACCTGATACGAAGAGCTGACTCATTTGAAAAGACCCTGATGCTGGAAAAGACTGAAGGCAGGAGAAGGGGATGACAGAGGATGAGATGGTTGGATGGCATTACCAATACTATGGACATGAGTTTGAGTAAGCTCCGGGAGTTGGTGATGGACAGGGAAGCCTGACATGCTGCAGTCCATGGGACTGCAGAAAGTCAGATACGACTGAGCAACTGAACTTAACTGAACTAACAGGGAGGAGAAAAGCAAAAGGATCCAAATAATATAGTTTGAAGGAGGAGGAAGTGGGAAACGGCATCACATGATGCTGACAGTTCAAGTAAGAAATTAGAATTCACCATTGAATTTGGTCATGTGGATATCACTGGTGTCTGTGATAGGAGGAGTTTTGGTAGAGTTGGAAGGTGGAGCAGGTGAAAACATTACTTGGGTAAATCCAAGTAAGAATGGAAAAAGAAGTTCAACACTGAATCTAGACAGATGATGGAATAACTATAACAGAGAAGTGAATACACGACTTACGTATTTGTACTTGAATGTTAACTTGGAGACTGCCTCCAAAATAATAAAAACAGAAGATTCAACTGCTATGGTAACAATAGTTAAGATTTATTTAAATAATTAGGCATTATTTTCTCACTTATGATACTTCATTCATCATGAAGATGATGTGACTGACAGAGTAAATTACCAAAGTCACATAGCTAACGGGAGGAAAAAACTGCAGGTGGTCTTGCCTTCCAAAGAGACTTTCATTCTTCAGGTTAAAAAGAAATCATCCACAATGTATATGAGTATTTGTATGCCGCAGGGTGCGGATGGGGGAAGAGCTTTATGGTTCAGATGGATATAGAAATTTAATATCTAGATGTAATTATTTATATGAGCAAAATTATTTTTAAAATATTTTTACTTATTCTCTATTATTTTACTTGCTTTTAAAGAATTCTAATATTAATATTCAAAGTTTTAGTCTGCTTTTAATTACTACTATCTACATTATTTAATCAGTAAGGCAAATACTTTGTGTCCTAATCTAAAATAGTCAGAAGCAGAGAGGAGAATGGTGGTTGCCAGGTTCTAGGGGAAAGGGTAATTGGGGCAATATTAGGCAAAGGGAACAAAGTTTCAGTTACACAGGAAAAGTAAGTCTTAGACATCTACTGTGCAGCACAGATCCTCTGGTAAACAATATTGTATTACATACTTTGAAGTTTGCTAGGAGGGTGGATCTTATGTTAAGTATTCTTATCACAGAATAATAATAATAAATAAATAAATGGAAATAAACCTTTCGAGGTAATGAATATGCTTATGGCACAGATTGTGGTGATGTTTTCAGGGATGCATACTTATCTCCAAATTCATCAAGTTGTATATGTCTAATACGTACAGGTTTTAAAATGTCATTCATCCTTCAGTAAAGTGGTTTACAAAAAATACTTTGTGTTATAAAAATAAGTACAAAGAAGTATTCTTGACTTATAATGTGCTCCTTTTGGGGTATTTATACTCATTTCATTTGATAATATAAATATAAATTTTAAACCACTTAAAACCATATTCATAATACCAGATGTGGTTCCTTAATGTGAGAAATTTAGATTGTTATTAGGGATATAATAAGAAATAAAGACTAATTTTGGTTTCCACTTGAATTCCTTCCATACAGGTACAAAACTTTGAAATTCCAAGCTTAGACTAGTTCTTATTCTATTTTTCCTCATGATGCGTATGCTGCTACCTTAATAAGGAGAAAAAAATGGGTCAAGCCCTGTTAGATATTCAGAGTGTGGGTGGAAATCCTTTGACGAGCTTTCTGGGGATGCCTCTTAACATGGGAATTGCTGTTGAGACTCCATGAGAAAAAGATAAAATTCTGTCAGTGGCAATATCTCTTACAAATAAACCCTTTCACACCCACTAAAAAAAGGTTAGAAAGGTGCCTGAAATCTAGCAATTAACCAATATCATCACAAAATTTTCATGCAGAAAATCCTACGCTGAGCCTACACATTGCACACAATATGTTCCTTTTAATATACTTGCTGATAAGAAAAATAATTCTCTAAGATATAAAATAAGTAAGGGTGTTAATACAAAAAATATTTTCTACATTATTCTATGTCTCCTGAGAGCCTCAATTATTACATGACAATTTACTGTCATACAATTAGCTTTTTTTCCTTCAAAGATATGATTATTTTTGTTTTCAGGGGTTTGACATTTTAAATCTGAATTTTTCAATTTCAGTGAAAGGAAAACAGAATACCATGAGTAGAGGATGGAATAAAGTTTCTTACAACATATAGTATCTAAAGACATAATGGGAATATGTATATTCTCATAGAGGTTCCTTAGGTGTGCAGGACCTCAAGTGGTTTTTATATAGTAAAAGCTAGTAATAAGGGCTCTGAGTTCATTGGAAGGTATACTATATTTAATCAAAGTTTATTTCTGTGAGAAAAACTGTATTTAATGAGGAGTTGAGTCTGCAGTTAGCCCCTTAATTCTCTTTGGAACCTAGATCTAGACTAACAACATTACTTTAAATAGTGGTCTGGAGATTTTACAAGTTCTATTTACATTATGGAAATGCTATTTACAGAGTTGGACTGTGAAGAAGGCTGAGCGCCGAAGAATTGATGCTTTTGAACTGTGGTGTTGGAGAAGACTCTTGAGAGTCCCTTGGACTGCAAGGAGATCCAACCAGTCCATTCTGAAGGAGATCAGCCCTGGGATTTCTTTGGAAGGAATGACGCTAAAGCTGAAACTCCAGTACTTTGGCCACCTCATGTGAAGAGTTGACTCAGTGGAAAAGACTCTGATGCTGGGAGGGATTGGGGGCAAGAGGAGAAGGGGACGACAGAGGATGAGATGGCTGGATGGCATCACTGACTCGATGGACGTGAGTCTGAGTGGACTCCAGGAGTTGGTGATAGACAGGGAGGCCTGGCGTGCTGCGATTCATGGGTCGCAAAGAGTCGGACACGACTGAGCGACTGATCTGATCTGATCTGATTTACATTGTGAAAGTAGAAAGCGAGATAAACTCAGTAAACTGCATCTAATTTTTTATTTTACACATTTGATGCAGAAAATGGAAAATCATCATTCATTAATCTATCTATCCATATGACCTTAATCCAGTATCTGCTACAAAATTTGGAAGATACAAAGTCAGGTAAGACACAGTCATGCCTTACAGAGTATACCATATGGGTGTAAACCAACAGAATAATGTGTTAAGAGCCTGGATAAAGATTGCAAAGGGTATAATAAGGGGATAGAAGAAGGATATTAAATCAAACTGGGAAGCCACTGAGGACTTCCTAAAGGACAAGGTACTTAGTCTTGAAAGATAAGTGGGGTAAATACTGATGAACAGCATGTAGACATAGAGAGTGGCAGGACAAAACACGATGCATTTATTATGTAAAAGTAGTTTAATACATCATGGAAGGTATAAGGAGACTGGTGTGGAGTCACAGGAAATAAATTTAGAGAAATGACAGAGGTCAAATGCTCAATGGCCTCCTATGGTAAGCCAAGAAGTTTAACTCTATCTGGAAAGCTATGGTTCATCATTGAAAAACTTTAATAATTTTAATATGGAATAAAGCCTGCTGTATGGAAGTATTACTTGAATAGCTTATTTAATTTGATCGGTGACATTTTGTTATTACAAACATTTCACTTGTCCTATGAAATGTCCATAATATGTCCTATATAATGTGTATCCCTCCTCCTCATAAATATCGATAACAATGGCATTTTATTTAAATAACATAGAGTAAGTTCTTCCATACTTTATAAGCTTATTTCCACAATATCTAAGAGTCCTGGCACTCAATACTCTGTATTGTAAATTCCTGTTTAGTATCTATCATTCATGGTAAAGTAGAAAGAGATTATATTGCTCTTTTTACTGAGCTATATTTCCAGAACACAGTTTAATATCTCCTCCAAAATAGTTTCTTGAACTAAATGAGCAACAAACAATATTTAAAGCAAAAATAAGAACAGATATTCCAAAAATAATGTAAGGTTGAGTTTAGAATGCATTTGATATTTTCCCTTCCAGGAGATTTATCTACCTGATCTCACTAGTGGTTCACCTGTATATTTGATAATTAGCTGTCTCTTGTGGTACAGAGACACAGTGCCCTAATCTTGGGCTTCTGAGCATTCCCAATCCCCAGCCTATTTCCCTATACACAGCAGGCACTAAAATGAATGTTGAATTGTGCATTAAATTTAGATTGCATTCTCTCAGGAAACAAGAATAAAATACTAAAGCAGATAATCCAATCCAGCAGCTGTTTGTTTCAGTTTTACTTTAAATATCAGACAAAAGTGGGGGTGTAGAGAACAGGAGGATTATACATATAATTACAGCAAATGTATTTTGATTTAATTAGTTTATGATGTTAGAGAAAATACAACTATTGTTTTCATTCTTTTAATAACTCAGAAGCCCAAACATAAAGGGTTTTACTAAAATTTTCTCATATGTAATAAAATATGTCTCTAAATATGTATTGCTTATACAAGATAAAATAAAATGAAGTCTTTCTAGGTATAGTCACTCTTGTGCTGAACAAGCTGCTATTCTTATCCTGGTACCATATGGTTATGTTCAAATGACGTAGGCAATAAAAATGGATTATCTTAAGTTTGTGAAGAGGTAATTCATTTTCACATAGTTATGATAATACAAAACACCATTTGCATTTCAAATATACATGTTGACTTCCATGAATCGGTTTTGTAAGCTTTAAATCAAATATTCTAACTGAAGAAATAAATCTATAATATTATTTGGGAATGGGTGTGGAGATGCTAATTATATAGGTCTACACACATCTACAGTTAAGTTTGTATTGTCGGAAAACCACCACCAAAGAGTTTATCTGAAATAAACACTTGCAGACTGTCTACTTATGCCAGCAATAAGTTAAATAATAAGAACTTAAACCTACAGAAAATGAAAGCAACTCAAAACTCAGGAAGAATCAGCCTTCCTGTATTTTCAGGTTTCAGAATAAGAAGGTGAAGGTGAAGTCGCTCAGTTGTGTCCGACTCTTTGCGACCCCGTGGACTGTAGCCCGCCAGGCTCTTCTGTCCATGGGATTCTCCAGCCAAGAATACTGGAGTGGGCTGCCATTTCCTTCTCCAGGGGATCTTCCCAACCCAGGGATCGAACCTGGGTCTCCTGCATTGCAAGCAGATGCTTTATCCTCTGAGCCACCAGGGAATCCCAATTTTTAGTCCCTTCAGAATAAGAAGGGAGTAAAAATTAAATACAGAAAAACCTTCAACCTTCTTTAATGAGGAAAAAGTAGCTTCCGGGAAACCAGCAACTTACGAATAAAGAAGGAGAAAGCCAAAGAACAGGAGACATATAGGAAATTTTTCTGATTGGTTGGTGACATTCATAAATATTAGTTATTTTGGCCTGAAGCCAAGAGTTGATGGAGAAATCAAAACTTACAAACAGTAAGTCTGGGTGGGAGGGAGAGGAAGACAATAATACAGTTCACTGGAACAGTGACAGTGGGAAAGAGAGCCTGTAATAAAACACTTTGCATCATGAGGAATGTTGGATACAGTCCCTTACTGTAAATTTTAAACCAACTCCGATAGATCCATGTTAAGGAACCAAGCAGATAGAGACTGGAAATAAGAGCCAATCATCTTGGAATACACCAATGAAATTTCTCAGGATCTTAGAATAATGATGATAATAATTATTATAATCATATATAATCATATAAGATAAGATAATAATATGTGATTATACTAATTGTTGTCATCATTATGGGTTTAGAAATGGAAGAGGACCTAGAGATCAAATTGACAACATTCACTGGATTATATATAGAAAAAGCAAGGGCATTTCAGAAAAACATTCATCTGTTTCACGGACTATGCCGAAGCCTCTGTGTCGATCATGACAAACCATGGAAAGCTCTTAGAAAAATGGAAATACCAGACCATCTTACCTGTCTCCTGAGAAACCTGGATACAGGTAAAGAAGCAACGGTTAGAACCCTGTATGGAACAACTGATTGGTTCAAGATCGAGAAGGAAGCAAGACAGGACTGTCTGCTGTCACCCTGTTTGTTTAACCTGTACGCTGAGCACATCATGAGACACGCCGGGCTGGATGAGTTACAAGCTGGAATCAAAACAGACAGGAAAAACATCAACAACTTCAGATATGCAGATGATACCACTTTAATGGCAGAAAGTGAAAAGGAACTAAAGAGCTTCTTGCTGAGGGTGAAGAAGGAGAGTGAAAGAGCTGGCTTAAGACTAATATTAAAAAAAACTAAGATCATGGCATCCGGCCCCATTACTGCATGGCAAAGAGAAGGTGAAAAGGTGAAAGCAGTTAACAGATTTCCTCTTCTTGTGCTCCAAAATCACTGCAGATGGTGACTGCAGCCATGAAATCAGAAGACTTGCTTCTTGGCAGGAAAGCGATGGCAAACCTAGACAGTGCGTTGAAAAGCAGAGACATTACTCTGCCAACAAAGGTCCATATAGTCAAGGCCATGGTCTTCCCAGTGGTCACGTATGGTTGTGAGAGTTGGACCATACGGAAGGCAGAACACCAAATACTTGATGTCTTTGAACTGTGGTGCTGGAGAAGACTCCTGAAAGTCCGTTGGACAGAAAGGAGATCAAACCAGTCAATCTTCAGGAAGATCAACCCTGAATATTCACTGGAAGGACTGATGCTGAAGCTGAGGCTCCAGTATTTTGTCATCTGATGAAAACAGACAACTCACAGGAAAACTGCCTGAAGCTGAGAAAGATGGACAGCAGAAGGAAAAGAAGGTGTCAGAGGATGAGATGGCTGGACGGCATCACTGATTCAGTGATCATGAACTTAGGCAAACTTCGGGAGATGGTGAAGGACAGGGAGGCTGGCCTGCTTTAGACCATGGGGTCACAGAGAGTCAGACATGACTGAACAATGACAATAATACTGTCTTCTATAATAATTATTATAACAAAGAAACCATAAGTAAGTAAGTGAAGTCGCTCAGTCGTGTCCGACTCTTTGCGACCCCACGGACTGTAGCTCACCAGGCTCCTCCATCCATGGGATTCTCCAGGTAAGAATACTGGAGTGGGTTGCCATTTCCTTCTCCAGGGGATCTTCCCGACCCAGGGATCGAACCCAGGTCTCCCACATTGCACACAGATGCTCTAATCTCTGAGCCACCTGGGAAACATAGCTAATATTTATAAATTTTATGCAAAAGTATTTAATTACATAATTTTAGTTAATCCTCATAACACACCATGAGGTGTGTGTGAGTAGGAACTCATTTTACAGATGAGAATAAAAACTCAGAAACCTTAAGTCACGCTTTTTAAATCCAGCTGGAAAGAGGCAGAACTAAGACTCCAAAACAGGAGTGTTTGATTCCAAAATCCAGACTGCTTTTCCAGCAGTACATATCTGGATATAGTTGGATATCTGTCATATGTCATATCCAGAAGAGTTCAAGGGGGAAGGATCCAGATAGAGACAAAGAAGGTTCACAGATCTTGTGAGTCCACCAAGGCTCTGGCAAGGAAAAAAAAAAAAAGAAAAACCATCCAAGCAGGGTAACTGAAAAGTTTAATAAAGAGACTATTTACAAACACATGACTAATTTAAGGAGAGACAAAAAAGGATGTGAGAAGTATCCTAAAGCTAAGAGGTGAAGAGTTAAGGGCGAAAAGCAGTGACTGAAATTCTCAAGAGCCAGAGCAGTTACGTAGAAGAGGCCTGTGAACAATGAAGTCTGAAGACGAATGTGGTCACTGCTAAGACACACTCAGACCTTATCTCCTCTGTGTTCTGATTTTCTGCCCCTTTCACTAATTTGCTGAACCCAATCAGAAGTCAGGAAACAAATGTTGATATATCTGTAAAAGTCATCTTCCTGGGATCAAGGGCAGAGAGGAGATCTAAAGACAAATGGAGAGTATTTAGCACAACTGGTAGTAAATCAGAAGAGTAAGGATTGACAAAGAAAACTGAGAAAAGCAGTCCATTTAGTAAATCTAGGATAAAATACCTTTTTGAGCCTGTCCATCATCCCTTTTCTAAGATACTATCATAATCCCCAATAAGAAGAAAAGTTAAATTACTTTCATATACTATAAATTTTTTAATTATTTGATTAAAATGTTTTAGTCACGTCAGTTCAGTTCAGTTCATTCGCTCAGTTGTGTCCAACTCTCTGTGACCCCATGGACCGCAGCACGCCAGGCCTCCCTGTCCAGCACCAACTCCCAGAGTTTACTTAAACTCATGTCCATTGAGTCAGTGATGCCATCCAACCATCTCCTCCTCTGTCGTCCCCTTCTCTCCCTGCCTTCAATCTTTCCCAGCATCAGGGTCTTTTCCAATGAGTCAGCTCTTCGCATCAGGTAGCCAAAATATTGGAACTTCAACTTCATCATCAGTCCTTCCAATGAATATTCAGGACTGATTTTCTTTAGGATAGACTGGTTGGATCTCCTTGCAGTCCAAGGAACTCTCAAGAGTCTTCTCCAACACCACAGTTCAAAAGCATCAATTCTTTGGTGCTCAGCTTTCTTTGTAGTCCAACTCTCACATCCATACATGACTACTGGAAAAACCATAACCTTGACTAGACAGATCTTTGTTGGCAAAGTAATGTCTCTGCTTTTTAATATGCTGTCTAGGTTGGTCATAGCTTTTCTTCCAAGGAGCAAGCGTCTTTTAATTTCATGGCTGCAGTCACCATCTGCAGTGATTTTGGAACCCCCAAAAATAAAGTCTGTCACTGTTTCCACTGTTTCCCCATCTATTTGCCATGAAGTGATGGGACCAGATGCCATGATCTTAGTCTGAATGTTGTGTTTTAAGCCACCTTTTTCACTCCTCTTTCACTTTCAAGAGGTTCTTTAGTTCTTCTTTGCTTTCTGCCATAAGGCACTTATCTCATAAAAATCTAAATTAAAAGATCTAAATCTAAAAGCAATCATAATTTTAAAAATTGAGATGAAACTCACTTACTGTAATATTCACCCTTTGAAAGTATACAATTCAGCAGTATACACTGTAAATATTTTGACTACAGACATCTCTTACTCTGAAACTCAATTCCACTCCCCAACTATATGTCCTTTGTTCACAGTCAGTGTCTACATTTCACATCTGTTTCATTCATTGCAAAACAGTCAAGCAAAGTACAGGTTAAGAGAAGGCAGTTTTCAGGGGCTTCCAATTCTCCAGGCAAATTGGGATTTCCAGGCAACAGGATCCTGGAAAGTGTAACTGTCATCTACACATTGGTTTGTGTTTTGTTTGAATCATAAAAACTTACTAGCTTACACATATTAATATATTCCAAGCAGACCTAGGTTCTAGGGGTATGAACATACATTAGACAAATGTATTTCTGTCTTCAATGAACATTTAGTACACAATGTGAACAAATATGTAGAACAGAGCCATATTAGGATAGGTAGTTTTAAAAATTTTTTGATCAAGATACATAGAAATATGATTCAACTGAAATCCTATATACAAAAACATAAAATATGCATATATGCATGTGTGTGCTAAGTTGCGTCAGTCATGTCCGACTCTGTGCAACCTTATGGACAGCAGGCTCCTCTCCGTGGGAGTTCCTAGGAAAGAATACTGGAGTGGGTTGCCATTTCCTATTCCAGGGGATCTTCCTGACCCAGGGATCGAACCCATGTATCTTGCATCTACCTGCACTGGTAGGCGGGTTCTTTATCACAAGCACCACTTGGGAAGCCCATACACACAAACACACATACATGGAAATGATACTTAACTTCCATTATGTAATATATTTTCTATTCTATTCCATTCCACTCCATAAAATGTTGACTAAGACCCCAAAAAATGATTTCATGTATTCTCTAAAAGAATACACTATACTATCTAAGTCTAATCCTCACAACATTCCTAGGAAGTAGATACTATTATTATCCCTATTTTAAAGAGGAGAAAACTAAGAAACAGAGAGGTCAAGTAATTTATCCAGTTTTTCAGTGAGAAAATTAGAGCTGTGATAAAAAAAAAAAAAAAGAAGCAGTCTGGCTGTAGAACTTTATAATAAGAAGAAAAACAGAGGTTAAATATTTAAGTTACCAAGACTTGAGGGAGAACTAAATGACCATCACTGCTGATTACACACAAGGGGTGAGTGAAAGGAAATAGTTAAAGAAGACTAGTGCCTGGGCCCACTCACTCAACAATTGAATGACTGTTTCCTGGCTGATGCCATTCTCCCAGAGTGACAAGAGGTGGAGCAGATTCTGGAGGAATTAAAACTACTGAAAGTCTTCAGTGAGAATGCAAATACTCGGCAGGAATTAGGAAAATGGCAGGACTGAATGTACTTATCCTTTTTCTTCTTCCTTATATTGGTCAAGTCACAGAAGTGGGAATACTTGAAGGGTCTTTTAAAATTTAGTGCCACAATATTAACATCAGTTTCACCTGTAAGCACGCAACATAATTTTACTTTGGAATGAATTATTTTTAGAATGCTATCAAAATGGGAATGGGATGCTAGGGATCATTAAAGCAAAGCAAAATTTTAATAGGAAGATAAGGAAAAAAAAACTCTATATAAGCCTCAATCACCATCAGCTTCCAGGTAGAGTGGCAATTCCTAGCCTTCTAAATGGTCTCAGTGTGAGCTCAGTTTCTCAGTCGTGTCCAACTCTTTGTGACCAGATGGACTGTAGCCCACCAGGCTCCTCTTTGTATGGAATTTTCCAGGCAAGTATACTGGAGTGGGTTGCCATTTTCTATTCCAGAGGGTCTTCCCAACCCAGGGACAGAACCCACGTCTCCTGTGACCCCTGCACTGGCAGGTGGATTCTTTACCACTGTGCCAGTCTTACTGAATTCATTTCAGTTTTACCCTTCTCCAACCTAGTCTTCATTCAGCAGGCAGAATAATCTCTTAAAGCAAATATGATTATATCAGTTCTTTCTTTCACTGCTGCCCATTCATTGCTGTTAAAATTTAAAAGCTTTAATCAGGTCCTGTGGTTTGGCACTAGCTTACTTCTCTAGCCACACTTACTATCATCCACTCACACTGTTCACTTTACAGTCCCTTCAGTAATACAACAGTCTCTTTCCTGCTGAAGATCTTTAAATATTCTGTTCTCACTACTACAAATGCTCCCTCCTTCTTCACCACCCCCCACTCTTTACTGAGCTACCAGTCACTACTTCAGATTCTGACTTAAATGCACATACTCAGGTGGCCTTTCAAGATGTTCTAGACTAGATAAGAACATATCACTCTCAGAACATATTGTACTCATATTTCTCTTAAAACATACTATATTCATTCTAAGACATAAAAACAATTGTCTTTAAATTACAAATAGTGGAATTATTTGTGTGCTATCTGTTTTGCTTCATTGTAATGGACAGAGGGGCCAGGCAGGCTACAATCCATGGGGTCAGAAAAAGTTGGACATGACTTAACAACTAAACAACAACAAAACTCTGTGAAGGCAAGGACTATATTTCCTAATCCTCTTGAAACCATTAGAACTGTCAGATTGCCTGAAAGTTACTTAGTACAATGTATGTTTTTCTCCAGGCTTCAGAACTGAACGTTTAGTAAACCAGACAGTCAAGTACTTTCATTTCCTAAAACACCTTGTAAAGATTGATATCCCTTACATAAAGGTTATATTTAAAAGTATCCAGTGGGGCAAAATGCAAGATTCTATTTTGGTAATGTTTATATTACCAAAAAGACTGAAGCGGTGACATACCATCTTCAACAGTTCAAAAAGATCTAGTTAATTTTTCCAAGTTGTCTTTTTTTAATGCTTGTTTATATTTATAAAAATTCTTTCACTTTGACAATCATAGCATAACTAACTTCTTCTGGTTAGTAAGATTAATAATAACTGTGTCTCATATCTTATCCTTGCACTCTAAATTTTAGGTAGATAGAGTTATTTAAGAAGACAGTATATTTCTTTCACGTGATTTTTACATTGGTCCTGGAGACAAAATGCCTGGGATTGAGTCTGGACTCTGCTACTGAATGTGACTAAATTGCTGTTTTATATATTTACAGGTATATATAAAATAGTGTGGTAGCAAGAACCCAAGCAGTGAGCCTGAAGCCAAAACTTGCCTTTGCCAGGATATCCTGTTCAAATTTAATGAAAAATAAGAAACGTTGGCCAAGAAGGTAAATGGTAAAATTCAAGTGCTACAGAACAGACTACACAACTTGAACAGATGATATGCATAATTTAGAAGAGATCACATCCTGTAAGTAAATACACCTGTAACCTTCCAAGTTAATGATCATAGAACAAACCACACAAAAATCCAGTTACTGATACTTATTTTTTCTGAAAACAAACAAAACACTGGAAGTTCAAATACTATTAATAACATAATGCTCCTCAAGGATGTGAGAATATAGGAAAAATATTAATATCTCTTATCAAAGGTAAGATTAGACAAACAACACTACAAGCAAGAAACTAACCAAAAAAGACTAGTATCTACACAACTTCCAAAGTGTTACACTAAATAAACTATTACCCATGTAAGAAAGCATTAGTAACACAGTCTCAGGGAAACAAATACACAGATGTTTCCCTTTTGCAAATTTATAGAAAAACTAAGATGTAATCAATTGGTAGAGAACTGAGCCTATATAAAGAACTCAAAATGGAATTTACAGTATTATAAAAAGATTAGTTGGATGCATTAAAATGAATAAAGTCAATTTAGGTATAATTAATTTTAGATATTACTGCCAAACAATGCACATGCAATCTGATAATTATCATAATAGTAGATATTAATGTTTAAAAGCCAAAATAATATTTTAAAAGCCATGATCTAGGAAAAGAATAGGAAGCAAAAATTAGACTAGTAAGTTCTCACTTTACCTGGGGTGGTTAACCAATAAATGTTTCTTTTTGCATAGTTAACAATAAACAATGTTTAAGTACTTTAATCCTAAAAAATGTGCAATCTCCTATCATGAAAGGACATCTTTTTTGGGTGTTAGTTCTAGAAGGTCTTGTATGTCTTCATAGAACTGTACAAGTTCAGCTTCTTCAGCATTACTGGTTGGGGCATAGACTTGGATTACTGTGATATTAAATGGTTTGCCTTGGAAATGAACAGAGATCATTCTGTCACTTTTGAGACTGCATCCAAGTACTGCATTTCAGACTGTTTTGTTGACTATGATGGCTACTCCATTTCTTCTAAGGAATTCTTGCCCACAGTAGTAGCTATAATGGTCATCTGAGTTAAATTCACCATTGCAGTCGATTTTAGTTTGCTGATTCCTAAAATGTTGATGTTCACTCTTGCCATCTCCTGTTTGACCAATGCTGGTAAAGTAATGCTCAAAATTCTCCAAGCCAGGCTTCAACAGTACATGAACCGTGAATGTTCAGATGTTCAAACTGGATTTAGAAAAGGCAGAGGAACCAGAGATCAAATGGCCAACATCTGTTGGATCATCGAAAAAGCAAGACAGTTCCAGAAAAACATCTATTTCTGCTTTACTGACTATACCAAAGCCTTTGACTGTATGGATCACAACAAACTGTGGAAAATTCTTCAAGAGATAGGAATACCAGACCACCTGACCTGCCTCTTGAGAAATCTTATGCAAGTCAGGAAGCAACAGTTAGAACTGGACATGGAACAACAGACTGGTTCAAATAAGGAAAAGAGAACATCAATGCTGTATATTGTCACCCTGCTTATTTAACTTACATGCAGAGTACATCATGAGAAACGCTATGCTAGATGAAGCACAAGCTGGAATCAAGATTGCCAGGAGAAATATCAGTAACCTCAGATATGCAGATGACACCACCATTATGGCAAAATGTGAAGAACTAAAGAGCCTCTTGAAAAAAAAAATAATAATAATAAAGAGCCTCTTGTTGAAAGTTAAAGAGGAGAGTTAAAAAGTTGGCTTAAAACTCAACAACAGAAAACTAAGATCATGGTATTTGGTCCCATCACTTCATGGCAAATAGATGGGCAAACAGTGGAAACAATAACAGACTATTTTCTTGGGCTCCAAAATCACTGCAGATGGTGACTATAGCCATGAAATTAAAAGACAATTATTCCTTGGAAGAAAAGTTATGACCAACCTAGACAGCATACTAAAAAGCAGAGACATTACTTTGCCAACAAAAGTCCATCTAGTCAAAGCTATGGTTTTTCCAATAGTCACATGTGTATGTGAGAGTTCGACTATAAAGAAAGCTGTGCACTGAAGAACTGATGTTTTTAAACTGTGGTTTTGGAGAAGACTCTTGAGAGTCCCCTGGACTGTAAGGAGATCCAACTAGTCCATCCTAAAGGAAATCAGTCCTGAATATTCACTGGCAGGACTGAGGCTGAAGTTGAAACTTCAATATTTTGGCCACCTGATGTGAAGAACTGTCTCATTTGAAAAGACCTTGATGCTGGGAAAGATTGAAGGCAGGAGGAGAAGGGGACGACAGAGGAGGAGATGGTTGGATGGCATCATTGACTCAATGGACATGAGTTTGAGTAAACTCCAGGAGTTGGCGATGGACAGGGAGGCCTGGTGTGCTGGTGTCCATGGGGTCGCAGAGTCAGACACAAATGAGTGACTGAACTGAACTGAACTGAATCTTAAAAAATATTGACATCAGTCAGTAGTAAATTGAAAAAAAAATTTAATTGTTGTCAAAATAGCTAGAGAAAAGGCAAAGACAAATATATATACATTGACAATGGACAAGAGAAAATGTAAATGCTGAAGAAAATTTCAATAAAACACAAAAATAGAAAGTGTAAGACAAGATGACATAGAAAGAGTAAGCTTCTCCTCATTTAATTACCCTTTACAGAAAATATGCTCAGATTTGTTTACACAAAGTACATCTGGTATTTGTTGTTTAATGGAAATACACCTAAAATAAAATAGTACAGAAAGACTCAGAATAGCAGTAATATGGATCAAGATAAGACTATATTAGAATTCTAGTAAACTAAGTTGCTGCTTATTTTGGTGGTCATGGACTATGAATTATTTTAATTTACTTCTCAGCACTTTTCTGTACTTTGTCATTTTAATTAAGAAAAAATATTAGTCAGAAACACAAATACTATGATCTGTGGAAAAATATATCATGCTTCTGGATTGGGATGCAGAGTAAAGATGTCAATACTTTATTATGTATTTACTACAATTCATCAAAATGGTTTTTAAACTTGGCCATGATATTCAAAGCTTTAAAGGTATAAAAAGCAAAAAAAAAAAAATCAAAAGGTCACAAAAGAAATAATACATATAATGAAACACTAGCAATTAAAAAGGTGGAATGAAATATACAAAATCATTACTACTTAGGTGGTAGTTTAACAAGTCAGTTTAATTTTTTTCTGTGTACTTTTCTATATACATTTACCCCATAAGAATATCTACTTTTACAAACTATTGAATGCAACAGCTTGTTGTATTTTTATAATTTAGTTTTTGTTGTTGTTGTTGTTTGTTAGTCACTAATTTATGTCTGACTCTTGGTGACTCCTAGACTGTAGTCTGCCAGGCTCCTCTGTCTAGTGGATTTTCCACAGAAGAATATTGGAGTGGGTTGCTATTTCCTCCTGAAGGATCTTCTAGAGCCAGGGATTGAACCTGCATCTCCTGCACTGGCAGGTGGATTCTCTACCACTGAGCAAGCCGGGAAGCACCATAACTCCTTTCAGTTCAGTTCAGTTCAGTTGCTCAGTAACTCCTTTCAGTTCAGTTCAGTCCAGTCGCTCAGTCGTGTCCAACTCTTTGCAACCCCATGAATCGCAGCACGTCAGGCCTCCCTGTCCATCACCAACTCCCAGAGTTCATTCAGACTCACGTCCATCGAGTCAGTGATGCCATCCAGCCATCTCATCCTCTCTCGTCCCCTTCTCCTCCTGCCCCCAATCCCTCCCAGCATCAGAGTCTTTTCCAATGAGTCAACTCTTCGCATGAGGTGGCCAAAGCACTGGAGTTTCAGCTTTAGCATCACTCCTTCCAAAGAAATCCCAGGGCTGATCTCCTTCAGAATGGACTGGTTGGATCTCCTTGCAGTCCAACGGACTCTCAAGAGTCTTCTCCAACACCACGGTTCAAAAGCATCAATTCTTCGGCACTCAGCTTTCTTCACAGTCCAACTCTCACATCCATACATGACCACAGGAAAAACCATAGCCTTGACTAGACGGACCTTACCTACAGTCAAATGATGCAATCAATTATAATTTTTATTTTCTTTATACATGTCTATATTCTCTAAACTCAATATGCAGAGCACATATTAACTCTAAATTCAGAAAAAAAAAATGTTTAAAAACAACTGTCTTCCAACATCCATCTTCCACTGTGGTAAAAGTCAGCTAACACCCCAATGCTCCAATTTTAATGTGTTTCCTCTTGTACAGTCCTCAGAGGCAAGGGAAAAGTTTCAGTTTTCAAACAACAGGTGATCTGACATGTCATCTTTTCTGAAAGTGCTAAAATGAGTTAGCCTAAAATTCAGCTTTCCTGTGAATTGCTTAGTTTTTTTTTTGTTTGTTTGTTTTTGTGTGTGTGTGAAAATGTGAGTTTCTATTTTTGACTTAGTTTTAACAGAGTGAAGAACTTGGGATTTTTAAGAAGCATAGGCTACTCTTTGACAACAGCAAACTAAATAAATAAAAGAGAGAAAGAAATTAATTCCTCAAAAGATATGCACATTGAAATGACAGAATGTTTCCGTTTTGCATACTTTACTATATGTTGTAATTATAGATGTATTTTTAAGAATATGATCAATTTATCTCATCTGTCCATCCTTCCAACCAACCATCCACCCATTTATCCATTATCCCCAGAAGTAATCCCTAGCCCAAATGTGTGTTTATCTTCATTATGTACATTTTATACTATAACTATAATTGGAGATATATATTTATAAATAATATATAGTATCACTTAGCTTTTTCTACTTTACATAGTTATGCAGGGATGGTGATCATTTATCTGTTCTTGTTTTTCTTAACTATTACTTTCCCTTTCTCTGTACCTCTCTCTACTATTAATTTCTTCTTTCTCAAGTTCTCTATGATTAGACATACAAAAATGCATACACAAAGTCTGTAATAAGCCTATGGATATGTTTCTTTAGATACTGCTTCTTTTATTTAGATGTAATAGATTCTAAGCAGCTTATTTATTTTTTAATATTAAAAGATACCCATGAAAAATAAGAATCCTTTCCCCCATATCCTCATTTTTAAAACTACTGTCTTCCAGTTTACTACGTATAAAGTTTTATACCAGTATTATTTTAATTTCATTTCCCTTTTCACGGCTACTTTTGTGGAGCATCTTTTCACACACTGATGTTTAGTGATTGACCCTTCTATTATTAGTCTACTTTTGAAATTGGAATTTGTTGTCTTATCGATTTTGAGAGAACTCTATTTGATAAATATTAATAGGGTTCAGGAAAAGTTATCTTAGACTATGGCACCTTGGCATACTGAATATCTTTACACTGAAAGAATTTGTGAAATGGCACGTGCAGGTCATAAGGGCCTCAAGTCAGAGAGAACCTGTGTTGTGCTGTGCTTAGTCGCTCAATTGTGTCCAACTCTTTGTGACCCCATAAACTGTAGCCCGCCAGGCTCCTCTGTCCATGGCAATTCTCCAGGCAAGAATACTGGAGTAGGTTGCCATGCCCTCCTCCAAGGGATCTTCCCTACCCAAGGGTCAAACGTAGGTCTTCTGCACTGCAGGCAGATTCTTTACCAGCTGAGCTACCAGGGAAGCCTGAGAGATGCCCTGCTTACATCTAAAAGTATTTGACATTTTAATCACAACAGCTATTTGATTCTTGTGATACTTATCAACCTGTCATTGACTGTATGACATGAAGCCATACTTGTATTCTTGAATTTAATCCTATTAGGCCATGGCTATGCAGAGTAACGGAGAAGGCAATGGCACCCCACCCCAGTACTCTTGCCTGGAAAATCCCATGGGCAGAGGAGCCTGGTAGGCTGCAGTCTATGGGGTTGTGAAGAGTCGGACACGACTAAGCGACTTCACTTTCACTTTTCACTTTCATGCATTGGAGAAGGAAATGGCAACCCACTCCAGTGTTCTTGCCTGGAGAATCCCAGGGACGGGGGAGCCTGGTGGGCTGCCGTCTATGGGGTTGCACAGAGTCGGACACGACTGAAGAGACTTAGCAGCAGCAGCAGCATGCAGACTATATCATGAGAAACACTGAGCTGGAAGAAGCACAAGCTGGAATCAAGATTGCCGGGATACATATCAATAACCTCAGATAGGCAGATGACACCACCCTTAAGGCAGAAAGTGAAGCGGAACTAAAGAGCCTCTTGATGAAAGTGAAAGAGGAGAGTTAAAAAGTTGGCTTAAAGCTCAAACATTTAAAAAACTAAAATCATGGCATCTGGTCCCATCACTTCATGGCAAATAGATGGGGAAACAATGACAGACTTTATTTTCTTGGGCTCCAAAATCACTGCAGATGGTGACTACAGCCATGAACTTAAAAGACACTTGCTCCTTGAAAGAAAAGCTATGACCAACCTAGACAGCATATTAAAAAGCAGAGACATTACTTTGCCAACAAAACTCCATCTAGTCCAAGCTATGGTTTTTCCAGTAGTCATGTATGGATGTGAGAGCTGAACCGTAAAGTTGAGCACCGAAGAATTGATGCTTTTGAACTGTGGTGTTGGAGAAGACTTGACAGTCCCTTGGACTGCGGGGAGATGAACCCTGAATATTCACTGGAAGAACTGATGCGGAAGCTCCAATACTTTGGTCACCTGTTGCAAAGAACTGACATTGGAAAAGACCCTGATGCTGGGAAAGACTGAAGGCAGGAGGAGAAGGGGACAACAGAGGACGAGATGGTTGGATGGCATCACCGACTCAATGGACATGAGCTTGAGCAAGTTCTGGGAGTTGGTGATGGACAGGAAAACCTGGCATGCTGCAGTCCATGGGGTCGCAAAGAGTTGGACACCATTGAGTGACTGAAGTGAACTGAGCTGAATTATCTCTTTCTGCTTTATTTTGATTTATCTTTTTGTTGTTTAATTTTTTAAAGGGAATTACTTTGTGGATGAACCAAAAAAAAAAAAACTCAATAAAATTTGAGATAAGGTACTATAATTTAATAAAATGAGATTATTGGGTGATGGGCAAAATATACATCCCATCTCTGTAACTATTAAGTCATATGTGCCTTTTAGCAAGCTAATAGGCATAGCTAATAGTTTCCACATTTGTAAACTGCAAAAAGAATACAGTCTTGAGATTCCATTTAAGAAATTAGAGTGTCTGGAAGAATAAGAGACCTTGGGAATCACCACTGTTAGAAACAATAATATCTAAGAGAACCAGGCTGTCTATGCTAGTGATATATAATGGAGACCTATATTCATTCTATAAATATTCAGATCATAATCAAGTAAACTCCTAAAAAGTTTCACAAATATGAATGCTCCAGTACAAGACTTCAAGATGGTGCATTTTAAGTTACTTTGCTTAAAATGAAAGAATGATTAAAAAAAAATACTGTGCCATAAAAACTCACCCTCATATTTCTGTTAGAAATAAGGAACCTGGGGTCAAATAGGTTTCTAGGGACTTCACAAACACTGTGATCTTGCAAACAAAAATCTAGGTATATTTATTTACCTATATTTATATTGGGAGATGTAATCACCTAGATTTGCAAAGAGTCTGGGACCTGAGAGAGGTTGAAAAGACTCTTCTAGATTTGCAATCCAACTTTCTAACTTTAGCCTGTGATTAAACCTTTCCATGGTCTTACTTTCGCTACTTCACCAGAGACCTTTTCATTGTTGGACAGCTACAACTCGTAAAAACTCTATGTCCAGTCACAATTTACCTCTAAAATTTTCATCTATTTTTTTTTTTTTTCAGTCTCTGGAGCTTAGCAGAAGAGAACAACTCCCCATTACAGAAAAGAGCCCTTTACATATTTGGAGATGGCCATCTAAATTCCAGGATATTTGTCTTTTACAGCCTGATAGCAACATGGCAAAAGGACATAACTCATTGATTCAAATGTTTTTCTCTAAAGGAAAATGCTTTTATGACTTATAAAGACAATAACCTTAAATTTTTTTTCAAGTTCTACCATAAATGCTCACTATTTTTGACAGAGGGATAGAAAGGTCTAAATTTATTTGTGAACTGCCAAAAGATTTCAAAGAAAATTGCATTACATTGATGTATGTAACCTCATGAATTCTACAGAATTTTTACATACTTATTTACTCCCCTAAATTCTTAGAAACTATAAATAAAATATTTTTTAAATGTTTTTGAAGTATGGGTTATCTGGCAAAATACTATTGAAGGATGGATTTCAACACATCTTCAAATATCTGCCAAAAATAATTTTTTGCATTTATACTTATTTACAAAGGATAAATGCAGTAATATTTTTAAGTGGTGCTAAAAATATCACTTACATCAATTATTTTTGTATAAAAAGGGAGGAAATATTTCATTAAGTATAACATCATACAAGGGAAAACAAATTCCAAACAGTAAACCAAGAAACTGATACTGAGCAACAAAATTAAATGTCTATACAGGAGTATTACTTACGGGTACAATTCTGAAAGCTGTTCAGCTATTGCATATGCTGTTGGGTCTCTGTCTAATGCATACAGAGTAATATCTGGCTCCTTCTGTAGAATGGCTCTTGTGTGTCCTCCTGAACCAAATGTCATATCTAGGAAAACCTAGCCAACACAGAAAGAGAAAATTACCACTTAGTAAGAACAAAATTTATTCTTGCCAGCTTACTTTATTTCTAAACACACATAATGCTTTTAAGATTTGATAGCAAATAGAAAAATAATTATACTATTATTAATATATTTATTTTTGCCTAGAGTTCAATTTATTTTACATAAAGTTTGGATCAATTATGACTGATCAGTGCAAAAGAATTTGTCAGAGTATCAACAAAATAATAATTTTTGTCATAGGCTGGCCAGTTCATGACAAATTTACATTTCCTCCCATGAGGTCATACTGGCCATTGTGTTGTGCTGCCAGTTTTTCAATGCTTTCAAGCTCCTGGCTAAAAATATTTCCAACAATTTCTCATCATTTGCAAACAGTTTACAATTGGCGTGACTCACTTTATCACAGTTTCTCTAAACACTTCATATTAAGCATAAAGATATTCAAGGAGAGAGAGAGATTATACCTAACAGTAGTCATAGGACAAATATTTAATTAACAAATTAGACCAGGAAAAAGCCCAGGGCTTAAGTCAAAACATCTGTGATAAATTCTATCTTTGCCACTAAGGAGCTATATTGCCCTGGAAATGTCACTTAAAATTCCACTGTGTCTAGACTTTTCCAGAGTTTAGAAAGAAAAAGAAGGTTTAGAAGAAGATATCCCAATATCTACCTAATTGGTAAGGTGACACATAACTTCTCATTTAAAGTGAAAGTCGCTCAGTCGTGTCTAACTCTTTGCGAACCCATGGACTGTATCCTGTCAGGCTTCTCTGTCCATAGAATTCTTCAGGCAAGAATACTAGAATGGGTAGTCATTCCCTGATCTAGGGTTTGAATTCAGATCTCCTGCATTGCAGGCAGATTCCTTACTGTTTGAGCCACCAGGGGAGCCCCAAACTTCTAGGAAGTGGCCAAAACAATTTTGAAGTAAAAGATTTACCAGGACAACAGGATACAATATACAGGGGTACATACGTTTAAATGCTTGAATCATTCAAGATCCAGTTAATGAAGTTAACTGGATCTCAATCTATTTCTTAGCTATTTTATTTAGCCGCACTAAAAAAAAGCCAGCTGAGAGTTCAAGAAACTAGAAATTAGACCAGGGCCACAATGGAAAAGAATATTAAAAAAAGATTATAAATATTTATATATTTATATATAGATAGATATGTGTGCGTTTGTGTGTGTGTGTAAAACTGAGTCACTTTGCTGTATAACAGAGATTAGCATAACATTGTAAATCAACTATACTTCAATTAAAAAACAAAATGGCCAAGTGGGAAGAAATCAGGCCTGGAGCATAAGAAATATATATGTGAACAAGGTTGTTGAATTGTAGTTAATTTGGAAGTCAAGATACTCTCAACACATCCTCTGAAAGTTACGTTCTTTAGTTTAATGCACTCTCAATAAATTTCACTGATATGATGAAAATAAAAACAATTATTCCAATAATACTGAATATTATAACAACATACACTAGAAGTCAGACTGTTAAAAATGTTTAAACATAAAACTTTTTTAAAAGTTCATGTGTACATTGCACAAAGGAAATTCCTATAATGGATCTGAACATTTCTCTGTCCTGAATATTATAACTTTTTCCAGGGAGAGTGGCCAGAGACCAAGCACAATTATGCTTTGATTTTTTTTTTTTGCTACAAGCTACCATGCTGAGTCCTGTGTTCCAATCATGTCCTCAGAAAAGTTAGCCTACTATTCAAAGAATAATATGGAGGAAGTCTTCTGACGAAAATTGAGAAGAGGAGGTGTTTAAAGCATTACATCAGATGTAAATGTGATGAAAAGTTACAGGCACTGCTTTTTAACATAAATTTTTTAGCATAACTTAACCTTGCACTGCTATAACTGTCAGCACGAAAGGTATGGCTACATATATTTTTCACCTTTTTAAACAGTAACTTTAAAACAATACTTGAAGTCTTATTGTTTTTATGGCTGTTAGCTTAAATCTCACGATTGAGTAATTTCCTCTCCCAGGCTGTATACTTATTTTATACATCTATGAAAAAGTAAAAATCTCCCACCATAGTTCACCTCAGTTTTAAAATTGCTAGCGGTTTAGCATGATTTAAACAGAGAACTTTTCTAGGCTTGGAAAAGTTATATACGTGAACCAAGTAGCTGAATTGTGGTCATGCTTTCTTGTTAATCCCTAATATCAAATCCTATATAACCCTAGGTTTAAACTAAGAGTATATCAGATAAAGTAATTTGAACATGATTGCCTTCTCTCAAGCCAGGAAAGCCCCAATCAATATTTAAAAAGAAAAATTCTCATTATAAAAAATATTCTGGAAAATGTGAATGAGATGATTATAATTTACATGATTATTTTTTAATCTATCATGATTATGCCCTTGGTGATATACTGACAATCAAGGAAATTTTCATAGTAAAAACATAATCTGCTATTACCAGTCAAGTGTAACACAAAGGATGAAATAGGAGACAAATGGGATTTATGAAATGAGAACTGAACCCTACCATATGTCTTGGGTTAATAGGTGAGTGGAGCCATCAAATTTCATTTTAAAAATTCTAATACACAATGCCCATCAAAAATTATAAGTGACATCTAGGCCTTGTGAGTTACCCAGCACTACAACTGAAAAAGGAGCAATTAGTTTTTCCACATGCGATTACATTTTTTAATTTGTACAATTTGATAATAAAATAAGGAAACTGGACAATTTTTCTTTGCTTAACAAATGTACAAGAACAAAAAATCTGAATGTTTCCAAATAATATTTTTACAAATCTCAACTGTACACATATGCAAATGTTTATGCTACAAACATATGGAATTCTTTCTTTGAATTACCTGATATAATTTATCTAAAAAACCAAACCCATATTTGATACCAAGAATTTTTTCCTGGTAATTTCATTTAATACCAGCATAACCCTGACCAAATCATTTTAACTGCCTAAGTTTCAAATTCTTCATCTAAGAAGTGGGAATAAAACATATCCTTATTTATCTTGAAATTTAAGATTATCTTATTTCTTCCTTACAACCCTGAAGTAGGTGTTAGTAAGTTTTCTACACACAGAAACTAAAATTACACTAAGCTAATAAGTGGATAATGCAACAGCTGAATACAGGTGTATCTGGCTCCTAAACACTCTGACTATGCATTAAATCAATAAAGTCTATCTATCTGCACACTGTTTTACGGCTTTCCAAGCATTAATGTTTTCCTACTTGGTCTAGCAAAAGTCGGTAAAGGAGTATGGAAAAGTGGCATTATCCACATTTTTGCAAACAGAAAACTCAGGTTCAGAGAAAAAATATCATTTGACTAAGATCATATTACTAGTAAGTGAGGGAAAGAGAATCCTAAACAAGGGCTCACCATCTCTGATTTCTGTGCTCTTTCTGAAAGAAATAAAGAAAGAGAAAAAAGGGAAAGAACAAAACAAAAATAAGAAAAAAAAAAAAAAAGTAAATGATCCGAGATGGCTTTATAAAAAAATACAAGAAAAATTTATTGTTTTATAGATGACTCATTCCCACTGGAACTTAGGCTCTTGAAAATCCATCTTTATGCATCTCTCTCTCTTTCCCACTTCCTTCCTCCCGCCCTCCCTCCCTCCTTCTCTCTCTCTCCCACCATCTCTGTTCCTCTTCTCCTGTTTCAAAGACACCTAGGTATCTAAAGCTTTAGAATGCAGGTTCTTTTTTTTTTTTTTTTAACCCTTTTTTTTTAATTTAATTTTTTATTTTATTTTTTAACTTTACAATACTGTATTGCTTTTGCCTTATATCAACATGAATCTCTTCCAGGATTTTTGCACAAAAGAAAGAAAAAACTTTCTACAACCACTTTTATATCTTTTAGTTACAAAAAAACAACAAAGTTCAGAAAGAGAGAAAGCTAGTTACACTGGGTAGGTGGTATATTTAAGAAAAAGAAAGAAATTTCTTTGAAATTGAATAGAAGAGATATGGAAAAGATGAACAAATTCCAGAGAGGTGCAGGACCAGTGAAGTGCCTGACAGGTGCTAAGACCTCAGAGCTGCCAGATAGATGACAGAATGAAGGGGACGGATCCTTAGTTATGGGGTTCCCCATGCTACCAGAGTTCCATGCCTCTCTATGGCACAGAAGCAGCAAAACCAACCATTGGTCCTAGTGGGTCTACACAGGTTAAAACGAAAGGCATCTTAGGGGAAATTAAATGTGGTATGAGGTGACTAAGATGATGCAGGGCTTTGGCATAGCTCTGGATGGTGTGTGGGGTCTGGGGGATAAATCAAATTGATAGCTTTACAGAACAGGGAGACTAAGGATCAGAAATGAAGGTTATTTAAAGAAAATAAAAAACTAGCATTTGCAGAATAGGATGCATAACTACAATTCTTCAATCTGCCTCCAATTTAATATGGTAGTATCAGTGCACAGTAGTAGGTGTGTAGTATATATTTAATGATGTGATATGAAAAAAAGAGCTAAGTCTCCCAATGCAACTATGAAGACAGCAATACTCATCTGTATATATGAATTCAGAAATACTCTTCAAGATTTAAGACTCATTATGATAGGATTACATAAAAGAGTCACAAGATGCCCAACTTTTAAGCCATTTAAAATCTATGTATTCTAATATTAGCAATAGACTCATCGATAACAGAATTTCTTCAGAACATTAATAATGATAAATAACTATGAAACTCTGTAACATGCTTTTATTTACTGATCAGTCTCCTTTGAAATATGAAAATGACACTTCTTAGTTTGGGTTAGCTCTTTCAATCAAATACAACTCAATTACACTTTATCCCCATGGTCTTCTAAATATCATAAAGATTAGATTTTACTTTTCACCATGATGAGTCACACTTGAATAGCTGTGGATCTGATATGGACACGGAACAAACACTGAACTTCAGAGCTCAGAGGGTCACTCTGTTGTTCAGCCGCTCAGTCATGTTTGACTCTGCGACTCTGTGGACTGCAGCATGCTAGGCTTCCCTGTTCTTCACCATCACCCAGAGCTTGCTCGAACTCATGTCCATAGTCAGTGATGCCATCCAACCATCTCGTCCTCTGTAGTCCCCTTCTCCTCCTGCCTTCAATCTTTCCCAGGATGAGGGTCTTTTCTAACGAGTTGACCAAAGTGTTGGATCTTCAGCTTCAGCATCAGTCCTTCCAATAAATATTCAGGACTGATTAAGCAAGATGTAACATACTATTTATTCTACCCCCTCATTTTATTTATGAAGAGACCAAGGCCCAAAGAAGGTAGCTGGTAGCTAGTTGAGGGCAAAGTTAATACAAAAAGCAGATCCTGTGCTCTTTCCACTTCATCTCATAATACTCCCCCATTGAAATTATATAATCACATTGTAATAAAAGCAATTCCTCATTGAAAAGCATTTTCCTAATACAAAGATATATGCAAGTGGGAACTCTACACAATGGGCCTCCAACACAGTTAAAAACAATTACTGTTCTACCATTTTATTTTTCTTAAGACTTTATGATGATAAGTATGTTGAACTAAATTCCAAAGACAATTAAGTTTTATATGTGGCCTGAAAAAAAAGGTCTGGCCATTATGCACAAGAGCAACTAGTGAAGATTTACTTCTTGAGATGTTGCAGTTTTCAAATGGATCTTGAAACTGAAAACAAAAAATTAAAACACCTAAAATCATAGACTCACAGGTGATTAAAGCTAGAAGGACCTATAAAGATAATCCAAATTTATCATCATTATATACCACTCTGTCTTTATAGATTATATCTATATCCCTTTTATATAATATGTCTCAAATGTGATATCCTTTAAGACAGCTAAGGCTGGTCTCTGAAGGGGTGAGACTGGCAGAAATCACGGGATTTGCCCCAGATCACCCTCCACAGACTAGATACTTAAATGACTTTTTTTCCAATATAAGACTTCTAATCCTTGACATTTTCACACTGGAACAACACTGTTAAAATTGGACAGGAAAACATTTTTAGCCACGAACAGTACGAGGGCAGATCTTCCAATTTAATTTTTCTAATGTTGATTAGTCATTTCCAATCTGTGCAAGATTTTTAATAGTAAGTTCTCATCTGAATTTGGAAACAATATGGCCTGATTTCACTTTAAAATTTCTTCCTATGAATATTTTCTTTTCTGGCAATTATTCATTTTGAATTTTTCGAATTAAAATGTTTTTGAAAGAATGTTAATTAAATTTCACCTATTTGTAACTAGTTTCATTTTGAAATACTGAAAGGTCTCAGGAATATACTTAACTTTCTAGAGTTTTTTCAGGAAGTTATTAAATTAAAATGCATGGCATTAATTGATAATCTGTGTATTTATGGAAGATCCAATATAGATAAGGCCATAGAAGGTAATATAAAGATAAGTTAGGAGACTTCCAATTTGGTGAGAGACTTTAGACATGCTTGCTGCTGCTGCTGCTGCTAAGTCGCTTCAGTCATGTCCGATTCTGTGCGACCCCATAGACGGCAGCCCACCAGGCTTCCCCATCCCTGGGATTCTCCAGGCAAGAACACTGGAGTGGGTTGCCATTGCCTTCTCCGTAGACATGCTTACAAATAACAATTAGTAAAAAGAAATCAACAATATAAGAAAGATATATATAATATTTTACAAGGAGTAAAAATAAATATTAATTTTAATCAGAAATTAGATGAATGAAAGTGTAGTAGGTTACAGTTCAGCTGGGCCTTGAAGGCTGGGCAGAGTCAGAGCTTACCTTTCTTCTCATGTTCCATAGTCTCCAAAACTAATCAGTTATCAAGTCCAGTTGATTTTATCATACAAATATATCTTAAATCTTTCTATTTCCATCATCAATTCAAAGCACCCAAACTTCTTTGCTTTATTAATGCAATAACCTCAAAAGTCATATCCATACCTCTAATTTCACTTGATTCTTCTCACTACACTGTTAACAGGATATCCTTTCTAAAATAAAATAGCAGTATGTGGCATTCCTACTTAAACCCTCTCACAGGCTCTCCAAAAGTCCATGATAGAGTCCAAACTTCTGGGCAAAATGGACAATGTTCTTCATATTCTGGCCCCTTCATTTCTTTCCAACATTATCTTTCACTACACCCAGACATGAATTTCACAATGTTTTCTACAGCCATACAGAAGTATGTGCAATAATCAAATATGCCAAGCTGTCTCATGCCTTCTCTCCCATTTGTCTTGTTCCATCTCTCTCAAATTTTCTTCTCAAATAATTTTGAGAACACTAATACGTCCACAGCTCTATTCCAAAAGTTAGAAATACAACAGTATGCCTAAATAGACACGGGTCCTGCTCTCATGTAGTTTTCAGCCTGGAGGCTTGAGTATCTCTAATATAGTATCTTATTATTATTATTATATATATATTTTAGAATAACCTCTGAAAGTATCCTAAACATTTGTGTTGCTGGTGCCAAACAATACATAACACACAGAATGTAATCCATAAATACCTGCTGGATAAATAAAAACAAAGAGAATTAAATTTTTTTTTAATTTGAAAAGAATTTTAAAAAGACATAGGAAAGGATATGTCTGTTATAAGGAGAGCATGTTCGACCAGACTCCAGGATTTATTAGAAGAAGAGGATAGAAAGGAGAAAAAGGGAAAAAAGAGTAACGGAAAAAAAAAACTTTCACATACGCTCCAGATACTGGGTTAGTTTTGCAGTATGTAGCCTGTCTTACTGCTCATAGTAGCAGTGTAAGACAGCCAAACTAGAGATCATGCAGGAAAGGCAGTGTGAGATCCAACTGCAGCAGTCCTACAAGGACAGGATAAGTCATCTATACCATATTTGCTAGACCCTGGACAGCTTTGAGGGCTTCTTTTTTTATATACAAAAAATAGTTTGACTGCCAACAGTATGAAATGGATGGTGTGAGAATATAGCAGTGACCTAGAGGACACAAAAGCCTGAAATGGCAACAGGGATGGAGACTAATAACAAATGTATGCATGTTTATTTCATATTTATTTTATGCAAAATGTGGTGCTACATATTTTATCTGTAGTTTTCAATCATTTTACACATAGACATAAACACACACACATTTTTAGTTAATTGAATGCAATTTTCAAAACCACACTCTGAGCCAAGTCACTATTATTATTACTTTTTTACAGAGGAGAAAGGGGAGATTTAGTGTGTGCTAGGTAAGCTGGCTGAGGCACAGCTAATGAATGGTGAAACCTGATTTCAAAAACAGTTCTGTCTCCTGAACATGTACTACTAATTACTTTGCTTTTTTACAGAGGTAAGTGAAAAAAGTGAAGTCACTCAGTCGTGTCCGACTCTTTGAGACCCCATGGACTGTAGCCCACCAGGCTACTCGGTCCATGGGATTTTTCCAGGCATGTGGAGTGGGTTGCCATTTCCTTCTCCAGGGGATCTTCCCAACCCAGGGATCGAATCCGGGTCTCCCGCATTGTAGGCAGATGCTTTACCATCTGAGCTACCAAGGAAGCCTGCTTACAGAGGTAAGACAGTAATTATTATAGATATGGTGAGTGAAGAAGTAAGAAGAATTGTTTAAAGGATCACAAAGCATGCTATCTAGGTAACTAAGAGGATAACTGACACCATTTATTTTGCAATTATGTTAACTATGCCACATTTTAAAAACCTGATCTCATATAATTCTTACCACAGCCTGCACAGTAGGTAAAATAATTCTATTTTACAGATGAGTATATCAGAGTCATTTATTTAAGACTGTATACCATTACATGTACCACATGAATTAGTGGTACAATTAGAGACAGAGGCAGAAATAAGCATTTCCTTTCCCTCACTTCTGCACTGCCCGCCATGCCCTGCCACCTCCATTAGGATCAGAAGGGCCAAGTATCAATTCTTACTTCAGAAGAGAGAAAACTAAAAATACGTGAGGATACATGCAGCTTGAGAGGGAGAACAAAGAGGTTTAAGAATTTTAAACAGGAATAGAATAAGTCTTTGTGGTAAACTTAAAACAGTGAAGTGAGGAGTGAGGACTATTGCTGAACAGAGATTATGAAGAGAGTTTAACACACACACACAAGTGTAATAGGCCCAATGATAAAAGCAGTAATACATAGAGGAAGCAAGAAGTTTGGTTCCTGAAAGTGCTTGAAGAGCATTAAGTCCTAATTGTATTTTTAAAAGCTCATCCTAATAAAAAAACACATACACACACACACACACACACATATATAAGATAAATTATTTTCATTATATATATTACACTATATATTACATCATGCAGCCTTTGGAAACACTGTGCCCCAAATATAATGTACCTGGCATACTTTACCAAATGGAATGGAGGAGAGCTCTTTGATATAGCTAGTGAGAAAAGTGTTGAGATGAGCTAGTTATTTGGATATATGATATAACAGATATTCTGACCAAAAAAAAAAAAAAAAACAAAACTAGAAAGTAATCTGGTTTATAATGTCACTGAGATGTTTATAATTGCTAAGGCAAGCTATTATTCCACCATTGTGTGCTTAAACCACTCAGACTCTCAGAGAATTCTGTAAGGCTTTACTTATGTTTTCTGTCTAATCTGTTGACAGGTAGACATTTGTCATACTGATGCATTTGCAGACCAAAAATAAATTAGAACATATAACTGTGAACATAGAGGGCCACCAACCTCAATGTCAGCAACCATTTCTCCTACAAAACCCCTTGATTTATTATTGTCTTGTCAAGGTCTGTTGAGTATCCGTCTGCTATGTGCTTATCTTTGTTTTATTTGTAACTATTACATGGGCTTATGTAAAAGGAAAAAAATCTCAAAAGAACATAAAAGTTATACCACAAACAAAACAATCAATGCATTGCAATAAATTTATCTCCTTTCTCATTTTATCAAGAGTATTGGTGTTACTATAATGACTCATTCTGCCTAAATTCTGCACACATTTCATCTTGTAGCTTAAATTCTTATTCACAAAAGAAATCTTACTTGTCATAACAAAACTTTTTTTTTCTCTTCTTCACAAAATATGTTCTTCAATTATATCAAACAATTAGAGTATTCATCCTTACTGGTGATGAGTAACTTTTACTCTTACCTATAATAAGGAATGAATTTCAATCACAAATCTTAGCTCTGTACAATGGACTGCCATTTGATCTGCTTTCAAATACAATGGTTGAATTAACACAAATGACTAAGAACAATATGGCATGAGTGGTCTCAATAAGCTTAATTTCTCAAAGGTCGCAGGCACAGACAATGCTAATCTGTCAGTATCTTTTGGAATAAGAAAAATAGTTTTTATTCAACACCATCAAGAAATTCAGATAATATATTCTGGACAGACTTTTCAAGGAATAACACACAACTACCAAGCATGATAGACAGCTATTTTCTCTAACAATTATTAAGTGTATAGATTTGGAAAAATAATGTGAAAATAATGAAATACTGAATCCTTATGTCAATGTGTTCAGCAAATGCTCTTTCCAAAAATTTTTGGTGGGGGTGGGGGGTACAAGTCATTTTACTGATGGTGGCTTCAACATGGTTTAAGTATTAAATGTTCAGTTCAGTTCAGTCGCTCAGTCATGTCCGACTCTTTGTGACCTCACGAATCACAGCATGCCAGGCCTCCCTGTCCATCACCAACTCCCGGAATTCACTCAAACTCACGTCCATTGAGTCTTAATCACCATTAAAATAAAACCAATGATGGTAATATTTTCTATTACTCAGTCTCCAAATAACATTAATTTTATACACATCAAAGCAAACCTATATACCTAAGTTGCTGTTGTTTAGTCACCCAGTCGTATCTGACTCTTTTGTGACTCCATGGATTGGGATTTTCCAGGCAAGAATACTGGAGTGGTTTGCCATTTCCTTTCTCCAGCAGATCTTCCCAGCCCGGGGGTCAAACTGCATCTCTTGAATTCTTTACCACTGAGCCACTGGGGAAGGAGGAGGGAGGAGGGTTCAGGATGGGGAACACATGTATACCTGTGGCGGAGTCATGTTGATAGATGGCAAAACCAATACAATATTGTAAAGTTAAAAAATAAAATAAAATAAATAAATAAAATAAAATAAAATGTTTAAAATGTAAATATTATTATTACTTTTCTTGTTCAGATAGTAATACCTTTAAAGATTTTTAGTACAGCCCTTTAAAATTTTATCTTCTGGAGTATAAACAACTGCATTTTCAAATGAATTGGACAGCAGGACCTAATTTAACTACACTGGTATTCTGACATATTACTAGAAACAAAGAATCCAAAATTTTTCAATTTTTAACTGACCAGGAAGACTTTATACATCTTTCAATTGTGGTCAAATGAAGTTGACCAAATGAAGCAACAGTCATACTAAAATCAATTATCTAAAAAAAATAAATAAATAAAATCAATTATCTAATTACCTTGATAATAAAGCAAAAATTATACACTTATTATATAAATTCTGTATGGAGTATAGAGAATTTTGGAGTATAAATTTTACAGGGAGATACAAAGAATTATAAAATATACTGCTAGTTTCCTAATGGACATTCAGTCTCTTTGAAGAGACCAAATATGAATCCCTGGAAATGATTAAATAACAAAATTCCAGACATGTCAAGTGTCAATGTATAGTTATATGTCAATGTTAACAAAGAGTAAATTATGTTTTATGGAAGCAAGTAGTACTATAGACGGTCATGGTCTGAAAAGTCTCCCTCCTCAAAGAAGACAGCCCCAAGTCAAACCTCGGTTAGAACCAGCTAAGCATAACAGAGGAAAAAAGGTGCACCAGAAGAAAGGAAAAATCTGAAATAAAGTCAAAGGAACATAATCCTTGAATCATTAACTGGTTTAATTGTATAGCACACAGGACTTGTAAAAAGAATAGACTAGATTGAATATTAGGTTGTTTAACATTTCTGAGTCTGCTCTCTTAGTTATAAAATGAACTCAGAAACACACACCTTACAGGGTTACAATGAGAATGAAATAAATTTGTGTATATAAAGTGCTTAGAATCCTTCCTGGCACATAGTGAGTGATTAAAAGTAATAATTATAAAAATGATGATAATGATACTTACTACTTCCACCTTCAAGAAGCACAAAAACAGATGAGAGGCCATGAAGTATAGGACTTGCATTGGGATAATGACAGGTAGGGACAGAGGGTTCATGCGAGGAATGACAGAAGGAATGCTACCATGAAGCAGCACTCGGAAGAGTCAAAGCTTAGTTTAGATACAAATGATAAACCTGTAAAAAATGCCAAAGTTGTCACAAAACTTTCAAACCTATTTGTATCAAAGAAAGATGACAGCACTGACCATAAAAACCTCTGCTATAATCAGAGTAAATAATCTGTTTTACTGGGAATCAACATGATCCTCTCAAACTCTGACCCTCTCAAAATATAAACTGCCAATTTGTAAGTAAAAAAAACTGCCAATTTTTTCCTTCATACTCATGACCACTTCTACTTTATCATATAGCTTTACATTTAAATCAATGACACTAACAGGTGTTAAGTATCAATTCTAGATCACTAACAGAGAATGGGTCATCCTATAAATCGATCCTCATTATTATTAATAATAGCAAAGATTCACCAGATCCTTTCTATGTATGACAACTGGGGGCTACGTTACATGACAACTCTCTGAGTAGATGTTATTATTGTTTCTATCTCACATGGAGAAATATTTGCCTAAGGTTGCAATGGTTAATACATTACAGAGTTATCTGAACCTTTGCAGCCTCTCCTTTGATATGCTCTTAACAAAATTTCCTATAGTTTCTATAATTCATTTCTGAGTGGCACAAGAATCAAATTATGTCATTCCTCTTCTGCTCAAGACTCTCTAATGACCTCCTATTTCACAAAGCCCTTCAAAAAAAAAAAGACCAGCAAACCTCATCTAACTTAACTGACACCATCTTCTACTTCATTTTAACTTCTCCTCTACTTCTGAATCACTATTCTAATTAGCAGAGCCTCCTTATTGTTCCTCAAATGCATGCCTGTTACAAAGTATTTGTATTTAATGTGCCACCTCCCTGCCCGATCACAGCAGATATTTAAGGATGGAGCATTTGTTCTATCTTTTCTTCTAGGATTTTGCTTAAATATAATTTTTAGTAAGGCTGTCCCAAATAAAAGGTTTTTCCACCATCAACCCTTATTTCTCCCTTGATCCTTTCCTTGCTTCACTTCTTCTTCATAGCATTTATCCATATAATATAATCAACCTTATAGTCTTCTTTTGTATTATGTTTATGATCTGTGTCACATCACTAGAAGACAAGCTCTAAAAGAGGAAATACAATTTTGAATCTCTAACACCAGGAACAGTACCTGTCACATCGTCGTGATGTTTTTGTGTAGTTGCTAAGTCACGTGTGACTCTTTTGTGACCCCAAGGACTGTAGCTTGCCAGACTCCTCTGTCCATGGGATTTCCCAGGCAAGGATACTGGAGTGCGTTGCCATTTCCTTTTCCAGGGGATATTCCTGACCAAGGGATCAAACCGGAGTCTCTTGCATTGGCAAGCAGATTCTTTACCACTGAAACACCTGGGAAGCTATGTCACATACAGCTGAATAAATATTTGTTGAATGCATACAAATATATTTGTAAGGATACAAACTACCAATACGTAGTAAATAAATTTTGTTTTCAAAAGAATAAAGGGAAAAAGGAATTATTATTTAATGAGCATCTAACATGTGCCAGAAGGTCCACTAGTTGCTTGGCATACATTAACTCACTAAACATTCAACTAATAACCCTCTGAGAGATAGATATTGTTCACCCTGTTTGATCAGTTCAGTTCAGTTCAGTCGCTCAGTCGTGTCCGACTCTTTGCAACCTGATGAATCGCAGCACGTCAGGCCTCCCTGTCCATCACCAACTCCCGGAGGTCACTCAGACTCACGTCCATCGAGTCAGTGATGCCATCCAGCCATCTCATCCTCTGTCATCCCCTTCTCCTTCTGCCCCCAATCCCTCCCAGTATCAGAGTCTTTTCCAATGAGTCAACTCTTCGTATCAGGTGGCCAAAGTACTGGAGTTTCAGCTTTAGCATCATTCTTTCCAAAGAACACCCAGGGTTGATATCCTTTAGAGTGGACTGGTTGGATCTCCTTGCAGTCCAAGGGACTCTCAAGAGTCTTCTCAAACACCACTGTTCAAAAGCATCAATTCTTTGGTGCTCAGCTTTCTTCTTAGTCCAACTCTCACATCCATACATGACCACTGGAAAAACCATAGCCTTGACTAGATGGACCTTTGTTGGCAAAGTATGTCTCTGCTTTTCAATATGCTATCTAGGTTGGTCATAACTTTTCTTCCAAGGAGTAAGCGTCTTTTAATTTCATGGCTGCAGTCACCATCTGCAGTGATTTTGGGAGTCCCCAAAAATAAAGTCTGATTCTGTTTTCACTGTTTCCACATCTATTTCTCATGAAGTGACAATAACCTCAAATACACAGATGACACCACCCTTAAGGCATAAAGTGAAGAGGAACTAAAAAGCCTCTTGATGAAAGTGAAAGAGGAGAGTGAAAAAGTTGGCTTAAAGTTCAACATTCAGAAAACGAAGATCATGGCATCTGGTCCCATCACTTCATGGGAAATAGATGGGGAAACAGTGGAAACAGTGTCAGACTTTATTTTTGGGGGCTCCAAAATCACTGCAGATGGTGATTGCAGCCATGAAATTAAAAGACACTTATTCCTTGGAAGGAAAGTTATGACCAACCTAGATAGCATATTCACAAGCAGAGACATTACTTTGCCAACAAAGGTCCGTCTAGTCAAGGCTATGGTTTTTCCAGTGGTCATGTACGGATGTGAGAGTTGGACTGTGAAGAAAGCTGAGTGCCGAAGAATTGATGCTTTTGAACTGTGGTGTTGGAGAAGACGCTTGAGAGTCCTTGGACTGCAAGGAGAAATTCTTGCAGTCCATTCTAAAGGAGATCAGTCCTGGGTGTTCTTTGGAAGGAATGATGCTAAAGCTGAAACGCCAGTATTTTGGCCATCTCATGAGAAGAGTTGACTCACTGGAAAAGACTCTGATGCTGGGAGGGATTGGGGGCAGGAGGAGAAGGGGACAACAGAGGATGAGATGGCTGGATGGCATCACCGACTCGATGGACTTCAGTTTGAATCAACTCCAGGAATTGGTGATGGACAGGGAGGCCTGGAGTGCTCGGATTCCTGGAGTCGCAGAGTCAGACATGACTGAGCTACTGAACTGAACTGAACTGAACTGATGGGACCAGATGCCATGATCTTCGTTTTCTGAATGTTGAACTTTAAGCCAACTTTTTCACTCTCCTCTTTCACTTTCATCAAGAGGCTTTTTAGTTCCTCTTCACTACCTGCCATAAGGGTGGTATCATCTGCATATATGAGGTTATTGATATTTCTCCCGGCAATCTTGATTCCAGCTTGTGCTTCTTCCAGCCCTGCGTTTCTCATGATGTACTCTGTATAGAAGTTAAATAAGCAGGGTGACAATATACAGCCTTGACATACTCCTTTTCCTATTTGGAACCAGTCTGTTGTTCCATGTCCAGTTCTAACTGTTGTTTCCTGACCTGCATACAGGTTTCTCAAGAGGCAGGTCAGGTGCTCTGGTATTCCCATCTCTTGAAGAATTTTCTGCACTTTATTGTGATCCACACAGTCAAAGGCTTTGGCATAGTCAATAAAGAAGAAATAGATGTTTTTCTGGAACTCTCTTGCTTTTTCGATGATCCAATGGATGTTGGCAATTTGATCTCTGGTTCCTCTGCCTTTTCTAAAACCAGCTTGAACATCTGGAAGTTCATGGTTCATGTATTGCTGAAGCCTGGCTTGGAGAATTTTGAGCATTACTTTACTAGCATGTGAGATGAGTGCAATTGTGCGGTAGTTTGAGCATTCTTTGGCATTGCCTTTCTTTGGGATTGGAATGAAAACTGACCTTTTCCAGTCCTGTGGTCACTGCTGAGTTTTCCAAATTTGCTGGCATATTGAGTATAGCACTTTCACAGCATCATCTTTCAGGATTTGAAATAGCTCAACTGGAATTCCATTACCTCCACTAGCTTTGTTTGTAGTGATGCTTTCTAAGGCCCACTTGACTTCACATTCCAGGATGTCTGGCTCTAGGTCAGTGATCACACCATTGTGATTATCTTGGTCATGAAGATCTTTTTTGTACAGTTCTGCTGTGTATTCTTGCCACCTCTTCTTAGTATCTTCTGCTTCTGTTAGGTTCATACTATTTCTGTCTTTTATTAAGCCCATCTTTGCATGAAATGTTCCCTTGGTATCTCTAATTTTCTTGAAGAGAGCTCTAGTCTTCCCCATTCTGTTGTTTTCCTCTATTTCTTTGCATTGATCGCTGAGGAAGGCTTTCTTATCTCTTCTCGCTATTCTTTGGAACTCTGCATTCAGATGCTTATATTTTTCCTTTTGTCCTTTGCTTTTTGCTTCTCTTCTTTTAACAGCTATTTGTAAGGCCTCCCTAGACAGCCATTTTGTTTTTTGCATTTCTTTTCCATGGGGATGGGCTTGATCCCTGTCTCCTGTACAATGTCACGAACCTCAGTCCACAGTTCATCAGGCACTCTATCTATCAGATCTGGTCCCTTAAATCTATTTCTCACTTCCTCTGTATAATCATAAGGGATTTGATTTAGGTCATACCTGAATGGTTTTCCCTACTTTCTTCAATTTAAGTCTGAATTTGGCAATAAGGAGCTCATGATCTGATCCACAGTCAGCTCCTGGTCTTGATTTTGCAGACTGTTTGCCTAGGAAAGCCTATAAAATTCTTAAAGAAAATATTGTTTTTCAATAAAAACTGTTATAATAAACTTCAGATATTAAATGAAGATTTTGTTTAATTTGTAGAGCCTTAAAATGTATTAGAGATAACTGGAATTAGTGTCAATTTTATTTGGTTTGAATCTTAGATTTGATTTTAGATTCTTTTAGGAGTTCTTCGTTCTGATTATTGCATAAGATATGCCCAATACTTTACCCAACTACTTCAACATAATCTTTTAATACAGTGCTAGAAAAACACACGGGTACCCTTAAGACCACTGAAATTGAAGTTAACAAATAGGGTTCATTTAGAAAAGGGTCTCCATTCTATGACCTTGGAAAGTCAATTAATAAAGGTGAGGCTTAATACAGTTATATGAAATAAAGGGATAATTCATATAAAAACACTATACACTGTAGATCATTAAAAATATTACTGCTATTAAATATTTGACAGTGACTATAATGGCATGACATCTAATTCTGTCTCAAATGTGCTTAGAAATACTGTCTTTCAAAACACCATAAATCAAAAATCAGAAAACTAAGTCAGAGCGTTAAAATGATTTATTGCCTATGAAAAATAATTAAAGAGCTTAAAGGTCTCACTATAACAATATACCACCTGTTTAGTTTGACTGCATGGGGAACCTCAAAAGCCTGTATGATGGTCTTTCTTCAGGTTCATGAAACCTGTGTCGTGAGCCTCCCATACTTCCCGCAGTTATGACACTCTCCCCTCCCACGTTCAAAAAAGTGTGGTCAGAGTACTTGAAGCAAAAAACTAGAATAATAAAAGCATTTCATAGTACAAAGGTACTTAAATGTCAAATATGAGCATTACTGCAGAGATTATTTAGGTTTCTAAACAATAAGTGTAACGTGAAAACTAGTACCAGGATATTTTTTAAGCACCAGGACTATATTATGTTAAAATACAAAGGGAACAACTTCTTTAAGCAAACAAAAAACTATAAATTGCTATAACAAAGGGAAGCTAGTCTTCCCTGTGTGTCTACTTTCAATTTTCTAGTGCGTCTTCAGAGTTATTTCTATTTATTAAACAACCAAAAATGTCCAATATTACCAATTCATTCTAAATTAGATCATCTTGAATCATGCTTTCTGGATTTGAGAAGGAAACACTATTAAACTACGCAAAAAGTCAATTTTTCCGATTATTCCTTCAATCCTTCACCTAAAATTAAGTTTCTACTCTCAGTTCTCTATCTTCAGTTCTAGATTTATGTCACAATAAACATGACTCCAAAATAAGTTGATAATCAGTTAAAGCCTGGAAAGTTATTCCAAGTTGTGTGTTACAGAATATGTTATCATTTGTTGTGAGACAGTATCATTTGTTTTTATATTACAAAGTATCAAGGCTATTATTTATTTGACACAATCTTCAGAAGATACAAAGTAGAAAAGATATCTTTGAATGAATACCTGATCCTACAAAACAAACAAATAAGCAAAGGAGGAAGTTTAGTTACCTATGATTGAACTAAAAAGTTAATACCTCAAATAACTTCAAATGATCTGATTAATCGTTTGAAAAAAGTTTAAAATATATAAACACTGAGTATATCAAATGAGATCAGGAACAGACTAATGTAAGATAATAAACATTAAAATATTAAACCAGATGAAGAAAATTTTTTTTTACCATTGCTGGGAAGAGAAAATTAGGCAGAACCAACCAGCTACTTTCTGTTAATTAGCAAGATATTTTACTGTCAGAAGACAATGCTAAACTATTTTCTGACTACTAGTTTTCACAATAGGTTTAAAAATAAATCAACTTTGCCTTTCAGGGTTTATCTAATTTCAGACTTGTAATTGTTGTTACTGCTTAAAATGTTTCTCTGCCAAAACCACTCTTCCATAACATATCACCACTTGCTTTTTATATTTGGAGTTCATAATTAACACTAGGATACTACCACAAGACGTGAAATACACCACAGATGTACGTCCAGACACTATTTTTATAGAAATATTTTTAAGTTGTAAAAAAAAAAAAAAATTGTTCTAAAAAAATTTGTTTTTACAAAAATGGTACAGTCCTTGAAAGTTAAATTTCTATGTTAACATAAAGTTTAAATAAATTTAGATCTTCTTGCCTCTTTAAACCTCTATTTCAGGTTTTTTCTAAGTCTTCCAATTTTAGTTAATTGTTAAATTCTCAGGCGAATGTCACAAACTACTAAAAAACCATAACACATAGGAAGAATAAAAGCAATCTGAAATACTGGTACAATTTGATACGTACAATTTGATACCTAAACAAAAGACATTATAAGGAAACAGTCTAGAGTTCACCAAATTACAGAGAGTAAATATTTACTTTAAAACTGCAGATAAAATTTTAAATACAAGTACTGTGACCAATTTTAAATTCTACAGGCAAAAGTTAAAAACATCTATGCTAGAGTTCAATTCTACAAAACAATTTATAACTTCAGGGATAATTTTAGAATATAAACCATAATATAATAATCATATGAAGGAAGCATCACTTGCATTCTAGGAGATATATAGTAACATCCTACTGTCAAGCAAAGTTATTATTAGTAGGCTCAGTGTTATAACTTCACTACACTGTATGATATAAATGAAATCTAGAATAATTCTCATCAGAGCCAGTCTACATCTATTACTTTGATTGAACAAGTTGTAACTAAAGCAAATGAGCTAAGTTTAGCAACTACTGACTTACTCTATCATTAAATTTTTTTTAATTTTGTTCATTGTCTTAATTTGTAATAATTCACATTATAATTCTATCTAATGTAAACATTATTTTTGCTTCTTCTGTCATGATCATTTATCCAGGTTTTGAAACACATGTAATTCAACAGATTAATTATTAAGTATTTAATGTGTAAGTAACATGCTAATCTCTTTATATAAAAATGTGGCTATATGACTTCATGCAAATCACTTCACCTCTTACTAGGATTCAATTTTTCCAATGATACATCAAGAAGATTAAAAAACATGATCTCTTCAACCTCAAATATTCTGTAATTCTAAAATAAGTAGCATCTAAACATATCTGACTATTAATTGATATTTCCCTTGCATATTTAATACAACTAAGTAAACTTGAAATAACTCTATAACTTAGTATCACATCAAGTGAGCTGGAAATTTAAATCCAAAGAATAAGTATCAAAATATTGATAAGTGTTTGAAACAATGAATTTTATGCTACAATTTCTGAGAACATTAGTTGACCTTTACTCATCATCTAATAAAACATAAATTTTCTTTGTTATTGTTAGTCATGGGAAAAAAGGTTCATGTGAGGAAGGGATTTTATCTATGGTCTAGGATAAATGAGAAAAGAGGTCATCCATCTGTTTTCCTCCTTCAATTAAATAGTTATTGTCACAGGCAAGAGAACTATTAAGAGAAATTAGAAGTGGGAAGTTTCTCTTTATAAGAAGTAATCATAAAATCATCAATAATAAACAGTATTCTATTTCTGAATAATTATTGAGGGGAAAAATTAAAGCAGTCAATAAAGTATAATCAACATTTAAGAGCAGATCAATTACAGTAAATCAAAATAGAGAGTACCACAACAGTCTATAGCAGGAACCCTGAAAATAAAAATTATAAATCAAATATAAATTATAAAGCATTGCAAATATACATGAAATATGTTTCAAAGAACTCTGTAGTATTGCTTTAAGTGCTGTTGCAATGAAAACACAGCTGACTGTGATCAATTTGGGAGTCTTTCATTTTATTGAAATTTCCATTACAATATTATTTGAACAAACCACAGAATACTCTTGTACAGCATCCCGCTGCTGCTGCTGCTAAGTCGCTTCAGTCATGTCCAACTCTATGTGACCCCATAGACGGCATCCCACCAGGCTCCCCCATCCCTGGGATTTTCCAGCCAAGAACACTGGAGTGGGTTGCCATTTCCTTCTCCAATGCATGAAAGTGAAAAGTGAAAGTGAAGTCGCTCAGTTGTGTCTGACTCTTCACGATCCCATGACCTGCAGCCCACCAGGCTCCTCCGTCTATGGGATTTTCCAGGCAAGAGTACTGGAGTGGGTGCCATTGCCTTCTCCGGTACAGCATCCTAGCAATGCTTTATAAAATGTGAAGTTTACTGTACTGGCTAGCTCATCACCACAGGGAATCATCAAATGGAAATGATTCATTCATGGACGTTGAATCCTGTAATCATTAACCACTTGTACACTTCAATTGATGGAGTACTGATGGAGTTAGAAGGTTTTAAAACGAGCCTCTGTTATTTATTACCACTTGCTCCATGGTTAAGTGAGACTATAATAAATTGATCCAGATGTGTTTAATTTATCAAAATAAGAACTCAAGTTATAGAAAGAAAGAGTTTATAAACAAAACTAAATGGTTTGATTCAGAACTGAATTTAGAAGTTAGAGCTTTAAGAAAAATCCTCACAGTTATTTCATCATCTCTTTTTCCACAAATAATAATTGATACTCACTTCAGACATAATCCTCCCTTTATCTATTATGACTTTCTGAAGGCTTTGTTTCTTTGGAAAATAAGAAAATGAAGATACACAACATATAATGACATTAAACACAAAATTTCATTTGGTAGTTCAAATTATTAGTTACACTGCAGTAAGGTTTAGATCCCCAAATTTCAAAACAGTATGCTAAAGAAAGAAAAGAAACTGAGAATTATGAATCCACACTAAATTATTTAACAATTCTTGTGGGTTTCTGAGGGAAATGAAAATTTAGCAATATACTTACTAGCACAGTATTTCAATCAGTTTATAATATCACCCATATGCTATATTTTATTACAAGTTCAAATGTATTCTAGGGAATCGAACAATAATGAAATAAGCTGCAGATCTAAATTACACATTGAGAAAATTATGATAAAAAATATTTCATAAGTGAAAACATTAAAAATAAGCTAAGATAAATGGATCACTAAGAAAAAAGCTAGAATCAAGACTGCCGGGAGAAATATCAATAATCTCAGATATACACATGATACCACCCTTACGGCACAAAGTGAAGACAAACTAAAGAGCCTCTTGATGAAAGTGAAAGAGGAGAGTGAAAAAGCTGGCTTAAATCTCAACATTCAAAAAACTAAGATCATGGCATCCGGTCCCATCACTTCATGGCAAATATATGGGCAAACAGTGACAGACTTTATATTCTTGGGCTCCAAAATCATGGCAGATGGTGACTGCAGCCATAAAATTAAAAGACGCTTGCTCCTTGGAAGAAAAGTTACAACCAACCTAGACAGAACATTAAAAAGCAGACTTTGTCGACCAGGGTCCATCTAGTCAAAGCTACGGTTTTACCAGTAGTCACGTATGGATGTGAGAGTTGGACCATAAAGAAAGCTGAGCACTGAAGAATTGATGCTTTTGAACTGTGGTTTTGGAGAAGACTCTTGAGAGTCCCTTGGACTGCAAGGAGATCCACCCAGTCCATCCTAAAGGAGATCAGTCCTGGGTGTTCATTGGAAGGACTGATGCTGAAGCTGAAGCCCCAATATCTGGCCACCTGATGTGAAGAACTGACTCACTGGAAAAGACCCTGATGCTGGGAAAGATAGAAGGCAGCAGAAAAAGGGGATGACAGAGGATGTGATGGTTATATGCATCACCAACTTGACGTACATGAGTTTGAGCAAGCTCCAGGAGTTGGTGATGGACAGGGAAGCCTGGCATGCTGCAGTCCATGGGGTTGCAAAGAGTCGGATATGACTGAGCGACTGAACTAAAGAAAAAAGTTTACATATTTTTATACTACTGTTTACATAAATGATCACTTTCCTTTAGGAAATGAAAATTATTTCACACCAAAATAGTTATCGATGGTATTTCACAATATAAAAGGAGAAAGTAACAGTAATCTGTATCATTTGTGTTGACTTTGGAGAAAATATAAGCATCATGCTTCAGCTGGAATTCCAAAAGGTATGGCTCAGTCAAAAGAATATAGGGGCAGCAGCAAGACTCTGAAACTTTGTTGAACGTAAACTTACTTGAATCCTAAAATAAGCTGCAGGCTTTCCTAGTGGCTCAGATGGTTAAGAATCTGCCTGCAATGGAGCAGACCCCGGTTTGATCCCTGTGTCAGGAAGATATCCTGGAGAAGGGAATGGCTACCTACTCCAGGATTGTTGCCTAGAGAACAATCTAGGCAATTGTTGCCTAGAGAACAATCCTCTCATGGAGGGAGGAGCCTGCCAGGGTACAGTCTGTGGGGTCACAAAGAGTTGGACATGACTGAGTGATTAACACTTGCACTTCAACATAAGCTATGGGTTTCCCAGAAGGCTCAGTGGTAAAGAATCTGCCTGCCAATGCAGGAGACACAGTAGACACGGAAGACTCAGATTCAATCCCTGGGTAGTGAACATCTCCTGGAGTAGGAAATGGCAACCTACTCCAGTATTCTTGCCTGGAAAATTCCATTGTCAGAGGAGCCTGGAGGGCTATAGTCCATGGGGTCACAAAGAGATGGATGAAACTGAGCTCACACACACACACACATAAGTTGTGCAGTTATTATTATGCCTCACTTTAAAAAAGACATCTCATATCTTTGTTTCTTCTACTCAACAATTTATTGTTGTGAATATTACAAATAAGTAAGCTAACATTTAGGCATGAGTGAACTTTCTCAATATTTGCTTGATATTGCTACATCATTAACTTTTAATTCATAGTAAATGAACTCCAATAAATGAGTATCTGACATGATATTTTTACCTCCAAATAAGTCCAAACAAAAGATCAAAGTTATTTAATAATCTTCATTGTTAAAAATCACAATGAATTAAATAACATCCATGCATTGGTTGAAGACTCTGTCAGAATATTAAAACATCTTTCCAATGATATATTTGAATTTATTTTCAATAACATATGTGATTCACATGTTGTTTGGTGAATCAAATGCTAGAAATAGCCTGAGTCAACTATGAGATGTCCAAGAATGTCTTTCCATTTATAAAGTTAGTTATACCCAATTTTGTGATATGGTATTCATTGTATTTTCAAATGCCACAAAAACTAGTATAACAGAAGACAAGTGACAAAATATTAACCTAATCCGGTTATGGACCAGGACTGGGGAAACCTCAAGACAGAACATGGCTAAAAGTGAAAAATATCAAAGACAGCAATGCTTGCATATCTAAGTCATATTATAAATACTTATATACTATTATTTTATAAAATCAAAGGTATATTTTTCCATAAGTTTGGTCACTTACTTCTGTGATGTAAGTTCAAACTTTATACTTTTTTATATACAAACAATACAGTAAAGCTATTCCCCAAAGTATATGTGTGTATATTTATATAGGAAATACTTTTATTTGGAACACTTCAAACAACAAATAACAATGAAAAGTAATTAAACCATAAATTAATAACCAATAAAAATAAAATTATACTATATGTCTAATGCTGCAACTCTGAGGTAAGCATGTTCTTTTGCTAATTATAGTTTAATAAGATGGACATCCTTCCATGTTAAAAAAATATGTTAACATTTATTGTCTGCTCCCTATGTTCTAAGTACTATCTAATATGTTCTACCTTTATAATCCACATAATGATCCTGAGTTATACTTACTAGTACCATCCACCTCCCTTACCAGCCCTACCTCATCCTTGCTAAGAGCTGCATGGTATACTAATGGACACTCTTACTTAATGTACATTCTACTTATGTATTTCCTGAATGGTACATTTTAAAACATTCTAAAAATCTTTAGCAACCTAACTGAAGATATGTATTCAAAGTTCAGCCAGGATTTATTTAGCTGGTCAAAGAGGACCATGGCAAATGTGACAGCTTACAAACTCACCTACTTTAGTTCAGAACAACCTCTGGATTTATGGATAAACCTCAGTTACTTTTATATTTCTTAACTTTTATTTCTAAAGAGCTACCATTATCTCACTGACTTCCAAAGCTTTATATTATGTACTTCTAAGTTTTCAGAAAAAAATTATTCAAGGCTATATTGTTTAAGCTCATTAAGAACAGTACTGTTTTATATTTTTATGCAGTTTCTTTCCAAGTATATTAACATTACGTTCATCCTATCTGATTCCTGGGATGAAAATATGTGATTACCAAAGTGGTTTATTTCCAGAAATACATATTTAAAGATTAACCAATATGAGTATATCTTCACAGGTTCCACCATTCTCTTCCACCCAAGGAATCTCCAGGCTTTGGACAAGTATACTGCATACATGGATTAAATTTACTTAATCACAGTCTCCTCTTCCTGAAAGAAAAAAATTAACGTTATCTTACTATGGTCCATTCTAAAGGAGATCAGTCCTGGCTGTTCTTTGGAAGGAATGATGCTGAAGCTGAAACTCCAATACTTTGGCCACCTCATGCGAAGAGTTGACTCATTGGAAAAGACTCTGATGCTGGGAGGGATTGGGGGCAGGAGGAGAAGGGGACGACAGAGGATGAGATGGCTGGATGGCATCATTGACTCGATGGACGTGAGTCTGGGTGAACTCCGGGAGTTGGTGATGGACAGGGAGGCCTGGCGTGCTGCAATCATGGGATTGCAAAGAGTCGGACACGACTGAGCGACTGAACTGACTGAACTGATCTGAACTATGGTATTGGGTAAAATTAAGACAGTTAAGGCAATTACTAAAAGTAAACAAGTATATTGCATTTCAAAGAAAATTTACATAGAATTGTTAGCCAACTAAATAAGATTAAACTTAAAGGATTTAAAATTTTTGCCACACTCTAATGATGTCATTTTTGTCCATAATAGAAGTACTATATATTATTGTATAGAATGAAAAACTAGACAATTATGGCTATTTATAATTAGTCAAGAAATTTTTATGAAACAACATGTAGTCTTCAAGGGGGGTACCAGTAAAACAATTTTTATTATAAATATAAAATCCAAACTCACAAAACTATTCTTCAAAAAAATCAATCAGTAATATAGATTGAAAAGATTTTTAAGACTTTTACAAAGAAAAAGAAATCTTGAGCATGTGAACATTAAGAAATGATATATTGTATTGGCTATAAAATATTTCTAAATGATTAACAATAATACAGAATTTATGATTACCTTATAGTTGTAGCATTAGACACAGAGTATTTTATTTTTATTTCTGATTAATTTATGATTTAATTACTTTTCATTATTATTTGTTATTTGAAATACTCCAAATAGCAAGTATTTTGTAATTTGAAGGGCTTCCCAGTTGGCTCAGTGAGTAAAGAATTCGCCTGCACTGCTGGGGTCACAGGACATGCAGGTTTGATCCTTGGTTAGGGAATATCCCCTAGAGGAGGAAATGGTAACCCAATATTCTTGCCTGGGAAAAACCATAGACAGAGAAGTCTAACAGGCTACAGTCCATGGGATTGCAAAGAGCTGGACACGACTTAACGACTAAACAGCAGCAGTAGAGAAAGAAAGAACATTTCTGAAAGGACATCATTTGCTGTTCCTATAACATTTTCTCTTCAACCCATTTCAATCAAGTTTTCAATCCTAACCATATTCCTGAAGCATTTCCTTAATAAAATCACCAATGACCTCTATACAAAAAATTCAGATCATATTTAACTTGACGATAGCATTTCACACAATGGCTGATTCATTACTCAGATTATGTTTTCCCTGGTTATGGGATTAAAAACCTTCTAATGCCCAATTTTTCATTCGTTCTCTGACTCAAAAACCCAAATATGTCATATTTGTCATTTCTACTTGGAGTTCTACTATGCATCTAAAACTTAACATGGGTAAAACAGAATTCTTGATTTTACTATATTTAAAAAATATATATGCATACATAAGTATTTTTAATGTATATATAACATATAAAGGGCATATTTTATATATTTATTTGATTGTGTATTAATTATACCTACCTCAAAAGATCATAAACTCCATAAAAACATGGACGTTTCCTATTAACTGTTATAACCTCAGGGCTAGAAACAGTACCTGAAACATAGTCAGAATTCTAGATACTTATCAAGTGAATGAATAACATACAGAATTAGGAAAAAAAAAAAATGATTCTTCACTTTGCTTTTACCTTGGGCATTAAAATAATATGTAAAACAGTTTTAAATCTAAAATCATTAGTGGGTAATAATTAATATTTATTTCTAAATGTAGTATAGAATAATGGACTGCTTTGGTTTCAGAACAAAGTCAAGCTGATCCTGAACTACCAATAATAAAAATATAAACGGTAATAGCTACTATTCAGTCGCTATTATGTGCTAGTCATTTGAAGATGCTTTGAATATTTAATTCTAATTACAATTCTAAAAGATACGTAATATAATCCTCTCAAACACAAAGAATAAAGCCAGATGTAGCAACTAAAGCTGAAGATGAAACAACTTGCCCAAGCTTTTAAAAACAGGGCTGGGATTTGAACCCAAATCCATCAGACTCCAAACTCAATGCTTTTAACAGGGAACTATATTCAATATATTGAAATGACCTACAATAGAAAAACTTTAAAAAAAGACTATATACACATACATATATATACACAGTTACGTGTGTGTGTGTAGCTGAATCACTTTGCTGTATACCTGAAATTAACAGAACATTGTAAATCAACTACATACACTTCAATTTAAAAAACAAAAACTAACTTTAATGCTTTTAAAAGAAATCTGAATTCTGGCTGCCTTTCTTACTTCTAGTAGGAGTTTTTAATAGGATTCAATTTAATTTATAAAAATCAGCCAACTGCTACAGTATCTAATCCACTGTAGGACAGTAAACATACATAGAAAAGATACAATCCCTGATCCTACAGATTTTATCATAAATAATTTGAGATGATTACAGATAGATTTCAAATACGAAAATATTTTAAGAATATATGAAGCAGTTATTTCATGTTTTTTAAAAATGTGATACTCTTATAATACCTATTTTAAAATTAAAAAACATTAAGTAAAATGTGGACTAAGTGGTTTACTCATTAAAAGCAAACTTCCAATATATCTCCTTTACCTAGGAACTCCCTAACAGAGCAGTTTGTTTCTCTCTAATGCATTTGATAGAAGATGGCTTTCACAGGTTACATAAACTTCTTGGAGGCTATCCTATACAGATTCAATAATTACTATCTATTATTTACCCTTTTTCTCCCTTATGAGAGTGTATATGGGTGTATTTGCAAATTACTGACACATTATAATAGCATAAACTTGAATCAGCTATAATTTTTAAAACTTTAAGTAAGATATAGCAAACATTTAGGTAGTAATGATAATAAGAGATAATGTCAGTTGAGATGTATAAGCCAAGCAGTCTTAAGTACTTAAATGTATTATCTTTAAATATTATTAGCAACAAATTGCTTACAATTGGTTGCGACTCACCAGTGTGTCTCTGCACATACATTTAAGACCACGTCTTTTTATAACAGGTTAGTTATTGATGCCTCTGGGCATGAATATTTTCTTTACTATTTATCTGGGCTTTTGGCTATTTTCTAGCTCCACAGGACAAACAGAAAAGAAGGGAAAATAAATTTACATCAATCAACGTTATTATCTCCAGGAGCTATTGTCAGAGCTGAGAGGAAGAAAATGAAACCTAGTGAAAATATGAAAGATTTAGGGTGTATGTCTAAATTTCATTTATTCACACTTTTACTTTCTTTACCAACAAAAATGAAGGAAAAACTGGTGACAAATAATAACAATTTTTGAAAATTCATTTTTCTCACTCAAGTCATGGAGATCATCACCGGAAGAAAAAAGGCTCTAAAATTCTTAAAAAGTACAAAGGAACAGGGGAAATTGGAGTTTAAAATATGTTATTCTTTTTATTTTTATAGCTTATAGAGATCATCGTGTTTCTACCTCACTTTTCAACCTCAAAAAATAAGAATGTTAAGAAACTGCATGTTAATTCTCTAGTACAGAGCAGACATACAAAGAGAGGACTGCCATAATTTCTAGTAATATGTCTCTAATAGAAGCAGTAGCATCCTTAAATGGGAGCGTTCCCAGGTCCTTATTAGTATTAAATAACATCCTTACTGACTGGGCCAAACCAGTAAAAAAGAAAATAGAAAGAAGAAAACTAACCAGAGTTTTATATTACTATTTTTTTTCTAACACAGTTTATTTTTAGAGCACTTTCAAGTTTACAAGAAAATTGGCCATATTAATATTACTTTTACCTCAGTTTTGTTGAATCCTGAAGAGTGGAAAGATGAGGGTAAAAGCAGTGATATCAGGGACTAAACGATATTTTAAACTGTTTCATATACATATTATCAAAATACAACCATTTGAAAAGAAAGATGAGAAGAGTTAAGGATTCATTTGTTCATTTATTCACTCAACAATAAAGACTTAATGAGTACAGCAATGCCAAAGAATGCTCAAACTACCACACAATTGCACTCTCACACGCTAGTAAAGTAATGCTCAAAATTCTCCTAGATAGGCTTCAGCAGTACTTGAACCGTGAACTTCCAGATATTCAAGCTGGTTTTAGAAAAGGCAGAGGAACCAGAGATCAAATTGCCAACATCCACTGGATCATCGAAAAAGCAAGAGAGTTCCAGAAAAACATCTATTTCTTCTTAATTGACTATGCTAAAGCCTTTGACTGTGTGGATCACAATAAACTGTGGAAAATTCTGAAAGAGATGGGAATACCAGACCACCTGACCTGCCTCTTGAGAAAACTATATGCAGGTCAGGAAGCAACAGTTAGAACTGGACATGGAACAACAGACTGGTTCCATACAGGAAAAGGAGTACATCAAGGCTGTATATTGTCACCCTGCTTATTTAACTTATATGCAGAGTACATTATGAGAAACACAGGGCTGGAAGAAGCACAAGCTGGAATCAAGATTGCCAGAAGAAATATCAATAACCTCAGATATGCAGATGACACCACCCTTATGGCAGAAAGTGAAGAGGAACTCAAAAGCCTCTTGATGAAAGTGAAAGAGGAGAGTGAAAAAGGTGGCTTAAAGCTCAACATTCAGAAAACGAAGATCATGGCATCTGGTCCCATCATTTCATGGGAAATAGATGGGGAAATGGTGGAAACAGTGTCAGACTTAATCATTTTGGGCTCCAAAATCACTGCAGATGGTGACTGCAGCCATGAAATTAAAAGATGCTTACTCCTGGGAAGGAAAGTTATGACCAACCTAGACAGCATATTAAAAACAGAGACATTACTTTGCCAACAAAGGTTCATCTAGTCAAGACTATGGTTTTTCCAGTAGTCATGTATGGATGTGAGAGTTGGACTGTGAAGAAAGCTGAGCGCCAAAGAATTGATGCTTTTGAAGTGTGGTGTTGGAGACGACTCTTGAGAGTCCCTTGGACTGGAAGGAGATCCAACCAGTCCATCCTAAAGGAGATCAGTCCTGGGTGTTCTTTGGAAGGAATGATGCTAAAGCTGAATCTCCGGTACTTTGGCCACCTCATGTGAAGAGTTGACTCATTGGAAAAAACTCTGATGCTGGGAGGGATTGGGGGCAGGAGGAAAAGGGGATGACAGAGGATGAGATGGCTAGATGGCATCACTGACTCGATGGACATGAGTTTGAGTGAACTCCGGGAATTGGTGATGGACAGGGAGGCCTGGCGTGCTGCAATTCATGGGGTCACAAAGAGGCGGACACGACTGAGCAACTTAACTGAACTGAACTGAGTACTTTTATAGAGCACTATATCAGAGCACACATAGAAGATATCACAAGTTTCTCATTTAAACAATTGAGTGGGATTATGCTTTTATTAGCTAAAAATGTAAAATATGAAGTAACAGAATGAGGACTTGATTTGTCTTGGTAGTGTTGTTCAGTCACTAAGTTGTGTCCACCTCTTTGCAACCCCATGGACTGCAGCCAGGTTTCTTTGTCCATCACTATCTCCCTGAGTTTATTCAAACTCATCTCCATCAAATCAGTGATGTCATGTAACCATCTCATCCTCTGTCACCCCCTTCTCTTCTTGCCCTCAATTTTTCCCAGCTTCAGGGCATTTTCCAATGAGTCAGTTCTTCACATCAGGTGGCCAAAGTATTGGAGCTTCAGCAACAGTCCTTTCAATAAATATTCAGGATTTCCTTTAGGATTGACTGGTTTGCTCTCCTTGCAGCCCAAGGAACTCTCAAGAGTCTTCTCCAACAACACAGTTCGAAACCATCAATTCTATGGTGCTCAGCCTTCTTTATGTTTCAAGTCTTATTTATATCCATACATGACTACTAGAAAACCATAGCTTTGACTATACAGACTTTTGTCAGCAAAGTGATGTCTCTGCTTTTTAATATACTGTCTAGGTTTGTCACAGCTATTCTTCCAAGGAGCAAGCATCTTTTCATTTCGTGGTTGCAAGCACCATCTGCATTGATTTTGGAGGCCAAGAAAATGAAATCTGACACTGTTTCCACATTTTCCCCATCAACTTACCATGAAGCGGTGGGACCAGATGCCATGATCTTTGTTTTTTGAATGTTGAGTTTTAAGCCAGCTTTTCCACTCTCCTCTTTCACCTTCATCAAGAGGCTCTTTAGTTCTTCTTCACTTTCTGCCATTAAAGTGGTATCATCTACATATCTGAAACTGTTGATATTTCTCCTGGCAATCTTCATTCCAGCTTGAGATTCATCTAGCCCAGCATTTCGCATGATATACTCTGCATATAAAACTTCATTAAGCAGAGTAACAATATACAGCCTTGATGTACTCCATTCCCAATTTTGAACCAGTCCATTGTTCCATGTCTCGTTCTAACTGTTGCTTCTTGTCCTGCATACAGTTTTCTCAGAAGGCAGGTAAGGTGGTCTGGTTATTATTATTAATGATAATTATCATTATTCATCAAAGAAACAAAAATTGAAACCAATGAAATACCACTATATACATATCAAAAAAGGCTAAAATTTAAAAGACTGATAATACCAAAATTGTTGTTTGTGAAGCAACTCAAACATTCATACACTGCTGAAAGAAATGTAAAGAGATTAAGTCACCTTGTAACACTGTTTAGCAGTACCTACTAAATGCTAAGGGCTTCCCAGGTAGCCCTAGTGGTAAAGAACCACCTGCCAATGAAGGAGACACAAGAAACACAGGTTCGATCTATGGGTCAGGAAGATCCCCTGGAGAAGGGCATGGCAACCTACTTGAGTATTCTTACCTGAAGATACCAATGGAAAGAGGAGCCTGATGTGCTACAATCAGACCCTCTGAAGCAACTTAGCACTACATGCTAAATGCATGCTTACACTTTGATTTAGTGTTTAAACTGTTAGGTACATGCCCCAGAAAAATGAGTGCATATGATACACTCAAAGATATGTACAAGAATGATCACATCAGTTTCATTCACAATAGGCAAAACTGGTAACTATCCAACAGCCCATTAAGAGAAGAAGGGACAAATATGTTGCTTCAGATTTACAGAATAGTGTACCGCAATTTAAAACAGAATGAACTACTAATCCTACCAAAATATAGATGACTATTACTAACACGTTAAATGAAATAAAACAGCCATAAGTTAGTATAAACTTTATGATTTTATTTAAATAAAATTCAAAAACTAGGAAAAGGTTGTAAAGTGAATAGTGATTGCTCTATATAATACCTATATCTATGTATAATAGTCAGTCATGTCCGACTCTTTGCCAGTCCATGGACTGTAGCCCACCAGGCTCCTCTGTCCAAGGAGATTCTCCAGGCAAGAATACTGGAGGGGGTTGCCAAGCTTTACTCCAGGGGATCTTCCCAACCCTGGGATCTAACCAAGGTCTCCTGCATTGCAGGCAGACTTTTTACCATCTGAGCCACTAGGGAAGAACTGATGCTTTCCAACTGTGGTGCTGGAGAAGACTCCTGAGTCACTTGGACAGCAAGGAGATCAAACCAGTCCATCTTAAGGGAGATAAACCCTGAATATTCACTGTTCACTGGAAGGACTGATGCTGAAGCTGAAGCTCCAGTATTTTGGTCATCTGATGTGAATGGATGACTCACTTGGAAAAGTTCCTGATGCTGGGAAAGATTGAGGGTAAAAGGAGAAGGTGTCAGAGGAAGAGATAGCTGGACAGCATCACTGATGCAATGAACATGAACTTGGGCAAACTCTGGGAGATGGTGAGGGACAGGGAGGCCTGGTGTCCTGCAGTCCATGGGATTTCAAAGAGTTGGACACGACTGGGCGACTGAACAACAATAATTTATAACAGCAATTTTAAGTATATATTAATCTATAAAAATTCATGGAACTGTACATTTAAAATGTATTTTCATGCATGTATGCTAGACTTCAGTTAATAAAAACTATCATTAGAAAAAGAATATGTAATCAGAACATTAACAAGGAGTAAATGTAAAAATAATATATCTAAGCCACCAAATAAAAAATGGGAAAGATTATATATTTTAACCCACAATTATCAGCAATTATATTACATGCAATGAACTAAATGTTCCAATTAAAATATTTCTAGATTGGATTTTAAATACACATATACATGTACATGTGTGTACATGCACACACACAGACATACTGCTGCTGCTGCTGCTAAGTCGCTTCAGTCGTGTCCGACTCTGTGCGACCCCATAGACGGCAGCCCACCAGGCTCCCCTGTCCCTGGGATTCTCCAGCCAAGAACGCTGGAGTGGGGTGCCATTTCCTTCTCCAATGCATGAAAGTGAAAAGTGAAAGTGAAGTCGCTGTCGTGCCCGACTCTTAGCGACCCCATGGACCGCAGCCTACCAGGCTCCTCCATCCATGGGATTTTCCAGGCAACAGTACTGGAGTGGGGTGCCATTGCCTTCTCCAACATACATATTAAATCAGTACAAAAAGATTTTAACATACATTGGGTAAAAAAAATTTCAGTTAGTTTAAAAATTAATATTTAAAAATTTTTTAAATTTTAAATATATTTAAAATATAAAAAGAAAATATAAGTGATTATCAATAGAGTTCTGGAGTGAAGAAGGTCTATCCGAGCACAATAACGATGATCAAAAATTGCAGTCAACTGAATGGAAAACAGATTGTGTTTAACAAAAATGAAAATTTCTGAAGTATATGTACAACAAAACCTATAATCTAGAAATCAATTTTTCAAACTAGATAAAATAATTTTAACGAATATGATTTGAAAGTATGCATGTCAATAATAGTTTTTTCTGAAACAGTAAGATTAATACCTGAATTTTTTTAAGTGGGCACATTAAAAGACATACATATAGACTACTAAAGTGTTCAACTTCAGATATAAGGGAATGTAAGTTAAAACAGAAATAACTTGCTGTTGATTAAAAGAGTAGCAATATTTGGCCACATGTAACACTGCTGATAGAAGGTCAACTGGCAGATATTTGCTGGAAGTCAATTGGGTAACATGAACCAAACACCATAAAATGTACTTAACCTTTGGTCCATGTTAAGTAATTAATGCCAGTGCAATAATTACATAAAGCAGTTATAAGTTTCCATGAAAAACAGAAAACCGTAACAAAAATTGGAAACAGTGAATTTCTAACAGCAGCGAATAGTTTAAAAATGTGTGGTATATTTTTATAGGAGAATCATGTAAATGTACTGTATATGTTTGTTGCTATGAAACATATTAATGATGTACTGCTACATAAAAAATTCTTGTTAAGTGTATATGTATGGAGGTTTTCATAATGCCATAAGCCTGAATAAGCAATCACATCGTTAGTAAAGATTTCCCTTAGTAGATGTTTGGGCAGGCAAAGGAAAACAGAAGCAAACTAGGCAGTCAAGCATCAGATTACTTCCACTTCTATGGAAAGTGAAAAGCAAGCAAATTGGGTTAAGCACTTCTTCTCCTGAAGTCAGAAGGACTAAAGCCCCAAATCAGATATAATAACATAGCAAAAGCTATAGTTTAAAATTACAGTCATGTCTTAAATTCTTGCCCCACATACATACAATAAACTCATGAACTCATAAAGCACTGTTCAACTTCTTTTTTTAAATCCATCTATCCAACCATCCACCCAAAGCAATTGAAGCTATAACCTCTCTTCAGACTTTCACAGTATATGTTCCTTCTCACAACCTAAGGAAACTCAAGGAGATCTAAATTCCATTAAACTCCATTACTTTTATCACACCAGATGAGGAAATGGATGCCAAGAAAATTAAACAAAGAAAGCATCTAAGTTCAAATGCTTTCCTAATTCATCTCATAAAGTAAATGAGTAATATAATTTTGTAGTTTCCAGAGTTCAGTGTTCTGATTTTCACTTTTTCTTACCTAATGCATACAACCCAAATATTGTGCCTACACTGCCATATTTCGTATTAAATACAGCTTTTTACATGCATAGAAAACATTTTAGTTGGAGTCTTCACACAACCCGAAACACTTGCCTCAAATAAAACATCTGCTTTGCCAGAAAATGTTTCAAATTTGAAGACATTTGTTTCAATCATCTTTGTAGAAATCAGCATTTTTCTTGATTTGAAGCCAAGTACTTAAAAAAAATTAACTCTACTATATATTTTCATAGCAAATTCTTACTGGTAGAAATTTGTAAAATAAAATATTAAGTATTAATCCTTTCTTTGCAGAAAAGATACATTTCATTTTACCATTTCATCAAAAGTGTATATAAAATATTTTCAAACTTTTACACATGCTTTTTCAGACATTACCAAAATTTCTCATTTCTAAGACTTTTAAAATAAATTAATAATGCATCAGTTTAAGAAATAACTATAATGTAAATCAGCTTTTATATATATAGTTTTTTTTACAAAAACTTATCCAGTACTATCATAACCCCACAACCTTACATAGGTAAGGTCAATGACTCAGGGTTACACAGGTAATAACTAGAAGCACTAGACATGTCCATCTGGCTACAAATCCCACAAACCATACCACCTCTTTAGATATCACATGAGGTAATACTATACAGGGGTCAAAAAATTAATAGTGTAGAATAACTGTGGGTAATAATCATAATAGCAAATACTTATTTAGAACAGGCAGTGTTCCACACTTTTGCCATCATTAATTAACTAATTTAACTCCCATTGAGTGTGTGCATGCTCAGTCGTGTCTGACTCTGCAACTCCACTGACTTTAGCCCACCAGGCTCCTCTGTTCATGGAATTTTCCAGGCAAGAATACTAGAGTGGGTCACCATTTCCTATTCCAGGGGAACTTCCCAACCCAAGGATCTAACCTGTGTCTCTTGTATCTCCTGCATTGGCAGATGGATTCTTTTATATTGGTGCCACATGGGAAGCTCTTATATTCCTATAACCTTATAGATGAAGAAATTGCTGCAGAGAGGAGCAGAGTAACTCGCCTAAGGACACAATTAGTAAGTTGTAGGGCTAGGATCTAACCCAGACACACTGGTTTCCAAGTCACACTTTTAATGAAGACATTACAGAAAAAGATTTTTATATTATTTTACTATGTACAAAAAAGTATGAATAGTATGATTGCAATTCTGTAAAAGAAGAAAAGTCATATACACACTAAAAGAGTTTTGAAAGATATATGCCAAGAGGATTGACAGTGGTTATCCCAAATCACAGGAGATATTTTTGGACTCCTTTAAACTCATCTGTATTTTTTCCTCCTAAAATTAATATATATTTCTTTGGAAATGTCAAAGTACGACAAATATTTTTATTAGTTTTTTAAAATGATTATTTCCCATGCTTAGTTATTATCAGATGCAGACAGTAAAAAAGACAGGAATACCCAAGTTTTTTACTTGGACAATAGGTTAGCCATACCATTCACTGAAACATAAGAAGGTACAGGCTTGAGAAAGTTAGAGTTGTTTGGAATAATTTTAATAGGTGCCCGCAAGAAATCTAGTTCTTGTTTACAATGACTCAAAATCCAGAAACAATAAAACAAAAATAATCCTCTTCAAGCAAAGTCAAGTGGGGGAAATATCCTAGGAACTCATATAACCGAAGAGCAAATCTTACTGATATATATATAAAGACAAAGATTTGTCATTGCTTGCATATATACTAAGAGTCTCTAGACAGGCAGAGAAGATGCAAAGATATTAATGATTCTTTTTATTATTATTAATGGATAATTCAAATATTTAAATCAAAAACAGTAAACTTTTAAAAGTCTATTAGCTGGAAAATGAGAAGACAAAGTATAAAATAGGAAGAGAAAAGGTGCTAGAATCTAGGAAGAAATCCCAAAGTACTTTTATAATGTAAGGACAGAAATAAAATATACAGCAGAGACATCAGTATAAAGATATGTAAATGGCAACCCACTCCAGTGTTCTTGCCTGGAGAATCCCAGGGACAGGGGAGCCTGGTGGGCTGCCGTCTATGGGGTCGCACAGAGTCGGACACGACTGAAGTGACTTAGCAGCAGCAGCTTAATACAGATAAACACAGTTACATAGATAAATATTCAGATATGTATATAGAAACAGATTAGTATACACACACTTATTTCCTCTCCTTGTTCTGTCAGCTGAGTGGGTGAAGACATCCAAGTAGAAATGAACATACCTAGCACGCAGATCTTGGTTTCTAATACCACTCTCCAAAAAAATGGAGCAATGGATGATTCTAGGACTTAGGCAGAATGCATACAAAGTGAACACGTAGAATTTCTAGTACTAGAAAGAAATTGCTAAATTAAAAAAAAAAAAGAAAAACCTTAACTAATGCAGGTTTATCAAAAGGACACAGAAACCAACTGAAAGAGCTCCCAAGAGCCAAACTAAAATAATTTGAAGTAAAATGAAGTACTGGATTATATCCTAATATAAAATAAATATCCAGTAGTCCATACTGATATAAATAAAGGACTGAACAAAGCAAAAAATAGAGAAAAGGAGAAAAACATTCTATGCAGAAGAAATGCAAATAATTTATGCAGATACTCCACTCAAAAGGAAGGGAGCATAAATAACTCTCCCCCATCCCCACTCACCCCAACTGTGAGCTGCATGTGGTGACTTCCTTCTGGAAAATACAGCATGGAGAAAGGAAAAAGAGAATCTAAGAATGGTGAAAGCTGAAAATCCTAACTCAGGTGATGAAGCTTAAATCGACAGTGTTAAATCATGTTATTAGAACTACTCTTGACATAAAGTAATAAAAACAACACTTTACATCTGTGACCTTCCTCCCCAAAACCCTTAAGTTCAGTCTAACCATGAGCAAAGCACTAAATTCCAAGAGGCAGTCTACAAAATACCTGATTAGTAAGCTAAAAACTATCAATATCTTCAAAAACAAGGAGAATATGAGAAACTGTCAGTCAAGAGGAATCTAAAGAGAGAGAACAACTAAATGTAGTGTGGAATCCTGGATGAGACCCTGGAGCAGGAAAAGGACATTAAGTGAAGTACTCAGTCATGTCCGACCCGTTGCAACCCCATGGACTGTAGCCTACCAGGTTCCTCCGTCCACGGGATATTCCAGGCAAGAGTACTAGAGTGGGTTCTCATTTCCTTGGCTGGGAGATCTTCCCAACCCAGGGATTGAACCTGGGTCTCACGCATTGTAGGCAGAAGCTTTACCATCTGAGCCAGTAATTAAGCTAAGAATATCTTAATAAAAATGGACTCCAGCTAGTGATACTGTTATCAATATTGGATTATTAACTATAAATAACGTGCAATATTAATGTGCAATGTTAAACAATATGGGAAACTGGATGCAGGTTACATGGAATCTCCCTGTAGTATATTCACAAATTTTCAAATCTCTGTATAAAGCCTAGTTCAGAAATCTTTAAAGATTCAGTTCAGTTCAGTCGCTCAGTCGTGTCTAACTCTTTGCGACCCCATGAATTGCAGCAGACCAGGATTCCCTGTCCATCACCAACTCCCGGAGTTCACCCAAACTCATGTCCATCGAGTCAGTGATCCAGCCATCTCATCCTCTGTCGTCCCCTTCTCCTCCTGCCCTCAATCTCTCCCAGCATTAGAGTCTTTTCCAATGAGTTAGCTTTTCACATCAGGTGGTCAAAGTACTGGAGTTTCAGCTTCAGCATCAGTCTTTCCAAAGAACACCCAGGACAGATCTCGTTTAGGATAGACCGCTTGGATCTCCTTCCAGTCCAAGGGACTCTCAAGAGTCTTCTCCAACACCACAGTTCAAAAGCATCAATTCTTCAGCATTCAGCTGTCTTCACAGTCCAACTCTCACATCCATACATGACCACTGGAAAAACCATAGCCTTGACTAGATGAACCTTTGTTGGCAAAGTAATGTCTCTGCTTTTTAATATGCTGTCTAGGTTGGTCATAACTTTCCTTCCAAGGAGTAAGCGTCTTTTAACTTCATAGCTGCAATTACCATCTGCAGTGATTTTGGAGCCCAAAAAGATTAAGTCTGACACTGTCTCCACTGTTTCCCCATCTATTTCCCAAGAAGTGATGGGACCAGATGCCATGATCTTCGTTTTCTGAATGTTGAGCTTTAAGCCAACTTTTTCACTCTCCACTTTCACTTTCATCAAGAGGCTTTTGAGTTCCTTTTCACTTTCGGCCAAAAGGGTGGTGTCATCTGCATATCTGAGGTTATTGATATTTCTCCCGGCAATCTTGATTCCAGCTTGTGCTTCTTGCAGCCCAGTGTTTCTCATGATGTACTCTGCATAGAAGTTACATAAACAGGGTGACAATATACAGCCTTGACATACTCCTTTTCTTATTTGGAACCAGTCTGTTGTTCCATGTCCAGTTCTAACTGTTGCTTCCTGACCTGCATACAGGTTTCTCAAGAGGCAGGTCAGGTGGTCTGGTATTCTCATCTCTTTCAGAATTTTCCACAGTTGATTGTGATCCACACAGTCAAAGGCTTTGGCATAGTCAATAAAGCAGAAATAGATGTTTTTCTGGAACTCTTTGCTTTTTCGATGATCCAACGGATGTTGGCAATTTGATCTCTGGTTCCTCTGCCTTTTCTAAAATCAGCTTGAACATCAGGAAGTTCACGGTTCACATATTGCTGAAGCCTGGCTAGGAGAATCTTGAGCACTACTTTACTAGCATGTGAGATGAGTACAATTGTGCGGTAGTTTGAGCATTCTTTGGCATTGCCTTTCTTTGGGATTGGAATGAAAATTGAACTTTTCCAGTCCTGTGGCTACTGCTGAGTTTTCCAAATTTGTTGGCATATTGAGTGCAGCACTTTCACAGCATCATCTTTCAGGATTTGAAATAGCTCAACTGAATTCCATCACCTCCACTAGCTTTGTTCGTAGTGATGCTTTCTAAGGCTCACTTGACTTTGCATTCCAGGATGTCTGGCTTTAGGTGAGTGATCACACCATCGTGATTATCATGGTTATGAAGATCTTTTTTTGTACAGTTCTTCTGTGTATTCTTGACACCTCTTCTTAGTATCTTCTGCTTCTGTTGGGTCCATATTATTTCTGTCCTTTATCAAGCCCATCTTTGCATGAAATGTTCCCTTGGTATCTCTAATTTTCTTGAAGAGATCTCTAGTCTTTCCAATTCTGTTGTTTTCCTCTATTTCTTTCCATTCATCGCTGAGGAAGGCTTTCTTATCTCTCATTACTATTCTTTGGAACTTTTAAGATTATTTACATTCAAATCAGCTGCCTCAATCACTCATTAATTTCTTCTACACAGTCTCATATTAAAGATGCAAACTAAAGTAAATACCAAAGTTTGAAAGGGGGTAGGTAAAAAAAAAAAGCAGTCAACAAAAGAGAGATTTTCTTCATAATCTCTTGCTCTTCAAGAGCCATTTGCTCTTGCTCTTCTTTCCTTCAACTGAACAATTTTCTGACTGTCCAGACTGCTATTTTCTGTCTATTCTTCTTGAAGAAGTATATACCAGTCTGATATTAGAAGACAACAGGAAATCAAAAACTGTTCTCAACTCCCTCGGGAGGCTGGTAATATCAAATACAGTGTCTGAGATGACGGAAAAACTAATTCAACCTCTCTTGTCATCAGTCGCTTCATCTCTAAAATGGGCATTTAATAACTACAGAGCTACTATGATGGAGAAGGCAATGGCACCCCACTCCAGTACTCTTGCCTGGAAAATCCCATGGATGGAGGAGCCTGGTAGGCTGCAGTCCATGCGGTCACTAGGAGTCGGACATGACTGAGCGACTTCACTTTCACTTTTCACTTTCATGCATTGGAGAAGGAAACAGCAACCCACTCCAGTGTTCTTGCCTGGAGAATCCCAGGGACGGGGGAGCCTGGTGGGCTGCCGTCTCTGGGGTTGCACAGAATTGGACACGACTGAAGCGACTTAGCAGTAGCAGAGCTACTATGAAGATAAAATGTAAAACATAATGTAAGGCTGTGGGTAGAATTCTAAAACATGGTATAATAAATGGAAGCTACTAGGAGTAATAATAGGTGAGTAGAAATAGTGATGGAGTAAAGAAAATGTATATTCTCTAATGCAATATAAAAGTAAAAAGGTAATAACATAAATTTTCATCAAGCTGGGTCCTGAGATATAGCTATTCTTATACTTTTGGAAGTACTGTGTTCAGTAAACTAATCATCCCCAGTATAATTTAAGCTACAAGAACAATATTAAAAAAAGGGACTAACCTATTTCTGCTCTCTTGAAGTAGATCGGCTCCAGTTTATTTAGATGGGCTAAAATTGTGCTGAATACCTTTAATTAAAAGCAGGTTATCAAAATTGGATACAAACATAAATATACTTAGAAATGTAATTGCTTTAATCTATATTTATGATCTGAGGAATTTAGACTTTCTGTATGCTACCCAGAATCCCAAATATGCAATAAGGAAGAAAGCGGTTCATTTTATGCCGTAGTATGTTGCAAATCTAACTATCTTTTCTGATAGTCTGGCAAAAGTGTTTATTTCTTAGTAGCAATATCAGTACTTATTCACATGCTTAGAAAAGATAATGATAAAAAAAAGGCAAGACAAGGCAGGGCAGGAAGACAAAACACAGCCCTAGAATTTTTAAGTTTCATCATTGCTGTTTCTTCATCTTTGTTTTGTGACAAAAGATAAAACCACATCTTCCCGAATCAGACATATTAATTTCTGTGGTTATGATGAAAGCAAATTTTAAAAGAGCAAAGATTTGCAAGTTTCCTACAGTATGCCAATAATCATAAATATACTAAAGAAAGAAACCTTTAAGAGTAAGGTTTTGAGTTAGGGACACTACTACATCATTATATTTAGCATCACTAATGATAATGTGTTAAAGTGAAACGTCACCTAAAATGTTTTAGGAAATTGTTTATTCTCATTACTAAAAATTGAGATTAAAATAATCTCAGAATTACTTACAGTCAGGATAAACCTTTTAATCTCATTTTTCAGCTATATAAAAAATGAATCTAAGAACATCTGGCAAAACTTTCACATATATCCTCTCTTGGGAACCTCACAACACTGCAAGGTGATAGGTAATACTGCCTCTATTTATAGGTAATACTGCCTCTTTATTTCCTCTGAAATGAGGAAATAAAGGCTGAAAGAAGTCAAGCCACCTACCTAGTGTCATATTATAAGTCACACAGAGCCAGGGCTCCATTCAGGTCAACTGAGCATGTTCAGTGTTCTTCACATACTTCAACTGTCATTCTTTACTTATCTCTCTTTCATTTTAAAATTAATGCACACTCCCAAAATTCCATTTAAGAAGTTTTATTAATAAGTAAAAAAGCTGTAAACTCCCCAAAACAAAGATAAGAGATGGCAAGAACTGTTCACATGACAGTGCAAATAAGTGAAAACTGATCTGTCAAAGCCTACGAAGCTGAAATCGATACCAGCCAGGAATTCTTTAGAAGGTGCAGAACGAGGACAAAGTCGGAGCAGTTGGAATCTGTAAAGGAGCACTCAGAGCCCTTTCCTTTCCTCTCATCACCCTTTCCAAGAGACAGGAAATTTATTCTCTGGTGAAACAGTCCAGATAGACCTGGGTTCCAGGTCATGAGGCACAGCAGAGGGCAGAGAAAGGTGCACACTGAAATCGAACTGAGTACAAGTCTTCATCCTGTGCCCAGAGACCTCAGGGACTCTCCTCTACTCAGTTCTGAGTAGCTGAGACACTGTAAGATTCTTCTTGAGAAAAACTGACCAGCCCAAGAGAAAAGACCCAACGCTACTGATACCTGGATTCTCCCGTTAAAATAAACAGATCTTAAATTGGTCACTCTCTAGAGAAGCCCCATGCCCTACCCTCACAATCAGATCAGCCTCACTCAATCACATACAGACAGCCCAGTTTACCAGAGTGGGAGAAAATTATTAGTAGATAAACAAGGATGAACTTTGTTTCTGTTGAGGCTTGAGGAAATATGCTCAGAAATCACTTTATTTGAAACAATCACTACTCTGCTGCAGCAGCAAGAGAACAAGTAGAATTATTCTCATCTGGTAGGAGTTTGTACTGATTTTGGAAATCATGCTTTTTCCAAAAAAACCTTGTATTAACTTTGAATCATTAACATAGATTATTAATTACCAAGATTTCACAAACCTATTTAGAACAAGTTTTAATTGTAAAAAAAAAAAATTTGCTCATTATTAAAGAAAATGACTAAATATTTTTTAATGTATTGAATAACAGGAATCACCTCCTGTGAGTCTACAGCCAGTAATTTTAGTATATTACCTTTCAGATCTACAAACCTAAATCAATGTGTTAATGGCTGTATAGTATTCTTCTATATCACATTTGCCTGGAATTTCTGAATTAATTTTTACATTTTTATTATAGAAGAACATAAATAGGAAGAACCCTTACCTTATAAATATCAGTTTCAAATCTGAAGCTTTCAAAGATTTGAACAGCAAGAGAAGCATCTGGAAAACCTTTCTCCCATGAAATTTTCAAAACACATAAAGTGACAGCCACATCTGACTCTCCTTTAACACTAACATCCACTTATCCAGTCCTTTGAATTCATCCCCAAAATTTACTCGCAAAAAAATATGTAACAAAGACTGCATTAAATTCTTAGAACCATTCACCTAAATTACTACATTGAGTATTTTCATTAATTATACCAGCCTCTTCCCAGTTTGGTCTAAACTCTACTTTGGCTTTTAAAATATCTAATTAAGAAAACAAACCTAAGCATGTTACTCCCTGTTTAAAAAATACTAGTGATTGATTGCCTTGCTGCCTGTAAGCTGAAGTCCAGATTACAGTCGTCCATGGAGGAAAGAGGTTGAGGATGGAACTGAGAGTGTTTGTTAAAGGGAACTAAGTTGTACCTATTGTTTTATTTCTTTAAAAAATTAACTAAAGAAAATTAAGACACAATTTAAACTCAGGAAAATGGGAATGAGTGTTATTTGTACTACAGTGGGAATATGAGTGTTACTTGTACTACAGTTTGTGGTTTTTTATATTTCAGAATTTCTCTTTAAAAGAAGTATTACCTGGATTACTGATTCTTAAAAAAAAAAAGTGAGCAAGATTATGCTTCTTAGTTATCCTACCAATATGAGCCACGTAACCAAAATTTCTTATTTTATAGCATTTTTTTCATTTGTCACTAGTAACAGTAATCATGTGCATTCAGTTAGCATTCACATCTTCATTTCTACATGGGTCAGGCTGAAGGTGTCATTGTCTTTTTAAAAAAAAAAAAAAGACATGCATGCCTGAACATAGAAGTGCTCTATAAATATGTGACAAAAGAAAAGAAAAACTAGAAACAGAATGAGAGGGGAAAAGGAGGAAAGGAAGTAGGAAAAAAAGGTAAGAGAAAAAATTAATGTGAGAATAGGAATCTTTCCTCAAATATAGGCAAAAACTGAATTAAAGGTTTTAAATGGTTTTCTTTATGATTGTCACATTACAATCTTATAGGATATAAAGAGTTTCCATAGATAGATGCTAACCAGATTTCTTCTATGCTTTCAGCACTAAAATGAGGAAATAAAATCATTTAAAAAATTAATATTGGATAAAAGAATATCTAAGTAGCAGAACACAGCGATAAGATATTGAAATAACATCAAGATTACAAGGTTTTAACTTGTGATTAAATATTTATTTATTTTTTTATGACCAGCATCAAACAATATCCTATGGAGGTCAATCTCCCTGTGTGGTCTTCCTTGGAAAGAAATAGATTCTGTCTCCTCATATGTAAGCTGAGGGTACCAGAAGATCCCTTCTGCTCTCATTCCCTGACAGTAAGTGACCTGAATTCAGGCAATCAGATGTTTCACCTGGAATTCTGAAAGCTGAAGGAGTAACGCTAAGATGCAGAGACATTTAAAAAAGCTATCCATATGGAGATTAGATTCCAGCGGTGGCAAAAGTACTGAGAACTCAAAAGCAGCAACAGGACTAAGAACCCAATGGGGAAGGTCCAGGGAATGATTCCCAACTTGGATGGTTCAGTGACACAGTCCTGGTAATGTGTGCCAGTGCCCAGTTTCCCTTGATTTTTGCCCATTTTATAAATCTGCTTCTTTAGAGCACCTGCTGACTATAAGAACTACCCACTTAACTTCAATAAATTCCTTTTCCACTGTGATGGCCAAAGTCAGTTTCTGTTGCTCGCATTAAAGAGTCCTAACTCAGACTCAACCAAAACCCATTCCTACTTGTGTCTTGAAGTTTAGCAATATACGTCTTTTTGACTATAATACAAAAATCTCACAAAAGTTCCTGGAAGCTCCTTTATCTAATAACTAAGTCATTCAACAGCATAACTTGTTAACTCAGGGGAAAAAGAAACAACAAACACAATCAAAACATTAGGTTGGAAATGCTGGGTATCAAAACACAGAAATATGTTTTCAGTTTAAAGCAGTTACTGTTAAATTGTGAAGTTCTGGTCTAGGAATTCACAGCCACTTAAACAAAAATGTATGGTTTTCCCACTAGTCATATATGGATGTGAGAGTCAGACCAAAAAGAAGGCTGAGCACCGATGAATTGATGCTTTTGAACTGTGGTGTTGGAGAAGACTCTTGAGAGTCCCTTGGACTGAAAGAAGATCAATTCAGTCAATCCTAAAGAAATCAACCCTGAATATTCATTGGAAGGACTGATGCTGAAGCTGAAGTTCTAAACTTTGGCCACCTGATGAGCAGGAAAAGACCTGATGTTGGGAAAGATTGAAGGCAGGAGGAGAAGGGGATGATAGAGGATGAGATGGTTGGATGACATCACCAACTCAATGGACATGAATTTGAGCAAACCCTAGGAGATGGTGAAGAACAAGGAAGTCTGGGATGCTGCAGTCCAGGGGGTTGCAAAGAGTCAGACACGACTGAGAGACTGAACAACAATATATAAAAGAAGAGCTGAATCCCAGACTAGAACCTTAAGTTCTGTAGAACTGAAGATTTAAATGATACAGTATAGCACATAATGTGCTTCCCAGGTGGCTCAGTGATAAAGAATTTGCCTGCCAATGCAGGAGATGAAGATGTGGGTTTGACGCCTGAGTCGGGAAGATCTCCTGGAGTAGGAAATAGCAACCCACTCCAATATTCTTGCCTGGAAAATTCCATGGACAGAGGAGCCTGGTGGTCTATCGTCCACAGGGCTGAAAGGAGTCAGACACAACTGAGCACACACGCTCAGATAGCTCATAATATCAGAAATGGGAATGCTAATCAAGAAGAAAGCTTGAAAGACAATCAAAGTGTGAAAGATTTAGTCGCTCAGTCGTGTATGACGTTTTGCGACCCCATGGACTGTAGCCCACCAAGGCTCCTTTGTGCATGGAACTCTCCAAGCAAGAATACGGGAGTGGGTATTTCCTATGCACTTAATATTGTTTTCCAGAAGAACCAATTTAAACTATAAATTCACATTATCATTAAGAACACAAACCTATCTTACAATATTATCTAAGATCACTAATGACAGAGAATTGTGTCATCAGCATAAAGAGCAGTGTGTGCAAAATGGGACAGAAAGTAAATGCAAACTAGTTATATATATCACTAAACTCAGAAAGCACTGATATGATTACAGTATAATCAAGTTTTTCAAAACAAAAGAGAATCATACATGTCTAAATTGGGGGAGACAACTATAAACTATGACACAAGGACTGTTTTACTCTCTTCCAAGTAGAAACATATTCTTTACAGATAAGTACATTCTACAGTACCAATAATGGAATTAAAATGGTGGCTATAAAGATAATCATAAACTATAGTGAACCATTTCTTGTTTTATGATCTGAAGAGAATGATCACATTATGATAATATCATCCTCTAATGTGCCTTTTAGTTGAAGTACTTGTTTTGTTCACAGATAAGCACTTTTTAAATACCGGTCTTGGTTTTAGATCAGTAAAGACAGACACAATAGTGAGTAATTGTGTGTGTGCATTTGTGTGATAAATCCAATGTCAAAATAGAGTACCAATGAAATACAGTGATTTCATCTTGGCAATGATTAATCCCCAGGAGTAATTAATGTTTATGTTTAAAGAGCTATACGTATGGTATCTTGATGCATGGGTTTTATTCAGACTTTACAAATATCTCTTCATATTTAATTTTTTAAAATAAACTTAAGCCCATTAGAATAAAATTTGGCTTTATTCTTAAGAAATAAAAAAGAGCCTCTTCTAAAGAGATATGAATTATAATTTGGAAAATGTTATTAAAATTATGAAAGTGTTAGTCATTCAGTCATGTTCGACTCTTTGTGACCCCATAGACTGTAGCCCTCTAGGTTCCTCTGTCCAGGGAATTCTCCAGGCAAGAATACTGGAGTGGGTAGCCATTCCATTCTCTTGAGGATCTTGCCAACCCAGGGATGGAATCCAGGTCTCCTACACTACAGACAGATTCTTTACCCTCTAAGCCACCAAGGAAGCCCCATTTTAACAAATAATAAATATTCTAATAAAGGAGGGGATATATATTATTTGTGGTAAGTTTTCAAATTGAAGTTCTTATTTTAATGGACAAGGAAAAAGAATCCAGACAACAGAAAGAAATGAACACTGAAGAATTTTAAAAAACAGCTAGTAAAACAACTAACTAAAATTTAAAGATATTAGGTTCCCAGGGATAAGCCATTTTGGGGCAGATGATTCTGGGAAAATATTACATGAACAAAATTATTTTACCTAAATCACTAAAGGTGAGAAAATGCATTTCACTGTGTAACATGTATATGTTATACACACAAACACACACATATATATAGGTTTATTAAAGTTATATTAAAAAAGCATCCTATTAAAATTAGATAACCAAATGACAGCATGTAGAGAGAGTTACGAGATGAGAAATCTGGAATAGACGTCAAATGACAGCAAAAGCAGCAGTTCTGTGGAAAGAAGTTTTAGCAACAGGTGCAGCAAGACAAGCACATGGGAAGGCAGCCATTAGCCTGACAGAATTCTGGGAATAAAATATTTAGAATTTATGCCACACTTTTTTTTCTTCAAGCATTTTACACACATCAACCAATTAATCATCAAAACACCCACATGAATATTTCTTCCTCATGATCACACCCAAGAATGATGAGTTACTTTTCTTAACTACAATAATACAAATCATACTTAAAAATTTTTTCACTTTCCGCACCAAACTTTTCTGCAATATTTGCCTTCTCATCTAGAACTAATTTAATCATAGCTTTTGGTATCTTCAGCAGTTTCTATTGCCCCAAACGAATCTAAAATTAGATTGCTTGTTTCCGATAGATTTCCTTAGAGAGTGACATCAGGATTTATTAAAAGAATGAATACACCATGATTGCTAAGGTTCACATTCAGTCTGATAGAGTATATTAAAGTTCAGAATAGGTATTAGACAAATAAATAGAATATAAAAAATTTCAACAAATTCTGATTAAAAAAAAACACTAGGGCAATTTTCTCTATGACATTACTGAATGATTATTTCCCAAGAACTTACTAATCACCAAATCCCACAGCCTTTTCTAAAATGTTCTTAAGTCTGTGACACTAACAAACACACTTTTGCCCTTGGACTTCCATAACAATGTGCAATCTAACTTACTCTCTTCACTAACAGCTATTTCTTTCTTTTAAAATGAATGAGCGTCTCAAGAATTCCCTTTATTGGAAGCGAGTTCTTAAACCAGATTGCCTTGAGTTTCTATTCAAACTCTTCCACTTACTAGCTATGTGAACTAAGGTAATCTCTTGTGTGTGCTAGCTGTTGCATCTGTAAAAAGATGCTGCTAAGAATTGTACTATATCTATTTTATAGGGGCTGTATGAGAAATATGTGAAAAAAATTATGTCTAACAGACATACAGTACATAGCAAATAATAAATATGAACAAATGTTAACAGCAATGGTGATGTTAATTTCTATTATTACTATTATCCTCTTTGTAATATTATCTAATCTTAAAGTTTCCATTATTTCTACTTTATGAATAATCTTCAAAAGTAAATTTTGTTGATGTAACATCTTTCTAGAAATCTAATTCTCATTTTGACAACAAAGGTCCGTCTAGTCAAGGCTATGGTTTTTCCAGTAGTCACTTATGGATGTGAGAGTTGGATTGTGAAGAAAGCTGAGCACCGAAGAACTGATGCTTTTGAACTGTGGTGTTAGAGAAGACTCTTGAGAGTCCCTTAGACTGCAAGGAGATCCAACCAGTCCATTCTGAAGGAGATCAGCTCTGGGATTTCTTTGGAAGGAATGATGCTATAGCTGAAACTCCAGTATTTTGGCCACCTCATGCTAAGAGTTGACTCATTGGAAAAGACTCTGATGCTGGGAGGGATTGGGGGCAGGAGGAAGAGGGGACGACAGAGGATGAGATGGCTGGATGGCATCACCGACTCGATGGGCGTGAGTCTGAGTGAACTACGGGAGTTGGTGATGGACAGGGAGGCCTGGTGTGCTGCATGCGATTCATGGGGTTGCAAAGAGTCGGACACTACCGAGTGACTGAACTGAACTGAACTGAATTCTCATTTTGAACCACCTGCTGAGTATCTCCATTACAGTGCCCTACCAGCAGGACAAATTCAATAGGCACCAAACAAAACTCACCACCACTTCAAAATTATCATGCTTCTTATGCTTTCTTTCTAGATGTAGAAATTCAAAATGTAAGCAATATTTCATTACTGTACCATCTTAAATTATAATCCACAATTATTCCAATTCATTTTCTCCAATTTGGCAGTATATAAATTGTCTTCTCCTGTTTTCGTACTTTGCTAAAATTATTACCCTTTTACTTAAATCAAATAGTAAGAAATGTGGTCTACCACAAGTTATTCTAGCATTACTCATTTTTACTTTAGTATCTATTTGTACATTAACTCTTTCAACTTAACTTTCTTGTATGGAATGATATATAATTTCTATCTTAACTCCAAATTTTCACTATATTGATGTTTTCTATCATTGACATATAATACTTAATATTTATTATGTTTCATTTCACTTTTATTTCTTTAAATTACAGTTTATACATTACATTGATTTTTTTTGTTGTATCTTTGATTATATGTTCAGGATAAAAAAAAGCATATAAAACATTAACAATAAAAAAAGGACGTTAGGGATAACAGAATTAAGAATCAATGTACTAAATGAAGAGCTATATTAGGGAGCTTTATTGACTCACTGAGTTTATTAAAGGAAGGAATTCTTTGTTATTGGTTTGTTTAAAAATATTTTGACTATTTAGTACATTTTATTTACAAAGAGCAGGGCAATGATAATCACTACTATTATCATATTACTTTACATATGCCTATTATGTTGTTGTTGCTCAGTTGCTCTCATGTCTGATTCTTTGCAACCCCATGAACTGCAGCACACCAGGCTTCCCTGTCCTTCACTATCTCCCTGAGTTAGCTCAAACTCATGTCCACTGAGTCAGTAATATCCCCTTCTCTTGCCTTCAATCTTTCCCAGCATCATGGTCTTTTCCAATGAGTTAAATGTTCAAACCAGATGGCCAAAGAATTGGAGCTTCAGCTTCAGCATGTCTTTCCAATGAATATTCAGGGTTGATTTTCTTTAGGATTGAGGGTTTGAACTCCTTGCTGCCCAAGGGACTCTCAGGAGTGGTCTTCTTGACCACACCACTGGGTCTTCTTCTCCAGACCACAATTCGAAAGCATCAGTTCTTTGGTGCTAACCCTCCTTTCGGGTCCACTCTCATATCCATACAGGACTACATAGCTTTAACTGCACAGCCTCCTTTATGGTCCTTTCACATTGGTACATGGCTACAGAGCTTTTGTCAGCAAAGTGATGTCACTGCTTTTTGAAACTCTGTCTAGGTCTGTCACAGTTTTTCTTCCAAGGAGCAAGTATCTTTTATTTCATGGGTGCAGTCAGCATCTGCAGTGATTTTGGATCCCAAGAAAATAAAATCTGTCACCATTTACACTTTTTCCCCATCTATTTGCCAAGAAGTGATGAGACCAGATGCCATGATCTTATTTTTCTGAATGCTGAGTTTTAAGCCAGCTTTTTCACTCTCCTCTTTCACCTTCATCAAAAGACTCTTTAGTTCCTCTTCACTTTCTGCCAACAAAGCAGTATCATCTGCATACCTAAGGTTGCTGATATTTCTACTGGCAATCTTGATTCCAATTTGTGAGTCATCCAAACTGGCATTTCGTGTGTTGTGCTGTGCAGAGAAGTTAAATAACCAGGGTGACAATATACAGCCTTGATGTATTCCTTTCCCAATTTTGAACAAGTCCCTTGTTCCATGTCTGGATCCAACTATTGCTTCTTGTCCTGCATACAGGTTTCTCAGGAGACAGGCATGGTGGTCTGCTATTCCCATCTCTTAAAGAACATTCCATGATTTGCTGTGGTCCAGTCAAAGGCTTTAGCACAGCCAATGAAGCAGAAGTAGATGCTTTTTTTTGGAATACCCTTGTTTTTTCTATGATCCAGGAGATGTTGACAATTTGATCTCTGGTTCCTATTGTTCAGAGCTATTACAAAATCTTACTTACCATATTAACTTCATATATACATATTCTATGCCAAAATTAAATATAATAACTCCAATATTTTTAAAATGCTTTTAGAACAAGGGTCACATTTAAGAAGATAGGGTCACACTAAGAATAAATTGAGCAGATCAGTATATAACCATAGAGTTTTTTATAAAAGACATCAAGGAAACTATTCTGATTAAATTTAGAGATTAAACTCCAAAAAATACCTAAGTCTGAAACTTAAGCCAGAGAGTTAATTGCAGGGCTTCCCTGATAGCTCAGTTGGTAAAGAATCCGGGATACCCTGGTTTGATTCCTAGGTTGGGAAGACCCGCTGAGGAAAGGGATAGGCTACCCACTCCAGTATTCTTAGGCTTCCCTTGTGACTCAGCTGGTAAAGAATCCACCTGCAATGTGGGAGACCTGGGTTCTATCCCTGGGTTGGGAAGATCCCCTGGAGAAGGGAAAGGTTACCCACTCCAGTATTGTGGCCTGGAGAATTCCATGGACTGTAAAGTCCATGGGGTCACAAAAAGTGGGACGCGACTGAGAGACTTACACTTTCACGTTCATTGTACTAACATAAGCAATTCTGAAAGTAGTATAATAACCCAATATTACGAGAAAGATCATGCATTCATCTGCTCCTTGATTACTTCCCAACAATAGACCTATAGTTAGGAATCATTTTTTTTTTCATAATATGAGGAAATTAGCTCAGTTCAGTTCAGTTGCTTAGTCGTGTCTGACTCATTGAGACCCCATGGTCTGCAACATGCCAGGCTTCCCTGTTCATCACCAACTCCCGGAGTTTACTCAAACTCATACCACTGAATGGGTGATGCCATCCAACCATCTCATATTCATCCCCTTCTTCTCTGCCTTCAATTTCCCAGCATCAGAGTCTTTTCAAACGAGTCAGTTCTTTGCACCAGATAGCCAAAGTACTGGAGCTTCAGCTTCAGCATCAGTCCTTCCAATGAATACTCAGGACTGATTTCCTTTAGGATGGACTAGTTGGATCTCTGTGCAGTCCAAGGGACTCTTAAGAATCTTCTCCAATGCCACAGTTCAAAAGCATCAATTCTTCAGCCCTCAGCTTTCTTTATAATCCAATTCTCACATCCACACATGACTACTGGAAAAACCATAGCCTTGACTAGATGGACCTTTGTTGGCAAAGTAATGTCTCTGCTTTTTAATATGCTGTCTAGGTTGGTCATAACTTTTCTTCCAAGGAGCTAGCATCTTTTCATTTCATGGCTGCAGTCACCATCTGCAGTGATTTTGAAGCCCTGAAAAATAAAGTCTGACACTGTTTCCATTGTTTCCCCATCTATTTGCCATGAAATGATGGGACCAGATGCCATGATCTTAGTTTTCTGAATGTTGAGCTTTAAGCCAACTTTTTCATTCTCCTCTTTCACTTTCATCAAGAGGTTCTTTATTTCTTCTTCGCTTTCTGCCATAAGGGTGGTATCATCTGCATATCTGATGTTATTGATATTTCTCCCAGCAATCTTGATTCCAGCTTGTGCTTCATCTAGCATAGTGTTTCTCATGATGTACTCTACATATAAGTTATTTAACTTATAAGTAGGGTGACAATATACAGCTTTGATGTACTCCTTTCCCAATTTGGAACCAGTCTGTTGTCCCATGTCCAGTTCTAACTGCTGCTTCCTGACCTGCATACAGATTTTTCAGGAGGCAGGTCAGGTGGTCTGGTATTCCCATCTCTTTCAGAATTTTCCACAGTTTGTTGTGATCCATACAGTCAAAGGCTTTGGCATAGTCAGTAAAGCAGAAGTAGATATTCTTCTGGAACTCTTGCTTTTTTGATGATCCAACGGATGTTGGCAATTTGATCTCTGGTTCCTCTGCCTTTTCTAAATCCAGCTTGAACATCTGGAAGTTCGTGGTTCATGTACTGTTGAAGACTGGCTTGGAGAATTTTGAGCATTACTTTGATAGCATGTGAGATGAGTGCAATTATGTGGTAGTTTGAGCATTCTTTGATATTGCCTTTCTTTGGGACTAGAATGAAAACTGATCTTTTCCAGTCCTGTGGCTACTGCTGAGTTTTCCAAATTTGCTGACATAGTGAGTACAGCACTTTCACAGCATCATCTTTTAGGATTTGAAATAGCTCAACAGGAATTCCATCACCTCCACTAGCCTTGTTCATAGTGATGCTTCCTAAGGCCCACTTGACTTTGCATTCCAGGATGCCTGGCTCTAGTTGAGTGATCACACCATTATGATTATCTAGGTCATGAAGATCTTTAATTTTTACAGTTTTTCTGTGTATTTTTGCCACCTCTTCTCAATATCCTCTGCATCTGTTAGGTCCATATCATTTCTGTCCTTTATTGTGCCCATCTTTGCATGAAATGCTCCCTTGGTATCTCTAATTTTCTTGAAGAGATCTCTACTCTTTCACATTCTATTTTTTGCCTCTATTTCTTTGCATTGATCACTGAGGAAGGCTTTCTTATCTCTCCTTGCTATTCTTTGGAACTCCGCATTCAGATGGGTGTATCTTTCCTTTTCTCCTTTGCCTTTAGTTTCTCTTTTTTTCTCCGCTATTTGTAAGGCCTCCTCTGACAACCATTTTGCCTTTGTGCATTTCTTTTTCTTGGGGATGGTCTTGATCCCTGTCTCCTGTACAAGGTCACAAACCTCCATTCATAGTTCTTCAGGCACTCTATCAGATCTAATCTCTTGAATCTATTTCTCACTTCCACTATATAATCATAAGGGATTTGATTTAGGTCATACCTGAATGGTCTAGTGGTTTTCCCCACTTTCTTCAATTTAAGTCTGAATTTGGCAATAAGGAGTTCATGATCTAAGCCACAGTCAACTCCTGGTCTTGTTTTTGCTGACTGGATAGAGCTTCTCCATCTTTGGCTGCAAAGAATATAATCAATCTGCTTTCAGTATTGACCATCTGGTGATGTCCATGAAATTAAATAACATTTCTCTTATTTCTGTCACATACTAAACAACAATTGTTTTTCAGAAACAATTTAAAGTGTCTTTTTTACAGAATTTTCTATTCTCTTATTTGTGTTTGAGGCCATTTTCTTCTGAGTGGGACCATCAGATTTGATGACTAAAACTACAAGAGAACAAAAATAATTGCCTATACTATTCTTTTCAAGTTTTTCAGTAGATTCACATAATTTTATAATAGAAGAGGGGAAATACATTTGTCTACAGACAAGTTTGAAAACTCATAAAAATTATTTTTTAGAATTTCTATCATTTAATAAGATGATTTTGAACAAATGTTTTTGGTTGTTTTATTCCTTCCCCCTTCCCTGGGAATAAAGCACTGATAATTTTTAACATTTGAGAAACAAATAAGAGTGGAAAACATCTAGATTTAAAACATTTAAGTGACGATACAAATGTTTATGAGGAAAGAAATTTATCTATTTGAAAAGGTCATTTTTATTTTTTTTTTAATTTTATTTTTTAACTTTACAATATTGTATTGGTTTTGCCATATATCAACATGAATCTGCCACAGGTATACACGTGTTCCCCATCCTGTACCCCCACCCTCCTCCCTCCCTGTACCATCCCTCTGGGTCATCCCAGTGCACCAGCCCCAAGAATCCAGAAAGAAAAACACCAATACAGTATACTAACGCATATATATGGAATTTTGAAAAGGTCATTTTTAAAGACTTCAAATATTCTGTTGTAACCAATATCCACAGTCACAAAGAATTTTGGCATACTGAACTAAAGATACACTTTCCTAATACATTTAGATCTGTTAAAAACCATCAACATAAAACACATTTATGACATGAACAGAAAAATGAGTTTCTAACCATTCTACCTATTGTGAAGCAAGAAAATGTTTCCATGTTATATTTGCCTTAATAGAAATTTCAGGTCTTCATCTATTTTTCTTCTACAACTAGGTACTGTTCCAAGATCATGTCTCCCATAAAGTACAAGGGATGAATGAGATTTCTATGAGGTCCCTTCCAACTCTAATTTCCTATCCTAGCGTACACTTTATACCTAAAGAAAAAGAGTAATAACACATTAGATGCATGTGAGAACATACAAATTTTTCCAAACAGCGTACCATTCCCAAAGAAGACCTGCAGCTTATACAAAATAAATGATATAAACAAAGCCAAAGGATATAAAGTAACCTACCTAAGATGACAGAATAAGTTAATGGCAGGGCAGAAACTACAAATTGCTAATATTTACTGTGAATTTACCACTCTACAAGGTAGGTACTATTACAAAGCAAATTTTATAAATGAGAAATCTGAAGCAAAGGGAAGGAAAGTGGCTCGTGTAGATCATAAAGTAACAAGTTAGAGGAGGAACAGAGGTTTGTCCTCAATTTGCCTCTAGATCCTTGTTTCTAGTCACTATACTAAAACCTGCTTTTTAATTACAGGTTGGATTTTCTAATTCCCTTTCTAGCTCTTTATGGAGACTTGATAAATAAAAATGCCTGCTTGAAAAATAAGATAAACTTTGCACTTATAAGTTACACAGAAAAGAATCAATAGCAGAAACATTAGATAAGAATCCTAGTTTGAAACTTTAAATAGCTCTGTTATTTCAACTGATATTAGGTATTTATATTAAAATGCAAAGAAGTCAATTTAGGAGATTAACAGAGGCTCAAACTGTAAAACAGAACTTTCTCAAGAGCTACTAATTTCTGCACTTAGCTCATGCTTCCAACTCTACCACATGGATGTTTGTTAAATGAGCCTAACGATTAGAGCCTCTGTCCAGAATCATTCTAAATTGGGACCTTAATTGTTTCTGTTTCATGACTCAGTGGGTTTAATATTTTATCTGCTGGATTTTCTAAATGCCAGTTCCATCATGTTCTGAGCACACTCTTTTGCCCACTCAATAGACTGGGTCACCAAGACAAAACTTTGGGATAACAGGATAATGAAATTTTCTAAGTCTTTAATTATTCTCTCTTACAAGTAACAAAGGACACACAAGCAACCAATACACTAATATTTTTATGGACTCATCTACCTCTCTCTCTTTCTCTCTTCCACCCACCTCGATTTATCAAGTCCAGCTGTATGAAACACACATTAGATAATTTCTTTTTAAAAATTATTTTCCAGAATAAAAAAAAGTCCCCCAAAGGCCATGAATTTAAAAAAAAAAAAAAAAAAGTTTCACAACATTGTTTTTTCTTTTGCTCTCCGGGAACTATCAAACTATAAAAAGAATCTGGTATGACCACCATATGGCTATCACTAACTGTATAAACAAATCTTTTTCAGTAAAATTGACTGGAAAGAAAAATTTTGTATCCTGAACCCCATTTCCTTCTTGCCATCCATCTGGAAATGAGAACTGAATTCAAAAGAGGGGAGGTTACAAGATGCTTTTAAAAAGCAGCTTAAGCATAATGCAGAAGGAAGCAGCAGTGTGGTACAGCAAAAAGATACGCATAAGCTCTGAAGCCATATGAAACTAATTCTATCACTTCCTTGTTCTGTGAAGTTGGGCGATTCATTTTACTTCTCTAAACCTAAATTCACTTGTCTAGAATGTACATAAAGTAGCAAGTGTGGCCAAGGGGACAGAAAGAAACTCTAACAAGTCTCAGGAAATAAAAGCAAAAATACATATATAATAGCCAGGGTTATATAATATGAATAAAGCAGACACTCATGCCACTGGCTGGCCCCACTTCAGAAACAAATAACTATATCGGATAACTGAAATGTAAAGAAAGAGGGTAGAACCAATAATAACAGGGGTAAAAATTAGAATTAAAGATTCCTTTTTAGGAGAAAATTCAGAGAATACAGGTCTTAAAGAACAGCCATAAACCTACTTGCAATTCTAAACTTTGGTGAGTGAAGACACACAGACATTTACAGATGCAGGAGAAGGGGTAGTAATTCAATAAACAATTACTAAGTCCGTGAGTTGGTGATGGACAGGGAGGCCTGGCATGCTGCGATTCATGGGGTCGCAAAGAGTCGGACACAACTGAGCGACTGAACTGAACTGAACTGAGACACTGTAGTTAAATGTTAGAAAAATATTGAGTGGCCATGACCTCTCTGGTTTAAAGAAACAGGTAAGTTAGGAGACAATTACAAAAGTGTAGTAAATGATACCTTGGAAGAAAGAACAGTAAAATAAATGGCACCATGGAAGAAAGAACAGAGCACATACAAGGTAGCAGAGACTGGAAAAAACTCATAGGTCTGCTGCAGATGGCAAGTAGCACATGTGGCAGAAGAGGAGGCTGATGATATAGAATAGCCCAGATGGTAAAGGAACTTGTACATATGCCAGGAATTTACAGTCCATTAAATGGAAAAGTGATTTGATCAGATGTAAAGTTAAATCCACTGAACAGCAAAGTGGAAGATGTACTGAAAGTAAGTGCTCAATTATGACATTCTTGCAATCCTGGTAAGAGATAAGAAAGTGGTGATGTAGTATTTTATTTTATTTTATTTTATTTTTTAATTTTATTTAATTTTTAAACTTTACAATATTGTATTAGTTTTGCCAAATATCGAAATGAATCCGCCACAGGTATACCCGCGTTCCCCATCCTGAACCCTCCTCCCTCCTCCCTCCCCTACCCTCCCTCTGGGTCGTCCCAGTGCACCAGCCCCAAGCATCCAGTACCGTGCATCAAACCTGGACTGGCGACTCGTTTCATACATGATATTATACATGTTTCAATGCTATTCTCCCAAATCTCCCCACCCTCTCCCTCTCCCACAGATGTAGTATTTTAAAGTGGGGGAGGTTTTGAAGTGAGCATAATCCCATCCAGAATACTACTAGGTTTTTAATTCAAGCACCAACCAAATAATTATATAGTAGAAGATTTAGAGCTATACGTTTGTTTTTAATTCAGTTCCAAATACCTATTTTGAGTATCAGGTCCAAATATTTGTCTTGTGAAAACAAATAAGTTCTTCCAGTGAAAAGCCTTCATCCATAAAAAGCACATCTCAAACAGGGAAAACTTTTCTTATTACCTATATTTTGATCACTGTTCTGTCTGAACAGATGGGAAATTCCTCCTCCTAATTCAACTGAGGGCAGAAAATTCAAATGGTAAGAGCTCTCTGGCATGATTTTAAAGAGTCTGAAACCTATCCCAGCAGCACAGTGCGGAAGTGTCCCAGCACAGGTTGGAACAGCTCCAGGTCCATCATTCCCTCCGGAGAATACCTCTGACAAATGAAGCCTTAAATGAAAGTAGGGTTAGAGGCGCAACTCTCCTGAATAGATAGCGTTATTCTCTTCTGCTTTTAACATTCTAACCTTTATGAGTAGAACTCCCAAACTGTTGATACTTAGAAATGATAGCAACATACCCCACCCTTTATAAATGAAATATATAAATGTCAGGGAGTTTTTGTTTAGCTTTGTTTTTTCCATCGGGGGTGTGTAGGGAGAGAATCTTTCATTTTTTAAAATCATCCCCACTTCAAATTCAGTAGAGATATTCCTAAAGCACGTTTCCAAACTCAATAAACTCAACCTTCTCTTTCATTTTTGTTCTGTCTCCAACCTCTCCCTATCCAAGGCAATAGATGCTGGTTTGTTTCCGTTTGCTCATGGAAGAAGTATTAACAAGAAGAGACCATTCAAATTTCTTTGCTCCCACAATCTCTCTCACACAAATTCACACCAATGCCATGACCCAGAGAGAAGTAATAAGAAAGAAGAGGGTAACAGGTAATAACAGGAAAGAGAAAAGAATCAGTAACAGTGAAATATGGACCAAGCTGAAGAAAGACCAGTACTATACTGCTGCTGCTGCTGCTAAGTCGTTTCAGTCGTGTCCGACTCTGTGGACCCCATACACAGCAGCCCTGTACTAGTGCATTATAATTACCAAATTGAAAAATGAAAATATTTCCAGGCAAAGTACTTTGTGGACCTTTTGACATGAAGGAGCACTGTAGGAGACTGGAGGGTGTGTGAAGAATAGGGATTAAGCCTTTCAATTAAGGTTGATTCAATTAAGGTTTGATTAAGCCTTTCAAACCCAACCTGGCAAGAAGTTCAAGACTACCTGCCCAAGAGATGTATCCTAACAAATGAAAGGCCTATAATTTGTATATTTGAAATTTGAAGAGGCTACATTGGCCCTAGTCATGTAAAGAGTGTGAAAGTATCAGATATTAATCAACTTCTTTTTCTAAATTCCTCAGTTGTCTCAGTGAGTAGTTTCCATTTGTGGGGATGTTTTGTTGCCTCAGAATTTTATTTATTGACTCATTTGAGAAATGCAAATATACTTTAAGCTTTGTCTTGTTATCATGCTTTTTTGTATAGGTCCTTTTTCTAGTTAACATAATATTTCTGTTGGAAGCAAAATAATTCTGAACCATCATTTACTAGTTTGGTTTGGGTAATCTATCAGAAATACTCCAATGAAAAGAGATGGCCCTACTCTCATCATATCTTTAAGCCATCCTCAACCACTACTTGCCTGCCCCACCCCAATTATATATTGTAAATCTAGAATCATACCTTTTTTTAATAATAGTCTAATTCAAAACAATTATTTAATCTATAATAGGCACAGCAGGCTGGAAGGGAAGGTTATCTGCAAAGTCACACAGAGCTGGGATCAGAACACAGGTCTCTTGATTTGCAAATCAAGAGATTTGCATGTCTAAAACATGCAAGCTACAAGAATGGCCTTGGCTAAGCTTCCTAGACTAGACAGATTGTGTGGTTTCACCAACCCACCTCCCCACCCTCTAACACACACACACCTTGGCAACATCCATAATGCAGTACATTTTGTCATCATATTATTGTTATCTCCATATGTACCAAGCAGTGTTTATGAAATGTTTTATGAACAATGTCTAATTTAATATTAGAAAATCCTGACATAGGTTCATCAAAGTAGAAAAGGCTAAAACAATCAGAAAAGAGACTGAAGCCAAGAAGATGTGCTGGTAATAAAGCATAAAGTTACTTGAAATAAATTCAAGTTTTTGGGCTAAATAAATAGCAGCATAGAAAAAATGAAACATATTATTCCCTGCCCCAAAGCAATAATACTTAACAGTGTCTTAGCCTGATAGTCAAATTGCTTAACAATCTGGCACCAGTCTACACTTCTAATTTCATTCCCCATGTCCTTCAAAGCAGCATTATACTTTTGGGGTCCTCTTCATAAGTGCAGTAAGTTATGCATTAATGGTTTTTTCATCCCTGAGATAATGGTATGCTTAAAAACACAGAATATGAATTCCATGATAGCCACTACAGTTCTAAAAACATAATACAAACTCAAGAATACCTGTTGACTGGAATGATGACAAGTACCACAGGTAAGACAGGAAGAAACTGAAAAAGGTAACAATAAAATCAAGGATACTGAATACCTTGCTGACTGAAGAAACATGGTCGTCTATTTGTCAACATAAAGACTGATAAGGAGAAGCTACTTTAGCTTACTTATAAAAAGCCAAAGACTTTGGTAGGCTCTTTTTTACAGAAGTGTTAATATGGCTCCAACTATTACATGATTAAATAATCTTGGCAGAACACAGTATTGGTAAGTAAACTGACTCCAGATTTAGAGAGAGGGCAAACGGAAGTGGGGAGAGAAAAGGAGGGGAGTCAAGAAGTAAAGAGATAAACAAGAAATACACCAGGGAATGGAGATTTACTCCCTCTTAGTATGAGTTCTTGAGAATGAAAAATGTCATACCTTTGAAGAGATCAGCATAAGATATTGTAATGAGGCTCCCATAACCTACTGAACTTTAGATGTCATAAAATGCTAGAAAATGGAGTTTTTTCCTTTGCAATTTATACTTTACCAATAATTCTCTAGCTGCTTAGAATCCCTAATAAAACTCTAAACACCCAGTTAATAATATTTAAATATCACAATTTTGCTAGCAGAAGAGGAAAAACTATATACCAAGACATGACTCAAGGGGGAAAAAAAAGACAAGGAATTAGTAAAGTGGTGTCACCAAGTCATGAGCAAAAAATACAACAAGGCTGGGTAAGAAGACTAAAAAAAAATCCTTCAGGTGGGGTGGGGGAAGAATGAAATAGATGAGGGAAATTAAGAGGTACAAACTTCTAGTTATAAAATAAACAAGTCACAGGGATGAAACGTACAGCACAGAAAATATACTCAATAATAATACCATTGTATGGTGATAGATGGTAACTAGACTTATCAGGATGATCATTTTGTAATGCATAAAAATATGAAATCACTATATTGTATAACAGTAAACTAACATAGTGTCATAGGTCCATTATACATCCAAAAACAAACTTGAGAAAAAGAGATTACATTTGCAGTTATGGAGGGTGTGGGGGAGTTGGTAATTGGACGAAGGCAGGGCAACGGGATAACTTTCAGTGACAAACTGAGTAAGTACTAGCGACACAATGTAGAACATGATTACTATAATTAACATTGATATATGTTATTTATGAATGTTAGGAGACTAAATCCTGACTTCTCATCACAATTTGTATCTATATGAGATGATGGATGCTCACTAAAATTGTGGTAAACACTTCATGATGTAAGTCAAACCATTATCCTGTACATCTTAAACTTATACAATGCTATATGTCGATTGTATCTCACTAAAACTGGAAGAAAAAGAGAAAAATCTGTTTGACCCTCAGAAAGGTGAGACTAACTGGAGATATTCTTAGACAAGAGTGTGCAATTCAGCATCTCCCAATATTACACATGCAGAGCATTAAGTTCTCCAAGCATATTAACAACGTTTTTGAAAAACAGATAAGAAAGAGGTGGGGTCAGGGGAACCCTTTGGTTAAATAAGTTTGTACAATGGGCTACACAAAGTTAAAAACATTTCACTTTTTTCCCCCCTAGGATTCTTAAATACTAGTGTATAATAAGAATCTCCAACAGAAGGGTGGATTTTCCTATGTTTCTAAAACTTAACCATAGAATTTTTTAAAGCCCATCTCATTAGAACAGACTTAGAATAAAGTGAATGAAAAACCAAAAGGTCAAATGGTTGCTGTTGTTCTTACACGTTTCTAAGGAGTGAAAGAACAAAGACCATTGACTAGAGTCCAACAAATCTAAGATCATATTGATTATAAGATACAATATTAATATATACTATGAAAAAAAATGCAGTCAATAAATTATGACATGTCATTAATTGTAAAATATGTCTCAATTTCAAATAACTTCAAAAGTAATATTTAAGTGCTCATGCACAGTTGTTCGGTCATGTTCAACTCTGCAATGTCATGGACTGTAGCCCACCAGGTTCTTTTGCCTACGGAAATTTTCAGGCAAGAATACTGCGGTGGGTTGCCATTTCCTCCTCCATGGGACCTTCCCCATTAAGGAATCGAAACTGCATCTCCTGCACTGACAGGTGAATTCTTTACCACTCTGCCAAATATTTAAGAGGAATGATTAAAAGACTGTAATCCACTTACTGTCATGTGCTGTGCTTAGTTGCTCAGTTGTGTCCGACTTTTTGCAACCCCATGAACTGTAGCCTGCCAGGCTCCTCTGTCCATGGGGCTTCTCCAGGCAAGAATACCGGAGTGGGTTGCCATTTCCTCTTCCAATTTACTGTCATATAGATTGTCTATTGTATATGTAGATCAAATAATTTCTTAAATTTCCTTTACAAATTTGGCACAAGACAGCACTCTAATGTGTTGCCATAAATTGCCTAATGTATTTATTACACAGATTTGTTGAAGACTTTCAATAAGTTACTAGCTGGGCTTCAAGTTCCACATTTGTTTATGGATAAATAATTCCCATCTTCCAGGGACACTGAGAGGATTAAGCACTTAATACGTGAGTTCCCTTCTCTTTCTTCTTTTGTTTTCCCTCTCAGTAATTAACCCTAGCACTTTATCATCTTGCCAGAACATTTTTGATCACTTTAGCCAAAATACCTTCCTGGTCTTGATTTCCTGTTTAATCTTCTGTAAACATGAAGAACACCTAATCAATCCCCCTTTTATACAAATAAAAGTACTTTCAAACAAATATGACCACAATGAAGAAACAGACTATTTCAAAACCATATCATTTTTAATAAGTTTATTAATGTCAAATTAATGCAATGTAAAGGAAACTAACCAAGCCATTTAATTTGTTTTTCTTAAATAAAACACATAATGTTTCATGAGACATCAGGCTTTTATTTGACAAATCAATATACAATTATTGTATGAACTAGTTTCTATGGAGCATAAAAGACTTCTCTCATGGACTGATAAATCAGCAAGCTAAAAAGAGAAGGGACTGAATAAATAATTTTTAAGGGAAAAAAGCATCAAGCAAGGGAGAAATTAAAGACACATGAAACAGGGTTAATAAAAGGGATTTTAAAAAATCAACATAGTAACTATAGGTCTATTCAACAGACCAAAAAAAAAAAAAAAAATCATAAAGCAAAACAAAAACTAAATACCAAAGAACAATTAAGCAACTTGCCAAAAAACAAAATACTTTGGTGGGATGTCAATCAGTAACACTGAGCTGACAACTGTGCCTTAATTAATTTTGAAACTGTTTCCAATTAGTTAGTATAGAACACTAGAGGCTTCATGCTGCCTATGACTCAGTGCACTGACTCATCCACCAAAACTTTTCTTACAGAAGAAATATCCAAGCACCCGCCAGGATGCAAGATCAAAAGGAAAGAAGGTTCACCAACCTTCTTAGTTAAAGGCCTGTGATAAATTTAGATGACCGGAAGGATATGGAACAACTTTCCAGAAAGGTTTAATAGTCAAAAATAACTTGAAAAGTTTGATTTGTTAACAAAACAATGAAAATATATTCTTTAAAATTGCTACTGCAAATATCTCTATAAAGAATGCTATTTGTTTTTTAAACTATATAGATGACATAAATAATATAACCAATATTTATTAAAGTGTTTAATTAAATTCACCAATTCATCATATATAAATATCCCATGTTTCGTACCTTCTTAAAACAGCAGTGGAAACAAAATTTAGACATGAACAAGAGCCTAAAATCACCATATATATTTAGCCCATTGAAGATCTCTTATTTTTTTTCAGATTTAGTTTATCCTTAGTGTGATCCAAGATTATTGGCCTTTCTAGAATTAATAAAAATGTCTTAAATGGTTCTTCAAAATAACTATAAAATACAATATAAACAAAAAGAATGCAAGTAACTACATTTCCTTCCTTTTATTACAAAATTTATCTCTACTTAAGTCAAACATTTCATTAAATCACAGTTGCATATAGGTAACTATTTCTGAAATAGTTTAGAAATATTTTGGAGCTGGGAGAGAGAAAAAAGAGCAATGAAAGACTACTACTCCCTTCAGGAAAAAACAAAGAAGACCCTTTATTCAGAAACTGGAACCTAGGGGAGGGGCTGCTTAGCAGGACTCAGCCAGTCCTAATATTCTGGAGAGCCTAGGGGATCCATGGAGAGAAATCAAGTTAATAGCAAGTTAGTTCCTAAACAAATTGTCAATAAGAGATCCATTTTGCTGTAAAAATCCATATGTAATTTTTTAATGCCTTATGATTAAAAAATAATTAAAATGACTTACAAAGACAAGTTAGTTCAGAAAGTAAAAAAGCAAGGAAATGCAGAGAGAAAAGGTTCAAAGATGGCAATGAAGACAGAAGAAATAAAAAGGTGAAATTGAAATCGGTAGTAAGCTTACTCAAAACACATGACATAAAACATTTATGCTAGTTGATAAAGGCAGACCACAAAATTTATGAGTTTCCTAGAAGCCACTGAAAAGAGAGAAACATACGCAGTTGCATCATTTGTCATATCCACAAAAATTTAAACTCATACACAAACACATACACACAAACCACAGTCATTCAAAATGCTTCCTTGCCACTGTACCTTGAAAAAAAAATTCCGATCAGTCTTCATAAAGAAATCACAGAAAACTAACTTCTCTTACCTTCTCTTCCACCCTTACCGTGAATATAACAATGAGTTTAAAAGTTGTGTTACTTTTAATATTCCTCAATATAAGCAATGGAATAACACAGTGAGGCATGATTCAGTTAAACCGATTCTAAGAACGTGAAAACGACATGGCCCAAGTACACTGCAGTCCTTCATAAATTTTATTTCCCCCAAACTTTTCATAGGTATTAGGTGGCTGAGAGTTCAAAGTCGTAATCTAAGACAAGAACCTGGAGTCTAGCTATTTTATGTTATTTGCAAAAGAACAAGTCTATATATTTTGACAGTAAGCTAAATGGCAAAAGAAATGTGGCTGATGTACACATAGGAAGCCAAATGAATCTAATGAGAACATTTGCTTGAATTAATTAAACAAGTGCTTAATGAGTTTCATTACATAAAAGATAAGGTAGTACTTAGTGGGGTTACAATGTTGAACTTGTCTACCATCCTCCTACAGCACAGTTTAGAGTGCTGGGGACCACATGCAATTAAATAACTAATTACAGCAGTGATAAAGACAATAATAAAATTGAGTGGCTGCTGGAGAAGCACCTAACCTGGAAATGAAATGTTAAAAAAGGCCTTCCAAAGAAACTCCCATCTAAGCTGAGACCTGAGACCTGAAGCAGCAGTTAGCTCAGGGCTCCCAGGCAGAAGTTAACAGAAATCCCCATCAGTCCTCCTCTAGGTTCAGTTTCCTTGCCCCAACCATTAAATGATGGAGCTACATAAGGATCGGGACACTTTCATTCACTCAAAGATCAAGGCAAAAAATAACTGAATAAGCCCATGACTTCAACTTTTACTTACACGCTGATAACTAGGTGGCCTGACAAAAATCAGTAATGTGTAACTATTCTCAGGTGTTCTGTGACTATTTTCTTCCTAAATCATCAAAAAAAAGTCTGGCTTTGTGCTCCCAGTTTCTTTCCCTATACTACACTGTAAGCTTTGTGGTATGTTGTCAAAACAGGAAAACACAGTTACATTAAATAATGAAGAACAAAGAAGATGAAGGATGAATCAGAATAAAAGTTAGCTTGGATGGGAGCAGAGGGGTAGCTTCTTTAAGAGTTTTGAAAAAACAGATGGTTAGAGCCACTGCATTTGATGAAGACAGAAGATAAGAAAAGGAACGAGAACAATATTAGAAAGTATTCCTGGGAATTAAGAGTTCCAGTCATAGTTTTGAGAAATGCATACAAAACTTACATTATTTTGAAATAATTTTGTTTTAATGAATCATGTTCTTTTGACCACAATACTCCTCAAAGACTGCAACACATGCAGGCTTCAGCAATATGTGAACCGTGAACTTCCTGATGTTCAAGCTGGTTTTAGAAAAGGCAGAGGAACCAGAGATCAAATTGCCAACATCCACTGGATCATCGAAAAAGCAAGAGAGTTCCAGAAAAACATCTATTTCTGCTTTATTGACTATGCCAAAGCCTTTGACTGTGTGGATCACAATAAACTGTGGAAAATTCTGAAAGAGATGGGAATACCAGACCACCTGATCTGCCTCTTGAGAAATTTGTATGCAGGTCAGGAAGCAACAGTTAAAACTGGACATGGAACCACAGACTGGTTCCAAATAGGAAAAGGAGTTCGTCAAGGCTGTATGTTGTCACCCTGTTTATTTAACTTATATGCAGAGTACATCATGAGAAACGCTGGACTGGAAGAAACACAAACTGGAATCAAGATTGCCGGGAGAAATATCAATAACCTCAGATATGCAGATGACACCACCCTGATGGCAGAAAGTGAAGAGGAACTCAAAAGCCTCCTGATGAAACTGAAAGTGGAGAGTGAAAGAATTGGCTTAAAGCTTAACATTCAGAAAACGAAGATCATGGCATCCGGTCCCACCACTTCATGGGAAATAGATGGGGAAACAGTGGAAACAGTGTCAGACTTTATTTTTCTGGGCTCCAAAATCACTACAGATGGTGACTGCAGCCATGAAATTAAAAGACGCTTACTCCTTGGAAGGAAAGTTATGACCAACCTAGATAGCATATTCAAAAGCAGAGACATTACTTTGCCAACAAAGGTTCGTCTGGTCAAGGCTATGGTTTTTCCTGTGGTCATGTATGGATGTGAGAGTTGGACTGTAAAGAAGGCTGAGCGCCGAAGAATTGATGCTTTTGAACTGTGGTGTTGGAGAAGACTCTTGAGAGTCCCTTGGACTGCAAGGAGAGCCAACCAGTCCATTCTGAAGGAGATCAGCCCTGGGATTTCTTTGGAAGGAATGATGCTAAAGCTGAAACTCCAGTACTTCGGCCACCTCATGCAAAGAGTTGACTCATTGGAAAAGACTCTGATGCTGGGAGGGATTGGGGGCAGGAGGAGAAGGGGACGACAGAGGATGAGATGGCTGGATGGCATCACTGACTCGATGGACATGAGTCTCAGTGAACTCCAGGAGTTGGTGATGGACAGGGAGGCCTGGCGTGCTGCGATTCATGGGGTTGCAAAGAGTTGGACACGACTGAGTGAATGATCTGATCTGATCTGATGAAATAAATCTGACAAGTTCTTATCTCATGCTCAGACTTCTCTGAGTTCCCGAACAATTTATCCAACTAGTCCTTGAAACTCCACGTTAGCTATGTGAAAAGCATGCAAAAAATGTCCAAAACAAAATAGAAATTTTCCTTAAAAAATCTGAGTCTTCATGCAGCCAATGACAAGGTCGTACACCTACCTCCCTTAACAGCTTCATCCCACTTCACCTCTCATGTCTAGCTCTTCATCACCACATTCTGTTTATTTTTAATACAAAACCTCTCAAATCTGCCTACTTTGCTCCCTCTAAACTACCACCATTCTATCAAAATCTCTTTAAATAAATTCAATTACTTTCTAACTGGTCTCCTTGCATCCACCTTTACACAGCCTATTCCCAGCCTATAACCTCTTATCTATGCTCACAAAATGTTGTTACAAAATACATATCTAATCTAGTTTACCCACATCTCCTGCTGAAAACTTTTCAATGGATTCCCACTGTTTTTCAAATAAATATCAAAATCCTTAATATAGTCTCAGGCCTACCATTTTCTGACAAAGACTTCATCTCTTTCCATCTCTTCTCTGATGTCTACTTTTAGCCAATCAGTTGGTCTTCAGGTTTTCCAGAAGTGCTCTGTTTTCTCCCACAATAGATTTCATGTGCTATCTCTGGCAGGAATGTTCTTTCCTATTCTTTAGACCTAAGCTCATAAGCCTTTTCCAAATGCCCGTACTAAATCAGAAGTCTATTTGCCACTCTCACAAAGGTACATGCCTTTCTCTAATGGCAATTATCACAGATGAAACTGTTCTTATTTGTGTATATTATATCTCTGTGTTCTGTTACAAATTACCCTAAATTAAAGGGTTTAAAACAATAAACATTTATTATCTCACCGTTTCTATGGGTCAGGAATATAGAATTATCTGGCTTGGGGTCTCTCTTAGGATGCAGTAACAGGGTCAGCCAAGGTTGCATTCCTCTGAAAGCTTGTTCAAGCTAGAAGATCTGCTTTCAACAGAACTCATTCACCTGGTGCTGGTTGTTAGGAGACCTCAGTTCCACTCCATGTAGGCCTCTCCATGGGTTGCTTAAGCATCCTAATGGCATGGAACTGGCCTCTCAAAGCAAGTAATAAAAGATACAGCACACTTTCTTTTCTGACCTAGCCTTTGAAATGAAAAGCACCATAATTTCTTAACATCTTATTAGTCACACTGGTCAACCCAATTCATCATGGAAAGGAACTGTGAAATAATACGAACACCAGGGAGTAAAAATCAATGGAAGCCATCTTGTGGACACTGGCTATAATAGTATGTTAACTGATCTGTTTTTAAATCTTCTAATAGATTAAACTCCAAGACCTAGACTGAAGTAACTATAGTTGGCCTGAAATTACCTTAAGTCTTATGCTTAATCTGAGTCACAGCTCCCATCCTGAAGGCACCCTATTTCCTGCCTTGTTCCAAAAACATCCTCTTGAAAGCATTCTACACCTGCTTCTCTCCCTTCAACAACTATTTCTAGCCCTACTACTTCAAGAGACACTTCTTCAGTCAATTTTTCTAAATATTCCAAGAAAGGAAAACTTACAAAATTTCATATCCTGAGATTTACCTTTTATCTTTTTCTAAATCAGATTACTCTTAAATAATATTCCCAGATAGGATTTTGTTATGACATATTTTAACAAATATTATATACTAAAACTTTTTATTTTGTAAAATTTAGAAGTTGCACTTAATTTCGTTATGCAACATTATTCCAATATGTTTATGGACTTCCAAATCTGAAATGAAAATTGAAAATTAAAAAATACAATTTACCGTTTAATCATATCAAACTTTTGTTGATTTTTGGAATACTTATTAATTCATTGGAGGCTTCCCTGGTAGCTTAGTGGTAAAGAATCTGCCTGCCAGTGCAAGAGATGAGGGTTCGATCCTTGGGTCAGAAAGATCCTATAGAGAAGGAAATGGCATCCCGCTGCAGTATTCTTGCGTGGGAAATCCCATGGACAAAGGAGCCTTGTGGGCTACAACTCATGGGGTCACAAAACAGTCAGATATGACTTAGTGACTAAACAACAACTAATTCAATAATTTATTCAAATAAAACATACTAAAATTATAGTTGAATGCAATGGGGAAGGAAAAGTTTGGTGTTTTGTTTTTTTTTTTTTTCACAAAACTTTTCAGGAACTTGTAAAACAAATGAGCAAACAAACAAACAAAAACCACTTTATTGTGTGTCAAAGAAAGAAATAATTCTCATTTAATGTACCACATGACACACCAAAGTAAAATTTCAAAGACAGATAACTGAACAACTCACTTTACGGCAAATAAAAACGCATTTATAGTTTATGAAAATCTCATAGGAATCTCCTTCCACAAGATGAACTTAAAAGTAGCTGAAATTAACTTTTTAATTGATTTAATGGTTCATTTCTGAGATTATTAAGGGCCCATTATAAAAGAAAAAGACTAGACTAAGACTAAGTAATATATTAAGATTAGACATAGACTAAGTAATATATTTGGAGAAGGCAATGGCACCCCACTCCAGTACTCTTGCCTGGAAAATCCCATGGACGGAGGAGCCTGGTAGGCTGCAGTCCATGGGGTCGCCAAGAGTCTGACACAACTGAGCGACTTCACTTTTTTTCATTTTCATGCATTGAAGAAGGAACTGGCAACCCACTCCAGAGTTCTTGCCTAGAGAATCCCAGGGACGGGGGAGCCTGATGGGCTGCCATCTATGGGGTCGCACAGAGTCGGACACGACTGAAGCGACTTAGCAGCAAGTAATATATTAAGGTTAAGGGACAAAAACAAATCGGATTTTATGAAGCATCTAACTTCTCTCACATAAAAATTATATATTTGATTGGCCAAAAAGTTCATTCAGTTTTTTCCATACCATAGTACAGAAAAAACTCAAATGAACATTTTGGGGAACCCAATATACCTTAATGTAAAAGAACGTAACTTAATAAAGAGATGCTACACATACATATGCACGCTCAGTCACCCAGTCATGTCTGACTCTTCTTGGACCTATAGTCTGTAGTGTACCAGGCTCCTCTATCCATTGGATTCTCTAGGCAAGAATACTGGAGTGGTTGCCATTTCCTCCTCCAGGGAATCTTCCCGACCCAGAGATTGAACCCATGTCTCTTGAGTCTTCTGCATAGCCTGCATTGGTTGCATAGCCTGCATTGGTAGGTGAATTCTTTACCACTGAGCCACTTGAGAAGCACCCATGCATATATTCATGGTTATAATTACATAGCACCATTTAAGTCAGGTATGTGACCACTGACTGTAGTATTCCATTTCAAGAGCATGAGGAAGGGTGAGAAAGAGAATTAAAAAACTTGAAAAGTTAGCAGTATAAATCAGAACTATAATTTATAGAATATTTACTATGTACCAGATAAACTTCACACATATGTTTGTACTTAAACATTTATTAACACAATATTTTAATGAGGTAGGAACTATAATTATCCCCATTCTCAGATGAAAATTGAAGCACAGATAGTGTAATTTGCTTGTGGTCATGTAAGTAATCAGCAGAAGAGTTTCAGAGCCCACACTCTAAACCACTGCACCACACTGCCTCACTTCTCAACTATTCTAAATTTTCAACAACCTCCTTGAACCCCCACTTCAGTAATATCTATAAACAATTTTCTGATTTACAGATATTGTCTTTGACATCACCTGAAAATAAAGGCACTCAGACCAGATTCATCTCAATTTTTCTGACCCATTACCTATAAATTTATCTTCAATCACACCTGTCCTCACTTCAAGTCTCTCCTCCACTCAAGGCCAATCTTGTACTGTGCTACTGAACCAAGACTCTCCTCCAGCTTTTATATGACATCCATTCTCCTGTTATCTTCAAACTTTCACTCTGGCCAGCTCTATCCTCACAGAAATAAGGAGGATAACTGCCCACCTACTTTCCTACCCTCCTAACCACCCACAGATATACACGCACATACATACATACATAAAAACCTCCCTCTATCTTCCTTTCTTGCCTGGGAAATCCCATGGACACAGGAGCCTGGTGGGCTACAGTCCAAAGGGTCGCAAAGAGTTGGATACGACTGAGCAACTAAGCACATCTTCCTTTACTCATCCAAATCTTTTCCTATCAACTTATACTTGCTCTCTCTGTTCCTTCCATACAGGAACCTGATTTCCAATAAATCCTTACTCTTGAAACTGCTTTTCCAAAGATAATCACTTAACTGTCAGCTTAAAACAATATTTTTTCTGAAATTTGGGTAAATTTGCCCTTGTTGATGGCTTATGTCTTAAAACCTGTATTTCCTTAGCTTATACACAACCAGTCTCCTGGATCCCTGCATACTTCTTTAACCATTTCTTCTCTGTCCTTCCTTAAGCCAACTTCTTCTATCTAGTTGTAATGCAGTAGTTTCCCCTGCATTTCCCTCTGTGGTGCACTGTGTTTTTTAACACACACACACACACACACACAAACACAAAAAAAAAACCACGAGGGAATTCATTCTCTTTTTGGCTTCAATACTGCCTTGCTGATGACGCCTTAAATAATAATTTTTAATCAGGTCTTTTTGTTTCCAACTATTCAGTCAATCAACTGCCTTTTGGACAGGAAAACTTAGATGTCCTTTAGGCATTTCAAACACACAAGCACAATATTTAATTCATCAATTTCCCCCAAACCTAACCCTCCTTCCTTATTCTTCATATCATGGAGCAACATCACTCTCCCTCTCATTAGTCACACAAAAAAGAGTATAATGGTAAGTATTTCCCCCTTCATCCCATCCACTGCTACAACTGCTGATTTTTCAACTCCTTCCTTCAACACACTGATTATCACTGTTTTGTTCAGTTATTTGTTATCTTTTATCTAATATAAAACATCAGTCTCCTTGCCTACAAATTCTCCCAACATATAGCCATTGTAGCCTATAAAAAAGTGGAAATTTAGCCAGATCACTCCATATCTTAAAACTCTTCAAAGATTCCCCACTGCCACAAGAAAAGATTCCACATATCTTAACTAGCCTAATGATATTTTCTGCAAGGAAAATTACTTAAATAAAATTGTTGAGCTCTCACTTGATTGCAAAGTGAAGAAAAGGGAGCATACACACATACGTACATTCACATGTCTCCAAAATAAGTAGCATACAATCCAACTGTAACTGCTGAAAATTAACATTAGTCACAGAGCTTATCATGTAGTCCCTCCTAGAATATTTTCATTTTATAAAGACTCTTGATGACACTTATTGGTAGTAAGACCTTAAGATATAGAGATTGGTGGCAAGACTGATTCCTAGAGAACAGAATCATTCACTCAGTTCTGGCAGGAAAGAGAAAAAAGTAGCACACCCAATCTTGGCAATTTGAGAACGACAGTTTAACTAAGGAACTACTCACAAAGATGTAGACAGAGTTTAGGGAATAGAGAATGGGGAATAGTGCACAGTTCCAGAAGATCTCAAAACAACCAGAGACATTACTATTCCTAAGCCTGAAGGGCTAGAGGAGTAATGATTAGTTATATACAGGGGGCTCCCAGACAGGAGATCTGACTTTAGGGAGAGAAAAGCAGCCAACTCAAGGCAACACCAGGGAGTACAGTGAATTCACTTTCCCCTCACCTTCTGATCTCCAGCTGGTATCTTAACTGGTATAATCCAATCAGAAGCCAAAGGGAAGGGGAACCAGATGATATAGTTGGTAAAGGTCAGCCTCCCAGGACACATACAGGGTGGAAAAGAATAGAGAGTGGTTCTAGAAATGTAATCAGAAGATATCTAGTGCTTTATAAAGTCAACTCTGATAACTGCAAATAATGTTACTTTGTAAGAGAACTTACAGAGGATATACCTCCAAAATCTTCATTTTCCATAGTAGGAACCAAAAAGAAAGAAAGGAAGAAACAAAAAGAAAAAATAAAAAAAAGCAAAATAAAAACCAGTTTAAAAAAGGAAAAAGAAAGAAAAAAAATGAAAAAAAAAAGTAAATAAACATAGTAGGAACTGAGGCTTAAATAATCAAGTAACGTTTTCAAGGTCACATCATTACTCAGGAGTAACACATGAACCGGATGCCAAGGCAGGTGATAATCTCCATTTTGGTAACCTCTTGATTCCCCAACAGTGCTAGGCACATAAAAAACATTCAAAGCATACTTACTGGATTGAATTTTATAAATTCCTTTTAGGGCATACAAAACAGCCAAAACTAATTTGATATGACTTGAAGATTTCCCCCTTAGTCATTATGTTAGAAATTTAAAAAGGACAAACACAAATAACAAAGTATATGAGTGTGTCTTTCCTCTGTAATCTAACAAAATCAATATATAAAATGTTACAAAAATTGGAGGAAAACCTAAACAATTTGAAATGTTCAAAATAACCACATGAACCTATTCATAGATGTGTTGACCAAAAGTCTACTGACCTGCTGTGTAAATAAACATCTAAAAGATCTCTCATTTCTGAGTCAGGAGAATAAATTAGCATAACAAAGACAAAAACCATCAAAGGCTAATTGATGTAGTGTAGACAATTTAATGCTTTTGTACTCTCTTAAAACATCATCAGTACTACTTTAAGTTACAGTCTAAAAAATTCTATGGATAGTCAATACATACATACATCATTTAAGTTAATTAGATAATAAAGTATTATCTATAAAGTCTGAATAATCAGAAAACTCATTTCAAAGAATTTAATTTCCTCACTCACACTTTTATTGGAAATCACATATCCCCAAATTTATTAAATACTTTCTGCTCACATTTGAATTTTTATGCAAGACACTGGAAAATCAAACCACAATCAGAGATTCATATAAACAGCCTGACTCCACCACAATCAGAGATTCATATAAACAGCCTGACTCCCAAAAAATTAGTTTCTATCTCCAACACTGACATTATTGAGGGAAAAATTATACAATGTCCAATTTTTAAGAATCATGAAATGTTTATATCAAGTATACACATTTTTGTTAATTTTCAGCAACTGACAATACATTTACAAAAACCATACTCCTTGAATGCCTCTCTTAAACACCATACAAACTTTACTTTTGTATTATATAGATTCAAGCTAAACTATTCTTATTTAAAATTTATTATAGACTATGAGTGTGGTATATAGTACCTAACAGCAACATCCATTCATTTAGAATTAATCTGGAGATTATACTATTATTCCTAGTTAATTGTTTTTCTGGTCTTAATTTTTTTAACCCTATCTATTTAATACTATCAATACATAAATATGAAGAAAAAGCATCTGCCTTGGTTAAAATAGTTGTCATAAGAAAATACCTGCAGAGCATTCAATGGAAATTCACATACAAGAAAAATCCTTCCCTCTTCTCCTTTTGGTATAGACAAATAATTCATCAGGTAGATCAAAAAAGATAAAATTAAGAAATCATATTCATAACTCTAGTGGGTATTCTCTGTCACTTAATTTACACCAAACACAGGCTGGCTTCTGAAAGGTAATAAGCCAACCAATAGGTTGAATATTAGCCCAAGGCACTGAAGCTATCAACTTATGGAAAGAAATACAGCAAAATTTAAATAATTGACCAGAGATGTGTAATCTCGAAGCTGGCACACTTTGAACTATTTGAGTAATTTCTTTAGTATCTTTTTTGTAAACAAATCTGTCAGGATTAGTAGTAAAATAATATTAGTTTGATTAGTTGAATCTATGTGGTAATGTTTATTTTACATAAAACAACAACAATGAAAAGTTTTGAAATAAATTTAAGTCATTTTACAACACAGGTTTCTAGTAGAAATACAATAATGCATTCATTGTGGACTACCAAGCAGGTGTTTTAGAGTGTCGATAAAATACTGCTAATTAAAGCAAAGGAACAGTTAATCTTAAATATGAGTAAGAAAACAGTCTAGATTTGGAAGGCATAAAAAAAATCACTTTTAGCTTTTATTTAACCTATTCAAAAAGCAAGAAAACAACCCTTTCCTTAAGTCCTAGGCCAAGGGACCCAAAGTAATGAAGCAAATTAGACATAGCAGCCATTCATATTCCAACTTACTTAACATATTTACCAACTTCTCTTATCCATCTCTTCTTTTTCCATCACACAAATTCTTTTACAACTGTGATATTCAATGTACATGTTATACAAGGTTTCCTTCTTTTTGTCTTGACAATACCTATTATCAAGGGTTTAGACATCACCTGTATGGTACATTCAATCTCCACATCTAGTTTCTATCTCTAGTCTCTCATTTCTGTTTGTAAACATTTCAAGTGAAAGCTCCCTCTTCAAACATAATAACCCATCTTTCCATCTCTATTCCCAATCAACTCTAGAGATTCCTTGCTAAACCTCAGGGCACTGAGAGAGGAGAACAGTGTTAAGGCTGCTGCTGCTGTTGCTGCTAAGTTGCTTCAGTGGTGTCCGACTCTGTGCGACGCCATAGACGACCCCATAGAGAACCACCAGGCTCTCCTGCCACTGGGATTCTCCAGGCAAGAACACTGGAGTGGGTTGCCATTTCCTTCTCCAAGTGTTAAGGCTACTCCAGTTTAAAAGGAAAATTCTATGTCATTAGCGTGCCTTACAAATGCCTTCATGTTCTAAACATTTGCTTTCCTGAGCAAATGTTGCTTTCCCGTGACTTTCTGACTTTGTTCAAATAGTTCTCTCTCCCTAGAATTCCCTTCTTCTCCTTACTCACTAAGGAAATTCCTTGTTATTTCAGAAGATATATAAAAGCCTTCATTCATCTCCTCTGTGAAAAACAGGTAGCAGTTTCCCTCACTATCACCCCAAAGCAATACATATACATATATAAATATCCATAGATGTGTATGCTTCTGTATTTGTGTATAAAGGAATGTATTATTCCAGAGAGCTCCTCTACTGCAGGCCACCTTTTTTATATCCCTAGTACCTAGTAAGTATCTAACATGAAAACAGTGTTTAATTTATGTCAGCTTCATCGTGTACATTTTACCTCCTAAATTTCTCTCTCAAAGTTGTCCATGCATCTTCAAATCTACCACTCCCTTTATCTTTAGTCTGAACAAACGTCTCACGATTAGTCTGTACCAATCCATTCTAAATAGTGTCGACAGAATAATCTTTTTCAAAAGCCAAACGTAACCATCTCTGACCTTCACTTTCCTCTCTAGCCTCATCTTTCACCACCTCCCACTTTATGTCTTCAGCTCACCGAGTGGATGGATTACAACCCTTCATTCTTGCCATACTCTTACCTTCTCTCTGGAGAATATTTATATTCTCTATTTATAATATTTATTTATAATAAAATATAATAAAAACTATTTATAATAAATATTTATAATAAAAACTCTCAACAAAGTGGGTTTAGAGGGAACATACCTCGACATAATACAGGCCATATATGACAAGCCCAAAGGTAAGATAGTACTCAATGATGAAGAGCTCCATGATGAAAGCATTTCCTCTAAGATCAGGAAGAAGACAAGGATGCCCACTCTCACCACTTTTATTCAACACAGTATTAGAAGTCTGAGCAACAGCAATCAGACAAGAAAGAGAAATAAAAGAAATTCACACTGAAAAGGAAGTAGAACTTCTTCTGTAAATGACTTGATACTATACATAAAAAATCCTAAAGAAGCCACCAAAGAACTACCAGAACTCATCTATGAATTCAGTAAACCATGGGATACAAACTGACATACAAAAATCTGTTATGTTTCTATACACTAACGATGAACTATCAGAAAGAGAAATTAAGAAAACAATCTAACTTACAATCACACACACACAAAAATGACTAAAATATCTAGGACAAACTGAACTAATGAGGTAAAAGAACTGTACTCAGAAAACTATAAGACGCTGAAATAAACTGAAAATAACACAAAGACATATAAAGATACACCATGATCATGAATTGAGAGAACTACTGTTGTTAAAATGACCATCTTACCTGCCTCCTGAGAAATCTGTATGCAGGTCAAGAAGCAACAGTTAGCAGCAGACATGGAACAATGGACTGGTTCCAAATTGGGAAAGGAGTACGTCAAGGCTGTATACTGTCACCCTGCTTATCTAACTTATGTGCAGAGTACATCATGTGAAATGCAAAACTGGATGAAGCAGAAGCTGGGATCAAGATTGCTGGGAGAAATATCAATAACCTCAGATATGCAGATAACACCACACTTACGGCAGAAAGTGAAGAACTAAAGAGCGTCTTGATGAAAGTGAAAGAGAAGAGTAAAAAAGTTGGCTTAAATCTCAACATTCAAAAAAATAAGATCATGGCATCTAGTCCCATCACTTCACGGCAAATGGATGGGGAAACAATGCAAACAGTAACAGATTTTATTTTGGGGGGCTCCAAAATCACTGCAGATGGTGACTGCAGCCATGAAATTAAAAGACCCTTGCTACTTGGAAGAAAAGCTTGACCAACCTAGACAGCATATTAAAAAGCAGAGACATTACTTTGCCAACAAAGGTCCATCTAGTGAAAGCTATGGTTTTTCCAGTAGTCATGTTTGGATGTGAAAGTTAAACTATAAAGAAAGCTGAGCACCAAAGAATTGATGCTTCTGAACTGTGATGTTGGAGAAGACTCTTGACAGTCCCTTGGATGGCAAAGAGATCAAATTAGTCAATCCTAAAGGAAATCAACCCTGAATGTTCACTGGAAGGACTGATGCTGAAGCTAAAGCTCCAATACTTTGGCTACCTGATATGAACTCATGAAAAAGACCCTGATGCTGGGAAAGACTGAAGGCAGGAGGAGAAAGGGATAGGACGATAGAGGATGCAATGGTTGGATGGCATCACCGACTTGATGAACATGAGTTTGAGCAAGCTCAGGGAGTTGGTGATAGACAGGGAAGCCTGGCGTGCTGCAGTCCATGGGGACATAAAGAGTTGGTCACGACTGAGTGACTGAACTAAACTGAACTGAAAATGACCATATTGCCTAAGGCAATCTACAGTTTCAATGCAATCTATATCAAAATACCAAAGGCACTTTTCACAGAACAATTACAAAGAATTCTAAAATTTGTATGGAAACATAAAAGGCTCCAAATAGCCAAAACAATCTTAAGAAAGAACAAAGCTAGTGGTATCATGTTCCCTGATTTTGTGACCAAGCAGGACCCTACTGACTTTCCTGCAACAGACCCCTGCTCCCAGGTCCTCTGGCTTAGCTCCTCTCTTAAGTACCTGCTGCTGCTGCTGCTGCTAAGTCGCTTCAGTCGTGTCCGACTCTGTGCGACCCCAGAGATGGCAGCCCACCAGGCTCCCCCATCCCTGGGATTCTCCAGGCAAGAATAGTGGAGTGGGGTGCCATTGCCTTCTCCGCTTAAGTACCTAATAACATAAATTAGTACAGCCACTATGGAAAAGAGTACATAGACCCCTCAAAAAATTAAAAATTCACAAGATCGAACAATTTCATGCCTAGGATACAAAACACCAACTGGAAAATATACACATCACTCAGCAGCATTATTTACAGTAGCCGAGATATAGAAGCAACCTAAGTGCCCATATAGAGATAAATGGATAAAGAAAATGTGATGTATATATAAAATGGAATCATAGTCATAAAAGAATGAAATCTTCCCACTTGTAACAACAAGAATGGATGTAGAGGTTAATACTCTAAATGAAGGAAGTACAAGAAAAACAAATGCTTAAATGTGGAGCCTAAAAAACAAATGAATAAACATAATCAAAACAGACTCACAGATACAGAGAACAGGTGGCTGCCAGAGAGGAAGGGGCTCAAAAAAGAAGAGAAATAGGTGACGGAGATTACGAGGTACAAAATTCCAGCTGCAAAATAAATGAGTCACAGGGATGAAAAGCAACATGGAGATACAGTCAATAATAATGTAATATCTTTATACAGTAACAGACGGTTAACTAGATTTATCATGATGATTTGAAATGTATAGAAATACTGAATCACTGTGTTACATAACAGGAACTAACAAAGTGCTGTGGGTCAATTATACCTCAAAAACAAGCAAACAAACTCCTTGAAAAAGAGATCACTGTGGTTAACAGAGGTAGAAGGTGGGCGAGGAGGAACTGGAAGAAATCAAAAGGAATGAACTTAGTTATAAGATAAGTAAGTACTGGGGATGAAATGTAAAATATGATAAATGTAATTAACATTGTTATATGTTATATTTGAGTGCTATTAAGAAAGTAAAGCCTAAGAGCTCTCATCAGAAGAAAAAAAAATTTTTTTTTTATATTTCTTCAGTTTTGTACTTATATGAGATAATAGATAATCACTAAACTTACTGTGGTTATCATTTCATGACGTAGGTAAGTCACATCATTACAATGCACACAAATTGTTCTGTGTGCCTGTGAGCTGCAAATTCAAACTTTGCTTTTTGGAACTTTCTGGAATTTTTTTTTCCCCTGAATATTTTGATCTGCAGTTGGTTGAGTCTGTGGATGTGTAACTGTAGATAAGGAGGGCTAGCTGTATTCTTTATCACAGCTGCGGAAATTTCACATTCACCTTGATGATTATTTGATAAATGCCTGCCTCCTCCACTAAACTGTAAGCTCCTTGGAGGCTAAAATCATGTCCAATTTTGTTCCACATTGTATCCCCAGGATGAAGAGCACTGCATCTGTCACACAGTAGAAGTTCAATGAATATTTACTGAAAAAATGAGGAAATGGTCTCATTTTGCACAGAAACTTAGACCTAACAGTTCATTGTCTTTTTTTGTCACTTCCCGAAGGCCTTCTTCACTTCACCCAATCACTTGTCATGCCCACCTTCTTAATGTTTCTCTTACTAGTACTTTTCATTCTTCCTTGTGATAATTATTTCAACAAATATTTATAGGATACTTTCTATGTGCCAGACACTGTCTTCAGCACTGAGGAGGCAGGTGCAAAAAAACAGACAAAAATTCAAGTTTGTGGAACTTAAACTCCAGGATGCCATAGAAGGAGGGCATAAGAGACAGTTAGAAATCAAATTGAAAATGAAAAAACGTGGTAAGTGTTAGAGAGAAAGAAAAAAAGCAAGCAAAGGGGATATCAAACATTGTGGGATGGTAGTTGAAATTTTAAATAAGGTCACCAAGGATGATCTCCCTAAAAAGGTGTTACTCAAATGAAGACCAGAAGTGAGGGAGCCAGTCATGTTAGCTCTATTGGAAAATTTAGTGTAGATGACCTTGCTATAAGTCAGTATACTAAGAAATGAATACCAGCAAAAAAGAGTAAAAAGGTACACAGAAACACACAGCCAGGTAGAGATTTAGGGATGGAAGAAATTAAGGCATTTAGAAAACCACTGTTACATAGAAGAGAATAAGAATAGATATTCAAAATTACAACCTTAAGCCAATTAAGAAGAGTTTGACTTAAATGCCCAGACATTAAGGTATGTAAGGTTACATTTTGGAAAGACTTACAAGACTTTTTACCCAAAACCAATATAAAACAAAAGAAATGAACACCAGTTATACAACTTAAAGCAGTATCTGGAATATGCAATCATCCCAACTCAAAATCAAATGTAAGGGTTAAAAATGTTTTTATTGTTTTTGCATCTAACTAGTTAATTCTTGATCTTTCATTATCATAGAAGTTAAGTAAAAAGTATCAGAGACTGCAATACTGTGGTTAACATCCTAAACTGACCTAATGAGCTAGAGAGGAATACTGTATTTCATCTTATTTAAAAAGCAAATTAATACCTTACTTTTTATATCATAATGCAAATGAATATCTGACTTTTTATTTGTGGATATAATTATATATTATTAACTAAATAACTTTAGAAAAATCTGGGCAGTTTCTGTTATGAAAATGATGTTACAAAAATATTAAACCAAGAAAAATAAAATATTTTTCTCTCATAATTATCTAATTCTCCTTTCTGAAATAGCTCAAATTGCATTTAAGTTCTAAGTAGTCCTTAGCAAGAAAAGCTGGCTTCATGTTCATTCATTAGTTTGCTGTTTTGATCATTTTAAAGTAAAGCAAAATCAAGACTTTCTATTCAAAAATGTTGGTTTCGCACGTATTACTCAAAGAAGAAATCACCTTGGTAGAATATTCTGGACTGGTGGAAAAGTCAGTCTTCATGAGACTATTTTGAAGATCATTTCTAAAATAGGAAGGGCAGATGACTGAATCTGCTTTATTTCATGATTTCTGCTATAAAAGAAGAGTAAAATCAAAACCACAGTGAAGAAACATTAGGTAGCAAGGGGTAAGAAAAAGAAGGAAAAACATAGAGAAGATGGAATATCATGAAGTCCATTTCCCTTTTTAGTATTAACACTATTTCCTAAAAACATTCTCTTACAGTTTCTTGCCCTTGACAGCACCCTTTCTCTCCAGCTCTATTTCTAAGACTCAGTCTATTGATGGTTCTAGTCAATTTATCCTATACCTTCTTTGAGCAATTTATCCCCCTCTCCTATCATTACAAACAGAAGATTTCCTACCTAGAGTAAAAGATCAATCGGGGAACAAGCTCTGAAAAAAACAGTGACCTGACCATTGAGACAGACCAGAACTCCTCGGCAGAATGTTGTGATAACAAAAGAAGCATGTTGTAGTTCAGTTGCTCAGCTGTGTCCAGCTCTTTGCAACCTCATGGAGTATTTTCATATAACCTATGCCCATCCTCTCATATGCTTTAAATCATCCCTTAACTACTCAGAATACCTGATACAATGTACATACTATGTAAATAGTTGTAAATTGAACTTAAGTGTTTTGTGTGCATGCAAGGCTTCCCTGTCCTACAAAATCTCCTGGAGTTTACTCAAACTCATGTCCATCAAGTCGGTGATGCCATCCAACCATCTCATCCTCTGTCTTCCCATCTCCTTCTGTTCCTGCCTTCAATCTTTCCCAGCATCAGTCTTTTCTAATGAGTCAGTTCTCTGCATCAGGTGGCCAAAGTGATGTCTTTGCTTTTTAAAAGGCTGTCCAGGTTTGTCATAGCTTTTCTTCCAACAAGCAAGTATCTTTTAATTTCAAGCCTGCAGCCACCATTAGCAGTGATTTTGGCATCCAAGAAAAAGTCTGTAACTGTTTCCATTGTTTCTGCATCTATTTGCCATGAAGTGATGGGACCAGATGCCATGATTTTAGTTTTTCAAAGTTGAGTTTTAAGACAGCTTTTTCACTTTCCTTTTTCACTTTCATCAAGATGCTCTTTAGTTCCTCTTCACTTACTGCCAATACAGTGATGTCATCTGCATATGTGAAGTTATTGATATTTCTCCAGGCAATCTTGATTCCAGCTTGAGCTTCATCCAGTCCAGCATTTTGCATGATATACTCTGCATGCTGCTGCTACTAAGTCGCTTCAGTCGTGTCCGACTCTATGCGACCCCATATAAGGCAGCCCACCAGGCTACCCCGTCCCTGGGATTCTCCAGGCAAGAACACTGGAGTGGGTTGCCATTTCCTTCTCCAATGCGTGAAAGTGAAAGTGAAGTCACTCAGTCCTGTCTGACTCTTAGCGACCCCATGGACTGCAGCCCTCCAGGCTCCTCCGTCCATGGGATTTTCCAGGCAAGAGTACTGGAGTGGGGTGCCATCACATAGAAGTTAAATAAGCAGGGTGACAATATACAGTCTTGACATACTCCTTTCCCAACTTTAAACCAGTCCATTATTCCATGTCTGGTTCGAACTGTTGCTTTTTGATCTGCATACAGGTTTCTCAGGAAGCAGTTAAGGTAGTCTGGTATTCCCATCTCTTTAAGAATTTTCCAGTTTGTTGTGTTCCACACAAAGGCTTTAGTGTAGTCAATGAAGCAGAAGTAGATGTTTTTCTGGAATTAACATACTTCAAATGACTGAGCACTGATGTAGTCCCTCATGTGCCAAGGAAGCTAGTGATCTATGCTCTAGGGATGTTAGACCAAAGTACCTGACCTATAAGTTTAGAGGCCTAATACAGGTCCTGAAGCTTTTGTAAGGCTGACCACTAGGTACTAAGAACTAATACTAATGGTGGAAAAACAAAACATAATCTGATTGGTAGCTAGGAGCATTCAAGTTCAACCAATATCACTTATTACTACACGGTTCCAATACAACAAAAGGACTGGCCATATTTTCTCTTTTTTTCCTGCAGTTAACATGTTACTTTGTACAAAATGCTACTGAGATCAATACTAACGGAAAGCACAGACAATAATATATATAAAAGGGCTTCACAAACATTAAAATCTTCTACAACTTCATGTTGTTGTTACTAATAATGTTTTTCCCAGCATACACTGGACTCATGTGAAAAATCCTCCATCTTTATAAATATATTATATATCCAGAGTTAATTTCTTTTGCTTTTCAAAAAGAAAAAAATATATACATATATAACAAAATAAATTTTTTCTGGAAATTTAATTATAAACATAGAAAAATATTCTATATCACACAGAGTAAATGAATATGACAAGGATAAAATACATCCTTAAAATTAGTATACAATGCAATATAACATCTTATACATTAAGGACTCAAACAAACCAAGTGAAACGTTTACACAGAAAAGAAAAGGTAAGTAGCTATAAAAATGCATATAAATGCTTTCTGAAACAACATTCATAAAAGCAAATGAAATCTTTAAATGTACATTATCTCCTGGTAAATATTTGTTTCACCCAAAGGAGACAAAAACTAGCACCCACAAAAAAAAAAAAAAAAGAAGAAGAAAGAGAGAGTTCACAGATCATTACAATGAGTCACCATAAAGCTTTGTAACTTGGTTTATTATAAAATAACATTTTAAGTATGCTACTTACAGCTAAGTAGTTATATGAGGAGAAGGTAGTGGAAGAAGAGTAAAATGAAATGTTCTGAGAACTCACAAGGTCAAGGTATACTTATGAGCACTTTTAACAAAAATAATATGGAACCTAGAAAAACAATAGGAAAAGAACCACTGGACCTAGCCTCTTGCAGTAACTATGATTAGACTATTGATCAGGGACTAGTGCTGACCTAAATAGAGTAACCAGTACTCAGGATGACTCATGCAAATGTGCTTTGTGAACAAAAAACTTCACCTGTTTCTTTTTCTTCCCATGAGCTTCCCTTACAGAATGGACAGTTGTTTCTTCCTAGGTCTCTATTTACTAAACTTGAAGAATGGCTCAAATAAAACTTAAAATTAAGTACATATATCTGACTGTTTAAATGGAAGATCATTTTCACAACAATGGAACCACATTTATTTGGAAGTTATCATCAAAGCAGGATACTGTAATTTCTAATTAATTTTTAGGCTAAATTTAAAGCAAAAAAAAAAAATTTAATTCTCATATTTGAATGGCAAAAAAGTAGGATTCAGTTTCTGGACTATAAAAAGAGCAAATCATAAGAAGATAATTTAAAGACACTGGATAGGCAAAAGAATGGATTAAGTTATTGGTCTTATTTATGTAAATAAAGGCCCAATGTCCTGTATTTATACTGTGCTTCTAAATTCTAATGAAGACAATTATATTCACTGATAAAACTGTACTAAGTCACTGAAAGAAAAGCAAGAAAATTCTCACAGATACTGAACTTACTAGAAAGGGTGGATATACACTGCAATTATTAAAGATTTTAATATGAAAACTATTGCAATCATATGTAAATTATAAAAGCACATAATATGAGTATTTTAAATAGTACTAATATCTTTATGGGAAAATAAGCAAGAACAACTTATTATCTTTTTAGTTATAATCTATGTAACTATGACTAGACTATTGCTCAGGGATTTCTAACACTAAGAATTATTAAAGAAACTAGGAAACATTTTGGCACAAATGAGTAACTCACTTAGCTAAAGGCTCCCTGGCTCAGTGGTAAAGAATCCACCTGCCAAGCAGAAGGGGTGGGTTTGATCCCTGGGTCAGGAAGATCCCCTGGAGAAGGAAATGGCTACCCACTACAGTATTCTTGCCTGGGAAATCCCAAGAGTAGGGGAGCCTGGTAGACTACAGTCCATGCATTGCAAAAGAGATGAAGACAATTTACCAACTAAACAACAAAAAAGCCAAATAAAATCTGAAAATACAACCAGAAAACTCATTTCTGAATCAGTTTTTCACATTTCTTATGATATGAAAAAGTATTTTATAAATAACATTAAATATATATATTCCGGTTAGAGAAAATATGCTAAATTTACCATTGAGATTCAAATGCCCATAAGCCCCACCCTAAAACTCTAAGAGGAAATTCTAAATTTGATAGTTTGAATAATGTGGGTTTCACTAGTACACATTAGAGCTGATAAACTGAAGTTTTTACCAAAAAAAAAAGAGATAAAAAATTTTAATTAAATGATCAAATATAAGAATTCAATATCTAATTGTCTAATTGTTTTGTGTTTATTACTGTTGGCTGTCTAAAAGATTTTACATACCTTAACAAGAGTATGTAAAATGTTCATCACATCACCAGGTAGTGCAGACCTATAAATGTGACAAGTATCTGAAATATCAGATAATGTATTAAATAAATTGTTGTTGTTCAGTCGCTAAGTCATGTCAGATTCTTTGCAACTCCGTGGACTACAGCAGAGCAGGTTCCTCTGTCCTATGCTATCTCCTGGAGTTTGCTCAAACTCATGTCCATTTAGTCAGTGATACCATCCAACTATCTCATCCTCTGTCGTCCCCCTCTCCTACCCTCAACCTTTCTCAACATCGGGGTCTTTTCCAGTGAGTCAGTTCTTCGCATCAGGTGGCCAAAGTATGGAAGCTTCAGCTTCAGCATCAGTCCTTCTAATGAATATTTAGGATTGATTTCCTTTAGGATTGATTGGTTTGATCTCCTTGCAGTCCAAGAGACTCCAAAGAGTCTTCTCTAGCACAATTCAAAAGCATTTATTTTTCAGTGCTCAGCCTCTTTATGGTCCAACTCTCACATCTACATGACTCCTGGAGAAACCATAGCTTTGACAATATGGACCTTTGACAGCAAAATGATGTCTCTGCTTTGTAATATGCTATCTAGTTTTGTCATAGCTTTCCTTTCAAGGAGCTAGTGTATTTTAATTTCATGGCTGCAGTCACCATTTGCAGTGATTTTGGAACCCAAGAAAAGAGAACCTGTTACTGCTTCCACTTTTTCATCATCTATTTGCCATGAAAATGATGGGACTGGATGCCATGATCTTAGTTTTTTTAATTTTGAGTTTGAAGCCAGCGTTTTCACTCTCCTCTTTCACCCTCATTAAGAGGCTCTGTAGTTCTTATCTTCTGTCATTAGAGTGGTATCATCTGCATATCTGAGGTTACTGATGTTTCTCCCAGCCTTCTCAATATCAGCTTGTGATTCATCCAGCCTAACATTTTGCATGATGTACTCTGCATAGAAGTAAGCAGGGTGAAAGTACAGAGCCTTGCCGTGTTCCTTTTCCAGTTTCGATCCACTCAGTTGTTCCATGTCCAGCTCTAACTATTGCTTCTTGACCCACATACAGGTTTCTAGGTAAGGTGGTCTGGTATTCCCACCTCTTTGAGAATTTTCCACAGTTTGCTGTGATCCACACAGTCGAAGGCTTTAGTATAGCCAATGAAGCAGAAGTAAATGTTTTTCTGGAATTCCCTTGCTTTCTTTGTGATCCAATGAATGTTGGCAATTTGATCCCTGGTTTCTCTGCATCTTCGAAACCCAGCTTGTACATCTGGAAGGCCTCAGTTCACATTCTGCTGAAGCCTACCTTGAAGGATTTTGAGCATAACCCAGCTAGCACGAGAAATGAGTGCAATTGTACAGTAGTTTGAACATGATTTTCCAATCATGCAGCCACTGCTGAGTTCTCCAAAATTGTTGACATACTGAGTGCAGCACTTTGACTGCAATGTCTATTAGGATTTTTAAATAGTTCAGCTGGAATTTCATCACCTCAGCTGGCTTTGTTCAAAGTAACACTTTCTAAGGCCTACTTGATTTCATGGTACTAATAAAATACCGTACATAATAAACAGAAAACCAATCATGAAATCTAGTATTAATGGGGCTTTAAAATATATATTAAAGATATTTTAGAAGTACACATAGAAAAAAATCTGCAAGAAACACAGAATCTGACAGTAAAATAGAATAGCAACAATATTTATTTTACTTGAATGTTTGCATATAATTATGAAATAATCATCTACTTCTAGTAGCCATTAATTAATATAAAAAAGTGTGTTTTCTTCAAATCAGGAACTTGCATTTTTTTAAAACAAATTTTTATTATGCTAAAACAAACAACATAAAACCTAATCATCTTAACCATTTTTAAGTGTAGCTTTCAATGGTAGGTGTTAAACACATCCGTAGTGTTACACAACCATCACTACCATCCATTTACATAACTCATTTTATCTTCTCAAACTCCATACTTATTAAACAATAACTCCCCCATTCACCTCTTCCCTAGCTCTTAGCAACTGCCATTCTACTTTCTGTCTCCACGATATTGATTACACTAAGTGTCTCTAGTAAGTAGAATCATATAGTTAGTATGTCTTTTTATGACTGGTTTATTTATCTACCAAAATGTCTTTATAGTTCATCCATGCTGTAGCATACTGAAGAATTTCCCTTCTTTTTAAGGCTGAATAATACCCTGTTATATGTGTAGGTCATATTTTGCTTCTCTTCACCCATCAACAAAAGCTTGAGTTAGTTGCATGTTCTGGATATTGTGAATGCTGCCATGAACATGGGTGTGCAAATATTTGCTTCAAGATCCTTCTTTCAATTCTTTTGAGTACATATTCTCAGAAATGGAATTGCTGGATCATAATATTCTGCTTTAAATTTTGAGGAAGTGGCAAACTGTTTTTCACAGCATTTGTATCATTTTATATTCTATCAGCAGGGCTCAAGGGTTCCAATTTCTCCACATCCTCACCAAATACTTGTTGTTTTCTCATTTTTTGACAGTAGTCATTCTCATGGTTGTGGTGGTATCCCACTATAGTTTTGATTTTCATTTCCCTAATCTGTGATCTTGTGAATCATTTCATGTGCTTATTGGCCATTTGTATCTCTTCTTTGGAGAAATGTCTATTCAAGTTCTTTGCCCATTTTTGAATCAGGTTATTTGTTTTGCACTGTTGAGTTTTAAATTTTTTCTATATATTCTGCATATTAAATTGATACCAGATATATGATTTACAAATATTTTCCCATTCTATAAGTCACTTTTTCAATTATGTTGGTAGTGTCTTTTCATGCTGAAATTTTTAAATTTTTCATGAAGTACAATTTATCTATCTTTTTCTTTGACTATCTTTGGTGTTGTACCCAAGAAATCACTGCTAAATCCAATGTCGAGAAGTTTTTGCTCTAAGAGTGTTACGGTTTCAGGTGTTACATTTATATCTTTGATCCACTTTGAGTAAGTTTATTTATGTAGTATTATATAAGAGTCAAACTTAATTCTTCTCTACATGGATATCCAGTTTTCTCAGCACTATTTATTAAAAAGAATGCCCTTTCCCCATTGAATGTCCTAGGTGCCCTTGTCAAAAATCATTTGGCCATATACGTGAGAGCTTATTTCCAGGTTTTCTTTTCTATCCCACTGGTTTACATGTCTGACTTTATGTCGGTATCACTCTCTTATGATTGCTGTACTTCTGCAGTAGGTTTTGAAATTTGCAAACATGAGTTCTCCAGGTTTGGTCTTTTTTCAAGATTTTTTTTTGACCATTCAGGGTTCCTTTAGATTCCATATGAATTTTAGGATGGATTTTGCTATTTCTAAGATAACATCATTAAGATTTTAGAACAAATTTCATTAAATCAGTAGGCAGCTCTGGGTCACACTGACATTTTAGCAATATTAAGTATTCTAATCCATAATACATGATGTGTTTTTATGTTTGTTTGTTTTACAAATATCTTATAGATTTCCTTGTATGTGTCTTTCACTTCCTTGGTTAAATTTACTTCTAAGTAGTTCATTCTTTTCAATGCTATTACAAATGGAACCATATCATAATTTTCATTTCAGATTGTTGATTGTTCATGTATGATTTTTTGTGTGCTGCCTTTGTATGCTGCTACTTCACTAAATTAATTTATGAGTTCTTTTTGTTTTGATTTGGGTTATTTCTTGTATGTGGGATCTGTAGCGTTTTCTATGTATAAGATCGTATCATCTGCAGTTATAGTATTACTTATTCCTTTCCAATATGGGTGCCTTTTGTTTCTTTTTCTTGCCTAACTGCTCCAGCTAAAACTCTCAGTAGTATGTTGAATAGAGTTGGTGAAATGGGCATCACTGTCACGTTCCTGATCTTAGAGGAAACTCTTTCAGTATTTCACTACTGAGTATCATATTTACTGTGGATTTTTTATATAAGGCTTTTATTACACGGAGGTACTTTTCTTCTATTCTAGTTTGTTGAGTATTTTTATTATGAAAAGGTGGTAAGTTTTGTGTAAAATGATTTTTCTGCATTAAGATGATTACATGCTTTTCCTTTTTCCTTCATTTTGTTGATGTGACATATAACATTGATCAATTTTTTTTGTCTGATGAAAACATTGCATTTGAGGAATAAATTCTACTTGGTAATGGTGTATAATTCTATTAATGTGCTGCTTAACTCTGTTTACAAGTCTCTGCTGAGGATTTTTGTGTCAATGCTTATAAGGGTTATTGGTCTGTAGTTTTCTTTGCTTGTAGTGTCTCTGTCTAGCTTAGGTATCAAGAATATGCTGGCCTTATTGGACGAGTTAGAAAGCATTCCCTCCTCTTCAGTTTTTTCAGAAAGTCTGATACGGGTTCATACTAATTCACCACTGAATGTGTGCTAGAATTCACCAGTGAAGCCATCGGGTCTGGGGCTTTTCTTTGTCAAGAGAGTGTTGATTTTACTAGTTATAGGTCTATTCAGATTTTCTATTTCTTCTTGATTTAGTCTTGGTAGGTCTTGTTGTTTCTAGGAATTTATCCATTTAATCTAAGTTGGCTCAGTCAGTAAAGAATCTGCCTGCAGTGCATAAGACCCGGGTTCAATCCCTGGGTCAGGAAGATCCCCTGGAGAAGGAAATGGCAACTCACTCTAGTATTTTTGCCTGGAAAAATCCCATGGACAGAGGAGGCTGGTGGGCTACAGTCCATGGGGTCACAAGAGTCAGACACGACTTAGCAACTAAACCACCATCAAATTTGTTGGCATACAATCGTTCTTAGAACTCTCATATAAACCTTTCTATTTCTGTAGAACTGGTGGCTATCACCCCATTTTCAATTTGTTAATTTGAGTCTTCTCTCTTTCTCTCTTAGTCCTTCTAGCTAAGACTGTCAATATTGTTTTTGTTCCTGTTGTTTGGTTGCCAAGTCATATCTGCCTCTTTGCAACCCCATGGACTGCAACAGGCCAGGCCTCCTTGTCCCTCACCATCTCCCAAAGTTTGCCCAAGTTCATGTCCATTACATTAGTGATGCCATCCAACAATTTCATCCTCTGTCACCCTCTTCTCCTTCTGCCTTCAATCTTTCCCAGCATCAGGGTCTTTCCCAATGAGTCAGCTATTCGTATCAGGTGGCCAAAGTATTGAAGTTTCAGCTTCAGCACCAATCCTTCCAATGAGTATTCAAAGTCGATTTCCTTTAAGATCGACTGGTTTGACCTCCTTGCTGTCCAAGGGACTCTCAAGAGTCTTCTCCAACGCCATTGTTCAAAAGCATCAATTCTTCAGCACTCTGCCTTCTTTATGGTCCAGCTCTCACAAATGCACATGAATACTGGAAAGACCATAGCCTTGACTATACGGACCTTTGTCGGCAAAGTGATGTGTTTCCTTTTTAACACACTGTCTAGGTTTGTCATAGCTTTCCCACCAAGAAGCAATCATCTTCTAATTTCATGGCTGCAGTCACCATCCACAATGATTTTAGAGCCCAAGAAGAGGAAATCTGTCACAGCTTCCACCTTTTCACCTTCAACTTGTCATGAAGTGCTAGGACCAAATGCCATGATCTTAGTTTTTTTAATATTTAATTTTAAGCCAGCTTTTCCACTCTACTCCTTTATCCTCATCAAGAAGTTTTTAGTTCCTCTTTACTTTCTGCCATTAGAGTGTCATCATTTGTATATCTGAGGTTATTGATATTTCTCCCAGCAATCTTTATTCCAGGTTGTAACTCATCTAGCCCAGCATTTCTCATGATGTGCTCTGCATATAAGTTAAACAAATGGGGTGACAATAAACAGCCTTGTTGTACTCCTTTCTCAATCCAGAGATCAAATTGCCAAGATTCACTGGATGATAAAGAAAGCAAGGGAACTAAAGAAAACCATCTACCTCTGTTTCATTGACTACGCTAAAGCCTTTGACTTGTGGATCATAAGACAGTGTGGAAAACCCTTAAAGAAATGGGAATAGCAGACCATCTTACGTCTCCTGAAAAACCTATATGCCGGTCAAGAAGAATCTTGTATGGAACAACTGACTGGTCAATTTTTTTGGTCCCTGAAAATTGGTTTCATTGATCCTCTCCACCATTTTTCTTTGGGTTTCATTTGCTCTTCTTTTCCTAGTTCCTTTAGTTGTACAGCTAGGTTGCTGATTTGAGAACTTTGTTTTTTTATCTAGGCATTTATAGTTATAAATTTCTCCCTTAGGACTTGTGTAATGTAAGTTTTGGTATATTGTGATTTTGTTTTCATTCATCTCTATGTATTTTCTAATTTCCCTTGTGATTTCTTATTTGATCCATTGGTTGTTTAAGAATGTTTTACTTAATTTTCAAAAATTCATGAATTTTCTAGATTGTATTCTGCCATTGATTTCTAATATTATCTGATTGTGACTGGAGAAGATACTCTGAACAATATCTTTTAAAATCTATTGAGACTGAACTTATAGCCTAACATATGTCCTATCCTGGAAAATATCCCATGTGTACTCAAGAAATGTGTTTGTTGCTGATATTGAGTAGGGTGTTCTGTATATGTCTTAAACAATTGGTTTACTGTGTTAAATTCTCTATTCCTTTATTTAAATACTGTCTGGCTGTTCTATAGAATATTGTGAGTGGGTCCTGATGTCTCTAACTATTACTATAGCACTCTTTCTCCCATAAATTCTGATAGTTTTTGCTTCATTTATTTTGGTGGTCTGAAATTAGGTGCAAAAATATTTATAACTGCTTTATTGCTGTATTGAAACTTTAATTATATGTTTATTACTAAAATGCCCTTTTTTATTTAATTAAAATTATCTTACAACTTCTATAGAAATAAAAACTAAGGTGAGATTTCAGGACAACTTTAAAAAACAGTTACATTTTATATTTATTTATCAATGTGAATCCAAACTGTGCAAAAAATAAAAGGACACTGATGCTGATTTTAAAGTTTTTGTACTCAACAAAATGTCTCACTGTTATATAATGCATTATGGATTTTAGCACCAGTAAATCATATAAACAAAGTCACACTACAGAATACCATTTTTAACCTGTTTTATATTTGGGATGGATTGTTTATTAGAGAAAAAAAGAATGTCACTGCTAAAAAAATAAATGAAAACAGTATTCTACGGCTATACCATGGTACCTTCCAGGGTAGAGAAATACAAAATACAGATCTTAAGTAGGGAATGTCAAATAAGCTAAGGGAAAAATTGACAGACTATACTAATTTTCAGAATTGTCAGGCAAAATTTTTTGCCATTATATAACCTACAGATATCTAATAGCATCAATCGTGAGAGTCATATCCAGTGTCATTCACACGGGTTAGAGACATCCAACTGTACATATTTCTTCCTAATGGTACATTCAATAATACTAGGTTAGTAGCTTGAAAGGGCAATAATAGGAATTTGTATTTCACGAAAATGTGCAAACAAAATTAATTGGGGTTTTGTTTTTTTGAAATCCATACTCCACCCTGACCCACAGACCGGGTGTTAAATATTTACCAGTACAACACTGGAAATATCACACTTCTGAAGGTATTTTGATAACAAAGGTCACTTAACTAGCTCCATGATGCTTTAAAACAGAAACATTTTTCAAATAAACAAAGGTAGAATAAAATTTAAAATAAAAATCTGTTTCCAAGAAAGCTATATGTTTAAAAACAAAGGAGAGGAAACAACTCCATGTTGACACAGTCCATTTCATCTGAAATTTATATAGTCCTTTCTTTAGGAAAAAATGCATCTTCATATATGTGCTATGGTACAGGGCCTGTCTCTTATAGAGGTTTCTAACTTTTTCAATAATTTGAGGTCAAACAAAATAAGCTTCTTTCTGTGATTGATCAGCTTTTAATATTTAAAGAAAGTAAATCTATAGCCCCAAGATTTTCTCTTTTATGCTCAATCTCTATTTAAAGATTATAAAGATTTAAAGTAAAACAAGTGAAATGCTGCTATTGATGTTAGGAAAGATCCATTATATAGAGTATAATGCATTTTTATAAAGAAAATTATACCTTGTACCATGAAAACTTCAGCAAATCAAGTAACAATGATATTAATATTAAATGTTAGACTATCAAAATAGATAAAACACTTATTTTGAGTATTTAGAAACCCAACCTTACAATCTTATCCTAACATTTATCATAATCTATTCTGCATTAATTAGATACCAGCTCATTTTCTCAGTCCTCCTATCTGTTCCTTTACCAGATTTCTCCAGCTACTTCATCAGACTGGGCCTGCCACATTGAGGCTGCAATCATACAGAAGTCCTGAGCCTGAGAGCCTCCCTTAGTAACTGAGGGATATTCCTTTTATCTGTCCCTCACATCTGTGCTCCAGTTTACTCTGAATTTTATCCATTGCCTTAAAAATCATTACAAATCCATCATGTTACAGTGCTTATCCTGGAAATATAACGGTAGACAAGATCAACATGCCCATGACTTTCAGGGAGGGCAGTCTGCTAGGAAAGACATCCACTGAACAAATAATCTCATTTAAAAAAAATTATAAATGCTATGAAAGAAAATTGTATGACTCCATGAATGCACTAACCAGGAGACAATCCTCCTCTGTAGGCTCTCGAAAAGCTTCCCTGAGAAAGTGAAATTTAACTCAAGACTTGAAGAATGGTTCAAGGCAGAAGGAACAGCACTTTCCAGCTGCAAACATGCTGGTTTCATCTTTGTTGGTACTTTTATTTCCACTTTTGCTGTCTCCTAGCATTTTTCTCCTAATTTTTTTTCCATTATTTTTTTAAAGTTTTTACAATGTTATGTTGGATTTTGCCATACAACAATGTAAATCACCCATAAGTATACATATGTCCCCTCCCTCCTAATCCTCCCATATACCCCTCACCCCATCCCACCCCTCTAGGTTGTCACAGAGCACCAGCTTGAGCTCCCTGTGTTATAAGAAACTTCCCATTAGCTATCTATTTTACATATTCTCTTGAATATTATTGTATCTAGCTACTAATTCTGATCCTTTTTAATCCCCATAATAGTATCAGCTAATGTTTACTGAGCTTATACTACTCAGAAGATGTCATTCTAAGCAATTTAAATAAATGAACTCATTTAACCCTCACAATGACCATATGAGACAGGTTGTACTTCATTTCACAGATGAGGAATCTGAGGCAGAGCCACAGTAAGCTACTTGAAGGAAATTACATAGCTACTGGTACTAGTCCTTGCATGACCATCATGTCCCTCGTAACTTATCGCTCTTACAGAAACCCTCAAGGCACCAAGCTACATTAGCAACACTAACGGGCAAAGAACACCAAGTCTCCTATATCCTCTGAACTGCTATCATCTTCAGCTAGACAGGATCATGCTTATTGTCCCCAGCTTTCAGAAATTAGGAATAAAAGACTAACCAAGGTAGCCTATACTGAAACATCTTCAAGAGCAAGAAAAATGTTTTTAGAACAAGTAGTACTTTCTTACAAAAAATTATTCACCCAGAATACAAAATAATGAAAAATGGGAAAGGAGAAAGAATTATAATTTGTTTAATTCCTTCTGTATCTCCCAAGGCTTCCCTGGTGGAAAGTAAAGAGTCAGTAAAGAGTCTCCCTGCAGTGCTGGAGACCTGGGTTCAATCCCTGGGTCAGGAATATTCCATGGAGAAGGAAATGGCAACCCCATTCCAGTATTCTTGCCTATATAATTCCATGGACAGAGGAGCCTGGTGAGCTACAGTCCACTGGGTCACAAAGAGTAACTCCCAAGGAAGAGAAAAAGTGAAAGTGAAAGTCGCTCAGTTGGTGTCCAACTCTTTGAGACCCTATGGGTAGCCTTTCTCTTCTCCAGGGGATCTTCCTAACTCAGGGATTGAACCCAGGTCTCCTGCACTGCAGGCAGATGCTTTACCAGTTGAGCCACAAGGGAAGCCCAAGAATACTGAAGTGGGTAGCCTCTCCCTTCTCCAGCAGATCTTTCCAATTCAGAAATCGAACCAGGGTCTCCTGAATTACAGGCAGATTGTTTACCAACTGAGCTATCAGGGAAGCCCTAAGGAAGAGAAAGATAAGAGCAATTCTTTTTTAATTCAAACTCATAAATATTTGCACAATTAATATGTAGTGAATAGGCTATGATACAGAAGAAATTCCCAAAACCAATTATTTTAAGTAAGCATCTTTTAAATATCAAAGAAAAGGAAATAATTATTAAATATTAGTGATCAAGGCCTCACTCAAAACTACATGTAGATTTTTTTAACGTTCTTATTATGATCAAAAGTTTCATTTGTAAATTTATCATTGAAGGTGATGTGAAAAACAGTAATTAAGTGGGTGATTGATACAGGTGAATATATGACTCATAGTTTGCAAAGGAATATGATTTTGGAGAAAAGGCTCAGAAAGAAAAGCAGCAAATAATGGATTCTGGAAGAATGAAGACCTTTCCTGTCCAAGGACTGTCAGCAGTTCTTTATTACTTGAAGATTAAGGGAATAGTGAATAAAGCTGTCTGCCAGACAGCAGAATAGGTAAGAAATAACATTGTCTCTAAGTGTACCTCACATTCAAGTTCTCAGAAATAACATTCATAAAATTAAACTTTCAATAAAAAGTAACTAGAAAACTCAAATCAGAACAATAGAAATATAAAAACAAACCAATATTATATTTATCAGGAACTTAAACATGAAACAACAGGGTAGGTCAAGTCATAGAATCGCCTCATTTTATTCCACTTGGTTTTTGAAAAAAGGCACATAAAATACTGAATTAGGAGGAGATTTTATGGGATTTGTTTTTCTTTGGTTATTTCTCTACTTCATGGGTTACTGCAAAATAAATATTTGGTTTTTGCTACTTGCAGAAAACATTTAACTAGCATTCAGATAAAATTTAAATTTAACATTCAGATAACAATTAAATTAAACTTAGATTAACATCTAAATTGCTGGACTAAGTAAAGTAGATTATCCTCCAAAAAAATGGGTTGGTCTCATCCAATCACTGGAAAGCCTTAACAGAACAAACACTGCCCTCCCTGGAACAGGGAGAAATGCTTCCAGTCAACTGTCTTTGGACTCAAACTGGAAGTCTTAAGTGAGTCTCCAGCCTGCTAGCCTACTATGGAAATTCAGAATTTACCAACCCTCTATAATCATTTGAGGCAATTCTTTAAAATCAATCAATCTCTCTTTCTCTCTTAACAACCACATATATACTCATGCCTCCCCTACACATCCTGTTGGTCCTATTTCTCTGGAGAATTCTCAGTAAGACAGAAGGGTAGCTGAAAACTCAGCCTAAGAAAACAGGATGGGAATTGAAACTTCTACCTTTGTCTCCAGTCATTCCTAAAAAGATATTAAAATTCTCAAGAAGCTATAGTAGAATTTCATTTTCATATCCTAACCACATAAAACATAATATTCTTTTCCTTTTAAAACTGTTATTTGATGAAACTAACCAACTCTGGAAAACAGTTTGGCAGATTCTCAAAAAGTTAGGCATAGAGTTAGCATATGACCCAGCATCCACTCCAAGGCACATGCCCAAAAGAACTGAATACATGTTCACACAAAAACTTTTACATGAATGTTCATAGCAGCATTTCAGAGTAGTCTAAACATGGAAGTGTAAACTTCATCAATTGATGAACGGATTAAAAAAAAAGTCATATCCATACAATGGAATGATTCAGGAATAAAAAGAAATAATTACTGACACACATCACAACATGGATAAATCTTGAAAACATGCTAAGTAAAAGGCAGGTAGAAAAGATCACAAAGTGTATGAATTCATTGATATGAAATGTCCAGATCAGACAAATCGATATGGACAAAAAATAGATTAGCAGGTTGTCAGGCACAAGGAGAAGGGAATCAATGGGGAGTGAATGCTAATGGGTTTGGGGTTTCCTGTTGGGATAATAAAAATGTTCTTGCATCAGACAGTGGTGATAATTGTATAACCTTGTAAATACACTAAAAAACACTTAAGTGTGAACATTAAGTGAATTGTATTTCAAGTAAAAAGTGTTAGAAAATAAAAGATTAATCAACTTACCTGCCCTTTTTGTGGTGCCAAACAACGAACAACTTCATCCACCATCACTGGAATATGTAACTTAGTCATCACTCCAGAATCTCTATCTTGAGATCTGTGTAACTCCTGAATTCCAGTTTGATCTGTTTCCTCCTGGGCTTCATATTCATTATATCTTTCTGCTGTGGCATGTATTTTTTTTGGCCAGACACCCAAATTATATATGCCAGATTCCAACCAGCATGAAAGAAAATTTTTATGGATTCTACAAAAATATGGGTATCGAAGCATTCTGTAGATCAACAAATCTAGAAAAAAATTAAAATCATGATTGTTGGATTTTTTTAAAAAAAGAATGTTATAATACTTGGGGGAAAGCAAATTAGTGTGCAATATTTACCACATGAAAAATATATAAAACTCATCATTTCAAACAAGTGAAGGTGACTACCCTCCTTACATAAAGCAAGGAAACCAAGAGAACCCCAGAGACTATCTGAAAATATAATTTTTAATGTGGCCTGATAAGCTCTAAGACCATTAATGTTTTAACCATCAGAGATATGAATATTTATTAATCATTTTCTGAAATATGCTTTTTTGAATTTTAATTAAGTTTAAAGAACGGGTTCAATGCATCAAAACCATTAATCTGAAAAAGCTATCCAGATGGCTTAAGGGGTTATAAATATCATTCTATTTTAGATTCACAGGTTCTCTAATTTCAAACCCTTTTAATTGTTTTTCACATAATGCTAAATCTTAATTTTCAATTTAACTTTGAGAAACTGAAAAAAGGCTATTCATGTACAACCGAAAAGAAAAAGAGGTTATCAGTCTGTGAAAAAACCTTGTAATTTGTCATGGATAATTTTTGACAAAATCATCTCACCATGCCCTGTATCAGTGACATATGTATCATTTTAAACTATACTTTATAAACACTCCATTGAACACACTTTGACATTTCACATCCAACACTGTTTCAATTGTCTGCTCCCTGCCCCCAATAAAAAACCAAGTGAATAACTGATACATTCTTTTTTTTCCCCTCTAACTTGTTCCATTTTATTCTGTAATGCTCCACTCTTTAAAATGCAGAATAAAAAACATAATTTATGAAATACATTAACAGAATACCTTTTGAAAATATTACACTCTTTACTCTAAATGTTGTTTGCAGTTGCAAACAACATTTTTGACACTTACAATAAATAACAATTTAACACTACTCTTCCTTCCTCATGAATTATGAGTTACTTAGAAGTAAGAACCACACCTTTATATCCACAAAATTAGATACATACTAGGTGCTCAATATGTGTTTTCTGGGGGAAAATAAAAAATGGTTGGATAAATTCCAGATTCTACAGAATTAATGTTTGTATCAAACGTTGCTTTAGAAAATTTCACCTGTCTCCCTAACCCTACGAAAAATCACATTCTCAAAATAGCTAAGAAAGATAAATTTTGCTTAAATATGCCTTAACTTCCTTTTGCAATAGAAAATGAAGAATGATGTTGAAAAGTCTCACATGTAATAACTGTAAAATAAAAATATATATTTGATATTGTATATAGTATCAATAAGATGTAACCGTGAGGATAATGTCAACTGTACCGAAGACATAATTCACATTATTATGTTGCAAATATGACACAGAAAAACTATGCCAAAAAAGTTTGTTAAATGAGTGTTTTAATTTTAGATGTTCAGTATAACATCTGTATAACACTTATATATATAAATGCTATATAATGTTATATAACAGTATAACAATTTTAGTTGTTGAGCAGTTAACAAATCAGCCAGATTATGAATTATGCCTTATGCTTCCAGAAAGTTTACACAATCCAAATTATGCTCTAACTTGGCATTTCTAACATATTTCAAAATAAATGCTAACATTTATTGAGCACTTACTAAGTACCACTTACTAGTCTAAGCACACTACATTGAATGAGTACTAACTCATTCAATCCTTACTCCAACACTTAGAGGTAGGTACTATTATTATTTCCATTTTACAGAGGAGAAAACAGAGAAGTAATCTGCAAAAGGCCACACAGTTGGAGAGTCATAAAGCTAGAACTGTAACACCAGCATTCTTTCCCCAGAATTTTTCGTCTTAACCTCTATGTTATAAACCGGCCCACTGGCTTTATTTAATACAGTCATGTAATTGAAAGGTACTTTGATTACACTGCCTATGTATTTTTAGTATGCCATAATTAGACTCTTTTTTTTTAAGGAGCCAATATCCTACTGCTTGGTCTACTCCACCTGGAAACACAGTATACAGTGTGGCACCCAACAGAAGACACTGTAACGATGTCCAGCCCTAAATACTGGAATCTGGAGTATTTAAACAATACAAGCAAAACTTTTCCTATTATTTTGCCTATCCAATAAACATAAACAATCTAAACTGGATGTTCAGATTTTGATAATTTTTTAACAAAACAATCAAACAAAAAAGTCCATCAATTCCAATATCAGAATCAGAACCATGCAGGGAAAGGCAAGTAGGATTTAAAAAAAGAAGTTTTTAACAGCATTTAATTTTCTTCTGCCATCAATTTCTTTGTATTTACTCAAATATATTCAAAGTACAAAGCCTGTAGAGTTTATTATGCATGAATTGGCTACTAACCTGAGTAAGCATAGACAAAACATTTCAATAATTAACCTTCCTCTTTGGTTGTGTTTTTTAATATGTCCCTAAAAATGGAAGGGGGCAAGCTCTAAAGGGAATCCCCTCTCTTCTGCAGCCCAATCTCCTATCAGGTAACTCAGAGCACTCCTGTAGTCTGCTAAGAACCAGCCACCCTAAAAGATTTAAGATAGTTTTACGTTCCCTCTGTTTACAGTAAAGAAGCAGGATGTCAAGAAATCTAAGCTCAGGAGCCAACTCTGTGGTTTTCTAGGTAAGCCATTTAACTTTTGCCTGCCAGCAAAATTCAGTCTAAGCTGCTGAGACCACGGAATTAGCCAGGTTACTCTTTTAAACGTGGGAACACAAAGGTGAGCGATACCTTTGAAAACTACTTCCTCAATGGTACTACCAATTACCATCATTGCAGTCAGCTCCCCCTGCAGAGAAAACTCTTTGGAAATTTAATTCCTAAGGCCAAAAAGTCGACCTGGAGGCTGGCAACCGAACGCAGAGAATGTGAAAAAGGTCCTAAAGAAGAAGAAGAAAAAAAAAAATCCACTCTTTTGCTTAAGAATTACACTCGGACGAGGGAAACTCTTTAGAAACTTCTGAACTCGGTATGAATGAATGCTGAAGAGAGTAAGCGTAAGAGCAGAGGCGCGAGTTTCCTTTGCGCTGGGCGAATCCGTCGTCCCCTGAAGTTCCCCCACAGGCGTGGAGCGGGTTCCAAAAGAGCTCCGGGGACTCGACCACCTTCTCCTCACCTGAGGAACGAAGACTTCTCAGTTAGCCTCCAACTCGGGCCCGAGACGAACACTATGATCCGGGAAAAGCTGAATTTGCCGCTCGCCCAGGTCCCAGCCCTGGGGGAAACTTGCGGGGACGGACAGATTGGGCCCACGTCCGCCCCAGCAACCGAGGACCGTCTGCCTTTGGTTCCGTTGCTTCCAGTCCCCAGCTCCCAAAGGGTCCCGCAGGCGCTCGGGCTCCAAAAGGTGTTCCTGGGGGTCGAGTGAGATATAAACTCCTACCATTGCCAGCTTTAAATTCACTTTTACTTTTTTTTTTAATGTCTGATGCAACTTCAAATCTAACTTTCCATTTTGTCTTTTCTCCACTCTTTTCAGTTTACTCTAAACCTATGTTAAATTTCTGTGTTCTAAAAGACAGCAGTTAGTTATACTCTTAATTCCTAATGAAAGGTGGGAATTTGTCTCCTTAGTACTACGTGTTTGAAAATTTTGGGTTCTTTTGCCTTCATTTCATTACAAAATACATCAGTTTCCTATCGTTTCTATTACACTCCTTAATGACTTGCCAACTAAAGAGAAGCCAGCTGCCAGAGTAATGACATTGATTGTAACGTTAAAATTTCTTACTCCTTAAGAGATATGGACAATTCCTTAAGAATATGAACTTCATAATCTGAACTCTTTTAAACGGCAAGTGTGATGGAGAATTTAAATGTAAAATAAGCACTAGATTAGGTGTAGAAACACCTGTGAAATTGGTTCAGCCTTATACAATGTGGCTATCAAAAAGGAAGAAATGTAAACACTTCTCCTTTAGCAATAATCAGTACAGTTTTACAAGGAATTGGTAAAACATGCCTATTTTCAGACTAGATTAGGATATCATCTTAATATCACTTAATCTAGAAAGTATTTCAGAAACAAGTGACTCCATTCTGAATTGGCTGGGTTGTACCCTTCAAAAGAAATATTTTTCTTAAGAGATTTTCTGAAAACTTCAGTTTTCTTTTCAGTAAAATAAATAGTATATATATCTCATGGGCTGTTTTAAAACTTGGAAGTGATTAGATAATATATATAAAATTAATAAAATGCCCGGGACATCAAAGGTAAAGTACCACAGAGTGACTGCATATTTGAAATAAAAAGCCTTCTCAGTTTTACTACCAAACCCAGCACCATACAAATCACTACTCATTAGCTAAGATCCATCTAGTACAGCCAGCAATTAGTAGCTTTATTGATGCTCTATCCAGTGCTCAGAAATAATCATATATTATGCATCATATACAATACATATACAATACAAAGTGCTTCTGGTTTTCTTCAATAGAAAATAAATGCCTATGAGGGTTTCCCCTACATTGTTCACTTAAAATATTCTACATTTGGTGGTGTGCCATCTTGTATATACGGTGATGTTGAATCACTAGAACATAAGCTCCAAGAGGGCCAGGAGTTTGACTCAACTGTGCGCTATTATGTCCTTAAAATATACAATCAATAACTATTGAATGAATGGATACAACAATAGTAACATAAGAACAACAAAAATTCAGATCATACTATTAAAAATATCCTGAGAAAAAACGATGAATTCTCTTAGCAAACACATCTGCCATTTTTTTCCCAGATATATATATTTTTTTCTTTTTATAGTTACATTCTAAAATTCTAACTACAACCCAGGACTTAAAAGCCCACTGCATCCAATAATGAACTAGGCCAATAAATTTGAATAAATTTATTTTGTAATGCCATCTTAGAAAGAAATGGAAAAAACAGTCATACAACAAATAGTTTCAGTCAGCAGGCACTAAGGGAATGGGCCTGGGGTTCCTGAGCAACGAAGCCTGGGCCCTCAAACCAAAAGTCCTGGACTTTCGATTAATTTAGATGAATTGACTCCAGCTGCGTCCACGTGAAAGTGGCTGGAAGGAACAGGCCCCTATAGCTTCCAGATCACTGGACCTGTGCCTTGGAGGCCTCATTGCTTAATAGAGAAAAGGAGAAAATAAACACCCAAAACCCATTAATCCATACCCACAGGCTCCGCCTCTCCCCCTAGCAGAGGGCATGACCAAGCCCTGCCCGCACTCGTCTCACTCACACCCTGAACCCAGGAACCGGGCCCGTGCCCGCGGTCTGAAGGCTTCCTGAAGATCCCAGGTGTCTGCCTCCCACCTGCAGCTGCAGGCTAACCCCGCCCACCTCGGCCAACGCCTCCGGAAACAGCCTCCGCGTTGCCACGGTGACGCGGAGTTAGGCAGCTTCTAGTGCTCCGCGCCGCTAAGACGCCTGGCGCCAATCTGCAGCGCGCCACGGCCACGTCCTGCGTGGTGACGTCACGAAGACGGCAGCCAATGAAAAGAGGCGCTGAGGAAGCTGGCTTGAGTTTGAATCTCGAGGCTGAGTTTGAATAGCCGGGTGGCGGACATTCGAGTGAAACTTTTTGGGCCTGAGGTGAGTGTAAGGCTAGAGGAGAAAACTGGTCTCGGGGACTTTTTTTGGATGACGTATCTCGCTGAAAGCGGAGAGGTCCCGCCGCCTCAGGAATAGAGGACCAAGTGGGCTTGTTGACAAACACGGAAGCCTTAAGTGCGGCGATAGGGTAGGGTTGCGGGTGGGCCTGGTTAAGGTTCCTTGGGGAGAAAGTGAAAGGAAGAAGGAACTTGAGAACGCACTAGAATGTGACTCTGCCTGAACGAGAGTCCTGGACGGCTCAGCAGGAAGATCAGGGATCTCCTACCTGAAATTCTGAGGAAGTTGGAAATTTTAAAGGGCATCCTGGCTCTTTTCCCAGACTTTGGCTGAACACTAACTGTTCAGTACCTTACAGTGCAAAGTTCCTTCAGGACTCCGTATACAGAGTGTTTTGTTTTGAAGTATAACCCTAAGCTTAACTGTCAGATGAGGAGCCTTGGTTCCCCAACTTGCAAGCTTTTTGTCCAGCGAGGTTCTGCTGTTAACCTGTCAAAGATCAGCTGGGAACCTTCCCCGAGCCCCATTTGTAGCATCAAGATAAAACCTGCCAACAGTGACTAATAGGTTTGCTGAGGATCAGCCGGGCTATGGAAGAGATACTGGTAGATGATGCTCTGCAAATAAAAAATACTTAAAGCACTGAGAATCAGTTCTTCTACCATCGTTTCTTAAGTTTCTGCTAGATTCGCCTTGAGTAGTGTTCATTAGGCACTCTGTTTCAGAGAAGTCAAGGCTGACTGCTGTTTATGACATTATTTGGCCAGAATTAAAAATTTGTGTTGTATAGTGTATAGGTTACTAATTTTTAACAACCAGGTAGGATGTGTTAGACATTCTACAGGTTTCAGTTGATAGTGTTATTCTACCATGGTCAGCGACCCCATCTTGGATTTTGGTAAGTATTTATGAACTTTGTTGCCAGAGAACATGAAATCCAAAGGTTAGATACTGCTTTTTATTAACTTTCTACTATTTGGTAGGAATTGGTTATTTCAGTACACAAAGGTTATCTGTCTTTTAACGGTAGAAATTGTCTCCTATTACTAAACAAGTATTTACAAATACACAAAGTTTTCATTTTAAAATGTATCTTGTTCCACTCTAAATATATCTTGAATCAATTAAGGTACACAATAAAATGACTTATGCTGTCAACTCTGAAATCTAGGAGGAAAAAAATAGTCCAGATGTTAGTACTGCCCTTCCCTCCATTTGAAATTTTCATTCTTCCTTGATGCTTGCAAATTACTAGAAGCAGTGGCTCTAACACTCAAAGTTATTTCCAATAAGAGGTTTAAGTTACGTAGAGACTGTACATGATAAAGTGGAAGGTAGTTCCTGGTCCTAAAAAATGTTTATGGAATCTGAATCAAATTCAAATTTGAATATGTATTTAAGAAATAATTTATAACTGTATTACTCCACACCTTCAAGAAAATTTATACAACACGTCTGCTCCATTTTTTGAAAGCCTTTCGTTTTGATTCCAATAGAGCATAGCTACTAAGAACATGTATTATAGATTTGGACCTGGATCCACATTTTGGCTTCTCATTTAATCGCATGTCATTTTGGAAAAATTCCTTATCCTAAAACTAAGTCTCTGTTTTTGTAAATTGGAGACAGTAATAGAGTCTACTTTATATTTTAAGGACTGAATGAGATGATGAATGTCAAATGTTTATCATAATGCCTGGCATACAGAGTGTTCTCAAATGACAGCCACTGTTCATTATTACTAATTATCACCATATCCACCTAATTCAAGAGTTCTAAATTAATAACATTTTCTGAAAATAGATACTTATATTATCCAACAGGCACAGAAAAATCATGAACTTCCAGTTTTGTTTCAACATTCATTGCAAGAGCCCCACTACTAGGCCCTGAGGTTTCTATCAAAAGTGAAAATAGTTTAACTTCTTCTATCAGAAAATTTCTTAGAGTTATATATTTATCTCGTTATGGAGAAGATGATTAAATACTTGAACTTTAGGTTCAGTCAGTCGGAGTTCAAATTTCATGTCTTATGCTTCCAATAATGTGACTTCAGCCAGTTAACTTAACCTCTGTATTATAGTTTCTCTCTATATAAAATAGGTATGATTTTGTATCTATCCTATAATATAAAATCCTATATCATAGAGTTGTTACAGAGATTAAATAAGTATTTAAATTGCTTAGCCCATTTCTATTTGTAGAATAACAGCTCAGGAAAAAGTATTCCAAAGTTATTAACAGAAACTTTGTGTTTAAGGTAAATTTTAATATTTTTTTGTTTTGTTTTTGAGATAAAAACACCTAGACTTGTTTAAAACCCAAATAGTACAAAAGAATATAAGGAAAAAGTAAACCTGCTTGTCAGTTATTTTCCCACCATCAAGCAACTGTATTATCAATTTCTTGTGTTCTCTTCCTGAGAGAGCCCATACACATACAAGTATGTATGTCTTTTGAAAATACAAATGGTTGAATACCATATCCACTATTCTGCATTTATTTTTTGCACACGTATCTTGAAAATCTTCATTAGTTCATTCGTTCTGTTATTCAACAAGTATGTAAAAATTTCTAAATATGTGATAAGCCCTTTTCTAGGTTCTGGAGTGCAGATGAAGTTCCAGTTCTCATGGTGCTTAACATGTTAGAAGGGAACTAAGCAATAAATATGTAACCAAATAATATGTATTTTCCAAGTAGTTTATATACTAGGAAGGAAAATAAAACTGATAAGGAATTAGAGAGGCAAGGGCAGGGTGATACAGTTTGGAATGAAATCTTTAGGGAAAACCTCTATGAAGTGACGTTTGAACAAAGACCTGAATGATGAACTGAGATATTAAGATTTGTAAATACCTGAAGATAGAGCCTTCCAGGCAGAGAAAAGAGAAAGTTAGGCCAGAATGAGACTGAGGTGTTGAACAAACACTGAGAAGGACAGTGAGACTGAAACAGTAATGGAGAGGGAGGGTAACATTAGACAGGAACAAAGTATAGATCCTATAGGACCTGGTAAAGAGTTTGCATTTTATTCATATGCTGGAGAGTCATTGGAGCAGAACAAGATGAGGTACATCACATGATCTGATTTCTTTTGAAGACGGTATCAGTACATACAATTGATGAATTAAGTCAAATTGATTGTATATTCATATGATCTTTGACTTAACTGGCTTAAATTTTATCTAGGAAAACAGTAGCTAGATATAAGATTAGGATTTACCTGTTCAACTTGGTTTATATCAACTTGCAACTATTGAAGAGAATTAGTTTTAACACCGCTTCCTTAAAGGTAACAGAAGAATGAGGCTCTCTGTGTAAGTCATTCTCCCAGAAAATTGAATGTTACCCTTATTTAAGTGATAGTGTTTTAACCATCTTCAACAATTAACATAAAAATGATCTCATTTTCCTAATTTTATAAAGAAATTGGGCACATTATTTAACTGTTTTTGATGCCTCAGGATCCTCGTTATGATTTCTTGTTATTGCCAACCATTTCACTCTGCTATGGTATGTTGGTTCTCTTAGAGAAGTATAGTATGTGTTTGCCAAAAATGGCTGTATTGCTTTTTTGAATTCCATGTCTACTTTTTATAACTTATTAATTTGTTCATTAATCAGATGTTTTGAGAACTTAACTATATACCAAGCACACGACAAGAGATAAGGAGGAATATAAAGGTATATAGTCCCATTAGATGTTATATTTTTGTCATACACAATAATCATAAAATTTAGAGCTAGAAAAGAACATTAGTTATCAATGTAGTCCAACCCTATCATTTTATAGATTACTACTAAAGCCCCTTCATCACTCTCTTTCATACTCTACCCACTCTAGAGATACCTTTCTATTATAAAGGAAATGGTGTTGTATTTGTCCTTAATGTTTTAGTCCCACCAGTGAAATCCTACCAGCTCGCTTTTTTGATTCTATTCAACAGATATCACTTGAAAGTAGATATGACAAAACTGAACAGAGACTGTGATACTATCTTCTGAATGATCATCTGAAAATAATTTTTGAGGTAACACATTATTGCACAGATAACGATATGTAGTCTTTTGTTTTGCCACTTCGTAAGTAAAAATGGTCAAGGAATGTAATTTCTGTGTGCCTTAGTCAGAATCAACTGGATGTCTATCTCTTTTACTTGGCCATGTTAGGGAAAAAAAAAAGCAGTCATCATGTTTTAATGTAGGAACAACCTCATTAATTCCTAATGACATCAACATACTTGAACATAATTGAGCATAATTTTTTCATTTAATAATTCCCAATTAACTTCAAAGTCCAATCTAAGTTCTATAACCTGACATTGAAATCTAGATCTGGCCCCACTTTTATCCAGCTTAATCTTTTTAATGCAGCCCTCTCCATTCCCTTGTGTTCTCTCCAGCTACAGTCAGGACTGAGCAAAGCTTAGCTGAGCATCTCTTTAGATGCTGTAGATAGAATTAAAATCATATAAAACTAAATGGTTAAACAAAATGAGATTTAAGCAAATTGACCACACAGCCATTTATGTCCTCTGCACAAGCTGTTTCCTACCACAGGCTTTTGGACTTGTGGCCCTGAAATACTCCTGCCTGGGAGCCACTTACTTGCTCAGTCCCTCACTTCGGTCTCTTTTCACAACATTCCCATCTAAAACAAGAACCCATACATACACTTCTAACTGTCTGTTCCAAGGCCCAGAAAAATGCCTTACACATAGAAGGCACTCAGTGAATATTTACTGAGTGCACAACTAGTTTTCTGTCCTGAAATCTTTTTTTTAACCTGGTAATAACTATCCATTCTTCAGCTCTCCATTCCAGTTGTTCCTCTGGGGAGCTTTCAAACTCAGTCTTAGGTAGTACTGTTAACCTTTATCTGATAGCACTTATCAGAGTTACAGCTTTGCATATTTGCACCATTATTTCAATAGCTCTTTCCTCACTAAGCTATATGTAATAATAATAGCAGATGTTATAATGCCTTCTCTGTGCCAGGTATTTTTCTAAGTGCTAATCTTCACAAGAACTTTATAAGGTAGGTAGTATTATTAGTCCCACTTTACAGATGAGGAAACTAATCCATAAGGAGATTGAGTAACTTGCCCACTATCACAGCCAGTAAGTAGAAGAACTGGGATTTTAACAGTTAACTTACTGAGTTAATGAGTTAATTAACAAGAGATACCTTCCAACCTAAGATCTGTTTTGAAAAAAAATCACCTGATGTTTTATATGTTTTTTAACCATTTCATTTGTGTATATTTTATCTACCATTGAAGGGGAAAAAAGAAGCATATCAGTGAAAAGCAAGGCATTGTTGAACATTTCTAAAAGCTTTTAGAAAAATATGTGTAGAGGTTAGTTTCTGGTATCACAAGGAACGTGAGAATCTGTTTTTGTTATTCAGTTGCCAAGTCATGTCTGATTCTTCGCTGCCCCATGGACTGCAGCACATCAGGCTTCCCTGTCCCTCATCATCTCCTGGAATTTGCCCAAGTTCAGGTCCATTGAATCAGTGATGCCATCCAAGCATCTCATCCTCTGTTGCCCTCTTCTCCTGCTTTGAATCTTTCCCATCATCAGGATCTTTTCTAATAAGTCAGCTGTTCGCATCAGGTGGCCAAAGTGTTGGAGCTTCAGATTCACCGTTAGTCCCTCCAAAGAGTATTCAAGGTTGATTTCCTTTAAGATTGACTAGTTTGATCTCCTTGCTGTCCAAGGGACACTCAAGAGTCTTCTCCAACACCTCAATTTGAAAGCATCAGTTCCTCCATGCTCTGCCTTCTTTATTGTCCTGCTCTCACATCCGTACCGGAAAGCCCATTGTCTTGACTATATAGACCTTTGTCGGCAAAGTGATGTCTTTACTTTTTTAATATACTGTCTAGGTTTGTCACAGCTTTCCTGTCAAGAAGCAGTCGTCTTCTAATTTCATGGCTGCAGTCACCATCTGCAGTGATTTTAAAGCCCAGGAAGAAGAAATCTGTCACTGCTTTTACCTTATCCCCATCTATTTGCCCTGAAGTGATGGGACCAGATCTTAGTTTTTTTGGTATTGAGTTTTAAGCCTCTTTTTCACTCTCCTCCTTCACCCTCATCAAGAGGCTCTTTAGTTTCTCTTCCCCTTTCCCCCATTAGAAGTCTATGTAGAGGTTAGTTTTGAGTATCACAAGGAATGTGAGATTCTACTAGCCTTTAATACACAGGGGTCAGAAATGTTAACATCCTCTAATATTTGAGACAGTTCCAAATAAGGAAGAATTGATCTAACCAAAATGCCAGTGATAAGCTCCTTGGGAAACAATGAAAAGATGGTCTAGTTATCTTTGGGAAGAAGAGGCAGGATTGGAGGCAGGTAGGGAAGAGAATTGGCATTTATTGAATGCCTTAATACACTTAATGCTTTTTATCTCTTTTAGCTTAAGGACAGCTATTAGGTATTATTTCTTTTATACAAATGAGAAACCTGGAATTCAGTGAGATCAAGTAACTTGTCCAAGGTCAAAGAAAAGGAGTATAGGTATTTATGGGAGTTGGCTAGACAGAAGCTCAGGGTGAAGAAAGACCAGAGTAGTAATTCATCTGGGACCTAACTGTTAGAATCTAAATGACCATCCTTTGCTTTTCAGTGTTATATTTTGGGGACTCACAGAGTCCTAAAAAGGGAGTGCTATGTCCAGTGTCTTCTAGTTTTAGATTGTCTTGGCCTTAATTTGAATTCCTTTCAAAAGTGTATGGATTTCTGATATATGTTAGCATTATCATTATTATTTCTTCCACTTTAGGAAACACAATATCTTCTTTTAACCCTGTCCATTTCTTTGCTTACTTGTTCAGTAGTGCTTCCTGTATTTGCTATCTGAGTCTTCTCCCATTCAGGCCTTTGTCCTACCATTGCCCCACGTTGTTCTTATTTGCTTCTATGTTACCAAATCCCATGATGACTTTTACTAAGTACTTAACCTATTTGGCTTAAAACTCAAGATTCAGAAAACTAAGATCATGGCATCTGGTTCCATCACTTCATGGCAAATAATGTGGGGAAACAATGGAAACAGTGACAGACTTTATTTTTTGAGGCTCCAAAATCACTGCAGATGGTGACTGCAGCCATGAAATTAAAAGACACTTGCTCCTTGGAAGAAAAGCTATGCCCAACCTAGACAGTATATTAAAAAGCAGAGACATTACTTTGCCAACAAAGGTCCGTCTAGTCAAAGCTTTGGTTTTTCCAGTAGTTGTGTATGGATGTAAGAGTTGGACTATAAAGAAGACTGAGTGCTGAAGAATTGATGCTTTTGAACTATGGTGTTGGAGAAGACTGTTGAGAGTCCTTTGGATTGCAAGGAGATCCAACCAGTCCATCCTAAAGAAAATCAGTCCTGAATATTCATTGGAAGAACTGATGTTGAACTTGAAACTCCAATACTTTGGCCACCTGATGCAAAGAACTGACTCATTTGAAAAGACCCTGATGCTAGGAAAGATTTAAGGAGGGAGGAGAAGGGGATGACAGAGGATGAGGTGGTTGGATGACATCACCAACTCGATGGACATGAGTTTGAGTAAGCTCCGGGAGTGATGGACATGAGTTTGAGTAGGCTCCCGGAGTTGGTGATGGACAGGGAAGCCTGGCGTGCTGCAATACATGGGGTCAAAAGAGTCGGACACGAATGAGCGACTGAACTGAACTGGACCTATTAGCAGGTATTTAGCACAATTGATCATTCTCTCCTCCTTGATTTAGAAGGCCCCCCTAAGTTTTAATGCCATGATAAGCTTGAAAAACTGAAAATCTTCACATGGCGTTAAAACTCTGAGGACAGCCTTTACTTTCTTGACTTAGCTTCCAGCTGCCTTGAAATGTCCATCTAGATGTTGATTAATGTTCTCAGATTTAAGATGTCCAGAATGAACTCCTGATCTTCACCCCAAAACCTGCTTTACCCTCAGTTATTTCTATCTCAGTTGATGGCTACTCTGTTCTTCCGACACTCAGGCCAAGAACTTTGGAGTAATTCCTGAATCCTATCTTTCTCTCATTCCCGCATCAGAAAATTCTTTTATCTTTACTTTCAGATTATATTTACCACTCCCTGTTCTAAGTTGACTGCATCATCTCTTGTCTGCATTACTTCAGTGGCCTCAGTGGTTTCCGTTTCCTCAAGTACGTCAACAGTGAAGTGATCAGATTGCAAAAATCAAATGCAAAAATATTAAATGATATGCAAATACAAAAACTTAAAAAATCTCTGAAATATTAATCAGACCCTGGGCTTTCACTTCAACTCAAACTTTATAGCTGAAAGAAAAGAAAAGAAAGTGAAGGAGCTCAGTCGTGTCTGACTCTGCAACCCCATGGACTGTAGCCTACCATTCTCTGTCCATGGGATTTTCCAGGCAAGAGTACTAGAGTGGGTTGCTATTTCCTTCTCCAGAGGTTCTTCCTGACCCAGGGATTGACCTTGGGTCTCCCTCCTTGTAGGCAGATGCTTTACCATCTGAGCCACCAGGGAAGTCCTAACTTTATAGCTAAACCATATATAATCACAGGTAGGAAAAACCTAGCTTTGATTTTTCAGGAGAGCTCTAATACTACTTTAGTTTGGGTCATGAGAATGGACAGGAAAGGGTCTCTCAGAATTGTATTAAAGTACTGAAGGGATAGCTTTGGCTTACAAACTATTTTTAATAAAATTGATCTTGACTGCAAGTCTCTTGGCACTGGAAATTGACACAACCAAGCTTATCTGTACCTGTATCTCAGAGACCCATAGAGTTAAAAATAGTTCCAGGTGTATGTCAGTTAGCTCATCCAGGTAGAAAGTAATAGAGATGGTATAGTCCCCTAGTTTTTTGTGTATTCAGAAATTCTAATCTCTGAATATAGATCCTAGTCTCTGCTCTAAAATTATGCATATTTTGTCATCCAGTTTTTATAATGTCTGTTGAGCTTCCCAAGTGGCTCAGTGGTAAAGAATCTGCCTGCCAATGCAGAAGACACAGGGGATGCAGGTTCAGTCCCTAGGTCCGGGAAATTCCCTGGTGTAGGAAATGGCAACCACCCCAGTATTCTTGCCTAGAAAATTCTATGGACTGAGGAGCCTGGTAGGCCACAACCCATGGGATTGCAAAGAGTCGGACGCAAATAAACATGCACACTTATAGTGTCTACCATGTACTAGGCACTGTTTTAGACTTGGAACACATTGGTAAGCAAAACAAGATTTTGTTAAAATGCCCTTAAGAGGCTTATAGTTTAACTAGAATAGAGAAAGTAAACACCAAGCATGCTAAATAGATGGAAAATATATATTCTATTAGGAGGTGGTAAGTGCTTTGGGAAAAAATTGAGTGGTATAAGGGCAGTTAGGAATTGGTTTGGCAATTTTAATAAGGGTGGGCAGAATGGGCACCATTTGAGCAAGGACTTGAAAGAAGTGACAGAGTTAGTCATGTAATTACTGAGGAAAGCACTTTATGATAGAATGGCTAGCGGAAGGGCGTTACTGGGGCACTTGGCATGTTGGAATAGGGGCAATGGGGAAGACAATAGGACATGAGGTAGAAGATCTAGGCCATTAAAAGAAATTCAGGTCAAAATAAGAACCATTGGAAAGTTTCAAACTAGGGATTTCCAGTAACTTACTATGTGAGTGAAACACAACACCTTTTTTTTAAGTTACTACTACATGCTAGTCATTTTGCATATAGTAGAATTAATATTAATACTCTTTAATTTCAGAGAAATATTCAGCCACTCACATAAGCAGAGGAATCAAGATAGTCAACAATGTCTGTCACTGAGGAAAACCTGTGTCATCACATGAAAGTAGTTGTCCGTGTGCGTCCTGAGAACACAAAAGAAAAGGCCTCTGGATTTCATAAAGTAGTCCATGTTGTGGATAAGCATATTCTTGTTTTTGATCCCAAGCAAGAAGAAATCAGCTTTTTCCATGGAAAGAAAACTATGAATCGAGACATTACAAAGAGACAAAATAAGGATCTTAAATTTGTATTTGATGCTGTTTTTGATGAAACTTCAACTCAGTTGGAAGTTTTTGAACACACTACTAAGCCAATTCTTCGTAGTTTTTTGAATGGATATAATTGCACAGGTAATTGTTTCAGCTGGGATTTAATGATTCCATCTAATTTCACTTTTATATTAGGACATCTACTTGACTCTTCTAAATATAATCAATTTTAAGGTGTTTGTTTGCTAAAAATTCTTCAGTTCAGTACTTCATTGTAAATGTAGATTTTCTTTGAAAGTTAGTCATCATATATAACATTTTGAAACTTTCTTTTCCAGGATCTTGCTTTGGTTCCTATAGATGGTCATCCTTTCCATTTCTTATGTTTTAAAACCACATGCTTCAGATAGTTGATGCCAGATTTCTCACAATTTGTATTCATAAATATTCCCAATGTTTACCTCTGCAACAGTCTATCCCTGGGGGATAGTGGAACATTTCTGAACACTTGGCAATTTCTTCATAGCACTATTTTTTCTTTATAGTACCTTGAAGTAACTATTTTTAAAGCCCATGTTGAGTGTCATACATGTGCTGTTTTAGCATATCTTCAGCCCAAAGAAGCATCTTTAGTGCTCTCAACAGACCTATAATAATTTGCCTTTCAAAATGATTCTGTTGATTTCCTAGAAAAAGAGCTCTCCAAAATGCCAGTTAATTGAATGCTTACCAGGTACTTCACACCATTATTAATATTTTTGTAATTACTGCCATTTATGGCATTATCTTTAAGATACCCCAAAACTATAATATGTTTCCCTGTCTTTCACTGACTCATTCACTTTTATTGCAAAAGGTTTACCCTCTAGGTCAAGAAAGAATGGAATGTGGTTTATTGATTAGACCTTCTTTGATTCTCATTTTTAAGCAGATATTCTTTTCCTCATTCATGAAACTCCATATTGTCTCTAGAGATTTAAAAAAATTATTTTAACTCCAAGTGAAAAAATCTCTACAAAAGTAATACTGAATCTTTGGTTTCTTTTGGATTTTATTTATATTATCCAACTATCTTAAGACTTCGTGTTGTACTGCCAGCTTACATAAAATAGAATGAAACATGAATCAGTTTAATCCATCCTACTAAAAAATATTTTTGTAGTTAACAAACTTAGCAGAGAGATTTAATTTATAAAATTAATTCTCAAAGACTTACTGCTTTAACTGAATATTATGTTGGGTGTTTGCCCCATGTAATTCAGAGTGGGTTGGTTGTTTGTTTGTTTTTTGGCATTTGAAGAAATGTATTACTGTTCTATTGTACTGGATAGAGTCTTGAAAGCAAAGTAATTTACCTAAAACAAAAATTTTTTAAGGAATTATTATAAATGGCTTTTATTTGGAATTCTGCAAATTTGTATTAATATTTAATACCTGCTTTGTGCCAGATCACTTACTAGTAGTATAAGTCACTTACTAGGTAGGAAGGATACATAGTCTCTGCTTTGGTGGAACTCACAGTTAGAAATACAGTATGATACTATAAATTGCCAGGATTTAAGGATGACTATAAATGAATTTGGATCTGTTGGATTTACAAGTTACTGTTTAGGATATCCAGGTGGGACTTATTCACTGGACAGTAGATACAGTAGTGTTATGTGTCATAACAAAGAGCTCTGATCCCTTTTCGTAAAAACTCAGTACTCGCATATGGTGCCACGGGAGCTGGAAAGACCCACACAATGCTAGGATCAGCTGCTGAACCTGGAGTGATGTATCTAACAATGCTAGACCTTTACAAATCCATGGATGAGATTAAAGAAGAAAAAGTATGTAGTACGGCAGTTTCTTATCTGGAGGTAAGTTGGTAATATTATTTTTTGGTTTAATCAATAGTATTGAGAAATCTTTTTATAAGAAATTCCATTGTCCTTTCAAATTATTCTATCAGGCAGAAATTTTTTCATGAATATATTAATATAAAATCATTAAAATTCCTGGTCTTCAATTATTTGTTGTAGATTTTATTTTTTTCTATTAAGTATTTTGCCATAACTGCTGACTTACACAGAAGTAGTAGGATTAGTATAGATAGTATAAAGAACTTCTAGATTCCCTTCATTTGGATTCCCTATATGTTAACATTTTACTCTTTTCTTTCTTTCTGCATATGTGGTTTTCCTTTTTTTTCCCCTTAAACTGTTTGTTACAGGCTTGTAAAAACAGGAAATTTGTTAAATAAAAGCTGAATAGTAATCAATATCAGGAAATTAACAATGATATAATGAGATTTTGATAATTCTAATAACACCCTTTCTTGAAAATAAAATCTAAGATCGTGTATTGTATTCAGTTGCAATTCATCCCTTTTGTCCCTTTAATCAGGATTTTTTTTTTATATATATATTATATTGCTGTTGTAAAGCTTTTAGTTTGGATTTGTCACGATTACATTCAGGTTATGGACTGACAGGAATACCGCATAAGTGATGATTAATTCTTCTTATATAACATATCAAGAGGCTTATATAATTAGTCCTGATACTGGCTGTGTTAACTTTGATCAATTTCATTACGCTGGTGTCTACAAAGTTTTTCCACTATAAAGGTACTGTATTTCCCTTTATGGGACTTCCCTGGTGGCTCAGCGGTAAAGAATCTGCCTGCAATGCAGGACACGCGAGTTCGATCCCTGGATGGCGAAGATCCTCTGCAAGAGAGCATGGCAACTCACTCCAGTATTCTTGCTGGGAAAATACCATGGACAGAGGAACCTGGCAGGCTGGACATGAGCCAATCAACTGAGCATGCATTACCCTTTATAATTAATAAATAACTTGTAGGGAAACAGTGTAAATCCTGTGACTCCTCATTCTTTGGTCTGTTCATTTTAGTATCCACTGATGATTCATGCCTGAATCAATTACTATCATGATTGCAGATGGTAGTGATTTTCAAATTCCATCGTTTCGTCTACAGTTCTTCATTGGCTTTCTACTACAAGGAAGAGCTTTCCCTTTCCTCTACTGTATCGATGTAGACTAATGGATTCTTAATATTATTTCATAGGTTATAATCCTTTTCTCTATTTATCTGTATGCTTAAATTGTGCAGATCTCGTGTGTGTGTGTGTGTGTGTGTGTGTGTGGTTTTTTTTGACATACCTCATCATTTGAGACTTTCTACCCTCTTAATAGCTGACATTCAACAAATAATAACTAATTATTGGCACTCTCACTTTGTGTTCAGATAGTGTTTCAGAAACCAATGCAGAAACAGACATCCCTGATTTTACTGCCTTTTCATTTGTGATGTCAGAGGGTCAATTTCTAGTTTTTACTGCTCTTGTTGACATCTTATTGTTTGAGAGTTTCTTCACATTTCAAAAATTGATTTAAAATTATGTTGCTAAAAATTGTTGTCAGTCTATAGAACTTGGTGATAAAAGAGAAGTTAAATTCATTTTCTGTAGTTAAGTATTTTGAAAAGAATTGTTCTGAAGTTAATTAGGAAGAGAGCATGGCACCGTATTCATTATTTCTTCCTTAGATCCTTTTATATCTGTGAGAATTTCGAAGTTTGCTTATTTTTATAATGTTGTTAGTTGTTTTTTCTTTCTTTAAATCTGTTTTCATTTTACTAATGGTAAGGCAATGTCTAATCTAATGGTTTTCCACTCAAGTCTGTGCACCACAATTGGCTGTGGGGCTTTTTAAAATTAGACACACCTAGACCTCACCCCCTGGACATTTTAGTTTAATAGATTTGGATTGTGGCCAAGACATCTATGTATTTTAAAAGCTTCCAGGTGATTTTGATTCATAGACCAGCTTGATAGTAATTGTATAATTATATATTTTGTATGATTGAAGTGGGTAAGGGAAATCATTTAAAAAGTGACTGTTGCTTATCAGAAAAATAAGAACCAAAAAATTATCTCTTCATTTTATCATTTTACTACTTCTAAGAATTTATTGCGTTTAAAAATTGTTAACATTCATTATAACAAGTTTTACCAGCAATGAATTATCACTGTAAGCTATTTATTAGAACATGGATATAACTTATAGAAAATAATTCTTAAAGATTAAATTTTGTATGTGTTTTTTTAATCTTATCAAATAGGTATAATTGTCATTTTGTTATCAAGTAAAAAACTTAGTACCTTTAGTAAGTACTGGTTATCACATAATTCATAAAATTATGTCAAGTGCTGGTTATCACATAATTCATAAAATTATGTCAATTGTACTATTTCTGTACACTACTTATATTGTTGTTGTTTAGTCACTAAGTCATATCTGACTCTTTTGCAACCCTATGGACTCTAGCCCAGCAGGCCTCTCTGTCCATGGGATTTCCCAGGCAAGAATATTGGAGTCGGTTGCCCTTTCCTTTTCCAAGGGATCTTCCCAATCCAGGGATCAAATCCATGTCTCCTGCATTGGCATGCAGATTTTTTACCACTGGGAGCCAACAGGGAAGCCCTACATTACTTACAGAAATTACTAAAAAGAAAAAGAATTGCCAGAAATTTAAAATACAGATGTGTATTCAGTGCCATTCAGTAGAGTGAGGATATCAGACTCTGCTCTTACCTTTGTGACTGTGAACTAGGGCAAATCACTTAAACTCTGAGGGCCTCAGTTCCCTCATTCAAGTTGGGGGGAGACTGTCGCATTATGGAATTATCATTACATGTTAAACTTAATGCAGTTGACGGATAAGTGAAATAAATACCATCCATCTTTCAGGGGTTTTCTTTAACTTTTAAGCTCTGAAATTTAAAAAGTTTGGACTACTTGGGCATCATGAAATAATATCTTCTCCAGTAAGAACCACACTACTCCATACAACTTACATTTCCAATGTAAGTTTCCCAAGACTGTTTGTCCCATATATTTCCAGAAAATAGGAAGAGGCAATTCCAGCTATCCTATTTCTATTGACTTGTAGTCATCAAATGGGGAATTACAGGAGGAGGATATAAGGACTCCATCATTAAATTTTAAGTTCAAGTGCTGGTTATCAAACTCTTATGTTTTATCAGATGTTAGAAAAGTCATGGCAATGTGTAATAGAAGGGATGAGATGAATGAAAATGAGCTGCTGCTTCTCTTTGAGACAAATTCTAATATAACCTTAAGGCAGCAATGTATACATGTTTATGTGATGTTGTCGCTACTGTTTCAGTGTCAATGCTAAGCATCAATGCTAAGCAGTCCTTTTCATTTTAAGGTATATAATGAACAGATTCGTGACCTCTTAGTAAATTCAGGGCCACTTGCTGTCCGGGAAGATGCCCAAAAAGGGGTGGTCGTTCAGGGATTGACTTTACATCAGGTATGTTTACAAACTTCTTTTTTTGCTTGTTCAAATAGCAAGTATGGTAATTTAGCCATGTACTTATTTTAAAATAATGAAGTATCAAGTTAAAATAATCAAGTTTATCATCGGTCTTCTTTTGTTTTCTTTTAAAATAATCAAATAGGCTTTTCTTTTAAAACCCTACTTGGACATTTAATATAGTATATTATTCTGCTTAATGTATTATTTTATCTCCTCAGAGAGATTAGATTTTATGTTTTATTTTTTCATTTAGCACAAAAGTGCTAAGCAGATGATACACGATTGATATTTAATGGGATTTAATATATGGAAAATAATTTCTATTTTACCTGTAAAAGTCTGCTTGATTTTGGTGGTTTATTAAAAAATTTAAAGACCAGTGATTAATTTGTATGTTTTTCTTCTGTTTCAACTAATTTAGCCCAAATCTTCAGAGGAAATTTTGCAGTTATTGGATAATGGTAACAGAAACAGGACACAACATCCCACTGATATGAATGCTACATCTTCTCGTTCTCATGCTGTTTTCCAGGTAACAGGTCACTAGACCATAGCTCTTAAAATTGAATTTAAATGTAGCCAAATTTATGAATGGTAACCTTCAAACATTCTAAAATATCTCTTCATCTGTGGACTTTTCTACTTCTCAGCACTTCCTTTACTTTGCAGCTTTGAGAAGATTCAGTCAAGAATATTTAGAATTGAGATGATGTAAATTAGAAACACGTAAATTTTTAACCTGTGTAAAAATACATGATAGTAAAATGGAAGTATTAGAGGTTTTCCTTCCTTTTCTTTTCTTAAATTGGTAAAAATTATTTAATCTTTCCAAAAGATAATCTTTTATTCAGAGCAGACTTTCTCTTTATAGCTCTAGATTTATAGAACCAATACACTGGGGAGGTACTGATTAAGATTTCACCATAGTGACCGTGTAAGTAGTTGCATTCTTTAAGAGTGTGTGATTCAGTTGATGCAGTACTTTTTAGGAATACAGGTCTAGAAAAGCCTGAAGCATAGGTTAGTAGTTGTTATTTGTAGTTTCTAGTTCTATTAAAATTCAAACGATTATAAGCTTTATTCTGGATTATGCTATTTGAAACTCATCTAATAGTTATAATTGAAAGAATTCAAATCTGAGGATATCAAATCTTTCAGAAAGTCTCTAATCCACAAAGCTTCATTAATCTTTTCTCTTCTTCCCACTGACTCTTTATTTATCAGTAGTCTTGAGAGAAATGTTTATCAGGGACATTGAAATTTCCCCAAAATATCTTAGACTAAGTGTTACCAGAGTATAAAAGGCAACCGTTTTAACCTTCTATCAAACCAGGAGTTATTACTATTTACCCTCTAGCACATATATAGGAAGTCTTTTCATTTTCAAATTTTTCTCAACTTTAGTAATTACTTTGATACTCTTAGATATCAGCCAGTCCAGTCAAGCTATACCTTGTTCAGTATGTATTTATAGTGAAAATAATTGATTTCTTGCTCTTTTAAAAATAAAGTGTACATTTCCCTTTCAATTTTATTAAATCTAATCCTCATTTTCCCTATTATCCTGTAATTTCAAAAAGATTTATTTGAGACAACAAGATAAAACAGCAAGTATCAATCAAAATGTCCGAATTGCCAAGATGACACTCATTGACCTGGCAGGGTCTGAAAGAGCCAGTGCTACCAGTGCTAAAGGGACCCGGTTTATAGAAGGCACAAATATCAATCGATCACTTTTAGCTCTTGGGAATGTTATCAATGCCTTAGCAGATACAAAGGTAGGTACTATATGTTTATTTGTATAAGTATTTTGAAATATGCATAATTCCCAGAAACATATTAATATTATTTTGTTTTAAAGATCTATTATAAATCAAGTTTTAAGAATATAAGAATCATGTTTACATAAAGAGCAAAGACCACAGAGAGCCTAGTATATCAAATAAAGCTTTGGGTCTTTTTTGTTTGTTTTGTTAACGTCTCGTTTTATAATCAGAATTTGTTGAATGAAAGGTATTGAATATCAGATTGAGAGTTAATATTTATGATATTTCCTCATTTATTTTGAATTTGATTTTTTTTTAATGACAATTTAATGAGCACTACACAATAAGCATGATAATTAAATTGCTATGAAGACAAAGCACACTTTAGGAAAAGTTAATTCTGGTCTGGTTAGTATTTTATATATATATATATACACACTATAAAATTGAGTTAAATATTAAAGAATATTGAGTTTTCTTAGGAATAGGAGCTTAGGGTATAAAATATAATTAAATCATCTAATAGGATAATGTTTGCTAGATGCCTTTGGGTCATTAAAAAATATTTTTTGTCTACTCAATGCCAGAAGTGCTTACAAGAGCACAGCATATTCAATAACTTCTATATTTGTAAAAATGACTTCCTTTTTTTTTTTAAGTTAATTGGCGCTGTTGGTTAAGAATCTGCCTGCCAATGCAGGAGACGTAGGAGATGTGGGTTTGACCCCTGGGTTGGAAAGATCCCCTGGAGTAGGAAATTGCCACCCACTCCAGTATTCTTGCCTGGAAAGTTCACGGACAGAGGAGCCTGGTGGCCTATAGTCTATGGGGTCGCAAAGAGTCAGACAAAACTGAGCACTCGCACACATGATAATTTTAGTTCAAACCAAGCTCAGAAGCTGTAGGAAAGTTACTGTTAAACTCCTCAAAATGTTGCATTTTGATACATATGAAGTACATTAAAATGATTTGGGAACTCTTTTATTTTAAAAAAAAAGGCAAGTTTCTAAAATCACGTGCATATTACAAAAGCAAAATATATTTTGTATTCTAAGTTAAAATCTCAGAATATGTGAGCAGACAGTGTGGTATAGAGACTGATTTCCTAAATTTTGCCATTCATGAAATTTTTTCCATAACTGATTTAATAATCGACTGCTGTTGAGTCATTTGTTAGTCAGTGTTTAATGCATATCTTATACATGCAAAATCAATTCAGGTAGCACCAGCCTGTGCACACTCCACACTGTTTGAGAAAGACTGCTCTGATGGAAAGCACAGTACTACTGGGAGCTGGGAGACCTCAGGCTAGTTTCTAGCTTTGTGAATTACCAACCATGTGACCTGACGCAAGTCATGTGGCTTTTTGCTTAGCTTCATTTTTTTCTTCTGTAATATGAAAAAGTTACATTGGATAGCATAAGATTGCTTTTTCTAGAAAAATAAAGTTATCTTAGACCTGTGGTTGTGCTTTCAGATAAAGTATTTGTAAGTTTATAATTTATTTAGTATTCTTATTAGATGGTTATTTAAAGAGAGAAGTAGCTCTCTACCATACAGAATTCTTATTATTCCTCTGGAGTATGTTTCTCCAGGGCATATATTACTTTCATATTTTAATTTCTTTTAAAAATGAAGTTTTTTTCATAGACATTTTGATTTTGAATAGTTTTAAATACAGAAAAGTTGATTAGATAATACAGGAAGATTTTATTCAATATACCCCAAGCTCAAGTTTCCTCTATTAATATGTCACATTAATACGGTACACTTATTACAACTAATGAAACAGTATTGATATTTTATAATTAACTAACATTCACACTTAATCAGATGGAGATATAATCTTTCAGTGGGAAATTTGTTTTTTATATTCACTGAGCAGTCCCATAAGATGTGTAAGGCTGGGCAAAGTTGTGCAGTGCTTAAATTCTTATAGTGAAATGGTAGCAGGTTTGCATTTGAATGTGGAAAATGACATAAGAATCCTGTTTTTGTTCTTTCAGAAAAAGAATCAGCATATTCCTTACAGAAATAGTAAGCTCACTCGCTTGTTAAAGGATTCTCTCGGAGGAAACTGTCAAACTATAATGATTGCTGCTGTTAGTCCTTCCTCTGTGTTCTACGATGACACATATAACACTCTTAAGTATGCTAACCGCGCAAAGGATATTAAATCTTCTGTAAGTGTGTTTACTCTGCCTTTGTTTTTAAGAGTACTTGGTGCATTTTTTTTTTTCTTTTTTATACCTCTAGCGAAATATGAAATAGAGATATATTTCTACTAATGAGTTAAGAAATCAAGGCTAGAAATGTCTTTACTAACCCAGTTAATTGAGCATAAACTAGGACAATTAAAACATTAAGCATCTTAATTACATATATAATAAATATGATTTATTTTATTTAATTTTATATAAATTTAATATTATTTAATCTTTTGGAGAATTAGGATGTTTTAGTGCCTTTCTCTCTAACCTTTTTCACATCATGACACGTGATATTTTGATGGCGTTTTGGTGTAACTGGTCAAGGCTTCTAACACATTTGTTGCAGCCAAAGCTGATACTCTGCTGTAGCCCAGCACCAGCAGTTTCCACCTGAAAACCATGGCCATGTTTGCTAATCTCTTCAAGCCTTAGTTATTTACTTCATCTGTAAAGTAGATACAATATCTGTCTCAGTTTATAAAGTAAATAGTTTTTTAAAAATAATTTATTTTCACATTCATGATATTGATGTAGCCAATCTGTATAGCTACAGCAATGTAATAATGAGTGGTTAGGCTGGTATTTTTGCCAATAATTTGGGGTAACTTTTTTTTAATGTAAGTCAAACATGATGACGGATGTGTAAAATCACAAGACTTCAGAGTTGTAATAGACCTAGAGTTCAACTGGTAAATAATGGCTTCTCTTCCCACTTACCCCTCTGCTACTCCCATTGATTGAAGATAAGTGGGTTATTGTCTTCCTTAGAGAAATACTCATATATTGTTTGTATAATAAATTGGGAAAGGTTGTGCTTTATTGAGTACACAGAAGTTTTCACACATATTTTTCATGCACTGCTTACACCAAACCACTGAGGGAGACATTTTTAGCTCTTCTTTACAGTTGAGGAATTACATGTTCAAAGTTGTAAATATTAAATTCTAAGTTAAGTGAGAAATGGGCAAGGCCTTGAAATCAAGTATTTGGATTTAATGTTCTTTCCACTATTCCATAGCTGCCAGGGGACTCATACTTTCATAAAAAGGATAAAATATATTGAGAACTTGTTAAAAGCTGCTTGAACATACAAACTGGTAAAAATTTAAATTGTCTCTGTATCTTAAAAGTTAAAGGACAAAGGAAAATATGAGCAATTTTTATTTTATGAATGGCTGCTTTGTAAGTTCTTTAAAGTTCTTTAAAGTACCTTTTCTCTGATAATAAAGAAGGCAGTTTCTTAACGTTATTAACGTGCTCAGCATACCCTTACCCACTTGTCATAGATTTTAAGCATGAGCATAGTTGATTATATTGTCATGACTGTAATTGTCACAAATTCTGAGTTCATGAAGCTGAATAAATGAGGATGTAATGCTATTTTGTTTACATATATAACTGATTGTTATCTCTGTATATGCACAATCATAATTTCTTCTTCTTAACAGTTGAAGAGCAATGTTCTTAACCTCGACAATCATATAACTCAGTATGTAAAAATCTGTAATGAACAGAAGAAAGAGGTAAGTCTTTTCTTTACGTTGTTGCTAATCTCTCTCAGTTCCTCATTTATGGGATTCTGCAATCTTTATTGTCTAAAATTCTATTGTCTATTATAATTGAAATTTTGTTCAGTTATTTTTCACAGCTAAAATTTTTCTGTGGCTGTGCATAATGGAAACATATAATTTGTATTTTTAACTGCTGTTTCTCTCTACTAGATTTTAATGTTAAAAGAAAAACTAAAGGCCTATGAAGAACAGAAAGCCTTTACTGATGAAAGTAGCAAAGTAATGATTTCAAACCCTCAGAAAAAAGAAATTGAAAGGTAAAATTGACATTAAGATCTCGTTTTAAGGATTTTGTAAACTTTAGTCAGATAATTAAAATTTAGTCAAATTTATCGTTATCATCATTTGTTGTGTGTCATTATATATTCTCAACTGTTCAGGAAGTCACAGATTGGTCTTATATGGTACACTTTGGAGATCAGGTAATTTTAATTGTGATTATACAGATAGTGAGAAGCAGGTCTTAAGTATGGGATAGAAAAAGTAAAACTAATTATGTCATTTATGAAATTGGTTTTTAATAGTTTCCATATTTTTCTTCTGTGGTGTTAGTCCCTTCTGGCTGCTACAACAAAGTGCCACAGACTGGGTTGCTTATAAACAAACAAAATTATTTCTTACAGTTCTGGGAGCTGGAAGTCCTAGATTAGTGTGCCAGCATGGTTGGGTAAGGGCTGCTTTCCATGTTGTAGACTTCTTGAATCCTCACATAAGCAAAAGAGAGGGAGCTATCTCTGGAGGCTCTTTTATAAGGGTACTAATCCTATCGATGAGGTCTCCACCCTTATGACCTACCTAAGCATCTTCCAAAGGCTCCACTTCCAGTACCATCACCTTAGGTGTTAGGTTTCATTCAACATGTAAATTTCGGGGGACACAAATGTGTTCAAGCAATGGCATCTGGCATTATCATTATTTACATGGTGCATATAAATTGTGTCTACTCTTTCCTTAACTTGATATAACTCTAATAATCCACTTAATTGAGTTTATGCAATTAATTACTTAAAGGGACATCTCTCAATGATATAAGTTGACACAGAAAAATGACCTGTTTCATCTAAGTTTCTTAGCAGATAAATTTAAAAAACAAAAGCTGTAATACAGTACTCACAAGCACTAAGATAATTTCCAAGTTGCCCTAATGGGCAATAGTTGAAAAGCTTTGAATCTTGAGTAGTTCTAAGAAGACAGAAAGGAATTCTTGGATCAAACAAATTTGAAAATTGTTCCTTACTTAAGGAATCTTAAGAAGTTTCCAAAGTACATGAACATATTGAAAGCTCCAAGAGGCCCATAGGAAAAGCAACCTGTTCACCTTTGATTGAAGGTTGAGTAAGCCTTCTCCAAAGCTAATTTTCTGTTATCATTAATATGAGAAACTAACCACATCTTAAAGCACTGATTACTCACACTTAGAACTCTTGAGTTTGCAGATGTCTTAGTGTACATAAGGAAGACTAGTGGACAGTGATTTTCAACCTAGTTTCAAGTGTGTATTGAAGTTTACATAAAATATCCTTGATTTGAAGAAAATAATTTTTTCTGCCTCCGTCTTACCCTGGATGTTAAGATAACTTCTAGGAAAATAACACTTTATTTTTTTAACTGTCTTTGTAGTTTTTGATGATATTTAGGCCCATATTAATTTCATCTGATGACTACAGCACCTCAGAAATTTGAAATGGGGTATTGTTTTCTAACTCACAGATTAGAACAAGAATTATATGTCATCCTTTCAAATCTTAATCCTGTGTTACCATACTGTGCTGTTTTACAGATACAATAAGAAACAATTAAACAATTATTTCTCTCTCAGTGACAATGAGTCCATTTTTCATACAGCATAAAGTTGTCCTGTGTATTATTAATAGATCTGCTTATGCCAGAGATTTCCTTAATAGTGTTTAAATTATTTTCTGTTAATCCCACTAACAACCCACTGTCAAGCTAAAGTTATATTTAATAGTCTTATAATACTTTTTGTTATATTCTACCAACTTTACAGTGTCTTTTGAAAAATAACTTAAGTAAAATTGACTCCTCATTATTCATTTAAACTTAAAGATTCTAACTCTGCTATATCATTAGTTGTGTTATTATAGTTTGTTAGTCAAATATGGGATTGGTCCTTATGTAACCAGATAGCTCTTTGTTGTTGCAAGTTTCTTGAAAATTAAAGCAGCCACCCACTGCTCAAATTTGGAGTCATTGCTTGCATGAAATTGCTCAGCTCTACTTAACCAGATCTAATCATCAGTTGAAATTGTACGAATTGGTAGACTTTTCTGGAGTTGATATGGCTTTGAATCATTGACATTCGCTTTCTGGTTGTTGATTCAAGAAAGAGGTGCCTGAGCTATGAACACTTATTTGGGTATTTTTGACACTTCAACATGACTTAACCAACTATACAAACTTTGAGTTGTAATTCTCTCAACAGGTGAAATAATTTGCATGTATTTATAAAGAAGGTAATAATACAGCTATATATCCCAAAGCCTTTGTCATTCTCTCACCAAAGCATCTGTCTTCTGAAATAAATATATGTAATACTTTTTATCATATCATACTTCATATAGAATTTCTTTAATGCCATGAATTTTTGCTGTCTTTAAGAAATGTAATTTAAAAAAAAAAAGAAATATAATTTTTATGAAGTTTAAATGGGTAAAGGGAAGACTGTGTACTATTTGCTCTCTGTTAAAGCTATTAGAAAGATAATACTCAAAAAAAACTTAAAGCATAATTGTTAAGCTACAATCCTTTGGCCACCTGATGCAAAGAGCCAACTCATTGGAAAAGACCCTGATGCTGGGAAAGATTGAAAGCATAAAGAGAAGAGGGTGGCAGAGGATGAGATGGTTAGATAGTATCACCGATTCAATGGACATGAATTGAGCAAACTTTCGGAGATAGTGAAGGACAGGGAAACCTGGCGTGCTCCCAGTCCACATGGTCGCAAAGAGTCAGAAACAACTGAACAACTGAACAGTGGGAAAATACTCAAAAAAATCATAAAAAAGTATAATTGTTCATGTCCAGAGTAACTATATAACTTCACTTATGACTATACCAAGAAAATTGTCTAGAGTTCATCATATGTCACATAAAATTATTGGCAAAGATTTTGTTTTCTAGCTACACGAATGTTTTAAGTGACTAGAAAATAGTTATTAGTCAATCCCATAGGACTGTCTTTATAAAAAAATGATTCTTTTAAGAGCTTTCTTTGATACTAATTCCCTTCCTTCCTAATAACTAAACACCACCAACTAAAATAAGAATGAACCATAAAATTTCAAAACTGACAAATATTTAACTATGTCCTTGGGTAAAGTATTAACAGAAAATCTAAGAAATTATCTTCGGGTAGAACCTAAAGATAACTTATCAAATCATTTACTGGCATTAGAGTTGTTGTAATGTAATACAATGAAATTGCAATGTCCGTACATACTTCTTATGAAATATTTATCAGTTTGACAAAACTTCAGTGAAGTCGATGTATTGTGGTTTATATTCATTCCCAGAAGAGTTAAGAACTCTTTACTACTGACGTAAACTGTCAGTGTTTTTACCACAAATCCTTACAAATATACCTAAAATTCTTGCCAAGGAACATTTATTTTTAAATGCATATACTGTGTTACCATTTTATTTTAAAAGGTTCACAGTTACTTTTTCTTTGAGAGTTTTGCCTGTGTGTGATTGTCTCTACTGTTACTGTAGCTCAGACATGATCTGTGACCAATATTCTGCCGACCCTGGAGGATGCAGGATTGCAGGCTCCTTTTGTTGTTTAATCACTAGGTCGTGTCGAATTCTTCTGTGACCCCAAGGACTGTAGCCTGCCAGGCTCCTCTGTCCATGGGATTTCACAGTCAAGAATCCTGGAGTGGGTTGCTATTTCCTTCTCCAGGGAATCTTTCCAACCCACAGGGATCAAACCCATATCTCCTGCATGGCAGGCAGATTCTTTACTGCTGAGCTACCAGGGAAGCCCATACACTCCATTTAGGGCTTTCACAGAAGTCATTCCACTTGAGGTCGTTATGCATTTGGAGGATATGTGAGTCATACTCCCCAACTTTGATTCCCTATATCTCTCTTGCATTTTGAAGGAAACACACTGGAGTGGCTTTTCTAGATTTACCACATTGTAAACTTGGATGTTTTGGGTCTTGGCATTGTCAGCTGACTCTTGGCCAGGCTGCAGGGGGTACCTGACCGTATGTTGTGTTTTCACTGTTACAAGTTCTGAAGCTAAAAATCGGCCATCTCACTTTCCCTAGGGGGCCATAGAGGCACCATATGATTATGCCACACACTGCTTACTTCTTCACAGCGAGCCAACACCAAAACAACACACAATACTGTGTTTCTGGGGCCTTGTGAATTGAGATAGTACAAGTCCACATTATCATCCTTTTCTTACAAAGTATTTTATTTTTGGTAAGTTACTGGATTATGCAGACAAAATACAGTGTATGACTGATACCATAGACCTTAATATACTGATATCTTTTAATAACATGACCTTTCTTGGAGAGGAGAGAAAGAGAAAGAAACCCAGTGTTATAAAAATAATATTCATAACCCTTTACCAGCGATCTCACTTTCCCTAGGGGGCCATAGAAGCACCATATGCCCTTATTCATGCAATTCTCTAAGTAAACTGCATTACCTATCACAAAATACTGAGATTCTATGTTTTATTTTTGTTAGATTTCAAGAAATTCTGAACTGCTTATTCCAGAATCGAGAAGAAATCAGGCAAGAATATCTGAAGTTAGAAATGTTGCTTAAAGAAAATGAACTTAAATCATTCTATCAACAACAGTGCCATAAACAAATAGAAATGATGTGTTCTGAAGACAAAGTAGAAAAGGTATTTAACAACTCTATCATTAATTCCTAGAGATGGTAAAAACATGGAGACTTATAATTCTAGAAATTTCATAGTGTTATATAATCACTCGTCTACAAATACCTGGAAATGCTAGAGGAAATAGAACATTCTTTGAAATGTATAGTTAAGTGTACAAGAAAAATAAATAAATTCCTGTCAGAAACAAAAAGGAAATAGCTGTAAAATCTCAGTTAAATCTGTTGCTTCTGTGAGGGTTGACAGAATGCTTAACAGGAAGTTAACACACTCAGGGAGAGTTGGGTACCAGAGTGCAGCAGAGAGAACAATTGACCCCAGACGCAGGCAGTGGTTTACAGCTTAGATCAGTAGGAGATTCCACCCACCCCATCCCATCCCCACCCCAGAAGAATGCTTTGTACTAACATTGCTACAGTTTCCATTGCATCAGTGCTTAAAAAAAAGATAAACTTTTAATCAGTTTTATTATTTAATGTAGTAAAGTGCACTGCTATCTGCCTCATACACACAGACCACTTTCACTATCCTGCTTTGATGTACACTACTACTTAGATAAGGGGCCCAGGGAGACGGGGATTTAGAAATGAATGATAGTCCAAGAACTAGGAAACCTTCGCTCTTAGTATTGGAAGTATACCAGAAGAAAACATGTTACCAACTAGCACAGGAAAATAAGAAACCAAGCCTAGGGTAAGAAAGGAAAGTCTCTTTTGATGACCATCATTATTGGTACACTTTTCACAGGATTTTGAGGTTTGAATTTTTACATTCCATGTGTTTTGTTTAACAAATCCCTAAAGTGAGAAATTAGCATAGGAAATGGTATCAGAGCAATAATAATCTATAGGGAACTGAGTGGAAGCAATATAAAATCAGCCTAGTGAAACAAGCCTAGGTTTGGATTTTCAATTCAAACCACTAATGAGAGCTCACTGTCCAAAATTACAAAACATGTGAAACAGTCCTCCACAAGCAAGTCAGCAGACTTAGGAAATATGATAGAACCCCTCCCCTGCAAAACATCGGATACAACAAACTGATAAAACCTATAAAAACAAAAGTCATCAAAGAAGGAATCAAAGATGAAAAGAATATATATATATATATATATATATATGAGAAGAAAACAAATGAAACTTCTAGAAATTAAAGATTTATTCACTGGAATTTAAAATTTCAGTTTATAGGTGTAGTTCAGTTCAGTTCAGTCGCTCAGTCGTGTCCGACTCTTTGCGACCCCATGAATCACAGCACGCCAGGCCGCCCTGTCTATCACCAACTCCCGGAGTTCACCCAGACTCACGTCCATCAATTTGGTGATGCCATCCAGCCATCTCATCCTCTGTCGTCCCCTTCTTCTGCCCCCAAACCCTCCCAGCATCAGAGTCTTTTCCAATGAGTCAACTCTTCACATGAGCTGGCCAAAGTACTGGAGTTTCAGCTTTAGCATCATTCCTTCCAAAGAAATCCCAGGGCTGATCTTCAGAATGGACTGATTGGATCTCCTTGCAGTCCAAGGGACTCTCACGAGTCTTCTCCAACACCACAGTTCAAAAGCATCAATTCTTCGGCGCTCAGCCTTCTTCACAGTCCAACTCTCACATCCATACAGGTGTAGTACTAGGCCATATTTTAAATACTTGACATCCATTAACACATTTAATTCTCCAAAAATCCTGTGGGCTATATAATATTATTATGCTTGTAATTAAAATGAGGAAACCAAGGCCCAGAGAAGTCATTCTGTCAAAAATCACCCATTTCATAGAGTCCTGCTGCTGCGTATCCAACTCTGTGCAACCCCATAGACGGCAGCCCACCAGGCTCCCCCGTCCCTGGGATTCTCCAGGCAAGAACACTGGAGTGGTTGCCATTTCCTTCTCCAATGCGTGAAAGTGAAGTTGCTCAGTCGTGTCCGACTCTTAGCGACCCCATGGACTGCTGCCTACCAGGCTCCTCCATCCATGGGATTTTCCAGGCAAGGGTACTGGAGTGGGGTGCCATTGCCTTCTCCGTCATAGAGTCCTAGCTACTATTTGAACTCAAGCAAGCTGATGCTGGAGCCTGAACTCTTGTCCCTGGAGGGAGGAGCCTGGTGGGCTACAGTCCATGGGGTTGCAAAGAGTTAGACACAACTGAGTGACTAAGCACAGCACACAAAGAGAGAATTAAAGAACTGGGAGATCTAAGGAAATCACACCAAATACAAGATAAAAAGATGGCAGATGTGAACAGGATGTTATGTAAAAAAAAAACTAGAAAGTCATGCATTCATCTAGTAGATATATTGAAGGAGATATGTTAATGCAAAAGGGGAAAGGATAATGTGCAAACTCTAAGGCTTATACTTTTCTAAAACTAATAAGTTGTCAATAAAATGTAAATTCAAGAAACATGAGTTGTAAGTAGGAAAGAAAAATATATACTTGGAGGTGTGCAACTCGAGTACCAAAAATCAGAAAAATAAGCATTTTGAAAATAATAGATTCTCCCCAGTTTTGGTGCTCATTGATGATAAGATTAATTGCATTTTTAAGTACTTTTGTACTTACTAAACACATTAATAAATGTGTTTATTAATAATACATTAAATCAGTCATTCAAAGTAGTTTATATAATTTAATCACATAGAGATTAAATACATGAAATTTATTCACATATTACTTATTAAAACCTTTCTTTTGTAGATAACCCCCAGTCCTGTTAGATTTCCACCTTAACCAAGTCTTCTTTTCCCACTTTCCCAGAAGTAACAGTTATCTATAAAATTTTTACATATTTTTTAATATCTGAAAGCCATCAAACTTTTATAGTGCTTTAAAAAACTATCATTTTAGGTTTTTTCAGCCCAAGAAATGGGAAAGATGTGATAGGCTAAGAAATTAGTCATAAAGCATTAATAATGTGTCATGGATATGAGAATATCAGTTACTATTAAACTAATTATCAAAATTAGTAATTTATTTACTGAATATGCATTTATTATGCCTTATTGAAAATGTTTATTTTAAACCACTTTATTGAGATACGATTGATGTTTAAAGAAACTCACAAACATTTAACGTAGACAACTTGACAGGTTTCAAGATAAATATAAACTAGTGACACCATCACCACAATCTATGCCATAATCCTGTGTCACACCTCCTAAAGTTTCCTCCCACCCACTTTAGTAGTAGTAGTAGTATATTAACAGAAACATTTAACATAAGATCTATCCTCCTAATGATTCTTAAGTATACAACAATACACTATGATTCAGCTTTTAAAAAAGAAGAAAATCATGCCATTTGCAACAACATAGGTGAACCTGAAAGACATGCTAAGTGACATAAGCCAGACAGAGAAGGGCGGATTCTACATGATACTATTTATATGAAAAATCTAAAACCATCAAATTCAGAAGTAGAATCAAATGGTGTTGCCAGGAGTTATGGGGAAGGCAAAATCAGGAAGTACTAGTCAAAGGGTACAAAGTTTTAGTTATGTAAAACAAATGCACCCTAGAGATCTACTACTGTACAGCATAGGGCCTATAGTTAGTAATGTATTGAATACTGAAAATTTCTTTTTAATTTTGTTTTTCAAGTGTATATAAAATGTTCCTCACATCATTTTAAGGCAGAAGACTAGAATGTATATCTTTGTTTAAAATTTGTTGCTATGTACTTTAACTTTCTTGAACTACAAGATTGTTGCCAGTATTTTTGATAACCTTCATGACTTCCAAATAATAAAATATCTCGTAGGACTAATATTGGGTTGGCCAAAAAGTTTATTTGAAGTTTTTCTGAAAAACTCAAACAAACTTTTTGGCCAACCAGTATATTAGTTTGTTATTATGAAATCCCTACATATGTTAGTTAAGTGGAATTCTGAAAAACTGCTGTATTACCTATTCTAAAAGTTGTATGTTATATCTCAGTTATTTGCATTTGCTATAATTTACAGTTTGAACATCAGGAAATTCACAGTTCACATATTGCTGAAGCCTGGCTTGGAGAATTTTGAGCATTACTTTCCTAGTGTGTGAGATGAGTGCAATTGTGCGGTAGTTTGAGCATTCTTTGGCATTGCCTTTCTTTGGGATTGGAATGAAAATTGACTTTTTCCAGTCCTGTGGCCACTGCTGAGTTTTCCAAATTTGCTGGCATATTGAGTGCATCACTTTCACAGCATCATCTTTCAGGATTTGGAATAGCTCAACTGGAATTCTATCACCTCCATTAGCTTTGTTCGTGTGATGCTTTCTAAGGCCCACTTGACTTCACATTCCAGAATGTCTGGTTCTAGGTCAGTGATCACACCATCATGATTATCTGGGTCGTGAAGATCTTTTTTGTACAGTTCTTCTGTGTATTCTTGCCACCTCTTCTTAATATCTTCTGCTTCTGTTAGGTCCATACCATTTCTGTCCTTTATCGAGCCTATCTTTGCATGAAATGTTCCTTTGGTATCTCTGATTTTCTTGAAGAGATCTCTAGTCTTTCCCATTCTGTTGTTTTCCTCTGTTTCTTTGCATTGATTGCTGAAGAAGGCTTTCTTATCTCTTCTTGCTATTCTTTGGAACTCTGCATTCAGATGCTTATATCTTTCCTTTTCTCCTTTGCTTTTCACTTCTCTTCTTTTCACAGCTATTTGTAAAGCCTCCCCAGACAGCCATTTTGCTTTTTTGCATTTCTTTTCCAAGGTAATGGTCTTGATCCCTGTCTCCTGTACAATGTCACGAACCTCATTCCATAGTTCATCAGGCACTCTATCTATCAGATCTAAGCCCTTAAATCTATTTCTCACTTCCACTGTATAATCATAAGGGATTTGATTTAGGTCATACCTGAATGGTCTAGTGGTTTTCCCTACTTTCTTCAATTTAAGTCTGAATTTCTTGAAGGTGGTTTTAGAAAAGGCAGAGGAAACAGAGATCAAATTGCCAACATCCGCTGGATCATGGAAAAAGCAAGAGAGTTCCAGAGAAACATCTATTTCTGCTTTATACTATGCCAAAGCCTTTGACTGTGTGGATCACAATAAACTGGAAAATTCTGAAAGAGATGGGAATACCAGACCACCTGATCTGCCTCTTGAGAAATTTGTATGCAGGTCAGGAAGCAACAGTTAGAACTGGACATGGAACAACAGACTGGTTTCAAATAGGAAAAGGAGTACGTCAAGGCTGTATATTCTCACCCTGTTTATTTAACCTATATGCAGAGTACACCATGAGAAACGCTGGACTGGAAGAAACACAAACTGGAATCAAGATTGCCGGGAGAAATATCAATAACCTCAGATATGCAGATGACACCACCCTTATGGCAGAAAGTGAAGAGGAACTCAAAAGCCTCTTGATGAAAGTGAAAGTGGAGAGTGAAAAAGTTGGCTTAAAGCTCAACATTCAGAAAACGAAGATCATGGCATCTGGTCCCATCACTTCATGGGAAATAGATGGGGAAACAGTGTCAGACTTTATTTTTCTGGGCTCCAAAATCACTGCAGATGGTGACTGCAGCCATGAAATTAAAAGACGGCTTACTCCTTGGAAGGAAAGTTATGACCAACCTAGACAGCATATTCAAAAGCAGAGACATTACTTTGCCAACAAAGGTCCGTCTAGTCAAGGCTATGGTTTTTCCTGTATGGATGTGAGAGTTGGACTGTGAAGAATGCTGAGTGCCGAAGAATTGATGCTTTTCAACTGTGGTATTGGAGAAGATTCTTGAGAGTCCCTTGGACTGCAAGGAGATCCAACCAGTCCATTCTGAAGGAGATCAGGCCTGGGATTTCTTTGGAAGGAATGATGCTAAAGCTGAAACTCCAGTACTTTGGCCACCTCATGCGAAGAGTTGACTCATTGGAAAAGACTCTGATGCTGGGAGGGTTTGGGGGCAGAAGGAGAAGGGGACGACAGAGGATGAGATGGCTGGATGGCATCACTGATGCGATGGACATGAGTCTGGGTGAACTCCGGGAGTTGGTGATGGACTGGAGGCCTGGCGTGCTGCGATTCATGGGGTCGCAAAGAGTCGGACAGGACTGAGCGACTGATCTGATCTGATTTTATCTGATAATTTACAGTAATCATAATATTTTTCAATATTGTGTAGGTTTCCTTTAAATCAGTGCCAATTTTCTGTAAGTACAATTACCTGATTTATGTCTTATAAAAAGGCAAGAAATTCAGTCATGGAAAGCTGATTGAGAGCAGCTTGTTTTGAACACTTTTATATATATCCTAAGCATTGTGCTAGACACAATAGAGATAAACAAAAGTATGAGACATTATAGTATTTCAGTTATTTATAAACTAGTTGGAGCAATAAAATGATATAAAAATGACACAGCACTGTATGATTGTCATGTAAGGGATAGCGCAATAATAAAAATGGCTAATATTGAGCATTAATTGTTTGTCAGACACTTTTCAAAGTCTTTTGCATGGGATATTTCATTTAGGATTTATAACAAGCCTATGAGGTATATCCTCTATTATTACCACGGTTTGTGAGCAGCAAAGATACAGAGAATTCAAGTAAGCTGTCTAGAGATATATGCCTAATCAATGTGACCGAACCAATGTTAAAAACTCTGGCAGTCTGGCCTCAGTCTGTACTTCTGAGGATCCTACTATACTATAAGTACTAAGTGCTATAGCTATTCAAAGTAAAAAACAGTGACTTCTGGTTGTGGTAAAGAAAGGCTTCGTAGTAGAGAGATGAGATTTATACTGGACATTTTTATGAAAATACTGTGTGCATGCTAAGTTGTTTCAGTCGTATCTGACTGTGCAACCCTATGGACTGTAGCCTACCAGGCTCCTCTGTCCATTGGATTCTCCAGGCAAGAACACTAGAGTAGTTTCCATGCTCTTCTCCAGGGGATCTTCCCGACCCAGAGATTGAACCTGCATTTCTTACATCTCCTGCATTGGCAGGCAGGTTCTTTACCACTAAGTGCCACCTGGGAAACCCTGTATAAGAACTATTAGTGGGAAAAAAATAAAAAGGAATACAATATTCGAAACAGAACATCAGTTTGACCAGAGTACAATGTCGTCCATAGCTATGCTCAACACTTCCTGCCAACCCCCACGCCTTTGCCACAGCAGGTACCACTGAAGTGGCTGTAGCACTCTTCCTCTCTGAATCTGAAGTAGCCAGAGTTAACCACTGTGAATAGATTGGACATGGAACATGATACAAGATGTATTTTGCCATATTGGGAATTTATCAATTCTATTTCAAAGGGAGTGCCAAATTCTGGAAGCTTTGGTTGCCAGGAATTTTATAGTCTATTTTTATAGTCAAGAGGCAATCTTTGAAACAAATAAGTAATGTGTTAGTAAAGCTTAGACTCAGGTTGCCATTTTTTGAACATTAAAATATTAGTACATTTAATAAGTTTGGTCTATTTAATACCAAGCTAATTTACATAATAGTTATTTTCTCTTTCTTACCCTGTTGGATTGTGAATGTGTGTGATTGGAAACATTGAGACATAGAGTGAGGAAATAGATTTGGCTGATTTCTTTTTTCTGTTTGCATCCTTATTCTGCTTTTTTTCAATACGTTTGCCTTTTCTCATACCTCACTTTTGGTCATTTCAATTGCTTTTCCAATTTTTATAGCTATTCTCATGAGATTAGGTAAGCAATGGAGATAAAACCTCCTAAGTTTATTGGCTGTAAACTACTGAAAAATGTAGAAAGATACCTAGAGATTTAGTTTGTTCTCACAGAATTGTCAAAGTATAGTTTTACTAAACTGCTTGCTAGGGTAAGGGATTTTATATCTGTCTTGGACCCTCTCCAAAGAGGTTTACTCTCATAGTTGCTAAAAGAATCTCATTGATTCAGCTATGAATGGTTCTAGAATATGGACTCTGAGAATAGTATTAAAGTGAAGGTCCTGGGCAATTTTATGAATGTATAGAGTTAATATACAAGTTGTATTAATGAAATAATGAGTTCACTGTGTTAGCAGTCAGTTCTTTTGCACAAAGCAGTAGTATTATAATACCTGAATTTTAAAATTACATGTTTATTCTCGCTCAAGACCTTTTGTGGTATTTTGGAAGTTGTATTAATAAAACATATAAAGCTTTTTTGAAACTTTAATAGGAAACAATTTACTTTAATGTGAGGGTTTAATATACATATTTTAGAATTTATTTCCAAACATTTACTTGATACTTATTTCACAATAGTAATTCAGTAGGGATTACCCTGATGAAAAATGTCCCCATAAAGAACCATCATAGAGGATACATTTCATGAAAATAAGTACAAACTCAAAAACATATTTCTTGAGATTTTCAGTCAAAAATTTTGAGTGTTAAATATTGACTGCCGTCAGACCCATAGATCATTTCCTGCCCTGATTCTAAAAGTATCTGCAATATTTGTAGACATTAGAGAAATAGGAAGGTAGTTTGATTTAATTGCCTTCCTTCAGACAGGTACAATACATTTATGTTCATTTTTCAGATAAGGTGACTGAGAGCCACACAAATTTGACTTGCCTAAATGTTCATAGCTGCTGCATAGCAGGAAAAGTCAAGAAGCCGTGTATCCTACCTTCTGTTATAGCAGTGGCTCTAAACTTTACAGGTTTCAGGACCACATTCTACTTTTAAAATAAAATTTTAGAACCTTAAAGAGCTTTTGTTTATGTGGATTTCATCTACCAATATTCTGTATGAAATTTAAACTGAGATTTCCAAAAGTACGTTACGTATTAGTTAAGAACAATTAATTACCCATTGCATGACAACATAACACTTTAATGAAAATAGTTGTTTTCTAAACCAGAAAGAGGCAGTAAGAAGAGTGACATTGTTTCCTATTTTTGCAGATTTCTTCATTCCCTGGTTTTTCCTCAAAATGTCAACCTTTTATGAAAGATAACAAGAAAGTTAGGAGTGAGGCCTTTAACCCAGTTCAAATGTAGTTCCTCCTCCTTTTTCATTTTTTTTTCCCGCCATAGGGTATGTTTATCCCTACTTCCAAAACCGCTATAAGTGCTTGTTCTAACCTTTAGCGACGTATTGTCTCAGGTCCAGCCATCATATCTGATGATTATTGAGTTTAGTGGCTTTTGGCAATTAGCCCAAAGAAGTCCTACCATTCTGCCACACTGTGCCCATGATAGTTTGCAGGACCCTTGGAGTAAAAAACTAGAAAGCCAGTTCTGAACTCAATTTGTGTGTAGATAAAACACCAAAAATATTTGGGCTGTCCATTATGTGTCCTGAATCAACCATCAAGCGAGATCAGATGTTTATGACACTCAGATGTAAGCTCTGTTTTCTGTCATTGACAACAGCCAGTCTAAAGGCCTTATAGACAAAACCTTAGAACAATAGAATACTCTGTTTCTTCACATCTTTCAAACTGAAGGCAAGATAAGAGCAGTACATGCATCTGCTTTGTTTTCAATGAGGAAATCACAGGAGTCAGGCCCCATATGAACTTTCAAATGCAACATTTAAAAGCATATATTTTAGCAACAGCAAAAAAGAAGTTATAGTCTTCAATTTGGCCATTGTTTTTCTTAAAGTCATAAACTCTCAACATGTAATTTTATAAAATGACTCACAACTCAATTTCCTATTTTCCTGCAAGCAGCAGTATTGTGAGATTTCAAAGGGGAAATAGCTTTAAGTATAAAAGTATAGCCTAATTTAATAGGCTACAATAGCACACTTAAAAGGAAATATACCACTGTACTAATATCACATACATCAAATATCACAAAAGAGTGACAATTAAATGCATTATTTTTCAGGCCACTTGCAAAAGAGATCACAGACTTGCAATGTTGAAAACTCGCCGCTGCTATCTAGAGAAGAAAAGGGAAGAAGAATTGAAGCAATTTGATGAGAATACTAATTGGCTCCATCGTGTCCAAACGGAAATGGGACTCTTAGGTCAAAATGGTCATATACCAAAGGTACATACATATTTTATAGTCAGATTTATTTTCTTAGAACTGAACTTCTTAAACTCACTGTTGTATAAATATCTTTCATAAGGCAAATTTTGGTTCATCTCTCTCAGATTTAACTGACTCGTTTTACTGTTTTTAACTGAATATGCCTTCTACCTCCCTATTTACCTACTAAATTTCTTTTTCTTTACTTTCAGAAGAATAAAGTTACATTTAAATGTTTTTCTTAAGTGATTGCATCCTTTTATGAGGTCGTTCTTAAGTCAGACTGAAGTAATTCTATTTCAGACTTTCAGACTGTACTTGAATTTTCATCATGTAGGTGATTTAAATTTAATAAATTGACATTAGTTTTAAAATTAGTTTTAAATGTGGTCACCATTATTTGTATTATAGCCAAATAAAACCAGTTTGAAAGCTGTATGCATTTATGTTTATGTACTGAATTGACAATAGTCCATCTAGAATGTAAATTAAGTATAATTTGCATTATACTTATAATCTAGTATATTCATGTAATTGACAGTAAAATATAGCCCATCTCCAACTAGAAAAGTACTTAAGAGCTTGTTTAGTATTAAAAAGGCAAAAAAAATCCATTGATATTTACTAGTTTGCCTTTGTTTTCCCATAATTATCTTAAGCTCCCAATTTTTTAAATGGTACAGTATTCTTTTTAGTAGTACTATTATTGCTTTTTTTGCCTACTTATTAGCATTTATGAAGTTAATATTCTTCAGGTTATTTTCAGTAAATTTAAATTTTATTTACCATGGTCCAATCTAATTTTTCTAGCAGTCTGTCTTCTATAACTCTCTTAAGCAGAACTTTTCACACCTGAATATAAATCTAGAATTAGTGTTTCAATTCTTGTTTTTTAATGCATTTTATTATAAATAATTTGAAAAAATTAAAACTGTTTCTATTCCCATCAACCTATCCCACTCTCAGTCCTTTTTTTTGTAGATATTTTCGTGGCTGAAATAGGTATCTACTTTTAAGCCATTCTTTCTTATATAAGCAAACTGAGACATGACTTTGTGAAAAGATTTATTCACAGTCATACAACTCTAGACAGAGACCCAGTACTGTGACTTTCATATTGCTGCCCTTTTTTCTGTACCCTCCTGCATTATCTTCCTCTTAACCTCTCAGATTTACCCACTTCTACATCTCCCATTACCAGTACCCGAATTCAGCCTTCCAGCCCCCATTGTTGGATGCTATGTGTGGCCTTCCTACTTCATTCCTGGCCTACTGCAGTCATTCTCTACACTGCAACTAAAATGAGCTTTCTAAAAACTAACTCTGATTGAATCACTCTTAGGTGCTTTCTCCCATATGTAAACTCTCTATTATGATTTCCCAGGCCTAGCATGGCATCCAAAAACCTCTTGTTTTATATATTACCTCTCATTATATTCTTACTTCAGCTGTTACTAACTTAACTGTAGTTCTCATGATAGGCTATGTTCTTCCAATCAGATTCAATCATTAGTGTATCAAAGCATGAAAAAGCTTGGTTTTTCAAAGATGACAGACTAGCCAAGAATTATTATTGGATAAAATAGTTATAGAATCAAGGCTTGTCTCTTTAAGAGTGATACAGAAAGATAAAACAAGATTATCAGAAGAAGTAAATAAGGGATTTTTTTTTTTAAAGAGAAAAGATGGAATATTTGGCAAATATGTTTATACTGTTAGGGTTGTTGAATTTTCTAACTCGAAAAGATGAAAGAGATCATATAGTAAACCTCTTAACTTTCAGTCAAGTCAAGTCATTTCCATAAAGACCATATTTGGGACTTCAGGCAGCATTTGTGTCATAGTCGAGCCATCTTTAAAATCACATGACTCATGAGCTCATACCAAGACTGCTCTAACTGTATCATCCTGACCTGACTCCCTAAAGAGAGTTTGCTCTAAAATACTTGTTGTTTTCTGAAATGTAATCATGAATCATCTAGATAATAACCCCCAACTTTAATATATCTCAGACATATAGAATTATATTGTTTCCTTGTCAAAGCACCCACCACTGGTTTAGGAAGTATTACCTAGAAAAGAAAAAGAAAAAAGCCTTAAGCTTATAGAGAGTCAGTGGCCAACTGCAGGTTGGTAAAGGAGTATTGAACACCTAAAGTGGATTAGGAGAGTTATCTGTAGGAAGTTTCTTGGGCACAGCTACCGTAAGGCTTTTTTTCTCAGCCTCTTACAATGTCCAAAATATTGCACTCCCTTTTATTGACTAAAATTTTCCCAATTTAAATTTTGAAAATGCTTTTGGATTATTACCATTCATAATTTAGTATAACCACTTACCTGACGTTTTCCATACTTAAGGCTTAGTAGGTTTGAGGAAAGAGAAATAATTTTAGGTGGTAAATTAGAAAACATTTGGGCATGTACACAAGAGGCTTAGGAAACGGGAGACTGCAAAAACTTTTCTACACTTTTGCACTAGGATGAAGCTCATACCAAGATTGGGTGAAGGTGAGAATTTTTTTTTTTGCTGCAGCAGGCATCATCTTAGTTCCCTAACCCGTTTTGCCTGCTTTGCCAGTGTAGAGCTGTAACCACTGGACTGCTGGGGAATTCCCCAAGAAATTTTTATTGTATGCAACTCCAGACACTGGAGTTGTTGGACACAGTTGGACAGTTTGACACAGTTGACAACTCCAAACACTGAACTAGTTTGAGACAGTGCCTCTCATGGTGGTCTAGAATGGAGAATCTATAAGCAAATAAATAAATGAAATTGTTACTAATCAATGCTATGACAGAGACTGTTGGAGGTGAAGACTGTCCATCTTTAAATGTAATGCTTAGAGAAAGCCTCCCTGAAAAAGTGACATGTAAGCAAAAATGGACCAAATTAATGTATTTTCACAGTATTATATACAAGTTGGATAGACCAAGAAACTATTATTATAATAAAATTTGTCCAAGACATTCAGTTTCCAAGGAAACTTGAAACTTATCTCACTTGTAAGTTATAGACTACCTGTACCAGAATACTTGTTTTTCAGATTGTTTCTATACATACCATTTCATATTTTTAAGAATTAAAACTTAACACCAATATAAAATAAATTTCATTAATATTGATTTAACTTTAATATTCTTAAAAGAATCTGAGATATAGTTTGTATTGTTTTCCCCAGGAGCTCAGTAAAGAACTTCATTGCCACCATCTGCACCTCCAGAACAAAGATTTGAAAGCACAAATTAAACATATGATGGATCTAGCTTCTCTTCAAGAACAGCAACACAGACAGACAGAAGCGTAAGTACATGGGTTTACCTGTTCTAAAAATTTTAGGTTTCCATTGCCAAAAACTTCAGTTTTATCCAGTACAAAATACATTACTATTTAAATGTCTGCCAGCATCAGAAATCATGCTGAGTTAGAAAACACAGAGCGAGTGTAAAGGATGTGGTTCTTCTCCTCGGATTTTTTTATAGTGCTTTATAGTTTTAAAAACACTTTTTTAATTTATTGTTTGTATGCAATATATGTCATGTAATACAAAATTCTGAAGATCCCTCTACAGTGAAAAGGAGCCTGTCTTCTACCTGTCCTCCAGCCATCTTTCCCCCTCTTAGAAACTATTATTAATACCAGCTGAATTTTTAAGTAGATAGTTTTTAAGCATTCATAATCCCAGAATGAATTTTTGCTATCATTAACATGAAATCATTTAAAAATATATATATTTTAACATCATGTCCCAGTTTTTAAGTGATTCTATACTATCTCATTCATGCTCTAACTCAGTAGTAGCTGAGTAGTTTTAATTTTTGAAACATAATAGTTAAAAAGTATGCCTTGATCTTTATTTTTATTACATTGGACATGTCAGTCAACTTCCTTAGGCGTCACTTTCATGCTCTGTAAAAATAACAAATTTATTTCGCTAAAGGCTTTCTCCCAGTCTAAAATTCTACTGTAGTTCTTCTAGTGTTCTCAAATAACAATAATTAATTTTCCATACTTTTGATTTAAGGAAAATTATATTAGCATAATTACTTTTAAAAAGAAGAAGAAAAAGAAAAGGAAAAACTTTAGGGAAATATTATCCTATGGATAGAAGCTCACCCTGCTCTCCCCATACTTCCTATATTTATACATAGAGCAAACACTGAACATTCATTTACTTGCGCTCACACCCCCTGCAAGAGTTAAAAGTTATCAAAGAAACATTAATTTATTTCAACCATACTATATTTGGTTTATCATAAAAATAGTTTAATATATTTAATATAAATTTTTGCCTCAAAATGGGCAAAAATTCTCTTATTTATTTAGAAAACTGGTGAACTAAAACAGAGACAATACAATATAGTAGAAAGAGTATGAGTTTTGAAGTTGGACTTGAGTTCTAGTTTATGTAAGCAGTATAACCTTGCATAAATTATCCTGCCTCACTTTAGTTTTCTTATCTGTTCAATTGTAACACTTTCCTTATAACAAGTTTGTAAGGATTAAATAACAAAAAACAACAGATTTGATGAACTGTCTTAGCCTGAGTTTATAGAGTGAAGACCAAAAAAAAAATGATTTTGTGTATATTCAAAGTGCTGAAAGAAAAAATTTTCAGCTATGAAGACTACCTAGCAAAGTTATCAATAAAAATTGAAGAAGAATTAAGAGTTTTCCAGATGACCAAGAGTTAAAGGATTTCATCACCACTAAACTGGCCTTTTAAGAAATGTTAAAGAGACTCCTTTAAATTGAAAAGGGCCACTGATTAGTAACAAGAAAAATATGAAAGTATAAGTCTCACTGGTAAAAGTGAACATATAGTAAAAGTAGTGTTTTAATCACTTAGAATGCTAGTATGAAAGTTAAAATAAAAAAGTAGTGAAAATACCTGTAACTGTAAGTAATAATAATTACTTAAGGAAATACAAGGTAAAAAGATATAAAATATGGGGTGTTTTCACAGAACTAGAATGAATAATTCTAAAATTCGTGTGGAACCACAAAAGACTGAATAACCAGAGCATTCCTGAGAAGGACAAAGTTTGAGAGATCACACTTTCAGATTTAAAACTACATTACAAAGCAGTGATCAAAACAGTATGTACTGGTGTGAAACAGACACATAGATCAGTGGAACAAAACAGAGAGCCCAGAAATAAACCCGTGTATATATGGTCAGTTAATTTACAACCAAGTAGCCAAGAATATCCAATTGGTGGTTTAGTCACTAAGTCATGTCCTACTCTTGCAACCCTGTGGACTGTAGCCTGCCAGGCTCTTCTGTCCATGGGACAGAATTCTTCTCCAGGCAAGAATACTAGAGTGGGTTGCCATTTCCTTTTCCAGGGAATCTTCCCGACCTCAGGATCACACCCAGGTCTCCCATATTGCGGGCAGATTCTTCACTATTGAGCTATCAGAGAAGCCCCAAATGAATGCATAAATACAAACAAATAAACATACGCCATACATACATGCATAAATGGCATATGTCCTGGGTCTCTAAGACCACCTCCGTGTTTGATGATTTACTGGAATGACTCATAGAATCCATCATATGGCTGACCCCATGGTGGTGGTTTAGTGGCTCATTTGTGTCTGATTGTTTCCAACTCCATGGACTGTATAGCCCCCCAGGCTCCTCTGTTATGATTTATTAGGGTAAAAGCAGGCAAGACAGAATCAACAAAAGGTGAATGGGGCAAAGTACAAAGGAAGTCACTTAGTTACAGGCATTTGTGTCTTCATCCTATAGACCATACAGGATATGCTTAAGTCCTCCAGCAAAGGTTGTGATGACCCACGTGAAATGGTGCTTACTTTGGAATGTCATTAGGCCGACACTTCGTGCCCTGGGTTTTCACTGGGAGCTGGTTGCATAGGTACTGTCTGCCAAGCATGATGGCTCAAAATTCTAACCTTTCTAAAAGGAAAGCAGTTGTTCAGCATAAACCACATTGTTTGTACAAAGAGTTAAACACAGTGAGCCACTCTTAATAGTTCTGGGAATTATCTGAACTTCTCAAAATCTGTGTTTCAAGATACGACCCAAGGGCCAACCTTGTTGACAAGCCTTTCAAAGGATGTCGACTTCAGACCTACTGTGTTAACTCTTCTCTGCTTAGCATCTGATTAGTATAGGTGCTCAACAAGTAATTGTTTTTATTAACTTTCTGATTAAGAAGTTTTCCTTACAATTGTTACCTACTGGGCTTAAATGGAGTACTCCCCACAATCACCAAAAAGAAAAATATCACAAACTATTTATTTGTACAGCTATCTAAATATTTAAGATTCCTAGATAATAAAGCAGTAATTTCCCAGTGTGTTAAAATTAAAATGCCTATTCTTTTCCCAGTGTCCTATCCATACTTCAAATGGTTCTGTTCTTCCGGACATCATGAGTAATATGGAACACCAGGACTAAGTTATTTTAAGTTATTCATGTTGTTTGACGTCTTGTTGGTATAAGTTAGGAACCATTTATAACTTTTTAGTTGCTGGCATTTCTTCAGTGAATATTCTTCATGGAGGTCTAATACATAAAAAGAAATGTTTAGTACTCCTCTGATTGACAGCAATAGGATAGATTTTGAATCAGAGCTAAGCATCCAGCACCCCGTCCTTTTTTTCATATCCACCATGTGCTGTGCTGTGCTGTGCTTAGTCACTCAATCGTGTCCAACTCTTTACGATCCATGGACTATATAGCCCGCCAGGCTCCACTGTCGATGGGATTCTCCAGGCAAGAATATTGGAATGGGTTGCCATGCCGTCCTCCAGGAGATCTTCCAATCCCAGGGATCAAACCCAGCTCTCCTGCATTGTGGCAGATTTTTTACCATCTGAGCCACCAGAGAAGCCCAAGAGTACTGGAATGGATAGCTATCCCTTCCCCAGAGGATCTTCCTGACCTAGGAATTGAGCATGGGTCTCCTGCATTGCAGGCGGACTCCTTACCAGCTGAGCTACCAGAGAAGCCCTATACCCACCATACTTTTCTGCAGTTTTCTCCTTTGAATGCCTTTGAAAATTATTACTTTAGCTCATAAAGAACTAACTTCAAGGAGAGGTGAGTTTTGTTCATTTGTTATTGTTTTCTAATCTTATATACCTAAGATGAGCTTCATTATTTGACAGAGTATATTAATATTTCATTTCAATCTCATAATATTTAGTAACAATAGCAACACTTTTTTTTTTTTTTTTCTGCTGCTGTCTCTTCATTGCTTCATGCAGGCTTTCTCTAGTTGGGATGAGCAGGAGCTTTTCCTTGTAGTGGCTTCTCTTGTTGTAGAGCATGGACTCTAGGCACAGGGACTCAGTAGTTGCAGCTCATAGGCTCTAGAGCGTAGGCTTAGTAGTTGTGGCACATAGGCTTAGTTGCCCCTTGGCATGTGGAATCTTCCCAGACCAGAGATCAAACCTGTGCCCACTGCATTATGAGGCAGATTCTTAACCAGGGGCCACCAGGGAAGTCCACAACACAGTTTTTGATTCTTAAATCACATTATGCTTTGTAAAAGTCTTTTATATGAAATTTAGTTCTGAAAACAGTCCCCTGTTGAAAGTAATGGCTATCCAATTGTACCCCATATTATAGAGGAGAAACCTCAGTTAGTACTTTATCCAAGGTCAAATAGAAGCAAGTGAAGACTAGCTGACACTGTAGCCTGGTTCTTGTAATTCCCATAAAAGGTACTTTCCAATCTATATTTAATGTATTAAAGATATTTGATTAGAGGTATTTGATTGAAATTTCTAAAGGAAGATATGTACAGGGAACATTTTAATCATCTGCTAATACTTTGAATCACAATCTGGAATCAAGATTGCTGGGAGAAATGTCAACAACCTCAGATATGCAGATGGTGCCACTTTAATGACAGAAAGTAAAGACGAACTAAAGAGCCTCTTGATGAAGGTGAAAGAGGAGAGTGAAAAAGCCTGGCTTAAAGCTCAACATTCAGAAAACTAAGATCTTGGCATTTGGTCCTATCACTGCATGGCAAATAGATGGGGAAAATGTTGGAAAAGTGTCAGATTTCATTTTCTTGGGCTCCAAAATCAATGTCGATGGTGACTGCAGCCAAAAAATTAAAAGACACCTGCTCCTTGGAAGAACAGCTGTGACAAACCTAGACAGTGTATTAAAAAGCAGAAACATCACTGTGCGAACAAAGATCTGTATAGTCAAAGCTATGATTTTTCCAGTAGTCATGTATGGATGTGGGGCTACCCTGGTAGCTCAGCTGGTAAAGAATCCACCTGCAATGCAGGAGACCCTGGTTCAATTCCTGGGTCAGGAAGATTGCCCTGGAGAAGTGATAGGCTACCCACTCCAGTATTCTTGGGCTTCCCTGGTGGCTCAGATGGTTAAGAATCTGCCTGCAATGTAGGAGACCTGTTTGATTCCTGGGTTGGGAAGATCCCCTGGAGGAGGGCATGACAACCCACTGCAATATTCTTGCCTGGAAAATGCCCATGGACAGAGGAGCCTGGTGGGCTACAGTCCATGGTGTTGCAAAGAGTCAGACACAACTGAGCAACTAAGAACATATTACACATACATGTATGGATGTAAGAGATGGACCATAAAGAAGGCTGAGCACCAGCAAATTGACACTTTCAAACTGGTGTTGACTCTTAAGAGTCCCTTGAACAACACAGAGATCAAACCAGTCAATCCTAAAGGAAGTCAACCCTGAATATTCATTGGAAGGAGTGATGCTAAAGCTGGAGCTCCAGTACTTTGGCCACTGATGCAAAGAGCTGACTCACTGGAAAAGACCCTGATGTTCGGAAATTCTGAGGCAAGAAGAAAAGAGGGTGACAGAGTATGAGATGGTTGGATGGCATCACTGACTCAATGAACATAGGTTTGTGCATACTCAGGGAGATAGTGAAGGACAGAGAAGCCTGGCATGCTGCAGTTCATGGCAAAGAGTGGCATCTTTGCTCATGCTGCAGCAAAGAGACTGAACAACAACAAATACTTTGGATGTTACATAAATCTGTAATACTGTATTTAAAATTTAGTATTTATCTCTCTCTTGTCACCTTCTGTATGTAGAGTATTGAATGCATTACTTCCGGCCCTAAGAAAGCAATACTGTGCTTTAAAAGAATCTGGCCTGTTAAATGCTACTTTTGAGGCTGACATCAAAGAAATTGAACATTTGGTCGAGAGGAAAAAAGTGGTGGTTTGGGCTGATCAAACTAGTGAACCTGCAAAGCAAAATAATCTACCAGAAGTTTCTATTCTTATGACCTTCCCACAACTTGGACCAGTTCATTCTTCTCCTTGTTGTAAGTACAGCTTTTATTTCATTAAGTAAGTAAACACTATTTATAAAGATTAATCTTTGTAATATCAATCAATAGAGCAGTTAATTTTTTAGTAGTTTTGCTATTTTGTGAGAATTAATTTCAGAATCATTTCAATTAACTGGTATCTTTCAAAGGTGTAAGGGGAAGTATGCTTGACGTTCTAAATAATGCTAGCAGTGAAGTTATTTTACCTGTTTTTAATTAGATAATTTTATTTCCACTCTTCTTTAAAACTTTACGTGTATTAAAGACTGAAGATTATGATTAAGAATATTATGTTCTGTAATAAATAACAATCTTTTATGTTCTTAAGATCAACTGACAGTGTCGAATTTACTGTTTTTCTGTTGGCAGATCACTTAATATCTCTCCTTTCATAAGTGTGCATGGGGCATTTTAATTGAAAAACTAACAATTGGTTAGTTTTAAAATATTGGTTTTAAAATATTCAGATAATATAGAAGCAGAATGCCCTCTTCAGCTTTTCCCAGAACCTCAATCTTCTATGCTAGGTTAGAGATAAATGCTTATTAACAGTTTGGTTATCTTTACAGTGTGTGTATGATATTTGTATCAGATAATCTAACTTTTAAGCTTTTTGTTACATTTTAATCATTTTTAGGGTACATATATAAAGAATCTAGCATTTTTTTAATAACTGTGAGAATTGTTATACAATCATTTACTTAACCATTGTTCTATTATTGGTGAACAGTGCATGTCAGAGAACCATATACAGTAGTCCTCCCTTCTCTACTGTTTCACTTTTCACCATCTCAGTTACCTGCAGTAAACTGAAGTCCAAAAACGTTCAGTGGACATTTTCAGAAATAAATACTTCATCAGTTTTAAATTGCACACCATTCTGAGTATCATCATAAAATTTCATGTGGTCCTACTCTGTCCTGCCCAAGATATGAACCATCTCTTTATCCATCATATTCTGTTTGTCACTTAGTAGTCATCTTGGTTATCAGATCAGCTGTCACACACAGTATTGCAGTGCTTGTTTTTAAGTAACCTGTATTTTACTCAATAATCCCAAAGTGCAGAAGTGATGCTAGCAATTCAGTAAGGCCATAGAGATTCCATTAAGAGCTCCCTTTTAAGTGCAGAAATGAAAGTTTTTGGCTAATTAGGAAAGAAAAATAAATCACATGTGAGGTGCTAAAATTTGGGGGAAGAACAGGTATTCTATCCATGAAATCATGAAGAAGGAAGAAGAAATTCATGTTAGTTTTGCTCTTGGACCTCAAATTGCAAAAATTACTGTCAGAATGCGTAAGTGATGTTAAGATGGAAAAGGCATTGCTGCTGCTACTGCTAAGTCGCTTCAGTCATGTCCGACTCTGTGCGACCCCATAGACGGCAGCCCACCAGGCTCCGCCATCCCTGGGATTCTCCAGGCAAGAACACTGGAGTGGGTTGCCATTTCCCTCTCCAATGCATGAAAAGGAAAAGTGAAAGTGAAGTCGCTCAGTAGTGTCCAACTCTTCACGACCCCATGCAGCCTACCAGGCTCCTCCACCCATGGGATTTTCCAGGCAAGAGTACTGGAGTGGGTTGCCATTGCCTTCTCCTGGAAAAGGCATTAACTTTGTACAATAAGATATTTTGACACAGAGTCCACATTTGCAAGCTTATATTACATTATGTTCTTAGAATTATTGCCTAATTTATAAATTATACTTTACCTTAGATAGGTAGGCAAGCATTCATGGTAAGTCGCTTTATGCATGTGTGCGTGCTAAGTCACTTCCGTTGTGTCTGACTCTGTGCGACCCTATGGACTGCAGCCTGCCAGGCTTCTCTGTCCAGGGGATTCTCCAGGTAAGAAGAGGCGCACACACACACACACACACAAATAGGAAATATATGAGGCATTGCTGTCTGGTTTCCGGTATCCACTAGGAGTCTAGGAATGTTTCCTCCCGTGGGGTAAGGGGAAACTACTGTATTAACAATTCCTATGAAACTATGTACTAGTTTCATAGGAATTAGTTTCCTAGATCAGAGGATAAATAACTTTAAAAAATGATCTGTTAGGCTCCAAAAATTTTCTTATATAAACATTTATGAGATTTTACATTTACAAATCTTTATGTCTCATCTTCACCTTAACCCAGCGTAAGAACAGCAACACTAAACTAATGCATATTCTTTTTAAATTTGAAACTCATTTTTACTGATTTTAATTCTTTGAGGTTTGTGAAGACTTCTTTAAAGCCAGCATAGAGTTGGTATAAATGTTTCAATTATGTTTTTAAAGAATATATTAAGTCAGGTCAATCGGCTGTGTTCTTCAAATCATGTTCTTACTGACTAATTTTTTAATTCATGTTCTGTCATATACTGAGGTGAACTATTAACAATCTCATCTATTACTGTTGGATTATTCCATTTATATCAGTCTTCTATTGCTGCCCTAAGAAATTAACACAAACATATCCATTTAAAATAACACTGGCTTATTATCTCAAAGTTCTTACGATCAGAAGTCCAGCAGGCTCAGCTAGTTACTCTGCCTCAAGTTTCAGAGGCAAAAATCAAGATGTCAGCCAGTTGGGTCTCCTGTTTGGAGATTCTGGGGGAGAATGTGCTTCTATTGTTAGCTGAATTCAGTTCTGTGTGGCTGTAGGGCTGAGGTCTGTTTTCTTGTTGATTATTAGCCAGATAGATCAAATTCAGAGCAAGTCGGAACTTACTCAAGTACCTGGCATTGTACAGACACTCCGTTTTTTCAGAGGTCACCTCTGTTCTCTGACTTCCCTGGTGGCTCAGATGGTAAAGCATCTGCCTACAATGCGGGAGACCCAGGTTCAATCCCTGGTTGGGAAGATCCTCTAGAGAAGAAAATGGCAACCCACTCGAGCACTCTTGCCTGGAAAATCCCATGGACGGAGGAGCATTGTAGGCTACAGTCCATGGGATGGCAAAGAGTCAGACATGACTGAGCGATTTCACTCTGTTCTCTAGCATGTGACTACCTTTATCACTTCATCTCCTAGCCAACAAAGGCAAGTCATTCTCATGCTTTGAATCTCTCTTAGCTTTCCTTCTGCCTATCTCTCCTGCTTACAGTTAGTGAAAGTTTTTGTTTTTAAAAGCTCCTATGATTACATTGAGCCCACCAGGTAATCTAAGATAATCTCCCTATCTTAAATTTCATAACCTCAATTAGATCTTAAAATGTATTTGTCTTAAGTTTCTTGAAGACTGTTTTGCTGGGTATAGAATTCCAATGTGATACTCTTTTCTTTAAGCACTTGTTAAAGACACTTGATAAAGAGACATTGTTTCATTATCTTCTGATTTTCATGTTTGCTTTTGAAGCCAACTTTCATTCTAAATGTTGCTCCCTTGAATATAATCTGACTTCTTTTCTGGCTTCCTAAAATGTTTTTTCTTTGTCTTTGGGTCTTAGTAGTTTTGCTATATTGTGCCTAAATGTACTTTTATTTCTACTTCTCTTACTAGGTTCACAGAACTCTGAATTTGTGTCTGTACTGTTTTTTATCAGTTTTTAAAGTTCTTAACCATTGTATCTTCAAATGTTGCTTCTGCCACTTTTGTTCTCTTTTCTGCTTCTGAGGCTCCAGTTATATTGCATGTTACTGCCTTACTGTCTTATCCATGCCTTTGCCTTCTTCTGCTTTTCATTTTTTTTTCTTTTCCTGGAAATTTCTTTTCACGTATTTTATAGTTTCTCTTTAAATTTGTGTCAAATGGGTCTTAAATCCATCAAGTTCTCCATTTCACTTATATTTCAGTTTTGGAATTTCCATTTGATTCTTTTTTATAGTTTCCATTTCTTTGCAAAAATTTTCACTGAATATAGTAGGTGAAATCTGTGTCTGAGAATTCCCAAGCCTAGAACCTTCTAGGTCTGCTTCTGTTCTCTTTCTGCTGGATTTCTTTCATGTGCTTTGCCTTGAATGCATGCTAATTTTTGTACATCACACATGTGTTTTCAGAATTGTTTATAAAATTCTTTAAGGCTTCTGATAATAATGTCTTCCTCAATGAGGATTTGCATTTGCTTATTCCAGACTCCTTGTGTGGTTAGCAGTCTAAAATTGTTTCAGTACAATTTTAGAGCCTGAGATAATTTGAAACTTCTGAACTACCGCTTCTGCAAGGGCCTGACTACTCCTAGTTTGCCCTTTCCAGTTTAGCTGTGTCCCAGCTCAACTCAAGGAGGGTTTACAGAGAACTCTCTATAGTAGGCCTTAAATTCGTTCTTGCTTTCCCAACAAAGCTCTCAACAGTGTTGCTAAGCTTTTCTGCCACCTCCTCCAGCATCAGCAAATCACCTCAAGGGAGAAATAGCTATAAATGCAGAGATTACTCTCCTGAGCCTTCAACTTCCTCCTGATACTTGCCTATAATTCTTCACAATCTTGTTAGCTCTCCTGTGCCTTCTAGCATATGTTTTTTATATTTTGCCCAGATTTTTTACTTGCATTCCATAGACAGGTTGCTCTGAATTACCTTGGTCTCAGTTATCAGGTTTCCTATACTACATCTTTACGTTAAGATGACAGGCAAGTTGCAGATGTATGTATATTCTTTTTCTCTTAATAAAGCATTATCATCATTAGAACTGACCTAGTTGAGATCTTTAGAAAGAAAACTTAATATTTTTTTCAGATTATCTCATGCCTTTGGGGCCTTGATTCCTAATTTATAATGCATTCAAGATGCTGGAGAGGAAATGGAGTTTTAACACCATGATTAAGAAATACCACCTGCTATATGATGATCGTTATCCCTTATTTAAAAATCTATATTTCACTTACATTGCAGTTGCATAGACTATTTTTGTCAACAGTAAAACAAAACTTTTATTTGACTTAATTCTTTTTCATAGCATTCAAAAGGAAAGATTTGAGGTCATGTTACCTTTATAATTATGATTTTTTTAATGTATTAGAAAATAGGTTTTGTTTTTATTATGTTTTGTTCTTTGTTATTTTAATATTCAAGTGATTTTATAGATTAACTATTTGCTTAGTATGTTTTTTTCATTCCATGAATTATGTATATTATATTCATTATGAAAAGAGAGTCAAAGATAAATAATAGGGAAGGGGTAAGCAAATCTAGTGGAGGTGATGGAATTCCAGTTGAGCTATTTTGAATCCTGAAAGATAATGCTGTGAAAGTGCTGCACTCAATATGCCAGCAAATTTGGAAAACTCAGCAGTGGCCACAGGACTAGAAAAGGTCAGTTTTCATTCCAATCCCAAAGAAAGGCAATGCCAAAGAATGCTCAAACTACCACACAATTGTACTCATCTCACACGCTAGTACATTAATGCTCAAAATTCTCCAAGCCAGGCTTCAGCAATACATGAACCATGAACTTCCAGATGTTCGAGCTGGTTTTAGAAAAGGCAGAGGAACCAGAGATCAAATTGCCAACATCCGCTGGATCATGGAAAAAGCAAGAAAGTTCCAGAAAAACATCTATTTCTGCTTTATTGACTATGCCAAAGCCTTTGACTGTGTGGATCATGATCAACTGGAAAATTCTGAAAGAGATGGGAATACCAGACCACCTGACCTGCCTCTTGGGAAACCTATATGCAGGTCAGGAAGCAACAGTTAGAACTGGACATGGAACAATAGACTGGAAATTCCAAATTCAGATTTGGAAACTCCTTTTCCAAATAGGGAAAGGAGTACGTCAAGGCTGTATGTTGTCACCCTGCTTATTTAACTTATATGCAGAGTACCTCATGAGAAACGCTGGGCTGGAAGAAGCACAAGCTGGAATCAAGACTGCTGGAAGAAATATCAATAACCTCAGATATGCAGATGACACCACCCTTATGGCAAAAAGTGAAGAGGAACTCAAAAGCCTCTTGATGAAAGTGAAAGAGGAGTGTGAAAAAGTTGGCTTAAAGCTCAACATTCAGAAAATGAAGATCATGGCATCCGGTCCCATCACTTCATGGGAAATAGATGGGGAAACAGTGGAAACAGTGTCAGACTTTATATTTTCAGGCTCCAAAATCACTGCAGATGGTGACTGCAGCCATGAAATTAAAAGAGGCTTACTCCTTGAAGAAAAGTTATGACCAACCTAGATAGCATATTGAAAAGACATTACTTTGCCAAGAAAGGTCCGTCTAGTCAAGGCTATGGTTTTTCCAGTGGTCATGTATGGATGTGAGAGTTGGACTGTGAAGAAAGCTGAGCGCCGAAGAATTGATGCTTTTGAACTGTGGTGTTGGAGAGAAGACTCTTGAGAGTCCCTTGGACTACAAGGAGATCCAACCAGTCCAATCTAAAGGAGATCAGCCCTGGATGTTCTTTGGAAGGAATGATGCTAAAGCTGAAACTCCAGTACTTTGGCCACCTCATGCGAAGAGTTGACTCATTGGAAAAGACTCTGATGCTGGGAGGGATTGGGGGCAGGAGGAAGAGGGGACGACAGAGGAGGAGATGGCTGGATGGTATCACTGACTCGATGGACGTGAGTTTGAGTGAACTCCGGGACTTGGTGATGGACAGGGAGGCCTGGCGTGCTGCGATTCATGGGGTCCCTAAGATTGGGACACAACTGAGCGACTGAACTGAAACAAGTCCACTAATAAATGTTTATTTTTCTTATCTTAGAATATTGAAGTAGTCCATTTAAAAAAATATAAATAGTGAAATTTATGTTTACATTTCTAAAAACATGAAGCAATGGCCAAATAACATAAATTGTTTCTTCTTATAACTTTTTAAAATTTATTTTTAATTTGAGGATAATTGCTTTACAATATTGTGTTGACTTCTGCTATACAAGAGCATGAATCAGTCATAAGTATACATACGTCCCCTGTTTCTTGAGCCACCCCCAACCCCATACCACCCCTCTAGGTTGTCACAGAGCACCAGGTTGAACTCCCTGTGTTGTACAGTAGCTTCCTACTAGCTATCTGTTTTACATGTGGTAATGTATGTGTTTAAATACTATTCTCTCAATTCATCCCACCCTCTCCTTCTCCTGCTGTGTCCCAAATCTGTTCTCTTTATCTGTGTCTTTATTCCTGCCCTTCAAATATGTTTATGTGTACCATTTTTCTAGATTCCATATATATTTGCTGATATGCAACCTTTGTTTTTCTTTTTCTGACTTACTTCACTCTGTATGATAGGTTGTAGGTTCATCCACCTCACTTGAATTGACTCAGATGTGTTCCTTTTTCTGGCTGAATAATATTCCATTGTATATATGTACCACAGCTTCTTTATCCATTCATCCATTGATAGACATCTAGGTTGCTTCCATGTCCTAGCTGTTGTCAATAGTGCTGCAGTGAACTTTGGGGTATATGTGTCTTTTTCATTTATGATTTTCTCAGGATATTTGCCCTGTCATGGGATTGCTGGGTCGAATAGTAGTTTTATTCCTAGTTTTTTGAGGAATCTCCATACTGTTCTCCATAGTGGCTGTATCAGTCTTCATTCCCACCAACAGTGCAAAAGGTTTTGCTTTTCTCCACACCTTCTCCAGCATTTATTGTTTGTAAATTTTTTGATGATGGGCATTCTGACTGATGTGAGCTAATACCTCATTGTAGTTTTTGTTTACATTTTTGTAATAATGAGCAGTATTGAGCATCTTTTTGTTTGCTTGTTGGCCATCTGTGTCTTTTTTGGAGAAATGTCTGTTTAGGTCTTCCTCCCAGTTTTTGATTGAGTTGTTTGTTTTTCTATAGAAGGTGCTTATATATTTTGAAGATTAATTCTTTGTCAGTTGTTTCATTTGCGGTTATTTTCTCCCATTCTAAGGATTGTCTTTTCATCTTTCCTTTGCAGAAGTTTTCAATTTAATTAGGTCCCATTTATTTATTATTGATTTTATTTCCTTTACTTTCAGAGGTGGGTCAATCAAAGGGGATATTGCTGTGATTTATGTCAAAGAGTGTTTTGCCTATGTTTTCTTCTAAAAGTTTTATAGTTTCTGCATTAACATTTAGGTCTTTAATTCATTTTGAGTTTTTTGTGTGTATGGTATTAGGAAGTGTTCTAATTCATTCTTTTATATGTAGCTGTCCAGTCTTCCCAGCACCATTTATTGAAGAGGCCTTGTTTTCTTCATTATGTATTCTTGCCTCCTTTGTCCAAGATAAGGTGCTCATAGGTGTATGGGTTTATTTCTGGGCTTTCGTCTTGTTCCATTGATCTGTAGTCCTGTTTTTGTGCCAATACCATACTGTCTCGATGACTGTAGCTTTGAAGACCATACCATACTGTCTTAATAACTGTAGTCTGAACTCAGATTGATTTTTCCATCTCCATTTCTCTTTCTCAAGATTGCTTTAGCTGTTCGGGGTCTTTTTTGTGTTTCCATACAAATTTTGGAATTTTTTGTTCTAGTTCTGTGAAATGCCACTGGTAATTTGATAGAGGTCGCGTTGAATGTAGATTGCTTTGGATACAATAGTCATTTTCACAACATTTATTCTTCTAATCCAAGAACATGGTATGTCTCTCCGTCTGTTTTATGTCATCTTTAATTTCTTCTATTAGTGTCTTGGGTTTTTTGTATACAGGTCTTTTGTCTCCTTAGGTAGATTTGTTCCTAGATATTCTGTTTGTTGCAATGGTGAATGGAATTATTTCCCTAATTTCTCTATTTTTTTCATTGTTAGTATATAGGAATGCCAGGGATTTCTGTGTATTTGTATACTACAACTTTGCTAAAATCATTGATTGGCTCTAGTAGTTTTCTGGAGGCATCGTTAGGGTTTTCTATGTATAGTATGATGTCATCTGCAAACAGTGAGAGTTTACTTCTTTTTTGTTTACTTCCTTTTTGATTTGGATTCTTTTTATTTCTCTTTGCTCTCTGATTGCTGTGGCTAGAACTTCCTGAAACTATATTGAATAATAGTGGTGAGAGTGGGCTCTCCTGTCTTGTTCCTGATTTGAGAGGAAATGCTTTCAGTTTTTCATCATTGAGAATATTGTTTGCTGTGGGTTTGTTATATATGGCCTTTATTATGCTGAGGTACGTTCCTTCTATGCCCATTTTTCTATAGAGCTTTTATGGTTCTTTCTATGCCCATCTTCTGGAGAATTTTTATCATAAATGGATATTGAATTTTGTCAAAAATTTTTTCTATATCTGTTGAGTTTCTCGTCTTTCAATGTGTTTATATGGTATATCACATTGATTTGTATATATTGAAGAATCCTTGCATACCTAGGAAAAACCCTCTTAATCATGGTGTATGATCCTTTTAATGTGTTGTTGGATTCTGTTCACTAATATTTCATCCAGGATTTCTGCATCTATGTTCATCATTGATATTGGCCTGTATATATGTGTGTGTGTGTGTGTGTGTGTGTGTGTGTGTGTGTGTGTGTGTGTGTGTGAGAGAGAGAGAGATATCTTTCTGGTTTTGGTTTCAGGATGATGGTGGCCCCATAGAATGAGTTTGGGAGTGTTCCTCTCACTGTAATTTTTTGGTATAGTTTGAGAATTATGTGTTTTAGTTCTTTTCTAAATATTTGATAGAATTGATCTATCCTGGAAAATGTTCCTGTGCACTTGACAAAAAAGGTGTATTTTGCTGTTTTGGAGTGAATGTTTTAAAGATATCAATTAGGTCCATCTGGTATAGTGTGATTTAAGCCTGTGTTTCTTTATTAATTTTCCTGTGTGGATGATCTGTCCATTGGTGTAAGTGGGGTGTTAAAGTCCCTTACTATTACCATGTTGCTGTCAATTTCCCCTTTTATGGTTGTTTGCATTTGCTTTATGTATTGAGGTGCACCTATGTTAGGTGCATAAGTATTTATAATTATTATATCTTCTTCTTGGATTGATCCTTTGATCATTATGTAGTATCTTTCCTTATTTCTTGTACCAGTTTTTATTTTAAAGTCTATTTTATCTGATGTAAGTATTGCTATCCCTGCTTTCTTTTGATTCCTGTTTGCATGGAGTATGTTTTTCCATCCCCTGACTTTTAGTCGTATGTGCCCTTAGGTCTGAAGTGAGTCTCTTTTAGGCAGCATATGCCTAAGTCTTGTTTCTGTATCCATTCAGCCAGTCTTTGTCTTTTGGTTGGGGCATTTAATCCATTTACACTTAAAGTAGTTATAAATATGTATGTTCCTATCCATTTTCTTAATTGTTTAGGATTTATTTTTGTGAGTCTTTTTCTTCTCCTGTGTTTCTTCCTAGAGAAGTTCCTTTATCATTTGTTATAAAGCTGACTTGGTGGTGTCAGATTCTCTTAGCTTTTGTCTGTAAAGCTTTTGATTTCACCATCAAATATGAATGAAATCCTTGCTGGGTAGAGTAATCTTGGTTGTAGTTTTTTCTCTTTCACCACTTTAAATATATCCTGCCACTTCTAGCATGAGAGTTTCTGCTGAAAAATCAACTGTTAGCCTTATGGGCATTCATTTGTATGTTGTTTTATGCTTTTCCCTTGCTGCTTTTAATACTTTTTATTTGTGTTTAATTTTTGTTAACTTGATTAATATATATCTTGGTGTATGTCTCTCTGAGTTTATCCAGTAAGAGACTCTCTGGGCTTCCTGTACTTGGGTGGCTGTTTGGGTGTTCCCATGTTAGGGAAGTTTTTGACTATAATCTCAAATATTTTCTCATACCCTTTCTTTTCTTCTTCTGGGACTCCTATAATTCAAATGTTAGTGTGTTTAATATTGTCCCAGAGGTTTCTGAGACTGTCCTCAATACTTTTAATTCTTTTTTCTTTATTCTGCTCCTCAGCATTTATTTATATCATTCTATCTTCCAGCTCACTTATCTGTTCTTCTGCTTCAGTTATTCTCTTATTGATTCCTTCTACAGTATTCTTAATTTCAGTAATTGTGCTGTTCATCACTATTTGTTTATTCTTTGTTTCTTCTAGGTCTTTGTTAAATGTTTCTTGTATTTTCTCCATTCTATTTTCTATATTTTGAAACTTCTTTACTATCATTACTCTAAATTCTTTTTCAGATAGGTTGCCAGTTTCCTCTTTACTTATTTTGGTCTTATAGCTTTTTACATTGCTCCTTCATCTGTAACATATTTTTGTGTTATTTCATTTTTTTTTTTTTTAATGAGTGAGACTATGTTCCTGTCTTACTAGTTGTTTGGTCTGAGGTTTCCAGCAGTGGAGTTTACAGGCAGTTGGGTAGGACCATCTTAATGCTGAGATGTGGACCTCTGGATTATCTAACTCTGATTAATATTCCTGGGGACTGATGGTCTCTGCTACTCCAGCAGTTCAGACTCAGCATTTCCACCATGGGCTCAGGCCTGATTTCTGGTCCCAAAGATCAGGCCAGAGGATCTGATCCTCAAGGATCCCCCAAGACATGGGGTGCAGGGGAAAAAAAAAAAGAAGAAAGAAAAGGGGAAAAAACAACAACAAAAAAGCAGAACAATAACAAAGAATGAAAACTCTAATAAATATAGAATAATAGCAGATACATTAGAAAAATATAACAATATGTTTGAAATGACCCCTGGAAGATAAAATCAGACTCCCAATAGGAAAGAGAGAGAAGCGGGGGCGGGGATATATATATATATATACACAGATATACATATATATATATAAAAACATAAGAGGGAGCAGATTAATTTTTAATAGCTTTTTTATTTCAGTATCCAAACAAAACCCATTTCATTGGTTGATGTATCTGTAAATCCTTTTAAATCTGTGGTTCTCCCTCCCTCTTTGTCCTTGCTAATTACTTATTGATTCATTGCCAGTTTAATAGTCATAAATATCATCTTTCCAATTTTCCTTTACTAGTATACTTGAGTAATTTTTTCACCTATTTAAGGATAGGTTTTCTGTGAATGACTTAGCCATCATTTGATCAGTTATGTTTTTTTTCATAGTCTGTATAGCAAAAATTGTTACTTATTTATAAGAGCTTAAGATACAGATATTCATTCATTCAGTAATATTTATTGAACTTCTCCTGTGTTCTTATTTGATAGTAAGGATACATTAGAGTACACAGGCAGGTCATATAGAGCCTTGTAGGTCGTTTTACCGGAGAAGGCAATGGCACCCCACTCCAGTACTCTTGCCTGGAAATTACCATGGATGGAGGAGCCTGGTAGGCTGCAGTCCATGGGGTCGCTAAGAGTCGGACACGGCTGAGCGACTTCACTTTCACTTTTCACTTTCATGCATTGGAGAAGGAAATGGCAACCCACTCCAGTGTTCTTGCCTGGAGAATCCTAGGGACGGGGGAACCTGGTGGGCTGCAGTCTATAGGGTCGCACAGAGTCGGACACAACTGAAGCGACTTAGCAGCAGCAGCAGCAGCAGGTTGTTTTACAGACATAGGCTTTTACTCTGAATGAAACAGGGAACCATAACATGATCTAAGCAGAAAAGTAGCATATCTTAGTCATGATTTTAAAAGATCCCTCTGGTTTCTGTGTTGAGAATAGATTGTCATATGGCAAGGGTTGAAACTCTTTAAGACACCACTGCAATAACCCACGTAAAAGAACATGGTAGCTCGACCATGTTGGTAGCAGTGGAGTTGGTCAGAAGTGGTCAGATTCTACTATATTTTGAAGGTAGAGTCAGCAGGACATTGTAACAAATTGTATTTGAGGTGTGAGAGAAAGAAAGGTCAAGGATGATTAAGATTTCTGAACTCAGCAGCTGAAAGAATTGAGTCACCTTAAAAGAGATGGTGGAGCAGGCTTACAGGGTGGAGGTGTTAGAAGATTAGGAGTTCAGTTTGCATCATTTTAAACTTGTATAAGATATATCCAAGTGGAGACATCATGTAAGTAGTTGGATCCAAGGATCTGGAGTTTATGAGAGAAGCCTAAACTCAAAGATAAATTTGAGAATTAGTAACACTTAGGTGATTTTTAAGGCTGTAGGACTAGGTGAGATCATCAAAGGTTATTAACTCTTTCCTGTAAGATACATGTTGCAAAATTCTTCAGGTTTATCATTTACTGTTAACTTTTTTTGAGGTATCCTTTTTAATACTGAAATTTTAACGTTTTATGTAATAAAATATTTCATTTGTTTTGTTTTGTTTTTTCTCCCTGCTTTTGGAATTATTCCTCAAAGGGCTTTTCACCCATAATCTTTTTAAATTTTCACTTCATTTATTCCAAATTTGTTTTGATGTAAGATAACCACTCTAACTTAATTATTTTCCAAGGATTTAGTCATTCTTGTTTAATATATTCACAATCTCAGAGAAGGCAATGGCACCCCACTCCAGTACTCTTGCCTGGAGAATCCCATGGGCAGAGGAGCCTGGTAGGCTGCAGTCCATGGGGTCGCTAAGAGTCGGACACAACTGAGCGGCTTCACTTTCACTTTTCACTTTCTTGCATTGGAAAAGGAAATGGCAACCCACTCCAGTGTTCTTGCCTGGAGAATCCCAGGGACTGGGGAGCCTAGTGGGCTGCCATCTATGGGGTCACACAGAGTCAGACACAACTGAAGTGACTTAGCAGTAGCAGTATCTTTATGGCACCTTTAATTTACATACAGTAAGTAGTCATGGATAATTCTGTTTATTGGATTTCTTATTTTTTTACTTATTTGTCTATCCTAGAGCTAATAACTGTTATTTTAATAACTGATAGTTTGTAATTTTTTTTTTACATATAGCAGTGCTGCTGCTGCTGCTAAGTCGCTTCAGTCGTGTCCAACTCTGTGCGACCCCGTAGACAGGCAGCCCATCAGGCTCCCCCATCCCTGGGATTCTCCAGGCAAGAACACTGGAGTGGGTTGCCATTTCCTTCTCCAATGCATGAGAGTGAAAAGTGAAAGGGAAGCGGCTCAGTTGTGTCCGACTCTTCACGACCCCGTGGACTGCAGCCTACCAGGCTCCTCTGCCCATGGGATTTTCCAGGCAAGAGTACTGGAGTGGGGTGCCATTGCCTTCTCCAATAGCAGTGCTAATCCTCCTTTATTATTCTTTGTTTTTAAACTGTTCTTACCTGTCCCTGAGAAATAATATTTTTCTAATTCCAAGGAAGTAAAATTCTTTTAAAAATAGGTAAATCAGTTGTGTCTTCACATTTTCCTACTGTCAAACCTTCTCTGTCTAGAATAGTCTTTCCATATTCATACCGTCTTGTATGTTCCTCAGCAAAGTTTAGAATTTTCTTCATATGTGTCTTATACATTTGCTATTAAAGACATCCATAGGTTTTATATTTTTGTTATATGGACTGTTTTTCTTATAAGCCTATATAGTACTCCTTATTCAAGAAGAAACGAACTTTTTGAATTTTGTTAATTTTAATACTTTACCAGGGTTAGTACTTAATTTTGGGATTGATGTTTATTTGACTTAAATCTTTGACTCCAAATTACATGTCTGTTGACTTGGAATGAAGCATACACCTATTTTGGGGTCTGGAAAACAGAAAATGCACTCACTGAGTGCCATGCAGTGTGGAGATGCCGGCTGCAGAGTTTATTTATGGAACTGATAAAATTTCTGACATTAAATGAAAAGTCAAGATTTCCTCATTATCCATCTGGAAACTCACATTTAGTAATATTTCTGTCTCTAACCTTTCTTTTTCTTAAATTTTGCACCCCATGTCAGTGGTTTTATCTTAGAGTACACAAAAGATACTAGTAGAACCAGTTTCTTGTACAGATATTCTGGGGTTACATAGGGTTCTTATGTAAGTTTATTTCCCCTATAATTAGTTGAATACAAAAAAATTTTTTTTTTATAAAAGATCTCTATCTATACTAATTCCTCATATAAAAATATGAAGCATCAAAACATTTATAAGCTAAATCTTTCCTATATTTTCACATTTGGCCACAGAATTTAATCAATACCAATAGACAATGGAAGTTATTTTTGAAGTCTAAATATATTTCATTTGGCCCTTAGTCTCCTTGTCCACAAAGTAGTGTTCAGTTACTCATCATAACTGCAAATACTGCTGTAAATTAAAAGATTCTCTGTATTGTCTTTTTCTTTTTCCCATCTTAAAAAAGTATGAACACTAGGAATATGAGACTGAAAGGAAAACATAGTTTCTGCTATTTCCCATGGAGACAAGTTTCAAAAGATTGTGGTTGATTTATTGCTCATAGTGCTGGATTAATTTAAAGGACTATGACAGTTCTTAAGATGTATTCTCTCTTTGTGATATTTGTAAATAACTGACATTATCTGTGTAGGCATTTATACTACAATAACCACAATAGTGTCTTATGAATTCATTATAAAATGGTTATTAGTTTGGTTAATTCATTAGTACTTTAAGGTTATAGATCTTTTAAATAGTTGTAATTCATTCACTTGTACATTTGCAACTATGAATTCCATGAGTCACAAGGCTGTTAAAAAGAATCCAGATTTATGATTAGAACAGTAATTGTATCAATCACTTGTAGCCCAGAAATGTTTATTGAAATGCATATATTAATACTTGATTTCACTTTAGAACTTTGTCAACTAATTTTAATTTAGCATCGTTTCCCAAAATACTTGCTCACATACATATTAACATGAGTGCTAGCAAAAGAAAAAATCCTTGCCATCATTTTGTACCAAACCTCAATTAGATCTAATCCCATTCATCAGTGTCTCCCTGTCATGAACCCTACTTTGCAGCCTGTGACTCATGTTAGCTAAACACTGCATTCTGCTTTTTACACTAACGTACAGCTCTGTAAATCTTTTCACATTTGCAGTCTTAAGCTTTTGATAAATTAGTTCCTTTGGGTAAAATCATTCAGGACACATGATATGACACATCAAAAGATGACCCCAGAAGGTCTGCCCATTTTTTAAGAGTGGGATTTTTAACTTATTAGTGATAAATTATCTAGTCTCTTTGTTTAGAGAAACCATCTGTAGAATATTTCAAAAAGCTGAAAAATAAATATAGACCCCTCCAACCTAAGAAACCACATGAAATTGCCAGTTAGTACTTGTGTTTTAGAGATTTATTTAAACAGAGAGAGAGAATAAAATGATGTTTAATTCAATTTATTTTAAAAACATTTTGAGAAAATGTGATGTAAGAAATAATTATAGTGATATCTAGACTAGTTGCTATTTCTTATCTATCCCCCTTTACAATCTAATCTTCACACTAAAATGATCTTCTTCACAAAGTACAGACCCCTTACTTAGAAGAACCTTTAAAAGCTTACCCAGTCCCATGTCAGACTAAGGACTCACTTTCCTGTGGCACTTGGTGCCCAGCCTTCTTTTAAGCATGCTTTCATTTTCTCGCCTCTACAGTTTGCAGGCTTTTCCGTCAATCTGGAGTCCTACTTGTCCATTCCACATCCTAGTTAATTAAAATCCTTATCCTCATTGAGAGTCTGATTCAGACACTGCCTTCTTTTTCAAAGCTTCCTATTAATGAGTCCTGTCCCCTTTGCCTACACACACTGTTACATTCCCATTATATTTTTATTACATTACTAGTATGCACCTATTATTTCTAAACAGTTTGCTTACTGCTGTTTCTTGATTCATCTACATTGAGGTATTATCACTCTAAGAGATAAAAAACCACCACTTTATTTTTAATTCCCTCATCTACGAAAGCACTAGGATATTAAATAAGGTATGAAGAGATGGAGCCAAAGCAAAAACTGTGCCCAATTGTATGTGTGACTGGTGATGGAAGTAAAATCCAATGCTGTAAAGAGCAATATTGCATAGGAACCTGGAATGTTAGGTCCATGAATCAAGGCAAATGGGAAGTGGTCAAACAGGATATGGCAAGAGTGAACATCGACATTTTAGAAGTTAGTGAACTAAAATGGACTGGAATGGGTGAATTTAACTCAGATTACCATTATATCTACTACTGTGGGCAAGAATCCCTTAGAAGAAATGGAGTAGCCATCATAGTCAACGAAAGAGTCCAAAATGCAGTACTTGGATGCAATCTCAAAAATGACAGTGTGATCTCTGTTCATTTCCAAGGCAAACCATTCAGTATCACAGTATTCCGAGTCTATGCCCCAACCAGTAATGCTGAAGAAGCTGAAGCTGAACAGTTCTCTGAAGATCTATAAGACCTTCTAGAACTAACACCCAAAAAAGATGTCTTTTTCATTATAGGGGAATGGAATGCAAAAGTAGCAAGTCAAGAGATACCTAGAATAACAGGCAAACTTGGCCTTGGAGTACAAACTGAAGCAGGGCAAAGGCTAATAGAGTTTTGCCAAGAGAATGCACGGGTCATAGCAAACACCCTCTTCCAACAACACAAGAGAAGACTCTATGCATGAACATCACCAGATGGTCAATACTGAAATCAGATTGATTATTTTCTTTGCAGCCAAAGATGGAGAATCTCTATACAGTCAGCAAAAATAAGACCAGGAGCTGACTGTGACTCAGATCATGAACTCCTTATTGCCAAATTCAGACTTAATTTGAAGAAAGTGGAGAAAACCACTAGACCATTCAGGTCTGACCTAAATCAAATAGATTATATAGTGGAAGTGACAAATAGATTCAAGGGATGAGATCTGATAGAGTGCCTGAAGAACTATGGACAGAGGTTTGTGACATTGTACAGGAGTCAACGATCAAGAGTATCTCCAAGAAAAATAAATGCAAAAAGGCAAAATGGTTGTCTGAGGAGCCCTTACAAATAGCTGTGAAAAGAAGAGAAGTGAAAAGGAAAGGAGAAAACGAAAGATATACCCATTTGAATGCAGAGTTCCAAAGAATAGCAAGGAGAGATTAAAAAAAAAAAAGCCTTCCTCAGTGATCAATGTAAAGAAATAGAGGAAAACAACAGAATGGGAAAGACTAGAGATCTCTTCAAGAATATTAGAGACACCAAGGGAACATTTCATGCAAAGATGAGCACAGTAAAAGACAGAATGGTATGGACCTAACAGAAGTAGAAGATACTAAGAAGAGGTGCCAAGAATACACAGAAGAACTATATAAAAAAGATCTTTATGACCCATATAACCACAATGGTGTGATCACTCACCTAGAGCCAAACATCCTGGAATGCAAACTCAAGTGGGCCTTAGGAAACACCACTACAAACAAAGCTAGTGGAGATGATGCAATTCCAGTTGAACTAATTCAAATCCTGAAAGATGATGCTGTGAAAGTACTGCACTCAAAATGAATCCGCCACAGGTATACATGTGTTCCCCATCCTGAACCCTCCTCCCTCCTCCCTCCTGATACCATCCCTCTGGGTCGTCCCAGTGCACTAGCCCCAAGCATCCAGTATCGTGCATCGAACCTGGACTGGCAACTCGTTTCATACATGATATTTTACAGGTTTCAATGCCATTCTCCCAAATCTTCCCACCCTCTCCCTCTCCCACAGAGTCCATAAGACTGTTCTATACATCATTGTCTCTTTTGCTGTCTCGTACACAGGGTTATTGTTACCATCTTTCTAAATTCCATATATATGCGTTAGTATACTGTATTGGTGTTTTTCTTTCTGGCTTACTTCACTCTGTATAATAGGCTCCAGTTTCATCCACCTCATTAGAACTGATTCAAATGTATTCTTTTTAATGGCTGAGTAATACTCCATTGTGTATATGTACCATAGCTTTCTTATCCATTCATCTGCTGATGGACATCTAGGTTGCTTCCATGTCCTGGCTATTATAAACAGTGCTGCGATGAACATTGGGGTACACGTGTCTCTTTCCCTTCTGGTTTCCTCAGTGTGTATGCCCAGCAGTGGGATTGCTGGATCATAAGGCAGTTCTATTTCCAGTTTTTTAAGGAATCTCCACACTGTTCTCCATAGTGGCTGTACTAGTTTGCATTCCCACAATTATGTAAAGTTTAAAAATAAAATAAAATTAAAAAATAAATAAATAACTAAATAAACCTGGAAACATTCCCACTTTTTGTAAAAAAAAAAAAAAAAGATAGAGACTAACTGTATTTATGATTGCATTACAATTTGAGGACGTGGCTTTTTTTTCTTTTCAAGAGAGTAAAGCAAATTCAATGTAGATTTCAGGTAAGATTGTTTGAATAAAAGGATAATTTGTTTCCAAAAAAATAAATAAATAAATAAGAAAGTACTGCACTCAGTATGCCAGCAAATTTGGAAAACTCAGCAGTGGCCACAGGACCAGAAAAGGTCAGTTTTCTTTCCAATCCCAAAGAAAGGCAATGCCAAAGAATATTCAAACTACCACACAATTGCATTCATCTCACACACTAGCAAAGTACTGCTCAAAATTCTCCAAGCCAGGCTTCAACGGAACGTGAACCATGAACTTTCAGATGTTCAAGCTAATTTAGAAAAGGCAGCGGAACCAGAGATCAAATTGCCAACATCCATCGTATCATCAAAAAAGCAAGAGAGTTCCAGAAAAATGTCTACTTCTGCTTTATTGACTACGCCAAAGCCTTTGACTGTGTGGATCACAACAAACTGTGGAAAATTCTTAAAGAAATGGGAATACCAGACCACCTTACCTGTCTCTGTGTGTGTGTGTGTGTGTGTGTGTGTTAGTTGCTCAGTCGTGTCCGACTCTTTGCAGCCCCATAGACCGTAACTCACCAGGCTCCTCCATCCATGGAATTTTCCAGGCAAGAACACCGGAGTGGGTTGCCATCTCCTCCAAAGGAACTATAGAAAGAAAGAAAGTGAAGTCGCTCAGTCGTGTCTGACTCTTTGCGACTCCATGGACTGTAGCCTACCAGGCTCCTCCATCCATGGAATTTTACAGGCAAGAATACCGGAGTAGATTGCCATTTCCTTCTCCAGACCACCTTACCTGCCTCCTGAGAAATCTGTAAGCAAGTCAAGAAGCAACAGGTAGAACTGGACATGGAACAAGAGACTGGTTCCAAATTGGGAAAGGAGTATGTCAAGGCTATATATTGTCACTCTGCTTATTTAACTTATATTCAGAGTACATCTTGTGAAATGCCAGGCTGGATGAAGCTCAAGCTGGAATCAAGACTCCCAGGAGAAATATCAGTAATCTCCGATACGCAGATTACACCACCCTTATAGCAGAAAGCGAAGAAGAACTAAAGAGCCTCTTGATGAAAGTGAAAGAAGAGAGTGAAAAAGTTGGCTTAAAACTCAACATTCAGAAAACTAAGATCATGACATCTGGTCCCATCACTTCATGCAAATAGATGGGGAAACAATGCAAACAGTGACAGACTTTATTTTTTGAGGCTCCAAAATCACTGCAGATGGTGACTGCAGCCATGAAATTAAAAGATGCTTGCTCCTTGGAAGAAAAATTATGACCGACCTAGACAGCATATTAAAAAGCAGAGACATTACTTTGCCAACAAAGGTCTGTCTAGTCAAAGCTATGGTTTTTCCAGTAGTCATGTATGGATGTGAGAGTTGGACTATAAAGAAAGCTGAGTGCCGAAGAATTAATGTTTATGAACTGTGGTGTTGGAGAAGACTCTTGAGAGTCCCTTGAACTGCAAGGTGATCAAACCAGTCAATCCTAAAGGAAATCAGTCCTGAATATTCATTTGAAGGACTGATGCTGAAACTGAAGCTCCAATTTTTTGGCCACATAATGCAAAGAACTAACTCGTTGGAAAAGACCCTGATGCTGGGAAAGATTGAAGGCTGTAGAATAAGGGACGGCAGAGCATGAGATGGTTGGATGGTATCACCGACTCAATGGACATGTGTTTGAGCAAGCTCCTTTACCTGGTGATGGACAGGGAAGCCTGGCATGCTGCAGTCCATGGGTTCACAAAGAACCAGACACGACTGAGTGAACTGAACTGAAATGAACTGGCTTGTCAGTTAGTGGGAGCATATAAGAAGTGGCATATACTAATAAATGTAGTATTTAATCCTAAGGCCTAATTAAGGAAATTTGTTTAAAATAATAAGTAAAAAATATACTAAAAATTCTTTTAAAAATAAAAATGTACTGATATTTCTTAAAACTGTTTTTAGAAAGACAACATGAAACAACTCTGTTTTCTCTTGCTTTCTACTGAAAACATTTTAGAGCCCTAAGCCAAATCTGTGGGATAGCCTTCTTGAAGAAATGAAATATTTGAAAGATTGAAGTAATGAAGCAAACTAGATTGTGCTCACAGGTAGACTTAAATAGCTTAAAGAACAATACAGCCAATTAATGCATTTTTAGATGTTTCTCTTGTGCATGTGTGCTGAGTTGCTTCAGTCATGTCCAACTCTTTGTGACTGCTTGGACTGTAGCCTGCCAGGCTCTGCTGTCCATGGGATTCTCCAGGCAAGAACACTGGATTAGGTTGCCATTTCCTTCTCCAGGGGATTTTCCTGACCTAGGGATCAAACCCAAGTTCTTATGTCTCCTGCATTGGCAGGTCGGTTCTTTACCACTAGCACCACCTGGGAAGCTATGTTTCTCTTAAAGTATAAGCAGTTTCTCAAATGTCTTTTTGTTATGCTTCTTTCTGAAACTCAGTTGTATTTCACTGACAAAGTCGAAATATCTAAATTTACTGCTTTGATTGCACTGTCATCAGTTCGTCATATTCCTTAAAATTTCAAAAGTTTGGGGGAATGATAGCAAAGGACAGATTAATATCTAAATTGTTTTTAGTTCTTCATTAACCACTTAACCAGTTATCAAGTATTTAGTCATAATTTCTTCTAACCACTTGGCAAATATAGTGGGAAGGCAGATTCATTCTAACTTCATAACTGTTTTCATGGTTTTTGTTTTGATAGTAAGCTGTAGATTATATTAATAGCATATTTTATTCTATAAAATGCTATACAAACAATACGAATGTTAATTTACTTGTGTTGTAGTCTAGGTAATATTGTGTTAGAATTCAGACTATTATTGATGAAAATTAGTTTTTTTCACCATCTCATCCACAACTTTTGCACTTGCAGTTAATTTTAAAAGTCATTTTAATACTTAGAAGATTTTTGAAAGGCTTCTAAAACTTGGCAATCTCAACAAAATGTTTTTGACTGACTTCCTTTTTAAGTCTCTTTATAGACTTACAGTAAACAAACTTTTTGAAGCGGGAATCTCTAGCCATAATGTAGGAACAGATAAATAGAACAGTAAACCACTTTATCCTGAAATGCACATTTTCAGTTGTATATAAGATGCCTTAAAGCATTATATAAATATTTTAAGATGTTTCCTAAACTATTAATGGATAAGTATTACAAAGACTAGGATTGGATTCATTAAGCAAAACTTACCCTAGGGTTTAGAAGAAAGGCTCTTCTATATCTTTCATTAGCTCTGATCTATCTCTGATCACTTATAAAAGCCTGGTTAAATTGTATTGCATAATCATTTTGAAAGTTATATTATTTAATCATGTAACTTTCATCACCTACCCTTTTCCCTAAACTAGGAGCTGTTGAATAAATCCCTAGCATTGTTTCTGTACTTTTGCTAAATTATCATTTTTAAGAAAAGCGTCATAACTATAAAAACAAAAATCAGGTGCATTATCTTGTTACTTTATTAATATGTGCCTTCAACTATGTTAGGTGTAATAAACCTTAAAAGACCATTTGAATTTCATGAAAACTATGTTAGACCTTTATAAGTAAAGCAATACCAAAGTTATTTTTCAATGAACAGTTTCTCTCCAGGACATTCCCAAATTGTTATTAGACCTAGATGTATTCTAGTTAATCTGAAAACAGTAATAGAAAAATTTTTTGATTCTTAAAGTGCTGTCCTCTCTGTTTAATCACCTGAATATTTCTCAACAAACCTGTAAAGAAATTAAGTACATCTTACCTTTGTATGGAATCTAAATGTAAAGATAAAGAAAAGGTATAAGAAACATAACTATAACTAGAGATCTTTTGGAGAAGGATATGACAACCCACTCCAGTACTCTTACCTGGAGAATCCCGTGGACAGAGGAGCCTGGCAGGCTACAGTCCATGGGGTGACAAAGAGACACGACTGAACCAACTTAGCACACATGCAGAGATCTTTAGGATACTTAAAATATATGAAAGCAAAATGATTAAATCCATGTCCTTGTACAAAATATGTCTTTTATTTCTCTAAGAAATAAAATTTTATTTTTATTTCTACTATTTATATTTCGCTATAAACTTTAAAGTATATTAGAATTACTCATGCAAACATTCAGATTTCATGAATGGATTACCTGTTCCCCGAATAAAAGGAATTTTCCTTCATCATGGGACTCATGACTTTAAATGTGTTTTACTCATTCTCATCATATTGAATGATTTATTTTTGCTGATTGAGTCACATTTTTATTGGCCTCTTTTACTTTTTTTCCTGACATTATTTTATTGAATTATAGTTGATTTACAGAAGGCAATGGCACCCCATTCTAGTACTCTTGCCTGGAAAATCCCATGGATGGAGGAGCCTGGTAGGCTGCGGTCCGTGGGGTCGCTAAGAGTCTGACTCGACTGAGAGTCTTCCCTTTCACTTTTCACTTTCGTGCATTGGAGAAGGAAATGGCAACCCACTCCAGTGTTCTTGCCTGGAGAATCCCAGGGACGGGGGAGCCTGGTGGGCTGCCGTCTATGGGGTCGCAGAGTTGGACACGACTGAAGCGACTTAGCAGCAGCAGCAGCAGCAGTTGATTTACAATGCTGTGTTAATTTCTTTTTGTTGTTGTTTTCTACTGTACAGCAGAATGATTCAGTTATATATTATACATTCTTTTTCATATTCTTTATATATTGGCCCTCTTTAAATTCTCCTAGGAAGTTAACTGTCCTGCCTTTCTTTTTGTTAAATGCTGGGGAAAACATGAATGGGAGAGTGAGATAGTCAGCCAGGGGAGAATGGGGCTAAATAAAGAAAAATCTTCCCCACCTAAGAATTTTTATCTTGCCCTTCTATTTGATTGCCAATTCATTTCATGTTATTTCCTTGCATGTTTCAGTTAATTAGACTTTTGAATGTAAAGTTTCATAGCTTTGTCTAGTTTGACCCTACTCTGTCCATAGATTTTGAGTAAAGCTATCCCAGAATAAGCAAGAAACAATTTTGGTCTGTTCTTTCCTTTTACAGCCCCAAAGTCTGACTTTTTCTTTTCATTAAAAGCCTCTGCATGAAGTAATAACCTGTTTATAGTAATACCTATGTAAGTCAACAAGTACTGTAATATTTGTGGAAGTATTGCTGCTCACTCCCAATTCTTATTCATTTGGTTTTTCATCCTGATTTTTAAATTTCAAATTTATGCTGCTAATTCTTGTTTGTAATTTCCAATTTTAAATATTTCTCTTTTTATTTTAGAAGATAAGGATTTAACTCCTTTACAGTATGTATACATTTCCTCCTCCTTTTTGCCAGAACAGTTTTTCACCTTTTTAAAAATAAATTTCGAGTGTTATCAAGTAAATATCATTCCTTGTTGAGTTAAGAACTGCATACACTCTTTTCTTGTACTGCTTTGCTCTTTCTGTATGTAGTATTTGTTTTTCCCATTCGTTTTCTTGTTGTTCTCCTTTATTCTACAGAAGCACATCCTCCAGTAGATTTGGAGAATGGGTGTATAGGAAGTAAAATTTTTTTAGATCATGGATGTATAGCAGTATTTTTATTTTCTGATTGTTTGACTCAGTGTAGAATTCTAGGTTGGAAATAATTTTTCCAAGAACTGTGAACATGTTTCTCCATTGATTTCTAGATTCCAATGTTGCTGTTAACTGTCACGCCATTTTTATTTGTCATACTTTGTGTGAGACTTTCTCCCAGGAAAACGTTGGGTTCCTGGGTGTTCTGCAGTGTCACAGTGCTATACCTTGGTGGTGTCTTAAGTCATTACACTAAACAGTTTGTGGGCCTTTTTCTCTGGAAACCTTTATCTTTTCACTCTGGGAAATTTTCACAGATTTTAACGTACATACACATGCTTACATAGATAAACCTCTGTAATTTTTTTTTCCCTTCTTTCTTTTCTGTCTTTGGAACATTATTATTAATCCGATTTTGGATCTCCTGGATTAATCTTCTAATTCTGTTATCAGTTATCTAGTATTTACCTCTTTTTGTTTGTTTGCTGGTCTTTCTAGGAGATGTCTTCAGCTTTATCTTATAACCTTTATTTTTAGTTTTTTCCTCTCGTTTTAAATTTCTAAGAACTCTGTCTTATAATTCAGTGTTTCTTTCCATAGCACTTTGATTTTGTTTCATGATTGTAATAATTTCTCATTTCTCTGAAGACATTAATTATGGTTTCCTAAAATACTTGTCTGTTTCCTTTATTATCTATTCTCAAATATCTGGTGACTTTTGATGTATTCTGTGTACATACGTCTTTCAGCTAATTAGCCTTGATTTATGGCAATGTCTAAAAAATTAGTTAAAAAGTTAGTTGAGGGGAACCTGAAAATGTCAATACTTAAGTCTTCTTTTATTGCTATAGTTTATTATCTAAAAAGAACTGTTTGATTTCCCATTTAGAGGCTGTATAAGCCCAGCTACCAGTATTTTAGACACATAGGAGAAAAATCTGAGTACATTTCTTGTTCCATAGCTGACTACAACTTTTTTTTCTTTCATTAATCAAACAAACATTGAAACTGTACTGAAAATAATAGTAGTAACTTCTTTTAACAGTCTCAACATTATGGTTATTGTTGTTATTTGGACATGAAGTCATATTCACATAACCATGGATCCATAACCATTTCAGGACAATAGAAATGCAGTATACCTACACTTTTTGTTGGAGAATTAAGTTCCAAGACATGGTCTACAAGTAACAAATTTTTTCAGACTGTGGGGTACCTGCTATCTTCTGTACTTAGTATATGATATAGTAGGCTGGTTCCTTAGATGAAGAGACCCTGGAGAGAAGACTTGCTATCTTCCCAAGCAACTGCCAGTCTTTTCCATCCCAGTTTTATGAGCCTACCTTATAAAAATGCATTTTTAATGTCCCATCAACTCCTGTGTGGCTCCTCCATTGCTGAGGTATTTCATTACCTAACATTGCCTGTTAGAACCTCTTGTTCTGAAAATCCATAACTACACGATTTCTTTTCTTGTTTTAGGGACCCTTTTTAAAAGAATTATAATTTTCCTCCAGGTTTTTTCTTTGTCATTTCCACTATAAGCCCAAGAATTACAGAAATCTTCTTAGATAGTATTTTCCCAGGCTGAATCTGCGGTAGCTACAGATGCCTAAGCCTGCTTTTCTGGAAAGTTACTGCACATCTTGTAATGGAAAAGTACAGCAGATCTCTCTACACACCTAGCATATCCAGTAGTTGTTACAGCCCCTTGCCCAGCACTCTCCAGTTTGCTATACCCACTTCAAGTATTCCTTTACCTGACTAAAGGGGAATGACTATTTATTATATATGTGTAATATATATATTTATATATAGTATATATAACTTATTATATAATATATAAATTGTATTTATATATTCTGGATATCATATTAAAAGTGAAATTTCACTTGTTTATTGTGTCCTTTAGTCTTCATGAGTAAATGGAGTCATTATATGCTTATAGTTTCAGTGAATTGACTGCTGAATTTTTATTTAAGTCTTTAAATCTTACTTTAATCTGATTAACTTCTGAACATTTCTTAGTAACTCGTCAGTCTAAGTAGTCAATTCAGGACTACTTATCTATTAGATTTCTGCTCTCTTATTATTTTATCTGTACTTAATAATTGAGAGGATAAAAGAAAAGAATCTCCTGGACTTGTATTTTGCACATGCTGTGTGTCTGTAGCATCTCTTCTTTCAGGTTCAATAAAACAGTGGTATGTGAATCCATTATCAGCCACATCTTCATGTTTCTCCTTCAGGTTATTAATATATCCTATCAAGAGAGTAGAATTATGGCTAAAGATAATGTCTGATCATATCAACATGTGATACTGGATATATGTTTAGATTATCCCAAAGAACAGGTCAATATTTCTTTGGTGTATTACGATAGTACCCACTTCTCATAGTGTTTATAAGCAATAGAGCAAATGTGGTCCACTATCATGGGAATTTGCCCACTGCCGCTCCAGCAGTTATCTCTCCGTAGATCTGGGCAATAAAAATAGTTACTCTAGATAATCCTTATCCCTTGAGATTTCATGGTCCAATGTGTTCTGAATTTTACAATGTTGTTATGAAGCCTGCATGTTCAAATAATACTTAGATGTTCTGCTTTAATAATACCTTTGGTTTCTCTTACAGTTTATCATCAGCCTTGATAAATCGGGTATTCGATAAACTGAAAGCAAGACATTGTTTGAAATATATTCTTTTGGTGATAATTGTGCATTGGGTATTAATGGAATGTGCTCAGTTATGTCCAGCTCTTTGCAACCCCATGTACTGTAGCACACCAGGCTCCTTAATCCATGGGATTTTCCTTACAAGAATACTGGAGTGGGTTGCCATTTCCTTCTCCAGGGGATCTTCTCAACCCAGGAATTGAACCTGCATTGCCAAGCAGATTCTTTACCACTGAACCACCTGATGGAATACTGAAAAGCAAATTAGAGCTTAGTCTGTGACTATCATAATGCTAACAGTTGAAGCCTATAATTCTAGGGCCTTTCCTTGAATCTTAAGTATTTTATAGATGTTATCTAATCCTAGAAAATCCCTGTACATAGAAAGGTAGTATCCCTGTTTTTCTAGGGGGCATTAATACCCATACTGCTCAAGTGAATTGCCCAAGGTCACTCAGTGAGTTGTTAGTAAAACCAGAAATAGAATCCAAGTCTCCTGACTTCCAATTCAGTTCTCCATCCTCGATATAGTTTTCTATCCTCTATATACCCATACGGCCTCTCATGGGAAAAGAAGTTAATCTTCCAGCTATTAATAGCCACCAAATTGGTGGTAGCAGCACAGTGGAGAAAAGTAACTGTCTTTACACTGCAGCATTAGTATAAAAATATCTGGTAATGGAAAATTTGACAAATGTCATGTTAAAGGGAGTGGAAAATTATTTTAAGATCTGGATCTCATTTATCTAGTTCTCAGAAAAGTAAAATTCCTTAGTAGAATAGGGATCATATTTTTCTTCCTGTTTTTAAATTGTATTTCCTAGAGGGTAATTGTCAACCTAGCCACAGCAGTCTATTGTCAACTAATGTAATAAGAATAATGCATGTACTCTTGCTGATTGTTATAACTGTATTTTTTAACTTGGTTGAAAGTTTGAACTGTTCTGTTGAAATATTTACACAGCACTTATTTTATTCAACTTTCAGTGTAATTTAAGTTATTGTTATATTGTAAAACATACATGACATCAACTGGAAATTTTACTGCCTGATTTGAAAACATGGTGAGAAATACAGATTATAGTTTCTTCCCTTAACAGCACACTCCATGCAGAATTACTTTGTGTCAGGCACCATGAAGTTTACCAGAATGAAATAGGCAAAGGAGAAAAAAAAAAATTAAGAAATGCAGCATAAGTTCACTGAAGCTCATCAAGTTTATCATTATTTATGTAATCATTATTTTGTACACTAAAAAAAAGTGAGAAATCTCTATGTGCTTAAATATTCAATTATGTCTAGTATTGTGGGAGTTCACACTTAAGTTCAAACAAAACCATTTGTCTCTAAGTATTAGAGCAAAGGACAAGAATTACCCTACTAAAAATCTTTGTATAGTATGTTTCTGTTTAAAAATTACTAAACATTTTTAATCAGGAAAATGGCATGATCAGAATTATGTTTTAACTAAGGCAAGATTGGTGAAGGTTGGGAAATGCAAGGAAAAGGTAAAAATCTAGTTATTTGGGACTCAGGTGATTGAGAAAGTAGTGGCAAGAGGTTGGTTACTCAGAATAAGAGTGTATAGCCATAAAAAAAAGAATGAAGTAATGCCATTTGCAGCAACACGGATGGACCTTGCAATTATATACTAAGTGGAGTAAGTCAGAGGAAGACAAATAATATATGCTATCACTTGAGTGTTGAATATAAAAAACAGTACATATTTATAATCGTTATATCTTCTTGGATTGAGGCCTTGATCATTACATAGTGTTCTTCTTTGTCTCTTGTAATGATTGTTTATTTTAAAGTCTATTTTATCTCATACAAGTATTGCTACTCCTGCTTTCTTTTGATTTCTTTTTGCACGGAATATCTTGTTCCAGCCTTTCACTTTCAGTTTGTATGTGTCCCTAGTTCTGAAGTGAGTCTCTTGTAGACAGCATATTTAAGGGTCTTATTTTTTTTTTCCCTTGCTGATGTTTATTTTTTTTTTTATTTTATTTTATTTTTTTTTAACTTTACAATATTGTATTGGCTTTGCCGTGTATCAACATGAATCCACCACGGGTATACACATGTTCCCCATCCTGAACCCTCCTCCCTCCTCCCTCCCCGTACCATCCCTCTGGGTCATCCCAGTGCTTATTTTTGTATACAATCAGCCAGTCTGTGTCTTTTGGTTGGAGCATTTAACCCATTTACACTTAAGGTAACTGTTGTTAAGGATGGCTCAGTGGGTAAATAATCAGCCTGCAGTGCAGGAAATTCAGGAGACGCAGGCTCAGTCCCTGGGTTGGGAAGAGCCCCTGGAGGAGGGCATGGCAGCTTATTCCAGTATTCTTGCCTCGAGAATCCCATGGACAGAGGAGCTGGATGACCTACAGTTCATTAAGCTGCAAAGAGTCTGACACAGCTGAAGCAACTGAGTGCACACACGTGATCCTGTTACCAAAACCTTTATTGTTTTGGGTTTGTTTTTATAAGACTTTTCTTTCTCTTGTGTTTCCTATCTAGAGAAGTTCCTTTTGCATTTGTTGTAACGCTGGATTGGTGATGCTGAATTCTCTTACTTTTTGCTTTATCTATAAAGCTTTTGATTTCTCCATCAAACCTGAATGAGATCCTTGCTGGGTAGAGTAATCTTAGTTATAAGTTTATAGTATATCCTGCCATTCATTCCCTTCTGGCCTGCACTTTCTGCTGAAAGATCAGCTGTTAGCCTTATGGGGGTTCCCTTGTATGTTATTTTTTGCTTTGCCCTTGCTGCCTTTAATCTTTGTGTTTAATTTTTGTTAGTTTGATTATTATGTGTCTTGGCATATTTTTTTATGGGTATATCCTGCTTGGGACTCTCTGGGCTTCCTAGACTTGGATGGCTATTTCCTTTCCCATGTTAGGGAATTTTTCTACTATAATCTCTTCAGGTATGTTCTCATACCCTTTCTTGTTCTTTTCTTCTCTGGGACCGCTGTATTTCGAATGTTGGTCCACTTAATTTTGTCCTAGAGGTCTATAAGACTGTCTTCAATTCTTTTTTCTTTATTCTATTCTGCTTTAGTTATTTCCACCATTCTGTCTTCCAGTTCACTTATCTGTTCTTCACCCTCAGTTATTCTGCTATTGGTTCCCTCTAATATATTTTTTATTTCCGTTATTGTGTTGTTCATTGCTGATTGTCCAGAACAGAAACAGGTTCACAGACATAGGAAAAAAACCTTATGGAATTAGAAGGTCAAGTACTGATCCTCAGAGAAATGTATATATTTACTGGAGTTTGTTGTCATAATTGCCCAGTATCTCAAGATAGCTGTATTTATAAATTCATATTGATATTGCTATTTAGTATTTATTTTCTGTTTTAGAATTGCTTTATAATGAGTTTATTGACATTATTAGCAATAGCTTTTTTCTTTCCAACTTATTTTCTTTTAAATTTTTATTAATTTAACATGAAATATGCTTATTATTAGGGTTTATTTCTTCTTTTAACTGATAAGGTTATTAGAAAACTATTTAGGCAACATTATTGAGCTTCTTTTTAATTTTGTTGAACAGGCACATCTCCAGGTGAATCTAATCTGCTTAAAATTCCTTCACAAAAAAGAACCCGAAGAAAATTAATGCCTTCTCCCTTGAACATAAAACATACCCAAACGTCTGTAGAGTCTGAAAATACGCAGCTTAATGATTCCCTCAGCAAAGAGCTTCAGCCCATTGTGTATACTCCAGAAAATTGTAGAAAAACTTATCAAAATCCATCTACAGGGACCTCATTAAAACCATCACATACTACCAGTTTTCAGACCATCAGCTCAAATATAAACAGTGATAATTCTTTGAAAATGTTGTGTGAAGTAGATATCCCTCTCAGCATGAGAAAAGAACATGGACAGGAGGATTTAAAGTCTACATTTCTTATATGTGAAGATACCAGGAGCTTGGAAAGTGAACTACCTGAACAAGAATCCCTCCCAAACAATAACATTTTGCAAAGGTACAAAGGAGTATTTGCCAATTCTTCTTTATTTGTATAGCCTTTAAACTGTTGGCTCTCTTTTTGCTCTGTAGCTGTATTTAAGATCTATTTCATAGATGAAGTATGCTATCTTGATTACAAAAGTCAGTGTTTTACCTTCATTAAATCTCATTTGTCTTTCTAAATATTAATCCACAAACAATACTGTGAAGTCTTTAATTTTGAAGCTTAAGTTGATTGGCCCTCATTAGGCTAGAGGAAACCTTAAGATATATTTATTTTGTTCTTCATACTTCAGCATTAGATGTTATAGCCTATCAATGGTGGATTATCAAGTGTTTATTATTATTCATTAATATCTTCACTAAAAGAAATACCACAGTTTCTATTGATATTAACAAGCCTCTCAGCTTGCTCTGAAATAGTCATAAATATAAGGTATGGTTGACTACATGTCATCCAAGCAAAAACATATCCTTCTCACTTAATCTGTATATTCACAGTTAATCTAACTATGGGAAGAATGATACCTTCACTTTTCTATGCTGTGGGGGTACAGAAATCTCTTGATGTCCATCTGTGGTATAAAAAAAGAGAAAAGAAAACCTCAGACAATCAAGGAAAGGTTATAGTATTGCACAGTGTTTTCCTTTATCAATTAATGCAAGGTGCTGTTCAAATTATGGGAGTATATGCCCCATTTTTTCTCCGTAGTACAAATCAAAATTACTCTGTTTTTCATTATTTAATATACAGGCTTGCCCCTTCTTCAGTCTCAACCAAACAGCCTCTGCCTATACCAAGCACAGTACCATCCTACATGGCAATGACTGCTGCCGCCAAAAGGAAACGGAAACTAATAAGGTACATTTAAATATAAACTGTTTTGATCTTTGTGTGTAAGTAAGATCACCTTTACACATTGTTTCCTACAGCTCTTTTTATTAAAATTAGACTGTCAGTTCACATGTGTGCACACATATAATAAGTTGCTCTAATGTGGCACTGCTTTTATATTATCAAAGATCTTGATAAAGCCCAAATATTTCACTTGGTATTTGCTTAAGATATTCCATGTTTCAGGTTATTTAAAATAAATTTAAACGTCTCTGGCCTTCAAAAAAGTTATTTAATTTTAAGTTTTTTCTGTTGACAACTTTTACTCATTTGGTATTTTTCCCTTTAAACATTACTGAATTTCTTCAGTCCTAAAATTATACTGTTTTAATGGATTTTGATATCTGGTTAAAATGTGATAAGTGAATAAACTTTTGTTTCTGGCTATGACATTGTAGCTTATATCAGACCAGGCTTTCCATCAGGAGCAATTATAAAAGCTAATGAAATTCAACCAGTAGCTGCTTGAAAGGCCTGGGGAACAACCAACACAGCCAGGACTTGGGAGTCTAAGATCCCAGAAAAATGGAAAACAACTTGTGGAGAACTAGACTTTCTCTGCCTCTTTTTTCCATTTAGCATTTGCATCAGACTCCTCAATTCATGGCATCAAATATAGAGGTCAAGCAGAAAATGGAAGCCTAGTGCTGTCAGCACCTCACTGAGCTAGGGAAGCAAAATCCTCCTGTGTAGCTTTTGCCTACAGCATATTCGCCAGTTTCTAAACTCCATGGAATAAAAGACCAAGAAACCAAGCTAAAAGTGGCTACCAAGAGGCTAAAGTAATAAGCAAGGTTTTGATCTTCTCATGGGGCCAGGATACAAAAATTACTGTTTAGGGATCATCATGAGAAGAAGCCCCATTAAACACCCAGGGTGTTACTTGAAATCTTTGAAGGCCTATGCTCTAGGTAGGAGTAGGGGAAACTGGAAATAGACTGGTTCTTGAAAACCTGAAACAGATCTAGACCAGTTGAATTCCTTCTCTGCCCACTTGCCAGAAGAAAATTAAATCATCTCTGAAGAATATATGATCTCCAGCCTCTCCAGTTTTTCATATGCAGTGTTTACCACTTAAGCAAAAGTTACCAAATATGCCAGGAGACAGGACAAAATGACTGAAAATCAAGAGAAAAACAGAGAAGCAGTAATGAAGATACTGGAATTATCAGATAGGGACTTAAATTTAGTTGTGATTAAGTTCAATAAAATAGATGATAATTTCCCAGAGAACTGGATTCTATTAAAATGAATCAAATGGATATTCTAGAGCTGAAAAATAGAATTTACTGAAATTGCAACTCAATCAATTTAACAAATTAGGTATGGCAGAAGAAAGTTTAGTGAACTTTCATTAAAGAAAGATAGGTTTCATTAAAGAAGATAGGTTAATAAAAAAAAATCCAAACTAATATACAAAAGGATAAAAAGATTAAAATACAGAGAAGAGCAAAAAAGAGATCTATGGTACACAGATCTAGCATGTATGCATTTTGAGTCCCAGAAAGAAATGAGAAAAAAAAAAAAATGTAAAAACAAAGAAACAAAAAAAAAACAGTATTTGAGATGATGCTGGCTAATAATTTTCCAAAACTGACCAAAGATAACACAGGCTCAAGAACCACTGCACACTGCAAGCAGCATTAAGACAAAGCAACATACGCAGGTAAACAGCAGTAAAACGGCTAAAAATTAAAGACGGGAAAATATCTTAAATATATTGTTATATGACATGAAGTTCATTATATATTCTTTATATCCTATAACACTGAATTCAGTGAAAAGATATAGTGAACGGTTAAACTGTAAAATGGATCTGATTTGCTTTAACTCTTTTTCTTTAGTATGTGATTATGGAGAGAAGAGTATACGATCTTAGGATAACTCTTTTTTTTAAGTTTCCTGTTTTCTACTGTGGACCTGTTATCATCTGGGCTAATGTTAACAAATTTACAAATAGCCTATTTATTTGTGCCACATAGAGTGTGATCTCATAGTTGCATCCAACATCTGTTCTTTCTTCTCCAGAGTACAGTAGAGTCTTGGAATATTTATGTTTAAATTTCATGGATTGATTTTTCCTGAGTGTCCCTGATTATCCATGACAGTTACAATCTTGTATTTTGCTATGTCACTAATTTGAATTGTGCAATTTGTTATATATAGGAATCAATCATTTACTGAGCCTAGCTAACCACCATCATCTGTTTTATCCATCTTCACACTAATTTTTATTATGTCAGTCATGTTATTCTTTTCATTAATTAGTGCTGGAGACTTTTCTTGTTCTTCACTGGTAACATGCCCTGCTGTTTTAACTCAAATCTAACAAAAGTTTATAGCTAAGAATAACTTAAATGCAAACATAGACATTATCAAAATGAAACGAATTTTCAAGAAATATCCAGGTATATAAATTGTGTATTTGGAGTGGGTTTAGATAAATTAAAGGGCTTCCACACAAATGTCTACTATTGTGAAATAATATTAAAGGACAAATAAAGTAAGATTTCTCATAGCCTATTAATTGCTCTGTTACATTCCCTCTGGTACCAATAATTAGATCCTGCCATTAACTAAGGTTAAAAGAGATTAATGCTAGAAATGTACATAATTACTTTTTAAAAAAATCTTCCTTTCCCCCTATTAAACCTACATGAGCTTGAGAGTAATAAACTCTGGTATTTTCCACTTAGCAATTTTATGTACATATTTAGATATGTGTATATATCATTATGGTTTTTAAAAATAAAGAATGGCTCCATGTATATAGTTATTTATTTATCTATTTTGTCAGTTTTTCTCTCAAAAAAAAAAAAACACAAAACATTATCATCCAGAAGCACTGGATATTCCAAAAACCTACCAGACTGAATTTTTTAGTACTACTTAAAATGAGAATATCAGATATGTAACAATTTCAATTTCTGTAATCATTCTAACAGACTATTTTAACTAACTGAATCAATTTGCCAAATATACAAATAAAATACATATGTAAATTTTTACTTATAAATTATATTTATTAATTTGAGGTTTTGTTTGCTTTATGTCTGGTTGGTTGCTTGGTTTTTTGTTTGTTCCACCATCTTTCTTGGCACTCAAAAATGGTCTCACATGTGCATACATTTTTGGTTTTGAAAAAAGTCTGTGATTACAACTAGAAATTATCTCAGCTGAAAGAATATGAGATTCATTACATTTATTAAGCAGAAGTATTCTACCTATGTACGGAAATAAAAGGCTAATCTTTTATTAATAGTTATGGAAATATATTTGGCACACAACTAGAATATTTTCTAGGTTTCTTCTCAAGATAGTCTTTAAAATAATTTGAATTTGTACCCATAACAATTTTAGGTCTTTTTATCTTATGATCTAAAATAAATCTTACAGAAATTGATAACAAATATTTCATTAGTTGACTAAATCCTAAAAATACTTAAATGTTTTGCTTTTATATAAATATATAACTTATTTTATTAGGCTTTGATTTCATTCCTAGAAATGTGAGTTTTACTCAAGTAAAACCCTGATTTTCAAGTGAAAACAAAAGGTCTAGAACTAGCCAAAGTGAAAAATCATACCATAAAATCATTAAGACAACTTTAACATAAATCGTTTGGAAAAACAAACCTTGTCAAAAGTAACCAATGACACTGATCTTTATACTTGAAGAAATAAAAATCACCAAATGACCAAAAAAGAATTTGATTTTATAAATGTATATGTTTTAATATATTTTATATATATATATAATCAAAAATGTGTGCTTTAGTATCCAAAATGGATTTATAGTAATTTAGTTTATTTGGCACCATTTAGGAATAGAAAATTTCTACAACTGAATTTAGTTTGATAACACAGGTACTTCTCTATAACCATTTTGGGAAGACATTATTTGCATTATTGAACAGAGTTGGTAAATCACCATTGTGAACACCATGATCATTTCTCTTACAGGCTCTAAAAAATTTAGATACGCAGGCTGACTTATTTTTCCAGCATTCACTGAGTTTATACCTATTTTTCTTTACTAGCATATTAACAAAGAAGGCAATGGCACCCCACTCCAGTACTCTTGCCTGGAAAATCCCATGGACAGAGGAGCCTTGTAGGCTGCAGTCCATGGGGTCGCTAGGAATCGGACACGACTGAGTGACCTCACTTTCACTTTTCACTTTCATGCACTGGAGAAGGAAATGGCAACCCACTCCAGTGTTCTTGCCTGGAGAATCCCAGGGACGGGGGAGCCTGGTGGGCTGCTGTCTCTGGGGTCACACAGAGTCGGACACGACTGAAGCGACTTAGCAGCAGCAGCAGCATATTAAATTGCCATTTCTGACTACTTTGAATGACCATATAACTAACCCATATTCTGCTGTTCCACAGACATAAACCCGCATCACTTTCCCACGTGGTTAGGATTCCCAGAACAAGTTGTTGCCATAAGGAAAAGTCTCTAATTGTTAATCCAACAGACAATCAAATTAGTATAAACTTGTAAAATGGTATAGAATATCTTGACTTGCAAGAAATTTTCCTAAAATTAGCTTATTTGAATCACTGTAGAAAGAGATCTTCCACTTTGACCTTCAACGCTGCCTGCTGAAACTTGACCTCTGTAGGACTGGGAAGGGTTGGATCACTGTTTTTCAGGGCCCAGATTAAACTCATCCCATCCACAGAATCTTCCCTTTTTCTTTCTTCTTCTGAACTCAGGAACCTACAGCATTGAAAACCTGCCAGACTCTTTTTTTACTCTGTCTTGTATTATTTTATGTGTCTTATTTTTCCCCCACCCCACCATATATCTATTATGTAAATTTTCAGGACATGGGTTGTTTGTGCCCTACTCACTTGTGTATTTTGTGACATGAAGCCACAGTAGGTGCTCAGTAATTTGTCAACTCAAATTGAGATAGAAATTTGATCCATTAATAGCATGAGGCCAATATCATTCTTTTCATTTCGCTTTGTATAATTGCAGTAATCAGAGAGAGATACTCAGTTATTATCATGCTTTGATTTAAAAACAAGGTTTCCAAACAATCTCACTTGTTTATATTCCCCAGATTAGAGGTATTATAATCTGAGCTTAGTGTTTCACCTCTTGGAGTGAGCTCCTTATCTCTACACTTTGAATAACAGTGTTTGCATGCAGTTCAACACAGCACCCTGAAATGTTAAATTCTGTTAAAGAATTGTGACATACACCTCTAATCATAATCTCTGATTTGAATACACATTAAAAACACAAACAGCTAAATTCTCCTATGGGCCAAAAGTTTACTTAGCATCTCCAGTTACTTCTATGGGATTTTACAACATAATATTTAGTATCTCACTTTTTCTTTAATCGTAATTGAACATAGAATTTGTATTTGAACTTAGAGATATAAAAGAATGCTTTACTAAAATAAAAAAATTTTCCCCCAAAGCTCTGCAGCAAATACTTCATTAACTGCTGAGTTAAATTCTGGATCTGCCAAGCGTGTTCATCAAGATAATTCAAGTGATAAGCACTTACAAGAAAACAAACCAACTATGGGTATGTCTCAGCTCTTATTCTGATATTTAATAAATGATTAACTAGCATGTATAAACGTCACATATTTTACAGTGCTTTCATAAGAATCTCCCTTTATATACTCATCACCTTTATTACATAGTGAGTGGTTATCCCTGATATAGATAAGAAAACTTAAGACACAAAATAGAAAACATGCTTACCCAAGACCACAGAGAGATTTCTTGATGGAGCCAGCACTCAGAACTGAGTCTCCTGACTCTACATTCTGTACCCTTTTGGTTATACAAACTGCCTTATATTGCAGAAGGGTGGGTAAATAATTTAACTAATATTTGATATAATTAGCTATATTACTTAATAGGTTTACAGATAAACTATATCTGTAAATGTATCTGAAATTTTTTCTCTTTGCGTATTATTTTTAGTAATTTGGCCTCTGACTCATTTGTGCAGTTATTTGGAGATTCAAGTCTATATCTGGTTGTAATCATGTTTTAACTCCTGTTAGCAAGTTGCAGAGAATGCTGATGGCAGTGACTGTGCTTGTGTTGTGCTCAGTTGTGTCCATCTCTTTGCAACCACGTCTGGTGACAGCATCCCCTCAGTTGCTTACGGAGGTGACATGAGTCCATGGTGACAAAGCATCTTCATGAAACTAGAGTATACAGTGCCCGTCAGTTCCTAGGCCTTTGTGTCCCGACCTGTTTTTCTGACATTATAGCTCCTAAGACTTCAATTAGGAAGTATGTATTTACTGCACTCTCACTATGTGCTAGGTTCTGTGATGAATATAGAGATCATTAAGACTTGGTTTGGTTCTTCCCTAAAGGAACTTATGATTATAGTATTTGGAATTTTTAAAAGGAGTTCATGAGATAGTGATTATACTGAGAATAACATGAAAACTATTATTACTTTTTTTCCTGTCAACGCTTTTTCATTAGAGTAATATAAAATTTCTCAATAGCTTTGTCAGGCTGCATTGATAAATCATTATTTCTTGTGGTGGCCACAAGAAGTTCCTTAAGTTCAATGGAAATGTCTTTCATGCAAATTTAAAAATCAGTGAAGTCCTGAAAAGAAAAATTCACTATGATTATTTGATTTGGCATGCCATGTTTAGTAATGCTTAATAGTGTTTATATGCAGGTGGTGTAGATACATATAGTCCCTTTGGTCTCCTGAAAAAATTCTCCAGGAAGTCATAATTCTACAACTAAATAATAAATTTATGATAATTGTCAAATAATAGAGATCTGGGTTTCCTAATATGCTTATTTTCTAAGAATACTATAAAATGCATCAAGTATCTTGTGCGTAAAGAGAGATGAGAGAACAGTAGGAAAGAATACTAAACTACAGTACTTGCCAAGGGGGAAATAATTATGTCTTATTAAGAATAACGGAGCCCTTAGAAAAGGGTATTAAAGTGAAGGTCCCTGGTAGGTCAGAAGGTAAAGAATTTTCCTGCAATACTGGAGACCCAGGTTCAATCCCTGGATCAGGAAGATCCCCTGGAAAAGGAAATGGCAACCCACTTCAGTATTCTTGCCTGGAAAACCCCATGGGCAGAGGAGCCTGGCAGGCTACAGTCCATGGGGTTGCAGAGTCAGACATGACTGAGCAACTAACACAACTTCCAGTGGTTTATGTGGGCTTCCCAGGTAATGCTAGTGGTAAAGAATCCACCTGCTAATGCAGGTAACCCAGGTTCCATCCCCTAGTCGAGAAGATTTCCTGGAATAGGAAGTGGCAACCCACTTCAGTATTCTTGCCTGGAAAATTGCATGGACAGAGGAGCCTGGTGGGCTACAGTCCATGGGGTCACAAAGAGTTGGACGTGACTGAGCACATTCACACATACTGGATGGTTTATGTCCATTAGGATATCCAAGAGAAAATGCCCAAATACACATTAGGAATTACTAGAGAAGTAAGAGATAACCAGGGCAGCCTTCCTTAGAATCTATGCAACTGACTTCTCCAGCTAACAGTGTACCAAGAGAAAAAAAAGAGAGAGAAGCATCAGTGAAAATGACCTTAACTCTGTTTACTGAGCATTTAGAGAAACAAGAAGTGTCGAGAGAATATGTGTCCCTAAAACTAAAATCTAATGTGACCAAGAAAATGACTGAGTGATTAGTCAGACCCATAAAGAAGTCGGTGCCCTCCAGTTGTAACAACACTACATTGGGTAGAGAATCATTGTGAACACGGGTACAGAGCCAGAAGAGGGGCATAGAGAAATGGAACCCATTTGTGAGATAGCAGTGGTGGGATCAGGATCAGCACATTAAGAAGTGCTGATTCCAATGATACTTCTAAATTGGAAAAATACAGAAGTTTCAAAGTCCTAGGGAAGTAATCCAAAGAATGAAAAAAAAACTTGATGGTGCCCAAAAGAAGGGGAAGAGTGCTCATAGAAGTAGTCTCTCCTAATTCAAAAAGAACAGAAGTAAATGTGGGAGTTTTTTCACTGACTTCACTTGCTGGCTTTGGGGATGGGCGGGGCATACATTACCTCTGCACTAAAACTTCAGTTTATCATATAGAGAAATGCATTTCTACTTTCAAGCCAAAGTATTAATGTTCCTTTGTTGGTGTTATATTTTAAATCATTAATTACCAACTGTGAAGTTTAGTGAATGGTGAAAATTCTTTTTGAATTATACTTTTACAATATTTATGTATCTCTCTATTTCTTCTCTAGACTATAAAAGAAACATCCATAAAATAAGGCCGAACATGGTTAGAAAGTTTGGAAGAAGTATTTCAAAAGGAAACCTAAGATAAGCCTCTTCGAAATCAAGGGGGAAAAAATCAAGGAGTCTGCTTTTAAGAGTTTTTTGCCAGGACCCTTTCAGGAACTTGCTTAAAGTCTTTGAAAGAAGACCGTCTTAAAAACTAGGTGTACTCAAATGCCTTTAGCAAGCAGAAAATGAAATTCCTTTTGTTTTGTGCTTTTGTATTCTAAGCAAATATAAAATTTCAAGAAAAAAGGTATGTTTTGCATTTGTAAAATATTTGCTCCCCTTTAAAATTCCTGAGTCAGTGTGGTGGCAGCTTAGTTTTACTATGCTTCAAGTTGATTAGAACATTTTAGAAAATAGTAGAGTTAAATTTCCCTTACTGGCTTTTTAAAATGAGAATTTAGAAGTGATAAAATTATGACCCAGGATTTATTTGGTCTGACATTGTTTTAATCATATATCTGACCTTTCTTTCCAAACATATTTAGATGTACAAATGTACATATATGTGCCGATAAAGCTGTTGTAAATATTATTTAAATAGTCTTCATTAATAAAATACTAATATTGTTTCTTGCTACTTGATATATTAAATATGTAAACTTTATCGTCTCTGCTTTTCTGTCTCATGACTGACTACCCTTTGCATGCGTGTGTGCATGAGTGGTTTGCATGCCCTTCTCCCGGTGATCTTCCCGACCCCTTACACACCTTAAACAACTACTTTTCATAAACTGTCAATTTTGTATATTTGTATTTCAAATTAGTTTAAGATAAGTGGCACTAGAACCAAGTCTGAGAATAATCTATAGGTTTCTTAATGAGAACATGTTTTAATCATTTTTCCTGTGATAGGAAGTACATGGAGCTGCAACTTAATCTTATGTCCTTTTTCACCTGCCTTGTTTGGCCTGTTTATCTTCTGATTACAAGTATTTGGTTAAATGCACTTTTAATTTCATATGTCTTAGGAACTGTCCCATCTAAGCAAACAGCCATTTAACAATCAGCTGCATATTTTAGGCCTTTTAGTTGTTGATCATGTTTTTCAAATCAAAATCTAATTGGGAGAGTGTGAGATGGAATAATGATCTTTGACGTTTCCTCCCACTGTGACCCATATAATTCCATATTCGTCAAAGTGCACATAGGATCTATTGTAGGGAGAACAAACATAGACAATTTTTGTTTTCCCTTTGTCGTTAGGACCTTGATTGTGTTGCCTATTTATCAGTTACATTGGCCTCTCTATTATTCGTTTCCATTTTTCTTAGGTAATTATAAGGTTTCAAAAGAAATCTTTTTACCACGTACTGAAGAATGGCTAGCTAGCAGGATTAAGTAACCCTACCTCGTGGTCCACCTCATACCATAAGACATGAGTGATTTTCTTATATGCCATTTTTATCAACTAGGGATTTCACCTTCCATAAAAATTCCTAACAATGCCTTTGCATTACAACCACATAAAGGAGAAATTAGAGGAAATAAATTGTAATGAATGTGGGAAAAGAAACCTGTTGAATATATGAATAAGGACTGTTGGATATATGAATAAGGAAAAACTACATGCATTTAAACTAAAGGTGCTATAATTAATAAGTCACTAGAAAGCAATTTTTAAATAAACTTTATGTAAAAGATAAACCGATCATAAACATGTGACTCAGTGAATTTTCACAGAATAAACACACCCGTGTAACCAGCCCTGAGATCAAGGAATAGAGAATTATCAGAATCCTAGAAGCCTCTCTCATATCCCACCTCCCGCTAAGGCTGACCACTATCCCAACACCATAGACTGATTTTTAACTAAAATAATTTATTTTTGTTAAAAGGTAATATTTTTTCCAAAAAGAACTGTAAACAATACAAATGTGCTTCCTCCTCCTCTCAACCACCCGCTACCAATATTCCCAGTTGTAATCACTGCTAATAGTTAAGGTATGCTGCCAAGTCATTTCTTTATATTCAAGCCTGTATACTTGTTTTTTTATTTTTTAAAAAAATGTATCATCTGATTTGTTTTGCAGTTTATTTTTTTATTCTCATTTGAAAGCAGCCTGGGCATCTTTGTAAAATCTCTTAAGTGTGAATTTCATAAATACTGCTATCGCAGATAGATTGCTCTTTAGTGACAATTGGTAGCAAATAATTCTCATGAAGCAAGCCAAAGATCAGAGAGAAACCCAAATGATGCTGTTTCTTTTGACTAACACTGCACACGATTTCCGAGAATATGTTGGAGTAGTCAGTATAATCTCTACGTCATGATGTCCAAAGTATAGTCCACAGAACATGGCTCACCTGGATACCCTGCCAAGAAGAGGGCTCCGTGTCAAAGAAGAGTGGGAAGCAGCAGCCTTCCAGGACATTGGCTGCACCCTCTGACAATATAAGCCCCTGAAATCTTATAGTCAGAATCTTACTTGATTTAACACAGTAATTCCCAAATTCCTTTGAAACATCAAACTTTTAAAAAAACTGTTTAATTGAGGATAATACAGTGAACCTTCATATAATCATAATACTGGATCCACTTAACAAATTTTTCCACATTTGTCTGGAAGGTCCCTTTTTCCTTGTTTTTCTTCTTTGCTAGAGTACTGTAAAGCACCCCAGATATTTCATCACTACATACTTGTTTATGAATCTGAAAATATAGCCATATTCTTATTTAATACAAAAAAGTACCTCCTTTTATTAAAGCACTCCCATCACTTCATGGCAAATAGATAGGGAAACAGTGGAAACAGTGCCCAATTTTATTTTGGTGGGCTACAAAATCACTGCAGATGGTGACTGCAGCCATGAAATTAAAAGACGCTTACTCCTTAAAAGGAAAGTAATGACCAACCTAGACAGCATATTAAAAAGCAGAGACATTACTTTGTCAACAAAGGTCCATCTAGTCAAGGCTATGTTTTTTCCAGTAGTCATGTATGAATGTGAGAGCTGGACTATAAAGAAAGCTGAGCGCCGAAGAATTGATGCTTTTGAACTGTAGTGTTGGAGAAGACTCTTGAGAGTCCCTAGAAGTGCAGAGAGATCCAAACAGTCCATCCTACAGGAGACCAGTCCTGGTTGTTCATTGGAAGGACTGATGTTGAAGCTGAAACTCCAATACTTTGGCTACCTGATGCGAAGAGCTGACTCATTTGAAAATATTCTGATGCTGGGAGGGATTGGGGGCAGGAGGAGAAGGGGATGACAGAGGATGAGATGGTTGGATGGCATCACCAACTCAATGGACATGGGTTTGGACTCCGGCAGTTGGTGGTGGATAGGGAGGCCTGGCGTGCTGTGGTTCATGGGGTTGCAAAGAGTCGGACACGACTGAGCGACTGAACTGAATGATACCCCTAAGAACATACTTTGAGCAAAAATGTAGGGATTGATAATGACTAAAATTAACAGAACATTATAGAATAGAGTTAAAGCTATTAGGTATTTAATATTTTTAACTTATAAGAATTATTTGCAGTTTGAAACAAACACTTTACACATTAATGCTAACTCCACTGGCCTTTCTCTTTCATTTTTACTAAGTTAAGACTTAAGTTTGGTTTTGGTAAAGTAACATAATACAAATAAGTTTTTATTATACTTTCCTACTTTGGTAAATTAGTTGGAATACTTGTTCTCATGTGCCCGGATATTGTATTAACTTTGTTTACATGCCAAGAGGTAGGTACAGTACACACCACCTATGATGAATGACAGCTCTGCTGTAACGGGGCATACATGTTCCTCAAAGTCACTGAGCTGTGCCGAATTGTGCCATGAAGACACAGGGCTTACCAGGCAGATGAAGTTAAGGGTACAACACTCAAAAGCCTTGTGTACAACACTTGTCGCTGGCACAGTAAAACAACCAAAACCTAATATAAGTAACTGCACTTTACATGTTAAATGTTTAAGAAATCCATAAATGCTACTATAATTAAGGTGCTTTGCCCTGAAAAAGAAGTGAAGTTTGCTCGTGGAAATGGGTGTAAGAGAGTTGCAGCGTATGGGTTAAAACGGAATGGTGGCAGGCCAGTGGGTGATCTAAATCAGGTAGAAATGTGTAACATCAGATGTGGACGGCTGTGGCCCGTTGCTCTTGAGCGATGTGTGTGTTTTGTGTACCCCATGGCTTGGTTCACCTGTGTGCAGTTTTCTGTGTTCACCTAATGTTGCATTTGGATGAAATCTCATAAATGTAAAATGCACATTATGCTGAAATTGCTCCCTGATGTATAAATGGTGTCAGAGCAAAAGCATATTTTCAAAACAGCTACAGCAGAACTAACTATAAATATTGAATGTATGCTTAATAATCAGAAAAGGGATTTGCATGCATAAGAAATATATTTTATTTTAAATTATCCTTTGGTTCTTTCACATTTAAATAACTTGGATATCTAAGGTAACTGCTCAGTTAGCCCTTTGGTGTTAATGGACATGCAAGCCCTAGAATCAGATCAGACATTTTAACTTTGCTTTGAGAGCAACTTCAGTCACAGACGTTATAGTGTCCCAACATTTGTGAAGGAGCCGTCAGTCAATAACTCTTAATAATAGTCTTACTTTTTTGGACTCTTGTCACGTGATAATCACTTTAAATGCATTTTTCATTAATTCCTCACAACAAGCCTTTACAGTAGATGTTACAGACTCACAGTCCCTCATTTACAATTCTAAAAACTTCACAAACTTTGAAAATCAGAAGTTTTCTGTTTTTGTAATTTTTGTCTGTAAAACCTTACTTCTGCTAATGTGGGACTATTGATGGTCTTATCCCACCTAGTGTGAACATTCAAAGTTTCCACTGCAGAAATGTTAATGCCTGATTTGGGGGTGTTGCCTCAGTCCCCATAGGTGTAGTTATATAAGTACAGCATATATATCATATTTATTTTCTAAAACGAAAACTTTGAATTCCCAAACTCCTAGCTACAATTATTTTACGTGATGGTTTATAGACAAAATGTATTTATTTTTCTACTTAGAAAAAAGGATGACATTTAGAAAAGTGAATTTGTCAAAGACCACAGTAGCAGAGTTGGAACTTTGAACTCAGTTTGGTGTAAAAGAGTTACTGCTATCCCTAGTCCATGCATTGCCTCCGTCTACAGTGGGGCTAATACTCTGCATAGATAGATATATAAATAGCTGGATAAATAAAGTATACAAAAAGGATCTACTACATAAAATAAATTCCATTCCCATGGTCATCTGTGATTTGGTAGAAAGATTTGTTCGATGTTTTTTATAGTTGTAAGTAAATTAGGTTTAGCTAGTATTGTTTATATCAAAAACAAAACAATTTAGAGTATTATTAAATATTAGTAGCAGTCTTTAATATTACCGTGAAAGTTGCTCAGTTGTGTCTGACTCTTTGCAACCCCATGGACTATACAATCCATGGAATTCTCCTGGCTAGAATACTATAGTGGGTAGCCTTTCCCAATCCAGGGATTGGGAAGTGGGATCCTCCCAATCCAGAGACTGAACCCAAGTCACTCCCATTGCAGGCAGTTTCTTGACCAGCTGAGCCACAAGGGAAGCCTTTAATATTACTAAAGACATTCACAAATCCTATGTATTGATTTTTCAAGGACAATTTTTTGTGTCTTGCAATCAAAATATCACGTGGTATTGTTGCATATTCACAACTTGCTCAAAAGTTGTTGGCAACTACTCAAGATAAAATTTGAGTCATTGGTTTATATGCAAAATGTTTTTGTATATAATCAATATTTGAATATACAACTCAGACACTAAGACAAAATATAACTTTGTTTTCAGGAGTCAGCACAGGATGTTTGTTTTTGAAATGTGCATGTACAAGTGCTGAGTTCTTCCTCTCCTATAACTTCCCCCAAAAGGTGGCAGTTGACAGATAGTCCATACTTCTCAGAGTGAACATCATTTAAGAAACCACTCAAGCTTTGCAAATGGCAAGTTCTGCATAACAGCCACTGTAGGGATTAGTCCATCAAGTTAAGAGCTGCCAGGAAAGGTTAGTTCTGAGATATTTCTGTCACATGTGTATATGTACGTAAAGCAGATGTAAGACAAAATAAGCCAAGAGCCATAATAAAAAAAAATTAAGAATGAAAAAGTAGTTTATTCTCATACTTTCAAACAGATGGAAGGTGAAAGATGTCTGTTTGGTATAATTAAGAAGATTAGTGACATGAGAGGAAAACAGTTCTATGATCAGGACTTTGGACAAAAATACTGTCCTCAGCCTCATTTCTTATCCCTGCAGAATATTCTTATTCTCTGCAAGCCACTTCTCAAATAGAAAACATAAGGAATCCTTTCTAATACCACCACCCTCTGCTCACATTTCTTCCCATTATCTCTTTATGTGCTTGTTTCAGAATCACAGTATCTTTTTTTATTTATTATTCCCCCCTGTTCTTTCAAATAACAATTATTAATGTAGGTTAACTCCCACCCCAATCCTCATTCAGTTCAAATGCTACCTGAGAATGCTGCAAGTGCATTGCTCCCTTGAATTTTTCATGTCAGATAAAAAATATTAACCTATTTGAACTAAGCCTGAAAGATCATCACCTGACTGCTCTGACTGTATGTTCTCTACTCTTCCTGCTTCCTATGTTTACTCCAAATAAATCTACCTTCATTCCACTTCCCTATTCAATTTCAAGACAGCCGAACCATTGAGCCCCCAGTTAGCCCCTACAGTTTGAAAAGAATCTACTTACAAAAGAGATTCCCAGCAGCCATCAACTTTTTTTACTGCCTTGCATTTCAGAGCACTACCTAAAATGTCCCCAACTCAGGAAAAAAGTTCCCAGCTACCAATGAGCTTAATAGATAACTGCAGTGGGAGTTTTACCCTATAAAAAAGATATTTTCCAAGTTTGAATGCCTAAGTAATTTTAAATATTGGAGTCAATGTTTAAGGGCCTCTACTTTTTCTCCCAAAACTTCAATTTAACCTCTTTCAGCTATTCATTTTACCTGTAAAATTTGATTCTCTTACTTAGAGACCAAAGTGAATTAACTTTCCTTTATCAACCTCACTAGGATTGCCATGTAGATGAGATGGATTTTGCCACACATTTTGGGACCATATTCCTTGCAGGTGTTTAGTTAATTACTAAATTTTTTTCATTCTTACTAGCCTTTACTTTTCTTCTCCAAGATTTGTATAGTTTAAACCTGTAACCTCTCTTCATTATACTATTATATATAATTATTCAAATGTTTTGCAAGTTAGATTATCAAGTATTTATACATGTCCACAGAGTTGTTATTCTGACATTTTAGTAATACAGCAGACATTTGTTTTGCTTCGTTCAACTAACCCGAGTTTGATGAAGCCATCTCACTTTTTCTCTGGGAAACCACTCTCCCTCACTGAGATCCTAATGGAATTATCTCTGCACACACACGCACGCACACACACATTCCCTTAGCTCATCATGACTACTCTGTAGCCCAACTTCCTGTTAACAATGATTGGTTTCAAGTAGACATCTGATCCAAAATTCAGTGGTTTCCCAGTCTCTTTGACAAGTGGTGCTAGGAGAACTAGACAGCTACATGTTAAAGAAAAGAGAAATCCAAGTGAAAATCACAATGAGGTATTATTACCTCACACCTGTCAGAATGACTGTCGTCAAAAAAGAACACAAAAACAAGTTGGCAAGAATATGGAGAGAAGGAAACCCTTGTACACCGTTGGTGAATATGTAAATTGCTGCATACTATTTTCCTCTGTGGAAAACAGTATGGAGATTTCTCAAAAAAATAGAGAGCTACCATACGACCCAGCAATACATCTTCTGGGTATATACCTGAAAAAAATTTTTGAAAAAATACATGAGCAAATGAAGGAATATGTAAAGATGGAGAACCAAGGCCCCCTACATTGGGAGCTCGGATTCTTAGCACCAGACCACCAGGGAAATCCCAATAGTTCTTTAATTTTACTTTTTCTTATTTGGTATCCCATGATGTGAATTATACCATAATTTAACTGTTCACTTCTTGAAGGACATTTTGGTTTTTTCTATTTTGAGGCCATTGCAAATAAAATCACTACACACATTCACATAAAGGTTTTGTGTGTTGAGCTCTTTTCATTGATTTTTCTGTCATTTACAAAAACTGAAAGCATTTTGAATAAAACAAGCAGAAAAATAGCAGAAGAGTGTAGGAAGAAAAATTTTCTCCATCTTTACATATTCTTCATTTGCATTCAGAGAGCACTGTGTAAGCCATGTTCCTTCATGGGGTTGACAGGATAAGAATTTCAAGATCTGAACTTGGAGAAAAAGTTGTAAAAAGCTCTATACCCTGTGAGTTCTCCAATCCAGATCTCATGTCTACTTCTCAGTTGAGATGTGAGGGATTAGTTTTTCCCAAAATTCCCGACATGTAATACTTATTTGTACTATATGACTTCTCAAAGATATGGCCAGGTTTAAGTTCTTCACATAATTAAATTGATATTTCTTTTTTATTATATCAGAGTGCTCACTTAAACTCTATGATCTGTTCATGTTCACTCTGTTCCTTCTTTCTTCCTTTCATATGCATATACACCAAAATGTCAAACATGATCCTGAGTTTCTGAATTAAATCATTCCCTATGTACAGATGAACCATAGCTACATTATTCAATTCCATTTATCAAGTTTCCATCCCCATTTCAAACACCTTTATTACAATGATCAGTGCTTTTTTTCACATTGGTACATGACTGAAATGTACAATTTTTACATTACTGTTCTTTACCTATCTATCTCATAAAATTCCAACTTTCCCTCATAAACATCCTTACATCTTTTCCTAATATGCTAAAAAAAAAAAAAAAAGTCAAGTATTACCATGAACAGAGCTTGCATTTCTCTGCCTGGCCATCACTGGCACAAAAGCAGCAGGCAGGGCTGTATGGTATCAAAAAGAGATACACATGCGGAAAAAAGGTAGAAAGTCATTCTAGTAACATAGAACTGTGTATTTTGGTCATCTTTCACCTGAATTTTTCCAAAAGCAGTGTTTAGCTGCAAGCTAATACATCTGCCAAACTTACCTATTTTGCTGTTAATTGGATAGAGCCCCCCAGAGACTTTCTCACAAGACCATAAATTATTCCAGCAGTTGGGTGCTTACACTGCTGAAGGCCCAGCATCCATGATCCTACCTCAGTTTCAGAGCTTGTAGTGAGAGAGGCTTCCCTCTTGTTTACCTTTTCAGTTTTGAAGCAGTGATCAAGCCTGTTAGCTCTTTGTGGCCCCAGCCAGCCAACAGTATTCTCTGAAATACTTTAAATACTTGGATGATCTTGGCTATTGAAGAAATGTACTGTTGCTACTCCCCATTTCGGGAAAACTGTAAAAGACAAGCCTTAAGAATTAATTAAATTAGATAAGCTATGCAGGTGAATTTTAGTGCTTCTTTTTGACCAATGCTTTTTTTTTTTTTTTTTAATGTTTATTTTTTACTGTGTTGGCTCTTTGTTCTGCACCTTGGCTTTCTCTAGCTGGGGCAAGCAGGGGCTTCTCTCTAGTTGGAAGGGCTTTGCTTGTTGTGGAGCACGGGCTCAGAAGTTGAGGCACACAAGCTTAGTTCCCCCACGGCGTGTGGAATCTTCCCAGGCCAGGGATTGAACCTGTGTCCCGTGCATTGACAGATGGATTCTTAACCACTGAACCACCAGGGAAGTCTCAACACAATATTTTTGATTCCTGTAACAATGATGTTTCCTGGGAGATTGCTTCCTCATGACTAACTATAAGTCTAATTTCATAGGCGATATAGTGTAATGAACTTTCGGTTTTATTTAGTAGTCATAATAACTGTAGATCGACTCATTCTCCCTCGCCAAAAAAGAAATGATGGATAACAATTCATGATATTAAGCATCTTTTGTAGGTATTGGGTAGGTTTCATCATCTTTCTTTCCCACTATTGAAAGTTAATTTTTAACTAAGGGTGGTGGGAAGTGATGGCTGTCAGAATTAGTTGGAACTCATTTCAAAATTCTCCATCTGTCAGTAGTTCAGCATCATTGCTCATAGTCCCAAGATGATACAGTTGATTGCAGAGAAATGACATCTCCAGGTGAAATCCATTTACAAAAGTAAACTAATTCCCAGCAATGACCTTAATGACCATTAGAGACAGTCCCTCATCAACCAAAAGCAAGCTGCAAAGGGAAGATGAATGCAATCATTCACTTGGCATGCACCAGACATGAAAATTTTCTAGTTTTTTTCCCAGTTCATTTAATGCTCATTTAGAAATATGCACTCAAAAGGACTTGATATTTCATTCTTTTGTAAACTGTAAACACATCACAGTGGTATTTGGATATCTTACAGACTTTGTCTGTAAACAGAAGTTGCTTCAAGGCATATTCCAGATACTTACTGGTACAAAATTTTAGATGCTTAACAAGTTCTTCAAATGAATGGCAATAATTTTTAACATTTGGATAGAAAAACCACATTTGGTACAATGAAAAATGTTGTGCTTGTTTACTTTTTGGTGACCATCATAAAGGCTATAGAACACATTTGCAAGATAAATCCTGATTTATAGTTTCATGATACCTTGAAACATCTATATCTGAAACATATTTGAATAAAAATTCAAGATTCTAGATCCCATCGTATTGTCTAATGCCAGATGGAATGGAACATAATATTGCACAACTTAGCATGACTCAACAATGCAAGTGGTTTGGACTTAGAATGTTTTCCAATTAGAAGTGTCATTAGAAAGAAAAATGTTAGTGTTGGGGGAAGGGAGAAAACCCATTCCTGAATAACCAATTCTTCAGACTACTATATTGATGAGATCAGTTGTAGTATTAGCAGACATGTAATGGAATGGACCTTTTGTATTCAAACATGTCTGTTTGTGAAAGGACCGATCAGCCTGTCCATGGGTGTATGTTAAGAAGCATTCACAACTGGTTGAAAACTTAGTGAAAAGAAATCGCTGATGCAAACGTGAACTGTATACACTGTAGATGAAAACAAAAAGCTGAGCAGAAAAATACCCATTGTAAATACTAATGTGGCAATTAGACTTTGAAACCTTAGATTTGGTATTATAGGATTAATCCATACACATAAGGTTCAGAAGAGTCATTTATATTTATTTAACTTAACTTAAATCAGAGCCAGTAGTCAAATAGGTTTGTATAGCAGTAAACGTTGGGCAGAACCCATTGTGTTATTTGAAAGCCTTTCTTGAGAATGAGCAGTTTCTATTTAGAGTGTGAAAAACAAAAAAGAAGCTACTTCACTTGAAAAGAATAAATCAGTATTTAATATTCCATCACACTTTAGTCATGCGATGTTCATGGCAACCGGACTCTAAGCTCTGTGAAATCCAAGATCATATCGCTCTTGATCCCCCTGTTCAAGAAATCCAGTGGGAGGCCCTACCATGGTTCATGCTTGGCATTTCCCAGAGGAAAGCAAGCTGCTTCATCTAGAGGAACACACATCCAATGCTGTACAAATGGCACGGTGAATTTTGGTTTTCACCAGCAATTTTATTTAAAGTGATTTATTTCTTATAACTGTCTTACAATATATTCTGACTTCTGCAGAGCGGCCTGGGTCATATGTTCTGTATCTCTCAGGTAGTGAGTGAGTCGTACAATTTGAGAGGTGTATGCCATTTCTCCCCTCTGTGTGGGCAGTGGGACATGTAACTATATCATTCTTAGCAAGGCTCTCATTTTAGCCCTAAACATTGAATTGTTTAATAATAACTTTGGTTTAAGTTTTTAAAAAATCACATCTTAACATATTGAACTTTCCTGTAATGTTAAGATTATTAAATAATCACCTTGAGTTATAACTGTAATTGTTTATAGAGTATTTTTAGCTAAAAGTAAAGAATTCTTTTGCTGAATTAAAACTCATGCTACACATCTATTAGACAGCTTTTATTAACCCTGTGTGGGCTTCCCTGGTGGCTCAGATGGCAAAGAATCTGCCCACAATGCAGGAGACCTGGGTTCAATCCCTGGGTCGGGAAGATCCCGTGTAGAAGAGAATGGCTACCCACTCCAGTATTTTTGCCTGGAGAATCCCACGGACAGAGAAGCCTGCAGGGCTACAGTCCATGCAGTTGCAAAAGGTCAGACACGACTAAGTGACTAACACAGCAGCAATTAACCCTGTGTAAGTTTAGCTCTTCAATATGCTTAGAAGTCTAGGTTCTGTACTATAGTCTCATTTTTCTATGTCTATTGACTCATAGAAGAAAGAAAAAATTACATTTGTAGGTGTAAATTAAATGTTTCATTTTTATGAGTAGGAATCAGATGAAACTATAATGATCTCTAATTGTCCAGTATAATTTCAACCAGAATTGAGGAAATGGGATGTTCTGATTATTTGAATTTGGGATTTAACCATTTTTTAAATTTGTGATTTTAAGCTTTTTTCATTTTGACACTCATTGTTGAAGATTGCTATTAGAACCTTGGAGTAAGAAGGAATATTAGTAGCTTCTCATCTGTCCTTCCACACAGTTCTGGAATTCTTTCTCTGGTATTATTACCTCTTCCTGAAAAGTTTAATGGATCGGAAATTAATCTCTTTGCAAGATAGCACACTCCATTAATGCTACACTGTATTAGAAAGTTCTAATTTATGTAGAATCCAAATCTGACCCACTGAAACTTTGGACCATTAGTTTCAGTTCTCTTTTTGCAAGCAATAAGGCTGCGTCTTTTGCTCCCGTTTTACCACTTATACTTAATGTAAAATTTTGTGCGTTATCATTAACTATTGTTACAAGTACTTAATAACATGACTGGGAAACATCAATCCATTTCCTGATTGATTGCATATGTTGTATGAGTCAAAAATGCCTTCAGTTGCAAGGAAAAGAATACCCAACTATAATAGTTTAAGAAGTGAGAGCTGACATATTAGAAATCGAGATAACTAATTGCCAGTGTTTGTTCAGTAGCTCAGCAATACTCAGTAAAGTTTTCTCTGCAATCCTCTTGGTCTTTCTTGTCACTCTGTATATTTAAGGCAAGAAGAAAAAGAAAGTGGAAGGTTTTACCCAGATATATCTCTTTTTCAAAAAGACAAAAGCTTTCCCCAAAATGCTCCAACTGGGTTGTATGGCTTATTTACAGTTTTGTTCTTAGCCCTTAACAGAATGTGACCCCCAGCAAGTAATCGCTAAATGTGACATTAATACATGAATAAATGTCTTACATCAACACTGCCATGTGAATAAAACTGTGGCTTTAGAGGAATTCAGACCAGAGAGGGAATAAATGTAAAATCAAAATACGAAACAATCAAAAAGCTCTCAGTCCTCTTTGAAGGAGACAAGAAAGCCACCATAAAGAAGGTACTATAGTGAGATTTGTTTAAATGTTGCTGCTTGGTTGCTTTCTAGTTATTTAAAACTTTCTAGTTATTTAAAGGGGACTGTAATGCTAACCATTTGGTAACAGTTATTTTCAAATAAAATAATAATAGTAATCATAAGATAAATGATCAATAAATTGTTCAGTTCCGTTCAGTCCAGTCATTCAGTCGTGTCCAACTCTTTGCGACCCCATGGACTGCACCACACCAGGCCTCCCTGTCTATCACTAACTCCCAGAGTTTACTCAAACCCATGTTCCCAGGGATTGAACCCATGTGTCCTGCTTGACAGGTGGATTCTTTACCACTGAGCCACCTAGGAAACCCTTTTTCCTATATATTTGAGTATAAATGTGTCATATAGTACAGTTATAGTTCAGTTGCTCAGTCATGTCCGACTCTTTGAGACCCCATGGACTGCAGCATGCCAGGCTTCCCTGTCTATCACCAACTCCTGGAGCTTGCTCAAACTCATATCCATCGAGTCAATGAAGCCATCCAACCATCTCATCCTCTGTCATCCCCTTCTCCTGCCTTCAATCTTTCCCAGCATCAGAGTCTTTTCCAATGAGTCAGCTCTTCCAATCAGGTGGCCAAAGTAGTAGAGTTTCAGCTTCAGCATCAGATCTTCCAATGAATATTCAGGACTGATTTCCTTTAGAATGGACTGGCCGGATCTCCTTGCAGTCCAAGGGACTCTCAAGAATCTTCTCCAACACCAGAGTCCGAAAGCATCAATTCTTCAGCTCTCAGCTTGCTTTACAGTCCAGTTCTCACATCCACACATGACCACTGGAAAAACCATAGCTTTGACTAAACAGACCTTTGTTGGCAAAATAATGTCTCTGCTTTTTAATATGCTGCCTAGGTTGGGCATAGCTTTTCTTCCAAGGAGTAAGCGTCTTTTCATTACATGGCTGCAGTCCCCATCTGCAGTGATTTTGGAGCCCAAGAAAATAAAGTCTATCACTGTTTGCATTGTTTCCCCATCTATTTCCCATGAAGTGATGGGACTGGATACAGTGATCTTAGTTTTTTGATTGTTGAGTTTTAAGCAAACCTTTTCACGCTCCTCTTTCACCTTCATCAAGAGGCTCTTTAGTTCTTCTTCGCTTTTTGCCTAAGAGAAAAGCAAAGTTGTGTCATCTGTGTATCTGAGGTTATTGATATTTCTCCCAGAAACAATCTTTATTCCAGCTTGTGCTTCATCCAGCCCAGCATTTCACATGATGTAGTCTGCATATAAGTTAAATAAGCAGGGTGACAATATACAGCCTTGACGTACTCCTCCAAATATGGAACCAGTCTGTTGTTCCACGTCCGGTTGCTTCTTAACCTGCAAACAGATTTCTCAGGAGGCAGGTCAGGTGGTCTGGTATTCCCATCTCTTGAAGAATTTTCCACAGTTAGTTGTGACCCACACAGTCAAAGGCTTTGGCATAGTCGATAAAGCAAAAGTAGATGTTTTTCTGGAACTCTCTTGCTTTTTCTATGATCCAATGGATGTGGGCAATTTGATCTCTGGTTCCTCTGCCATTTCTAAATCCAGCTTGAACATCTGGAAGTTCTTGGTTGGCGTACTGTTCAGAGTCACGGCAGTAGAGTTATGCTGCTTTAGACTTCCCTGCTAACTCAGTTGGTAAAGAATCCTCCTACAATGTAAGAGACCATGGTTTAATTCCTGGGTTGGGAAGATTCCCTAAAGAAGGGATAGACTACCCACTCCAAAATTCGCAGGCTTCCCTTGTGGCTCAGCTGGCAAAGAATCCTCTGCAATGTGGGAGACTTGGGTTCAGTCCCTGGGTTGGGAAGGTCCCCTGGAGAAGGCAACAGCTACTCACTCCAGTATTCTGGCCGCAAAGAGTCGGACATGACTGAGCAACTTTCACAAATATGTCATATAGGTTGAGCTATATGAAATCACCAGCATTTGAATACTTTTTCCTACAAACCAAGAATTTCATATGGATCAATCTAATATTGCCTTCTCTTTGTCTTGCTTGTTCTATACTTCCTTTTTCCCTCATGGTTGCCTTCTATTAGACTGTATTTATCACATTTTCCTCTCTTAGTTTGAAAGTATGGATTATTTTACTATTAGTGATGACACCAAAAATTACAGCATGCATCACAGACTTACTAAAGTCTAAAAACTTGGTTTTTTTCACCTCTTCTTAGACAAAACAAAGATCACCACAACCTCTTTTTACCCTCACTTGACTTACATGCTTTTGTTTTATATATGAATTTGTCCTATATGTTAACTTGCAAACAAAATTATATTGTATACAATGTTTACTTGAATGTATTCACATTATTTTACATTTTGGTTGATTTTCATCCTTTGTCAGACTCTTCTTTTGACCTGAGAACTCCCCTTTAGTCCAGTTCCTTTTGTGAATTCTAAGAGTTTTTATTTACTTGGGACTGTCTTATTTCACTTTTATTCTTTTTTAAATTAAATGGAGATATAATTAACATATAACATTGTAGTACTTTAGACGTACAGCATAATGGTTTTATTTATATAGTGAAATATATGTATGTGTATATATATGTATTTGCATAACCTCCATCACCACACAGTTATTTTTTTTCTCATGATGAGTACTTTTAAGATCTACTGTCTTAGCAATTTTCAAATGTGCATTACAATATTGTTGACTATGGGCTTCCCAGGTGACACGGTGGTAAAGAACCCTCCTGCCAGTGCAGGAGACAGAAGGGAACAGGTTTGGTTCCCGGGTTGGGAAAATTCCCCTGGAGTAGGAAATGGCAACTGACTCCAGTATTTTGACCAGGAAAACTCCATGGACAGGGAAGCCTGGGAGGCCACAGTCCGTTCATGGAGTTGCAGAGTCAGACACAAATGAGCGTACACACACACACACACACACACACACACATTGTTAACTGTAGTTACGGTACTATACATTGTGTGTGTTAGTAGCTCAGTCATTTCCAACTCTTTACGACCCCTGTAGCCTGCCAGGCTCCTCCACCCATGGAATTCTTCAGGCAAGAATATTGGAGTGGATTGCCATTTCCTTCTCCAGATACTATACACAACATCACTCCAGAACTTTTTAATCTTATAACTGGAAGCTTTTACCTCTTGATCAACTCTGCCCATTTCACTTTATTCTTGATGAGTATTAACTGGTTAGAGAATTCTCGGTTGCTAAGTGTCTACTTTATGTACATTAATGACTTCATTTCCTTGGTTTCAACTTTAGTTCATAAAAAGTCAATGTCAATCCTACCGCTGCTCTTTTTTTAATTTATTTTTTAATTGAAGGATAATTGCTTTACAGAATTTTGTTGTTTTCTGTCAAACCTCAACATGAATCAAACATAGGTATACATACATCCCCTCCCTTTTGAACCTCCTTTTAAAAATAATCTTTTTTTCTGGATGCTGTTAAGATTTTCTCTTTAACTTTAGCTTTCTACAAATTTCCTATATGTGAGTGTAGTGTTTTCCTTTTCCTTTTTATTTCTCAGTCGTACATAGAAGTGCTTGGACAGCTTGAATCTGTGCATTTTATTAGTGAGGAAAATTTTCAAGGGTGATTTTTTTTAAATGTTCTCTTTAACTATTGTATTTCATCGTGTTCATGACACCATCAGTTATAACTTATGTAACCAAGAATAGGAAAAATAAACCCATGCTCAACTAAACTCTGACATATACCCTTGTCATTTAAAATTTTTATCTCATGCTTGTTGTAGAAGTTCTTTTTTGTAGACAAAATTGTGTTATATATCAGTGTTCATACCTGTATTAGTCAGGGTTCTCCAGAGAAACAGAAACAACAGGCTGTGAATATTTATAGACAGAGATTTACTTTAGGAATTTGCTTATGTGTTAGTGGAGGCTTCCTGAGTCCAAAATCTGCTGGGGAAGCCTGGCAAGGTGCAGACTCTGGAGAGTTACAGTTAGAATCCTAAAGCAGTCTGTTGGAGAATTCCTTCTTGCTTAAGGGAGGCCAGCCTTTTTGTTCTATTCAAACCTTCAATGGGTTGCCTACCCTCACTGTGGAGGGCAATCTCCTTTACTCCTAGTCCACCGATTTAAATGTAAATCTTGTCCAAAAACAGCTTACAGAAACATCCAGAATAATGCCTGACCTATATCTGAGCGTTGTTGTTTAGCCACGTGAACACATAATTAACCATCATACTACCCAACAGGGACAATAAAAGCAGAAGAAATTACCTACACAGCTATTCTTCTTGCCATGAAGAATCCAAGTCTTTTGGATTACTTTTTAGCTGTCTATGTACATCGTTGTTGTTTGGTTGCTCAGTTGTGTCCAACTCTTTGTAATCCCGTGGACTGCAGCACACCAGGCTTCCCTGTCCTTCACTATCTGCCAGAGTTAGCTCAAACTCATGTCCATTGAATCGGTGATTCTGTCCAACCATTTCATCCTCTGTTGTCCCCTTTTCCCCTGCCTTCAATCTTTCCCAGCATTAGGGTCTTTTCCAATGAGTTGGCTCTTCACATCAGGTAGCCAAAGTATTGGAGCTTCAGCTTCACATCAGTCCTTCCAATGAATATTCTGTATATAGCATTTCCTCAAAGATTCCATAAAGGAAATAAAAGCTGTCAGTGACTGGCTTTGAAATTATGTAGAAACAACATCCTACTGACTTGTCCTTGGAAATGTTGTTAAACATGTCTGATCCATCTCCTTCACCCCTCCTCCATAAATACTTTGTTTCCTAGTAGGTGGTAAGTGTGCTCCACTATTGTCTTTGAAATTGTCTGCCGTGCCACTGACCCCTGTTCTGAAAGTCTGATGTTTTCACTTGATACTCACATGCACAGGCAATGATAATTGATAACCACTGTCCAGCTCCAATAAAAGTAAAACACATGCTGATTTCAGAAAAGATAAAATGTGAAAAAAAAATGTATCTCAGCAACAATGAAATAACTGATAGCCCCTGCCTTTTCTCTCTCTCCTCTTTTTCTAGGACTCCAATTAAATGCATACTAAACTTATATGTTTAAGCATGTTTCTCCCTTATCTTCCATCCTTTCATTGATGCTAAATCATACCTTTGGGGTCTTTAATTTTTTTATTGCATTTTTCAGTTCTAGCATTTCTAGTTGATACTCTTGCAAATAGGCGATGTCCTGATTTTTACCATTTCCAGTTATTTGTTGAAATTTTTGTCTTTTATCTCCAAGAGTATTGCAGATACTGTTTTGCAGTTATAGTTTATGAAAAGACAAAGGGCTTTTTTATTAGTAAGTAAATGCACTGTATGGAATACAAACCATACTGCATGACTCCCAACTGTATATGCTGCTGCTGCTGCTGCTAAGTTGCTTCAGTCATGTCCAGCTCTGTGCAACCCCATAGATGGCACCCCACCAGGCTCCCCGATCCCTGGGATTCTCCAGGCAAGAACACTGGAGTGGGTTGCCATTTCCTTCTCCGCCCAACTGTATATGCTGCTGCTAAGTCGCTTTAGTCGTGTCCAACTCTGTGCGACCCCATAGACAGCAGCCCACCAGGCTCCCCCGTCCCTGGGATTCTCCAGGCAAGAACACTGGAGTGGGTTGCCATTTCCTTCTCCAATGCATAAAAGTGAAAAGTGAAAGTGAAGTTGCTCAGTCGTGACTGACTCCTAGTGACCCCACGGACTGCAGCCTACCAGGCTCCGCCGTCCATGGGATTTTCCAGGCAGGAAAACTGGAGTGGGTTGCCATTGCCTTCTCCGCAACTGTATATAGTGTACTATAAATAGTTACACACAACAGATCATAAAGACTTGATGGTGGATTCTGCTATCAGCTTCTTGTTCTTCCCTGCTAAGGAAGTAGTGAGGCTTAGTGGTCATGAGCAAAGTGAGTTAAACAGACATGCGTTAGAGTTCTGGCTGTGGAATCTTGAGCAGTTACTTAAATCCAGGAGACTCAAGAGATGTGGGTTCTATCCCTGGGTTGGAAATATTCTCTTTAGGAGGAAATGGCAATCCACTCCAGTATTCTTGGCTGGAAAATCCCATGAACAGAGGAGCCTGGCAGGCTATAGTATGGCAGGGGGTCACAAGGAGTTGGACACGACTTAACTACTGTGCACAAACACTGTCTTTGTCAATACAATTAAGATAATAACAATAGTGATCTCAAAGGATTGTATTGGTTCAAGTTAGAGTAAGTAAGTATGGATTGAATATGTAGGGCACTAATTTAGTCACATTGTCAGTATTGGACAAATGTTCTCTTTAATTATTAGGAAATTGTTGGTGACCACCAGCCCCTTATCTGGGACAGTCTTTGTTTGCCTTCAGGAATTCTGTATCACTGGTGCTGTGATGTCTGCTGTTTCTTCCAGAATCTTTCCACTGAGTCTTGATCTTTGCTGATACATTTGCCTAAAAGTTTGTGCTTAAGGTACATCTTTGATTTCTATTTAGTCTTTATCCACTAATACACAGTCTAGTAAGTCTTGCTTCCTTTCCTTTCATCCTGCTCTGCAAAATGCTGGCCATGCAGCATGCTGCAGCTTTCTGTTCTCTCTAATGGGACTTGAGGGGGCAGAGAGGAAGAAGAGAGCAGTCATGGGAAGAATTGGAAAAGAACATGTAAATTCCCTCAGGCAATACAAGTTACTTCCTGTCCACAGTCCAAATCAGAAACAGATCCTCCAGTGCATAGAAGCAAGGGTGCTGAGATAACTCCTGGGCCACTCCACACACGTGGCTCCTAGAGGAGACACACAGATGTTTCCGCTGTTTTGTGTGTTTCTGTTATTTATACACACATTTCAAATCTCCAAAGCGGGATGGGGAGTTGTGCCCACCAGTGCATCCTGAGAGGATTATAGGGGAGCCCTGGGCCATCACAGAAATGAAAAATGTCAGCTGCTGTGCGGAAAACTGGGTTCAATGTGGACTAACCCCAGGAGATGCCCTAATGCTGTGAAAATGCAGAATCCTCAAGATGACATCTTATTTGCCTTCTGTCTCCTTAAAGCTGACTGCAAGCAAGTTCTAATTAGTTGAGTTTAGGGTAATAAAAATGTAATTTCTGTGAAGATAAAGGTCAGGACTTATTTATTTCTATGTCCCCATGGCAACCTCTGAACCTGATACATTATTGCTGCTTCTTAATGCATCAACAATTGTATTGTTGAATTTGATCTACTCCAAATTATTTAATCCACGGCTAATCCATGTTTAAGTAACAATACATGCTTTGTTAACTCTAACATAACTTTTGATGAAGAAAAAATAAAATACTTCTAAAAATACAATGAGATAGTTTCAAGGAATCTACCACAGTTATCAGTTATATCACTTGAGACCTTTAGCAACTCATTTCTCTCCTCAGTTGGAGCTGTTTCATTCTCACAGAATTGTATAGTGAAGATTAATATGGTGTGGAAAATTATACTTCTTTCTTTAAAAATTCATATTTAGTTTTATCTATGACATAAACACAGGTACTGGTCCTGGCCCTCTTGGAGGAAAGTTCACTATTGCTTTTTGTTCCAAATGTTTTTCCCAGGCCTTACCTCAGTAATAACCACTGGGAAATATTTAGTGCCTTGCTGTGTGCATAGCCCTGAAAGAAATGTAATGACAGTCATTTGGGGACAGAATCAGATCCCTCTCATTATTAACCTTCTTCCTGGCCAAGGCTAATCCCTCCACCTGTGCTCTGGGCCACCCCCCCAGTCCCAGCCCCTCCTGAAACCTACTCCATCAGGTATACCTTTTCTAACCCTGGCTCCCTATCTCCCTCCTTCTTTAGGCTCCTTCTCATAACTTGGTTCTGTAGTTCATTATGCTTCCATGAAACACCTGCCATATGACCAGCACAAAGCTGGACACTGGGACAGGTTTAAAGAATGATAAACTGTCATCTTGCCTTCTAGATTCTAGAAGCTCACACAGTAGAGTTTGAGAGGTTGACGAATAAATAAATATCAAAGTACATGCGTGTGGTAATCAAGGCTTCTAAAAGTTGCCATGGGAGCAAATATGCTCGCATCTGACCTAAAACAATTACAGTTCTCTATTCTGCCTTTTATTGTGAGCTTCTTGAAGTAATATTAAGACACATATATCTTGCTAAGCATCTGGTACTGTGCTGTGTCTTTATCTACAGTGTCTCTCTTTTCCCACAACAAATTCAGAGCTAAGTTCTATTATTATTCTCAGTCTATAAATGAGGGAACAGAAGGAAAGAGACGTTCCATAACTTGCTTTAAGATCATACAGCTACTTGGTAATACCTCCTTGGATCAGTTAAGGTGATTTCAGTTGCAAAGAACAACAAAAACCCTTAAGTTGGATTAAATAATCAAGAGAATATTTTGGTTTAAACTGAAAGAAGTAGGGTGAGCTTCAGGTAAAGTTTGTCCCAGCAGCTCAGTGATGTCACCACGGGCCCACATTCTTTCTCCTTTGTCTTCCATCCTATTGGCTTTAAGTATTAAGCTGACTCTGCTTGTAGTAATAGAATGACTACTGCAATATCTTGCACAGCATGTCCCCTACTTCTTATCCAGAAGAAAGAAGTCTGTCTTTCAGCATCAAACAAAGATTCTGGGCTTCCCCCCTGGTTCTGTCACTTCTATCCTTGGACCAAACACTGCCTCAAGGAGAATTGGATGCTGAGAGATAATGCACGTTGCCTCCTGTACCATAGAGTTACTGGGAGGATTTGATGGATGTCAATACTTAGCACAGGAGAGCTGGGCTTATTTCCCAGCCCATGCAGCCACAGCATCCCCTTTTGGGAGCTTCCCTGGTGACTCAGATGGTAAAGGATCTGCCTACAGTGTGGGAGACCTGAGTTTGATCACTGGGTTGGGAACATCCCGAGAAGGGAATGACTACCCACTCTGGTCACAAAGAGAGTTGGTCATGACTGAGTGAGTGACACTTTCACTTTTTCTTTCGATACTTAGCACTGTGCTGGGATATAGAACTGCTCATAGAGGTTGGTTGTTGCTGCTGTTATTAACTACTGTATTACACATTGTCATGAATGAACTATTAAGGATGATTCTTGTGAGGGTCACAAGAGAATGCAATGATCTGAATGTCACCCCACAATTCATGTATTGAAATCCTAATGCCCTATGTAGTGATGTTGGTAGGTTAGGCCTTTGGGAGGTGCTTAAGCCTCATGAATGGGATTACTCCCTCATAAAAGAGGCTCTAGAGAGACCGCTAGACTATTTCTACCATCTGAGGACACAGCGAGAAAAACCAGCTGTGAACCAGGAAGAGGACCCTTGCCAGAAAGCGACCGTACTGACACTTTGATCTTGGCTTTTCCAGCCTCCAGAACTGTGAAATAAATTTCTGTTTTTATAAGACACCCAGTTTTATAAGCTACCTCTGGTATTTTGTTATAGATGTCCAAACAGAATAAGACAACTATCATCATCATTGTGACTATTGTTGTTAACTCATTTGTTATATATTCATGTATTTAACATTTATACATTCATTCAGCCAATATTTGTTGAGCAACTTTAATGCTCTATGCACTGTTCTAGGTGCTGAGGATACAAAAGTGAAGAAAACCAAATCCCTGTTCTCCTGGGGCTGACCTTCTGAGAGATCAGTGCATAAGTAAACACATAATAAAGCAAATAGAAATCGAATGTAGACTGTGAAGAATAAAGAGGGGTGTGGGATACAGAGTGATGTGAAGAGTGCATTTTTATAAAGAATGGTCAGAGAAGACCTCACTGGTGAGTGACATTTGAGTCTAAAGAAGTAAACCTGTGAACTATGTGGGTATCTGAGAAAAGAACTCTCCAAGGAGAAGGCACAATAAACGCTTTAATTCCTGTGTTTGCTTCTAGCTTTCAGGGATCCAGGAAAATGCAGGAATCATGGGGAATTTCTGGCAGTATCACCAGTATGAAGATGGGGAGTTCACAGAGCCACTATAATATTTAATATGTCTTAAAATTCACAGATCTCTGCCACTGCCCAAGAAGTAATAATAGAGCTTAGGCTTTTCTTCCTCCTTCCAACTTTGTACACTAGCACTCTGGTGGAATGCTCCAGCTCTGTGCTAGTTGGCTGCTAACAAAGGTTTCTGAGGAATGTTGTTTCCAGTCCTTCAACCCCTTCACTACAGGAGAAAATGGAACTGAGTTGTCAAAGACATTGTACTATTTTTGACACTCTTGTTTGTGGATTCTAGAAGGTTAGATGAAGACTATGCCTTTTCTTTCATGAATACAACTTTCTCAGCTAAGTTTTTTGTTTGTTTCCATTTATATAAACTTCAATAACAGGAAAATCTTATTGTGATACAAATCAAGATTGTTTTTATCTTTGGTAGAGTAGTGACTAAAAAAGGGCAAAGAGAAGCAGCTTTCTTAGGTGCTAGCAGATTTTCATTTTCTCAGCTAAAATTTTGATGGGAATTAGGTTGCACACAATTTAAACTCTGGTGTGTGTCCAGGACCTGGAATTTGGGATGACTGAAGGCTTATCTATTTTTAGTCCTATCTGTGAGAATAATAAGGCCAAGAGTCTATGATGACAACTAAAAAGCATGGCCAGTGGTCTCAGTTGTCAGGCCGCTCCACTGATGCACACTAGGTGTGCCATAGAGTTGGAGTAACATTGATGTTGCATAAATGTTAGGCATTAGGCTTTTGCTCGATTATGAGCGATTGTGACCAGGTAACACCATTGTTCTTCAGGTGTGTGAAAGTGGCAAAGCTTTAGGGATAAGCCTGCAGATGATGATCACAGACAGACCAGGGTCTATGTATATGCACTTGACTCATGGTAAGCATTCAGAAGATGGTATCCTCTGATGTAATAAGGATATGGGCAATGTCCAGACATATTCTCTCTACTTATTTTTACCTGATTATAGCTTCTTATTGTTCCCTGATGTGAAAGATATCATCCTCTGTTTAATACCAACCAGAAAATGTTGATTATTCTTAAGGAGAAGACTGCACTGGATTTTTGAGAAGCTTTACCCAGCCAGTCGGAAAGTGTTAGTCATTTCAGTGACCGTCCAGCTGTTTTCGACCCCATGGACTGTAGCCTGCCAGGCTCCTCTGTCCATGGGATTCTCCAGGCAAGAATACTGGAGTGGGTAGCCATTTTTTTCTCCAGGGCCTCTTTCCAACCCAGGGATCAAACCCAGGTCTCCTTCATTCCAGGCAGATTCCTCACCATCTGTGCCACCAGGAAAATCCAGCCAGTCTATGTCCCTGATATTAAGGGTCCTGAGGTTAAAACATGTTTGCTCTTTAGCATTTCACTGTGTAAATGTTTCAGTGGTCAGTTGAAATTCCATTGCAAGTGTCTTGATCATTCCTTCCATATTTCACATCCATTGGTTCCAAAAGCAGAAAGCCAGTCTTAACTAAACACATAAACAAAAACTCTGGAGAAAGTAGCACTGGGTCACCGCTTGACATTTGCCCCAAGAAAAGGCAAGTCCATCAATATGCTATCTCTCAAATGAAAAATTTGAAAGGCCTGGTTCAACTGTAGAAGACCCTTCCATCTGTTCAGGTCAATACTAACTCTCTGTTCATGCAACTGAGGCTGATTGTGACCACAAAAATGATGGAAATAGTTGACATAAATTCAAATTCAGACCCTCTGGTGCAGATGGTCAACTTCCGTTACTACATCTATAATGCATTTATACTTTGATTTTTTTTTTTTTGGTCACTAAATATTAACTCTATAAAGACAGGCTTAATGCTCTATTCACCTTTAAATGCCCTACATCAAAATGGTGCCTAGCAAAAGTAAGTGTTCAATAGATGCATTATACATTATATGTGAAGAAATAAATGAATGAATGAAATGTTGTCTGGCTCAGATATAAACATGAGACCTTTCCACTTGGACTGGGGACATGAGTGAGTTTAAAATTCCTAACTAGAAAAAAATGGTATCTCCTGATCTCTGCTCATTGACCCAGAAATGGCCTTTCAACTTCTCATCAATCCTCTTGTTACCTAATATCCCTTAGTAAATGGGCTCTTGAGGGGGAGAAATGGGCAAAATGTCTACAGTAAATGAGTAAAAAGTGCAGCGGGATAATATTATGGAACTAAATCTTACAGAATTGTTATGTATCAGTCACTTGAGAGGAGAAAAAAACTTCAAATTTTGGGGCATTTCAGTGCAAAGATGATGATGTTTGGGATCCTTTCCATTGACCTCAAAGCTCCAATCTATTTTCTTATATTTACTAAGGCAGAAATAATCTGCCCTGCAAAAGTGACAAGAGGCTATTTCACACACAAACACACACAAAAGCTATATTAAGCAACACAACTCAGCTCAAGGAAAGAAAAATTAAAAACAAAAGAAGGATACTGGAGTTGCAAGACTTGGATTCAATTTCTGACTATGCCCATTTGTACTTGGTGATCCCAGGGCATTTTACATTGCTTCTCATCTGTAATACGGGGCTAGATTTCTGTCTAACAAAGTCGTCATGAGAACTGAGTAAATTTATTACTAATGAGTAACTTCTTTATTACTTAAAAATACCTTTTAACTAATAAAGTTCTATATAAATGTGAAGTAATTTTTTTTTCAAGAGACAGGTGATGACAGTGAAGGCAAGCAACATTTTTATAGTGAGGCTATATCATTTTAAAAACATAAAACAATAAGGTTATACCTATCTACATGTATATATCTAGTAAAAATTCAGTTCACAAGTTCAGGAGCACAGAAATGCAACTTTCCTTTAGTCGAACTTAATCTACATGTAGTTCATTTCAATTCTGAGGCAGAAAAACTTAGTTTTGGTCAATTCAGGGTAAATCAGCCAGTTTGGTGGTTGCATCTGTGTTTTTTGAGGGAGTTCATGGAATGTCACGGGCTTCCATGGTGGCTCAGTGCTAAAGCATCTGCCTGCCAACACAGAAGATGTGGGTTCAATCCCTGGGTCAGAAAGACCCCCTGGAGAAGGAAATGGCAACCCACTCTAGTTTTCTTTCCTGGGAAATGCCATGGACAGAGGAGCCTGGTAGGCTATAGTCCATAGGATCACAAAAGAGTCAGACACAGCTTGGCAATGAAACAACAGTGGGGTGTCACAGTATCAGATGTGGCACCTGGTCCCCAGTCATCAGCTGTCCCTGCCAGCAGCCATCCGCAGAACATGTGTCACCCATCAGCATGCTTCCACCTGGCTTCACTGGGAAGGGTGCCTCTGGACTCTCTTTCCTAAAGAAGCCCCATTGACAAAAATGTGTCCTCATTGCTCAGTGGTGGTGACTGCACAGGAACACATCATGGTCAAGGTGAGGCTGGTCCTGAAGTTTCTGTTATCTAGAAGAAAACAAGGACAACGTTGAAAACAAGCCATCAGAGAACTCTCTGCCTATCTAAAGACCTTAGAGATCTGGAGGACACTCACCCTCGTTGTACCAGAGGAGACCCAGAGATCTTTGACTTTCTCACAATTGACCTGACTCCACTGATCCCAGACCATGATTTCCTCTTTTGAACCATCATTCATTGTGTGCGCTGGCACCTGAGAGAAGACAAATGAACACACCAGTCCTCAGAATTCAAGGAAGCAGCTAGCCCCTGAATGCAGAGTCGTTTTTTCTGGTCTTTAAACAACTACAACTTAAGTTTCCTTGGAATAATATTTATATTCTTGGTTTGAATAGTCTTCAGTCCTGTTTAGTGTATGGTGGATATAAACACGGCAAAAACAAATGTGTATAAGAATGTGTGCTCCGAGCATAATGTTGAAGTCTTACCATTGAATGCAGCACAATATCAGTAACTTAAATTCAAAATGTTACTGAGTATGCTCATGGTGACAAGTCCTGAGCTAGTTTCCAGTTCTTTACAAAGTAAAATACACTGATGTGGCCCCAAAATGTGCAGAGTGGAAGCATTGAGTTCATGTGTCTTTTCTGGCCGGTAATGGGGCATAGGGCAGAGTATGCGGGCATGAAAAGGAGGAGAATCAAAGCCACTATTCACTGAGCCCTGGGGAGGCACCATGCACTGGTCATTTCATCCTCACATCTCTGTATGGAAAGTTCCAGCACATGCACCCCAGGATCCCCCCGAAAGACAGCAACGCAAACCATACACTTCAAAACATTAAATACAGCTTTTGTTGCTTCTTCGTGCAAGATGTTTCTAATACAATCTATTCCCTTCAAAGACACGGTGGAGAATGGTGGGGGGTGGTTTGAGCAATGTAGTTTTTATTTTTACATTTTAGTTCAGACTGGAAAATTGGTATTTCATTGCCAAATCAATCAGGAACACATTTATTACTTAACGTTGTTTGAAATAATATCTACAATGCTCAAAGTCTCAATTAAAAGCATAAAATTCTTTCAAGCTCAAAATCAAAACAATAACACAAATATAAACTGCATTTTATGCTCTCTTAATATTTCACTATGTGACTATAGATGAATATTTCTCTCTCCCTTTCTGTCTCACTCTCACTTTCTCTGCCTTTGTTTTTGTCACCTGGCAAATGAGGAAATTGAAGTAGTGCCTTAAATCATCTCTAAGTTCCTTTCATGTGATTAAATATAACTATTTATATTAGGCTTGTAAATAGCAGGTGGTGATGACGGGTTTTGAGCCCTGCTGTCGTATGCTATAATGGTTATCGGTAGAGTTATTAGGCTTTGTTTCTCAACGGGGGAATTTGGTTGTGACAAGAATAAGGATGCAACTCTTCCTTGTGAAGAGGGTACCGGCACACACTCACAGCCAAGTCTTGGAAATGATAGCTGCTGCCACAAGCTGAATGACAGTCACATGCCAGGCACTCACAAACTTTATCTCATTTCATCATTGTAAGAACCTGCTGAAACAAATGTCTGGAAAAATCAAATGACTTTCCCAGGGTAACACAGCTAGTAATCTGCAGCCATTCACACAAACAATTCATGCTCATTCAAAAGGGGTTGCCTTGATGTTGGGCCTGGGCTAGCTGGGCACTGCTCCATTGCGACACTGGGCTAATGGGACTAATTTGGAAACTGTCTGGAGGCAGAGGCTGTTCACACCCTCTCCCCTGTGACCCTCCTACTGCAAGCCTGGACCTTGGTGTGGTGCTACATGCCCTGTTCCCTCACACAAGACTCACATATTTTGGGGACAGAGCCTATTGACATGGATGCACTATCCTGTGGAGGGCTTTTCAACATTGAAAATACCACTTAAAAATTAAGAGATTCTGCCTCAAGATGCAGATTTCCAGCTTTGCTTCAAAAACCTGAAGACTTGGAAACACTGAATCCTATATTTTAGGCTGGCAACACCAAACTGGAGCCAGGGCTGCTCTCTGTCTATACTGAAACTTTACACAAACTAGAAAAAAGGTGTTCCTCTGGGCTTCTGGAGGCTAGTGGGCTCACAGCTTGGTGAGGAGAGAACAGGCTGGTTCTCACCCGCTTACCTCCACAGCCCGTGTCCTTGGGCACAGTTGTTCACGTGGCCGAGTGGCTGACCGAGCAGCTCCTCCTCCAGATAGAACATCCACTCTGGTTAATACGATCTTTAACATTCCCTTAATCCTCCCCAGCTTTGAGACCCAGTGCCAATTAAACAACTGAAAATCAATGAACGTGCAGAATTCTGAAGCCAGCCCACTTCATTCATTTCTCTTGTCTGCTGGCCCCTGTTGGAGTTTTCATTTGCAACCCTCAATTTAATGAGTTATGGGAAAAGAGTAACGTGATGGCTTTCATATCTATCTACAAGATATTCAAAAGATGTAGAATGGCGAACAGGCAGGCATAGGCTAGAGGAAGCAAACATGAGTGCAGCTGATCCCAACCATTTCAGAATTTCTGCTTGTGAGCTTGAGGGTGTGAGTGTGTGTGTGTGTGTGTGTTTACTCTCTAAGTTGTGTCTGATTCTTTTGTGACTCTATGAACTGTAGCCTTCCAGGCTCCTCTGTCCATGGGAGTTTCCAGGCAAGACTATTGCTGGCTTGCCATTTCCTTCTCCAGGGGATCTTCCCTACCCAGGGATCAAATCCACATTTCTTTGTGTTTCCTGCATTGGCAAGCAGATTCTTTTAACACTGAGGTACCAGGCTGGTGAAGTCAAGTTCCTCCACTCCATGGGCCCAATTGGACTTCCAGAGGCAGCTCCCCTGCTCATTCCATCTGCTTTGCCTCAAGCTCATAGCTCAGACACGATTGATTTACTCTTACTTTCTCATAAATCCCTCTCATGTTCCCTTTACTGTCCTATCCTCATTCCTCAGATAGCACTGGCTTACACATCCATGCCATCACCTCCACATTTGATCATTCCAACTGGAGGCTGCCCATTAAGGTAACAAGCCTTTTGCTCAGTTAATCCTATTACACCCTATTGTAGGTTTGAATTGTGTTCTCCAAGAAGATACGTGCAAGTCCTAAACCCCAGTATTTTAGAATGTGACCTGATTTGGAAATAGGGTTGTTGCAAGCACAATTATTCCCATTAGGTCAGAATGGAGTAGGATGCACCCTTAATCCCAGATGACTGATATCCTTATAAGAAGAAGAGAAGAGACACAGAAACGCCTAGACAGAATTCCATGAGACTACAGAGATGATGTATCTGGAAGCCAAGGAAAGTCAAGAATTGTTTCCAGCCATAAGCTGGGAAAGAAGCAAGGGATAGTTTCTCCCTCAATGCCTCCAGAAGGAACCAACCCTGCTGATACTTGGATTTTGAACTTCTGGCCTCTAAAGCAATGAGAGAATACATTTATGTTATTGCAAGCTGCCAAGCTTGTGGTCACTTGTTAAGGTGGCCATAAGAAGGCAGGATACTCAGCTTCATCAAAATCAGTGCCAATCTGGGAGCTCGGGCCAGTCCCGAGTGGGGCTAGGATTTGTTTAAAAGGACAAGACCCAGCAGGGACCCCTTAGCTTTGGCCTACTTTCTAGTCTGGGTGTAGTGAGCAGATTGGAGACCGTAATTTTTTCTTTCTGTACCTTAGATATAAAAAGGTCTTTGTTTTTCCCTAACTTGCAGTCTGCCTCTCCCTCCCCCCCTGCCCCCCCAACCCCCAGCATCTCTCTGGTAGTGTGTTGAGAGCAACATCTCCCTGCGTGGATGCTCTGACTCACTCCTTTTCAATAACACCCTCTTCCTTGATAAATCAATACCCTGACCAAAGGGATGATGCATTTAGGTCATTAAGCAAAGTAGCTAGAAGAAATAAGATACAGCTTCATTTACAAGGTATTTTTTGCTTTTGCTCTTATTTACCTGGAAAATGTAATTAAAGTACAACTTCTAAAAAACCGACTAATGAGAAAACTGATTAGACAGAGCTGTGATGGTTAAGCAAGGAAGCCAAAAAAAAAAGGTGGAAAAGGAGCTCTCCTGGGAAGACAGGGATTGTCTTGGGCAAATCACATCCCCTCTCTGAACTTCACTTGTCTCAGGGTAAGTGATGGAATAGAGATTCTGTTTTCTGAATCTCTGCTCTCGAGTTCTATTGCTCCCTGTCTTAAAAACAAAAATGAGCAAACAAACCATACTCCAATAAAAATTAAAATGATTTAAAAAGAGAAGAAAAAGAAAAAGGGGACTTCCCTGGTAGTCCAGTGGCTAACTCCATGCTTCCAAGGCAGGGGGCCAGGGTTCAATCCCTGGTTGGGAACTAGATCCCGCATGCAGCAACCAAGAGATTACATACTGTCTCTAAAGAGCTCATGTGCCACAACTGAGACCTGGTGCAGCCAAATTAATGTATGTATGTATGTATATGTGTGTGTGCGTGTGTATATACATATATATATGTATATAATGAATAATGTTAAAAAGAAAGGAAAACAATATGCAAAGCCCTCAGTCTTCAGGTTTCCTTCTTTTCAGAGCTTGTTCATTAAGGACATGACTGTCTTTGGATGATGAGTTTTGTCATTTTTGAGGCAGGCTATGGACGTTAACCTACTAGGCCTGCTCACCAGAGGTACTGAGAAGCTACAAATGGCGTTGTCACCAGTAAACCAAGGCACAGACATTTTCAGGTAATGACACTTTAAGAATGATTGAAGGAAAAAATCTATTAGGTAAAGAAAGTTGAATGCAGAATTCCATGTTCACGCCTTTTAATTTGCTCTCTGTTTGTCTCTCTCCTCTTTCTCACATACTTTCTCTGTAAAATGTATTTATTCAATTTTTATGGAAGAATGATCAAATGAAGATAAGCAAAAAGAAAAAAAAAATAAGAAACATGCATAATCTCACCACTAAAGAAATATTTTCAGCAGTTTTGTATTTGCTTTTGGATGTGGCTTGGTGCATGTGTGTGTGTGTGTGTGTGTGTCTATGAGAGAGGGAAATACAACTTCCAAATTAACTTTGCAAAGAAACACAAGAATTTTTATGAACTTTTATAAACCCTTAGTTTCAGAGCACAGCTTCTTTCTAGTTAGACTATATTCAGAAAGTGAATAATATATTTTAATCAGTGCTAACAGCCCCATATTTATGGAGTCTCTGAGAAAAGCCACTTTATAATGTTGCTCTTTTATAAGGAGACCACGTGGCAATCTATGGGCAGGTCATGTGTAGTTGGGATAACCGAAATTGGTGGACACATGTCCCAGTCTCTGCTACACAAGCAAGACCCACAGGAGCTTTTGGTTCCATCACTGATGGATGTTTCTTGAACATCAAGAGTATGTTTTGGGCTGGCCAAAAAGTTCATTGGGTTTTCTGTAACATCTTACCCGAGTGACATATTTGGCTAACTTGATACAATCTCATAGTCTACATTGAGGAATGACCCCAAAAAAGCCTGAAAAAACTTATAGTGGAAGTTTAAGAGAAATAAGTTCTGGAATTCACTTCTTTTAAACTAAAATCTAACACTAAAATTAATATGTAAAATATAAAAGCAGACTGTTCTAGAGGATGCAGAGGTAAAGACCTGGAGATCCATCTGTAAGTTTTTCCCAAGCGGCCCCTAAGGAAAACCAACAGGTCCAGAAGACCTATGAAAGCATAGATGGGTTTGTGATTATGAGTGAGTGGGGTCGGTCATGGTGAGAAAACCACAGCAAATAGGCCGTCTGTGTGCCGGGCACTCTCACTGGGGTTTTGCCTCTATCAGTTAATTTAATCCTCACAACAAGCTGGCTTTGTTGTTACAAGCATTCCTATTTGATAGCTAAGGATATGAGGTTTGGAAAGATAAAATGACTTACCCAACATCTCATAGCTATATTTGGCAGGCCTGAGACTCAGATGTGACTTCAGCCACCTCCACCATCCTCCACTTCCACCATCCCCCACCTCCACCATGACAACTCTTATACCTAATAGGATGCAAGAGTTAAGTACTACACAGGGGAAGCAGTAGAATTACAGCCAGAGGTCTGGGCATAACAAATTCTGAGTCTAGCCATTGGAGTACGACACAAAAGAGATGCATCTTCCAGGTAGAACATAGTCAACTGAAACTGATATATGCTGACAAATGCACTGTGTGTGAGGAACCCTGAGCATGAAAGCTCTTATTGTTTAGAAAATCTTCCTAGAGGGGAGGATGACTTGATTTAAAGTAATGCTTGGTAGCCTCAGAGGATCTCCCTCTCAAATACTTCTTAATTACTGTGTTGTCTTAACTTATTTCCACAGCTTTTTGATACTACTCCCGCCAGGAGGAGAGCTTAACTCCTCATCCCCCCCAAAGTTACAAGATGTGGGTAGTACATTAAATATCATAACAGGGAACTGAATTAAGCTGTTCTGACAATTAAAGCAAAACATGAAGGATATTAGATTTCACTGTTGTCATTCCTTGACAAGAGAAAACCAAATCATTCCTTTGCAGAAGCAAAAACAATTTTTGTTTGTTTGTCTGTTTCTTTTACTACCTTTAAGGTGGTAACAATCATGGAGGTCTTTTATTATTTCATTGGTGAACAAACAAGAAACTTTCTAAAAGGCAGAGAGACTGTCCAAATAGATGATCCTTGTGCAGCTCTTTATAAAAGGTCTTCATGTTTACAATCAAACTGTAACTCGATGAAGGCATTCCTGCAAGGGCGGAGATAATGTGGACAGACTTGTTTGTTTTATGACTCTTCTGCATTGATTCTGAGAAAATTGCCTTGAAGAATCGAAAAGAATGAATAGCTAAGCACCACTTTTATCACACCTCTCTCTTACTAAAAAGGTTTCAATTATTCTCTATTTCCTACAGGTTTTTAAAACTAAATATCCTATAGTAAAAGAGCTGTACCTCAGAGACTCATTAGAGAATCCCATCATAAACTATTTGCACTCCAGCATTTGCCAAAGGTTTGTATAGTACTGACTTTGGCTGTTGACAAGTATCTAGTGGATTTGTTAAGGAAAGGGTGGAAAGAGGCTCAGCTGGACTGGACCATGACAGAGTAATGAGTCGGTTTGCTACTGGGGTCTTCTCAGCACCAGGTGATATGTTATCTTGGAGAGGGAATGAATAAACTTACAGTTACTGCGGGGGAAGGGGGGAGGAATATATTGGAAGACTGGGATTGACATATACACACAACTGTATATAAAATAGATAATAAGGAGCTACTGTATAGCACAGGGAACTCTGCTCAGCACACTATAATGGCCAATATGGGGAAAGAATCTTAAAGAGAGTGGCATACTACTACTACTAAGTTGTTTCAGTCATGTCTGACTCTGTGCGACCCCATAGACAGCAGCTCACCAGGCTCCCCTGTCCCTGGGATTCTCCAGGCAAGAACACTGGAGTGGGTTGCCATTTCCTTCTCCAATGTATGAAAGAGAAAAGTGAAAGTGAAGTCGTTCAGTCGTGTCCGACTCTCAGCGACCCCATAGACTTCAGCCTACCAGGCTCCTTCATCCACGGGATTTTCCAGGCAACAGTACTGGAGTGGGGTGCCATTGCTTTCTCCAAAAAGAGTGGCATATGTGTATGTATAACACATTCACTTTATTGTATACCTGAAACTAGCAGAACATTGTAAATCAACTCTCTCTCACATAACACTCAGTTGCATCCAACTCTGCGACCCCAGAGATTGTAGCCCACCAGGCTTCTCTGTTTTTTTAAAAACTAAAGGTGTGAAAAGGATGATGGACATTATATAATTTCCTTTAGCTGTTAAAAAAGTACTTAATGGGTATCTACCAATGTTCCAGTTCCTTGGGATACATCAATAAACAAAATACATGCATCCACAAAAAGACTGTACCCTCTGATATTTATATTCCAATGGAGATAGACAGACAGTAAGCAGTTAGATGAATAAGTGAGTTTCATAATATATTAGAAGACAGTGGGAAAAAAGGGAAAGTGTTAGTCGCTCAGTCATGTCCAACCCTTTGTGACCCCATGGACTGTAGCCCTCCAGGCTCCTCTGTCCATGGAATTCTCCAGGCAAGAATACTGGAGTTGGTAGCCATTCTCTTCTCCAGGGGATCTTTCCATTCCAGGGATCAAACGTGGGTCTCCTGCATTACAGGCAGATTCTTCACCAGCTAAGCCACCAAGGAAGTGGTAAATATTAAGAAAAAAAGAAAAACAGAGGAGCATAGGAAGATTGGGAATATAGGAGTGGGAGTCTCCAAGCAAGAATATTGGAGTGGGTTGCCATTTCCTTTTCCAGGGACTTTTCCCAACCCAGGGATCAAACCCAGATCTCTCACAGTGCAGGCAGACTCTACCATCTGAGCCACCAGGAGCTCCTGGGAATACAGGAGGGCAGGTTATAATTTGAAACAAGTGGTCAGGGCAGCCTTGCTACAGAATTGGAAGCTGAGGAAAGCTTAAAGGAGGTAAGATGAAGCAGTTAGTCATGGAGATATATGAGAGAAAGCTCTCATCAATGAGAGGAAAAGGCCGGAGCTGCAGCACCACCAGGAAGTGAGTGAGCTGGGGTGAAGGATGAGGAGATATGAGGTCAGGAAGGTGCTGGGGGTCTCACAGACTACTGTTGAAGCCTTGGAAGCCACAGGACTTTTCTGAGTAGAGGGATGACTTGCTCTGACTTAGGTCTTAAAAGGGATTCTCTGACTGGGGTGAGGGGAGAAGTAGGAAGCCTAGTTTATGAAAGAAGACCCATGGAGTCATGGATTTAAAGGAGGTCAAATGTCAAGGACTGGTTTGTGAATGACCTTATGTGAGCTGGCCAAAGAAGCTATCACAGCCTAGAGGTGGTGAGAGGAAGGCTCTTCCCAGTTTCCCTGGTTGCATGTTTCTTAGGTGGGCTTTATCAGTGATAAAGAATCTGCCTGCCAAGGCAGGAGACATAAGAGATGTGGGTTTGATCTCTAGGTTGGGAAAATCCCCTGGAGGAGGGCATGGCAACCAACTCCAGTATTCTTGCCTGGGAAATCCCATGGGCAGAGGAGCCTGGCGGACTACAGCCCTTGAGGTCACAAAGCATAGGACACAGCTGAGACATGGCATAGCATAGTATAGGTGGGTAAGTCAGGCTAAAAAGCAATTCCTGGATGTCTTGATAACCATGATGCTGGCTGGCTGTCCTGCCCACTGAGCCTCAGTCCTGTGGTATTTTCACTTTCTTTCAAGATGTGATAGTCTTTAAAATCTCTTTGGTGGCTTATTTCTCAGGGCAGAGACACCCCTAGGGGCCTCCTTCATTTGGAAATGGGGTTGGGAAAAGGGAGCAGTAAGACATTTCTCTGAACAAATCCAGTCTGTTTCCTGGATTCTTTTAAAGTGATTTCCAACACTGTCATACTGGGAACAGGTCTGCCCTCTTATCAGTTAAAGAGGAACTAAAAAGATTCAAACTCACTCATCCCCAGACAGGCCTTTAGAGCAACACTGTCCAGAAGAAATATAATGCAGCCACTTTAAATAGGTTAGTATCCATATTTTAAAATATAAACAGAAAGAGGCAAAATTCATTTCAATAATATATTTTCTTTCACTCAGTATATCTAAAATAGTATTTCAATATGCAAGCAATATGGAGATTGTTAAAGAGATATTTTAAATGCTTTTTTTATACTTAAGTCTTTAAAATCTGGTGTATTTTATGTATTTTACACTTTAAGCAGATCTCAATTCAGACAAGCCCATTTCCAGTGCTCTGTGGGTGGCTACTGTGGCTGGATAGCACAGTTCTAGAACTACAGAGCCCAAGATGCCTATATTTCTCTAGGTCAGTTAGCTTTGTTTACAACTGTTTGGTGAATCTCACTATTACAGAGTCCAAGCTCACTCTACTTCTGGATAACAAGGTGTTGAGGCAGAAAATAATGACTTCATTTGGAAAGCCAGCAGATCAAGAAGATGGCAGACTCATGTCTCAAAATAGCCTCTTATTGGGATTGGATGGCAGGTTCTTTTATAGAACAGAGAGGGGGAGGAGTTCAGAAAGTAAAGTAAAAATGTCATATGTCCTGCAAATATCTCCTGGAATAGCCAGCCTTAGAGAGGGGATATGTTAATTTCTTCCTTCCTGTAGCTATCCACAGATGAACAGGGTCAGGATGTCTCCCTGAACAAAGGCACTTCGGTTTAGCATTCAGGCTGAGGGGCAGGGTTCCCAAAGGCAGGCCATTATGTACAGACAATATCCTTTTAGTGAACAAATGCAATGGGAAGCAAAGATTAAAGTAAAGAAACGGATCCAACCTCGAGTCAGATTTTGCTCTTATCTGTAGCCTAGTGATCCACAGGACCTGGGCTATCGAATTGGAATTCGGTCGCATCTGGTAGAAGAAAGGTGGAAGACCCTTGATTATATCCCGTCCTCAACTGCAGTTTGTCTCCTACTCGCATGTGTAAATGAGAAAAAGCTTTGTACACAGAAAACCATTTTGCCCAAGCTTATTACTATCGTACTCACTGCTGACTCTATCTTTAGAGTGTACACACTGTTCCCACCAGGACATACTTGAAGAGTGAAATGGTACTCGGTGAACAAAAATTCTTCTGTGACAAGAGTGATGGGCTTCCTAACTGTGGTGCTGGAGAAGACTCGTGAGAGTCCCTTGGACTGCAAGGAGATCCAACCAGTCCATTCTGAAGGAGATCAGTCCTGGGTGTTCTTTGGAAGGAAGGATGCTAAAGCTGAAACTCCAGTACTTTGGCCACCTCATGCAAAGAGTTGACTCATTGGAAAAGACTCTGATGCTGGGAGGGATTGGGGGCAGGAGGAAGAGGGGACGACAGAGGATGAGATGGCTGGATGGCATCACCGACTCGATGGACATGAGTTTGGGTGAACTCCGGGAGTTGGTGATGGACAGGGAGGCCTGGTGTGCTGCAATTCATGGGGTCGCAAAGAGTCGGACACGACTGAGCGACTGAACTGAACTGAACTGAACGAAAATTCTTCTGTGACAAGGGTGACCGGCTTCATGAGGGGTTTAGCCCCAGGAAGATGTGAAACTCCAACACGAGGCAAACAGATCTTTATTTGAACCAGGTTTTCTCTAATTGTTACTGTCACGGTAATTTATGGCCAAACTTTGGTGCATTTTTCACCGAGGCAATTTTTCACCAGGCCCCGTCAAGGGTCTCCATAGTGCCCATGGTCGTGGCTGGGGGAAGTCACTGAAGCAAACACAGCCAAAAGAGCAAGAACTTGGGCTCCAGAAGACTGCACTTGGCAAGTTGCAGTCTGAGTGGATGAAAGGCAGCTGAGAGGTGTGTCTGCCTGGCTTAAAGAAGACCTTTTACTTCTTTCTAAAGTCAGGCTGTTGAATATATCCAGAAACAAAGTGCTAAAATGGCCAAATAGGTCAAATCAATAAGAAGGATGGGGAAGCAATAGAAGAAAGAATTAAGGAGATATACAGGTATTTTACTAGGCTGTGTGCATCTTGAGGACTGGGTCTGTTTTGTCCACCCACCCCATCCCCCACTTTGTTGAGTGAATGAATGATGTAACTTATACATTTTCTTATTCTGTGACCAAGACAATTGATTCAAACTCTTGTGCCTTACACAAAGCCATGTAGAATTGTAAAGTTGGACCAGATGACCTTTAAAGTCTTTATGAGACTCTATGACTCTAATTTGACCAAAAACGAGTTAATGAGCATTAAATACCATAGGCCTAAAAAACACTAGCTTTAACTGAGTTTTAGGGAAGATACTAGGAATAATACTTGTCACATTTTTCTTGGCCCATTTTAGCCCAGGAACTGAATCCAAACTAGTATAAATATGAGGCTCTACTGACTAAGGAGGGTTTTTTGTGTAGTTATTGTTGGTAGAATATGCACTAGATGAGGAATTTCATGATGCTAGACACTAGCCCTACGTTCTTGTGTCCTGGACAGAACTGGAGTCACTAAGAACTCTGTGGGTCTGGTATTCACAACTGGAATAGGTGATCTGCCAAAAACTATGAGCTCTGATTTTCATATGAGCTTAAGCAGAGAAGCTGCCCAGGGTCATCTCTTTACCCAAGGTCTGTGGGAAACAGTTTTAGGTCCCATAATTCCTCAGGCATTATATAAGATGCCTTGTTCTTTCCAGCTTCTTCAGGCCCAATGTAAATACACAAAATGATTCATATTTGCAGCAGTGAAGGAAATCCAGGACATTCTGGGAAACTCAGGAGAGAAAACATTGGTTTGAAAAGTGAGCAGTTGACAGGCTCAGGGCACAGTCCCAAAAGTAAGTGGGGGGTGTGGAGGGGTTATTTACCTCTAAGCTGTCTCTCCCTCACTTAATCCACCTTACTGCAAGAGTAATTGCCCTGAAATCAAAGTCAAATCGAGTCATTCCCTAGTTCACAACCCTAAATGACTCAACACCTGCAAAATGAAGAATAAACACCTTTGTGAGGGATTTTAGACTGTCGCCCTCTGACCCCAAGCCATCATTTCAACCTCATATCATATTGCATCCCTCCGTGCACTCTGGGTGATACCGCAGACCACTGGGCATCTCATCATTCCTTGAAATCTATGTGTTCCATCCCCCCACATTTGTATCTGAGCTACAATGCCCTCACTTGTCTTTCTTCCAAAAATTTTCTACACTCTTCAAAGACCCACTCAAATAGTCCACCAAGCATTCTTGATTTAATTTAATTATGCCTCCAATTAGAATTCTCTGTATAAATATCTGCTCCTCCCTTCTCTGTAGCTTTATTTTGGATGACATGGATCACATCCTCTTAATTTTTGTTTTTTCACAGCTCCTATTATTTGATCTTAATCACTGTAGGTGGTAAGATAATGTTTTGTCAGACAAAGGAATGAGGAGCTGACATATCTCTCACTTGAGTTAGCATTCCACCTGACATGGGTGGGATAGGATTTGTGACAAATGCCACACAGCTTGAATAACAGGGGACTACGTGGAAGAAGGTATCTAAGGCAGAAAGAGATTCAAAAGACATACTGGGATGCTGGCTGGGGAGGCAACATGGCCAGGAGTTAGGGGCAGAGGCTGTGGATGGTTCCACAATATCCATTCTCCCCTTCTGTTGTGGCAGTAGAACACCCAAGTTTTAGCTGAGCTCATGGCTGTCCAGCTGAAGACTATATTGTTTCATCATTCTTGAAACCCAGTGTCAAAATGTTAACCCAAGGAATGTAAGTGAAAGACATGAGCAACATCAGATGTGCCTTTAAAATGAAAGGAATAATGTTGATGTATGGCAAAACCAATATAATATTGTAAAGTAATTAACCTCCAATTAAAATAAATAAATTTATATTTAAAAAAATAAAATAAAAAATAAAATGAAAGGAATATTCTTTACGTCCTCTTTTCCTCCCTTCCCATGTATGTGGAATTAGAGTGGCAACGTACACTTGATCACGAGAATGAGGGCCACTTACTAGGGCTTGATAGTACGGAGTGTTACATCTGCAGCCTCCCTAACTCACTATGCGGGCAGCCTCCTCCTTCAAGTCATTCAAGGTATGCATGCATGCTCTGTCATGCCCCACTCTGCAATCCCATGGACTGTAGCCCGCCAGATTCCTCTGTCCGTAGCATTTCCTAATGTAGCATTTAGGAATAGGAGTAGGTTGCCATTTCCTTCTCCAGGGGATCTTTCCGACCCAGGGATTGAACCTGGGTCTTTTGTATCTCCTGCACTGGCAGGTGAATTCTTTGCCACTGCACCACCTGGGGAGCCCCTGTCCTTACTCAGGTAAAGTTACCTTTGATTCCTCGTTCTCTCAAAGAAAAATATCCCGTCCCTGCTTTGCATTCTTGAAAGCACTTAACGTGTGTATTGAACTTCTAGTTCTTTGTCTCCCTGTTCTGTCTGCCTAAACTGGGAATCGGGGGTTTTATCCATCAGCTCCCATCCTCTGTTGGCTGCCGTTTGCATCCATGGGTGATAATTCTTTGCACACTTCTGAGCTGTTTGTAGGCCAAGATATATCCAGGGATAGAAAACAAAGATGCCAGGTACACTTTGAGATGAAATGCTGTCAGTGCCATGTGCCAGAAGCCCTCGGGGAGCAGCCCAACTCCAAGGTGTGGTTGAGAGCTGTGAGGGGGCACCAGAGGCTTCTGATACACATCATGTTTCCCAGGCTCCCCCCACAGATGTAGAACCTGTATGAGAAAAGGGACTCTGTCTCTAGTACTCTATTCTTAGGACACAGAGCAGTGCCTGGCCTTAGTGGGTACTCAGCACATGTCAGTTGAATGAATGAATGAAGCTCCTTAGCCTTTTTCGGGTCTCTTTCCTCACCCGTAAAAGGGGGATGATGACCCATTTGGTTTTGCAAGGTTCCTTTGAGGGCCAAATCAATCATGCGAGATGCTTAGCACAGAAAAACACCACAAGCAATCGTAAGCTATTATGAATTCGCTGCACGCAGGCTTTGTCTGGTTGTGGTGAGCAGGAGCTGCTCTTTGTCGCAGTGCTTGGGCTTCTCACGGCAGTAGCTTCTCTCGTTGTGGAGCACGGGCTCCAGGCACATGGGCTTCAGTGGTTGCAGCACGTGGACTCAGAAGTTACAGCACGCGGGCTCAGTAGTCACGGTGCATGGGCTCAGTTGCTCCACAGCACGTGGGACCTTCCTGGACCAGGGATTGAACCTACGTCCCCCACATTTGCAGGCAGATTCCTAACCACTGGACCACTAGGGAGGTCCCTGGGCATCACCAATTTTGCCACGATAAATAATACTGCAGTGAATATCTTTACCCATGAGATGTTACTTACTTGTTTCTGTAGATAAATCCTTTGGCTCTTTTCACAATGCCTCCTTCCTTCTCAAGTACTGACTTCCTGAGTCACTGCTCAGACTGCTCAGCGCAGAGTTCCAGGGTAAAGGGAAGGGCAGAGCTTCAGGTCATGTCCAAGCAAAATGTTTTTCTATTTTCAACAATCCTCTAGGCCAATATATGCATTTCATGGGAAATATAATTAACACATGATTTGTGAGACTGAATTAAAATATGGTTTGTGATTAAAGAGTCTAGTATCTCTTAAAAGATTATTTAATTAGTAATTTTCTTTAAGTTGCATTTCTTCCCAAAACTACCCATCTCTAATGTAAATCCCCTCATTAGAGGGAGTTCTTTGAGTTAGGGCAGCCTTGCAGTGTGATGGAAGGACATGAATCCTGGTTTCAGGCACACACGATGAACTGTGTGACCTCAGTCATGTTGTGTAGCTTCTCCAAGCCTCTATTATTTTCCATTTGTAAACTGACAGTTCTATTTTTTGTTACAATGTGTAGATAAAATGGTGTTTATGAAAACATTTCTACTGGGCCTGGCATATGGTAGGTACACAGTAAAAATTTCCTCACCTTTTTTATTTTTTGATTCTCAGGACCTACTCAAGGCATGATCATTGCAGTGACTTTGAATGACAGTGTTCATATTATAGTTCTCAGTAAGCATGTGTCTTCTTGAGGACACATCCAGCAATCAATAACATTGGTTGGAAATGAGTATTTTTCCATGACACCAAAACCAAATTTTGGAAAATTCTTTCAGGTAAGGGTTCTCTTTGGAAAATTCCAATTCCCTTATTTGCAGCAGCCAAGTGCTATTTACCCCAGGACCCAACACCTTTCAATTTGTTATTTTCAATGTTAATAAATGATTTAGTTCATTTCCTGTTTTCCTCTGCTCACCAACCTGCCAGCAGCAGTCATACGCCAACCTTAAAATAACTGTACTGGCAGACAACAGATTCAAATTATTAGTAGGAGATCTGTAGCTGTGTTACCCGGTCAACCCAGCTGGAGAGACACAAGCATGACTTCTAACATCCAGCTGTGTGCTTTGGTGAATGCAAGTGAAGAATAAGTTTAGGAAGGCTTGGAAGGAAGAGTGTCATAAAACTTGAAAAGATGTGTTGATGGTTGATGAGAACAAAAGACTGTGTCTTGATTGCTCTGGTCATAGTCTCCGGAGTACCCAGTAAACAACAAGCACACAGTAGGAATGAATAAGTGGACCTGAGCGGATGCCAATAGGGGAGCCGGTATTCCTTGTCTCCAAATTTAATCCTGTTCTAATTTTTTTTTCTCAAGTTTCTTCCAATGTTTTTAGTCATTTTCATCATTTGGGGTTTCTTTGTTCCTCTTTGCCAAATTTCTCTTTGTACTGCTCACCATACCTAGTAGAGAGGCTGGCCCTCCTAGAGAATTTAGCAAATGTCTGTGGAATGAACAAAAGGCACAGAAGATCTTTTGCAAAAGATACCAGAAGCTGAACTTTATATGTTTGTAAGAGAGAGAGATTGAGATAAAGATGAAATGCATACCTTTGTGCATGGATACTTAACATGTGATTGTAAAGTTTTCCCCACAAGTGGATACCAGATCACACTGTGGGGTACTGAGGTGTACACTTGTTCTTCAGGGCTTTCTGATGTTTTAATTAAAACTCTAAGCAGCATTCAAATCTGGTTTCTCAACAGTGATTTTGATGACTTGGGCTGTGCTTTTTTCATCCTTATTGCTTTCAGATATACATAAATCTTTCTTCCCTCTCCATTTTTTTCCATGTGTGTGAAATGTGATACTTTTCAGTATTCTTGGGGTTTTCTTGGAATCCAGATTTTTCACTTCCTCCACATCTGCTATGAAACCAAATATTGATTAATGTGACCTACAAACCTAACCAGTTAAGGGGGCCAATGACCAGTTCCTATTCTTGAATTTTTAAAAGACTATCATTTATTCCAATCTCTCTCTTAAGTGTGTAAGTTTTTTTGCTTTGAGGTCTTTTTTTTCAGTTTCTGAAAAGATTAAAGGAAGATAACATCAGCACTATAGTTCTCAATCACATCTGAGGTTTAAATTCCAAGCCTTTCGACTAACCCTGAACATATCATTATTAACTTCTATATAGAAATGTTTCTAACTTTGCCTGTATAAAAATTACAGTGTGATGTGTATTATACAACCTAAACATCTCCAGAAGGTAGTTCCTATTGCTTTGAGAGGCTCATAAAAGTAACAAAGAATTTAGCAATAAAATAGAGTCATCACTCAGTGATTCTTCAGGATAAAAATCTACCTAAAGATTTTTAAAAAGTTGTAACCTTCAAGGGTCTGAAATTTGGTGAAAAGGATGCTTGTTTAATGCCTGGGAGAGTGACTCTTGAGTTATAGTATTACTTTTACCCCAAAAGAGTAGGATATGCATATAGTTCTCATTATTCAAATTCCCAAGAAGTGCTATTTGCATAGAATACAAGGAGATCAAACCAGTCAATCCTAAAGCAAATCAACCCTGAATGTTCACTGAAAGGACTGATGCTGAAGCTAAAGCTTCAATACTTTGGCTACCTGATATGAACTCATGAAAAAGACCCTGATGCTGGGAAAGATTGAAGGCAAAAGAAGAAGTGGGTGGCAGAGGATGAGATGGTTAGATAGCATCACTGACTCAATGGACATGAATATGAGCAAATTTCGGGAGATAGTGGAGGACAGGGGAGACTGGCATGCTACAGTTCATGGAATTGCAAACAGTCGAACATGACTTAGTGACTTAACAACAACAACAATAAGAAGACCGGGACCCTCTGTAGTTTATGCAAAAAGAAGACCTGAAAAAAAGTATATATATATATATATGCAAAAAAGCAAAGTCTTCCTAAAAGTAGCTGCCTCCTTAGAAAGTCTTAATCCAAAATAAATGCCTTGTTTAAAACTTTGAAATTACCTTAAAGGTCTGTGTTACATTCTTTGGAATGTCCTTAATAGCTGCAAATAATCCTTTGATGGGATATTTGACATTTGGAAACATTAAAAATCTTTACGTACCAAACACATAAAAAGAGTAGAACAACCTAGGAAATGTCTTTCTTTCTTTCTTTTTTTTTTTTTCGGTTAAAAAAAGAAATAATTCTGAGGTATTTGGATTAATTTTTCCATGTGCCTAAAGTGAAAAAGCTTTTCCAAAGGAGGTAAGAGAAGGTTAGGTGCAAAAGAAGCCTCAACCGAACAAACGTGGCCTCCTGATGACATAATTTTGAGGGAAGCAATGTTAATTTGGCTATTTCTGTATTTTTCCCAAGTCTTACTTTGTTACTATTACCTCCAAAATCTAGTTGGGTGCTTATATTGGCACCTCAATCTCATGGAAAACACGAGAATGTTTCTGAGACTGTGTACATTAAAAGACAAAGGTTGCTCAGAGATTTCAAATAACAGTTTAGATGGAGAAAGCTCTCAGAAAAAACCTCTGTCTTGAGCCAAAGACTTGATCCTCTATCCTGACCCCATTATGAATTCATCAGCACTAAGCAATCTACATTCTGTATCACCATTTTTCAGAAAGGATGGTGAGAGAGAACAATTTATAAGCTAACAGGATTCCTAAGAAAGCTACACTTACCTGTTGGCTATAGGTCAGTCATTCTGCACAAGATTTCCAATCATGGACAAAATAACCAAGCCACCAACATCTTCTTCTTGATCCTTTTGGTCTGGTAATGAATCCAAGGGAGAATGAGGCTGAACCTGTTGGACTTCCCTGAAAATCAGGAAACCACCCTTGTCTTTAGAAGACAACACCACGGACAGCCTTTGCACATGGCAAGATGACTTGTACCAAATGAGAAGCCTCCCTATTTCCTCTTTACTTCTGTTGAACGTCAAATCTATTAAGGTTATGCGGAGCCCAGTTTTGGGGCGGGCGGTGCACATGTGTCTGCCTTGTGTTGGTCTTCTGTTGTCCTGGTGCTCCCAGGATCGTGGCGGGAAGTGTTGAGCTTTTATATCTAGACAGATATTCATAATGAAATAGATGTCTGGCTTTTGAAGCTAACTTCTTAGTCTGGAGGTACTTTGGTTTACGAAGGCCCCAGTAAGAATGATGACATTGTCTTGGGTGAAGCCACAGAAACCAAGAGGAGAAATGAGCAGGCATGGGGAGAGGGGCCATTCACCTAAGGCAGAATACGGACGATAATAGGAATTCTGTGTGGTCAATTATATGGACCAAAAAGTAGTCATCTAGTCCGACTTTCCCAGACATCCAAATAACCTGCCTTGATCTTCCTAATGCTCCCAAATGGTTGCAGGTTTTCTTAATGGCTTGTTTTCCTTTGGCATTCTCAGGACCCTTGATTTTAGCAGAAGCTAGAGCAAGCCTCTAGGGGTTCACATTACACAGCGTCCATGACCATTTTATGAATTTCATCATAAGCAAAGCCAGTTGGACAAAGAATGAGCTCTTACTTTCCCCTCCATTTCCCTCCTTCCCAATTTTCCATACTGTGGAATGAAGTTTGAAAGGATTTTCTCTTGACTTCTATCTATTAATGAAAGTTCATCATTCCTTGCTTAGCCAAATCTAATGTCTCTGCATTACCTAGAAATTACGGTGTGATAGATGAGAATAAGTTAAAATAGAGTAAGATGAAATGGAAGTACTTTCTAAAAACTCCTTTTTTTTTTCTTCCTTTTTAAGCCTTACCGTCATCTGCCTGCCAGGTGGAACCTATTTGGATAATATAGCACAGATGTACCTTGTTGTACCCAACAGATGAATTCCTGAAAAGCTGCATTTGATAGAATTTTTATAAATTGAATCACATTTTCCTGTAGACTCATCTTATAGTAACAGAAGCCATTATCCACATTTGACTGATCTTCAGTTGGCGGAGGCCTCTCACTCTTGAGCTTCAAGTTTCTCAGCCAAATCTCTATGTCAAACAGTTAATGATCTGGAAATAATAAGCACTTATGTGAGCTCAGGGAGCACTATACTTAGAGGAAATTTGATTGTATTCCTCTGAAAGTAAAGAATCCTTATTGCATAATGTGACTTTTCACTCGTGGAATCTTAGACTATCAGGAACATTAGAGACAATGTAGTCCGAACCTCTCTTTTTTTCCAGATGAGGAAACTGAGGCCCTGGGTGTTCATTCATCTGTGACGGTGTAAAACAGTCATATAACATAAAGGAGAGAACACTGATGTTGAGGTTGGCAGCTTTGAATTCAAATATTCTCTTCCCAGCACACAAGCTATTTGGTTTGGGGTATGCTATTAGAACTTTCTGAGCCCAATTTCCTCATCTTTAGGACAAGGATAGTATTACCCACTTTGCAGGATTTTTGTAAAAATTAAATAAGATATGAGAAGTGGTAACACATTGCCTAGAATACAGTAAGGGTTGGGTGTTTGTCTTCTCAATTTCTCTTTTTAGGATTTTTCAAATGACATTTTATTTATTTATTATTTTTTTTAATATGTATTTACTCAACGGACATGAGTTTGAGCAAACTCTGGGAGATGGTGAAGGACAGGGAAGCCTGGCATGCTGCAATCCATGGGGTCGCAAAGAGTTGGACATGACTGAGTGATTGAAAAACAACATGTATTTATTTTACTTATTTGGCTGTGGCACACAGGATCTTTGATCTTTGCATTATGTGACAGGATCTTTAGTTGCAGCATGCAAAACCGTTTTTAGGTGCAGTATGCAAACTCTTAGTTGTGGCACGTGGAATTCTGGTTCCTTGACTGGGGATTTAACCCCAACCGCCTGCATTGGAAACACAGAGTCTTACCGGGGAAGTCCCAACATGTTTTTTTAAAGTGCACTTACTCTAAAAATTACAAAGATAATGATGCTTGTCACTGAAATTTTTAGGAAGTCAGAGACTTAGAATGAAAAACAAATGGTCTCTTTTTATCCTCCCACACCCTGAGCCCCTTTCCCCAAATCTCTTTCTAAAGGAAAACACCAGTAACAGTTTTATTCCCTTTGTATTTTTTCAGAATTTTTTTTCACCATCTTTTTAGGTGAAACACATCCTGTACCAATATCTGTGTGCATGTCCTGTGTGCATGTGTGTGTGTGAAGTTGCTTCAGTCATGTCCAGCTGTTTGCAACCCTATAGATTGTAGCCTGACAGGTTATTCTGTCCTTGGGATTTCCTGGCAAAAATACTGGAGTGAGTTACCATGCCCTCCTTCTGTCCATGGGATTTGCCAGGCAAGAGTACTGGAGTGGGTTGCCATTGCCTTCTCCCAATATCCTTATAAGGACCTTCAAAAAGTCTTTGTTCTCAGTTTGTTATTGCCATAAAAACACTGTGTAACAGCATGGTCACCAAGCCTCGATGGCATACAACCACTGGCATTTATTTCTCACTCATACATTGCAGAGTCAGCTGGATGGCTCTGCTGATGTCAACTGTGTTTCTGGGTTTGCAAGTTCTGGTTCAGTTCTGCTCCATGAATAAGGTTTGGCTCCAAGTGCAGTTCAGTTATGCTGCATGTGTTTCTCTTTCTCCTGGGAGCATCAGGGCACATGGAGCATGTTCTTTTCATGGCAGAGGTTGGAGGTTCCCCGAGAGATGAGTGGAACCAAGCGATATCTCTTGAAGACAAAACTTGCAGCGGACTCACTGTCACTCTGAGCCAAATTCCATTCGTCAAAGCAAGTCACATGGCCCAGCCCACCAAAAGTGGAGTAGGGATGTAAATCCATCTCTAGGAAGAGGAACTGCCAAGTCACAAGGCAACCAGCATGGCTAGAGGGCAGAGTGAACAACTGGGATCAGTAATGCAATTCGCTATAGTCATAGCAAGGGCCACCCCACTTGAAAGTTCAACATGTCCCCTTAGCCTGCCTATAAACTCCTGATAGGCAAGAACTGTAATTGATTTGTTCTTTGCTCGATTTCCAACATCAAATTTCGAGATTGGCAAAGGAAAAAATAATCAGTATTCAGTAATTCTTTGTTGAATGAACACTGAGAATCCTGGTCCAGAAGTAGTAACCTTAAATGTTTCCTGTATGTTTGTGAAGCTGCCTCTTTTCCTCTGGAGCTCAACATGCGTTCATCAGAATGTGAAGCTGGCAGCCAGTATTCAGAGCAGGCCAGAGGTTCTAGAGTTGGCACTCTGTCAGAGAGCGGTAATTTTTACGCCAGTGTAAACTTTTGCTTAATTGCTCCGGCCTGGCCATCTGAGAATGACAAGCCCATCAGTGACATGTGGAAATATAGAATGCACTCACAGCTTGCCTTTAAATGTCAGCAGCGCAGCTGAGGGGTTGGCCTGAAAATTAGATATGGTTGCCAACCCAATTGTCCTTTATAATTTGTTGTGTGAATAGACAGAGATGGTAAAGGGAATATTTTGGGGTCACATGAAAAGCACCCAGCCCACTGAGGCTGTAGAAGGGACTTGTTACTGAGCAGAGGAGAGGAGGCTGGGTGAGAGCCTGGAAGCTGGTGCCTGGCCTCTAGCGCAATTGCTGGGACCCCAGGGAACCATCTTGATGGCCGTTGATTACCCCTCTCCCAACCCCCTCAGGTTTACCTAGGGGCCATCCATCCCTTTGTGAACTTTATCATTGAGATAATCACAGTGTAATTATACAATTAGCCTAATTGTGGTTAATTGTCAGCACTGTATCATTTTGAAACCTAGCCTCCAACACTGTGGCCCAATTTGGAGGCAAGAGACACCCACACATGCAAAGCAGCCACTTGATCCTTCTTGCCATTCGGGGATTTTTTTTCCCCCTTTCAAGGTGCCAGAAAGGAAGAACAGGCCTCTTTTATAAATCCATTGTCTGCAAAACAAGGACCCTGACAAACATGTTTGCAGAAAATCAAGGGCTTTGTAAAAAGCCATGTGTTTTGGCACCAGAAGTCCAAACCATGTGCCAGGGGAATGCTGGAGCCAGCAAAGGTTTTCCTTCCTACACTGAGCAGCGAGAGGGTCAAATTGCAGTCTTGCGGCTGATTCCCTCCCCGGGGCATTCCATTGAGGCTGGTTCTGAACTGAAGTGTTGTCTCTGCCATCCTTCACACCAGCTAATCAGCATGACTGAGGGTGATGGCAAGACCTCTCCTCTCTCAGAACTCTCTGGGATCACCCTACCCACAAATGCCATTGTCTGGGCCTCATACTGATCATAACAGCCACCATGTGTTCAGCATTCAAAATCTGCCACACCAGGCACTACGCTGAACATTGACATAATATACTATCATACTGAACCATGAAACTCCCCCAAAGGCGTACTTACTATTGTTATCCCCATTTTACAGATGGGAAAGCTGAGGCTCCCTCCAAAAAGTTTAGCAAGTGGACCCAAGTCCCATAGCCAGTGAGTAGCTTCATGGCCATTTGAATCTACATTCTCTTGAGCCTGGGGTCCTGTGCACATTACTCCTTTGGGATGAGGGGTATCCATTAATGTGCATCTAATTTTAATATTTATGCCTATGCTTGCTTTCACTGGTTGCTCACTGGGTTAGTAGGGATTAAAGTAAGAACCCAGGTGAGTGGGGGCAAGGCACATACTGTTGAAAGGATGTGAAGGTACAGGCAAGGAAAGGATGAAGATAAAGTGTTGAAGGTAATGAAAGATTAAAAAAACCAGTTGTATCAGCAGCCAGACCAGATGTTGTATGTACCAGATAGAGACATAAACTTCACCAGAATGTCAGCTTCACTGAGTAGCATGCTTCTGTCTCTATCACCAACTCTCATACAAGTCCTGGCATTTTCATCACATGTTGTCACTTACATTATGGTAGTGTCCAAGAGATGCTGAATAGATACTAGTTGAATAAATGAAACTCCTGGGGAAAGGGTGAGACACAAACTCAAATGCCTACAGGGTCCCAGTGCTTATGAAGACAAATGATGCTGGCCAGATTAAAAAGAAACACACAAGCAAATAGCACAAAAGTGGCAAATGCTAGTAGAGAAGAAAGCTCTGAGCGTCTGTCAGTGACTTCTGAAAGTCACAAACCTAATGAACAGCAGAACTATTAATAGCACCCAGGTCTCCTGACTTTCTGTTCAGTAATTTTTCCATGACCACTGCTACTCAAGCTCATGGATATGGATTTCTTGCATCCACTATCACAGATTTATTGAATCCATTGCTCTCATTTTACAATGGAGAAACCAAGGCCCAGAAAAGAAAGGTGATTTGCCCAGATCCTATGGTAAGTAAGTGGCACAGCCAGGTATCATGGCTATTAACCTAAGGCTCCTTCAACTGTTCCGTAGGGCCTTACATGTGGCCAGGAAGTACGCTGGCTTTGTGGACAGCTAGAACACTGTGAGAGTTCATTAGGCTGTTCTCCTACCTGAAAATAAGGACACATTTTGAATTTCAATTGGGGAAACAAAACCCTGTTGAAACACAAACTGAATTTACATTAAAGATAGTTCCTCATAACATTAGAGAATATTAGATCTGGAAGGGCCTTTAGAGAGCAAAGGATTTACTACCCTTATTTACAGATGAGGAAACTAAGGCTCAGAGAGATTAATGAGGAATAGTTTTGTTATTTACCTTATGGTCATGTCTGCTTCCCTGGTGGCTCAGATGGTAAAGAATCCGCCTACAATGCAGGAGACCTGAGTTCAATTCTTGGGTCATGAAGAGCCTCTGGAGAAGGAAATGGCAATCCATTCCAGTATTCTTCCTTGGAGAATTCCATGAACAGAGGAGCCTGGCAGGCTATAGTCAATGGGGTTACAAAGAGTCAGACACAACTGAGCAACTAACACTTTCTTGTCCCTGCTGTGTCATCCAGAAATCAGAAAAGAGCAGACAGAGAATATAAGCATAATAGGCAGAAGTAAGTTCTTATCCCCTGAAATGAGCAATTCATTCCCACTCACCAGTGCCCTTTTCCTTTGGAGCATTTAGAGAAGAGTAATCACTAGCACAGATGGCATGAGATTTCATAAAGGGATACTAGCAGGAGCAGGTGATGCTTGGTATCTTTAATCCTGCTTGAAGGAGCAAAGATGTTGTCCTCATAGACGATGCTCTTCAAGGCTTAAGAGATGGGAATCGTTCCAGGAAGGCAAAGCCTTGAGCTAAGCTTTGAGAAGAAAATTAAGAAAGAAGGCAAATTTGTGGCAAGTGCTCCTGCAAGCCCTCTTGCATCACATCATGGTCAACAAGGAGTCTTCATGGTGAGACCTGGGCCAGCAACTCAGGAACGTACAGGGCAAGCAGGTCCACAAAAGAAGGAAATGTGCTTGTTTCATCTCATCATCACATCTGGGGATCTCAGCACTATTGGCTTTTTTTTTTTCCCCCCAAGAGGAACTCGACACCAGATTTTTTAAAATGAGGAACTAATTGCATTTATAAAAATACAGCATAGGGCAAAATCAAAATCTTATATCTGAGTTCAAAGTTGGCTGATGGTATTTTAGAGCTTAGCTGATCTAACAAATCAGGGTAGAGGTTTAAGTTTTTGGTGGCTAAGGATCGGACAAAAGAGCAAGATGTGTGGGAGGTTCATTTGAAACTTCTGTAGACAGTTAAATTGTTTAGATGATCCAAGGCTTCTTTCCTTCCAAGAAGGAAATAAATATGTGCCCTGGAGACAGTATTGTTGAATAGAAGGAGCACTGGCTTAGGAGACAGGAGTTCTAGACTTGATGCCTCCAGTTTTTGGTTTGATGACCTTGGGCAAATCCTTCTTCTTTCTGATCATCTTACTTGTAAAGTGAGATTGCTCACCCTGCCTTAAATACCTCACAGGTTTACTGGTGATCAAATTGGATGGTGCTCTGAAAGTACTTTGTCATCTGCAACGTGTTATGTAGACAAGATTGTGTCTTAAAAGTCTATCAATCAACTTTTATAAGAGCAAATGGTGATAAAATGGACAATTTATAGATTTTTGAGTCAGAAAGATCATGGGCTCAAATTCTGGATTCTCTACCATCAACAATACTCCTTGGGCAATGTTTCTCTCTCTTGAGGCTCAGTTTCCTCATCAACAAAATGGGATAATTGGGTTTCTCTATATAATGCTATTGTGAGGATTAAATGAAACTATGCATGTAGAAAAAACATATGGTACATGAGTGGGTGCTTGATAAACATTTTCTTTCTCAATCTATCATTAAACTTCATTGACTCAGAAGGACATAGCATTATAAGAGAGTATTAGTATTTGGTAATTTTCCTTATTCTGAAAGGATATGATTTTGAACAAAGAGAGAAAAAGAGATTTAGCAGATTTAAAAAAAAAAATGAGAAGGAAATGAAAGGTGGCAGAAGTCTGTTGTGGGGAAGCAGTTAGGGAAAGTGGTAGCCGGGAGGTGACATTTCACCTGGTCTCTTGAGCATAAGACGGCACCGAGGAGGCTTGCAGCAGGCGATGGCAAACAATGTTTTAAACAGAGGGATACGAGCAGGCTCCATCCAGGAAATAAAATGGATAAAGAACATAGATCCTGGAAGGGAAGAAGGACAACCAGAAAGACAGTGGTGGTTAGCCTGCATTTCTCAGGAGTTTGCTTTATTCTGTAGACCATGGAAAGTGAAGTTGCTCAGTCGTGTCCGACTCTTTGCAACCCCATGGACTATAACCTACCAGGCTCCTCCATCCATGGGATTTTCCAGGCAAGAGTACTGGAGTGGGTTGCCATGGGGAGCCATCCAAAGGTTTGACCTGTAGAAGAAACATAATCAGACTCACTTTGAAGGAAAAACTTTCTGGCTGGAGTATAAAGGATTGGATGGGAGAGGAGTACATTAGAGGCAGAGAGACTCATTAGGAAGCTCTTGGACTAGGGCAATGGCAATGAGAAGGGGTGGAGTCAGGGAGGACTGGATAAACACCTCAAAGACCAATGCTGGATTTGAACTGTATTAAGACAGAGAAATTCTGGTATACTATTTCTGGGGGAAACATTTCCTTTTCCCAACTGGACCACTTTTAAAACCATTATTATTCTGGTCAATGAAAGAGAATGTAGGAGGCTTTAATTGGCTTCCTGAATAGATCAATTTTTATTATTAAGATGTTTGACTAGGGAGACCAATGGTAATAGATGCCATCTTACTAACTACTGTGTCTCTCCTTCTGGTAGCCTCTTTTGAAATAATTGTATGTGACTTCAATATGTTTCATCATTCTAAAATAAAGTCAAAATGATTTTATTTTACTATGAAACTTAAATCAATCAGGCATTACTAGTAACACCAAAAGGGGTTATATTAAAGTTTAATATTAAAATGTTAGCATCTGTTATGGTCTCAGGCTTTATTGAACTTTCCAAACTTTCAGATGAAGAAATAGCAAACTTAAAGCAGAAGTACCCTAAATGAATAAAATAACCTTGTCTCCTTGGCAATTCAGGAAGAAAATGGGAGATAAACTCTCTCTTCAGGGAGAGATAAAAAGGAGAAAAATTAAAGAGATTTTTCTGCATTGAGTATATGAAGGGCTCCTTTTAGGGTTGGTCTGTGCCAAGTACATTAATTTTCTTTTAAAGGAAATAACTTTGCCTACCTATTTTCTGGGTTCTATTTCCCAAACTGTAGCAATCGGAGTCCAATAAAAAACAGATGGCCACTGGAATGGGGCAATTCAGGAGGGTTTCACAAGGGGATCTGAACAGGATTCAAACAAAGGTTTGAACAGGATTGATGAAAGCCAGCAAGAGATGGTGAAGTACCTTGCTTCTATTAATAACCTGGGGCCAGAAGTCCTTACTGCCCCTGGGTCCAAAGAGGCAGAAAATGGGGTAACTACTGAAACCTGGAGAAAGCCATAGCCTTGGAGAGGGTCATAGGGGGAAAGTCATGGCTTTGGTAGAGAACCATGACCACTGTCAACCCGTGATCGGATGGAATAGGAATGTTAGAATGAATCTCTCAACCTCACTGTTCTCTCGCCTATCCTGCCTATCACAGTCTCCTGTGGGTACCTCCCACTGGCTAAACCCAAATGGAAACTAGGGTGTGGGGGAGCCTGGTGATGCTGTTCAAAAAAGCCAGGTGTGGAGGGTAGAGGGTGGTTCTGGAGGCACAAGGGTAGCACACTCGGGGTGTGGGATTCGTGAGTTGCTGATACCAAGCATGTTGAGGAAGTATTAAATGTGGTGAAGAGCATGGGCCTGGAGCTGGCCTGTATTTCTGTTTTGCCATCTATTACTTTATTATTCCTGGAAGTTTCGTCATCTATGAAATGCTTAAAACGAGCCTATCTCCTTGTGTTACTTAGAAGATGAAATGAGACTGAGTGTAGCTGCCTTGGCACAGTAACTGGCCTGAGGTACTGATATGAAAGCCTTTGTCTCCTTTGTCCATTTGAGACGCTTCATGCTCTTGGATTGGATGAGCAAGGGTGTCAAGATATTGCTAGGGGATGTTTTACATAAACACAGAAATGTTGTCATTTAAGATCCAGATCTTTTCTTTATAAAAAAAGAAAAGAAATGCCAAATAAGCGGAAAACCCTGGAAGGTTTTTATGGGGTTTGTTATTTGTTATCAGGAAATGCTGTTGTGGGCCTCACCAAAAAACTTTACTTTCTTGTCTTTCTATTTGGAGATAATCTACCTGAAAAAAGACAGATTTACAAAGGAGAATTAGGCAGAATATTTGCTAAATAAATTAATTATTTGAGAACTTATTATATGGCAAAGACTATAATAGTTGCTTTACAAACACTCATTAACTGATCCTCACAGAAACTCTCTCGAAACTATAGCAGGTGAAAGTGAGTCATTCGGTCATGTCCAACTCTTTTGCAACCCCATGGACTGATGGAATTCTCCAGGCCAGAATACTGGAGTGGGTAGCCTTTCTCTTCTCCAGGGGATCTTCCCAACCCTGGGATCAAAACCAGATCTCCTGCATTGCAGGCGGAGGTGGAAATGTACCTATTTATAGTTCCAAAAAATGTGTGTTGAATTTTTTATTCTCTTTCAGGGAGTTTAAAGAGTTATGTCCCGATAGCATCCAGAAGTGTTGAGTCTTCCTGAAGCTATTTCCAGAACTTTGACCTGTAGCAGAAACGTGCTATGTGACATCTGGGAGACGGAGACCGAGGCCTTACTCTGGGGCCGCGTGGCTGTGCAAGGGAGGAGAGCTGAGCGTGGGTTCAGAGTGTAAGAATGCCACTGTGCCTGTTAGAGTCAGTCCAAGGGAAGTGTTGTCTCAGCAGTTGGGACACCCCTCTTTTCAGAGCCTCAAACCATCTCCCTTTTGTTCAGATAATGTTTTAAGGTTTATTGAAGATCAAATTCTGTGTTTACCTTGAATTGATAGCTTAAAACCTTATTTGTTTTTAGTCTTGTCTGTGATGAAAAAAAAAAAAGATTGGATTCAGGTGTATGGATTTGGTTACCAATTCATCAAATTACAGGTATTGTTTGCAAGTTGCTACACCTTAGCATCTGATACCCTTAAGATGTTTAAATAGACACTATCTCATTTCTCCAGTGGGCTAGCATTCCATAGCAAATGTGTTTTCTAACTTGTTGCTTCCCAGATAAGCAGCATCAGAAGGATATTTAATGAGTCATTTTATTTTTATTTTGACAACAACATAAAAATGGGGTTAAAAGTTCTTTAAAGAAAAAACATCTCATTAATAATCTCCACTCTATGTTTTTCCATATATCATATTTCTTTCTAAAATGTGTTTACTTACTTGAGTATTTTAAATAACTAAAAATCATACTGTTAGAAAGTTTATATCTCTCTTTTCCATCATATTATTCCATAATACCTTTTATGGTCTTATGCATCCCTTACCCACACTTACCCATTCCCCCATGTTGGACATGCAGGTTGTCTCTAATTCATCTGCTACTACAGGTAAAAGCAAAAGGAGCATATTAACTCAAAGTTAACTTTTTTTTATTTTGTTAAATTATTTACAAAAGCTAAATATACAGAAGAGAAATAGCTGTGCCAAAAGAGAATGATTTGATACTCGATAGCCCTCTGATTACTGGTAGTGATCTGCTCATCTGGCTTTCTACGCCACTGTCCCGTTTCTCTCTTACTGCTCCATTGTAGACTCTGGGCAGACATTACTCAGGTTCAAAACACCTACCACTGAATACACGTTGTTAATGGTTTCCCAGATTTGGTTTGCATGAGTGAGAAATGCTTTGTGGTTGAGTTAAGCCACCTGCGGTACTTCAGAATAACCTTATCCATGCTGACTGATACAAGTGTGAATTCATCTAAATAAGCTCTCAAAGTGTTTTTGGAGAATTGAAGAATATTAACATTGCTAATGGTGCTTGATATGGGTATTGGTTGGCTAGTGTGTCAAACATACTGTGTAAAAACACTCCAAAACCCAGTAATTTAACATTCAGTCTCATGGATCTGCTGATCAACACATCTAAGGTTGGTCCAACCAGCCTGACCCTATGCGTCTCTCGTCCTCCTCCCAATAGCAGGTTAACCCAGGCATGGTCTTCTGAAGATGGTAAAAGCCTTATAGGCCACACCCAAGCACACAAGCACATTTCTGGTCCCTATCTGTGTCATGCTTACTAATACCCATTAGTCAAGACAAGACACGTGGCTGAGCCTTAAGTCAAGGGCAGGGAAATGCACTCTGCCTCCAGACAGAGACTGAGGGAAGAGATTAAAAAGTTGGGACCAGTCATTCAATCTACCAAAATACGGAATGCCACAGTGCTTACTAAAGATTCTAGCAAACTGCTTTCCCACTATATCCATGCTGCTGCTAAGTCGCTTCAGTCATGTCCGACTCTGTGTGACCCCACAGACAGCAGCCCACCAGTCTCTGCTGTCCCTGGGATTCTCCAGGCAAGAACACTGGAGTGGGTTGCCATTTCCTTCTCCAATGCATGAAAGTGAAAAGTGAAAGTGAAGTCGCTCAGTTGTGTTTGACTCTTCGCAACCCCATGGACTGCAGCCTATCAGGCTCCTCCATCCATGGGATTCTCCAGGCAGGAGTACTGGAGTGGGGTGCCATTGCCTTCTCCACCACTGTATCCATAAGCGTTACATATACCCACAATCTCCATAGCCCTAACTGTTTCCACCGACGTTTTCTTCTTGATGATTTAATGGATGTAAAATAGTATCTCTGTGTTACTTTACCTTTCACTCCTTTAAATAGCACAAAGAGAAACATCTTCCCCATGCACTGAAATACTTCATTTAAACTTCAGTGGGGACAATTCCGGAATGAAAAGGTGCCATTTTCTTTTTTTAAACTTTGTCCTTGTAGCTGCACGTTTTGAATGTTACAGCCAGACAATGGGAGCACTGCAGCTTTTCTTATTTCTGAACACATCTGTGGCCACAAATTGAATGGCTGCATCTTTCATATGGGAAATACCTATGAGATGTTTTAAATCCTGCAGTGGTGACGAAGGATTCTCTTTTTCTTCCCCACCCTTCATTCTCCTAGCTTATGTCTTCCTGACTAATATTCTCTCCTTTGCCCCCAAGCTTTTGTTCCTGCTCAAGATTCTCATACTTCCCTCTCTACTTCACTACCTCTCCCCCTTAAATTGCACCGTTTCCTATGCAATCAGAGTACTGAGTGTCCTGCATCCCTTCTGTTTGGGAGGAGCTGGACTGGATTTGGCTAATGAGTTGTGACCAGAAGTGACACGTGTCACTCCTAGGCTATAGCATTCCATGGGCAGTTGGAATCCTCCTGAGCTAGAATCCCTCTGTCATTGCTACTTGCCCCGTTAGCTTGGATCCCTTGCCAACCTGCAATGGTCCTTAGCATAAGTGACAAATAAACCCGTGTTGTCTTAAGCTATTGAAACTGGCATATTGTTTGATGCTACAGCACAACCTGGCCTACCCTGACTGACTCACAGGGCTACGAACTCATCCTATGTCCCTCCATAGTATTGTGGAGGTTTCCCATTTTTTGTAATTACTACCTCTTTACATAAAGAGGGCTGAGTGCTGAAGAATTGATGCTTTCAAACTGTGGTGCTAGAGAAGACTCTTTAGAGTCCCTTGGACTGCAAGGAGATCAAGCCAATCAATCCTAAAGGAAATCAACCCTGAATATTCATTGGAAGGACTGATACTGAAGCTCTAATACTTTGGCCACTTGATATGAAGAACCAACTTATTGGAAAGACCCTGATGCTAGGAAAGACTGAGGGCAAGAAGAGAAGAGGGGGACAGAGAGTGAGATGGTCGGATGGCATCACTGAGTTAATGGACCTGAGTTTGAGCAAACTCTGGGAGATAGTGAAAAACAGGGAAGCATGGGGTTACAGAGTCAGACAAGCCTTAGTGACCGAACAACAACAATGTCTTTACCAACTGGGCTGTGAGTGATGTTTATCATGTTTTCTTATATCCTCAGTACTGAGGACAAAATACGCTTAATACATGTTTACATTTATGTGTTTATGTAAACATCTCTTAGAGTTTAAGCTTACAAAGAAGCAGCAATGATGTGAAATTCTTAGCTAAGTAAGACTCATTTTGATTCTTTATTTGAACTAGATCTCCACTCATCCATTTAACCAAAACCAAAATGGCCAGAATCCTTCTTTACTCTTCTCCATGAAACTTCTGCTATGGGGAAGAAGTAGGAAGTGTCAATACACACAGAAAGACCCAGAGGGGAGGATAAAAATCTACTACTAAAAAAAAAAAAAAAAAAACTACTAGTATTCAGCAAGTGGGGAAGGACCACAGACTGGTTCCAGAAGTGACGGGCAGAGCGTGGACCTTGCGTGAAAGTCCTCCTCACTGAAAAGTTCAGAAAGAATAAATGGCGACTCTCAGGCTGTATCACCTGGCAAAATCTCAGCACTGTCCAAAGAAGTAGGAAAAGCAAAAGCCAAGCAGAGAAGCTAGTTGCCAGCTCTTCTGAGAGACAGCTTTGCTAAAAACCTTGGGGATACACACAACTGAGATGGATAATTTGGGCAATTTACTCAACCTCTCCAAACTTTGGAGAGTTTGTTCATTTGGTGGTACTAATACCTAGCTCTCTGAGTTTTTGTAGGCCAAAAAAAGACAATGATGTAACCTGTTTACATTAATGCTTCACCTAAGCGAAGCACAGAACAAGCGATACTTCTGTAAGACGAAAGCATGCTTACATAAAAGAACGGGATTCACGCTTGTGTAGAGCAGTGAATGCATAACTGAGTGTGACAGTTATTCTCTGAATGTTAGTTACTCTGAATGTAATAGTTACTCTCCAAAGATGGCTTCCACTGAGCAGTATTCAGACTCTTGTGAAGTCCCTCCCTGAAGAAGGGCTAGCCCTGTGACTATAACCAGTGAATGCAGAAAAAGTGACCCCGTGCCAGTTCTGAGCCTAAACTTTAAACACTGACAGCTTCTACTTTGAGGAGTCCTGGGCCATCGCATAAGAAATCCAGTTCCCAAATGGAAGAAGTCACATGGAGGCTTCGTGTAGAACAGAAGAAGCCCTGAGACTATCTGAGCCTGCCTGCCTTGGGGTCCCAAGGGAGCTCAGTCTTCCAGCTGCCCCTGCCAAGGTGCCAGATATGGGAGCCATCTGGGATATTCCAGATGATTTTAGCCCCAGCCAATAGCTGCAGAACAGCAGATGAACTTCCCAGTGGGTCCCAGAAATGAAAAAGATAACAAAATAACTGTTATTTTAACCCACACAGTTCAGAGGTGGGCTGTTTTGTTCCCCCACAATAGACAACCGGCAGCACTGAGGTATCAAAGATTTAGTCATCAGGAGTGGGGTGTCTCTTGACTCCTTGCCTGCCTGAGGGTGAAGACAAGAGCTTCCTGCAGGCTTGTTCCAACATCTCATCCACACTCGCCAACTGCAATAGCAGGTCTGACTAGTTTTCCAAGGTTCCGTCTGGCCTCCAGACTGGAATCCAGCACAATTTCAAGCAGTGGCTTCTTCAAGGTCAGCAGCTAGCCAGCTCACCAGTTTGGAGTTTGCCTCTTCTCCACCTGAAAAGTAATCCTGGGCCCCTACTTGAGTTTAGCAGCCCTGGGATGTGAGAAACAGGAGAGAGGTTAGGGGGGTGTCACAGATTGCTCCTGTCTAGCAACTGGACAGTAAACCTGAGACTGAGGGAGCTTGCTGAGATGAAAGCCAAGCAGTAAAATAGGACCGCCTGGCTGATATTGAATTTCAGCCCTCAGACAGGAGGGTGAGTGTTATTGGTGTTCAGCCCTCTCCGAATGGCTTCAGAAACCCGTGTTGTTGAAAAGATAGTCGGGGAGCTATTATATTCATTGGGCAGCAATTAGACTAAAAGTGCCAGGGAACCAGACGCCCATAGCTCGCTCCTGCCGAAGCAGGTTTAATTTCATCAGGCGTCACAGGGTCATTCAGAGAAAGGGTAGAGGGAGGGTGGTGCCTGTAGCAGGGGCTGGGAGAAAAGTTGGAAGGCTCGCCTGGCAGTTCCCTTTCTATTCTCTGTCTTGGCCTCTGAAATCTCCCCCTTTCAATAGGTGGTCCCTGCAGCCCCAGCACTCTCTGCGTGGTGGCTGGCAGCCGATGAGACAACCTGGGCCAGGAGAGACAGACTGATGGGCAAGCTCTATAAATGAGTGGTTCTAGAGGGTCTGATGTTAAAGTGAGGAAAATTTCCCTCAATAACTGTGGGTGGGATAGAGAACCACTAACATGTAGCTTGATGGCTTAAAATGTTTATTCTGACATCAAACATCATTAATTCAAGTCTTACTTCTATCATGCACTAGCTGTATGGCCTTGATGAGTTACTGAACCTCTCTGGGTTTCTTATTTTATCATCTGTTCCGTAATAGTAATAATGGTGCCAATTTCATGGAATCACTATTGAGAGGATTAAGTGGGGGCTTCCCAGGTGGCTCGGTGGTAAAGAATCTGCCTGCCGAGGCAGGAGGCGCAAGAGACACAGATTTGATCCCTGGGTTGGGAAGATCATGGAGTAGCAAATGGCAACTTGGTCCAGTATTCTTGCCTGGAAAATTTCAAGGACAGAGGGGCCAGGCAGGCTATAGTCCATGGGATCACAAAGAGGCAGACATGAATGAGCGACGGAGAGCACACACTCTTTTGAGAGGATTCAGGGAGCTAACTCATGTCAAGCACACTAGCACAGGACCTGCAAACAGTAGGCACTCAGTAGATGGTAGTTGTTTTTCTTAGAAGCAGTATTTTAGTACTACCTGCCCTACCTTTGCCATCTCTCAGGGAAAACCAATCATTCTTCCAAATCCAGGATGCCATCCCTGACTCCCACTGCTCTGGAAAGGAATCACCGTTCCCTCCTATGTGTGTAGAATTTATTCATATTTCTGTCACTGTACTTTTTCATGGTAACACTTACTTCTTGCTAGGAATTGTTCTAAGCACTTCACATGTACTTCTTTAAGTGATATTATTTATTGTCATTGTCGTCATCATATCTCTGGTTACCCCCCCACCCCTTCTTTCTGGTCACCATCGCCTACTTACAGTTCCATAAACTCATCATTCACCATCTTTTTTCAAAAAGTTCCTTTGATTCTGCTATTACTTCTGCTGGAAGATTTTCCTACATTCTATTTGGTTTTTATTTACTTTTTGGCTACACTGTGCAGCATGTGGAATCTTAGTTCCCTGATCAGAGATGGAACCCACACCCGCTCCAGTGGAAGCATGGAATCTTAATCACTGGGCTTAACCAGAGAAGTCCCACTTCACGTGTATTAAATCGTTCAGTATATGCAACAATAATCCATAAAGTAGGGCTAATCTCATATCTCTCCCTGTAGCAGTGAAACAACTAAGTTTCAGAAATTTGCCCCAGGTTACACAGTCAAGGCTGGAACAGGGATTCCATCCAGGCTGTCTGACTCCAGAGCCCACAGGGCACGCTGCCTCCATTTCTTCCCAACCATCTCCACTTTTAGACGGAGGGCAGGAACAGTCTTCCTCATTTTCATGTTGTCAGTGCTTCATGCAACATCTGCCACAAGAAGATATATGAACTGAATAGCATTTAGTGTGAACTGAGGCCCATCTCCAGCCAGACTCGAGGAATTCTTCCCTCCAGCCTGGATCTCGGATTTCAGATGAGACGTTATTGCTGCTTTTTCCCAATAGTCATCCTTGATACGCTATCCTAACCCCAAATCTTGACAAGAGGGAAATGTATGAGTCCTCACGCTTAAGTTAAAATATAAAAACTGGATGAATCCATTACTTCAGGAGATCCAGGGCATAAATTCTGACAGCGTTTATGCAGTAAGGGAAGTAAAGCCCCTACACAGAGGAGGTGGTCAGTGCATCCAGGTCTTCATCTGCTCCTCATTCTGCAGCTCCTCCCCTCCCCAGAGCCCACGGCACAGGTGGCTGTTGGCTTTGTACCACAGGTAGCGCCTTCCCGTTTCAACAAAGGGGCTCCATAAGACTGTGCTGAACTGAAAAATGATCTACCTGCGGCCCCGATCCCGCCACTTTCAGTCTAGGTAACTTTGGGTGCGTACACTGACACGTGTGATGCAAACCCTGCCCCGAGGAAATACTAAGTCTCATAGCGCACTGGGTTTGTTTATTAAGTGATAATACAGATTTCCCCACTATCCGAAAGTAGAGCTTTACTATGAAATCTTTCATAAATAGAAATGGAGTAAAGCAAAGAAGCAATTACCTAAGGATACATCTTGCTAATGGATCCACAAAATAAGTAGAGACAAGCACAGATGCTCATAGATGTGGTTCAAAGATATGGCAGCTTGACGCTGAGATGCTGAGTGTGGTTCATGGGAAGGAGCTTGGTAGGGCCTCTCTCCCTGCTTGGGATGTGTGATGACCTCCGTAACAGCTCACTGCAGGACAAAGGATGATCACAATTTTTGCTTTTTGCCTTTTTTTTTTCCCTAAAAGCAAAAAATGTTGTACAGATTTCTTTCAGTTAGCAAAAATAGGTACTAGTATAAGTCTTTTGTGAGTGTGAAATGGCATAAAGTGAACTTACAAAAAGCTGGGTGGTGGGAAGGGGTACCTGTACCTACTTCTTAAGGCCATTGTGAAGACCAAGTGATATAATACATCTGCAATAGATTTGAATGTGTGCACCCTGGAGGCTTATTAACACTGGTGCAAAGAGCCTCAGACCAGAGCTCGGCAGACCTGGGTCCCAGTGAGTGCCTGACCTGGTGATGGTGTTCTAGCCGCGTGATGTACCTGTGCCTCTGTTTTCTCGTTTGCAAAACTGGGATGGTGCTCTCTGACCTTTTCCCTCATAAAATGGCTGTGTTGGTTGACAGACTGTGTTGTGCATGTGGGCATGTGTGTATGTGTGCAGAGTGCTGTGCAAATAGAAAGGATCTAATCACTAAAGGCTTCAGTCAAACAGATTGTTAGAGTGCCTGGTTTCCACTTGGAGTGGGTACATGTCCACCTTGGCATGTTCCGTCATTTTCCTGGCTGGGGGGCGTCAAATTCACAGGCTGAGAAACACTGACTTCTCAGTAGATCAGGCCTTTGGATAAATGGGGCACTGAATGAATGAAGCCCATAAAGGCTTCTCACAAGGGAAGCCGCCTTTTCTCCAGTCCCAGAATTCTCCCTCACCCGGGTAGGGATGGGGATCAGGGAAGCACGCTGCCTCAAGGAGCCTTAGAGATCACTGGACTGTACAGATGCACCCACGAGGCCTGGGAACTGAGGTGATTTGTCTCAGGTTGCCCAGCAAGTTAGAGGAGAGCTGGGAACTCTTTTCTCTGTACCATGAGCTTTCCTGCTGCTGCTGCTGCTAAGTCGAATCAGTCGTGTCCGACTCTGTGCGATCCTGCAGCTCACCAGGCTCCCCAGTCCCTGGGATTCTCCAGGCAAGAACACTGGAGTGGGTTGATGGGCTTTCCTAGAGCCATATATTTTTAAAAATGAAAGACTAGAGAAAGACAGAGGCACGTTCATTTGGATCTCAAACAGCATTTATATTTCAAAGTCACAATTCAAGTTTGTATCACTCTAGCCAATTAATTAATTGGGTGATGTTCCTTAAGTCTGAATGTTGGGATGGAAAGACTATATTGTCAAGATACAAAAACTGAACTTTTTTTTTTTTTGCTAAATATTTCTCAAAATCACTTGAATCTATAGACCCCTGGAAGAAGAAATTGTGTTCAGAAAAAAATCTTAATTCCTGAGTTATGCTCTGGACCTTTTGAATAAGAATCTCTAGCCTTGGTGTTTATAAATATCTATTTCCATAAGCTACCCAAATGATGCTCATGCCTGCTGAAGATTTAGACCCACCACATTGATGGGAAGAGTACTAGCAGTAAATTGAGACCTGATGTTCATTACAAGGAATCAGTTAATTAAAGGTGTGTAAAATGGTTGACGTCAAACTAAAAAATGTATGTAGAAAAAAGTTGCAGAATGATATGTATAAGATGCTTTCATTTTTAAAAGTAGATGATTTTGTAGAGCAGTCTTAGGTTCACAGCAAAATTAAGGGAAAGGTGCTTCTGTTTTCAAAAATATGTTGGTATAATTTGTGGCATAAAAATAGAAGAAATCAAAGGACTATGTCTAACAGTAGCATTTTTTTCAGAGGGCTTGCTTATAAGGTGCCCTCAGTTACTATATTATAGTCCTTGAGTATTTATAATAAGATTGTGTTACTTATGTCATCAGAAAGAAATTATAAGAAGTCTATCTATCTATCGTCTGTCTACTTACCTACCTCCCTATCATTTCATTCATCCATCCATCCACCCATCCATCTATCCATCCATCCATCCATCTCTGTGAAAAAAACATCAGTTCCAGCTGCAGCTTCAAGTCCCAGTTGGGCTTCCAACTCATTGAGTTACAAAGAAACAATATGATACTAAGAATTTAATTTCTGGATTCAGAAAGACCTGGGTTCCAAACCTGACTCCATCACTTCTTGGTGACATGATTTAGGGTAATTCTCCTTATTTCACTGAGTCTTTGTTTTCTCAGTTGTAAACCTTATGAGGATAAAAACAGATAAAACCCTATGATATAGGTTTTCTTTCTTTTCTAATTTTTAAAAACAAATTTTTTAATTTGTAGAACTGACCCACTTCTGCAAATGCAAAGTGTTATGTAGAGAGAAACTGAGGTGAAGTTGGGCTGTTTTTGTCTGATCAGTACCCTTTCTCTTTCTTCTAGTTACTATGTCCAGTGCCTGCCTCCTTGCTTTGAAGATTTGTCTGCTTCTCTTTAACCTGTTATCCCAGTGGAAAGTGTACCAGAATAATAGGGTTTCTGAGGGGTTTAATTGGTACAATCATTACAGGTAACCCTTAGTCACAGCCAGGGCCAAACATATAGTGTTGGTTACTTTTATAATGTCCTATGTGATTGCTTGGACTCAGGGCTTTGTACAACCTTTTCAGCCCATAGATTCTGGGCCTCTCTCCCTCCCTCTCCCTCCGCCTTTCTGCCTTAAATTCCTCAGACATGATTCGCCGACTGAGTCATGCTCACCGTCCCTTCAGCCTCCATGAATTTGTCTAAGTGATGCCGAACCTCGCTATTTACTTTCTTCATTATCTACTGTACACTGCATTTGTGATCATTCAGCGGTTTCTTTTCGAAAAAAGATTGAGAATTAGAATGAGTAGCCACACACGTGCCCCCAAAGGCCGCCAAGCATTTCCAACCAGATCCAGATTATGATGTCAAACCCAGAGGGCCACGACTGTCCTGATTGCTTTATCAGCTTCCATGCGTCTGTGCTGCGATTAAAAAAAAAAAAAAAAGAAGTCAGAGAGAGAGGACAGGGACCAAAGAGTAGGATCATCAGGCCACGTCCCAGTCTGTGTTTTAGGACTGTTTCACATTCCATTGGCTCTCTTGGAACTGACTTGTTTTGTAGGGCCCCATCAGCTCTCCCCAAAGCAGAGAAATTAAGTAAGTGCAAGTTGAAGTGTGTATGCTTTTCTGTGGAGTCCCAGAATGACTTGAGTGTCCTGAATGGAATTTCATACATGTGTTGGGTGAGGTGATTTATTATGGGAGGTAATGGAAATTAATTTCACTTTGAACCCTGGGGCACCAGAAAATGCCTAAGTGCTGAGCCATTTTCTGTAAGTAGGCTATAAAGCTGCTACTAGCTTCTGACTGGGCGGCGAGGTGGCGATGACCACTTGTAAAACAATGAGCTGGAAGAGGAGGTTAATGGGCCCTGGCCGTCAGGCAGCCTCCAGTGCCTGCCCCACAGGCCCCTGCTGTCACGGGACTCTTAGTCTTCTTGGCGCCACAGATAACAGGGATGCTGGAACAGTCCCTGTGCAGAAGGAGAGCCAAAGGAGAAGCGAGGGGAACATTCTTCAGGGGCCAGTGACCGTGTTTGACCGGGAGCATTTGGCTAGGTGGAGGGGCCCCAGCCTGGGAGTTCCCTTAGTAGGAAGCAGAATGGCTCAGAGCTATAAATGGGTCCTGAGGAAATTCTGTTTCTAAAGATGGCCTCAGTTTAAGCTCTCACTAATTTGAGAGGGATGGGGTTTCCCAAATCAGCTTCTGGCCTCCAAGGTCTCCCACCCCACAGTCTTCTGATTTAGGATTTTCAAAAGACCTCCCAGTCACTATTGGAAAGCACAAAATCCAGGGCTATTCTAAGGCCTCCAGTGAAGCCATTCCACAGACCCTGTTACTACATCACCGTTTTGATGGTCTTCTTGGTTAGAAGACCCTCCAGGGTTTTCTGGGGAAGGGGGCTTCTCTTGGACTTCGTATGGAATTCAAACATGTGCTCACTACATTAAAGAATCACTCACTATCTAACATACTGTGTGAATATAAATATATACATATGGATACAAACTGTCTCAGTTTTTGTTTGTTTCTTCATTAGAATGTTTTGTTTACTATCACATTCCTAGAGCTTAGAACAATGCCTGGCACATAACAGTCCCTCAATAATTGTTTGTTGAATGAAAGAATGAATCATAGTAAGTGTTTGGGAGAATATAAAGATGAATGAGGCCTTTAAATAATAGGCCAACAATAATAGGCCTACAATATAGGCCTTTAAATAATTTTAAACTTATTAGAGAAAGCAAACATTGACTTCATTCATCTGTTTATTCATTTGCTAAGAAATATTTAATGAGTGTTTACTAAGTACCAGGCACCACTCTGGGATTTCAACAGTGAATGAAATATATTCTGGGCCGCATCTCAGAACCAGGAAAAACTGAGTTTCTGCAAAATAGTGATGGTTTGATCTACTCAACAGTGTGTATCTTATAACTAATCAGGTTTTCTTTTTTACATTTTCTACAAAGAAGTTCAATGTTCATTTGCTAACCCAGATATGGTCATCACATTTGCATTTTTGCTTTTCTATGTATAAGCTTTGCCCTGTGAGCATTCTATACCATTTCCTTTCCCTCTGAGTTCTGTTTTTCACTTTTTGTTCTAAGTTGTTTTTTTGTTTTTTTTTTTTTTCTGTTTGTAAGAGGACAATATAAAAAGATTATAATCGTCTAGCGTCTCAAATCCTTTAGGGAATGATGTAGCGCATGAGACCATACAAGTAAAAGTATTTTTGGTCTATTTGTAAAAACATCACATGACAACATGACAACAGAGGTCTAGATTGTCATCAAATATGGAGACTCCGATTGAGATCACTAGACCCTTATAGGCAATGTGTTGTACATGAAATTCACTTCAGGGGGTCATGAGGGGCACTTCAAAGAGAAGCCCAATCACCTCTTAAGGAGCTGAAAATGAGATACCTGAAGTCTAAATTACTGACCAACCAGGAAAGATATACCTTAAACATTAAGGTGTCATGGTCAGAGATAGCAAACTTTTGTTTTACATTGAAGTCCCAAGTTGAAAGTCACAAGTGCAAGACCCTTGAAATCATTGTTTCTCCCATGGGCAACACTCTGAAAAAGAGAGACAGCAAGGATTCATTATTTAAATAACAATTAAATGATGAATGATCTATCTCAGCAATCTAGGAAGCAAAATCAAGAAATACTCAAGGACCTCTAAAGACACTATGAACACTAAACAAAAATGGACCGTGGGGGATACAGTGAAGTTGGGACTGGTAGTATATACTCCCATAGACCAAGGTCACTTCCCTATACAGTTGCACTATGATTAGCCATTCTGGTTCAGAGATAACTTCCAGGAATAATCCTATGACCTTCTGTGCTTCTTGTGTCCTGACCTGAAGGTTCGAGGCCAGAGGACACATTGTGATATGAATGTTTCCTGTATCATTCAGCAGGAAAGAATATGTGGACACAAGGTTTGGAACGTATGGAGCTAAAAGCTGGCCTGTGAAAACTCCTTCCAGAGACTATCCAGTGGTTAGGACTCCACAGGTTCCATCCCTGGTCAGGGAACTAAGATTCCCACATGTTTCACAGCCCCCCCCCCCAAAAAAAAAAAATCCTTCCAAATCTTACAGCTTGATAAACTTTTTCCTGAACTTGAATTTACATGACATTACCTAAAATTAGCTGTAAAGCTGAAAGAAAGTTTTCTAAACTATCAATAATTTTAAAATATTTATATTAACTGCACTCCACAAAAACCACATCTGGCCTTAACAATATGGTGAAACAACTGGGAGAAATATTAAGTGGCCTTATCCTACATTGTAAAGGAAGCCAGAAGAGCCAAGACATAGAGGAAATAGGCTCTCAGTCTCTGGGAGACCCTAGGGAGCCCTGCAAAGGAGGAGGGAATGGACATTTTCACAAAAGTGGTCTCTGTATTTGGGGACCGGGCTTCCTGAAAATCGAGGATTGAGGGACATTTTAACTCTAACTTGTCCTGTGAATGTTTAAGGACTACAAGTTTAGTGTGTAGCTTTCTAGTGGAGAAGAACAAGTAAAATACAAAAACGGGTAGAGAGAAAGGGAGTCATTTGTCCCTGTGCTTTCTCCTACTCTATTCTGGGAGAAAAGGATTCTCCCAGCAATAAGACATGGAAGCGTCCTCTTCCTAGCAGAAAATGACATGTAAACTGCAGAAGGAAAAGCCTATTTATCCCAAGCACATTTGTATCTACAAGTTTTTGAGGTCATGAACCACTTATGAAAATAAATGGCAGCAGTTCTTCCTTAACATGATTGGGTTAAGAAAAGAAAGACACTCCTGGTAGAAATGCTTCTTCGGCTTGAGCTGCAGCTAGAACCGTCAGCTGCAGACGGCTAAGACATCTCTTACGTCTCCTGAATTGGCAGGTGAGGTCTTTATCACTAACGCCCTTGGACTCTGTCAACCGCCCAAGCCCCTTCATGAATATACATGTACTCTTAGCTTAAAACTTCCCCAATTTTGTAGTTCAGGGAGATAACTGCTTTGGGAAAGAGCCCTGGTGTTCTCCTTACTTGGTGCAAGTAATAATAAATCCTTAATTCTCTCCTTGGTTTGATTGTGTTTTTGCTCAACACTCACCAACACTCACTCAACTCAAAAACCTGGTTTTCAGGTGACAGTATTGGCTCTCACCATTGTGAAAGATAAGGCTGCAAGCTAGAACACTAGGAAAGCTGTTAGTGTAGTTAGAAGACCCAAGAGCCTCTCTGGGTCTGAAAGCCTGAGAACCAGCATCACTGAAGGCAGGAGAAGATGGAACCCCCAGTTCTGAATCAATTCAACTTTCCTCTGCCTTTTTTTTTTTTTTCTTTTTCTATTCAGGCTCTCAGTGGATTAGATGATACACTAGTGATAAAGAACCTGCTTGCTAATGTAAGAGACATAAGAACACGGGTTCAATCCCTGGGTTGGGAAGATCCCCTGGAGGAGGGCATGGCAGCCCACTCCAGTATTCTTGCCTGGAGAATCCCATGGACAGAGGAGCCTGGTGGGCTACAGTCCGCAGGGTCATGAAGAGTCAGAAATGACTGAAATGATTTAGCACACAGGCAACCACACTGGGAAGGGCCATCTACTTTACTCAGCCCATCAATTCAAATGCCCATCTCTTCTGGAAACACCCTCACAGACCCACCCAGGAATCACATGTAACTAACTAATCTGGGCATCCCAAAGCTCAGTTTTCTAGTTGACACATAAAATCAACAGTAACTGAGCCTGCAGGCCTTGTTCCTCTGTGGATCAGAAGCCAAGAAGTACTCAGAGAGCCCTTCTGGTTTTACCATTCCAGTAAGGCTTGCATTCCAGAATTCCTGGGCAGGGGTTGTAGTCACAGGTTTTCATCTCAGAGCTTGAGTATGTCTTTCAAGGACAAAGTGATAATGCAAAATGATCAGCTTGTAGCCAGGCAGCCTGAGTGGAGGCCCCAGCTCTCCTACTTTCTAGTCCTGTGACTGTAGGCAAGTTAGTCACTCTGTTAATAGCTGTCAGTAAGTAAGCTAATACTGTGTAGTGATACTGAAGCAGAAGGGGAACAGGCAGGGTACAACCTTTAAAAGAATAACATGGCCCGAGGACAGGACATAAACTGGCTAGAACCAAATAGGTCTAAGATTGCAGATAGTGAATGAAGTCGCTGTCATGTCAGACTCTTTCTGACCCCGTGGACTGTAGCCTACCAGGCTCCTCAGTCCGTGGAATTTTCCAGGCAAGAGTACTGGAGTGGGTTGCCATTTCCTTCTCCAAGTGATCTTCCCAACCCAGGGATCAAACCCTGGTCTCCCACATTGCAGACAGACACTTTACCGCCTAAGCCACCAGGGAAGGCTTATGAGATGGCAGATAAATCCACCTCCATTAGAACTTGAGCCTCGGGATACTCTCATTGTAACAAACACATCAGCAAGCTAAGGGACACACCCACAGACGCCATGACAGTTTCAATGCCGACCATAAAGGTCAAAAAGTGGGTGGTGGCCCAGTTTCTAGAAATCCCAATCCTGTTCCCCAAATAGCTAGAATACTCTTCCCATTCATTAGCCTATGAAACTACCCACCCATATAAAAACTGACCCTGGTGCCACTCTTGCCTTCCGAGATGGCCACTGTCTGTGGAGTTTTTTTCTCTCTAAATTAATCCACTTCTTGCCTATCATTTTGTCTCTCACCGAATTCTTTCTTCAGTGAGACATCAAGAATCTGAGCTTCCTAAAGTCCTGAGGACCAGTATGATTTCAGTTAAAAGACCAGGGTTGAAGCCATATTCTCTGTTTTGGCTGGGTTTGAGTCCCAGCGTTTGCATTCAAGTCCTAGTCTGAGTTGCATGGTTTCAGTACTACCAAACATTATATAGCACTTAGTATGCATCAGGTATTGTGCTGATATATTAATTCATCTAATATATTAATTCAATGAGACACTTTAATTATCTCCATTTTACATATAAGGAAACTGAGGCACAGATAGGCAACATAATTTGCTCAAAGTCACACATATAGTGAGTTGCTGATCTTGAATTCCAACCTGGCATCCTAGATCCAGTGTCTTTGTTTGGAACTAATAATAGTCTCTCAAGTAGATTATAAATACTAACGAAGTGACATAGTAAACACAGGCATTGAAATGTGTGGCTACTCTTATAAGCTGTTTACAGTCATGGAAATCATCCCACTGAATGATTCAAATATACCTATATTTACCTACATTATTTTTTAAGACTTCAACAGAAATAAATTTTAAAAGATATTTTTCCATGAGAAATTCATGGAATCCTGAGAGTATGTCCATAGAGTTTACAGAACCCAGAAAACTAAAACAAAAACACTAAGATTAAACTGTGGATAATAGTCTTAGCCCTGCTCAGGAAAGCTAACTGCTGCTAAGTCACTTCAGTCGTGTCTGCCTCTGTGCGACCCCAGAGACGGCAGCCCACCAGGCTCCCCCGTCCCTGGGATTCTCCAGGCAAGAACACTGGAGTGGGTTGCCATTTCCTTCTCCAATGTATGAAAGTGGAAAGTGAAAATGAAGTCGCTCAGTCGTGTCTGACCCTTAGTGACCCCATGGACTGCAGCCTTCCAGGCTCCTCCGTCCATGGGATTTTCTAGGCAAGAGTACTGGAGTGGGGTGCCATTGCCTTCTCTGCAGGAAAGCTCACTATAACAGCATCTCTTCTTAATCTTCTTGATTTCTTCTTTGTATTTGCAAGAGCTACTGGGTTTGACGTCTCAAGTGATTTTAAGACTAGCATGGATGGCCATTTAACAGAAACACTGTAACAAGGATTCACGTATTGGCTGGAAGGTTTTAGTAACTGATCTCTAAGGTATTTTCAATTCTGAGAAATCGTGATTTTATGAAACTACCACTGTTACTGAAAGGTATGCATGGGGGGGTCTGGCTGCTCACCGCTCAAAAGTCAGTAAGCAGGCCAGGTTGGTGGAAAGGAAAGCTTGTTTTATTTCAGATGCCAGCAACTGGTGGGGAGGGTGGAGGACATCTGTCCAATGGCCAACTTCCCCCCTCCCAACCCCCTGAAAAGTAGAGGGTGAGAGCTTTTATAGACCGAGTTGCAGGGGGTAGGTTAAATGCAGAAACAGCACAGTCATCTCTAACAGTCATCTTCAACTGGTCATCAGTGGTCTGACCAGCATCATTTTGGTTGTTTCGGGTACAGTTAATCTTCAGTTCCAGGGTGCTTTTGTTCCCATTTCTTTGTGGTCAGTTCTTGGAATTGTGGTAGCTCATGTCCTGGACACAGTCTGGTCATCAGGTAGTTAACTTTTCCACCTGGAGTTTTAGTATTGATAAGACAGCTCACAGGATATGGCTCAGAATATTATCTATAGCCCTTGAGAAAGAACTAAAGGTCCTTCCTTGGCTGTGTTTAATGACCACATTATTATTTAGTCTCCTTAGACTGTTTTCCTTTGTTTCAGCATTTCTCACTTTTCTGATTAAACTTATTCTTTGACTAGTTTTCCACCGGAAAAGGCAAGCAGAGAACATGATCGGCGGCAGAGGGCAGGGTGTGGGGGGCATCAAGGACCACACGGTCCTGCTCCATTTCACCATAAGCCCTAGGGCTGGGAGGAGAGGAGGAGGAGGTGGGGTTACCAGAAACTAGTTGCCCAGAGAATTAACCCTGAGTAGTTGGTCTTCAGACCTCTGAGAAGGGCCTGCATACTTCAGGGTCTCAGAGAAAATTTCCCCGCAGAGCCAGAGCCCAGCTTTCTGAGGAAGAGGCTCCTCAGCCCTTCCTGGTCCCTTTGATGGGGCAGCACAAATCTAGTTGGGATTCCAACAGGGGTTTACTTTATCTAAGAAATTCAAGCTTGGTTTAACATTTGAAAATAAATCACATTTACTTGCCACATTAGCAAACTAAAGGGGAAAAATCACTGGAAAAGCTCAATAGATTGTTAAAAAAAAAAAAACTTGGCAAAATCTAACACTTTTGATGGTAAAAGCCATGAACAAACTAGCAGCAGATAGGGAAATTCCCCAACTGGATAAAGGACATCTGTAGAAAACCTTAGGCTAACATCAAAGTCAATGTCAAAACAGTGAATGCTTTTACACTCAGAACAAAAAAAATAAGAATGTCTGTTCTTATCATTTCTATTCAACATTGTATTGGAAACCTAGCATGTGCAGTAGGCAATAAAAAGAAATAAAGATCTTATAGATTAGAAAGGAAGTAGTAAAACTATTTTAATTCACAGACACATGGTTGTGTGCATAGAAAATTCTAATAATCTACAATAGAGCCATTGGAACTAACAAGGAACTCAAAAAACAATGTCAGTATATAAAACAATTGTAATTCTATGTACTAGTAACAATTAGCAAATGACATTTAAAAATATCATTTACTAAAATGTCGGCAAATATTGAATACTTAGGGATAAATTTAACAAAATGTCTACAAGACCTGTACAGTGAAAACTAAAATACATTGCTGAGACACTGAATTGGAAAGAAAACATATATCCATACATGAGAAGATTCATTATTATTAAAATGCCCATTCTTCTGAAATTGATACATCAATTTAACATAAGTCCATTTAAAATTCTAGCAGATTTTGGAGAAATTGATAAACTGACACTAAAATTTATACAGAAATCTAAGAACCTAAATTAGCCAAAACAATTTTGAAATAGAGGAACAAAGTTGGACCTGAAGTCTTACTATATACAAAGCTACAGTAATTAAGTGTGTGTGTGAAGTTGCTCAGTCATGTCCGACTCTTTGTGACCCCGTGGACAGTAGCCTACCAGGCTTCTCCATCCATAGGATTCTCCAGGCAAGAATACTGGAGTGGGTTACCATTTCCTTCTCCAGGGGATCTTCCCGACCCAGGGATCGAACCTGGGTCTCCCGCATCGGAGGCAGACACTTTAACCTCTGAGCCACCAGGAAAGCCCTGTAACAGTAATTAAGAGGGTGCAGTATTGATGTAAGACATACAGAGTAATTGGACAATAGTGAGTCCCAAAGCCTACTCACATAAATATGGTCAATAAATTATTGCGATGGTCTGTAACTGAATCTCCAAAATCTGTGAGATATTTGCCCAAGAAAAATAAAAACATATATTCACACAAAGACTTATACACAACTGCTCATAGTTGCTTTATTCATAGAAGTTCAAAACCTCGTGTCAATCAACAGGTGAATGAATAAACAAATTGTGGTTATACATGCCATAGAATACAATTTAGCAATAAAAAGAAACCATTGCTATATAAAATAACATGGATGAATCTCAAAAATATTATGCTAAATGAAGGAAACTAGATACAAGTAAGTATATATTGTCTGATTCTCGGTTCAGTTCAGTTCAGTCGCTCAGTCGTGTCCGACTCTTTGCAACCCCATGAATCACAGCACGCCAGGCCTCCCTGTCCATCACCAACTCCCGGAGTTCACTCAGACTCACGCCCATCGAGTCAGTGATGCCATCCAGCCATCTCATCCTCTGTCATCCCCTTCTCCTCCTGCCCCCAATCCCTCCCAGCATCAGAGTCTTTCCCAATGAGTCAACTCTTCGAATGAGGTGGCCAAAGTACTGGAGTTTCAGCTTTAGCATCATTCCTTCCAAAGAAATCCCAGGGCTGATCTCCTTTAGAATGGACTGGTTGGATCTCCTTGCAGTCCAAGGGACTCTCAAGAGTCTTCTCCAACACCACAGTTCAAAAGCATCAATTCTTCGGCACTCAGCCTTCTTCACAGTCCAACTCTCACATCCATACATGACCACTGGAAAAACCATAGCCTTGACTAGACGAACCTTTGTTGGCAAAGTAATGTCTCTGCTTTTGAATATGCTATCTAGGTTGGACATAACTTTCCTTCCAAGGAGTAAGAGTCTTTTCATTTCATGGCTGCAGTCACCATCTGCAGTGATTTTGGAGCCCAGAAAAATAAAGTCTGACACTGTTTCCACTGTTTCCCCATCTATTTCCCATGAAGTGATGGGACCGGATGCCATGATCTTCGTTTTCTGAATGTTGAGCTTTAAGCTAACTTTTTCACTCTCCACTTTCATCAAGAGGCTTTTTAGTTCCTCTTCACTTTCTGCCATAACGGTGGTGTCATCTGCATATCTGAGGTTACTGATATTTCTCCCGGCAATCTTGATTCCAGCTTGTGTTTCTTCCAGTCCAGCATTTCTCATGATGTACTCTGCATAGAAGTTAAATAATCAGGGTGACAACATACAGCCTTGATGAATTCCTTTTCCTATTTGGAACCAGTCTATTGTTCCATGTCCAGTTCTAACTGTTGCTTCCTGACCTGTATACAAATTTCTCAAGAGGCAGGTCAGGTGGTCTGGTATGCCCATCTCTTTCAGAATTTCCCACAGTTGATTGTGATCCCCACAGTCAAAGGCTTTGGCATAGTCAATAAAGCAGAAATAGATGTTTTTCTGGAACTCTCTTACTTTTTCCATGATCCAGCGGATGTTGGCAATTTGATCTCTGGTTCCTCTGCCTTTTCTAAAACCAGCTTGAACATCAGGAAGTTCACAGTTCACATATTGCTGAAGCCTGGCTTAGAGAATTTTGAGCATTACTTCCCTAGCATGTAAGATGAGTGCAATTGTGCGGTAGTTTGAGCATTCTTTGGCATTGCCTTTCTTTGGGATCGGAATGAAAACTGACCTTTTCCAGTCCTGTGGCCACTGCTGAGTTTCCAAATTTGCTGGCATATTGAGTGCAGCACTTTTACAGCACTCTATTTGTATGCAATTCTAGAATAGGCAAAGTTTATTGTAACAGAAAGCAGGTCAGATTTTGTCTGTAGTTGGGGAGTGGGGATTGGTCACAAAGGGGCATGAAAGAAATTTTGGGGTTACAGGAAATATTTTATATTTTAATTGTGGTACATTTACATGGGTATATACATTTGTCAAAAATGCATTGAACCACACATTTAAAAGAAGATGAATTTTATTTTATGTAAATTATCCTTCAAGGATGTTAGAAATAAAAAGAATTAAAAAGAGTGGTAAATTGAATGGGTGCAAGATAAACTTATTTGATTAGTTTGTTAGGGCTCCATGACAAACTACCTATGATCAGGTGCTTAAACAACAGAAATTTATTTTCACGTGATTCTGGAGGCTAAAAGTCCAAGATCAAAGTGTCAGCATGGTTGGTTTGTCCTGGAGCCTTTCTCCTAGACTTGTAGATGATGTTCTGTTTGTTTTTATGTCATCTTCCTTCTGTGTGTGTCTGTGTCCTAATCTTTTCTTCTCATAAAGATACTAAATCATATTAGATTAGAATCCCCCTTAATAATCTCAGTTAACTTAGTCACCTCTTTAAAGGCCCTATTTCCAAATGCAGTCACATACTGCATTTGGACTGGGATTTAGGACTTAAAAATATGAATTTTGAGGTGATGTCACTTTTCTTTCATTCAGCCTATCATAATTATAGAGCCAAACATATTTTTTAGTGTGAAAAATTTATGGTGACTTAATATTGGTGAGGCTGAATTCAGACGCTGTCAAAAAAAGATTGATCAAATCTTCATGTCCACTTTGTGGGTCCTGTGTATGTCAGTTGCTCAGTCATGTCTGACTCTTTGTGACCCCATGGTCTGTAGCCTGCCAGGCTCCTCTATCCATAGAATTCCCCAGGCAAGAATACTGGAGTGGGTTGCCATTTCCTTCTCCAGGGGATCTTTCTGACCCAGGGATTGAATCCAGGTCTCCTGCATTGCAAGCAGACTGTTTACCACTTGAGCCACCAGGGAAGCCTAATGGCTTGTGGATCCTAGCTCAATTTTAAAAAGAAACAGGAAAAAAAAAAAAAAGTAGGAAGGCTGGCATAGGGGGATAAAAGGGTGGGAACATAGTTGCTTGAATGGTAACTTTCAAACAAAATGATTAAGTTATGGAAAAATTTGAGAGTTTAAGATCAGGCTTCCCACTATTATCGTATTGTAAGGGAAGCTTTGGAGGGTCCCCTTGCTGAGATATCAATTTCCCAAGTGTTTATGGCTGATTCTACTGAAGTTATACCCCCTGGAAACTGTTTTTGTTTTTATTTCTGTTGTCAGAAGGAGCCAAAAAAGGCTATACCTGTGTTTCATAGCATAAATAGAGCTCTTCAAAAAGGTGGTTCTTGTTCAAAAAAAAATAATATGAAGATTAAAAATCATTTCAGATGTCAAATGGGAAACACGATGATTTGATTTTCTGTGACCACATTCCCAGGAGGGAGGAGGGATAGCATCTGAGGAAAAAAGCTGGGGCGAATAGGGGTTGACAGAATACAGGAAATCTCTCTTTTATTGATAGGCTCTTCATAAAGGGTAAGAATGATTTCACTCTCTTAGAAAAATAGTATGGGCTGAGCAATTACCTTTACAGCAAAGGTTAAACAATAGTGAACTCTACCTTTACAGTAGAGTCATTAATAAAAATCCCTTCTGAACTCAGAAATATGTTATTTAAGGCCAATTAAGATTTCTCAGCCAGTGCCACCAAACCTCTGGCACCCTTGAAAGAGCATCAGCACATATGGACGTGAGGGAAGGAGTTCAGTGCTTCCCAATAGCTGTTGGAAAGTAAAGAAGAAGAAAAGAAATCAGTCCATCTACAGACATGGCTAGGATACAAGAAACACTTTTCATTGCTGTTCCCATCCTGGAGTGCCAAGACAGTTCTCTAAAAATCAAATTTGAATAATGACCATCTCGACTTCTAGCAGAGAAAGAATATAAGGAACTTCACCACTATAATCTGGGTTCACAGACACTGAGATTAGGAATGTTATTTGGGAAACAGAGCTAGAGCAGGGAAGGGCTGACCTTTCCCTTGGGAGCGCTGTGAAGCTGCCTTAGGGAGAGAGAGAACTAAGATGTACAGGATTCATATTAAAGAGCTGGTTGGAGGTGGCTGTATGAGAAGTGTGTGACACTGCATAAGACCAACCGAATGTCCTTATTCAGTCGCAGATGGGATGACCTTGTGTCCTGGTTTGCCTGGCACAGTTTCATTTACTCACTTGAGTCCTAGTGTAATTATTCATTTAACCCCCTTCACGTTCAATGTGGATGATAGATAATTATATAGTCGCAACAGCGCTAACAGACTTTTCCCAGACTCTGCAATGCAGGGTATAAGAGAAACGCAAAGAGCCAGGCCACACCTTCTAGAACATAATAAGCGACATATGCAGGAAGCGAACCCTCCTTGCCTGTCTGGGCAGGGAGGCAGCCACAATCATTGCAACAACACTGGAGGCTGCAGAGTGGAGGACAGCACCAGTGATAACAAAGGAGAGCTCCCTGACTTCCAGTGGGATCACGGAAGCCATCTGGACGGTGGCCTAAGGGAGTCAGAAGGCTTAGGGGTCGGGAGTGGGATGGAGACCTTAGCATTCCTCAGACTGTGAAAAAATGAAAGTGTTAGTTGCTCAGTCGTGTCTGACTCTTTGTGACCCCATGGACTGTAACCCGCCAGGCTCCTCTGATCATGAGATTCTCCAGGCCAGAATACTGGAATAGGTTTCCGTGCCCACTCCAGGGGATCTTCCCGACCCAGAGATCGAACCCAGGTCTCCTGCATTGTAGGTGAATTCTTTACGGTCTGAGCCACCAGGGAAGCTAATCCGTTTCAGGCCATTGCTACTGGGTTTTCATATTCTCAGGGCTGCTTTCATGAGCGCACAACCAGGACCTTGCCCCCAAAAGAATCCTGCTTTGGGAGTTTAATGTTCTGCAGTCGCCATCTTGAAATTCTTAATAAAGTTATCTTTGATACTATATTTCATAAGTCAGGTCCAGTGAGAAAATAGAGTATGTTCCAAGGACACAGAGTCTCAGCTCACCTTCATTCTGCCTCATGCTGCCTTTCTGTCCCCCAGGGTGGGTTTTCAGTAGCCCACTCCCTTGCCCCCAAGTGCCAACCTGCCTGATCTCCCCACCCTTGCTCTCTGCCTCTGCCGGGCACAGTGGGATCCAAGTGAGGTGAGCATGGCAGGATGGTAGCAGCCATCTGTAACGGGGCAGGCAGTACCTTAATGTGCATACCCTGGTACCAAGGTTGCATTCCTTTAGATGTCAGCTTTACACTCAGTCAGCTGCTATGGTGGGCCTGTGGGAGGGGGAGAGTGCCATTTCCACTCCTAACCTGGGCTCTGTGCTTGGTGTCAGGAGGGAGGTGCCCTGCACCTGGTAGGCTGCTTGCCCACCTGACAAATTGCAGAGCGGAACCTCGGATGCCTGTGAGGGCTGCACTTACCTGATGAGAATTCCCATGCCTGAGGGAGGGGAAGGTTAAATAGCAGGTAGAAATACCATGACAGATTGAGAAAGAGAACCAAAGACAGGGAAGTGTTATATTCTAATACTTCAACACTTTCTCCCTGTTCCTTGGACAAGTGGCCCACTTTTTCCTTTTGCCCCAGGGCCCTCTAATTATGGAGTCGCCTCTGTGTGTTCCCCTTAAGAAGCTGAGGTAGTAGATGCCTTTCAGAGAAGAACCTGCATCCCTTGGCTGACAGACAGGTAGGGGCCTATGGTAGTCCTCTGACAGCACTCTGAGACGGACCCTGCCTCTGAATCCAGTCCCCTTTCTAGACCCAACCTGGTCTCTGTGCCTTGGAGATGCCTGTCATCCTATACTCCCGCTCTGCATCCTCAGTATGTCCCTGGCTTCAGCCCATTTCCAATTACTAGTGCCCACTATTGATCCGATTAGTTCAGCTGATTCACATCTGTCTTGGAGTTTGAGAACCCAGAATTTTCAATCCTCTTCAGTCATTTGTAAGACATGTTATATAACAGGAAGAACATGATATTTAGACTCACACGTCCTGGATTTAATCCTGGCTTTGTTATTCACTAGATGTACAAACTCGGGTGATTTGTTTCACCTCCCTCAGCCTCAGTTTCCTTATCTGTAAAATGGGAATCTAAATCCTGCTCTCCAGTTCCTTGATTGCCCAGGTGGGTGTGGCATCCAGAAGTAGATTCTGATTTCCCGGTGAGTCAGGTCAGTATTTCTATAACTGCTTTACTGGAAGTCCCCAAAGTCCCCTATGTTCTTTAGGACAGAAAGCTTTTCCAGGCTTCCTATACTCGCCAACAATTTTTTTAAAACTCCTAACCAGTCTCTTAGTTACTCTCCCATAGTTTAACATCTAGAGTCTCTCTTTGTCTGTGTGCATGCTAAGTCACTTCAGTCATGTCTGACTCTTTGCAACCCTACGAACTATAGCACGCCAGGCTCCTCTGCCCATGGGATTCTCCAGGCAAGAATACTGGAGTGGGTTGCCACGCCCTCCTCCAGGAATCTTCCCTACCCAAGGATTGAGCCCATGTCTCCTACGTCTCCTGCATTAGCAGGGAAGTTCTCTACCACTAGCACCATCTGGGAAGCACCTCTCTTTGTCTACTCTTTTTCAGTCGACCTTAGAGAGTCAGTTGGGCAGTGTATTGCTTTTGGTTTGACCCCAAGAAGATGTCTCTCTTTAGGCCACCATGCAGTTCCATGAATTGGAAGGAAGCAGTAGGCAAATTAAGTCCCCCACCAGCCCCAGAACCACCCCCTTTCCTCCATCCCCCTTGCCTAGCTCAGACTCCCAGACCCTGCCAGGAGCCAAGACCCTGGCCCTCTCCTTTGCACAAAGGGAGATTCGGCATACGTGCTGTGTCTTGCCTTTTGCATCCTTTGCCCAACATCCTTTTTACCTTTGGCCTGTGTGGGCTAAAGACATGATGTTAAATTACACAGTCAGGTAATCGATGTAAAAATAAAGTTTGAAATGAAGCATCGCTACACCAGAAGACATCACATTTCCAAGAAGCACCCTCTGCTAATGAACTCAGAGCTGGAGACGGTGGAAGCCTCCACACAGGCATCTCCTTCCTTCCCTGGGGAGGAGGCGGCAGCAGCCAGCAGGCTGGCCCCATGGCTTTATAGGTGGGGAGCCACAGGCATTCAGATGCTGAGCGATGCTCCTGGAGATCAGAGGGCTTTTGTGAATGAGGCGCTCAAACATGGGCTGGCCTACTTCCCGCGTGGTTTTACAATGGACGGGATTTATGTCTTGGCTTTTCCTGTCAGAAGCCTCCCAGTCACCGTATGATGATGAGTCTAATCCCCAGGGATTTGGGTGTGAAGACAGAATGGTTTGGCTGCCCTCCTTTCCCCTCAAGTCTCTGCTTTACAGCAAAGGCAGTGTTCTTGAGTCAGGCAGGATTCCGAAATGAGGTCTGCACCTGGTTGCAAAGACAGCCTGGGGGAAATCTGCCTGATTACGGGTTTTAAGAAATGACCTTCCTGTGGTTCTGGCTCTCAGCTGAAAAAAACCCACAAATTACTGGGTCAAGATTATTTGTGTTCTTTTTGACTATATACAATGAGATAATCCCAGGAGAGAACAGTTGAGATCTTCACTTTTATTGCCTAGCAAAGGGCCTGCCACAGTGTAGGAACTCACAAATCTGCATTCACAGGATGTATCTATTCCAACTTATCTGAGACGCAAGGCAGGGAGATGCTTACAGTGAGGGCCAAGGGCCCTGTCATGGGCAGAGAAATCCAAAGTGAAAGTGAAAGTGAAGTCGCTCAGTTGTGTCCGACTCTTTGCGACCCCGTGGACTAGACCATTGCAAAATTTTCCTGTTCATCCATCTGCTTCCAGCACTCACTGGCTTCTTCTACTGTCCAACGTTTTCTTCAGACTGATCCCAAAGTCCTGTTTCTAAAATGCAAGGCTTATCATGACTTTCACTTGATTGCAACCTTTCAGTGGCTCCCTATTTCCCACTCCAGTATTCTCAGCTCCTCACATCCCAAGATTAAAAAAAAATCTCATTCTTGCTGAGCTTTGGATATGCCCTACAGCCTCTCCTTCCTCTGAAGTGGCAGATGCCCCATACTCTGAAGGCAGAGTGCCTTGCGTGTTGAGAAGCGTTCTCCTACCTTTGTGCATTATCGAAACAGTGGGGATGTATACTGTTGAAAACGCTTTGAACAAAATATACTGCCTACCCAGTGATTCTGATATTTCCTTCCAGAGACACATCATGGTGAAGAATAACTACCCTAGGAGAGAAAATCCATGCCTTGCATGAGAGCTTTTTCATGATGGGTCCCTGCTGTCATCTGTGCCTTCATCTCCCACTGCTTGCCAGCTCACCCCATCCCCTGTGTCCCCATCAGCTCCTTGTACTCGTCATTGTGAACCACCAGCGGCTCACCCACTCTCCTGTGCTGTTTCTGGCCTCTATACTTTTGCACAGGCAATTTTCTCTGTCGGAGTCAACACTTACTGCATGCTTGCAAAGTACTAGACACTATGTTAAGAGATTTACATGTTTTAACTCAGCCATCAGAATAATCCTCTAAGGCACTACAATTGTTGATCCTATTGTAGAAAATGAAATTGAGGCTCAGAGAGGTTAAGTAACCTCAGAGAGGTTATCTTAATCTACAAAGCTGACGGTGATAGAACTAGGAATGGGTACATGCATTTTTGCTTCCAGATTGCATGTATTTAACCCCAAGCTACAGCTGTCTCTTCTGTGTTTTCCTGGTAAACCTTTCTTCATCCTTCAGTACTCCACTGATGCACCACTTCTTCCCTGAAGTCTTTCCTAGCCTCTCTGGGTAAAGTTAAACATACCCTCTCATGCCCCATTGAGACCTCTCGGTGGACTCTCACCAAAACGGAAGGCGATTATTAGTCCCTCGCCCCACCCACACACCCATGAGGATTTCATCTGTGCATCTCTCGAACCTACACTGGCCCATCCTGGATGTACAATAGAGTTGCGTTGAATGGAACTTCACACTCTTAATATATGAATCATTTCCTTTCTTAGTCGTGGCTTTGTGAATCAGCTCTGCCTCCCAGTTTTCAGCAATGGGAGGACTACTGAAGTTAAATTAAGAACATGTAAGTAGACCACATAATTACTGAGGCCAGCATCACTCAGCTTCACAAAATGTGCTTCTTCAACCAGGACATCCATATCATGTTATAGGCATGGCTCCAGTCTCCCAAAGAAGCAGCTCCTTCACTGAGTTTACAAATTTCTGTTCCCCTTACCTATAGCTACAAATCAAACCATCTTAAGCCTTATTTATCTCTTGTGCTTTTGAATCTGTGACTGAGAACAGGCTTGGCAGGGCCAACTCATCTTACTCCACATGAAGCCTGGGGCATCTGGTAAGACTGGCTGTGGGGAGCTTTTCAGGTAAATCTCCCTCTTCCTGCAGTCTCAGGACCACCCCATGTGGCCTCTGCCTGTGCCCTTTCTAGCCTGGTGGCCTCACAGTGGTTAGACATCATCCATGGCAATTGGCTTCCCAGGGTGAGTGCTCGAAGATGCCCAGGCTGAAGCTCCAAGACTTCTAATTACTTGGTCTCAGAGTTGCAGAACACCATTGCCATAGCATTTTATTGATCAAGAGAAACACTAAGCTCAACCTCGATTCAAGGGAACAGAAATTAGACTGTCTCAAAAGGATGAGTAGCAAAGAATTTGAAGCCATTTTTTAAATGTATTTTTAAATTTATTTTTGGCTGTGCTGTGTCTTTGTTGCTGTGCTCGGGCTTTCTCTAGTTGTGGAGAGTCGGGGCTGCTCTCTAGTTTTGGTTCTCGGGCTTCTCATTGCAGTGGCTTATCTCGTTGTGCCTTAGGGCTTCAGTAGTTGCTGCACGTGGGCTCAGTAGTTGCAGCGGACAGGCTCCAGAGTTCAGGCTCAGTGGTTGTGGCACACGGGCTTAGTTGCCCCTCAGCATATGGGATCTTCCTGGACCAGGGATCGAACCATTATCCCCTGCATTGCAAGGCAGATTCTTAACCACTGGACTATCAGGGAAGCCCTGAAGCCATTTTTTAATATACCACAGTACCTAAAGCCATGATCCCCTGGAGAAGGAAATGGCAACCCACTGCAGTATTCTTGCCTGGGAAATCCCATGGACAGAGAAGCCTGGCAGGCTACAGTCCATGGTGTTGCAAGAGTCAGACATGACTGACAGACTAAACAACAACCACAAACAACCCAAAGCCAAAGAACAAGTACAAGAGACACTGGGGTACAGAATGTGGCACTTTAGACACTCAGGACAATAGGAAACCCAAACGATGTGAGAAGACCTGCCTGAACACAGAAGAAGGGACACAGCAAGAATCCCAGGAAAGAGCTTAAGGGTACTCCTCCGAGCTTCATATTTGTCTGTGAGACTTTCTGATAACAAGACAAACAATGAGAACCAACTAAGTATTTGCTATACATTTTCTCTTTTAAGACAGTGACATCTACTAACTCATTTAATCCTCTTAAATGAAAACTGGAGCTCTGTGAGGTCAAATAACATAGGTCACACAGTTAGCTGAGCATCCCTTGTGTCTCAGATGGTAGAGTCTGCCTGCAATATGGGAGACCCAGGTTCGATCCCTGAGCCAGGAAGATCCCCTGGAGAAGGAAATGGCAACCCACTCCAGTATTCTTGCTTGGAAAATCCAGTGGATGGAGAAGTCTGGAGGGCTACAGTCCATGTAGTCGCAGAGTCGGACACAGCTGAGCAACTAACACACACCCACACACCCACACACAGCTAACTAGCAGTAGAGCCAGAATTCCAGCTTTCATCCATTCCTAGAGCTGATGTGTTTAAGGCCATTCCATACATACTTCTAAGATCAAGCACATTTTCTTCACACACAGGCAGATGTGTGGAGAGAGCGTCTTCTCAAGCTCTGGGTCATGTCTTAGTCTGTATCTTTTTGTGTGTGTGTCATAAATTTAAACTTTATTAAAATTAATTTCTTCATAGACCTTTACTAGTTTTTTTATGATTTATTCTTTCCAGACCATAGCCTGTTTTCTTTTTTTTTTAATTTAAATTTATTTATTTTAATTGGAGGCTAATAACTTTAAAATATTGTATTGGTTCTGCCACACATCAACATGAATCCGCCACGGGCATACACGTGTTCCCCATCCTGAACCCCCCTCCCACCTCCTTCCCCGTACCATCCCTTTGGGTCATCCCAGTGCACCAGCCCCAAGGATCCTGTATCGAACCTGGACTGGCGATTGGTTTCTTATATGATATTATCTTAGACAGAGATTTTTTTATCCCATTTATCTAGAATAAGACCTAAGCATACGTATTTCCCAGATGATTCTAATGGGTGGCCAAGGTGGAAGATAACTGGTCTGAGCCATGTTCCCTGAGACCCCACATTCCAAAAGTTAGCTCTGGTTTTGATTTGATTTGACCATGACACCCAGGATCCTAACTCATGTTAGGCTTACCAAGTGGGTGAGGCCAGTGCTGGACGTGCCTGTGAATGGGTGAATCATTCTCCCTGTGCTGCCGGGCAGCAGTTCATTTCTTGCTTAGCACCTTCCGCAGGGCCTGGAAACCCCATGAGAACAGGAACTGTGTCTGACTTGCTCTGCACTCCATCCCCAAGCATCTGACACACTTCCCGGCATGTCTCAGACACCTAGTAAAGAGGTGTTGAATTAACAAGTAGATGACTCACTAGCACTTGTCTACAAGGGTCAATGTAGTGGAAAAAGCAAGGACTTTGGAGTCAGGAAGACCCAGGTCATAATCTCAGTTTTACATTTCAAGAGAGTTTCAGGGATGCTTTAAAGCTTGTTAGGCAAAAATAACACATCATCAGGATTACCTTGCAAAGTCTTTCTAATGGTGCCTCAAGTAAGGCTGGCACAGCCAGTCTTTCTTCCAGAAACAGACCTCTATTTCTCCAGTCAAGGAACAGACCAATTTAGCTTGCATTTTGGAAACAAGTCATAAGAAAATAGCTATCTTTAAATCCTGGAATCATCCTCAGTTTGGCCAGTTGTTTTTTCATCTCTGAGCAGTACATGGGGATGAGACCCCCAAGCCCAACAGCTCACAACTCCTGAGTGTGGAGTGGGAAGATTAGTAACCCCCATCACTCAAATTTGTATATAAATGTCATTTTTATTACATATGTTGCATTAATATACATTTTAATATAATATGTGTTTATCATTTTAAATTTTATTTTATTTTGTTTTATTTGCATTCATGTACATTGAATGCTCAAATAAATTCCCAGTTTGCTTCTTTGTCAAGCAACATGACTGGCCTGGTCTGCAAACAAAACAAGAAAGGGAGAAAAGGAGCTGTGGGAACTGTAAGAAAAAGAAAAGAAAAGAAACCAACATAGGACAAGAGAGCAGAGACAAGGTCTGAACAGCACACACTCTGTTTTCTGATTTCCTCCAACAAAACTCCTTTGAGAATTCTATCTTGACTTCTCCATTTAATTAACAAATGTTCTTGCAGTGTTAACATATACCAGGCACTATTCTAAGCACTTTATAAATATTATCTCAATCTTCACAATATCCCCATGAGCATCTTATTACTCTCATTTTACGGAGGAGGAGACTGAGGCATGGAAAGGTAGACTCATTGGCCCAAGGTCACTAGCTACTAAGAGACAAAGCTGAGTTCCAACCTTCCCAGTTGGGCTGCACTCTTTACTGTTACTCACCCCGCTTTACCCCACTGGCTTGGCCTTGGATCCTTGCCATTTTTGCTTCCCAGGTGGCACAGTGATATAGAATCTGCCTGCCAATGCAGGAGACATGGGTTCAATCCCTGGGTCAGGAAGATGCCCTGGAGAAGGAAATGGCAACGCACTCCAGTATGCTTGCCTGGGAAATTCCATGAACAGAGGCTAAAGTCCATGGGGTCGACTGAGCACAAATACTGGCTTACGGTCTACCCCACGCTCCATTCACTCTCCTTACCCTCAGTCCATTCTTCCTGTTGTCGTATAAATCTGCTTAAAGGCCAGCCTGAAGCTTCAGCCTCTACTTCATACCTATAGCAGGATTTGCCTAACGAAATTTCTCAGAACAGAATATGGGACAAACATATTTGGGGAAATGCTATATACACATCTTCTTCTTGGGGAGGGGGGCTTTGTATACGGGCAGGGCAGTGGGAGAGACAAAGTGCAGAGTACAAGACAGGCTCAAGGACGTATTGTACAACACAGGGAATGTAGCCAATAATTTAGTAATAGATGTAAAGGAAATGTAGCGTTTAGAATTTTTATAAAAATAAAGTTTATTTTTATAAAGGTGCTGCAGAGCCTCAGAGCAAAGAACTCACCTTAGCTTCACCCAGCATTTCCTGAACTTATTGGGGAGCAGACCATGTTTGGGCAGTGGCTACTTGCTCACATCTCCCAGTGTGACTGTCTTATAGAACTTGAGACATGTTGGCCTACAGCATAAAGAATAATCTCCATATTTTTTAAAAAAGGCCTCCTTTAAGACCTGGCTTGGTTCACCTTTTCATCTCGTCTCTGACCTCTCTCGCCCTTCCCTAACTTACGGGATTTCCCTTCTTTGAACCTGCCATCCCATTTCATATATATATACATATATATATATATATATGTATAATTATAGTTGATTTATAATACTGTTACTTTCAGGTGTACATCATAGTGATTCAGGATTTTTTTTGCAGATTACATTTCCTTATAGCTTATTGTAAGATATTAGTATAATTCCCTGTGCTATATAGTAAATCTATGTTGCTTATATATTTTATATATAGCAGTTTATATCTGTCAAATTCCTTACTGCTCATTTGTCCCTCCCACCCCCCCATCCATCTCCACTTTGGTAACCATGATTTTGTTTTCTGTCTGAAGTCTGTTCCCCTTTGTATATAGGTTCATTTGTGTTACTCTTTATATTTCATATAAAGTGATATATAGTATTTGTCTTTCTCTGATTTACTTCACTTAGTATGATCATCTCTAGGTCCATCCATGTTACTGCAAATAGCATTTTTCTTTCTTTTTTATGACTAATACTACATTGGGTGTGTATATGTGTGTGTGTTAGTCGCTTAGTCATGTCTGACTCTTTGCTACCCCATGCAATGTAGCTTGCTAGGCTTCTCTGTCCATGGAATTTTCCAGACAAGAATACTGGAGTGGGTTGCCATTCCCTTCTCCAGAGGATCTTCCCAACCCAGCAACCAAACCCAGGTCTCCAGCACTGCATGCAGATTCTTTACCATCTGAGCCCCCAAAGAAGCCCATGTATATAACACATTCCCACATCTTCTTAAGCCATTCATCTGTTGATGGGCATTTGGATGCTTCCATGCCTTGGCTATTGTAAACAGTCCTGCTATGAACACTGGGGTGCATGTATCTTTGAATTAGAGTCTTTGTTTTTTCCCAGATATATGCCCAGGAACCTCCATACTATTTTCCATGCCATCTCTTTCTTTCCTCTGTGCTTTACTTCTGTCGTTTCCTCTGCCAGGAATGCTTCCCTCTTTTCTCCCCTGTAAACTCATAATAATTTTAAAAAGAATTTCCAATATGTCCCCGTCTTTGCAGCCTTTCCCATGTGGTCCACTCTTCCTCCCTGCACAGTGTGTTTAATACCAACCCGCTCTGGGTCCTCAGAGATCTTTATCCATTCTTTTAAAGCGTTCGTGTCTTCTATTTAGCTGGCTCAGACGGTAAAGCGTCTGCCTGCAGTGCGGGAGACCCGGGTTCGATCCCTGGATTGGGAAGATCCCCTGGAGAAGGAAATGGAAACCCACTCCAGTACTCTTGCCTGGAAAATTCCATGGACTGAGGAGCCTGGTGGGCTATAGTCCATGGGGTCGCAAAGAGTCGGACACGACAGAGCGACTTCTCTCTACTCACTCTTTCTATTATATTGCCTTTCTTTTAATTCTATAATTATTGAGCAAGAATTGTGTGCTAAGCTTTGTGTTCAGTATCTTATGTGAGTTTTAAAATTTATGCTCCATAAAAACTTTGAGTTATATATTATTTTTGTTGTTGTTCTTATTACTTCTATTATTATTTGCTTTTTAATGAAAAGGAATCTGAGGCTCAGAAAAGTCATAAACCTAAGGTCACTTAGCTCATCCATCACTGGATTTGAACCCAGATCTCCTTGGGAACCCATTATATTCATTTTAATTCCACATATATGTCTTCTTCCCTGTTATCTGTTGGTTTCAAGAGCACAGGCTCTTCTTACTCATCTCTCTACCCTCAGCTTCTAGCCCAGGACCTGCCAAGAAGAATGTAATAACTGCTTGTTTCATAAACGAACTGTGGGTGGGAAGTGATCCAAGTGGTGATTCTCCAGCCTTAACACTTCTTTCCCCCTGACCTCTGCTCCATCAGGTGAGACCCTTCTCTCTGGCTTTTACCCTCTGACCACAGAGAGAAGTATCTGCAGAATCTTGGCTCCACAGCCCTCAGCAGACAAGGGATGAGCTCTGGGTCTTAGATATTTTGCCAAGACTGTTTAATTAATATTTATCAAGTACCTCCAATGTGGCATATTCATGATTACCACCCTGGTGTAGGTGCTGTCATGAAACCCACCTTACAGATGAGGAAACTGAAGCACAAAGATGACAAAACCTGCCTGAGGGCCCACAGCTATTGAGCATTCCATGCCAAAATCTGGCCCCAGAACCCACACTCTATTAGTGAACCATACAGCCTCCCAACAGCCCCTGCAAAGAGAAAAGAACAACTTCTAGACAGAAAAGGAAGTTCCTGTTCTGTTTAGGAATTGCAGTGGTCAGTAGACTGATTTCCTCAATGGATCTATTGCTGGCTCAGCAGCATTTCCAAGGAAACCACTGAGGAGGGTGCCCCACTCAGCGGGAGGTTATTAAACAGCCAGGTGATGTCTCTCTGTGCCACTGTTGCTTTCTGTCTCTGATTCTTTCCGTCATTCTCTCTCTGCTGACCCCCTCTAGCTTTTCTACTCTTTCTCCTTCTTTTCATCTCTTTCTCTCCCTCTGACTCCTTTTCCAGTTCCATAGCTCAAAGCACACCCTTAATAACTTGGAAGATTCACTTAAAAAAAAAACAAAAAACAGAACTCAAGTTTTACAAGCAAATTCATTTTGGTAGAGGTGGGTGGGAAGAGATCTACCTGTGTTTATGGCGGGATTATACTGGAGGAGCAGAAGCAGGAGCCAGGTCAGGGGAAATGGAACCTCCAAAGCCAGAATGAGCCTGTAGCCAGTTGGATACTTGTGTCATTTATTACTATATTGTCTCAATCATGTCTTTTGAATTTCCTGAATCTTAATCCAAGAAATCTCTTCTCAACGCTCAGGTGGTAAATTATTTATCTGTCTTGCTTTCTCTTTCAGTAACCTTGTCTCCCTGAGGGAATACACCAACTACTAGAAAGTTGCCCCAGACAGAGCACTGTAGGAAGGAGCCAGGGTGTCAGGTCATGGAGATTAGTTCCAGAGAGGCTGTGGATTCAGATCACAGTTCTGCTGGGTTCTTGGATAAGTTACTTGATTTTCTCACCTCTAAAATGGGGATGATAATAATATCCACCTTGTAAAACTACAAGATTGTATGTATTACGTATGTACAACATTTATAAGAGTTCTTGGAACATTGTAAACGCTTTATAAATGTTTGCTTTTGCTGTTATTGTGATTCTTGTTGGTAGAAGGAGTAATCATTAGTGAGATGGGCTGGTTGAAAGGGAGGAAATTCTCTAAAAACTTTCCATTTATTTATCAAAAAATATTTTTTTATATAGGCCATTTTTAAAGTCTTTATTGAGCTTGTTATACTATCACTTCTATGCTTTGATTTTTTGGCCACGAGACGTGTGGGATCTCAGCTCCCAGATGAGGGAGCCCCTGCATTGGAAGGTGAAGTCTTAACAACTGGACCACCAGGAAGGTCCTTCTATTTATTTTTATTGACCCTCTTTGGTTTTACTTCATCAAACATTTCTTGATCATTGTCTGACCAAATGCTAAGGACTCAAAAAGAAGTAAGGCCCCAAATTAAGTATATACATAAGTAGATAAATAAATAATAGGTAGATAGATAAAGATCATCCCATCACCTACAGGCTTAATCCTCCTTGAGAAGTTGGCATATTGGCAGTCAACTCCAATAAATATGTTACTTACTTAGATAGACGAAGGCACAATATTCAAGGATACCTCACTGTGAGGAGAATGTCCAGTCTCAAAGCACACCAAAGATGAGTGAGAGTGGAGTAGGTGAATTGAGATAGGACTAGAATTCCAGGGTGAGACCATGACGTGAGCACAGCACATGCAGGAAAAGAGCACACTGTCAGTGAAGCACCAAAGCCATGAGATATCGTTAGATCATAGCAGAGAGTTTAGGAAATGAGACAGATAAGAGGAGGACCAAATTATGGATGGGGTGCCAAGTATTTTTGGAATTTACCTTGGTTTGTTCCAGGAAAAGATCCCCAAAAGACTCACAGTTCTTATCTCAGGTAATAAAAATTCACATAAATGGTTTCCCCATTCATCTCCCCCAAAAGAGCTCTCTTGACAAGCAATAGATCATTCTCAGTGGCTATAATTAGCAGGTTAGTACTTACCCCAAATAAGGAAATCCATTCCCAGCTTGGACCTGCTTTGGACTCAGAGGACTCTGGATGTTCTGGTTATCTATTGCCACCTAAAAAACCACTCCCAAACTTAGTGGTTTAAAACAAAAATTTATTATCACTTAGCTCATCTAAGTGATTCTCGCTTAGTGTCACTTGTGAGATTGTAGCTGAACATTGGCTGGGCTATGGTCATCTGAAGACTCCACTCCAGGGTTGGATGTCCAAGATGGCTCATTCACATGGCTGGGAGTTGATGCTGGCTGTTGGGAAGAAACTCAGTCGGGCTCCTGACCACAGCCTCTTCAGATGGTGTGACTTCTCACAACATGGTGGGTGGGCTTCAAAAGGGAACTTCCCAATGGTAAGCATTTTAAACAGCCCAAAGAAAAAATGCAAAGAAGTCGCCATTACTTCCACCATATCCTCTTGATCAAAGCAGTCATAGGGCTCACCCAGATTCAAAGTGATGGAAAAATAGACTCTACCTCTTGATGGAGAAGCGGCAAGAATCCATTGTAGAAGACCATATGGGATGAAGGATATCACTGAGACCATCTTTGGAAAATGCAATTTGTCACACTGGCACAAAGAGGACACTTCCCAAGAATGTTTAGGAATATACTCTCATTAAGAATATGTACTCCAAATGGTCTTGATGTTCCAGGCCGAGAGAGGAGCCATAAACTTACCCTAAAAGTTAGTCAACACTTCTGAGAACTCTTGCATGGAAGGAAGAGCGCTGGACTAGAGACCTGGATTCGAGTCTAGCTCTTCTACTTATTAGCTGAGTGGAGCTGAGATAGTACTTCTCTCTGAACCTCAGTTTTCTTGTCTGACAAATGAGAACACTGAAAAAAAAATCTCAAAAATTCCTATTTTAGAGATGCCTAGAATTTCAATGATGCTATAAGGGGTTTATAACACCAGACTGAATCCAGTTTCATTAATTATTTTATTGATTGCCTCTTTTTATAGAGATAGTGCGACCATGATATCCCCAGTTTGTCTAGAGCAGTCATGGATTATGCCTATTGTTTCAGTTCAGCTATGAATAACACCCCTTTTTACTCTCAAAAGCATCACAGTTTGGAGGATAATTATATGATCACCTTGCAGTAGGGCGTAGATCAATGACTTTTAGCTCTGTCATTATATGTAAGCAATGGGCCTATTTCATTATTGAAACTTCATTAAGTTGAGTACTGAATCTCAGTCTAGATTCTTCTGATTGTAAGCAACAAAATTCAGTTTAAACTAGCTTATGCCAAAAATAGAATGTATTTGATAGATACTAAAGTACTTTGCAGGAGTTAAGGACAATGAAGACTTTGGGGGTCTGAAACAAGGAAGAGAATTGTTGTCAGGTACTCAGGCAATACTATATTTAGGGCACTGAGATTGTGTTTTCTTTCCCGACCAGCTTTCTCTGTTTCTTCAAGTTCATGGTGATCAGAAGATGGCTGTCCATGGCTACCATTTGCTACGTTCAGTTACAGCTATGCACAGAGACTAACTTATTACCAATTCCAAATTCCTTGAAAAGAAAATGTAATTAGTCTAATCCTGGTCCATTTTTCTAAGAGTAGGGCAAAGAAGACACTTGGGACCAACCCAATGGTGTAGAGGAAACTTTAAGATAAAATGGTTCTGTTAGTCCAGATCCCCCAAGAAGTAGATGCCAAGACTAGATTAAATTGGATAAAATATATTATGGGATTTTTTTTTGAGACGGAACGGTGAAAGAGCCATCAGATGTAAATATGACCCCAAATGAAGGGGAGAGAGAAGGAAGGAAGGAAGGGAGGGGGGAAAATGTCTTAGACTACTTCTAAGTCCAAGTTTGAAGTTACAAGGAGAGTTCAGCAAGACCACCAAAGTCCTCATATCAAAGTTAACTCATCAGGGAAGACTCATGTCTACCAGAAAGAGGTCTACATTATTATTCCTACCGGACTCAGTCACTGGCTATAATTAGCCTTTGGGAAGAATGGTCCTGAAATCATGAAAATGCATTTCAGGGCTCAGCAGCTTAGGCCTTTGTGTGGCCATGTTCTCATAGGTGAATATCTGAGAGGTGCATTCTCATGGTCACAACAATTTTCATGAAGAACAAAGTGAAAACCCAAAAGTTCTCTAGCATAGCTGATTCCCTAAAGTGACTCAAAGGTCACCCAAAGCTTGAGTCAAACTTTCTATTCTAGAACCAGTGAGAAGAGTGAAGCTGGAAATGATGGGGAACTCTAAGATCAGTCAGACCTGAACAAATATCTACTAACTATGTGTAACAGAGAGAAAATGTTCCAAGTTCTTGGAAAATGGTGAATGAGGCAGGGATTCTGTCTACAGTCTAAAGAGGACTTAACAGACCAGAGAGGCAACAACAATATTCTATGAGAAGTGTTATTTCAGGGATAAGCATGAGATGCTGAGCCGTCACAGAGGATGGACACTTAACCTCCATGAGTACTGGGCTGTCAAGGAAGGTTGATGGGGACCTTAACACTGGAGTCTACCTCTGCCCTCGTGTTTCATCTGACGTTGGTAAAGCATCTTGTTCACAGTCAGGTCATCCTGCTGGTTATTGAGAGAGTTTTAGAACTCAGGACTCTTGAATTCTACCTGATTTCTATACTCTGCCTCTGATGGCAATTAATTATTGCCAGCCCTAGGAAAGCATCCATTCCTCCCAGCAGAGCCAGGGATTGTTATTATTTGCTTTCAACCTATCAACAACACCACCAAACATACAGATGATTAAAAACCAGGCTGATGATGCTGCCTTTTAGAACTCTTTGAGGGTTTCTGAACAATCAGGAAACTTTACCCTGTATTTTCAGAATATGCTGTCAGGGAAGGTCATCTGAATCATATCCATCAAATGTTGGGGATGACTCACTGTCAAACAAATCTCACTTTTAAAGATTTGTCTTTATAAATACACAAGAAGAAATCACTTCTGTTGCTTTTGAAAGGGTTCTTCATTTCCTCTACCTCCCCTTCTGGCCCTCACTCTGAGCACCCCACTCCCCAAACAAAAAACCCACAGGAGAGATACACACCTTGTAGCTGCCTACAGCTTGACCGGCTTCAGGCACCCAGGTTCCCCCAAAGTGGCTGCCCTCCCCTCATTTTGTTCTTCTCTGGCCCGATTAGCGCTGACTCACTAAAGCCTGAAGGCTTTGCTTCCTCAGGGTTATGGCCTGTGGGGAAGGGAGCCGGAGCCAGAGGGTAATTAAAAATATTCATGCAGCCCCATAAGTAGCTATTGCACCAAAAAGGCCTTCAGTCAATTTAGGCCAAAGAGTGACTGTTCCCAAAGAGAAGCCTGGAGCTGCACTTTCCTTTACTGGGTCATCAGCAGAGAGAGGGGCTTCCAGGCCATTGTATTGGGTACACTTCCTTCGAGACTCTTCTTCCTAATGGTTCCCTTATCTGAACTTCTCAATGGAAGGAGAGTTTGCAGAAAGAGCCCAGCTTACTCATCCTCTAGCTTTCAGATAAGCTTTATTCAATTTTACCAGAAAACTATGCATGCTAAAGGAGTCACATCAAAGGTCAAATTATGACACCTCTTTGTAATATAACTTTGGGAGCAAAAACCAGCCAAATGAACATAAACAAGCAGATACCTACTTTTTTGGCCTAGAGTAGTGTAAACTACAAACTGGCACTTACCAAGGGCGTTGCCAATGAGTGAACAAAAAAGGCATTTGCCATCTGCCTCTACGGAGATTGAACCCCATGCTGCTATAGCTATTGACCTTCAACAACCCCTGAGGAAGTTCAGGGTGGAGGGAGGCACTCTGTGCTCCAGGGAATCTGGTAGGACAGGTCTTTAGATAGTTGGATGTTTTTAGGAACAGATTTTCTGATCTCAATCCTTAGATTTCCTCATATCTAGCGAAGCACAAAATCCCTTTATGGTGACATCAGATCCTCATGACTAATAAAAAACCTATTGTAAAATGAGTGCTTCATGGTATTGAACTCCCCTTCACCAAAACCTTATATATTGACCTTCCCCCACTGCTGCTTTGGAGCAGTCTCTCAAAGCTCTCTGAGATGCTGCCTCCTGGGCTGCAGTCCTCATTTTGCCCCAAATAAAACTTACCTCGCAACTCTCAAGTTGTACATCATTTTTTAGTTGAGAGTAGAATACCCTTCTCCTCCCATACCTACCTTTTAAAAAAATGTATACTATTGTATAAAGTTGAGAAACAAAGAAAAGAAAAGCCTGTAATTCTTCCTTCCCTAAAATTTTCACTAACATTTTGGTGTATATCTTTTCATTCTTTTGCCTAGGCCAAATATATACACATATATACACACAAATACTTTTAGAAAAATGAATCTGGAGCACATTTACGTGCTAATATATTTTTACATTAGTATTTGTAAGGGTTGTATGATATTTCTGAGTAATTTGACCAGCCCTTTATTGAATATATGTAGGTTGTTTCCTATTTTCAGGAAAACCCTATTGAAACTTGACCCCAAATCTCTCCTAGTAGAGTAGAAGTTTCAGTCCAGTTCAGTCACTCAGTTGTGTCCAACTCTTTGCGACCCTATGGACTACAGAACTCCAGGCCTCCCTGTCCATCATCAACTCCTGGAGTTTACTCAAACTCATGTCTACTGAGTCGGTAATGCCATCCAACCATCTCATCCTCTGTCATCCCCTTCTCCCACCTTCAATCTTTCCCAGCATCAGGGGTCTTTTCCAATGAGTCAGTTCTTCACATCAGGTGGCCAAAGTATTGGAGTTTCAGCTTTAGCATCAGTCCTCCAATGAATATTCAGGACTGATTTTCTTTAGGATGGACTGGTTGGATCTCCTTGCAGTCCAAGAGACTCTCGAGAGTCTTCTCCAACACCACAGTTCAAAAGCATCAATTCTTCAGTGCTCAGCTTTCTTCATAGTCCAACTCTCATAGCCATACATGACTCCTGGAAAAACCATGGCTTTGGCTAGAAGTCAAAGTTTAGCAAGATAGAAAAATGCTAGATGTGTTCTTCTAAATGGGTAGTTCTCACCTAGGGGTGATTTTGCCCTCCAGGGTACAGTTAGCAATGTTTTGGTTGTTAAAACTAGAGGACTACTCCTGGCCTCTGGTAGTGGAGACCAGAGATGTTATTAACCATTCTAACCATGTATAGGACAGTTCCCTAAATCTTAGAACTATCCAGTCTAAAGCATCAGATGTACTGAGGTTGAGAGACTGCTTTAAATATTGCTCTAGTTGTAGTTATGAACCCCAGCGAGCTGTCTATTAGACGATTTCCACGCTGGTCCCTTTCGTCAGTTTCTTACTGCCCCCTTTTCACCTGAGTTCATCAAATAGTGTTGCGCTGGATGCAGAAGGGACAAAGCTGCAGTTCTTGCATGCACTGAATCACACGTTGTCTTGCAAAAGCTCTTTTCCCAGATTAGTGAAAACTGCTTTTCCTTGTCCATGTCGCTCTTAGCAACCAAACTCTCAGTCGTTATTCAATGACTCAGCCTGCAGTCATGTGCTTTGGAACTACATGGTCCATCTGAGACCCATGCCATTCTCTATCCTGGCCTCCAGAAAAATTCCAAGGCCTTGGTTTTCCTTACTAGTCACTCTATCCCCCATGTTGGCTTAATGTACCCCATTCCCCTTTGCAATGGGGACTTTATAATTTCTGTATTATGAAGGTATCAATGGCCAGAGGCATCTTTGCCACCTTTCCTTCTTCTTCTGAGCAGTCAGAGTCCATTCTCTTGTAGCGTACTGGCTAACCCTTCCACATGTCTCTTGGATTGCATCCTTTAGGCCTCTTTACAGCCACTGTCTCAGTGCTACAACTTTGCCCTTGCAGCTTTCTCAAGGGTCCTCCACTAAGGCAAAACCACCTCTTTTTATATTTCTTCCACTTCCGTGCTAGACTGGGTTTTGTCCATTTGGTTGAAGTCAGAAGCCATGTTTCCCAGTACTCTTCCTCATATGGCTTTGGTCATTGTTTTTGCCAGCCTAGGAACAGAAATAAAATTTGGAAGGCAGAAGTGAACCAGGAGGTCACCGCAGTTAGACGAATGACAAAGGAACAGCTGCAGAAGTGCTCAGTGGCTTCTTCTAGCTCACCTTCTTGACTGCTAACCCTGTTGACCAACACATTCCCCCAGCCCCTGAGCAGACCCACAGAGCCAAGGACTGTGCCAGAGACAGCAGTTTCCACAGAACTCTCCATGTACTCCCCTAGTGACCCCACTCAGAAGCAACCAGACCTGCTTCCAGGAGGGCTCTGCCGGGTCCAACTTGTCAGCCTGCATGGTTCTTTAGGCAGTTTGCTTAGAGACTGCTTCTCTGACCCTCCAATTCCCTCCTTCCCCAGCTCCTCCCACATTTATGTAGGGTCTGATCGCTGCTCATAATTTCCATAGTACTCATGCTCAGTGGTTCAGTCATGTCCAATTCATTATGACCCTATGGACTGTAACGCGCAAGGCTCCTCTGCCCACGGGATTTTCCAGGCAAGAATACTGGAGTGGTTTGCCGTTTCCTACTCCAATAGTACTCATAGTGGCTGTGTTTTCCTGGTGGGCCCTGTCTGATAAACCTGTGCTGAACATTTTCTTCAAAGAGTGGTCTGTGCTTACTGCTCCTCAGACCTCATTCCATAATCATTCTAAGCTCCTGGTTCTGGCCTTCGGCTCTAACTGCTCTTACCAAGTCCCCAGCTTCCTGTTTGCTAAAACTGATGGATACTCTAGTTTCAGTCTACGTGTACCTTTGCAGTCTCTGTCCCTAACGATCTCTCTCTTCTTCTTAACGGCCTCTTATTTTTGGCCTCCATGAACTCACTTTGGCCTCTATGAGCTCAAGCTAGCAGGCTTCCTTTGTCTCTGAATGCTCCTTCTCCATCTCCTTTATAGATTTTCATCTACCAGACCCTTAAATATTGATATTCCAAGAGGTCTTCAAACCTTTTCCAGTTTGGTATTATTTTATCTCTACTCATCCCCTTTCAACTCCTTTTCCTTAAATAGTCCCTTTTCCTCATAAGGCTTCCTTCAATTAGCACTTGCTTGCTAATAATCCCTAAACCTATGCCTCTAGCTCAGAGTTTTTTCTCAGATTTCAGTCTTCTATATCTTACTACTGATGGAGTACCTCCTCCTGGATAATCTTGGAAGAAGTTTAATTTTTGAGCTCTTCTGGAGAGCTGAGCTCATTCTAGATCCCAGTTGGACCTTAGCATAGTTAATTCATGCCAAGATAAATAAGGCTTTGACTGCAAGTACAATTAGATCCCCATCTCCTTGTCCTTGGGCACCACAGGAATAAATGGGCTTGGGCAAGTTCCTTAACCACTCTGGTTTTAGTTTCAGAAAATCTTTGAAATGGAGAGAGTGGAGATAATAATAATACCTGCTTCCTAGTTTGTTGTATTAGAATAGAGCTTGGTTTACAGTATGCTACAAAATTGTTTGATATCATGACATTATTAGTATTATATTTTCAAAGTTTACTGCTCTTCATATTCACTGGCATTGCCTTAGTTTAGGCCATTGTTATTCTCAACTATTACAGGAGTCCTTTAACTGATTTTAACTCCAGTTTTAGCCCCATAAACAGTTTTAGCCTCTGGCAACAGGTTGCCAGAACAAGCTTTCTAAGATGAATCTTTTCTGTATAAAACCTTTTAATGACTCTCCATGACCTAAAGAATACAATCCCTTATTTGTCTTATATAACCTTGCATCTCTCCTCTCTTACCTTCCCCATATATATCTTCTTCATGGTCTGGGGGTAGGGTACTCAGTGTTCTGTACCCTTGTTTAAAAACACCTATTCTTACAGCACCATCCTATCATCACATCCCCCCATTTTAATAGAAAGACTCCAATTTGAAGTTTAACATTACCCTCTCTGAAAGACTTTCCTTCAAACCTCAACCCATCCCCTTGAGTCCTTAATAAATGTTTGGTGAATAAATGGCTGATTGAATGAAAGCCCTTTGGGAATTCAGGCAAAGTGTGGCGTGCCTTAGGTAATGCTATCCAATGCTCACACTAGGACTAAGTCTTGGCAGGAGAAGACCCCTTCATAATAATGCTCAGTGGAATTTGTCTCAATACCACCCAAGATCAGGAAGATCTCTTCCTGTTTCCTACCTGCTTTAGCCAGCTGTAACACTTCCCAGTTGTCAGTACTTGTCTCTTAATGTTTATGGAAAATTCTCTGGAAATGCCCTCACGTAGTCATGAAGATAATTGACCTTCTACAGCCAAACCCACATGGCTATTTAGTTTTTGATTATTTTCTACTGGTAATAGCAGTGACAACTGAAGTTAGGGCACTTTCAAAAGTTAAAAACCAGTTGCAGATTGAGTTTCCAGAGATGGGTTCAAAACTGTCTTCCTTTTCTACACTCAGGCCTGCCTCTCCCCTGTTGGCTCTAATGGCTAAGCACTTGCCTCATTCAGAGTTGATCCAATTATGACTGCTTGCCATCTCTCAGCCCCATGAAGACCACATCCAGGCAAAGTAAGCAAGCCTTCTTTCTAGTCATCACAGCAGTGAGAGTTAAGAGTCTTGCAGTATGCAGGGAAGAGTCTAAAAGCATAATTTTCAAACCTCATGGTGCCTCTCAAGTGAGATAGTCTACCACTAGAATGTTCTTGCTGATAATACAAACATGTTTCTTGGAGGTAGTTCAGAATGATACCTTTGCAGAAAAGAATGAAGCTTGAGGACACTTTTCAAGGATAAAGTGTAGAGAAAGGGCCTGGCAAGGAGAAGTTTGGAAAGTGAAAGGTAGACATGAAATGGGAATAGAATCCGAAGTGGTTGGGTTGGGAACCGGAAACTAGAAGACCATTTCAACAGAGAATGACTTTGGAGCCCAGATGATTTAAAGAGAAAAAAAGCAAATGTCCATAAACTCCACTGGGCTACTATTGGAAAAGAGTACTGGCCTTGGATGAAGTAGTCCCAAGAATGAATGTCAGTTATGCCTCTTACTAGCTCTGTTTTCTCATAGCTAAAAAGTGAATGATGAAAATATTTTCTTCGTTCAATGTCCTGTTACATGACTTAAGTGGAATTATAAGCGTGAAAGTTCTAGGTAAACTCTAAGTCACTTCAAAAAAGATATTATTATCATAAAAAGTATCACTGTAGAAGAAAGACAAAAAGAAGAAAATGAACAGTCAAGCTATTTCTCAAAGGAAAACAGAGCAATTAATACCATATACTATGCTATTTAAGATTTATCTGCATTGTTGCATGCAATTGTTTATTCTATTTTATTTCTAAGCAGTGTTTCATGAATGAATAAACAGTGTCTTCATCCATTCTTCAATAAAGTACATTTGAATTGTTTCCTGTTTTTTTGATGGTTAAAAACAGAGCTGCTCTATCCGTCCTTCACAATGTTTTCCTATGCATACAGAGAGGCATATTAATTTTATAATCTCAATCCATATTGCTCTGTATCTTGCTATTTCTTTAACAGACTATTGTGAATAGTCTTTTAATTTCAAGTTAATAAATACTAACCTACCTTGTAATGGAAAATGGCTGCATAGTGTTCTGGAGTATTGAAGTAGCGTGATCTCTTATAACCATACCATAACTTTGAGCATTTGCGTGCATGCTCAGTCTCTTCAGTCGTGTCTGATTCTTTGCGACCCTATGGACTGTAGGCCCCTAGGCTCCTCTGTCCATGGAATTCTCCGGGCAAGACTACTGGAGTGGGTTGCCGTGCCCTTCTCCAGGAGATCTTCCTGATCCAGGAATTGAACCCACGTCTCCTGAGTCTCCTGCATTGCAGGTAGATTCTTTACTCACTGAGCCACTTGGGAAGTCCCTTGAGCATTTAGGTTATTTTAATATTTTCACTATCATAAGCCATAATAGAAAGAATATTTCTATTTACCTTTGTACTTCCTTAAGGTACCTTCCTAGAAGAGGAATTTCTGGGCCAAAAATCATAGCTACATAAATCACAGTTTTGGCATGTGCTGCTAAATTTCCTTCTAGAAAGATTGTAGCAATATATATTCACGCCAAAAGTTCACATGGAGTTTATTTCTCCGTATTCTTGACAATGCTCGGTATTTATGATTTTTGTTTGTTTTGTTTGTCAGTTGGGTAGACAAAAGTGGCTTCTCATTATTGATTTAACATCCTAGGTCTTTTCATTGAAGAATACTTATTGTTTCTGATTTTTGTCTTTCGAATGGAGAGAGCTATAATATTAAAAGGTCTAATATTCAAATATATTTTTCCTAATGTAAAATTAATAAACATTATCTCCTTTGACAAGCTAAGAACTTTAAGTTACTTGTACATCCCTCTGACATTCCTATTTCTAACCCCCAAAGCAGGAGGTTTTTTTGCACCTATAGCTATTCAGTCTATAATCCATCAACCCACAACGAAGTTCTTAGAGTCTACAATGAAAGAGGATGAGCTGGGCAGTGAACAGGAGAGAGGCAATTATCTCAAAAGAGGCAACTTAAGTAAAATAAAGGAAATTTTATTATTTCCTTTCCTTTATTATTTCCTTATTTATTTTATTATTTCCATCTCACCTACCCAAAACGTGTTAGTCAGTGTGATTCCTTGGAGAAACAAAACCAATAGCGTGTATATGTGTATATATGTATGTATGTATAAAGATTTATCACAGGAATTGGCTCATGTGGTTCTGGAAATCAAAAAGTCTCACAGGCTGAAAAGCCAGGGTTGTAATTCAGTCCAAACCCAATGGGCTAAGAACCTGGGGGGCTGATGGGATAAGTCCAAGTTTGAGTCAGAAAGTCAAGAATCCAAGCACTGTGTCCAAAAGTATAAGAAAATAGTCTTCTCCACTCAAGCAAAGAAGAGTCTTTCCTCCACCTTTTTGTTATATTCAAACAATTGGATGACGGCTACCCACATTGGAAGAGGTTGATCTTTGATTCAGTTGTTTCTAGAGACATCCTCACAGACACACCCAGAAATAATGACTTACCAGCTCTCTGAGCACCCTTTAGCACAGTCAAGTTAACATGTAAAATGAACCATCACATTAGGACATGAAAGAAACCAAGCGTCCGCAGGGACTAGAACCAGGAAATTAAGAATATTTGAGAATTCAGTATGCATTTCTCACCTCCCATCTCCCTCTTTTCAGTGCATCAGCTTCATTCTAAAGTTTTTCTCTAAAGTTGCACTCAAAGTTACCATACAGAAATCTCCACTGTGACTCAAGAGAACGCCCAAGACTGAGACTGGAGTATCTTTGTCTTAATTACAAATTCCCAGGAAAGAGACTATAATTGACTTGTTTTGAGCCAGGTGACAACCCCTAGACAAATTGGCTACAGCTATGGGCAGGAGTCACAGGGCAGACATTTGGCAGACATTTGGCAGACATCAATGGGTTGTGGTTGTTTTCTAAAGATAAACTCCCTCAGTGGAAATCCGTCCCAGAGCAGAACATCTAGGAAAACAGAAGACCATTGAAGTGAGAATGAGCTGTAGAGATCAGCAAGTACATTGATTCTTAACTGAGCTTTTTAAAAATACACCTGCCTGGGCTCTACCCACACCTACTAAATCAAAATCTCTGGAGTAAAGAGAAGGGTGGATAATTCCAGCTGGATAAATTGAGGCCTGTGGAAGAGAAATTATTTTCCTTGAGTCACTTAATGATTAAGGAAACAAGTGGGATTAGAACCCAGGACTCTTTCCAAGAGCCCACCTATATAGCCCACCTATATCAACTATGCCAAACCCATACATGCAAGAGCCAGGGCCTGGATGAAGTAGAGGACTTGGAAGTCCACATGTATTCTTGCAAAAGGGAAATGAAGCTGGAAAGATACAAATGATCTGAGAATGCAAAATTGCTCTAGGAAGAAGAATTTTCCTAGATTTTACTATCAAAATGCTCTAAGCTATAGTGGCTTTCCTAGGTCTGCACAGTCTATTCTCTGGGCTCCAACCAATCAGTTATGGCTAAAGGAGTAATAGGATGTGGAGCATTTGACTCCTTTAATATAAGCACAAGCCCTGTCGCTGGGCCTGAAGGCAGTGGGTTTTGAAGTGAACCTAGAAGTTTGTCTCTTCCACTCTCCAATATCTCTCTAACTTCTACCTATCAAGCAATTTTTAACTTTTGACAACTGGACCTTAAGTGCATAGATTTGGATTAATCATAATAAATGGTTCTTGACTCACTCTCACCACTGGTCTAAGCATGGCCTTCTTTTACTTCTTATTTTCTTTTTAATAAATAAGCCTTTCTGAGCCAACCACCCAACACAAATACCTGGAACTTGTCAACAACTTATATAAATCTGTGCATTCCTTTTCCTATCATCTCCCCACCTTCCCACCTCCTTCGACCAAATGTAGTTGCCAACCTGAATTTTGTGTTCATCATTCCTTTGCTTTCATTTTAATGTGGTTTTATCATATATATATATATATATATACACACACACATATATGTACACATACCTAATAAGCATTTTTAAAATTTTAGTTATTTTTAACTTTATAAGATGATGTTATAAAATTTAAAATTTCTAGATTTAATATTTTTACCTAAAATTATATTGCTAAAGGGAAAAAGGGCAACTTTACAACAGAGAATCCTGACAGACACCCTCTTAATCAAGGGATCAAAGTGAACTTGATCAGCAATGGAACAAATCAAAATCATGTGCTTGATAGGATGCAATGAAAAGAATACAGCATTGCTTCTGGGATATTCTTGCCAAAGATACACAACCTGAATCTAATCACGAAAAAACATCAGACAAACTCACACTGAGGGTCATTATATGAAACAACTCTGCTGTAATCTTCAAAAGTATAAAGGTCATGAAAGTCAAAGAAAAATTGAAGAACTGTTTCAGATGAAGGAAACTAAAAGGACATGATGCCTAAACATAACATGTGATTCTGAACTCAACTCTTTTGCGCTAAAAGCCATTTTGGAACAATTGATAAGATGTAAATAAGGTTTGAAGACCACACAGTGGTCAAATATTAATGCAGTTTCTTGATTTTGATGGTTGTACTGTGGTTAGGTAAGAGAATGCCCTCATATGTAGAAAATATATCCTTAAATATTCAAAGATGATAGAATAGCAGATTGGCAGGTTATTTTCAAATGAGTCAGAAAAAAAAGCATTTGGACTATACTTGCAACTTCTCTGTAAGTTTGAGTTGGCTTCAAAATGAACAAAGAAAAAACTAAACACAAAAAGTATATTACTAAGACCCACTCAAATTTTTGCATATTTTTATATTTCTTAATAATATTTCAGTAGAGTTCATTTACTGTCTCCCATTAGTGAGAGGAGGAAACAAGTCTTAGAGTTTAGGTGATCATCGTCAAGTCAGGCAAAGAGTAGCCATCAGAGCAAAACATCAGCCCAAGCCTTTTGCTTCCCCAAGACAGTGCTCTTCCCACCAGGTTGTATGGAAAAGGTTTAATGGCATGATTATTTTCACACACAAAAAAACTTTGATAGTAAACTGCACTCAACTCCTGATTGAGCGAGAAGAGACGGGGGAAGGAGATCCTCATGAAAGTCAAAGAAACAATAATCATTAATAATCTAAATCAGGTTTAAAGAGTTCCACAGTTAAACTCCTATTACCTGAAGTGAGAAGGGCTAGAGGATCAAGGAGGAAGCAGAGTAGGTGGGGTTCTAGACATTGCTTCTATTCAACAAGAGATGAAACTCCTTATTTTCTGAACCCCTTTGGGTAGGAGAACTCATTTCAGGTCCCTGTAGCCCCCTAGCCATAGTTCACACACACCAGCCTTGACTGCACATGCATTGACAAATAGACCCAGCCATTTGTCTAGGTCTAGAAAAGAGATATGGAGAAGGCAATGGCAACCCACTCCAATACTCTTGCCTGGAGAATCCCATGGATGGAGGACCCTGGTAGGCTGCAGTCCATGGGGTCGAAAAGAGTCGGACATGACTGAGCGACTTCATTTTCACTTTTCACCTTCATACATTGGAGAAAGAAATGGCAACCCACTCCAGTGTTCTTGCCTGGAGAATCCCAGGGGCAGCGGAGCCTGGTGGACTGCTGTCTATGGGGTCGAACAGAGTCAGACACAGACTGAAGGGACTTAGCAGCAGCAGCAGCAGCAGAAAAGAGAGAAGGTTTTTACTGAAATAGAAACACAGATCAGTCAAGATTGCCCAGGGCCAAAAGAAGGGAGTGTGTAGAACTAGGGCAAAATAAACAATGGATACACACCCTAAAACCCTTAGGAATTCATGAAGAAATTAAGGACAGTTCGGGACAAAATAAGAGGGTATTGTGTATTCTTAGTGGTAAGGAAGCCAAGCTACAAGAAGCCCCAGATGTTCATGCTGCTGCTGCTTGCGTCACTTCAGTCATGTCCAACTCTGTGCGACCCCATAGACGGCAGCCCACCAGGCTCCCCCGTCCCTGGGATTCTCCAGGCAAGAACACTGGAGTGGGTTGCCATTTCCTTCTCCAATGCATGAAAGTGAAAAGTGAAAGTGAAGTCGCTCAGTCGTGTCCAACTCTGGCGACCCCATGGACTGCAGCCTACCAGGCTCCTCCGTCCATGGGATTCTCCAAGCAAGAATACTGGAGTGGGTTATTGCTTGAACTTTTAACAGTCTTCCAATTCAGATATTCTCTAAGTGCTTCTATACAACACAGAATGGGACCAAAACTATCCAACTCTTCCAAAGGCTGAAGAACAGTCTTCCTCCTCCCCTTCCTCACGTGGTCCCTGGATGGTGTGTTTGGAACTGCAGTTTTCCCATCCAGGACACACACTGTTTAGAGCACAGAGGATGCACAAAGTCGAGTAGAATTTCCCAAGGTGGTCCCACAGACCACGAGTCTCTTCAAAACAAAAAACAAAAAACATAGTAATAGCAGAAAAGACCATTTACAATACCAACAAAAGATGAAATACCTAGAAACAAACTTAACAAGAAATACATGAGAGCTATATAATAAAATTTTTTACTCTTTTGAGGGATTCAAAAAGGCTTAAGCAAATGGGGAAAAAAAGCATTTTATATTGTTGGAAAGGAAGGTGCAAAGTCAAAAAGATGTCAATTCTCAGGTGATCTACAAGATTAAAACAATCCCATAAATACACCAATTGAAATTTTTTTAAAAAAAATCAGGCAAGCTAGATCTAAAGTTCACTGTAAAAATAAACAAAAATGTATAGTCAGGAAAATTCTGGAAAAATACAAGTGACAAGGGAGCGAACCTATCAGATATTAAAACATATTATAAAGTCTTAATGATTAAAAGAGTGTGTTATTGATACATGAATGGAAAGTGATTCAGGTAACAATTAAAAGTTTAGAAATAGCCCTTAGTACTCACAATAACTTAATAATAAAAAGTGATCAGATCAGATCAGTTCAGTCGCTCAGTCGTGTCTGACTCTTTGTGACCCCATGAATTGCAGCACCAACTCCCGGAGTTCACTCAAACTCAGTCCATCGAGTCAGTGATGCCATCCAGCCATCTCATCCTCTGTCGTCCCCTTCTCCTCCTGCCCCCAATCCCTCCCAGCATCAGAGTCTTTTCCAATGAGTCAACTCTTCGCATGAAGTGGCCAAAGTACTGGAGTTTCAGCTTTAGCACCATTCCTTCCAAAGAAATCCCAGGGCTGATCTCCTTCAGAATGGACTGGTTGGATCTCCTTGCAGTCCAAGGGACTCTCAAGAGTCTTCTCCAACACCACAGTTCAAAAGCATCAATTCTTCGGCACTCAGCCTTCTTCACAGTCCAACTCTCACATCCATACATGACCACAGGAAAAACCATAGCCTTGACTAGACGAACCTTTGTCGGCAAAGTAATGTCTCTGCTTTTGAATATGCTATCTAGGTTGGTCATAACTTTCCTTCCAAGGAGTAAGCGTCTTTTCATTTCATGGCTGCAGTCACCATCTGCAGTGATTTTGGAGCCCCCAAAAATAAAGTGATACTTCAAATCATTGGAGACAAGATGGGTTATTCAGTAATTCTTGTTGGCACAAATGGTTAACCAAATGGGGAAAAAAATGGAAGTGTAAACCATACTTTATCCTGGTATTAACTTCAAAAGAATCAACTATTTAAATGTAAGAATAAGGACATGAAAGTACAAAGAGAAACTGTAGAAAAATTCTTGTACAATTTCAGAGCAGAAAAAGCTTTTCAACTATGATTTTTAAAAAATATAGAAGTCTTTTAAAAGCAATTAATAGTTTTGTTTACTTTTGAAAAATTTTTGATGGCAAGAAAACCCAACAAAGATAAAAAGCAAAGAAAAAAAAATACGAAAAATATTTCAACTCATCTAACAAAGGGCAAACTTCTATAAACATTAATAAGAGATTTTTACAAATCAATAAAAATAAACCAACAATCCAACAGGAGTAGGGCAAACTTCATAATGAATTCACAGAAAAGTAAATATAAACAAGTCTTAAATGTAGGAAAGAATGTTCAACATTGTTCTTAATAAGAAAAACACAAGTCACTGCTACACCAAAAAATCATTCTTCATCTATTTTAACAAATCTCCAAAAATTTGATATGGCACTCTCATACATTCTATATTATGTATACACTGATGTGATGATTTCACTTCCTGGAATTTGTCTCACATATGGAAAAATATCTCCATGTGAGGTTATGAATTATAGAAATATTTCCAATAACTGAAAATTAGGGGGAAAATTACATATTCATGAAAAACATAACTGGTACAGTCATGAAATGGTATCATTAAATATAAGGATTCTTTTTAATGTACTAAGAAAGGATATTTGGTAAGATAAAAATTAGGTATATACTATTATTTATAATATGATGCCATTTATAATATGATGCCATTTATTTAGAAACAGAAAAAATTTATTTGTTGTTGTTCAGTTGCTCAGTCATGTTTGATTCTTTGCTACCCCATGGACTGCAGCATGCCAGGCTTCCCTGTCCTTCACTATCTCCCACAGTTTACTCAGACTTATGTCCATTGAGTCGGTGATGCCATTCAACCATCTCATCCTCTGCCACCCACTTCTCCCTTTGCCTTCCATGTTTCCCAGCATCAGTGTATTTTCCAATGAGTCAGCTCTTTGTATCAGGTGGCCAAAGTACTGGAGCTTCAGCTTTAGTATCAGTCCTTCCAATGAATATTCAGGGTTGATTTCCTTTAGAATGGACTTGTTTGGTCTCTTTTCAGTCCTTATATATTTGTTCAGTTCAGTTCAGTTCAGTCACTCAGTCGTGTCCGACTCTTTGCGACCTCATGAATCACAGCACTCCAGGCCTCCCTGTCCATCACCAACTCCTGGAGTTCACTCAGACTCACGTCCATCGAGTCAGTGATGCCATCCAGCCATCTCATCCTCTGTCATCCCCTTCTCCTCCTGCCCCCAATCCCTCCCAGCATCAGAGTCCTTTGCAATGAGTCAACTCTTCGCATGAAGTGGCCAAAGTACTGGAGTTTCAGCTTTAGCATCATTCCTTCCAAAGAAATCCCAGGGCTGATCTCCTTCAGAATGGACTGGTTGGATCTCCTTGCAGTCCAAGGGACTCTCAAGAGTCTTCTCCAACACCACACTTCAAAAGCATCAATTCTTCGGCGCTCAGCCTTCTTCACAATCCAACTCTCACATCCATACATGACCACTGGAAAAACCATAGCCTTGACTAGACGGATATGAATAAATTATTTCTAGAAAAATATACAAGAAAATAATACTGCTTGTGGTGAGATGAACTGGATGAAGAAAAAAGCTTCTTGAAGTATATACACTTTTATACATTCTTAATTTTGGAACAATGACTGTATTGCCTACTTAAAAGTTAAGTTTATGAAACATCAATAGAATTATCCTTTCTCTGAGAGATCCATGATGAACGTCACCAAGATAAAGGCTCTGAGAAGTCCTAAATAAACTTGTTTAAGTTTCCTAAACATATTTGACTTTGAAACTCATGTTTCTTGATACTTGTTCACATCGTGTGGTGCCTGCTATGGTGGAAAACACTGTATCAGGGCCTTGAACTGCTCAGGGTTGCCCCAAGCCCTATGTCCTGAAAGGAGAGCCCTGCTCAAAGGACCTTATTCAAGAGAACTAACCCTTAAGTGAAATCTATGGAGAGGGAACCAATTACAGTTTCATCTTAGCCTCTGTAGAGTGAGAAATGGCAATCTACTCCTGTATTCTTGCTTGGAAAATTCCATGGACAGAGGAACCTGGCAGGCTGTAGTCCCTGGGGTTGCAAAGAGTAGGACATGATGGAGCGACTGAGCATGCATGCTTAGCCTCTGAGTAAAATGGGAGAAAACATATCTTTCCCCTATCTACCATCTCTTTTTTGAATGAAGGAAGAATTTTCAGCTGTATTTTTTTTAATTTATTTATTTTTAAATTGAAGGATAATTGCTTTACAGAATTTTTTTGTTTTCTATCAAACCTCAACATAAATCAGCCATAGGTATACATATATCCCCTCTCTTTTGAACAATCAAATATACCAGATCATTTGGTGAGGACAATGCTCATCTAGTCTTTGGCTATGTGAGCTTACACATACATAAATAAGGCATCAGGGGAGAGGGTTGTTAAACAATAAACATGAAGTGGCCAAGTAAGTGAAAGTCCTTTTTTTCATATTATAACCCAAAGGAAAAAGAAACATGACACGTCTGATAGTATTTCCATACTGACCTTCCCTGTTGCGCAAGATTTCCATGTAATTTACACACTTGCCATTCCCCTGGCTATTGAGCTTAAATGAGCTTTTCAGGTTGATAAGACAACTGTTTGGAGCATGCCTAGAGTCACCCTTTGGTACCATTTGTGTTGACTCTCAAAGGGAGATTGTTTTCACCATTTGGAAAAGTCAATGACAAGTCAAGCCAATTCCTGGCCCTAATTAGGAGCAGAAGGTCAGCAGAAAGGAGAGTGGAGGCTCCCCAGGATCCTAACTGTTGTTGCCGTTTAGTCACTCAGTTATGCCTGACTTTTTTGCAACTCCATGGACTGTAGCCCCCCAGGCTCCTCTGTCCATGGGATTTCCCAGGTGAGAATACTGGAATGGGTTATCATTTCTTCCTCCAGAGGATTTCCTGACCCTGAGATCAAACCTGATCTCCTTCACTTTCAGGCAAGTTCTTTACCACTGAGCCCACCTGAGAAACTGGCTAAACTTCAGCAATGCAGAAGCAGAGAGATATTCTAAAAAAGTGGTTTTCAAAGTGGTCCCCAGACCAGCAGTATCAACATCCCCAGGGAACACGGTAGGCATTTTAGAAACTGAGTAATTCTAATGCATGTTAGACTTTGAGAACCATTGCTGTAACACAAGAGTTTCCGGTCAACATCCCCATGTCAGAGTGTTCCAGGTCGCAGAGGAGTGTTCCAGGTCGCTTTGGGGGAGTTTAGTTCTAAGTTTCTTTTAAGTCCTGGTTTAGTGATTGAGTATTTAGCTCAAAGTTAGCTATTATAATTTTGGAGGAAATGGCAAGGATTTCTTTCTGGAAGACCTAGAGATATAATTACTCCTAAAAGAGGAAGAAGGATGAGAAGGTGGGTACAGATGAAGAGGAGGAGAGGAAGGAAAAAAGAAGAATCTGGGCTTCCTAACTAAGAAAACTGGCTTGTAGGATTGGTACCCAAAAGAGTAACAGTAGTAATAATACTGCAACAGGGAAACAGCTACACTGGAACTGATATTCAGGGATGACTAGAAGGTGTACCTATGTAACCGCATGATCTATACCATGACACTACTTGGAAGTTGAGGAGCCTCTTAGAGAGAAATTGACTCCCAGTTCCAAGTGTCAAACGCCAGTGGACACAGGTATCATATGGAAGTGTGGATGGATGAAGCTTATTTGGAGCAAAATTGCAAATGGTCGTGAGTGGACATCACAAAGATAATTCATCACAGTAAGAGTCCAGTCGGAGGAAATGGATGTTGTCACTGGACTCCAGGATCAAAAAAAAAAAAAAAAAAACAGCTGTTGGTCCCCAGCCCTCTCAGAAACTGGTTCTTAACTCTATTTTCCCCATTTCTCTGTTGGTATGGGGTCCCCTTGTGGAGAAAATGGTTAAGTGTGACATTACAGAGCTTGTGTCTCTAGTCTCTGAGGTCTCGAAAATTCTACCAGGGGCTCTGCTCAGTTTATTAGGAAGGGGAAAAGCTCTCCAAGATATTACCAAGCTGCCCTGGATCCTCGGGCATAAGGATGGCAGGAAGAAACAGAAGCCAGAGGAAGCAAGGCCAGAGGAAGTGACAGGGAGAGGTACAGGAGATGAGGGCAGAGGTGGGCAGGGAGTTCAAAGGTGGGCAGGAAGCCAGTGGTGAATATACTAACTTTTTAGCATGTACAAGCACACCTTTTGTACTCGTTTTCCCTTAAATATTCCCTGTGTTTCCCATTCTCTTTAAGATGTACTGGGGAAGACATGCACTTTGGAATCAGATTATGAGTTTAAATTTCAGCTCTGCTGTTTACCAGTTTGTAATCTTGGATAAATTACATGTTTTCCCTCATTCTCAACAGTGGAATGGGTAAGCCAGCTTTTTGAGTCTGTTTTGAACAGCAGTAATAATAACACAAATTATCACTTTTTGAGAATCAACCAGGTGTTCCACATCCATGATTATCTCAATCTGTCTTCATAACCACACATTGAGATAAATCTTTTTCCCTTTTCACAGGTTAGGAAACAGCCCCAGATGGGTAAGAGATTAGCTCAAGGTAAGTGACAGAGCCCAGGATTTTCAAAGTCAGGTTGAATCTGGCCCCGGTATCCAGGGTGTTTCCATTATGTAACCCTGTCTTTCAACAACGTCAAGTACGATGAGAGGAGGTGTCTATGAGGCTTAACTTTTCTTTCGCCCCCTCTTTCCTACAATGCTCTTCCTTTCATTCTCCAAGTCTGGCTGGCATTCCACCTCCTTCCAGATCACCTTTGTCAGAAGTGATGTTCTTCAGCCTTCTAATAACGATGATCCACAGTGCTCATGAGCTGTCTTTTGATTTCTCATCTACAACCCATCTACTAAGGCCAGGGAGAGCTACTTCAAGAGTTCATGGCCATCTCTCTTTTCTCTAGCGCATGCCTCTTCCTCACCCAGCAGCTCGTTGTCTTCTCATGCACAAATCTTAGTTTTTTTGTGTCTTCTACCCCAGGGCCTCCTTGGTGTCTGGCACACTCCAGTTGAACTGAATTTGTTTAACTCTTCCTTGTCTTGTGTACTGAGAGCTGTGGATGGCAGGACCTGGAACCTCTCCAGCTGCCTGACTTGGAGGGCATGGCCTCTGTTCAGGGGTCCCCAGTCCCCCCCCCCCACAACTCTCTGGTTTTTCTGCCTGGAGGCGCGCGGTGACAGATACCCTCACTTGTTCTCTGCCTCACAGGATTCACTGCTCAGACATACCCGGTAATAAATAAAAACCTAGAAGATTGTGTCTGGTAGCTAATTGACTGTGTAACATAGGCTACCAGCCTCTGGGGCAGCACAGCATGCCGCTTGTAATTAATCACCCTCATCCCAGCCTGACTTACCCAGCTATGTCGAATCACAGAACAATTAGGCATTTCTGGAGTGGGTTTCCCTGCCTTGGTTGGGGAGGTAAGAAACATCTTATTAACGTAGCTTATTGTTGGTTCTCAGAACCATATTGATTCTATGGGAAATTAGAGCCATGTTGGCGCTGTGGTAAATGCTGTAGAATTGGCAAGATCTGAAAGAAATAATCTGTGCCCTTCAGGAACATATAGCTAAGTTAGGGTTATAAGACAGAGTAAGGATAATATAACAGATGTTATGTGAGAGGCATAAATACATTTCTATGAGGCAAAGGTGTGTGTTTTCTTATTGAAGTATATAGCTGGTGGATGATTTGCAATGTTTCAGGTGTACAACAAAATGATTCAGTTATACACACATATATATGCATATATATATATTCTTTTTTCCGATTCTTTCCATTAAAAGTTATTAGACAATATTGACTAATTGTGCTATACAGTGGGTCCTTGTTGTTTATCTATTTTATATACAATAGTATATATCTGTTAATCCCAAATTCCCAATTTATTCCTCCCCTGCTTTTCCCCTTTGGTAACCATAAGCTTATTTTCTATGTTTGTGAATCTATTTCTCTTTTGTAAATAAGCTCATTTGTATTAATTTTTTAGATTCCACATATTAGTGATATCATATGATATTTGTCTTTCTATGTCTGACTTCACTTACTATGATAATCTCTAGGTCTATCCACGTTGCCGCAAATGGCATTATTTCATTCTTTTTTATTACTGAGTAATATTCCATTGTGTGTGTGTATTCCATTGCATACACACACACACCGCCCCCACATCCTTTGTATCCATTCATCTGTCAGTGACATTTAGTTTATTTCTATGTCTGGCTATTGTAAATGATGCTGCTATGAACAATGAGATGCATGTATCTTTTGAATTATCTTTTGTCTTTTCCGGATATATACCCAGGAGTGGTATTGTTGGATCACGTGGTAACTCTGTTTTTAGTTTTTAAAGGAATTTTCATACTGTTCTCCATGGTGGCTACAACCATGTACATTCCCACCAATAGTGTAGGAGGGCTCCCTTTTCTCCACATGTAAGGAGAAAATAGGAAATGAAGTTGGCAGCATGAAGGACAGAATCACAATATAATAATATAATATAATACACAATTTCATATTAGCATCACCAAGGAGAACAATTAAAAAATATAGACTTCCAAACCCTACCCAATACCTATGGAAACAGAATCTCTAAGAGAAGAGGAAGTCAAAAGTCTCTATCCAGGTATTTGAGAAATCCTCCCATAACCATGATTTAGGGCAGGTACCAGCCCTGTGTTCTGAAAGCTTTGACTCATTCTTACAAGGATGGGCCACAACAGCTCCCTGGCCCATGGACTCCCTCCATGCCATCCTGCCTTTGCCATAGATCACTGAAGCAAGCATGGTTCTACTGGAGCTGAGTTCCTTTGGACTTAAAAGTCAGAAATTCTGGCCAATCAGCTGAATATGCTGGACCTGAAATATGAGCTGGAATCTGGAGCTAAAGGCAGCATTTGAGAGCCATGATCAGTAAGGAAGGGAGAGAAATTGCTTCTATCTTTGAAAACATTTTAGTTTCCAGTCCCAGTTCCTTAAAAGAAATTTATACTTTTTGCAGGAAGTTTCATGAGCACCTCTGCTTCCTTCTAAGATAACTCCATTAACTAAAATTTGCTTGCATAAGTTTTCCTTCCACATAGGCAATATAGTTTATGGGAGACAGATCCTCAAAATTGAAGAAACTTCAGAGACTAGCTATTCCAACCTCCTAACCAGTGCAGGATTGATTCTCTCTTCTCCACTCTATGCGAAATTGTGTAACATCATGTTTGACAGAGCAGATGCTCCGCAAAGCACCTGGGTCTTATACTTTCTGAGAAAGGAAACAGTGCCTCAACTTTGGATGCTCTGTTAGAAACTGTCCTCATTATTGGGCTCAGATATTAGTCCCTATACATTTTTGTCATTGAATCTCCTCTCCAGAACCAAACAGACAAATTCCATTCCCCTTTCAACATAACACTGTACAAGTATTTTAACATGACTGTCTGCATTCTCCTTCCCCATCTCATCTTTTTTTTTTTTTTAACTAAATGTCTTGGTTTACTTAATGGTTCTTTCTGTGTCCTCTATTCCAGATCCTTCATGATTCTGCTGCTGCTACTGCTGCTAAGTCGCTTCAGTCGTGTCCAACTCTGTGTGACCCCATCAACTGCAGCCCACCAGGCTTCTCCGTCCATGGGATTCTCCAGGCAAGAACACTGGAGTGGGTTGCCATTTCCTTCTCCAATGCATGAAAGTAAAAAGTGAAAGTGAAGTCCCTCAGTCGTGTCTGACTCTTAGCAATCCCACAGACTGCAGCCTACCAGGCTCCTCTGTCCATGGGATTTTCCAGGCAACAGTACTGGAGTGGGGTGCCATTGCCTTCATGATTCTGGTTCCTCTCAAATTTGCAACTCCAATTTGCCAATGTCCCTATTAAAGTACAATGTTTAAAATTGGATAGGTATTCTGCATGTATTACCATTATCTCTATATTTTTTATAGGCTTGGGAGGCAAAATAAATTTGCAGGTCCCAGTGTTGTTACAGTTGCTTTATACAACAATCTTCTGATGAGGTAGGTTTTTCTCTTGTTTCATTTTACAGAGGGAGGAAAATTAAAGACTGGAGCAATTCTATGTCTTGCCCAAAGCCATGCAGCTAAAATGTGGTGGAACTTGGCTGTCATGAACTGAATTCTGTCTCTCCAAAGTTCAAATATTGAAGTCCTAATATCTAATACCGTGGAATGTGACTGTATTCCAAGATAGGGCTTCTTTAAAGAGGTAGCTCGGAGAAGGCAATGGCACCCCACTCCAGTACTCTTGCCTGGAAAATCCCATGGATGGAGGAGCCTGGTGGGCTACACAGTCCATGGGGTCGATAAGAGTTGGACACGATTGAGCGACTTCACTTTCACTTTTCACTCTCATGCATTGGAGAAGGAAATGGCAACCCACTCCAGTGTTCTTGCCTGGAGAATCCCGGGGATGGGGGAGCCTGGTGGGCTGCCATCTATGGGGTCGCACAGAGTCGGACACGACTGAAGTGACTTAGCAGCAGCAAAGAGGTAGCTAAGATTAAAAGGACAGGTGGCTCTAGTGATAATGAATCCACCTGCCAAAGCAGGAGATGCACAGAAGACATCAGTTGGATCTCTGGATTGGGACAATCCTCTGGGGTAGGAAGTGACAACCATTCCAGTATTCTTGCCTGAAAAATTCCACGGACAGAGGAGCCCGGCTAGCTACAGTCCATGGGGCCACTAAGAGTCAGCCATGACTAAGCACACACACACAAGGTAAAATGAGGTCACGTGGATGAGCCCTAATCCAATATGACTGGTGTCATCATAAGAGAAGATCAGGACACAGACACACAGACAAACCACGTGAAGACAGGGAGAAGATGGCCATATGCAAGCAGAGGGACCACAGAAGGGACCAAGCCTGCCAGCACCTTGGACTTCCAGCCTCTAGATCTTTGAGGAGTAGATTTCTGTGGTTTAATTAAGCCAGTCTGTGGTATGTAGTTATGGCAGCCTGAGCAAACTAATACTCAGATCTTGAGCCTCATCCTAAGAATCCAACTGCATGTCTTCTCTACTTTACTATATAGTCTTTTGGCCAGATTCCCATACTGGACAATATCCTTTTTAGAGTACATTGAAGGCATTGAAAAGGCCCATCCGGAAACTATCCTGAGCAAAGTCTCTCTCCACTAGTAGCCACTAAGAGTTGATGATAAAGAGAGAGCCCTTGAATTCAGATCCAGGCACAAGGCAAACCCAGACAGGAAATGGAAAGTGACCTGGCAAGTGAGCCAGAGTCTAAGGCTTGGGACCATTTGGATCTCCACTGATGGAGCACATGCTCAAACAGAGCTGCAGCACCAAAGAAGGTGCCACGTGAGAAAACACCAAGGTCACGAGCATGGGAAACGATAGATCTCTACTGCTCACCAGGTTAAAGCAGCGTAGCAACATGGTTAAAGCTGTCAGCTCTGAAATTCGGCTGTTTACATTTGCCTCTTGGCTCTTCCATTTGAAAAAAATCACTTGTTTGTCTGGGTCTTAGATTTTTCACTTATAATATGAGGGAGAACTTATTCTATAGAGTTGTTGTTAGGAATCTATGAATAATGTATAAGAAGTACTTAGGACACTGCCTGGCATGTAGTTTTAATTTAAACACTTAAATTATACTATGTGTCAAAAAGTGTCCTAAGCACTGTACAAATTAATTAACTTATTAACTCCTTATGACTGCTCAAGGTAAGTGCAAATGCTATCCCTACTTAGCAGATGAAGAAAATGAACCATAGTCAAGTGATATATTCAAGGAAAGAGGCAGAGTTGAGATACAAACCCTAGAAATGTTGGGTCTGGAATCCATCTTCAAGCCACCATACCATGTAGCATTAAGTAATCATCATTATTATTATTAGATGTATAATCTTAAGCAAGTTCTTTGGTCTTTCTGAGCCTCAGTTTCCTCATCTCTAAATTAAAGACAGCACCAACAATGTCATAAGAGAACAATCCAGCATAGTATGTGAAACATACAGAAGTATTCAAAAGGTGTTTTTCTTCTTACTTCTTTCAGTTCAGTTCAGATCAGTTGCTCAGTCATGTCCGACTCTTTGCGACCCCATGAATCACAGCACGCCAGGCCTCCCTGTCCATCACCAACTCCCGGAGTTCACCCAGACTCACGTCCATCAAGTCAGTGATGCCATCCAGCCATCTCATCCTCTGTCGTCCACTTCTCCTCCTGCCCCCAATCCCTCCCAGCATCAGAGTCTTTTCCAATGAGTCAACTCTTCGCATGAGGTGGCCAAAGTACTGGTGTTCCAGCTTTAGCATCATTCCTTCCAAAGAAATCCCAGGGCTGATCTCCTTTAGAATGGACTGGTCTTACTTCTTTAGATCTCCCTAAACTTCCTTCTGTGTTTATAAGAACAGCCCTAGCCCAGGAGGAAGAGACTGATTGAGCATAAACCCTGACTGTCATCAGTTTTTCAGTTCCCTGTAGTTTTGCTTCACTGTCCTGAGGCTGTTTTGGACATACTTTCGCCTCCTGGACACTTTGTTTCAATGTCAGGGGCTGCCAAATATTACCCCACCCCATCCCAAGCTGGAATGCCCCCAAGGCCCACTGCCACAGAAAGACTCTTCTAGTTCTAAAGGGCATGTCTTCCTATTTACTGAGTTTCTGTTTCTGGAAACTTCTGAAATGACTGGAATGTTCTTTAAAACTCTCAGTTCTCACTTGTCTGCTCAAATTTTTTTAATCCTGTGGACATAGCTGAGTCATTCAAAGTGGTTTTAATGTTGGCAATTTACAAAAGACCCCAGAGGCAGTCATTGCCCCTTTTACGATTGTTCAGGCCTTCATGGAATGGTTTAGAGAAGAAACCAGAGTGCTAGTCACAGCGTTTGTTCTAGATTTTGCTAGTCTGACCTAGTCAGAGAGAAGAGAGAGCTGCAGGTTTGGGGCATGACTATGTCACACCTACAAATGTACATAGAGACCATGCTTCCTCACTTCCTTCCTTCCTACTGCCTTCAAGAAATTGATGGTTGGGAAACCAGGATTCCCTTGTTACCTTTACATGCTCACTGAGGATTAAAATCATGGGTCAGCAAACTTATTCTATCAACGGCCAGATAGTGAACATTTTAGCATTTGTGGATCTAGAGTCTGTTTCTCACTCAACTCTGCCTTTGTAGCAAAAGCAGCCATAGGTAATATGTAAATGAATAGGCTTGGCTGTGTTCCAGTAAAACTCTAGTTACAAGAAAAGGCAGCCGGTGAACATTTAATTGAAATCATAATAAAAAACACCTTCATTGTAAGAGCATTTAGGAAAAGATGCAAAAGAATACTGAAAAGAAGCGGGCAGTTTATTGTAGCTGTCAAATACAAGGACCCAGAAGTCGGCCTGCCTGCATCAGGGTTGTGGGATCTTGAGCAAAGAACTTAATTTCTTCAGACACCAGCTTCTTTGTCTGCAAAAATAGGAATCATTGTAGTATATTCCTCGTAGTGCTAATGGGAGAATGAAATGAGATGATCTGGGTAAAAAACTGGAAACCTAGTTAAGCACGTACTTTGTGGTTCTCAGATGTCAGAGAGAGACTAGCAGGGCAGTGTGGGAGAGTGTGGGCTCAGAAACCAGAAAGCCTGGGTTTGCAGCCCGGCTCTGCCATTTACAAACTGAGACCAAGTTAAGCTACTATGCCTCAGCTTCAGCTGTAATAATATTCATTGTCTTACAGAGATATTGCCTTAGTTCAATCTGCTGTAACAAACATACCATCAACGGGGTGGCTTATAAACCACAGAAATCTATACTATTTCTCTCAGTTCTGCAGGCTGGAAGTCCAAGATCGAGGTACCAGCATCATCAGGTTCTTTCAGGTTGCAGACTGCTGACTTTTCATTGTGTCCTTATGTGGCAGGAAGAGCTCTGGAGAGCTCTCTGGGGTCTCTTATACAGCACTAATCTCATTCGTGGGACTTTCCTGGTGGCTCAGTGGTAAAGAACCCGCCTGCAATTGCAGGAGACTCAGGTTTGATCCCTGGGTTGGGAAGATTCCCTGGAGAAGGGAATCCTCTCCAGTATTCTTGCTGGGGAAATCCCACAGACAGAGGAGCCTGGTAGGCTCTATAGTTCATGGGATAGCAAGAGAGTCAGACGGGACCTAGTGACTGAACAACAACAACAACATCAAATCTCTTTCGTGGGGGTTCTTCTCTCATGATCTAATTTCTTCTAAAAGGTGTTGACATGGTGGTGGTTTCTAGTTATTGTTATTTCAGATAATATTGTTACAATTGTCTCTGAGTGCATAGCTATTTGTTTATTTTTGTTCTTTCCATAGGACAGTTTCTCCAAAGTGGAGTTACTGGGGTGGAAGAACATGTGTAGTTTTAAGTTGCTGTTTGTGTGCGTGTGTGCTCAGTTACTTCAGTCACGTACAACTCTTTGCGACCTTATGGACCTCTTTGTGACTCGCCAGGCTCCTCTGTCCATGGGATTTTCCAGGCAAGAATACTGGAGTGGGTTGCCATGCCCTCCTCCAGAGAATTTTCCCAACTGAGGGATCAAACACGCATGTCCTGAGTTTCCTGCATTGCAGAAGGATTCTTTACCCACTGAGCCACTGGGGAAGCCCTAAGTTGCTGTTAACAGGTGTCCAAATTACTGTCCAAAATGAAAGCACCCATTTACAGCACTGCCATAGCATTTGCATTCAGCAGAGTTCAATTTCCTCATCTCTCAAGCAAAGGTACTGAAGCTCGCTTGGTCTTACTTTATAAGATTATTGTGAGAATCCAAATGTACATAGACATGCTTTGGAAACTGCCAAGAGATCTATCACTGTAGTCATTTCTCTTTGGTGACAGCGTGTGATTAGGCCAAGTGGCATTGACAGGGAGAGATGGTGTTTTAAACGTGACCTTCCTCAACGCAGCTGAGACTACCTCTGGTGCAAACTGCCAATATATCCAGTTCAATGAAGGTTACCGTGCACTGCAGCCCTGACCAGCCCTTTGGACTAACCACAGTGAGCAGACATTGCTGTGATTTCACAACAGGAAGCTACTGTCTTAATAACGTCTTAATAACTACATTTCACAACTACTGTGTCAATTTGGGCTTTCCAAAGAGGAGCACTACTGACTTCATAAGAACGGTGTGGAGCCTTTTCCCAAATGGGAAACAAATGAACGCAAAAGCCTAGGAAAAAGCATCCTCTCCACTTCCAGTCGTGTCCAAGTCTGTGCGACCCCATAGATGGCAGCCCACCAGGCTCCCCTGTCCCTGGGATTCTCCAGGCAAGAACACTGGAGTGGATTGCCATTTCCTTCTCCAATGCATGAAAGTGAAAAGTCCAGATGTATCTGATGCTTCTGAGTTTTGCATACTCCATTATGTGCCAATGTAGAAATCTCATCATGTCAGCCAAGAGACTGAAACAAGCACCAGACTTTGAATAAGGAGACCTGGGCTTAAATCCCACCATCACGACTTTTTTGTTTGAACTTGGGCAAGTGGTTTCTTTTCTCTGAGCTTCATCTTCCTGACATTTAAAATAATGATTCTCATACCAACCTCTCAGAATTCCTGGGAGACTTTAACATTAGATATGCCCAAGTAGAAATTGAAAATCAAGCAAAGTGCCACATAGTAGGTGTTCGATAAATAGTAAAAGACAAGCATGTTAAACCACCTACATAATACAGACCCCATGGCAATTACTTAAGATTGTTAATGCTGTTTCTGGAGCAATTATTTGTTTATTGACCCAAAATTGTGCTTGTCAACTCTTACAGGAAGCCTTTCTAGAATCCTCCTTCAATCCCTACCTTAGAGAACTGACCTTATTGAGTAGACGCACCATTGTTTTTTAAACAACTTAGAGCTTTTGAAAAGCATATTTGAATTATTTTTGTTTATTGTAATAAATATTGTTATGATAAATATCTTTTGCATAAAGCTTCTTCCATATTCAGAGATTAATTTTTTCCTCCATCATTTAAGATAGATTCCCCAAAGTAGAATTACTGGGCCAGTGTGTATGTCCACTTTGGAAGCTTTGCTTTCAAATTGCTTTATAGAAAGTTTATATTAATTGTCACTTACAGATCACTTACGTGCTTCAAATTTCCTACAGACATCATTTATCATACCAGTAATACCACAGCCTAGTTTCCTATATGATTCCCCCCATGCAATCGGGATCTCTTGGGGCCAGATTTGTTGACATTTGTTGAGGTGTGAATGAATGAGTAAGAAGGAAGAAAAAGAAGGAAGAAGGGAAAAGAGGGAGGGAGAGATGGAAGGAAGGAGAAAGAAAGGAAAGAAGAAAACCTAAAATAGAGAAAGAGGAAGGAAAGAAAAGAGATAAACAAGAAAAAAGTGAAGGATAGAAAAAGAAATGAGAGAAAGAAACAGAGAAGAGAGAAAAATAAAAGAAAGATGAAAAGAAAGATAGACCTAGAAGGCTATGCAGAATGAGAGAAATTAACTATGGGAAGGAAAGAGTCTCTGGCCATAGCTGCCAGCACTAATTAAAGCCTCCTGCCTCCTATAGAGCAATTTTCCTTGAAGAGAGGAAAGACAACATGTCACATACCATAAGGTGCATATACGTGAGTAAATAAATTGCCAACCAATACATTTTTTAAAGGGAACCCATTATGCTTATTTATTGAAGCTTTCAAGTGTTATATTGGATCCTGCAATGAAGTAAATTATTAAGCATCTTTGTATCTACTCTGAAAAATATCATGGTTCCTTCTTTTGAGTTTTGTTTCTATTTCTCCTTAAGCCATTCTTTGGGGGCACTTGGAGCATTTTTTCTATTTATCACTTGAACTCCTCTTAGGAAAATGCTGAAGACCACCCACTTCCAATTTTTGCAGGAACTCTGGAACAAGGAATTATATGTGTTCTGTTGATATGCATGTTGAAAACCAAAGTAATATTTATCATATGTATTTTCTTATGGTCCCTTTCTACAAGTTCTCCCATTTTTTGACCACATTGTCTTAATCTCTCCTCAAAGAAGAGTGTTTTCTTTCAGAAGCCAGACATTGGGAATAGCTGACCGGCACTTTGAATGCAACTGGAGTTGTCAGTCATGTGAGCGCCTTCCCATCCTGCAGAGATTTCACTTTCAAAGTGAAGGCAAAAATAACTACACAACTCAGTCAAATGAAAGCAAATGAAAGGGCTAGAAAATTAGAAAAGAGCTCCAATTCTATTTTTATAAATGCACTAGCTTATTGATTTCAGTGAATTCAAGTTTACTTTCCAATTCTATCAAACCCAGCCCCCTGCATAGAACTCTGTAGGGCAGGAGAGAGGGTTTCAAAGTCACACAGCCAGTGTCTGAGTCTGGCTTGACCACTTTGGTGCAGTATGTCTGTGGGCAGGGAACTCAACCCCACTGAATTCAGTTTCCTCAAATGCAGAATGGAGCTATTAGCGGGACTCACCTCATTAGACTCTTGGGAGGATGAACTACAATAAGGTACACATGTCAAGTCGTGCTGTGGTTCCTCACTTTCCCCCTCTGTGCTCACACTTTTCCCCAGAGAGAATTCTATCCATCCTTCCAAGCACAGTTCAAACATCACTTTTCAAGGTGAATTGTTCCCTGACCCACCTCTGACATCTCAGTCAGTTACCTACTCATTTCACGTGGCTTGTCATCTATTCTACCCTGGGGTTCTTTATGACAGTCCTAGGCACCAACACGTTTTATTTTTAACACAGAGTGATGGAAACATAGGTCCATTCCAATAAATCAATGTTCCTAGCCTAACCAACTCATTTACCAGGGCAGTGGTACTAAAGAACTGAAATAGTGAAGCAGGAAAAAGCTTGTGGTGGGGGTGGGTGGGTGGGGGTAGACTGATTACCCTTTATCAAAAATGAAACCTGACATCTCATCTTCTCTACTGGCAAGCTGCTGATGTAATATTTTTGGTGGATCTAGGCTTTATCACCTCAACTAGAGTATGAGCCTTTGAGAGCAGAGACCAAATCATATGCTTCTGGCCTTCTCCCCTTAATATCTGGCATAAAGTTTGCAGGTATTTATAAAGAGCACTTCAACCCAATCTTTAGAGATATCTGGAACGTCAGAGGAAATAGCACTTGTTAAGAAAGGAGGCAAACTTGGATGCAATGCATAAAGTTTAATCTGGGAGACAACCACAGCACTTGTCACAATCTGAAAACAACCTCAGGCAAACATTTTACACAGAAGGAAAGTTGCATTGCCTGTTCGTTCATGCCTTCATCCAGCAAATATGAAGTGATTGTCTTCTACTGTAGCAGGTCTCTGATCTCAAAAAGTTTACACTAAAGTTGAGGAGATAAAGTCTCTAGACCCACAAAAATGATCCTGGCATCAGTCTCTAGATTAATGAAAATGAAATGCCAGCTCCTGTGCTTGATAAATGGTATGACTCATCTCAGATTAGGTTGTGTTCTCATTAACTGGTCACAAATCTGTGTCCCTCATTCATCTAGAAGCTATTCAAGGGCAAGAGCCATGCATTAATCATTTTTCTATTCCAGTGTGTAGAACAGTCCTTGACATTCATTCATTCACAGATTCATTCACTCAATGCATTCTTAATGAGCAGCTACTATAGGTCAGGCCTAGTAGGTGTCTATCTTAGTTTGGCTTCTCCAAAGTCTCTGTTCTTAAAAAGTACATCAAGGTCTACATCAAATGGAAGTCATTTTAATTTCATTCAACTAAACAACACATTTTTAAAAGCCCCTACTGTGTGCTAGACATTGCATGAATGTGTGTGTGCTAAGTCACTTCAATCATGTCTGACTCTTTGCAACTCTTTACAATCATGTCTGACTGTAGTCCACCAGGCTCCTCTGTCCATGGGATTCTCCAGGCAAGAATGCTGGAGTGGGTTGCTGTGCAACCATTCCAGTGAGCAATCCCCTGGAATGCTCATCCAGGAGATCTTCCCAGCCCAGGGGTCCAGTCCTCGTCTCCTGCATCTCCTGCTTTGGCAGGTGTTTGCTTTTAGCACTAGCACCACCTGGGAAGCCGGTGCTAGGAACTAGGGCTACAGCCAATCAGATGGACACATTTCTTATCCTCAAAAGGCATTCAGTCTAGCAAGACAGATGCTAAACGAGCAGTGGGTTTCTTAGGGAACTTCTGTATCTACAGACTAAATCCAACTATCCATTACCTGGTCCATTCTTGCAACTTGCTCAGTTGTGTGACTCATCTCAGTTCCTGCTCTCCTTATTCCTTCCGGTCTGACCTCCCTCCTGGTCATGACCCAGCTCCACATACAGGTGACAGGCCCTGGGCTCCCTCTTGGTTCGGCATACTATGAACAGTCTTTTGGGTAACACCACTCAGTTCAGCTGAGCTCTGAAGGCCTACCCCACCCACTTACCTCCAGGGTGTGGGCCCCAAGGCTGCCTAAGAAACAATGTGTAGTAGAAGACACTCACTTTGTAGTTGGTGAATGAAAGTATGAATGAAGAGGCAGCCCAACTTTTCTTTCAGGGAAAAGGTTTGCCAAGGGTCAGCCTTCACGTTAGAATAAGTTTAAGTGCTGCGATTGTCTTCCCAGAAATAGAACCCTCCCGGCACTCACGGGCAAGGGGGGGATGGAGTGCTTAAAAACCCATTTTAATTAAGCAATTATGACAATTAAATATTTGAGACTCGGGGTTCCTAATCCTTGTTTGAGTTCCACTTTAATTTCCTAATAATGTACGTCTCTGTTCTCATTGTAATCTTTGCCTTTGAATTATGTGGAATTCATTTGCTTGGGATAATTGCTTCTCTATAAGGCTCTCTCTTGTCACGTTCACAATGATCTAACAGCAAGGGGAGGGGGAATGTACATTTACTGTAGAGGGAAATTTTTGAAAGACTGACGAATGCCAGCTTTCTCATTATGTCCCATTAGAGTCGACGAAAGAAAGAGGTGACAAGAGGAAGGTATAACTCTGACAGTTCTGATCAGAAATTACATCAGTGTGCTGTCTCTTTTATCAGGTCCCTGAACTCAAGACAGAACTAGAAGAGGCAAGAGGAGAGTTGGGAACAAACTCTTATTGAGTGAGTACCTACCAAGTGTCCAGCTCTGACCTAGACACAGCTCATTGGATCGTCATAACCCAAAGAGGAAGCTGCTGTTTTAGTCACTAAGTCACGTCTGACTCTGTGACCCCATGGACCACAGCCCACCAGGCTTCTCTGTCTGTGGGACTCTCCAGGCAAGAACACTGGAGTGGGTTGCCATTTCCTCCTCCAGATGATGGTCCTGACCTAGGGATCAAACCCACATCACCTGCATTGCAGGTGGATTATTTACTGCTGAGCCACTAGGGAAGCTCAAAGAGATATTTATCGTGTTCCTTATTCTACAGATGTCTCCAACAGTGTGTTGTGCTGGGTGAATCAGCAAATTAGTGACCAAATCCGTAACCTATTTCCCCTTGACCCTTTGGTCTTGACTTCAGAAGCTGTGTCGTGTCAAGCACTTATTTAAGCCCTCTGAGCCTCAGTTTCTTCACCTGTAGAAGTGGAGAATGAAAGAAGCTTCTGGGTAAGAATTAAGTACATCAAATGCTTGGCACTAGACATTCTAGACACACAACAGCCTTATCATTCATTTATCATTGTGATGGGCTTCCCTTGTGGCTCAGCTGGTAAAGAATCTGCCCTCAATGCAGGAGACCTGGGTTCGATTTCTGGTTGGGAAGATCCCCTGGAGAAGGGGATGGCTACTAACTCCAGTATTCTGGCCAGGAGAATTCCATAGTCTGTATAGTCCATGGAGTAGCAAAGAGTCAGACACAACTGAGCAACTTCCACTGTCATTATAATGATCCTTTATCAGGACAGGCTCCTGAAGCACTAGGAAGTTGCAATCTCACATTGAGACACCTCACAGGCATCACGAGAGTGCTGACCTCAGCCAGGCAGCTGTCTGAGTGCCCCAGGCCCCTTGCATGTGCAAATCCACTCAATTTAGGCTCCCCACGTTTGCAATTTGGTATAGGCTAGGAGGCAAGGGCAGGGGTTCAGCTTCTGCAGGAACTTGTGGGAGCCATGGGGGACATTACTTGGTGCCCAGAAGGAAAACCTGGGGTTTCAGACAAATCACTTCTTCAAGGGTATAAGTGAGGCTGTAAGAACGGGATCTTGGTTTTAAGGCTTTAGGATTCAAGGAAAGGATTGTTTATAGGAACAAGGCCCTAACTCAGAACCTATCCGCTGCTGACTTCCCATCAACTGAGTTCCAGAAACTGGACTAAGGGCTGAGAAGACAGCAGTAGAGGAGCTAGAGTTACTGCTGCTAAAGAGCTACAGGACTAGGATGAGGGAAAGTCAGGCACATTAACAAATGTCTATAATACAGCATGATTTAAAAAAAAAAAAAAAACTCTACTAGAAGCATATACATCAAAAGCCTCAGGAAGAAAGAGAGAAGAGCAGTTGCTGGAATCACCAGCAATTAGTTGTTAGAACTAGGATGTTAAAATCCAAGACTGACGAGTAGCCAAGTTGCCAAACACTGTACGGAGCTCCTTAAAATTGTTCCTCCCTGTTTCAGCTGGAAATCAGCCCACAGAGAGAGGAGTCGATGTCTTTAGCTGGGTGGGTGAGAGGTGAAGGGGGGTGCAGGCACTAATCTTGGTAGGTGATCCTCTGCCCCCCCGCCACACACCCTTCTCAAATAATGTTTCTACAAACACCCTCACACCTACCTGGCTGCATCCCTTCCTCTTACAAATACCACGGCAGAGGGGAGGTCTTTGATCTCCCAGAGCTCTCCGTGGCCATTGTGACTGGAGCCCTGAAAATATTTACAAAGCCACCGGGTTGATGGCTCAGCAGCAGGTCTCGCTTGGATCAAATATAGGAGGCTGGCTTTGTAAATCACCATGCGTGGCACCAAGAATGGACAAGAAGCATGCATGACATCAAAGACTTCCTGCGTCTGCAAGTCATGCGTGTTTGCTGGAGAACAGGATGTGAGGGTAGCAAGAAACACACAAACAGACGTGTGTGTTCATGTATTTTATAGGCAGACACCATGTATGGGGGCCCACGGGTAGACATTTTCACTTGCCCAGTGTTTCAGACACATACCGGCCCACGTGCACACACATGTAAGATGGTCACAGAGGTCCTGATTGTTCTAGTGGTGTTTCACTGGGGCTGGCAGATGGAAGTCCAGCCGGAACCCAGCAGCCTTCACTCAAAAGCTGGGTTCAGGGCAACTTTAAAAGCACAGCAGGCTCATTACGACGCTATTACTTGGCCTTTGTGCAGAGGCAGGTGTGATTAGCCCAGCCACAGAGGCACTTCCTCGGAGGAAACGGGCAGCACTGTGTCTCCCCACCTGAGACGAATTGCTCCCAGGCTGCCCTCCTGTTTTGACATCTGAGCTCCACTGATGAATCTGTGATTTTAGGGCAAGAGCCTCAAGTATAATGCCAGGACTCCTGAGTTCTAGTCTTTTTCTCCGTCCCTGCCTTGCTATGTGGTTTGATGGACCGTTTCCCATGGCAGCTCTGCCCCATTCTATAAAATGAGGATATTGGACTAGGTCTAAAATCTCTGCTTATAAAAAATCTCCAGAGAACGTATAGAAGTCAGTAAAATATTGATCTGTGGGCATCAGACCTTTTGAACCCAAATTTCCTGGGTAGGACACAGGAATATGTATTTTCACAAGTTTCCAAAGAGATTCTGATACAGATCTGGGAGCCAAGGGTGAGGGGGTGGGGGGTATGGTTTCAGGATGATTCAAGGGCATTACATTTATTGTGCACTTAATTTCTATTATTATTACATCAGCTCCACCTCAGGTCATCTGGCATTAAATCCTGGAGGTAGGAGACCCCTGGGCTAGAAGATTCACTTCCAAAATGGCTCACTCACAGAACTGGCAACTTAGAACTGGCTGTTGGCCAAAAAATTTAGCTCCTCTCTGTTCGGGCCTCTCCAGGACTTCCTGGGTGTTCTCACAATATGGTGGTTAACTTCCTTGAGAGCAAGTATTCTAAGAGACTCAGGTGGAAGCCATGCAACTATTTCTAGATTATCTCTGGTTCAGTGTAGGAGACTACACAAGAATGTAAATATCATGAGGACCTTTGAGGACCATCACGGGGACTTTACAGTAAAGAAGTTTTGTGAAAGCCAGTCCTTAGATAGGAGACATCAGTGCATTAATGGCATTAAAAAGATGATGGGGGCAACTTACCCAAACTCCTCCCTGAGCTCTGAAAATCCCCACATAGGTCACAGGCCTGCTTAAGTGATCGCAGACAAGTTCCTAACCTGTGTGTATCAGCATTTGACTCGTCGTACACATCCAAGAGGGCAAGGCCTCCTGTCTGCAAACACTGCTAAGTAGCTTCAGTCGTGTCTGACTCTGTGCAACCCCATAGACGGCAGCCCACCAGGCTCCCTGGTCCCTGGGATTCTCAAAGCAAGAACACTGAAGTGGGTTGCCATTTCCTTCTCCAATGCATGAAAGTGAAAAGTGAAAGTGAAATCGCTTAGTCGTGTCCGACTCTTAGTGACCTCATGGACTGTAGCCCACCAGGCTCCTCCATCCATGGGATTTTCCAGGCAAGGATACTGGAGTGGGGTGCCATTGTGTTTTCCCGTCTGCAAACACAGCCCTTGTTAAAGAAGGTCATTCTGGGAAGTTCATTCTATAGTCTCCTCAAAAGCTACAGGCATCAACCATGAACCTGAGCTATCTCGACAGAGAAGGAAACCAAACACTGCCTCTTTGCCCCTACTATCCTGACAGTCTTTTGCTCTCCCTTTGTCTTATCTAGAGATCTTTCCCTGGGGCCCTTACACATACTATTTGATTTGTCTTATAATAGAATTTGCTATATTAACTTGACAGCCTGGTATCTTTATCCTCATTTACAGACAAGGAAAACTGAGGCTCAGAGAAGACTAACTTTACAAAGTCACACAGACTCTTGGAGGTGGAACTGTTGGCAGTTTGGCTTCAAAGCCCAGGGAGAGAAGAGGAAGTCCAAAACAAGGCTTTCAGCTGCCTCCACATGGACAGACCACCCACCCAGCATCTGACAGGGGCACCGTCGTTCCCGCAGCAGGGAGATCCCCCAGAAGTCTCTCCAGGGGCACAGGTCATAGGTAACCACAGGTTTAGACTCCCTCCAGGACAACAGTGACTCCCCACATAGGCGAGCCCCTAGATCTAGTGGCGGGATGGTCCTCTCAGTCGCCCAGCTTTGAGGGGCCAGGGCAGAGGTCATGCCCTCTTGTAACCAGAGAGCCTTGCTCTGCCAGGGGGCCAGCGTGTGTCAGCATGCTAATGTTTCACGATGGCGACTCAGTCTCTCACTTCGACAGAGCAATCATCGCAAAGCGATACCAGCCGGCTGCCCTCTGATTATTTTACAGCCCTCCCTCCCCGGGCCAGCTGCATCAGTCTGTCCTCTCTGGTTTCTTTTTCCTCCCTGTTCCTGGTGGGTGAGGGGTAGGGGGTGGTTAGGATGGAGAGGTAGAAAGGATGAAAGGCTTATGCAGCAGCCCACCAGGAAGAGGGGCTCGCACTTCCTCTGCACCAGCCCTGTGCCAGGCCTCCTGCAGGGTGCTGGGCATGTGTGACGCACCAGATCCCGAAGCAGCCTTGGAAAACAGGGGGCATTTTCTAGCCCCCCTGGTTGTCACCGTGTGCTCTGAGGAAAGGCTTAAGGTGGCAGAGTTCAAAGAAACTCTAGAGATCACCTTTGTCCAGCGACCTCCTACAGTGGAGGCTGGGCGTCTCCTCCTCTAGAGTCAGATGGCTTTGTGGCTGTGCAGTCGGGTCCAGGGTCTTTCCAACACCCCAGGCTGCTTGTCATCATCCCTGTCATTAGAATCACATCTGTAGAGAACGGTGAGGAAAGTTAAGAGCAGCAGGGGCACGTAGATAAATGTATGGAACATTTATTTGAACGTCTGCTAGAAAAAGTAACCAGTACATCAAACCTATGATTATTTTAGATTTTTGGTTTAGGATGGGGCAAGATGTATTAAAGTGGAAAAAAGAAAGGGGATTGTTTGAAAGAAAAATGTCAAACTATAAGTTCAATGTATGAGGATATGGCAAAAACAAAATCATGCAAAGAGAAAAAAAATGAAGTTAGGAAAATGCTGGTGTGGGGCATGAAATCTGAACATGACTTGTGTTCAAATTTAAACTGTTCACCAGCTGCCTGATATTGGGAAAGTCTAACCTCTATTTCTACTTCTATAAAATGAGAACAGTCAAAGGATTGCTATGAGACTCAGATTGCATAAGGCATGTCATGCCCCATAGAATCACTCTCTCTTAGGGGTATGAGAAGATTAAGGGCCAGGCTGAGGGGCGTACTCAGGTCCAGGGTGTGGTAGGTCTGGAATGTCAAGTTTGCACTTGGTATAACCTGAGCTGTGGGAGCCTCAGAGGTGGGGCTGATCCTGAGCTGATCTGGTTGCCATAGAGCTGGTGGAGGATGAATCTGGTAGAGCACACAGTAAGGAGCAGGGTGGGTCCCAGAAAACTGGCACAAGACATCCTTACTGGCAGCTGATACCTTGGAGGACAGATGCGGACTGTGTAGTGTGATGCCAAAGAGCCAGAGCTCTGAGGTCAGGCTGCCTGGATTCAAACCCTAGCCCACCTTCTGTGAGCATTAACTTATTTACCTAGAATATGGGATAATAATTACCTATTTAGAGGGTTTTTGTAAAGAGTAAATGAAGCAATGCATGGGAAACAGCGCTGGGCGTATTATAAACACTGCACAAACATCACTTCCGCTTTAAGTAGCTAGTGCTTTATTTTAAGTACTAACCATAGCTAGCATGGCACCTGGCAAATAGGCGGTACTCCGAAAATTGTGTTTCGTGAATGTCTAAGTTAACTCTTCATCACTGACCACGTCAAGCCTCAGCCTTGCTTAGACAGAAGGGCTAATCATGATGCAGTTTGACATAAGAGAAGAAAATGAAACTGGCCAAAATAGCCAAATGTGTCCCAAGGTCCCAACCACAGTTTCTCTGGGAGACCTCCCAGATGGCCTGGGACCCTGCTTTTCTAGAAGCACAGGCTCTTGGAAGGGAACAGGATCCTTGGAGCTGTTGTTTAACCATTGATCACACAGACGGAGCTCAGAGAAGCCAGTAAATCGCGGGAAATCAATGACAAGAGCAAGGACTAGAACCAGGATTGCTCACTCTCGGCCAAGCCCTGTCTAGAATGCCAGCCAGCCTTTCTTCCAGGCCATTTGTCATCGGCTCCAGAGAGCTGGATCAGGGCCTGGATTCCTCCATTCAGCAGCCCTGGACAGCTGGAGACCCTCCCTCCCTGGATCGTTCTAGAGAGGAGCCTTGTTTGTTTTCTGATTTTGAGTCGACTGGACACCCTACTCACAGACCTCAGGGAGGTTAGGAAGGAGAGCGGGTGTTTTGCAAATGGAAAATACCAATCGAAAGGCCCAGCAGGAAGCAAGTGTGTGCTGCCAGTCCTTGTTCTATGAGGAAAGAGGAGGAGAGTAAAAGTCCCGCGCTTCATTGGCAGGAAAGATCTAGTTTGATGCCTGGCAGGTCCTGGATCTGATAGAGAGCTGACTAGAGGGGAGGTGTTGGGGAGGACAAAGCGACAGTCAATAAGGCAAGAAAGTATATAACAGGTTCTTACGTTATAATCTTCATTAAGATTCCTCAGGACCACTCCCCATAATAACTTGGTCTAGGATGGGGCAAAGAATCTGCATTTTTATCAAGCAACCTCATTAATTCTGATCACCTTGTTCTGCAGACCACTCTTTAAGAAACACAACGGCTGACTCTGCTGCTTAGTAGCTGTGTGACATTAGGCATGGTTATTTCATCTCTGTGAGCCTAAAATTTTTCACCTGTGAAATTGATACAGCGGGAATAACAAACTTGAAGGACTTAGCCCAGGGACCGGCACGCTGGAGGGCCTCAACAATGGTCTTTATTAATGTAACAAGTAAGAATTTTGTTTTCCAGACATCCTCCAAGAGACTGCTTCATTGAGACATAGTCAAAACGAGAAAAGCAATAGACTTCCTGCATGAGTTTGTGTCTTCCGTGGGGTACGAGCAAAGACAGGAGGACCCAGAGCTGCCAAGCCCCTCAGTAGTCATGGAAAGCGATCTCCAAATGCCAGTTCTAGAAGGAGAGACTTGGAGGAAAGAATGAAAAACGTAAACTGGGAAAAAGAGGAACCAGAACATTTTTGAGACATAAATAAATCAGGGAAGAGAGACAAAGCGATTTTTAAAACTCTGTCTGAGTTAAGTAGATCCCATTTCATTTTTTTGGAGAGAAACAACTAAAAATTGAAAATGCATATACAATTATTTTTGACTTTCGACTGTACCTCTTTGTATATGACTCTAGACATAGACTGGATCCTATGGGCCCTCAGATATATTAAGGTTATATTGTGCTTCCTGAAAGCATTTTCCACATAGTCCTCATTTGGTTATGGATCTGCTAGAGACTTCTGCTTTGAGCTTTTTGGATAAAATACTTCCTGAGCAATCCATGAGCTCCACAGGCACCCTGGCAGAGATGGCCTCAGCTTAGCTCAAATACTTCCTCCCAGCATATGAAAGATTTTCATAAAGCATCATGTGTAGACAATTTTTGCCACCCTCCCTGCCCCAGGCCAATCCAGAGGAAAATAACATGAATTTAGCTCTAACAGTACAAAAGTGAGCTCCAGATGCAACTCAGTTTAGAGGCTGAAAACACAGTTCTGGAGATAGACGGTTGGGGTTCTGTCCATTCTCTGCTCACTAAATATAACCTTGGGAAAGCTCCTTAATCTCTCTGTACCTCAGTAATTTCTTCTCTGTAAAATGGAATAATATTAGTACCTACCTCATATTGTTGCTGTGATGATAAAATGAGTAAATATTTCTATGATACTTAGAACAGTGTCAGGAACATATTCATTGGAAGGACTGATGCTGAAACTGAAGCTCAAGAGCTGACTCATGGAAAAAGACTGATGCTGGGAAAGATAGAGGGCAAGAGGAGAAAGGGGCGACAGAGGATGAGATTGTTGGATGGCATCACTGACTTAATGGACGTGAATTTGACTCAGCTCTGAGAGATAATGAAGGACAGGGAAGCCTGGCATGCTGTAGTTCATGGGGCCACAAAAAGTCGGACATGACTTAGCGACTGAACAATAGGAACATATTAGTAGGCCCTGTATTAGTGATAGCTGTTAATTTAATTGATTGTCAAACAGAGGAACCGTGAGATGAGCTCTTAATGGAGGTCGCAATTAATGAGTACCCAGCTGGTCTCCAGGAAGTAAAGGGAGTGGTTTAGACCAGGGTTTGGCAAACCACTGTCTGCATACCCATGGATGCAATTAACATACTATTGGTTTATAATGACGAGAGCTGTGGAGAGGGACCTGCAAAACTGCAGGTGCACAGCTTACCTATGCTAATGGCAGAGGGAGGGAGGCTTCAGCGTTTTGTGCCTAAGACTGTGTTTGCCCCCTTAACCCAAGAAATACATTCACACCCTAGTCAGCTGGCAGCCAAGAAAAACCAGTTAGGAGACCCCAGGGTCTGTTTCACTCCGCCTTCGGTTTATGTTCTGCCCAGCTTTTGACTGTTTATCTTTCCATTCTGTTTCCACCCCTGCTTTTCTCTCTTAGAAATCAGCCTCCACCATTCAAACCCACTCAAAACAGTCACCTTTTGCTCACTTGATATTTCCTCCTACTTCTGGCTTCCTTTTTAACCTGCCCTCTTAACCCCTGAGCATCAAAATTTGCTTAGGTCTACACAGTTCCCCTAGGGGTTTCCCTGGTCATGCAGATGGTAAAGAATCCGCCTGCAATGCAGGGGACTTGGGTTCGATCCCTAGGTCAGAAAGAACCCCTGGAGAAAGGAATGGCAACCCACTCCAATATTCTTTCCTGGAGAATTCCATGGACAGAGGAGCCTGGCTGGCTACAGCCCATGGGGTCGCAAAGAGTAGAACACAATTGAGTGACTAATACTTCACTTCACAGTCCCCTTAAGTAGAGATCAAACGTCTACCCACTACAACCTCCCTCAGCCTCACTTCAAGTAGAGGAGGAAAATGAGAACCATTATGGGAACTTGCCCTCTCCCTGACTGAGATGTCCACGTGTCTTGAGATCTTAGTTGTAGCCAGCCATGCCCTAATAGCTCCAGGGTTGGGTGCAGACCTCTCAAAGACATCGTCATCACTGCTTTACATTGAGGCTTTCCTACATGCCTCCCCTCCAAAGAACCCCCAGAGACCATGTTCATTTCATAAATTATGATGCCTGCCTTCCAGGAACTTAGTGTCAGCGAATTTGTGATCCTAGCGGTCTCCATGCCAAGTGGTCTTGCCCAAGTCACAGAGGCTCTTGTATTTAACATTCCTCCAGGTGGTCAGTTCCCATGATTCAGTTGCTATTGCCAAAGGGAACTGCCAAAGCTGGTGGCTCCCATAATTGTCTCTCTGAGGCAAACACCTGTCATTACAGGATTGTGAAGGGCATCTCAGTTCATTCAAGGACTGGCTCAAATCCAAGACTTTATTAACTCTTTCTGAGGTGAGTTTCAGGATGTTGAAACATGCTGTAATTTGACTGGGACTGATGTCTAGTCACCGCTGACATCTAGGCCCCCAGAAGGGTGGCTCTTCATGCAACCATCCCCCCACCCCCACCCCAGCACTGGGTTTGCACCAGCACTGAGGAGCCTCAGGAGTGGTTCCCTTTAGCAGCACTAGGAGTAAACGGAGCTGGGTGGGAGTAGACAAGTGGTTAACCAGCAGCTCACTTGGCCCCATCCCAAGCCCGGGATGTCCAAAGGTAAGACCAAAATAGGCAGGCATTTTCTCTTTCTTAACAGAAAGCAAATGCCGTAACGAGGGCCTGCCCTCGATGGCAGTTACAGCTTGTTCGACATTTGAGTTAGTGGTGCTGAAAAGAGGAAATCCACCCTGGACGAAGGAATGTTGTTTCCGTGGCTAATTGACTGGCTGACACCTCCCTCCCAGGCCCTCTGGGCAGCCAAGCTGGGTTATTTGCCACGGATGATGGCCTCAGCAATTTATTGCACCAGCCTGGAGGGACTGTCAGGCTGCCGATTTTGCAGTCTGCTTGCTGTGGTTTGCGAGAGCCATGCCCCATCTCTCAGTGGGCACATTCGTTCCCTAGCAAAAGATGGTCTGATGGCAGAACTGGCATCATCTGAAGTAGGCTTTTCAGTAACTGGCACCACAGTGGGCACTGAGCATTTGCAGGGATGGTGAAGCAGCTCTTGAGGTTGGCCTCTAAGAGGGGAGTCTGTCTCCTGCTTCTGAAGGCATCAACCCATCCTCCTCTGTTCTGGCTGGACCTGTTCACTGTCATTCTCTCTCTCTTTTTTTCTTTTTTCTTTTTGTTCCCCATCCTGAATCCCGCTCCCACCTCCCTCCCCATCCCATCCCTCTGGATCATCCCAGTGCACTAACCCTGAGCACCCTGTCCCATGCATCGAACCTGGACTGGTGATCCATTTCACATATGCTAATATACATGTTTCAATGCCATTCTCCCAAATCATCCCACCCTCACCCTCTCCCACAGAGTCCAAAAGGCTCTTCTATAAATCTGTGTCTCTTTTGCTTTTCATGTATAGAGTTCATTACTATCTTTCTAAATTCCATATATATGCATTAGTATACTGTATTGATGTTTTTCTTTCTGGCTTACTTCACTCTGTTTCACCGTCACTCTCTACTGATACTGATACTGCAGGACTTTGGGCCACTCTCTGAGTAACAAGGGTCTAGAGCAGTTTGCCAAATCTACCCTAGTACTGGTTCCAAGATTCTCATTTACTTAGTCTGGGATGGGGCCAGATGAGAGTTTCGGTTTGTTTTAAATCTCCTTGCTATATCCTAGGGCAGTGGTGGTGGTGTAGTTGCTAAGCCAGGTCCGACTCTTTGAGACCCTATGGACTGTAGCCCACCAGGCTCCTCTTTCCATGGGATTTCTCAGGCAAAAATACTAGAGCTGGTTGCCATTTCCTTCTCCAAGGGATCTTCCCAACCCAGGAATCAAACTTGCGTCTCCTGCTTGGCAGGCGGATTCTTTACCACTGAGCCACCTGGGAAGCATATACTGGAGAGACACACCTATATACTAAGGAGACACACCTACACTATATAGGTTTGGATATACATCAATTATTCCTGGAAAGATACCGCATTTGGTTTAGGGGAGGGAAAATGAAGAACTGAGGTTATTTTTTTTATACCGTTCTAAATTGCCTGCATTTTTTGATTGAGTGCATATGTTACTCTTTCAAAAGGGATTGAAACAACTTTTTAAAAAAGAACTCTTGGAGTGATTCTTTTTTTTTTAACACTGCAAAAAAGTGATTCTTATAATCACTGAGTGTTATGGGCTGAATTAGTTGCCTTCCAGATTCATAAGCTGACATCCCAACCTCCAGTACCTCAGCATGAAATAAGTTGGGACTCTTGGAGGTGGAGTCTTTCAAGAGGTAGCTCAGGCTAAAAGGCCATATGGGTGAGTGTTAATCCAATATGTCCAGTGTCCTTATTAGAAGAGAGATGAGGACATAGACATGCACAGTTGGAAGATCATGTAAAGACATATGGAGAAAGCCTTGGGATGAAATCAACCTTTCTGTCATCTTGAACTTGAACTTCTGGCTTCCAGAACTGTGAGGAAATAAATTTCTTTTGTTTAAGTGGCCAGTCTGTGGTATCTACTCTAGTAGTCCTAGCACAGCATCACTGATCTAGTGGAGGAAGCAGTAGATCCGGGATAACAGAAAGGCTAAATTTGTGGAGTTATCAGCTTGTCACGAGGTCTTGGGCAAAGGAGGAAACTCACCTATCATTCCTTCATGCTCAGAAGGGGGCATTCTATATGTACGTAAAAGGAGATAGAAAAGGGCAACACTACTGAGTGATCAGCTATTCTAGCCCAATGAGTTTTTACTTTTTAAACTCATGAATCCATTTTTAAGTATAAACTGTTATGGAAAAGTCAGTATAAAGTAACTTAATTGAAATGGACCTTCTCTGGTTGAAGAAGCTCATATCGTTCCAATCCCTTTGCCTTTATGGTGGACCTACATCAACTCTGTGAACTGTTAGGGATCCCTGGGTGATGGTCTGAAAACCACTTATTGGTCTAATCCTGTCATATCTCAGACTTGGAGGCTAAAGCCCATTGTGCTAAACAACTCACCTCAGAGTCACCCAGTGACTCAGTATGAAAGCTGGGCTCTACTCCTGACTGAGTCATTCATCTTTTCTCTGCGTTTGCAAGGCATTAAGAATAATTCAGTGTTGTTGATAGCATACAAAGTATAACGTCTCTTTTTTTTCCTATAAAACATTATCAATATAAATTTGCATGGGAGACAACATTTTTACCAGAGGATCTGATTATATTCACCCAGAGTGCAGACATAAGTGAGGCTGTCTACACCAAGAAGAGCACAGTTTACTCACATTAAAACTCCCCATTCTCTTCCGAGACTCAGCAGGCTACGCTATCTTCCAGGACTAACCTCTTTCAGCCTTCTATGATTACACAGGCTAGGCAGAAGTAGGGAGACATACTTGTTCAAATAGATTTGAAAGGAGAGAAAATAACCAAACTATAGCATGAGAAAGAAAGAGACCTGGAGGAAAGAAAACATCACATGATGGGGATTCTGTGTTTCTTGGCTCCAGCTCCCATTTTCATACCTTGTTTCCTTTAAGAAAACCAAATTTCCCCACAAGCTGTCTCCTGATTGACTTTCACTTGATACAGTCACTCGATAGCACCGATCGGTTAATCCCTCCATATGGTTAAAATTAAACCACCAATCCATGCTCATTTTCCCCCTTACACTTGCTAATTTCTTGTGAAGATTATCCTTCCAGCTAAATTACCCTCATTCCTTTATTATCACATCCGTATTTCCACAGGAAGCTGTAAGGTTCTGAAGAATGGGAGACTTGTTGGAGCACTTCCTCTGTCCTTGACATCCTACAAACTTATGTCTTTCCCAACTTAGGAAAGACAATGGCTGGGGTTAGGGGCTCTGCATTCAGTGACCTCTGAAATTTCTCATAGCCCAGGGACTGGTTATGTGAGATCTTTGCTGGGAATGTGATGGTGGGGGCAGGATGTCTTGCTTTTGGAATTCTCCACTTCTCCCCTCAACTCTGAAGTCTAAAGCAAGACAAATATTCTTATGTGTCATCCTGACCTTGAAAGCCAATGCCATGAAGTGATTTCCTTTTCACGGTTGTGGATTTCCATTCCCAGGGCCTCACAGAGGTTGCCCCAGAAGAATCCAATCTGGCCTCGCTGTCCCAGCCTTTGTGTTTAGCATAGCTTTGCATAAACTAAAGGTACCAAGCAAGGTTTGGATATAAGTGTTAGGCTAAGTTATCTAGATCCTTTTGACATTTAACCTAACACCTTACCTAATTACTGAGTTTTACCAACTGACTCCATTGGTTTTCTGATGGAAAACTTACCATTTATGAGATTTTTAAGATTTAACTTGAGTCCCTTTAAGGCAGGTAGGCCCTTGACCCTGAACAGTCATGGTAGACAAAACTACTCCTACATCCCCTGATGGGATAAGCTTTGGGTCCCTAGTAAGTTAAAATTTTGTGTGCTAGTTTCAATTTTCTTCTCCCAGGGTTGTTTCTCATCTGGGCAAAACACTCAAGCAAGCCCATTATTTTTGCTTTTCTTATGACTCTTGTTATTTCTTTCTGCCCAAGTTGGCTGCACACAAGCCCAGTCCCTAACAGTGCAAGAAAAGATAGGATTCCTGCCCCAAGGGTTTAGCAACCTCACATTTTCCTCTCTGCTGCCTCTATTTTTGTTCCAGTGTACCAGGAGTTCTGAAGCCTTGGCGGTTCTGAAACACTTTACTGTGTTTTGTTTTGTAGGAAACACTTGGGTTTTATGGCTGTGGGTTATAAAAGGTTTCCTCCCCTCCCCCTCTGCTTCTCCCGGGAAATTTGATGGGTGTGACCGGTACCAGTGGGCCCTGCTGGGAAAGCCCAGGCCATGCTCAGCTTTCAGCCTGAGCCATGACTCTTTCCGTTTTGGCTACGGCTTGGTCCTAATTTTGTCCCCCTCTGGCTGGCTCTGTTTATTGGCATTAATGTTTCATATTAAAATTTAATATTTAACTTTTGCTTTCAATATTTAATGTTCTGCATCTTACATTTGGATGTTTCCCTTCTGGGAGCGGTCAGCTGCCCTGCGTGATGCAAGAGCTAATCCCTTTGACTTCCAGTAAAATACCCCCTCCCCCACCCCCACCGCCTTTCTTTCTTTCCTTGTTCACCATCACTCTGCATTCAAATCCATCGCGGTAACTACGTGGAGGACATTTCTGTCTTCTGCTCACACACGTATTCAACATTTATTTATTGCATGCCAACTCAGTTGGATATTATAAACGGTGCTGCTATGGACCCACACACACAAAAATGAGACCCAAGTCTTAACTTGAGAAAGTCAGAGAGAAAGCATCATACAAATAAGGTGACAAGTATTAAACAAAGTTATGTGGGAGATTATAGAGGAGAGGATGACTAGCTCTGCCTTGGGAACTATGGAAGGTTATTCCAGAATGCATGCACGCTCAGTTGTGTCTGACTCTTTGTGATTCCATGGACTGCAGCTCACCAGTCTCTTCTGTTCCATGGGATTTTCCAGGCAAGAATATTGGAGTAGGTTGCCATTTTCTAAACCAGGGGATCTTCCGGACCCAGGGATTGAACCAGTATCTCCTGAGTCTCCTGCATTGGCAGGCAGATTCTTTACTACTGAGCCACCTGGGAAGCCCCTTATTCTGGAAAAGAAACCATCAAAATGAGTCTTAAACAGAAGGCCTTATCAGATTGGTGGAGGAAGGGAATTCTGTATACATTGGGCAAAGGCATCAGAATGTAAAAACATCTGGAATCCAGAGCATAGAAAACATATTTAGCTCCTTCTAGGTGGAGTAAAAAGAACTGTATTTAAGACACCTGCCTGTGAGTCACTCAAAATATAGCTGGAAAACTAAGGCAAATATCAGGAACCAATGAGAAAGCAACTGGATATATAACCTAGTGCCTGATTGTGTAGAGTCAGAGAAGGAAACTTTGTATTCCAACCATCTTTCCTTTGGCACCTTCCCTATCAGATGAAGTTCACCTTCACAGACCACCAGTTCATCCACCAGAAAGGAAGTCATAGGCTCTCGGGGAAGTATGAGCAAAAAGAGGAAGAACTAAAATAAAGAAGCTGGAAGAACATAACTAGAGCTTGGTGACTCAAAGGAAGCACTGTGTGAGCAAAGCAAGTAATGGATAGAATGGACCAAGGTACAAGTGAACAAGATGGGATAACTGGAGATTAAGGTTGTGTAGCCTCGATGTCTTTTGGGACATTTCCAGTAAGCTGATGACAAAAAAAATCTTAAAAAAAAATTTTTTTTTGAAGCTATCTTTGTTGATGCTAATTATAAAGGTAATGTTTGTAAAAAGGTTGCTTTTTTCCAATTCACAAATACATAGAGAATAAAATTTTCTCCTACCCCAGGTTTGGCACATGATTGTCAAAGCATATGCACTTCTGCTGCTGCTGCCAAGTCACTAAAGTCGTGTCCGACTCTGTGCGACCCCATAGACGGCAGCCCACCAGGCTCCCCCGTCCCCGGGATTCTCCAGGCAAGAACACTGGAGTGGGTTGCCATTTCCTTCTCCAATGCGTGAAAGTTAAAAGTGAAAGTGAAGTCGCTCAGTCCTGTCTGATTCCTAGCGACCCCATGGACTACAGCCCACCAGGCTCCTCCGTCCATGGGATTTTCCAGGCAGGAGTACTGGAGTGGGGTGCCAATGCACTTCAAATACATACAAATATATGTTGTCAAGTGGGCTGAACGTCAAAGGCTTTTGTAACACCGTCACACCGAGCAGAGGGTTGGTGACCCTAGCACAGTCAGACAGTAGTAAGAGAACGTGCTGGAACTGGAGGATAGAAGCAGAGCTCCGCACTTTTCAATATCGGCAAACCACAGACAGGTAGCTATCTGAAGTCACAGTAGGCCTGGAGCCTGAAAATAAGCAAAACTCTCAAATCAAGTCAGGAAGGCACCACGAAGAATATCACAGTGGAGGAACTACCGCGAGGAGTCGCTTGTACAGGGCTTCCGAGGAACTCCAAACATAGTCGGGGAGATTAACACGGAGTGAAAGACAGTTTACGGGAGAGAGGATGACTCGGAGGCTGAGATCAAGGTTGTTGTCTCAGCTCTGTGGTCCAGAAGCTCTCTGACCCAGGGTATTTATGCAGCGGAGACTGCCTTTTGCGGATGTGGAGGATGAGAGCTACACTTGCCCTACGGTCACAGAGGTGCGATGAGGGTCACGTGACTCACTCCCTCTACAGGTGTGTGCTCCGCGCCTGCTACGTGCCAGGCCCCCTTCCAGGAGCCAGAGTTAGAGAATAAACAAAATAAGCAAACACCCTTCCCCCAGGCAGCCCGAATTCTAGCAAGTGCCGTGCACATGAGAGTTCAGGTCATTGATTTCACGTGAACTGGCTATGCCCCGAGCATAAGAGGACGCCTGTGTTCTGTTAATTAACCTGCTGCTCCTGACTGTGAGGAAATCGCTGAATAGGGTCTCGCTGACATGGGACTTTGATGGGTAGATCGGATCTAATCTGGCAGAAAGGAGGGGAAAGGATTTCCAGTAATTTGGCTTAACGGGTGTAATGGTGGAAATCCATGGGGATAAAGTTTTGGCTTTGACTGGAATGGGTCAGCTTCTCAGGCACTCACTTCAGCAGTTCCCTCAGGAGTCTGCTCCTCATCTCCTTACAAGAGGCAAAGATCCTGTACAAAGATCTTTGTCTGTGGGCAAAGAACCCCACAAACATGGTGGGGTTCCCCATGATCACTGCTATAGCAAGATGCTCTGGTGTTCTGAGCAGGACGGCATCACAGGGAGGAAGCTGCAGATTCTGGAAAGAATCCACCACCACCCAGGGCTCTGCGCCAGCTTCAGTGCCCTTTCTCTCAGATCTATTGGACAGATTGATTTTACTTTAACTTACAAATCCTTGACCAACTTGGAGCTGTAGAGATGTCTGGATGGAGGTCAAGGCTAGGTGAGAGAGAATTTTGAAAAGTCACTCATAGAGCTGGAAAAGGAACAAAGGCGGGAGAGACTAACCCCAAGTAGGCAGCAACCATGGGACTGTTAAATGCTCTGTTTTGTTTTCTCCTGTTGTTAAGTCGCTAAGTCATGTCCGTCTCTTTTGCAACCCCATGGACTGTAGCCCGCCAGGCTCCTCTGTCCATGGGATTTCCCAGGCAAGAATTCTGGAGCGGGTTGTCATTTTCTTCTCCAGGAGATCTTCCTGACCCAGGGATCAAACTCACACCTTCTGCATTGGCAGGCAGATTACCACTGAACCACCACTCACTCTTGTTTACTGGTCATAATACCAGTATTTTTTGAATGATTATGTGCCAAGCATTAAGCTTAAGTTTCTATACATGTTATCAATATGGAACCCTCTCAACCACCCTCATTCATTCAACAAATATTTATTGGGTCTCTTCTATGGAAGATAGAAACTGCTACCATCTCCATCAAACAGACGAGAAAATGAGAACTCAGACAAGTTAATTTTCCAGGTTTACTTAATTAACTACAGAAGTAGGACTCAAGCCCACATAGTTTGAATCTGTACATAGAACTTATACATTATGCTGTAATATAATTCTGGCATAGTTCAGTGCCCCAAAACATGAGCTGTTGCATTTTACTAGCACCACAGGTATCCTTATTTTACAGATGATGCAACTGAGGCCCAGATAGGTGATAAAACCTGTGCAAAGTTCCACAGCGAGACACTGGCTGAGATGAAATTTGAACCCAAGTCTCTTGGACCCTACAGCCTGCCCTTTCTGCACCATATCCTTGCCTCCTTCAGGCTCATCCCCCGCTGATTCAGGAATCTTTCCCCTTTCCCATTCATTGCCTATGCACATTTCCAAATGCAGCCATAGTGTCTCAGGAACAATTGCAAATACAGTGACTAATAACGGTCAGGGAGTCCTGACTGTTTGCCAACATCATCACAAGACAGGGGCACTCTTGTCTCTTGCGGCCCCTGTCTGTCTTCAAGCCCTGCCTTCCAGACTTGCATCTGGTTCTCACTGGTGCAAGTGCTGGGTGTACGTGAAGCCCATTCTGTTTTTTCTTCCCCCAGGGAGACTAAGGCTGACATGACTAGTCCCCCAGGCCAGGCAGGATCTTGTGTCCAGCACGTTCTACCTCAGCTCTTCCTCTCTCCCCAAACTGCCCACATCCCACCTCTTCCCCAGTGGGTTTGACATGGTGGAGCTGAACTGCAGAGGAGGAGTAGAAATAGGTGCTGCGGGATGAACTGACCGCACGGTCACAACCGCCAGCCTGACTCCACTGTCAGCCAAGCCAGCCGACGGCAGGGGCAGCGGACACTCTGGGGTTCTGAATTCCCTCTGGATTATTCATGAGTGCACATAGTCCCCTCTGACAGCCGCAGGTAAAATCCCAGATCAAATTTTTCTCTTCCCCTTAAAAGGACCCTATCAGTATCCCTGGGGTCAGGCAGATTCACCATCTAGCCTTTCTTGCTGGAGCTGGGGGTACTTGGAGGCCACTTGGAATTGGCCAGGCTGGGTTAGGTTTCCTGCTGCTCATTGTGTCCTGGTGAATGAGATCCTAAGTGTGGGAAGAGGTGGGGCGGGGGAGGGGGGCTGTCAGAATAATTTAATGGTTTACAAAAACCTAAGGTGATTTTTGTATTTTTTCAACCTACCTTATTGCTGTACTACCCTGCCTGCATCCAGCCCTGGCCCCCCAATCCTTCGTGCACACTTAGGCTACACTCATCTTCCTTCAATGTCTTTGCACACATCACCCCACACCTAATGCCCTGTGGCTCTGCATTGCCCACAGGTTTATCCCAGTACACTAATCTCAGAATCAGGTGTGGCTCTAGTAACTTATGCCTTCAAATCTTGAGTAGTCATATTTGAGAACAATCAGATTATTAAAACTAATTAAAACAGATTTAGGGTCCTCCTTCTTCTTTCATGTTCTTGTAACTGTATTTTTATATGATTCCTTATCACACATTTTAAAAAATTTGTTTTACTGAAGTATAGTTGATTTAAAATGTTGTATTAGTTTCTGGTGTACAGCAAAGCATTTTTTTGTATTCTTTTCCACTATGGTTTATTATGGGATACTGAATATATTTTCCTGTGCTATACAGTAAGACCTTGTTGTTCATCCATTCTATATATAATAATTTGCATCTGCTAATCCCAGACTCTCAATCCATCACTCCTCCATTCCCCTTCCCCCTTGGCAACCACAGTCTGTTCTATATGTTTGCCCGTCACACATTTTAATACATCATCATATCATAAAACCTAGCCATGCGACCCTTTAAAAAGAACTAAGGCTCAGTTTCTTCAACTGCAAAATGAAGAGTAAAAAGGGCACACGAGTCGTGGACTTATTCATTGAATAAGTATCAGTTGAGTTTCTATTATATTCCAAGCACTTCTGTTACATCTTCATGCACGATTGTATCAGTTGCAGGGAACAGATCAAGCATCTGTGGTCTCACACTAAGGATGAAGTGACATAATAAGAGCTAACACTTATTGAGGGCTCAGAACAGAGCCTAGCAAGTGGTAAAACCTCAATGACTGTTCTGCATGCTTAATCTTTAAAATAATCTTGTGAAGTAGGTGTTATAGTAGCCCTCCTCTGTGGGTACACCTAAATGGTGAATAAAATAATGGTTTAAAGAACTTGCTCTAGTACAACACCTAGCAAATGGCAGAGCCAGGACTGGAATCTAGGCAACCACTGTTCTTTGTTACATCTGGATTTGGGCTTAAAACATTTAGCTCAACACCTGGCACATAATCAGCACTTAGTCAAAGCTATTATTCTCAGTCTCGTTTTCATTATTATATTTCAAATTCTGAGAAGTGCTTATAACTCACTTAATCTCTTGCATATATTATTGTGCATAATTGCACCAATTATAAATTATGGTAAGGCTGGCGAGTGCCCTGTGGTACTATTTGTTTACATTCATGCAAAATACCATCTGATTTCCATCAAACTCTGAATACACCATGAAAACATATTGCATTCATGAGTGTCTTCTGCCACATTTGTTGTGGTAGGGGAATAAAAAAAAAAAAACTGCTGCAAATAAAATCTCAAAAAAGAACTGGCCTTTCAAGGTCATAGTAAGAAGCGTGATTAAGTGGAAAAGGAATCTGCTTTGGTATTGGGTCAATTGTTCAAATTTCCAACTCTGCCACTTGTTAGCTGTGTGTGTTCGGGTAAGCATCTTACCTTCTCTGAGCCTTCCTTCTGTTCTGCAAAATGAGAGGGTTGCTTCAGGTTATCACTCTGGTCCTTTTCAGCCTGCAAGTGTGTGATTCCAGGTGTAAGTACAGAGTCTCACAAAACTTTTCCTTAATCCAATTTTCTTAGGACAAGTTGTTAAAGAAAGACTATTAGGCTAGAGGCAAAGAACATTCAGTGACAACAACCCTGAATTCCATTACCAATAGAAAACCAATAATGAACATTGAACTTTTTGCTGGTGCCCTAAAAATAAATGGTCCTGGATTTTCTTTCAAAATGCAAGATTTTGAACTTCATCCTTGGGGTATTAATGTTGGAAGTTATTTGCAAATGGAAGGTGTATAGCACGGTGATAATTCCTTTCCAGGGAACCTACCCAAGATCTAGCATTTCAGCATAAAAAGAAGCAAAAGATTGTTTATCTGAAAGTTGTGCTGAGGTTCAAATTTATGATGGAGCTTTGAGACTTTACTTTCTTCCTCTGAGTCATGGATAAATAAATGCATCTTTTCAAATAGAAAGACATAGATAAATTTTCAAATAAAAAGACATTCTTTTGAGGGGGAAAGAGACCTTAGAGATTATTTGGCCAAAACCTTTTTATTTCAAAGATGATGAAATTCAGCTTCAGTAAACCTCATCCATAAAAGGGAGCTAATAATAGCACTTGCTTTGAGGTTTAAATAAGGTGATGTTTATAAACCACTTAGCATAGTACATGATATGAAATTAGTGCTCAATGATAGCACCTACTTATTATAATTTTTGCTTGATACTGTATACCTGCCTAAAGCCACTTTGGTAGTCTTGGCATAGCTAAACAAGAACCTTAGTTTAGTCATTAAGTGTCCCACTCTGCGTGACCTCATAGACTGCAGCCCCCAGGCTCCTCTGTCCATGGAGTTTCCCAGGCAAGAATACTGGAGTGGGTTGCCATTCGCTTCTCCAGGGGATCTTCCTGGCTCAGTGATTGAACCCACATCTCCTACATTAGCAGGTGGATTATTTACTGCTGAGCCATCAGGGAAGCCCAAAATGAGACCCAGGGCTCCTCAAATCCAGACCAGTGCTCTTTTTAAAATATTCATTCAACACATATTTACTGAGTGTCTGCTAAGTTTCATGCATTTTTATAAATAGAGCAGTTGAGAAAAACAGACCAAAAAAAAAAAAATACTGGTCTCATGGAACATAAATTCTAATGGGGAAGACATAATAAACAAATAAGTAAATGCATCTGTCTGTAAGATGGGAAAAGAAAAAAACAGAGATGAGGTAAGAATTTGGGGGAAGGAGTAAGAGGGCAATTTCAAATAGGATGGTCAAGATGGCAGGAGGTGAAGGAGGAAGCCATGTGGATCCTTGGGGGAAGCATTGCAGGCAAGAGAATAGGAGCCCACGTGTCCTGAGGCAGGAGCCAGGTGCTTATATGAGGAGCATCAAGGGGGCCAGTGTGACCAGAACAGGGTGGTAGGGGGATGCACACAGTAAATGGGCAGAACTCTGCAGAGCATCGTCAGGACTTGGGCTTTTATTCCTAGAGATCTGGGAAGCTGTGGCAAGGCTTGAGCTGAAGAGTTGCTGGAGGAGACAGTCTGGTATAATCCACTTCTGACCCAGAACACATGGGTTCCTGGGGTTAACAAACCATATATAGAGAAAGAATATAAGACTGATACTATATGTGTTCTTCACCACCTTAAATATTTATTATTTGGTGTTTTTCAAGATAAGTCATCTTAGGGAACTAGATGAGGCCAGACAAGAATGAAAGAGAGAGAGAAGGAAAGAGGAAAGGAAGGGAGGGATGGAGGGAGGAAAAAAAAAAAGAGGAAATGAGGGAAGGAGGGGTCTGTATTGATTATCTATCACTGTGTAACAAATTACCCCCAAACCTAAGGAAATAAAAACCACACATTTATTATCTCATCATTTCCATGGGTCAGGATGCCAGGCATAGTTTAGCTGGGTGTCTGTTATGGAATGTTCTATTATTATGCATCCAGTATATTATGGACTAAATGTTCCCCAAATTTTTGTTGAAACCCTATCAACACAAATTAGAAGGTAAGGCCTTTAAGAGGTAATCAGGATTAGATGAAACTAGGATTAGAGGAATGGAATAAAGTGCCCTTATAAGAGTCATGCATGGGCTTTCCACACTCTGTTCCTGCCCGTGATAGGACAAGGAGAAGACCAAGGTCTGCCGCCTGAAGGAGGGCTCTTATCAGATCCCGGTCATACTGGCAGCCTGACCTCAGACTTCTAGTCTCCAGAACTATGTAAAATGCATGTTGTTTATAAATCACTTGGTCTGCAGTGCTTGATTATAGTAGCCTGAAGGGACTAAGACAGCGTCCCTGGCTCCAGGTCTCATGAGGCCCCCATCGGTGTCAGCCAAGGCTGCAGGCATCTCCAGCCCGCCCTGGGAGAGGACTCACTTCCAAGCTCACTCATGGCAGGCCTCGGGTCCTCCCCAACCGTGGGCCACAGATACCATTTCCAGGCCACAGGACCTCTTCAGAGGGCAGCTCACAACTTAGAAGCTGGTTTCTGTTTCCTTGGAGCCAGAAGAAGAATGTGAGAGGGCACTCAAGGCAGAAGACGCAGTCTTTTGTAACCAAACCTGGGAGTAATATCCATTGTGTCTGCCACAGACTATTCATTAGAAGCCAATCAGAACATCCAGCCCACAATCAAGGGAGACTGTTATCCTGGACACGAATACCGGGAGGTGGCAGTTGTCTGGGACCAGCTCAGAAGCTGGGCACATGAATTCAGGAAACAGGCCAACTTTCACCCAAAGGGGAAATGACAGATAAAAACAGTAGGAACTCCAAGGTCAGCCTCTCCTGATTTCTAAGAATATCAGTTTAGAGAGAGCCAGGGACCCACATGCAGCAGTAGCAGCCAGGTTTTATTTCAGTGACCTCAGAGCCCACAGATGGGGGAATTCCAGAGCACATAACCAGTTCCATATCCCAGATAGGCAGGCAGCTGAGTTTGATGGGGTGACTGTGATAGGCAGAATATTGGCTCCCAAAGATGTCCCCATCCTAATCTTCAGGACCTGAGAACACGTTACCTGACATGAACAAGTGACTTTCAGCTCAAGGTCTTGAGAAGTGGCAGTTATCTTGGATTACTTGAGTGGGCCCAAGGTAACCACAGGGGTCCTTGTAAGTGAATGAGGAGGAGACACGATGACAGCAGCAGAGGTCGGAATCAGGTGGCTGCTGGCTTTCAAGATGAAAAGGATCCAGAAGTCAAGGCATGTGGGTGATCTCTGGAAGCTGGGAAAGGCAAGGAAATGCATTTTCACCTAGAGCCTCCAGAACTACCATAGCCTTGTTGCTACCCTGGTTTCAGCCCAGTGAGACAAACTTTGGACTTCTGATCTTCAGAAATTAAATGTTCTTATCTTAAGCCACTAAGTTTGTGATGAGTTGTTAACGACAGCCGTGAGTTCAGTTCAGTTCAGTTTCTCAGTCGTGTCTGACTCTTTGCAACCCCATGGACTGAAGCATGACAGGCCTCCCTGTCCATCACCAACTCCCGGAATTTACTCAAATTCATGTCCATTGAGTCAGTGGTGCCATCCAACCATCTCAACCTCTGTTATCCCCTTCTCCTCCTGCCTTCAATCTTTCCCAGCATCAAGGTCTTTTCAAATGAGTCAGTTCTTCGCATCAGGTGGCCAAAGTATTGGAGTTTCAGCTTCATCATCAGTCCTTCCAATGAATATTCAGGACTGATTTCCTTTAAGATGGACTGGTTGGATCTCCTTGCAGTCCAAGGGACTCTCAAGAGCTGTAGAAAGCCAACGTTATAACCTAGTTCTTTTCTTTGTTAATACTTCTAGATTTTTATCTCCAGTCTTTCTGATTATAAATAGTATTATCTTCTTTCTTATCTTCAAAGTGGTATTTATTTATTTTTATTACACAAGTAATACCCGTGCATGTGTGCTCAATCGAGTCAGTCATATCTGACTCTTTGTGACCCCATGGACTGTACCCCTCCAGGCTCCTCAGTCCATGGGATTCTCCAGGCAAGAATACTGGAATGGGATGGCATGCCCTCCTCCACAAGTAATGCCCAAAACACATAAAAATGAAAACATATATACAAAATGAAAGGGCTTCCCTGGTGGTGCAGTGGTAAAGAATCCGGCTGCCTATCTGGGAGATGCAGGTTAGATCCCTAGGTCAGGAGGATCTCCTGGAGAAGAAAATAGCAACTCACTCCAGTATTCTTGCCTGGAGGATCCAGGATCCAGGACAGAGAACCCTGGTGGGCTACAATCCATAAGGTCACAAAGAGTTGGATATAACTGAGTGACTGAGCATGCATGCATGCACAAAATGATAACAACACATGCAGATTAATTTCCTCATGGTCATTCTCTCCAACCTGTCCTTTCCCCAAGTAACCATTGTTGTCATCTTGGTATATATCCTTCCAGACTATTTTCTATACCCTTTCATTCATAGATAAAATACACAGCCATTCAATATTTAGCTCTTTCAGCAATTATTTATGGTGTCATTACTATATACTAAGCACTATTCTAGATGCTAGAGACATAGCTCAAATCCCTGCCTTCCTAAAACTTACATATGTGAAATATACCTGCTAGACAGGACCAAGGCAGCAGTGGGAATCAAGGAAGTGACGTGATTTGCCAGGTCTGTGCTGTCCATTACATAGCTGCTAAGTGCGTGTGGATACTGAGCACTGGTCATGTGGCCAGTCCTAACCAAGATGTAAGTGTAAATATACATTGGATTTTTTAGACAAATACAAGATACAGGATGTAAAATAGCTCATTAATAATTTTTACATTGATTCCATATTGCCATAGCAATATTTTGGATATCTAAATAATATAATTTGTGTATATCACTAAAATTAACTTGACACATTTATTTTTACTTTTTATTAATGTGACTACCAGAGCATTTAAACTTAACAGGTGTGGCTTGTATTATGTTTCTACTGGACAGAATGTGATATATATATATATACGTCTGGAGATCGCATGGTCTGCTGACGAATGGACTGCTGCAGGCAAGAGTGAATGGGTGGGAAGACCAGCTGAGGGGTTCCTACAGCAGCCCATTCAGTGCTTGGTGAGGGGAAAGGTTGGAGGGAGCCTAAGAGGAATTAATAACCAATCAATAATACAAGGTAGTGTTAGTTTCTTCTGTACAGCAAAATAAATACATTTTATACAACAAAATTTTTATTGTTCTGTACAAGAAAATAAATCAGTTTTATGTACACATATATTCCCTTCTGCTTGAGACTCCCTCCCCCAATCCCCATCCCATCCCTCTAGGTCAGCACAGAGCACTGAGCTGAGTTCCCTGTGCTATACAGCGGCTTCCCACTAGCTATCTGTTTTACACATGGTAGGAGGATCCCCTGGAGAAGGAAATGGCAACCCACTCCGTGTTCTTGCCCGGGAAATCCCCTGAACAGATGAGCCTGTCGGGCTACAGTCCATGGGGTCGCAAGAGTCGATCACGACTTAGCAACTAAACCACCACCACCACAGCATATGTATGTAAGTGGTACTCTCTCAGCTCATCCCACATTATATTATAAAGCAATTATGCTCCAATGAAAAAAGAAACAAACAAAGAGAAACATAATGCAAAAATTGCAAAACAGTACTAATTTGCATACGACTGGAGATCAGTCCTGGGCGTTCTTTGGAAGGAATGATGCTAAAGCTGAAACTCCAGTATTTTGGCCACCTCATGCGAAGAGTTGATTCATTGGAAAAGACTGATGCTGGGAGGGATTGGGGGCAGGAGGAGAAGGGGACGACAGAGGATGAGATGGCTGGATGGCATCCGCGACTCAATGGACGTGAGTTTGAGTGAACTCCAGGAGTTGGTGATGGACAGGGAGGCCTGGCATGCTGCGATTCATGGGGTCACAAAGAGTCGAACACGACTGAGTGACTGAACTGATCTGTTGTTCTGTTTGAATGTTTTATGAAAGACTATAGACTCAAAGTTTCTTCTCTGTCTCAATCGTATCAGAATTTCAGTGGTATAAGAAGGAAGGATGTAGTCATCTTACCTAGAACTTTTTAACACATTCCACTGATTGTTAGTTAGTTCCCAGAAACTAGAGGACTTCGTCCCATTCTTCACCTTAACTGGGCCCACCTGAGGTAACTTTCTTAGTGGGACTAGACTGCCCTTTAAATTTAATCTCCCTTGCTCTACCTACAGTGCCCCCTCCAAGAATCCCAGTGCTCATACCTTGATCCACAAACATCCAGGACTTCTCACTATTATAGAATCTCAGCCACCTTCTCCCCACAAACCCAGGAAATCTCCAGGTTTTCTAGGTCCATATGCAACACCTTCATTCACAATCATTCACCACTCATTTTGACAATTCCATAAACTAGGGCCTGTGGACTGAGATCTCTGTGCCTCTTAAAAACAAAATAAAATTATCATTCTTTGAAATCCACAGAGAACATTTGCAAAGATCTTTTTTTAAAAAATAACTCTGTAAAACAGGCAGAATAAGAAAAAAAGAAAGAAAGCTATTTAAGCAATGACTTTTTCTTAAGCCTCAGGCATTTACCAGTGCATTTTAGAACTGATTTGGCAGCAGATTATTGATGTAATCATTTTAAGATTCACATATCAATTTGTCCATGGTATCCTGTAAAAGCATCATGACTTCCTAGCAGTGGGACACATGGGCAGGTATGTGAGCCTCTGGCACAAACACACTCAACTTCCTGGTGTTGGATGGATATGCCAATCCTCCACCCCTGGCCCCCAACTCCCACCCCATCCCACCACCATTAATCATTCATGTGACTTTGAATAAGCTCTCTGGCCATTCTCCTAGCTTTCTATGTTTTGAAAAATAAAGCAACTTTAAACCACAACCCTCCAGTGGAGAGACTATAACACAGTTAAGAAAGGGCATCATTTAAGAAAGGATGGGGGATATGAAACTGCTTTTTCCTTCATATTCTCAGATCCTCTGACCTTTTGTGGTGTGAACATCTTGCCTTGCTGAGTATTATTCCAACCAAGATTTATATTTTTTTATATATTGCTGTCTTCTTATCATGAATTACTACAGATGACCAAATACATTATATATTTATAAACATATACATATGTATATACGCAAGGTTGTATATATATACCTAGACAAACAGACATATATATGTGGGGTTGTGTACAGCAAACCATGTGCCCTATTCTACACCAATTATTTAAAGGCTCTTTCAAGACCGCTTTGATAGCATGCAATTTTGCCTTAGGTGTTAACTTTAGAATCTAGCTAGACTAAATTCTTTGCCTCCCATTTAGAATACAATGTCACTAAACTTCCCCAGGCCTAGATACAGAGGGGGACACTGTATGAGGGATTCCTGCTGGTTAACAAAATCTTCAGGCCCCTCTGATGCCAGTTCCCTCTGACCTCATGGGTTGACCAGTCCTTAGCTTGGGGCCTTTCTGTTGGAACTGGGAAGCCTCCTTACATTTTAGTATCTTCTAAGACCTCTGAAGTCTGGGGTAAGTAATAAAAATCATCCAAAACAGGGCCAAAGAGAGCCAAAACAATGAATGTTCTTTTGATACACTTGGAAAATGAATTGATTGCCTATCTCCAGAGGAAAAAAACATGATGTTTTCCATGTGGCAAGGGAGTGGAAGAATAATGTTGCAGAAACAAGAGTCTATTCACTGGAGCCACTGTGGCCCAGTCTTGGAGCTGGGAGTGGCAAGTTTACATCACCCCACCCACTTACAAACACTCAAATGTGGAGTTCTGTTTACTGGCAAAAGTATTTTCAAACTCCCTCCTCCTCATCCCCCTGCCTCAAGTAATTTTTGTCTAATAAATGACTAAATATCATTCTGTTATCTCAAAGTTGGAAGGGAGGTCAGAGGTCCATGGCCCTTAGCCATGCAGGCTCTGATGAAGAGCTAGCCACTTGGCCCTGGTTGGGATGCTTTGCGCTCCGTGTGACATTATGCCCTGACTCAGACCCCAGTGCGAGGAAAAGCTGTCTCCCATGGCCAGAAAACTCAGAGCAGAAAGAGGGCAGTTCTCAGGCCTGGTACCACTGCAGGTCAATGATGTCATCACAGACCCATCTTCCTTCCACCTCCCTTCCATTTTTATGCTCTGCAGCAGCTTCCTTCTAAGACAAATTCCCCTAATAGTCACAAAATCCTTGCAGCAGTTACAGATGTCACAGCCAGGGTCCAGAGGCAGCAGAGAGACTATTTTTTCTTGTTCACCTTCTTGAAAGGGGATATTTTCTCAGGCCCCCTTCCAACCCCAAGCAGAGTTCACTACTCATCTCATTGACAAGAAGTAAGTACTCACCCATTCCAAAATCAGTCACCACCAAGGCAAGGGGGGCTCCCATGGCTGACTTGACCAAGGCATATGGTTGTCTAGAGAGGATGCTTTCTGGAAGGAACAGAAAGAATATTCTGTTACTAAGAAAGAAGGGAAGAAATTAATTACAATAATAATTAATTACAATAGATGGGAACAGATTATGTAGCTTTATGGTGTTATGAACTGAATGTTTGTGTCAGTTCAGTTCAGTTCAGTTGCTCAGTCGTGTCCGACTCTTTGCGACCCCATGAATTGCAGCACGCCAGGCGTCCCTGTCCATCACCAACTCCCGGAGTTCACTCAGACTCACATCCATCAAGTCAGTGATGCCATCCAGCCATCTCATCCTCTGTCATCCCCTTCTCCTCCTGCCCCCAATCCCTCCCAGCATCAGAGTCTTTTCCAGTGAGTCAACTCTTTGCATGAGGTGGCCAAAGTACTGGAATTTCAGCTTTAGCATCATTCCTTCCAAAGAACACCCAGGGCTGATCTCCTTCAGAATGGACTGGTTGGATCTCCTTGCAGTCCAAGGGACCCTCAAGAGTCTTCCCCAACACCACAGTTCAAAAGCATCAATTCTTCGGCACTCAGCTTTCTTCAAGTCCAAATCTCACATCCATACATGATCACAGGAAAAACCATAGCCTTGACTAGACGGACCTTTGTTGGCAAAGTAATGTCTCTGCTTTTGAATATGCTATCTAGGTTGGTCATAACTTTCCTTCCAAGGAGGAAGCGTCTTTTAATTTCATGGCTGCAGTCACCATCTGCAGTGATTTTGGAGCCCAGAAAAATAAAATCTGACACTGTTTCCACTGCCATCTATTTCCCATGAAGTGATGGGACCGGATGCCATGATCTTCGTTTTCTTAATGTTGAGCTTTAAGCCAACTTTTTCACTCTCCTCTTTCATTTTCATCAAGAGGCTTTTTAGTTCCTCTTCACTTTCTGCCATAAGGGTGGTGTCATCTGCATATCTGAGGTTATTGATATTTCTCCCGGCAATCTTGATTCCAGTTTGTGCTTCTTTCAGCCCAGTGTTTCTCATGATGTACTCTGCATAGAAGTTAAATAAGCAGGGTGAAAATATACAGCCTTGATGTACTCCTTTTCCTATTTGGAACCAGTCTGTTATTCCATGACCAGTTCTAACTGTTGCTTCCTGACCTGCATATAGGTTTCTCAAGAGGCAGGTCAGGTCCTGGTCCTTCCATTAATTGTGCAAATATGGGCAAGTTACTTAACCTTTCCTGGGCTTGATTTACTGTATAATGAAGATAACAATACCTATTTCCACAAGGCTGTTGTGAAAAATTAAGGACAGAATTCATGGGAACAGCTTTGCACAGTTCCCGGCACATATTAAGTATTTAGTAACTTTAGGTGAAAATAAAAATGATGACGAGAGGCTGTAATTTCAGATCCAAGAGTGAGAGAAACAGGATGAGAAGTCAAATAAAAGGTTCCAATTGTTCCTACACGTTTCAGTCCATTTATGCTGCTATCACAAAAATATAGACACTGGGTGACTTAATAAACATTTCTTTCTTATAGTTCTGAAGGCTGGGGAAATCAAAATCATGGCTCTGGTTTTCTAGTTCTCAAATGGTGGCTGTCTTCTCATTGTGTTCTTATATGTTGGAAGGGGTGAGAAAGTTCTCTGGGGTCTTTGTTATGAGGGCCCTAATCCCATTCATGAAGACTCCACCCTCATCATCTCTCAAAGGCCCCACCTCCTAATAGCAACACACTGAGGTTAGGGTCGGAGAAGGCAATGGCACCCCACTCCAGTACTCTTGCCTGGAAAATCCCATGGACAGAGGAGCCTGGTAGGCTGCAGTCCATGGGGTTGCTAAGAGTCGGACGTGACTGAGCAACTTCCTTTTCACTTTTCACTTTCATGCATTGGAGAAGGAAATGGCAACCCACACCAGTACTCGCCTGGAGAATCCCAGGGATGGGGGAGCCTGGTGGGCTGCCGTCTATGGGGTCACACGGAGTCAGACACAACTGAAGTGACTTAGCAGCAGCAGCAGAGGTTAGGGCTTCACCATATGGATTTGGTGGGTTGTACACAAACATTCTCTTCACGGCTGCTCATCCAGGTAAGGAGCAGCGGCTGCGCTTTGCTGGAGCAGCCACGAAGAGAATGTTTGTGTATAACCCACCAAATCCATATGGTGAAACCCTAACCTCAGTGTGTTGCTATTAGGGGGTGGGGCCTTTGAGAGATGATGAGGGTGGAGTCTTCATGAATGAGATTAGTGCCCTCATAACAAAGACCCCAGAGGACTTTCTCACCCCTTCCAACATATAAGAACACAATGAGAAGACAGCCGCCATTTGAGAACTAGAAAACCAGAGTCATGATTTTGATTTCCCCAGCCTTCAGAACTATAAGAAAGAAATGTTTATTAAGTCACCCAGTGTCTATATTTTTGTGATAGCAGCATAAATGGACTGAAACGTGTAGGAACAATTGGAACCTTTTATTTGACTTCTCATCCTGTTTCTCTCACTCTTGGATCTGAAATTACAGCCTCTCGTCATCATTTTTATTTTCACCTAAAGTTACTAAATACTTAATATGTGCCGGGAACTGTGCAAAGCTGTTCCCATGAATTCTGTCCTTAATTTTTCACAACAGCCTTGTGAAATAGGTATTGTTACCTTCATTATACAGTAAATCAAGCCCAGGAAAGGTTAAGTAACTTGCCCATATTTGCACAATTAGTGGAAGGGCCAGGACTGGAGTCAGATTCCTAAAATTCCAAATAGATAACCATTCAATGGCAACCCACTCCAGTACTCTTGCCTGGAAAATCCCATGGGCGGAGGAGCCTGGTAGGCTGCAGTCCATGGGGTTGTGAAGAGTTGGACACGACTGAGTGACTTCACTTTCGCTTTTCACCTTCATGCATTGGAGAAGGAAATGGCAACCCATTCCAATGTTCTTGCCTGGAAAATCCCAGGGATAGAGGAACCTGGTGGGCTGCCATCTCTGGGGTTGCACAGAATCAGACACAACTGAAGCGACTTAGCAGCAGCAGCAGCATGTAACAGCTGACTCTCCATGCTAGGGAACAGAAAAAGCAAACAGACACAGTTCTTGCCTTTATGGAAACTACTGTTTACTGGAAAAGAAAAATGGAAACATATTACACAAATTCTACGAAATTTTGATAGTTATTATTCAGTTCAGTTCTGTTTAGTCGCTCAGTCGTGTCCGACTCTTTGTGACCCCATGGACCACAGTACACTACACCTCTCTGTCCATCGCCAACTCCTAGAGTTTACCCAAACTCATGTCCATTGAGTCAGTGATGCCATCCAACTATCTCATCCTCTGTCATCCCCTTCTCCTCCCGCCTCAATCTTTCCCAGCATCAGGGTCTTTTCAAATGAGTCAGTTCTTCACATCAGGTGGCCAAAGTATTGGAGTTTCAGCTTTAGCATCAGTCTTTCCAATGAATATTCAGGACTGATTTCCTTTAAGATGGACTGGTTGGATCTCCTTGCAATCCAAGGGACTCTCAAAAGTCTTCTCCAACACCACAGTTCAAAAGCATCAATTCTTCGGCTCTCAGCTTTCTTTATAGTCCAACTCTCACATGCATACATGGCCACTGGAAAAACCGTAGCCTTGACTAGATGGACCTTTGTTGCCAAAGTAATGTCTCTGCTTTTTAGTATACTTTCTAGGTTGGTCATAACTTTCCTTCCAAGGAGTAAGTGTCTTTTAATTTCATGGCTGCAGTCACCATCTGCAGTGATTTTGGAGCCCAAAAAATAAAGTCTGACACTGTTTCTACTGTTTCCCCATCTATTTGCCATGAAGTGATGGGACCAGATGCCATGATCTTAGTTTTCTGAATGTTGAGTTTTAAGCCTATTTTTTCACTCTCCTCTTTACTTTCATCAAGAGGCTCTTTAGTTCTTCTTCACTTTCTGCCATGTAGTTATTATAAAGGAAAAGAAATGAAAGCGAGCTGTCACTTATACTATGAAAGTGAAAGTTGCTCAGTTGTGTCTGACTCTATACAGTCCATGGAATTCTCCGGGCCAGAATACTGGAATAGGCAGCCTTTCCCTTATCCAGGGGATCTTCCCAACCCAGGAATCGAATTGCAGTTCTCCTGTATTGCAGGCAGATTCTTTACCAACTGAGCTATCATGTATAAACCCACATACACTATGAGCTATCAGTATAAGCCCACCTATGACCCAAAAAAGCAGGCTTTCTGAAAGGGGACTTAATGCTAAATATGAGCAATGAGTAGGAACCAAGTGAAGGGAAGAAGGAAAAATTCCAGGAAAAGGCCCTGAAGTGGAAAAAGTTGGACACTTTTAACACATAAACCAAATCAGTGTGACTGGAGCACATAGAGAATTGTACAGGTTCTAGAGACACCAGCAGTGGTCAGGTTATTTGGGCCTCACACGTCTCTTAAGGATATTGAATTTTGTTCTAGGTGCATTCTGAACTGTTGAGGAGTTCTCACCAGAAAACTAATGTGATTAGAGTTGACCTTAGAACTTTATCACTGAAACTACAGTTTGGAGAATGGATGAATTGGAGAAAGAGCAGACATAAAGAGGTCAGTTGGTAGACTATTACAGTGCCCAGGAAAGCAGGGATGGTCGGTGACCATGGAGCCATAGAAGATGGAAATGCAAGGTGGAAGTGACTGGAGTTGAATGGGATTGAATGCAATGGGGAGGGGGAGGGAGCTGTCGAAGATGGTTCCCAGTTCCTGGTTCCTACAGCTGACGTGAAATAGAGAAGCCACGGGCAGCGGACAAAACAACAAGCCACATAGAAAGAGCTGGATTCAGAATAGCATGAGATACTGCTAGAGTAGCATTAAAAGCTAAAACACAGATGGATAAAGTCTTCAAAATTCCAAGGGAAAATGATTTTCAATTCAGAATTATATTTCTAGTCAAGTAAGAGAAGAAGAAAAATTTATGCAAACAGGAAAGATTTTTAAAAGTTTACCTCCCATATGTCTTTTCCCAGGAAACTACCTAAGGAAGCTATCCCATAAAATGAAGGCATGGTCAAAGGAAGAAATCCCAAGAAACGGGATACGAAAAAGAGAGAGGCGAAGGACTTTTGCAGAATGGCGATCAGTGGAGGTTCCAGGATGACAACTCTGTAGAAAGATTTGAAAGTAACCAGTCCCAACCGAGTACCAGGGCTAAGGGCTCCAGAAGAGATGCTGGCAGCTGGGGGCAGAATTCAACTGTTAAACCATGCGGTGTGACTTACCGCATTGAAAGAGTTTAGAAAGAAGAAAAAAATAGACTGAATAAGTAACAGGTACTCAGAAAACAAACAAAAAAACAGTTGTTCATTCCAATGTTAAAGATTGATTTTCAAATCAAAAAGATCAAAAAAATTTGATCTTTTTTAAGACCAAATCACGACTGTACTATAAATATAAAATGAGCATGTGTCAAAGATTTTTATTTAACTCATCACCTTAGGAGGGAACCAGTAAAACAGTACAACTAGTACAAAGGGTGAATTCAAAACTCAGAATCATATATAAGGAACAAGAAATCCTGAAATAAATGTACAAAGACAAGCAAAATGATCTATTCACAGGGCAATAATCAGTTTCGTTCAAAATAGTTTGCTACTGCTGTATAACAAACATCATAAATTTCACAGTTTAAAATAACACACACTTACCATCTCACTCAGTTCTGTAGATGAGAAGTCTGAGTGGGCTCAATTGAGTTCTCTGCTCAGAATTTTACAAAGCCAAGATCAAGTTGTCAGCTGAGTTGGACTCTTCACTGAAGGCTCTATGGAAGAATCTGCTTTCAGGCTTGTTTAGACTGCGGGCTGAATTCATTTCCATGTGGCTACTGAAGACTCCATTTCCTTGCTGGCTATGGAAGGAGATTGCTGTCAACTAGAAACCCTTCTCTGGTTCTTGCATTCTGCCCCGTTCTTCTTCAAAGCCAGCAACTTCACATCAAATTCTTTCAGGGCTTTGAATCTCTTTGACTTCCCCTTCTGCCACCAGCTGGAGAGAACCCTCTACTTTAAAGGGCCTATGAAATTAGGACTCGAGTGATTACATTAGGTTCACTTGAATAATTTGCACTTTGCTGTATAATATAAAATAATCACAGTTATGATATCTCATTCATACATTCTGCCCATGCTCAACGGGAGGAGATTATTCTAGGACCTGGGTAACTGGGAGGTTATCTTACAATCTGCCTACCCCAAAATCCCACCATACACAATTATTTGCATTTCTGTGGATAACAATAACAGGCATCCTTATTAGTTTTATGCAATGTATAGAATTATAAAATAGATCAAACACAAAAAAAGGCAAAGACAATTTGGATGACTGAACTAAATTCACTAATTTCGTTTTACCAATTCGAAAGTCTTTCATATTTTTCTTTCCGACACCTGTTATGCAAGAAATAAAGCATGCCACATGGGTCACTTTTGAGCAATGCATATGTAGATAACCACTGGATAATGACTTTTGATGTTAACTGTATGTCTACATGTAACTATGTGTATTGGGCTCAACGCCTATTTGTTAGTTTAACTTGGTTTTATAGAATAAGCAAGGACTTGCAAGTACTGAGTATAATGCCTATTATAGATGCTTGTCGTTTTTCCTACCTAAAATCTTTTTCCTTTCTTCAAGTATTAACACCTTGATTTTCAGTTGGAAAGCCGCTACTCTTCCATTAAGGTGGGTGATACATGACCAAAGCTAATGAGGAAATGCTAAGGACAAAATATAGTTCCAGCACAGCAAAAGGACCAAACAACTCAGGATGCTGGAGACAGAAAGACTTCGGCTTAGGGTGACAAATGGGTTTGATTTTGAAGGACCATAAAAATACTAATACCTAACATTTATTATGTGGATGTCAAATGTCAGGCATTATTTTTCATGCTTTCCATGCATTGTCTCATTTCATCCTTATAATCTAAAAAAGTAGAATTGATATTACCTTTACTTTACAAATGTAGACATTGAGGCACAGATAAATTAAGGAATTTGCTCAAAGTTACACAGCTAGAAAGTGATAGAGTCTGAAACCATTCTCTTAGGCTACACTACACTGATTTTCGGAAAGTAAAATCAGTTTGTGGAAAAATAACTCCACTCCCAGAACAATGGAAATCACTTTCTTATACTGAGAATGTCCAAAGAGTTTCCAAGCTCTGCCTTCCTTGTCCCCACCCTTTGTACTCCGGGGTATACCGTTATAGCCCTCCAGGAGAAGCCCCTACAACCTGAATTCAATGAGCCTCAACTCTGTTGAAGACTCAAATTTACATGTGAATCAGAAGCACCTGGAAGGTTTCCAGTTACCAGTTTCCACCTTTAGAGCTTCTGGTTCCACTGGTGTAAAGAGAAGTTCCAACACTTTGTATTTCTAACAGCTTCTCAGGTGATGCTGCTGGTGGCAGTCAGGGGACCACATTTGGAAAACCACTGGACTAAGATATAATAGCAACACAGGGCAATCGGGGATGGGTCCCCACCTACCCAGCACTTTGCTTCCGAACCTGAAGGACAACCACAGTGACAAACTGGTGTATTAATTGGCAGATCACCTATTGGCAGAACCACCGAGTGGAGAAGCTGGCTTGGAAAGGATCACAGCATAGCTGAGGGAGGGAAACTTAATCTCTACTTGAAATGGAATTAGGTTGGGTCTTGCCTCTCTGTATCAGGAGGGAGGGAATAAGCTAAACAAAAGTATGGAAAAAATATGGATTTTTTTTGCAATGGTGAGTTGACTCCTTGGTATCACCAGAAAGTCACTGGTTCTTTGTATTTTCATGGCAGTCTTTCCTGAAAAATTTCAGTTACTGAGGGAATGCCAAACGTTAAACTTTCAAAACCTCTAAGAGGCTTCTGGGTGTTGCTTGATTTGTCTTTCAAAAGAGAAACCATTTTGGAGCTTGGTTTTTCTCCTATGTTCTTTAAGAAAGAAAACTTTTCATCGTATTTCATGTGCTGTGTGTTTTCTGTTACTTTCAAATGGTCCCATTTGAAAGCTTATAAATCGTATTTTGCAGATCTTAATTTGAAATACTGATGTAAGATTTTTTTCCGCTCCATGACTTAAAATTTTATTCCTTCACATCTCTGACTCTTATTTCCACATAATTCTGCCTACTGAATGCGTACTGAAAATGCGTATCTTTTTCTTTTTGGCTATTTTAGGGATTAAAAAAAAACTTCTATCAGACTATTCATTGTAGATTAAAAAGAGAGTGATTGTTCATTAGAAGCTGCCAACTTCATCCTCTTCAGAAAAGTTTGAACTACAACATTTCAAAATTCATGGGTGGTGAGTGTGGACAGACATTAAAAAGACACAAGACCAGAGTGGGCTACAGAATAAAATCCACACATCACAGAACAATTCCTTATGACGGGTCATAAAAATAGCACAATGGATCAAGTGCTTGGTACCACAGTCTTTTTTCACACCCTCCAGGGAAATTATCCAAATTACTTAAAAATATGGTAAATCCACACTGGTCGTCCATCACCTTCCCAAACATTTCTTTCATGGCTTCTAATTTCATGCAGATGTGGCAAGACTATTGAAGACTGGGTTCGACACACTTGGACCTTGCTTTCAAAGAAAGCAAAATTGTAAAATTTTTTTGAATTTCTGCCACCTACTGGCAACTCAAAGTGCTAGAACTGAACGCAGGGTAGTAACACTTCCTGTTGAGAGGCTGGTTATGGTCTTGGTCTGGAGGATATTTAATGAGCACATACTCAGCTGATCTTCTGTACATGTCGCTGATTTAGAGAGAAAACACGGTGGGTTGAATTGGTTGGGGGCTTGCTTCCAGGGCCTAGGGCAACCCATAACCATCCCTGCCTCATGGACCCGATTACAAAGCAAACTTGGCATTCTTGGATTCCCTTCCCTTTGTGGCATGCCTCTCATCATGGCTTCAGGTTGGTGAGTTGGTGCTCAGATGATGCTGTTGCTTACCCCTGGTGCCTAGCCCCCAGTGGCAAGGCTGGCACATGTCTAGGTGTAATTCTAGAAGGCAGATTAGTGTGTGTTTGTGGACCGTGCAAAATGAATCTGAATATTGACTTGTATGGCATCTGGAATACATTCTGGAAAGTTCTTACAGGGAGAAGGCATAATGGTATGGGATTGCTTACCCTGGTGTGTAGGAGCCAGGAGAGTGAGGGACGATCTTTCAGTTTGAATTATAACCTAGTTTCTGATGCTGATTTTGACAACCTTAATTTCATCTAGGTTTTGGGAAATTTTCTTCAAATCTGTCCTGTAACAAAATAACATACAGGTGGCACCATCTTGGTCTTAACCTTGTAACTCTTCTGGTTCTGTTTTGTCATTTCTAGGTGTGCCAAACTTCAAAGGATTCATTTCATTCTGAGGGGCAACCATTTCATTCCGAGGGATCAAAGATTCTACTTCGTTTTGCAAAGCTAGAGTGTTTATTACACTGAGTCAATCTCCCTTTGAAGATTGGTATCTGTGGGTGTGAAATCTGAGTCCCAGAAAAGGCAGGTTGGGGGGCAGCCACCAGACAGGAGGGTGTCATTTATACCAAGAGAGGAAAGCAGAGTCGGGGATGCTGGAGAAAATAAAAAAGTTGAAGGTATGTTGGACATATGGCAAAGGGGGGTGACCATCTGGAAAAGTGGATATTGTAATGGGGCAGGCAACCATCAGAAAAAGGGAACTGAAATTTTAAAAGAGATTAAAGGCCAAGAAATACATTGAGTGATATACCAGTGAGCATGCTTGAAGAATAATGGCTGTGACAATGGAAGTTCCAGCTCTCCAGTCCAGTCATATTAGATTTCTTTCAGTTCTGCGAGCGTGGTGCGTTCTGTCTAGTTGCTGTGCTGTCTCTGACCTCTCAGCATTTTCTTTTTACTAAACCAAGTCTTCCTACTTATCGTTCAGATCTCAGCATCAGTCTCTCTTCCTCTGAAAGTCCAGGGAAGTCTCTTTTCCACCTGAGTGAGTGACTCCCGCTCTGATAGAAGAGTACTTCTTTCTCCATAAGACCCACTGTGCTGTGCTGTGCTTAGTCACTCAGTTGTGTCCGGCTCTTTGTGACCCCATGGACTGCAGCCCACCAGGTTCCTCTGTCCATAAGGATTCTCCAGGCAAGAATACTGGAGTGGGTTGTCATGCCCTCTTCCAGGCGGTCTTCCCCACCCAGGGATCAAACACAGGTCTCCTGCATTGCAGGCAGATTCTTTACCGACTGAGCCACCAGGTAAGCCCAAGAATACTGGACTGGGTAGCCTATCCCTTCTCCAGGGGATCTTCCCGACCTAGGAATCGAACCTGGTCTCCTGCATTCCAGGCAGATTCTTTACCAGCTGAGCTACCAGGAAACCCCATAAGACGCACACTTCCTCATTATTGGAGCTGCTTCTTTCCTGAGAGCTCTATGTCAGTCCTAACAGAATCTTGTTTGTCTTGCTTCCATCACCTCTACAACCTCAGCACCTGGCACGATACTCTAGACATGGTATGTTATTAATTCTCATTTCTGAAATTAATGCATAAATGGAAACCATTTGAGAAGGCCAATAGAGCTATACATTTTGAAAGAACATCGGAAATTTGCCATTTCTGGTACAACTCCCTTTCTGTTGAGTGGGTAGAGATAGAAACTGGTATCATGTTGGTGCCTCATCGAGCATAGCCACAGTGGAAGCTGAGGGGCAAAGACACTGGTGATTTTAACAAATCACAAGTGTTCTCTCTTCCTTTGGGTTGGAACAAGGACCTTCCTTCAAATAAAGCAAACTTGATGGGTTTCTTCTTGTACGTTTGGAAATGGGTGAAATCAGATCTTACTGTACAAAACAGAATTAGAGTGATCACCAGTGTCTGCTCCAGAATATGTACCAGGAAACTGTGAGCCCATCAGCTTCTCAGCATCATAACCCCTCTCTTCATCATTGTCCCAGCCCAGCAAAGGGGCCAAAGACATGCCTAAAAGGGACTGCTGGTGAACTTTCTATTTTATAGCAGTTAATCTTCATCTGGCTTGACTTTCCTTCTCAGTGTTTTGCTTTTGCTCACCATTGTCCCAAGCCTCATCCCCTATCTCCTATCTGTTCCACTTTGGTGTCCAACTGCATCAGTTTCTCCAACTTTTTTTCCTGCTTCCTTCCCCAGCTTCTGTAGATTCTCATCCCCCGTACTCTGCACGAGACTGTATCATTCTTGACATACTCACCTTTGTATTCACAGATCAGATGCAACTTCACTCATTCAAGGGACATTTATCAAGTGTCTACAATGTGCCAGGCATCATTCAAGTGCCAGGTACACCTGCTGGAGGCTGAAAAATGCTCCTACATACTAAATCCTACACCCTAACTAATTCTTTAGTTAGTCATAACGAATCTATGACTGTTACTTTATATAATGAAAGGAAGACTACAGATGGAACTAAATTAAGAATCTTGAGATGCAATCACATGTATCCTTGAAAGAGGGAGACAGTGGAAGATGCAAGCTGGAAGAAGCATGGAACAGAGTATCCCCTAGTGATGCTGGAAAGAATAAGGCCCCCATTTTGGATTTTTGGCCACCAGAACTATTAAAGAATTATTTCTATTGTCTTAAGCCAAATAATGGTAGTAATTTTTTACAGTAGCATCAAAAAGCTGGTTTCTTCTTGGACTTCCCAAGGCCATTCCTGTGAGTTCCCATAGCACCACATGTTCTCTGCATCAAACAACTTACCATACTGTATATTTAATGCAGTGTTTCCATGTCCTCCACTAGACTATGAACTCCTTGAAAGCAGGGACTGGCACCTTATTCATCTTCATATACCCCCAGCAGTTCGTATGGCATATAATAGGTGTTCCATAAATTTTTGTTGAGTGAATGAATAAATTATCATAGAACATCATAGTGTTATTTATTTTTTTCATAAGGGCTTCACAGGTAGCTCAATGATAAAGGATCTGCCTGCAAATGCAAGGAGACATGGCTCGACCCCTGGGGCAGAAAGAGCTCCTGGAAAAGGAAATGGCAACCCACTCCAGTTTTCTTGCGTGGAGAAAACCACGAACAAAAGAGCCTGGAGAGCTACAGTCCATAAGGTAGCAAAGAGTCAGACGTGACTAATCGACTGAGCATGCACATACACACTCTTCTTGAATGTGAAAACATTCTGTCTCCAATCAGACTGTGAGAAACCACAGCTTTGTATCATTTATGGTGCAAAGCACAGGATGGTGCAGTTCCCAGCTGAGGGATGGCACAGGGGTTTCACATCTCATGATTGGGAAAACCTGCCTGCTTATTCAGTGCAACAGGACACCTTAAACAATTAATGATGTCTGTCATGGATGTGACAGTAAGAAGGGGTGATATGTGGACAGATAGTTTGCCACCCCGACCCAGATTTTGTCCCATAGATAAGATCTCTTTCATCTAAACATGAAACAAATGATGCTCCTGCCCTCCAGAATCTTAGAACTGAAATCTGGCATCTATAATTCATCCAAGGTAGTACTGGCTTCTCATATTCTCAGTTCCTGCTGTGAAAATTGACCAGGGTGTGTGCCTTTCTTTCATTCAACATTTCCCCAGCAGACTCTGTTCTCAGCATTGCGGCTGTACAGTTCCTGCCCTCAGAGAGGGTAAAGACAAGCATGTCTTAGGGTGGTCCAGGTCAGAAGGATGAAAGGGGCCAGAGTGTCAGGATATGAAGGGGTCATGGAGGAGCAAATGTCTTAGGAGAAAGGGAAGACTGAAACCTGTAAGCAAAGACCTTAAATGAACCCTGGGAACTGACTGCTGAAGCGCTGACTGAGGGAGGGGGACGTCTTGCCCACTGTGGCTCGGGAGGAAGTGTGTGTGACTCAGTGGCTCTCCTCCGCCTTCAGCTCCAGGTCCCAGAGGAGGCCTGGGCTGTCTGGCTGATTTTGGAGTGAGCCTGGTAAAAATTAGCATTTCGGTCACTCCCTGTCCCCTGAGCAGAGCTCCCGGAAGCAGGATCAATAGGGAAACATCAGCAGCAGCTAGAGGATGCTATCAATCTTTTCAACCCTGAGCAGAGCCATTTGGGAGCCGACTGGCAGAGGTTCCTTGGGGTGGGGGTGCTAAGGCAAAGCTTTGGGGTTCCATTCTAATGAGCACTTCTGCTGCTTAAAGCTGTGCTGTTGGAGGGTGAGGGTGGGGACCTGGTGTGGGTGATTCTTTATTCAGACCATGGGGTGAAAACTGATGCCTTAACAGACTGTTATAAAAATGCCCTTTGTGTTCAGCAGGTATTTGCCAAGAACATAATGTACATACGTTAAGGCACTAGGCACTGCCACAAAGGTAAGTGCTCTGTACTATGATCCGAACATTTGCTTCCCCCCAAATTCATACACTGAAGTCTTAATGCCCAGTGGAATTATATTAGGAGGTGAGATTTTGGGGAGGTGATAGATTGATTTGGGGGAAGAGATTAGGCTAAAGCCCTTATAAGAGACCTAAGAGATCTCCCTCACTCCTTCCATTATGTGAGGACACATGAGAAGTCTGTGGTCCCCAGAGGGCCCTCACCTGACCCTCTGGCACTCTGGTCTTGGACTTCCAGCCCCCAGAACATGAGAAATGGATTCATGTGGTTTATAAGCTTCCTAGTTGGTGGTGTTTTGTTACAGCAGCCCAAACCAACCTTATACCCTACCTTGCTGATGTCATAGAGAGCACTCAGACCATGGAGAAAAATGATCTGTGGTGAAGCTTAGCCTGCACCTCAAAAGCTGTGTGATCTCAGGCAAGTCCCATCACTACTCTGAGCTTCAGTTTTGTCATCTGTAAAATGAGGACAATGATAGTACCTCCTAATGTCAACCCACTCCAGTATTCTTGCCTGGAAAATCCCATGGATGGGAGAGCCTGGTAGGCTACATACAGTCCATGGGGTTAAAAAGAGTTGGACACGACTGAGTGACTTCACTACTAGGTAATAATAGTATAGATGTGAGAGTTGGACCATAAAGAAGGCTGAATGCCGAAGAATCGATGCTTTTGAACTGTGGGGTTGGAGAAGACTCTTGAGAGTCCCTTGGACTGCAAGGAGATCAAACCAGTCAATCCTAAAGGAAATCAACCTTGAGTATTCATTAGAAGGACTGATGCTGAAGCTGAAGCTCCAATACTTTGGCCACCTGAATCAAAGAGCTGACATTAGAGAAGACCCTGATATTGGGAAAGATTGAAGGCAGGAAGAGAAGGGGACCACAGAGGATGAGATGATTGGATGGCATCACCGACTCAATGGACATGAGTTTGAGCAAGCTCTGGGAGATGGTGAAGGACTAGGAAGCCTGGCGTGCTGCAGTCCATGGGGTTGCAAAGAGTTGGACATGACTGAGCAACTGAACAAGAGCAACCATAGTACTTTCATCACCGACCGTGCATTAGGTGGTAAGGGGATTTAGCCAAGTGCTTGGGAAATAATTAATGTTAATTACAAAGAACTTTGGCAGGAGGTGAGGTGGGGGTTGGGAGACAGGAGTTTAAGGCTTGTCCTGGAGGCCAAGAGTAGTTTGCACCACAAAATGAACCGGCCTTGCCTGGAGGACTGTCTCAGAGGCTGAGAGTTGGTCCACTTATGGTAAGATTGGAAAGCAGTGGGTAGGGTTAGTATCTGCTGCTCCTTGTTCAATTTTTAGGAGACACTTACTGAGCTAGAGTGAGCCAGACAACCTGCTAGGTCCTGGTGGTACAGAGATGACCAAGCATTTCCGGCTGTATCTTAATTTTCATGAGAACAAGGACCATGTCTGAGATCTAGCACCAGAGAGAGCTAGGTAGAGTGAGGTTAGTAGATATTGAATAATTATTTTTTACTGAGAAAAGCAGGTGTTTAATAATGATTCAAATGCAATAATAAAAATAATACCTATCAGAAACCACGCACTGCATGATGGTTCTCCCAAACCTGGCAGTGCCAGTTACCACTTCCCACCCCTACCCACCAGTCATGAATTAGGGCCTGTATCCCTCATCTACACTCACATTTGGCACTATCCAGTTTTCCAATTATTGTTAGTTTAAAATGTATAAAGTGATAGCTCATATTTTTGATTCTGATTTTTCTGATTACTAATACATTCAAGCAAAACTGCAAATGTTTGCTATTCCTTTGGGTTTTCTCTCCTGGAAATTGCCTGTTCTTGTCCTTTGCCCAGTTCTGCTCCTGGGCATCTATTCCAAGTAGATTCTCAAATGTGAAGAGTGGTACACAAGAGCAGTCATTGCTGGTTTTTGCAGTGGTTGGGAATCAGAGGCAGTGTGAACTCACACTTCACTGGGAGAGTTCATTGTTGAAGGTGGGAAAAGCTTATACTGAAGTACTCCGTAGCAACTCTAAGGGAATAACTGGATGCATCAGTTGCAGCACAGACAATTCTTAAAATCATAGAGCTGGGTGATAAAATAAAACAAAATGAGATCTACTGAACAATGCCATTTGTTCAGTTCAGTTCAGTCACTCAGTCGTGTCTGACTCTTTGCAACCCCATGAATCACAGCACGCCAGGCCTCCCTGTCCATCACCAACTTCCAGAGTTCACTCAAACTCATGTCCATCGAGTACGTGATGTCATCCAGCCATCTCATCCTCTGTCGTCCCCTTCTCCTCGTGCCCCCAATCCCTCCCAGCATCAGGGTCTTTTCCACTGAGTCAACTCTTCGCATGAGATGGCCAAAGTATTGGAGTTTCAGCTTCAGCATCAGTCCTTCCAATGAACACCTAGGACTGATCTCCTTTAGTATGGACTGGTTCGATCTCCCTGCACTCCAAGGGACTCTCAAGAGTATTCTCCAACACCACAGTTCAAAAGCATCAATTCTTCGGCATTCAGCTTTCTTCACAATCCAACTCTCACATCCATACATGACCACTGGAAAAACCGTAGCCTTGACTAGATGGACCTTTGTTGGCAAAGTAATATCTTTGCTTTTCAATATGCTATCTAGGTTGGTCATAACTTTCCTTCCAAGGAGTAAGTGTCTTTTAATTTCATGGCTGCAGTCACCATCTGCAGTGATTTTGGAGCCCCCAAAAATAAAGTCTGACACTGTTTCCACTATTTCCCCATCTATTTCCCATGAAGTGATGGAACCAGATGCCATGATCTTCGTTTTCTGAATGTTGAGCTTTAAGCCAACTTTTTCACTCTCCTCTTTCACTTTCGTCAAGAGGCTTTTTAGTTCCTCTTCACTTTCTGCCACAAATCCACACACTCAGAAAATACCCATAAGTGTGTGAGTGATTGTGTGTGTATTTTCTAAAGAACATATTAAACATATGAGTGGTTTTATGGGGTGCAGGATGGCAGGGAATAAGGGTGAAGAACCAGGATCAAAGAGAATAAAGAAAATGGTGATGATAATATGTCAAGAATTGAAGAGTAATGGTATTTCGATCCTATGCAACTGAAATCTGATGATAATAAAAGTTGTAACTCATTACCACACATATAATGCTTTGTATTTCTATGACTCTTTGAATCTTTCAAACTGTTTCACAGCTCTTTTATTTTATCTTGATAACAAGCAGCTCCATGGGGAGACTTTCCTCTCCCCAAGGTAAAGAGAAGGAAATCAAGCCCTGGAGAGATTATACCTGAGAAGACTCTAGGACCCAGAAAATCCCATACTGAACCTGCCTTCTTTCTACTACAATGGATTGGTCAAATGCTATCACTGGGCTCCCTGAAGGCTGGTGGAATTTGAACCAAGCCCTTCCTTTCTCTTTCTTCACATCCCTTATTGCCGGGTGAAAACCCAGGTGCCTTAGTGAGCTTCCCACTTCCCTCCTACATCTCAGCTATTAAGGCTGCTTCACACATTGGGCTCCCATTGACCCTGGCTCTCTCCCTAATTGAACCCGAAGACTAAAACATCCTTTACAATAAGCACTTCTTTGTAATAGACAGATTTCCTGGACCCATAAAACAGCTTTTAGAAAGGGCGAGCTGTATTTAAAGAAGACATTAATATAGTGCCACAAAATGAGGTTTGCTGACATATGACTCTCTGAATAATTTACTTTAAATAAATTAACACTGGAATTTACATTTACCTTTGAAAGTCCAATTTACTGGAGACAGTGTGGATGTGCTCCCTGGAGAATGGGAATAACGAAAAATATCAGCCTTTGTTTGACTGCCTTGCTAAGAATCATAGTATCAAAATGGCTATTTTTTCCAGAGAAATCTCCCTCCAGTCAACACTCACTCAGACCATCCATGAAGGGACTCCACATATTCCCAGGATCCTTCTGTTGGCCAACAAGATGAGTTTAGCACTTAGATGGGGATGGGGGACATAGGATAGCATGGAGGAAAGAAAATCCAGTAAAATTGAAAAGTTAATAAACATAATAACAATATAGCTAGAAGTCATTACTAAATTATTTGCATATATTATCTCATTTAATCCTAGTAAAAATTCCATAAAGTAGGACCTCATATTAATCCTTTTTCACAGACAGGAAAACTATGACTTAAATAGTTATGGTGGTGGTGGTTTAGTCACTAAGTCACGTTGGACTTTTGGGGCCCCATGGACTGTAGTCTACAAGGCTCCTCTGTCCATAGGATTTCCCACACAAGAATACTGGACTGGGTTGCCATTTCCTCCTCCAGGGGATCTTCCTGATCCGGGGATCCAACCTGCATCTCCTGCATTGCAGGCAGTCACCTGCATTGAAGGCAGATTCTTTGCCATTGAGCCACCAGGGAAAGCCTTTAACTAGTTAACTTGCTCACAATTCCATAGCTAGTAAGTAGGGGGCCTCGGAGGAGGCAATGGCAACCCACTCCAGTACTCTTGCTTGGAAAATCCCATGGGCGGAGGAGGTGGTAGGCTGCAGTTCATGGGGTCGCAAAGAGTTGGACAAGGCTGAAGCGACTTAGCAGCAGCAGCAGCAGCGGTCCTAGTATACAAATGTAAGGAGCCTTAAGTCAGAGTCCATACTTAGATTTTTCTTTTAAATAATTATCAAACTATCAATCATCTAAATATGCATGATCATTGTAAAAATGGGGAAAAAAGAAAAATATATAAAGGAATAGAAGAAAATCACTAACACCTTCTCTTAGTACCTAGTGTTAATTTATTACTCAAGACACTCAGGACTGATTATTTGGGCAGTTTCTCTTCTTATGAGATTTCATTGCTGTTTTTCAGGAACAGAGAATAATTCCCTGTGCTTTGGGGGCAGGGCTGGGAAACTCAGTCTGTTGAACAAGTAGAAAGGGAAAGCAGGGACCTTTTGGCCCATTAAAATGAGTGCATGATTTATCTGTCCGTTCCAACTGGCAGCTGACCAAAGAGGCTGATGGGCATAGCAGGCATCGCGGGCACATGTGGCTCCAGCATATGGAACTGCAGTGCTGCCCTGGCATGTAATGACGTCTCCCCATCATTGCTCAGGGCATGGAACAGTCCTGGTCAGTGTGAGAATCAGGGGCAAGGAAGTCTCCTGAATCCCGGGCCTGGAGATGGTACCCCCAATGGTAGATTTATCCTTAGTGGCCACAAACAATTCCCAGCCAGCCCTTTGCAGGCTGTGCCAGAGAGCTCCATCTCTTAATAGTGTACACACTCAGACATACAGAATCCAGCAGCAGAGCCTGAGGCTGAAGAACCTGAGCTTTGAAATCAGAGCTGGGGTCAAATTCTGGCTTTGCCACATTCGAACTGCTTGAATCCTGGCGGATTCTGCCACCTACTAAATTTCCATTTCCTCAATTATAAAATTAGGCAGTAGAGCGCTGTGACAGTGCGGCATGTGGGCACCAGAATCACACTCGACATGCCGAAGCCTGGTTCCACTACTTACCAGCTGGGTGATGGTGGGAAAGCTATGTAGCCTCTCTGGGTCTCCGTTTTCTTATAAATTAAATAGGGAAAATGACATGGGTGAGGATGAAACGAGATATTACATGGGAAAAGCCCAGTATAAATACTTGGAAAATATTAATTATTTTGTTACTCTTAAAATGGGGTGATTAGAGTATTTAATTACCTTTAAAAATGTATGCTGTTGGAAGTTCAGTTGCTTGCATCAAATACCTTAAAGTCATCCTGAGTTCCTTTTTCCTCCTCCTAAAATCACTCTACCATCAAATGTTGTCAGCTCTACTGTCAAAAATGTCCAAACTCCAGCCACTCCTCACCTTCTCCCCTATTATATCCAAGTCCAAGCCACCATTATTCTCACCAGGATGATTTCCACTGAAGCCCTCTAACTAGTTTTTTGACTTGTGTCCTTGTCCCCATACAGTAGAGTCTCAATTTAGCAACATCTGGTTTAAAATTTTTAGTTTTTTAAATTGAGATATAATTGACATACACCATATATTAGTTTTAGGCCTACACCATAATGATTCTATATGTGTACATGGTATGAAATGATCAGCACAATAGGTCTTGTTAACTTCTATATTTTTCAAAAATTTTTTATTTTGAAATGCTGACTTTCAGAAAAATTCCAAAGCTAGTCCAGAGAATTCATGTTTATCTTTTACCTAACATTCCCTAATGTTAATGACTTACATATTAATACAATAACAAAACTAGGACATTAACACTGTTAACTACAGTTTTCATTAAAATTTCACCATTTTTTATTAAGTACAGTAAACTATTAACTGCAGTTAACTCTTAGGTACAGTTTGTATTCAGATTTCATCATTTTCTCCCATTTTTAATTTTTTTTTTCCTCTTTCCAGCTGTGGTCCTGGATCCACACTGCTTAAAGTTGTTATTTCTCAGTCTCCTCCTATTGGTGACAATTTCTGTTTCTTCCCTGACTTTAATCATCTCTGAATGAGTATTGGTCCATCATTTTGGAGGACGTCTATCGACTTGAGTTTATCTGGTGTGTTCTCATGACAAAGCTGGGATTATGCATTTTGTAGCAAGCACGTTGCAGAAATGATGGTATGTTCTCCATGCAACATCCTGGGGCTCCATAATATCAACACCTTGTTAGTGATGCTAGCCTTATACTGCTTAATTTCAAAGTGCCCCATGCTGGCTTTCTCCACTACAAAGTTGCTTTGGTTTCCTTTGTAATTGGTTGATATTTTGGAGGAGGTACTTTAAAACTGCGCTAATATTCTATTCTGTTCAAATTTTCACCCTCCAATTTTAGCATTCATTAGTGGAACTTGCCTGAAAAAACTATCATTTTGGTCTTCTCATGTTGATTTTGTATTTCCTTCATTCATTCTACACTTATTAGTTTGACTATTTCTATCCCTTCTCCCCCATTTATTAATTTGTTCAATTATGTGTTTATATTATTTTTATTTCATCCTATGGATTAAATCAAATTCTATTATTATTTATTTTGCTGTTCAAATTGCCTTAGAGTTGGCCTTCAAGTTGAGACCTGTCCCCTTTTAACAAGCACCTAATTTTCTTCAGATACTTCTTTCATTTCTGGCACCAGAAAACATCCCATCTTGCATTTTTTCCTGCCCTAATCCTTGAAATAACAACCTCTGTAAGGAGTTCTGGTGTCTTCTATTGGGAAAATAGCCTTTCGAAGCCAAGATCTGGGTGCTAGGTGTATCTGTTGGTATGGGGGTGTATTTGCTCCTGGGGACCCCTCCACAGATAGAGCTACTCCTATGTACGGACATTAACCCACACATAGCAAGCTTCAGAGTATGTCAGCTCAAGTCATCCCTCTGCTCAAAACTTTCCTTGACTTTTCATTTCACTCACCCCACACAATGGCTTACAAAACTATTCAACCCATGCCCCCACTTTTTCTCTGACCTGATTTCCTTCTATTTTGTCTCACGCTAGTCATACCAGTTTCTTGCTGTTCCTCCGGAGCAAAGCATATTCTCACCACAGGGCCTTTTGCCTAGATTCCACCAACTAGAACTTTCCTCACCCAAATGACTCCCTCCTGTAAATTAGACCTTTGTTAAGCTGTCTCCTTATGTAGATCATATTCCTTACCACCCCACATAAAAGACTAAATTCTCCTCTCTCTACTCTAATATTCCCTATACTCCTTACCTTGCTTAATTTTTTTTCCTAAACTTAGCATATAACATTTGCATCATTTCCTCCTACAAATCAACATCTAACATATTATAATTTCACTAGTTTACTGTGGTTTGTGTTTGTCTGTCTGTTAAAATGAAAGCTATGCTGTTTTGTTCAGCCTACATCCTTATTACATCCCTAGAAGAATGCCTAGCTCATAGTGTTGTTGTTGTTCAGCTGCTAAGTTGTGTCAGACTCTTTGCAACCCCATGGATGACAGCATGCCAGGCTTCCCTGTCCTTCACTGTCTCCTGGAGTCTGCTCAGACTCATATCTGTTGAGCCAGTGATGCCATCCAACCATCTCATTCTCTGTCACCCCCTTCTCATCCTGCCCTCAATCTTTCCCATCATCAGGGTCTTTTCCAATGAGTGACTCTTCACATCAGGTGCCCAAAGTATTGGCCATAGCGGGCACTCAATAATGAGTGAATGAATGAATGAATGGTTAAGAATATGAGCTTTGGAATCAGAAAAACAAAAGTCTGTACATCAAGTCCCACCTCCACTATCAAAATCAGCTGAGGGAAACTGGACACATTTCATAAGTGCTCTATTCTTTAGTTCTATCATCTTGAGAATATAATACTTAGCTCATAAAGGGTTATTGTGAGAATTAAATAAGATAATGAGAAGCCATCTTTATTGAATGAATGAATGTGTTAAGTGCTTCACAAGTAATATTCAATAAGTGGTAGCCATTAACATCATGAGCAACAGCAACATCTAATAAAAGAATCTATTTTGATCACACAGCTAAGTTCACCATAGATTCCTTCCCTACCCCATATCCCATGTGGGAGACCATTTTAGCAAGTTTTCTCTAACTGAGGGGCTTCAAAGGCAAGTGCTTGGTCCCACCTCCTGCAGCTGTCCACATGAGTGTTTTTCCAGAGGGTCTGAGACCACTGGGACATTCTCCAGAGCTCTAAGGCATGTTTTAATATGTTGGACTGTGCGAGGAAACCCAAAAGGTGTAACTAATTTGTTCAACAGAAATATAAAACAGGCCCCTTCTTCTTACATCTGGAAGGAACCAGCAGGAGAAACAAAGAGAGGCCCGAAGTTTGCCAGAACGACACCCAGGTCCCCTCAAAGGAACAACTTCCCCGTGTGACCCTCCAGCAGAGGGACTAGGCTGAGTTGAGGAATACTAACACCCCCATCTCCCATACCACTCTATCCCCAGCATGAATTTCCTACCTAACCCCCAGCCAGTCTTTCGGGGTCTCTGAGGGCAGCTGAGAACCCAGAGGGGTTTGGAGTTTTCAGCTGCTCTCCATGCCAGGGCTCTCCAGGGCGCCCGCCAGACAGGTATCCAGCCAGGCTTCCCTGCAGGCCTCGGTTCGCTTCCTTCTTCCTGACACTGACACAAGGAGAGTGTTTCCATCCTCCGCGTGGTGGCTCACGCGGTTTCCCAGTCTAATGCTGAAACATTTATACAGGCTCAGCCACAGCAGCTGTGTGCCGGGAAATGGGCCCAGACACCCGGAGGCCTCCCAGCCATCCAACCTCAGGAAATAAGAATGCTGGCTCCTCGCCACCCTGTATTGGTCAGTCTCATTTGGGCCTTAGAAACATGGATTGAAGCCTGGGTGGAGTCTGGACTCAGCATTTGAGGGAGGGGCTGTGGTCGATCCTAGGAGTGTGGACACAAAGTCGTTGTTTTAAAATGTGTCTAGAAGATTTCAGGCAATGAGAGGAGTCTGGGGGGAACATGTGGCTAATTTCCTCGAGCAGTGGTAGAAAGGGGTGTGAACTGACCTCAGATGCCCAGAGCTCCCCTCCCACTCAGCCACTTTATTAGCAGCACTAGGGTCTAATGCAAATAAACTATCATGAGGATCAAATGAGATCATGTATATAAAAGCTCTTTATAAAGTACACTGTGACTGCAAGGATCCATCAGGACTTCTCTTCTGTCTCTGCTGCTGCTGTTAAGTCGCTTCAGTTGTATCTGACTCTGTGCAACCCCATAGACGGCAGCCCACCAGGCTCCCCCGTCCCTGGGATTCTCCAGGCAAGAACACTGGAGTGGGTTGCCATTTCCTTCTCCAATGCATGAAGGTGAAAAGCGAAAGTGAAGACTCTCTACCAGGCTCCTCCGTCCATGGGATTTTCCAGGCAAGAGCACTGTCTCTAATATATTCTAATTTGCCTGCTTTATTGTATCTCTTTCTTTCTCCATCTCTCTGCACATATGCACACATGCTTAACTATCCCATTTGCCCAGTTGGGTTCTAAAATGGGCTATTCAGGAGAATTCATCAATTCGGGGTTAAATGGTTAAACATATAGTGAGGTGCCAGACACCCTGAAAGCACAGTTCTGCTTTGGAGTTTTGCTTTCTAGCTGGGCGACCTCTGGGAGGTTACTTAAGCTCTCTGTGCCTATGTTTCCTCAGCTTAAAAAGGCGATGATGATGATACTAGCTCCTACCTCCACAGAGTTGTTGTGAAGTCTTCAAACCATGTGTAGCGCACTTAAGTGCCAGTTTTCCTATTCACAAATTAGTGATTTTTCCAAAGCAATGGAAATGTGACTTTTGTGCACGTGTGCTCAGCTGCTTTCAGTCGTGTCCAACTCTGTGCAGCTACTATGGACTGTAGCCCACCAGGCTCCTCTGTCCATGGGGTTCTCCAGGCAAGAACAGTGGAGGCATGTTCTCCTCCAGGTGATCTTTCCGACCCAGGAATTGAACTCGCATCTCCTGCCTCTCCTGCATGGGCAGGTGGGTTCTTTTTAACCACAGAGCCACCAGGGAAGTTGTGATCACTTTTGCTTTATGCTGAAACTACACCAAATGAGTCTGAGTCGTTCTGCTTTGGTTCTGAAGTGGTTCTAAGGTCTTGAAAGTGAAAACGTTAGTCATTCAGTCATGTCTGACTCACTGCGACCCCATAGAGTGTAGCCCAGCAGGCTCCTCTGTCCATGGAATTCTCCATGGTAGAATACTGGGTAGGAAGTCATTCCCTTCTCCAGGGGATCTTCCCCACCCAGGTATCAAATCCAGGTCTCCTGCATTGCAGGCGGATTCTTTACCATCTGAGCCATCAGGGAAGCCCTCTAAGATCTTGGGTTGCCATTTCCTTCTCCAATGTATGAAAGTGAAAAGTGAAAGTGAAGTTGCTCAGTCGTGTCCTACTCCTAGCGACCCCATGGACTGCAGTCTACCTGACTCCTCTGTCCAAGGGATTCTCCAGGCAAGAGTACTGGAGTGGGTTGCCATTGCCTTCTCCATCTAAGATCTTAAAGGGTCCCAATTAATATGATGAGTACAAATCCTCTACTGTGTGAAGTGGGGAGTGAGTTGATTGTTTGATCTCTCGTATTACTTGGATTCTGGCTGCCTAAGATGAACCTGATGGGTCACACTCCGTAATTTTAATCTGAAGTAGAAGGAACAACTAGAAACACAATTATTGCTGAACTCAAGTCACCAAGAAGTGCCTCCTTTGAATGCCTGAGGCTGACATTCAAAAATCCTGTCATTACTTGCGAGGTGACCTCTTACGTAACTGGCAGCCTTGTTCCAATAAGCACAGTTACATTGGCACAGTGCATTTCCCAAAGCACGTTACCTGAAACACTGATTCTTTAGAATTTTAATTGATGTTGCATGAAAAACAATCTTATGTTTCACGTCTGGGAAATTTTGTATTAAACAAAAATAAGCAGGTTCCATTAACCCGAGGACTTCACAGCACCTTTCCCATGCTTATTTATGTTGTAAAGCCCCAAGAACATTCCTTAAACAGCCTTGATCCCAAACCTGTCTTGTGGAGTTTATGGGACCTCCGGAAACACTAACTTGGTAAGATTTAGACTCAAACAGACATGGAAGAGTCAAGTTCCAGCACCATGTCTTGTTACCTGTCATAGTAATTTGTAAGGCAAACTACTACATTTCTCTGAGCTTCTGTTCTCTCATCTATAGAATGAGGATGATATACATACCTCCTGATTTGTTACACGGATAAACTGTATTTGGGAAAGAAAAGTGACGTGTATATACAGTATACGTATGGGATGAAGATAAAAATTAAAGTTGGTATTTCTAGCCAGTGTGCTCTGATGGTCACCAGATTCTCCCAACTGTACACATCTGTGCTGTGCTAGGCTAGTAATGTAATGCTCAAAATTCTCCAAGCCAGGCTTCAGCAATACGTGAACTGTGAACTTCCAGATGTTCAAGCTGGTTTTAGAAAAAGGCAGAGGAATCAGAGATCAAATTGCCAACATTCGCTGGATCATCAAAAAAGCAGGAGAGTTCCAGAAAACATGTACTTCTGCTTTATTGACTATTCCAAAGCCTTTGACTGTATGGATCACAATAAACTGTGGAAAATTCTGAAAGAGATGAGAATACCAGACTGCCTGACCTGCCTCTTGAGAAACCTGTATGCAGGTCAGGAAGCAACAGTTAGAACTGGACATAAGAATACATTTGAATCAGTTCTAATGAGGTGGATGAAACTGGAGCCTATTATACAGAGTGAAGTAAGCCAGAAGGAAAAACATAAATACAGTATACTAACGCATATATATGGAATTTAGAAAGATGGTAACAATAACCCGGTGTACGAGACAGCAAAAGAGACACTGATGTATAGAACAGTCTTATGGACTCTGTGGGAGAGGGAGAGGGTGGGAAGATTTGGGAGAATGACATTGAAACATGTAAAATATCATGTAAGAAACGAGTTGCCAGTCCAGGTTCGATGCACGATACTGGATGCTTGGGGCTAGTGCACTGGGACGACCCAGAGGGATGGTATGGGGAGGGAGGAGGGAGAAGGGTTCAGGATGGGGAACACATGTATACCTGTGGCGGATTCATTTTGATATTTGGCAAAACTAATACAATTATGTAAAGTTTAAAAATAAAATAAAATTAAAAAAAAAAAAAAAGAACTGGACATGGAACAATAGACTGGTTCCGAATAGGAAAAGGAGTGCGTCAAGGCTGTATATTGTCACCCTGCTTATTTAACTTCTATGCAGAGTACATCATGAGAAACGCTTGATGAAAGTGAAAGAGGAGAGTGAAAAAGTTGGCTTAAAGTTCAACATTCAGAAAACTAAGATCATGGCATCTGGTCCCATCACTTCATGGCAAATAGATGGGGAAACAGTGGAAACAGTGGCTGACTTTATTTTTCTGGGCTCCAAAATCACTGGAGATGGTGATTGCAGCCATGAAATTAAAAGACGCTTACTCCTTGGAAGGAAAGTTATGACAAACTTAGACAGCATATTAAAAAGCAGAGACATTACTTTGTCAACAAAGGTCTATCTAGTCAAGGCTATGGTTTTTCCAGTGGTAATGTATGGATGTGAGAGTTGGACTGTGAAGAAAACTGAGCACCAAAGAATTGATGCTTTTGAACTGTGGTGTTGGAGAAGACTCTTGAGAGTCCCTTGGACTGTAAGAAGATCCAACCAGTCCATCCTAAGGAAATCAGTCCTGGGTGTTCATTGGAGGGACTGATGTTGAAGCTGAAACTCCAATATTTTGGCCACCTGATAAGAAGAGCTAACTCATTTGAAAAGACCCTGATGTTGGGAATGATTGAAGGCAGGAGGAGAAGGGGATGACAGAGGATGAGATGGTTGGATGGCATCACCGACTCAATGGACATGAGTTTGGGTAAGCTCCGGAAGTTGGTGATGGACAGGGAAGTCTGGCGTGCTGCAATTCATGGGATCACAAAGAGTCGGACACAACTGAGCGACTGAACTGAACTGAACTGAGACTAGCCACTACATGTGGCTATTAAGCACCTGAAATGTCACTAATCTGTAAAGGAAAAATCTGTGCCAAATTCTTAAGATCCAGCACCAAAAAAGATAAAATATTTCCATGTTTCCATTAATTACATGTTGAAGGGATATTTATATTTAATGAATTAAATAAAATCTATTATTAGATTTAATTTTACCCGTTTCATTTTACTTTTAAAAATCCTTTTTCTTTTTAAAATACATCCACTACTCTGCAATTTTAAATCATATAGTGGCTCATGATTGCAGTTCAGACCATAGTTCTTACAGTCCAGTGGTTGAAGGAATCTCAGAATCCTTCCACTCCCTAACCTTGTTTGTGCTGCTGGCCTCATTACTGACACCATGCAGAGCCTCTGATCACTTCCAGGCCGCCTGAGCAATTCTTTGAGGGCCTGGCAACCAGGCAGAATTTCCAGGATGTGGACTTGGAAAGAGTTAATGAATTAGCTTAAGAAGATGAAGACATTATGCCTAATAGAGACAGATTTCAAAGTGGGGTTGGGAAAAAGCATTATTCGGTCTGGAGTCCATTATTTTGGTCTGGACTTTGATTTCATAACAACCCCACACTCTCACACTGTCAGCCTCTCACAGACAAACTCGCACTGCCAACTTAATCACCAATTAAGAGTGTCTGCCTCAACTGGGCACTTTTTCAGGCCCATGCCAGGGGTGAGTTAAGCAGATCTTTGGCCTCAAGGGCTTCAAATAGGTATTTGCGTTGAGACAAAGAGTCTCAGGATCCAATAATGTCAACCTATCCAAGAGGGCCAGCCTTAAAGGTGTAATGAAAACTGAATATCTTCCCTGGGCAGTGAACATAGTGGGTGATATGGGAAGAGACCCTGGCACGTCTACATCTGTTCAGAGACACGTCTTTACACAGACATGATGATTCTATGTGAACATACTTGACTTCCCTTCAGGTACATTAGAATATAGCTCCATGTTTCCAATAAGGATACACATGTGATTTTTCTTTGTGTTACCATCTGATACAGAACCTTGAACTTGAATGTTCAATTACATGTGTAAGGAAGTGACAGAAAGAGGGAAGGCAGGCAAGAAGGAAGGAGGGAAGCAAAAAGAGAGAGGAAAGGAAGGAGGATCAAGAAGCACAGCCAGTTAGAAAAGTCTATCTGAGAGCTCTCACAGTGCCTCAGGCTCCCTGCACTCTTCAATAGGAATTAACCTAGTGGCTCAGACAGTAAAGCATCTTCCTGCAATGCGGGAGACCCCGGTTCGATCCCTGGCTTGGGAAGATCCCCTGGAGAAGGAAATGGCAACCCACTCCAGTACTCTTGCCTGGAAAATTCCATGGACAGAGGAGCCTTGTAGGCTACAATCCATGGGGTCGCAAAGAGTTGGACACAACTGAGCGGCTTCACTTCACTTCACTTCTTCTTCAGGACTTAATCCTATAGTAAGTAATCTGGGTGTCTCCTCAGAGATGTCTAAGTTGGGTCTGATGGCATCAAAAATCCCTTTCTTACAGCTCCACTACACACCCTCTCCAGTTCCCCACCATCACATTACCCACTTATCATTTCTGTTGCCGCACAAATAACTGCAATTAAGTTTTTTTGAGCCACCAGGGAAGCCCTTTTATATTTATACTTTAGCTCATTCCACAAAGATCTGAGTAAGTATACCACAGACAATGTTACCTATAATAACAGACCTATGAAAGGAGAATCAAATTTAGAGGAACTAGGGACGGGGAAGCCTGGTGGGCTGCTGTCTACGGGGTCGCACAGAGTCGGACACGACTGCAGCGACTTAGCAGCAGCAGCAGCAGCAGCAATGGAAAAGAAGGCCAGGTAGAGATAAACCCAAATGCTGGATGGGGCATCACCCTGGGTGCTGGAGGGAGGCCTTAGATTTGGATCTGAGCCCTGGAGGGCAGGTTCCAACTACAGAACTGTTTCTACGAGGCTTTTCCCTACCAGGCCTTGAGGCCTTTCAGCCTCCTCAAGCCACTTCCCTTCTGTCCCCAGGCCAGCCCCAGAGGACAGACTGGTCTCCCGGTGCTACTCTTCAGTGGACCAGGAGAGGAGGAGGGGCAGGAGATGGAGCAGCAATTAAGAAATACCGATTACTGCTTTAATTGAGCTGAGGGGAAGCGGGGGACAGCCAGCAGTGCGGTTTGCGCCAACATCCTTCCAATAAGCAGTGTCTGTGTGGGGAGGAAGCCTGGGCCTTCCCCTCATCCATTCTCAGCATTCCCATCAGAAGTCCCGGAAGCACAGGCCCAGAGCTGCTGGCAGGGCCGGGCTTGTGTGGGTGAGATGGCCTTTCTCTGCTGCTCATTTCGTGCCAGGCCAGCCTCACCTTCCCCTACCGAGGCCCAGGCCCGAGCACGTCTACTCTTTCCTGTCAGGCTGGGGGTACTGGTTGGCAGTGCTCCCCAAGGACCCAGCTGCACCCCAGAGGAACCTAATTAAGACCTTCAAACACAGTGCCCTCGGAGGTGGTCATGGGTGACCAGAAGGGTCACTCCCTGCAGCTGACTGCAGCTGCCCCTCTGCATCCTATCACGTCTGCCCTGGCCTGGCCCTCCAGGCCCACATCCTGGTAAGAAGGATCTGACCCCCAGCCCACTGCCTGATTAGAGATGATGAGACTATTTTTTAAAACCATTCCTCCCTAATGAGCTGCCACATCCCTGTTTCCAGTCAGAGTCCACACGAGGTTGGAGCTGGGCAGGGCCTGTGTCCTTAGCAGCTGCCTCAGCCCAGAGGCCCTCCGCAGCCTCATTATCACAATTCCCAGAACCGAGGCAGGCCTTTGTCTAGGAGCTTGTAACTTGTTAGTGGCTTGAGGCTGAGTCATTTCTCCTTTGCCTATAGGGGAATGGCCCCCAAACAAGCGTTTCTTTAGCCCTGTCTATATCAACCACTAGGCACCAGAGAAGCTACAGAGGATTTGTTTACAAGGATCTCATACTTGGGATGGGTGGCTGTTTGTAGTATCCGAAGCGAAGTAGTATCTGAACCTTTGCAACCTTGTAAACTGCATCATGCCAGGCTTCCCTGTCCTTAGATGTACGTATACCTCCAGGCATGATATAATTCATGCTCTACTGGAAGTGCAACTGTTAACACACTCAGTCTAGAATAAAATATGTTGTTGTTATTGTTTAGCTGCTAAGTCATAACCTACTCTCTGCAATTCTGTGCATTGTAGCCCATCGGGCTCCTCTGTCCATGGTATTTATTCTCCAGGCAAGAATATTAGACTGAGTTGCCATTTCCTCCTCTAGGGGATCTTCCTGACCCAGGAATCAAACCTACATCTCCTATATCTCCTGCATTGGCAGGCAGATTCTTTACCACTGAGCCACCACAGAAGCCCATGCCTTGTTTGCTTATCTATAAAGCAAGACAGCACCTACCTCAATGGGTATGTGAGGATTGCAGAAGTTAATACAAAGAGCACTTGGACCAATGCCACTCATTTTAAAGGCTCAAGACTGGCATAATCTAGAGCAATCATGTTGAGTCCTTGCCCCTGATGCAGATAACATTGGTCCAAATCTTCCCATTCTGTTTCCCTGTAGGATTCCAAGGCCTTCCCTGGATTTCTGCAGATAGCCGCAGACTCATGTATCACTATCACCCCCGGGTTCCTGTGTACAGGCACAGTGTCTCTGTTCATATAACATGGCCCTAGTGACAAATCTGGTTCTCTTCCTGATGTCCACCCGGATGTAAACACTCTCACACCCTTCCTGGAGGCCTTCCTGAGGGTGGTAGATTAAACTCAAGAGTCAGGGATCTGAGGGAAATGGAGAAACAACGCAGGGCTCTTCGTAGGGACCACCAGGCATCTTCTAGTCTTAAAATGCCAATGACCAGGGATATTCCCATGACCCATTTTTCCGTCTCCTCTCTTCTATCTGAAGCTCCAATCTTCCTGCCCCCTCTAAACCTTTGAGAAAGCAGAACCCAAACCAAACCAAATACAAATTTTTCTTATTGTCCCCACAGAAAACCCTAAACATCTCATTCTATGAGGCCTCCTGTTATCCCTTATGATCCTAGCACTTTATAGCCCCCGTCCAAAAGCTTTTCAAGATATTTTCCCAGAGACAGGTTCCTCCTTAAGATGAATTCTATGCTCTTCAAACAGTACTATTTTTTTCTTTATTGTATTTGTTAAAGTGCCATCATATAAGGCAGGTTACTAGTCTAACTCTTCTAAAAGCACTAGAGCTCATTCATCTGACATTATTTTGGGAATTGAGTCTCCCAACCATGATAGAAGCTTGCCTTCAGATCCCAGCCAGAGGCGTCACAAGAACTTTTACCTGATGTTGAGATTCAGACTTTTGTAGAATTGGAGTCCACCTGAGAAGTCATTCCCTAAGATCATGGCATCTGGTCCCAGCACTTCACAGCAAACAGGTGGGGGAAAAGGGGGAAACAGTGACAGACTTTATTTTCTTGGGCTCCAATATCACTGTAGATGGTGACTGCAGCCATGAAATTATAAGACTCTCGCCCCTTAGAAGGAAAGCTATGACAAACCTAGACAGCGTATTAAAAAGCAGAGATATTACTTGGCCGACAAAGGCCCATCTAGTCTAAGCTATGGTTTTTCCAGTGTATGGACGGCTGTGAGTTGGATTATAAAGAAAGCGGAGTGCCAAAGAATTGATGCTTTCGAACTGTGATGTTGGAGAAGACCCTTGAGAGTCTCTTGGACTTCAAGGAGATCCAACAAGTCCATCCTAATGGAAATCAGTCCTGAATATTCATTGGAAGGACTGATGCTGAATCTGAAACTCCAATACTTTGGCCACCTGATGGGAAGAACTTACTTGAAAAGACCCTGATCCTGGGAAAGATTGTAGGTGGGAGGAGAAGGGGATGACAGAGGATGAGATGGTTGGATGGTATCATTGACTCAATGGACATGAGTTTGAGCAGACTCTGGGAGATAATGAATGACAGGGAAGCCTGGAATGCTGCTGTTTATGGGTTTGCAGAGAGTCAGACGCGACTTAGCAACTGAACAAGTTACCCCTCATTTAGTAACTGAAATTTCCCTGTAAAACACCCTTGATAGCTGACCATGCTCCTTTCGGGGATCGTCTAGGGTCAGGAAAATTGTGGTTTTCTTATTGCTAGAGAGTTTTTCTTTTGGTTTAATCTATAGCCAACCTACTGCAACTTCTAACCATTGGTACCGACATCTGATATAGCCAAATAAAATGCGTTCTGTTCTACTTAACAACCTCATGTGAAGGACACCCCAAGGTTAAGCTCTTTCAGAGCCTCATCTTCCTTTCATTCTTAGTAGTACCTGTCACAATTTGCAATTATGTAATTCTTTATGTACCAGTTGAGACAGAAATCCAGTACTAACTTAACCTGAGATCTATTGCCCCACCTAATCCAAAAGGCATCTCTAGATCCAGCAAGCTTTTAGGGCTCTTTCTGTCTCCTAACTTCTCTAGCTTATTCTTTGTTCCTTTCACCTCTTTGCAAGCAGACTATTTTTTACCCATGGGATGGCAAAAAAAAAGAGTCACTGTCTCTTCTGGTATTATACCCCTTTACAGACCAAGATCCCTGAGAAAAGAACACAAGTATCCTTGCCAGAGGCTTCCACAGCTCTGTGCATGATCACAGCCAGGCTCAAACCAACTGCTGAAGACAGGAGTCACTCATCAGCCAGCGCTAGGCCAGGTGCCCTCTCTGGGTTCAATGGATGTACAAGGCCAGCACTTCAGGAAATGTTATGCTCCATTATGAAAAGGGTAATGGATCATGTCTCAAAAGAAGAGACCCTGGGAAAGCATTAAATACAGAGTTTTTGTGTTGATACCCAACTTCTCCCTTAATTGTATGCACTCCTCTCTGTTTTCTTCATCACTAGTCAGAGAATATAGCTCATGGTGGACACTGAAATAATTTATTGAATGAATGAATGATTGTTTCATGTGTTTTCTCTTCTTCAGACTAAAGAACTGCCTGCCCTGTTCTTGGACTTTTCTTCAAATCAAAAGTTTTCAGCATTGCCAGAGATTACAAGCAAACTCCAGATCAGGACTCATGGCTTCCAACCCAACCCCTACCATGAATGAGCTCTATGACCACACTGAGACAGTCTCCTCATGTGTCAAATGGGAAGATAATCCTGACATCAGTTTTGGAGAAGATTCAATGAGATAATACAAGTGCTTAGTGGATTACTCTATATGAGATTTAAGGTAAAAATAGTGTAATTGCCAAAGAGCTTCCCCTAGAAGTGTTTTCTGTTGATTCTCCAATGAATGCATGAAAATAGGTAGTTAAAGATCTTTTACTTTGAGCTCAAATTCAGTATCTCTGGGAAGTTCCCATCTCCTTTCCTGGTTGTCGACACTGCATTTTTCAAGATCTCAGTGCCTTTGGGAATTCTCAAAATTGACATAGACATCAGAAAGGATGGGCAATGCTCACTTCTGGAAGACACAGCAGAGGAAAGGGATAGCCCACAGAACAAAATACGATTGGCAGGAATACCATTGCATATTTACTGCTTCATTGTCTAATCTGTCATTTTCACCCTCACTCTACTGTAAATGATTCCTCATTCATATAATGAAGGAAGAGTCTGCAAATCTTAAAAGTAGCTGGTTTCTTCTCTGACATTGAAGACAAGAACTCTGAATTACGAGAGACTCACCTTTCTATTTAAACATGCTATTGCCCTCAAAATAAAACCTAAGTGTCTAAACAACATAAAATCCTTCTTGACTTGATCCAAATATCTCACGTCACCCCTTCTCTTGTAGGATCTGGCTTCACCTTGGTGAAATGCCTGTAGTTCTTCAAACTTGAACTTCTCTCTCAGTTCTTTCTGGGTTTCAATTATCTGTCTGCCAGCCCTTTACCCTCACAACTTCTTTTTCTCTAGCTCATTTCTTCCAGGAAGTCTTCCTTGGTCACCACCCCAAAGGATAGGCTAGATGCCATCCAATATACTGCCAGACTGTCCTGTACTTACTGTCTTATCGATGAGGGTAGAGACCTTGTCTATCTTTTTCATTGCTCCATTTTCAGTACAAGAAGTGTATGGCACATAGTAGGTGTTCAGGTGTTTTGTTTTATTTTAACATGAAAAAGCTCTCAACTCCAGATATTAAGAAGGCAGACATTTCATTAAGAAATACAATTGGGAGCATAACCCATTGTCTTCTCTATCAGCCTTGGTCTTTCCAATGAGGTCATTAAGAGCCATCGTTTTCCACCCACATACATGGAATTTGGACAGTGGTCTGTGACATTTGGAAGGGATTTAGAGATCTTGGTGATTATTTAGGTGGATTTGTATCATGTTGCAGGTCCCACAGCATGTCAAGCCTTTGATCAATATAGAGAATGGATGTGGGCCAACAAATTGTGATCCGTGCTAGCAAGGGACCCAGAGCATCCTTTCCTCAGAACTAAGACACTTGCAGCTTTCTCCGTGTTCCTTTCGATTGTATTCTTGAGGGCTCCCTTTCTCTATAACCAGGGCCATGACTTTTTCAGGGATGTTGACAAATACAAACTCACTGGGGAAATTGTAATCATCCCTAATCTAGCTGGAGCTTTCTGGCCATGAGTCGTAACCTTAATAAGTATAAGTAGATGCCATCTGTCTATCCACCTCCGCACGGCTGCGCCAGCCCCTTCTTTATCTGCTCAGGCTGGGCGAGCTGCCAACTTCCTGCTAGGGGCCATTCTTAGAGCAAGGAGAGGGCCTCATGTTACTCATCTGGCCCAGGTCTTGTCCTTCAGATGAGTGAAAGAGCGGCAACCTAACTCATGGATTTGAGGATTCTGCCCAATCTATTCTACTGTTTGGCAATTCAAAGATCTGTACCTTTAGAATCATCTCTTCAGATTAGAATATCATTCTCCTCAAAGGCCCTTGTCAATGTGCTTAACAAGTAGCATTTTAAAAAATTTAAAGTGATAGAAACCATAATTCAAATGTTAGATGTGATTGCAAATAAGTTCTTGGAGGGTAGTTTTAGCATGCAACAGAGTAAATGTTAAAGTTGTGGAAATTGCAAATACATACATATGAAAAATGCAATGATGGTGTTTAAGAAATGGCTTCTTGTGTGCTTGAGATAAAATATTCAGTGACCATGTCATATAAGGATTCAGTAAGTATTCTATTTTCAACAACTCATACAGAAATATAGATGATGTTTTCTTCAAATGAACTTTTGTAAGTCTTAAGTGATTCAGTGGCTCAAAAGTGTCTCCAGTGATAAAAATATTGACTTCAAAGATATTTTTTGAGTAAGTTTGCTTTGTGATAAATAAGAAAAAGATGCATACTTCTAAATCGATGTAGTATTTTATATGTGGTTCACAATATTTAAATGTAATTAAATTAATAGATTAGATACAATAAGCATATATTTGGATTATTCCATTTACATACCTAGAAGCTTATCTGTTTGTGCTGCAAGCAAAATTTTCTTGTTGATTTTCTTGCAGGAAGAACAGAAAATAACCCCGTTTGTGAGACCTATATGCATGCAAATATGATAAATATAAGTAATTCAAAAAAGTTCTGATTTTTAGCATTATAGTTATTTTAATTCTTTTTTGAAATGTCAAAAATAAAATATTTCAAAAGCTTTTGGGGGCACATTTTTCTCTGATTTTGGTCTGTATATGTGGGTAGTCTGCTTATTGGCTCCTTGGGTCTATGGTCCAAATATTATCCAATAGCTAAAACCTAGGAGGGATATTATCACGTGGTACAAGTTCAGCCACATAGAATTGCCCCTTTCAAGCCTGGGGAAGAGGCCATATCAAAATTCCATCATTCTCTCTACGGATTAGGACCCCTTCATCCTGATTCCTGGCCTTCTGTCTACTCAGGGAGTGAGACTGTAGCAAAATCTCATTAAACCTCTGATTAGTTTCCAAGGGTAGGGGTAAAACATTACCAAACATTTAATGGCTTAATACAACGGAAATGCATTCTCTCAGAGTTCTGAAGGTCATGAGTCTGAAATCAAGGTGTCAGGGGGTTGATTCCTTTCCAAGGCTCTGAGGGAGAATCCATCCCATGCTTCTTTCCTAGCTTCTGCCGGCAACCCTAGGCATCCCTTAGCTTGTTGTATTACTCCAGTCTCTGCCATTGTATTCTTAGGGCTTTCTCCCTGCATGTCGGTCTCAACTCCCCCTCTCTTTTCTCTTATAAGGACACCAGTCATTGGATATAGGTTCCACCCTACAGCCAAGATGATCTCATCTGAAGATCCTTTGTTTAATAATATCTGTGAAGTTGCTTTTCTCTTTTTTTCTTTTTTCTCACCTTGAGAACTAGTTTATTGATACTTAAATATTATCTGGGGATGCAGTGTTAAAGTGTCTGCTCTAGGGTTGAATGTTCTCTGCTTAATATTTTTTTCTATTTAGTAGTTGATATTACATATTAAATAGTTATAAATATATACTTTAATTTTTAACAGCCAGTGGAAGTTGCTGTTACAGTCTAGAGTTTTTAATAATAACTTATAACTTTCTTTTTATAATTCCTTTTTGAGCCATACAATGCAATTTCAAAGTTGCTTTTTTCAAATGACGTCATCCTCACAGGTTCCAGGTCTTAGAATTTGGACATATCTTTGTGATGACAACTACTGTTCAGCCCACAACACTCCCTTATTTCCTAAATAGCAAGTATACTGTTTATTCTTCAGTCACACGAGCTTTGAAAACAGTTGCATTTCTCTGGGGCTTGACGGCTAGGCAGTACCTTCTTAGTTCATTGATGAGGTCTGAGCAGTTTTCTGGGTAAGACCGAGAAGGAACCACCACGCATTTCACCCAGGTCTTCTGACACCATTCCTGGTCTGCTCTGGGGGCATGGAAATGAGGAGCTGAGAAAGTAGAGTCAACTTAAAAGTAAGACCTCAGGCTGGATTGGGTGATCCTTCTTTGTACTTTTCCTATCATTTATCTGTCTGTACTCTTCATGAGACCAAGGTCTGAGTGGATAGAGACCAGTTTATTCACTATTGTATCCCTAACTCAGATGAATACGGAGAAGGAATATTTGTTAATGAGAATGAATGAGAAAAAAAAAGGAAAGTCTTCCGCACGCCGAGCCATATATCTGAGAGCTGGCTCTCACTGGGGTCTTATCTGCCCACCCGCACTCCCTCTCCCTGGGACTTCCAGATCCTCAGGGTGTGGGCACTCCCCAAAGAACTGGTTAAAGCCCCAGTCTGTCTTTACTTTTCCTTCAGTTTTTTCCGAAGGATGCCATCCAGAAAGCACAAATTTAAATGAGGCCAAGTCAAAAAGGCTGCCAGTTGATGAAGGCCTGGCCTCTCAAAAATAGATACAAATGAGAGAATCCAACAGAAAGTGCCTTTGTAAAACTTCTAACAGAAAGAAACTTATGGGGCTTCCCCAGTGGCTCAGCAGTAAAGAATCCACCCGCCAATGCAAGAGTCATGAGTTTGATGCTTGCCCAGGAAGATCCCACATGTCACGAACACCCAAGCCCATGTGCCACAACTACTGAGCCCATGTGCTGTGACTACTGAAGCCCTTGTGCCCTAGACCCCGGGCTCCACAACAGGAGAAGCTGCCACAAACGGAAGCCCATGCCCTGCAACGAAGAGTATACCCTGCTCACTGCAACTAGAGAAAGAGCTCTCTAGCAGCAACAAAGAGGCAGCATAGTCAAATAATTTTTTTTTAATTATAAAAAGAAATAAACGTGTAATTAAGGATGTGCTGGTGTGTGTAAGGGCATGTATGGTGTATAGGTTACGTTCCTGTATACCATCAAAACCGGGAGGCCATAGAAGAGACGATGCATTTCCTATAAAATCAAACTGGAAGTTCAGGCCCCAGAAGACAGAAAAACCAATGTTAGCATGGACTCCTACAGGGCAGTAGCGTGCGTTCTGAAAAAGTGAAGTTCAAGAAGTCGTGACCACCTCCCTCTCCCTTCCCTGACCCTGCTATGACGGTCTCCCTCTCCCATCTCCTTGACTTCCTCCCTCTTCTGTGATCTGTTCTTATAGGGCCATGATCTGATGTTGCTAATTAATGACTTCTTCAGTGTGACCTTTGCTAGGTGTACTGAAAGTTTGGTAGGACAGGTTGATGACAGCCCAGAAGAACCAGAGCCAGGGTCGGGGTGGAGGGAGGGGAGGAAATGCTGGTTCCACACACCTGCACCACACCAACTCTGCCAACTTGTAGGGCCAGCACGGAAAAGCAGTTCTCCTCTCTCTCTCTTTCTCTCATCTTCTCTCATCTTCTATGTCTAGGCCAACAGTCACTAGTTTCTACTATGTATCTTCATGACATTTTTTTCTATAAATACTTCTTCCCTAGCTCCAAAATGATGAGACAAATCATACATGACTTGCCTTTCTGCTTCATTCCATTTGGACTCATTCCAGACTGCTGACAGCAATTAAAATATGGCACATAGCTTTGATCTGTCTTCTTCCCTAGCACCCAGTACAGTTTTGTCTTAATATGTTGTTGGAAAAAAAAAAAAACACTGGATTTGGTGTCTCTAAGATAAGGGACCTGATGAATTTAAATAAATTGTAATTAAAGTAGGAAGGAAAGAGTATAGAAATTTGAAGCAAGATGGTTCTGGGTTCAAAGCAGAAAATATTCTGTGACTTTGGAAAATTACATGAACTGAGGATCAATTTCCTTATCTGTGAAATGCGGTTCTTAACAAGAAACTCACAATGTCGTGGCAGGTCTTATATCAAAAATCACATGGAAAAGGTCTAGCCTAAAACAGCTCTTCGATATATGTAAGTTCTCTTCCCTCTCAGCCATAAAAATGCTCTGAGGTTGACTGAGATTATTTTTCATACTAAACATTGTCTCTAGACGCATCTGTTCCAAATTTCAACACAAACTATATTCACACCCAGACTTGTTTCAAATATTTCAGCACGAGCACATATGACTTTATATATAGGCTTGTGTTGTACACATGAGACTTGGGCATTTGACTGTATGAAAATTATATCTCAATGAAAAAACATCTACTCTCTTTCCTTCCCAAAATGTGGGATTGTGTTTCCACTCTCTGTAAGGCCCGCTGACATCCTATCCTGGCTTCCAGCTGCAGATGTGCTCCAGCTGGAAAAGGTGAAGACAAGATAACCGGTGATGCTATCTAACCATCACATCCTCTGCTGCCCGCTTCTCCTTTTGCCTTCAATCTTTCCCAGCATCAGGGTCTTTTCCAATGAGTCAGCTCTTTGCATCAGGCAGCCAAAGTATGAGAGCATCAGCTTCTGCATCAGTCCTTCCAATGAAAGTTCAGGGTTGATTTCCTTTAGGATTGATTGGTTTTATCTCTTTGTAGTCCAAGGGATTCTCAAGAGTCTTCTCCAGCACCACAATTGGAAAGCATTAATTCTTCAGCACTCAGCCTTCTTTATGGTTCGACTCTCATATCCATACATGACTACTGGAAAAACCATAGCTTTGACTATACAGACCTTTGTCGTCAAAGTGATGTCTCTGCTTTTTAATACACTGCCTAGGTTTGTCATAGCTTTCCTTCTAAGGAGCAAGCCCGCTGTGGAGTGGGGACAAGCACAGCAGGATGCAGAGGAGCCTGCCTGACCTGGAAGAATCCGCTGTGAGCATGTGCTTTCTCCCTGCCCCCTCTCCCACCTCTTCTCACTGCTCCAGCATGCCCTTCGTGGGGAACAGTGATCCCACGAGGTGATAAGGGAAATAAAAGCCACAGGACCAGCCTCTGGGAAACCTGCCCCAACCTTCTTGCGTTGGCTACAGCATTGAGATCGTCCATATAAGGACTTGATGCAAATCAAGAAGAGGCACCCTTTCTTCCCTCAGCTGCAGCCCTACCCCGGGGCACTAGCATGAAGAACAAAGCCTGGACTGAATTTCTCCCCTCTGGCCCTCTTGGTTGGCACCTTTCTGCAGGGCACAGCCAAGCTCTAGAGTGATCCCGCTGATTGATGGATACCCAGATGCTGATTCTATTGCCAACCCCGATCCCTGCCCCTCAAGGAGAGAGCCCCCAGGCCTAGGATCAGACTGGAGGCAGGCCCCACCCACACTAGAAGCCCTAGCCACACTCAAAGACAGTGCTCAGCCTCACTGCTGCCTGGGTCCCTGCCAGAACTGGAGCCCAGGCTCAGAGGGGCAGGCTTTATTTTTAGCAGGTAATCAGCCTTCATTTTGTTCTTCTCAGGGAAGCCCCGCCCTTGTCTAAAAGACCCGTGTAATTAGCACCTCACCAGCTCTAATTCCCTCCCTAACTGCCTGTAATTATCATCCAGCTGACCTTTGTTCCCTTAATTGCTGTTTGACTCCTGATCCCTGCCATACCACTCTGCTTTCTCTCTCTCTTCCCTCCCTTTGCCCCAGGAGCTATTGTTTGGTTCTTCTAATCCCAGGGAGTCTTGGAATGCCCATATCTTCTGGAAAACAACCCTCATTTGCTGTTTCACACTACTTTCTCCTGCTTCTCTTTGCTGGCTCCTTAGGAATCAGCTTGCGAGTCATAACAATAGCCTCCTCTAACAGAAGAGAAAATGAGATGAATAAAATCCTCCAGGGATTTGGTTGGGCTTCCCTGATGGCTCAGATGGTAAAGAATCTGCCCATGTTGTGGGAAACCTGGATTCGATCCCTGGATTGGGAAGATCCCCTGGAGAAGGGAACCGCTACCCACTCCGGTATTCTGGCCTGGAGAATTCCAGGGACAGAGGAACCTGGCAGGCTACAGTCCATGGGGTCATGAAGAGTCAGACACAACTGAGCAACTTTTGCACAGGGACTTGATTATGCAGCCAGTCACTGATGGAGAGAGACCACTCCCAAGTATTTGACACTGGCTTTCCTGCTTCCCCAGCTGAAGAACTCAAACTCGGGCTGCTTCAATGATCCCAATTTCTGACCTATATTCTCTTAGCACTAGGTATGGCCACTTACTTACACTTTATACATAGTTTTTTTAAAATAATTGTATTCATTTATTTATCTCGGCTGTACTGGGTCTTCATTGCTATGCTTGGGCTTTCCTCTAGCTGCGGAGTGCAGGAGGTGCTTTTAGTTGTGCTGCGTGGACTTTGACTTTTGTTGCAGAGCACGGGCTCGAGTGCTCTCAGCTTCACTAGTTATGATTTGTGGGCTAAGTAGTTGTGACTTCTGGGGTCTAGAGCACCGACTCCATAGTTATGGCACACAGGCTTAGTTTCTCCTTGGCATGTGGGATCTTCCCAGACCAGGTATCAAACCTGTGTCTCCTGCATTGGCAGGTGGATTCTTTACCACTGAGCCACCCAGGAAAGGCCCTACACTTGTTTTTAATCTCAACCTCAAGTTTGGCTTCATGACCTTTGAATTTCCCCACTCTCTCTGCCTAGCTCAGTCTTGCATCAGATGTCTGTATGGTTTGCCCTCTTGCTTCATTCAGAGCATTGTTCAAATATTCCCATATTTGAGCCTTCTTTGACTTTATATGAGGACTTCTTTGACCACTGTGATGGACAGACTCTAGAGGTGGCCCTCGTGATCCCCACCCTCTGATGTTCGTGTCTCTGCAATCCCTCTCCTTGAATGTGGGCAAGACCTATAACAGGTTTCAACTACATAGAATATGACAGACTGATGAGATGTCATTCCTGGGATTATGCTAAATTTTATGAGATGCCATCTTGCTGTCAGACTCACTCTGGAGACTTAATCCCTTGCAGTCTTTGAAGACATGAGCATCTATGTTAGGAGGCCCAGTGTCTAGGAACAGAGAGCACCTTCTATGAGTTGACCTCCAATCAATATCCAGCAAGAAACTAGTACCCTCAGTTCTAGAACAGCAAGGAAATTAATTCTACCAACAACAACCAGTATGAGTTTAAAGATGAATTAATCCCCAGTTGAGCCTCCAAATGAGAACACAGCTCAGCCAACACCTTGATTGCAGTTTTATAAGATCCTGAGCAAAGGACTCGGCTAAGCAATGACTAGACCCATACCCTAGAATCTGTGAGATGATAAATGTTTACTTTTCAAGGCACTGAATCTGTGCTAATCAGTTATGCAGCAATAGATAACAAATATATCACCTTATAAAACCTCTCTGCCATCCCTATTCTTTCCTCATTTTTCTCTATGTACTTACCACTCTCTGACATTTATTTTTTAAAACTTGTGATTTTATTTTACTTACTAAAATGTAAGATCAAAAAAGATTCACAACTGAATTCACAACTTCCCCCAAAAGATTTCTGGTCCATAACAAAAAGTTAACAAATATTTTTAAGTTGAGTGTGTTTCCATTTTAGCAATAGTTACATTTTTTATGTATACCACAACCCAATGGTATGCATATGACGAAGAACCAGGCTATTTTTTTTTCTTATACATCATAGACCAATTCTTTTGTAGAGTGCAAATAAAGTGAATTACTAGAAAAATAAAATTAAAAAGCCAATTTAAAAAATTATGATTAGATTCAAAAGACAAAATTACTCTGTCAGATGGCTCTAAATTTTTCTAAGTGCATTCTTTCAATATCTTACTTACTGCACTGCAGACCTGTAACAATCTTAGAACAGGTAACAGTTCTAAAAAGCAGGAAAACATTTTGAGTGTCCCAACTGAGCAAGTAGTCAGTGCCTTGCTGGATTTCCTCCAGTCCTTTTTCCCATTTCTCTCTGTTCTTGCTCCTGACTTTGGTGTGGAAGCTCACTCAGTGACTTCTGAGGTGTACTACCCTCAGGCTGTTGGAGCCCAGCTCCCATACATAATACAGAATTTTAAAATGAAGCATAATCCAGAATTTTCCCGGGGAACTGAACTGAAGCTACCTTTGAAACTTTACCTGAAATTATACCTTTGCTTGTTTCCCCATTTGCTGCAAAGGAGTCTGGAAAGGAAGGGAGTGGGGTGGAAGCTGATGCTGTTCTTGTTGTTCTTGTTGTGGTACAGTCGCTAAGTCCGACGCTTTGTGAGAACTATAAACTAAAAACTTAAAGCATTTATCACTCCTGTGAGGTTATACGAGACTCTTCTTTTCTTTCCTCCACTTTTCTTTAGCTTCTACATTTGCTATGATAAATATATATTACTATAGGTTTGAGATGAGCTGCCCCGGTGGCTCAGACAGTAAAGAAATACAGCCAGTTCGATCCCTGGGTGGGGGAAATAGCAACCCACTTCAGTGTTCTTACCTGGAGAATTCTATGGACAGAGGAACCTGCCGGGCTACAGTCCATGGGGTCACAAAGAGTTGGACACAACTGAACGACTTTCAGTTTCATAGGTTTGAAATAGAAAAATATGTCACTTAGAAAAAAATTGGTGGCCATATATATAATTGGTAGCACATTGAATGGAACTGCACTCCGTTTCCTATTTTTATCTCACACCTTTTCCATCCTGACCTCCCTCATTATGCCTATTGCTTTTTTGTTGCTTTCAAGTTATTTTCATTTTAAGGCTGGCTCTAATCTTTCCAACATTTAACACATAGTAGGCATTTAATGAGTTATCATTGGAAGAGTGAGTGAATGTGTTAATTAATTCATAAATAAAATTAATTTCCACAAGGTACAAAGTAAACAGTTGAGAATACCCCTGCTTGAGAATCTTGGACCCAGGACCCCATATCTTGTACCTTCCCATAGCTAACTCTTTTCAGAGTAGATCGGAAGAAAGCTTTTGGAAGAAAGTTTGGTTTTCTGGGGTCCCAAGTGTGATTTCCCTCAAATGACCTCCACTGGTTGCTGTCTAGCACTTGCCCAGATGGTAATCACTCATCCGACCACTGTGGAGAGGCATTGGTGATACTGAGATGAAATTCTACTGAGCAGGATGCACTCATCCCCATCAGCTCTCTGCTATGGAGAACCTGGGAGGGTCTAGCCTGGATGTTGGCAATGAGAGCCCACCCTGAGGCCCACCCAGGGAGTCCCCCCTTGAGCTTTGCTCCCGGAAGTGATGAGGTCACCCTGATTGTTTTAAGAGCTTAGCTTTATTTACCCAAACTCATCCCTAGAATGAAGTTTCTAATCACTGAAGGAACCCTCATTGACCTTTACTTTCCCCAATACAGATTCCTGATAGCAATTACTCTGAAAATTGCTACAAGATGGACTTAATTGAAAGGCAATTTGCCAAGGGTTCACTTTCTGTTTTCAGGTCCTAACCATGTTTAGCGTCAAACCTATCTCAGATGCAATAGGCAAGGGGGAAGAGGTACAAGCAGTAAGAGTTACATGGATCAGACTGCACTGGTCCAGACCCTGGCTGCTGCTGCTAAGTCGCTTCAGTCGTATCCGACTCTGTGTGACCCCAGAGACAGCAGCCCACCAGGCTCCCCCATCCCTGGGATTCTCCAGGCAAGAACACTGGAGTGGGTTGCCATTTCCTTCTCCAATGCATGAAAGTGAAAAGTGAAAGTGAAGTCATTCAGTCGTGTCCAACTCCTAGCGACCCCATGGACTGCAGCCTACCAGACTCCTCCATCCATGGGATTTTCCAGGCGAGAGTACTGGAGTGGGTTGCCATTGCCTTCTCTGCAGACCCTGGCTACTCTTAGCGTATTTTCAAACACATCACTGAGCGTAAATGAAACCAAGAGGAAGGGAGCTAAAGGGAGAACTGACACCTACCCTATGCCAGACATTTTCTCTGAATAATTATACTTATTCCCATTGATTGGGCATCTGTTATGTGCTGGGTACTTTTACAAATTTCTACCCCTTAACCCTCACAGATACTACTGAAGCAGATCATATTAGCCCCATTTATTCATTTTTTAAAAAATGAAGGATCAAAGAGGTTAATTACTAATTTTGGCCAAGATTGCTCACTGTTGCCCAGTATCTGTCCTCTTCTTGTCTCTTAGTGAAAGAACCCCCACATATGAGCTGGGCAAGTGGTTGCCCAGAATTAAGACTACATTTCTGAGTTCCCCCACCCCTTACAGGTATGTATGTACATGACTAAACTCTAACCAATGGAATATAAACAGAATTGGTGTGTTCAACTTCTGAAAGACGTTCTTAAATGACAGTAGACAAGTTTCTCTCCTTCATTGTTTGGGATGTCAGTTGTGATGGCTGGAGCTACAGCAGGCACTTTGAGCCATGAGATGGAAGGCCTGTATTGAAGATGGTAGAGCAACAAGATAGAATCAATGTCGCTGATGAGTATGGACATACTGTGTCAGAGCTGGGTGGTCTATCTTTACATAAAAGATAAATACATTTAATTTATTGAAGCCATGGTTATTTGGGTTCTTTGCTAAATCACAAGCCTGAGATGCCACAGCTAGCATGTCATAGAGCCATATGACCCAACCTAGATGTGATTCCAGACTTCTCAAATTCTCTAGTCTATTCTACAACTTCTGGGAACTCTAGGAGTTTGGTAGTGATAGAAATATGGATTAATTGGGCATTGTGAGTATAACTTCCCCTGCAGATTAAGCCATGCTTGGCCTTCCTTCATGCTGGTTAGAGGCAGAGGCAAACAACCAGCCAACTGATAATATAACAGAAACCATATCTGCAAATTCAGTGCTCTCCCCACATTGCCAGCCTAATGTACAGTCATTAGTCCAAAGGACTTACGAGTGACACAACCTGACCAGAGACTTGGTTTCCTGATTTCCAGTCCCACACTCTTTCCATCATACAGGCTGCTTCCACGCATCTGGGCCAAACCTGAGACTATAGGATCTCCTTCTAACTTCTCCAAGAACCGCACAAAAAGGTAACCAACAGATTGGAAAGAAATTAGAAAGATAAAGATCACTGCCTGATCCCTCAAGGGCAAGGATTGCATTTTATTTGTCTGGCCATCCCCAAGGCCTCATACAGGACATGGCATATACCATGCATTTAAAACATTATTATTGGAAGGAAAAAAAAAAGGTTTAAAAGCTGAAATCAATGATCCAGATGGACTTGAGTCCATTGTCTACCACAGCAAACAGGTGGCAGCAATAGCTCTGATGAGGCTCTAAGCAATACACTTTATTGGGCAAGAAACCAAGGCTGGGTTTTAATAAAATGTCCACATTGACATATTGATTTCTCTTGACCAAGCCCCTTGCTTTCAGGCTGTTCTCTCCGGCAAGGCAATCCACAGCGGGCACAGTCTATCTCTCACTTTTATCTCTTAGTGACTAGATGGAATATTAGCCATAGAGCCCAAGATTAAGGTTAATCTCTGCTGGGTCAAACACGATATATAGACAGTATGGCCCACTGACAGGGACGAAAAAGAAACTTTTTCATCTTCAACATGCTTTGCTGTCTCTTGGCTGAGCCATTTCTCATTGATCTTGGTCAAAGTACTTAATCCACTGGACTCTGTTTGGTTCGTCTGTTGAATGGGAGCTTAATAGCATTTGCCTCATAGAGTTGTTCAGAGAAGACAACGGCAACCCACTCCAGTACTCTTGCCTGGAAAATCCAATGGATGGAGGAGCCTGGTAGGCTGTAGTCCATGGGGTCGCTAGGAGTCGGACACGACTGAGCGACTTCACTTTCACTTTTCACTTTCATGCATTGGAGAAGGAAATGGCAACCCACTCCAGTGTTCTTGCCTGGAGAATCCCAGGGACGGGGGAGCCTGGTGGGCTGCCATCTCTGGGGGTCCCACAAAGTCAGACACGACTGAAGCGACTTAGCAGCAGCAGCATAAAGTTGTTAAGGTCTAATGGGTTAATATGTGTGAATCACTTAGAACAGTGTCTGTGTATAATAAGTGCTCAATAAGCATTAGCTGCCATTGTGGTCAACATCACCATCATCATGAAGTCTACTGAGTTTTCTTTTTTCAACAAAGAACAGATCACTTTCAAAGAGCCTTCCCCTGTAAGTGCTCATCCTTTACCTATAAGCTCACAATTGAAATACCGTGTATTAAATGCCCAGATCCTTGGAATGATGCAGGATTGTACCCATCTAAAAAAATTTTATATATCTTACTGAAACTTCAAAAATCCCAATATTTTTATTTCACACTAGAATTGAAAAATGTCCTCTTCCATCCAACTTACAAGTCCTTTAATTGTCAAGATAAGTTTTATTTCTTCTGCCTGTCCATACATTGTGCCTTTCCTATTTCTCTAAAGATGCTACCTGGGACTTCCCTGGTGGTTCCGTGGTTTAGACTCCATGCTTCCAGTGCAGGGGGCGCAGGTTGGATCCCTGGTCAGGAACTAAATCCTGCATGCCACATGGTGCAGCCAGAAAGTTAAAAAAATAAAATAAAATGCTACCAGACCCTGCAGAATTTGCTGCCATCTTCTCTCACACTGTTCTTCCATTGACTTCTTCAGTCTCTGAAGAAGGGGCTGCCTTCCAGCCCCTCCCTCACTACTTTTCTGGAGTGAAGTCGTCCTTCAGGACTCGGCTCAAGCAGCAGTTTTAGGAGGTCTTTTCTCTTCAAACCTGAGTTAAGGTGGCTGACACTGTAAGCTGCCCCACTGCCCGCCTGCCTCCAACCAACGTTCCCAACCTGCCTTCTTCCCCAAGCACCTCCCACTGTAAAGAATGAAAAAGGCAGCTTCTTGCTTCCCTGGCCTTTCTGTCAGCTGGAGTGATCGTGTGACCTAACGCTGGCATATGAACTATACAGGAAAATCTGCTCAGGATACATCATGAAAAGACTCTACCTCTCTTATCAAAGCAGAAAGCATTGCAAGGAGAACTATCTTCTTCTACTCTTGCCACCCCATATGCTGACTTTGACAATGATTGTGTGAGGATACCTGGACCTGCAACAGTCATCTTTTGACCGTGAAGAGAAGACCTAAACAATAGCTGAGACACAGACCCAGAGACCCAGAGACCATGGAACTGCTGAGTCAATCTGGGATTCACCTACTTTCACACATCTTGCTAAATAAATAGTAAATGGTCTGTGCTTTAAACCACGTTTAATTGGCTTTCTATTCCTTGCAGCAGAACATAACCTAATTGATACAGCCACCTACATGATAGCATGGCCTCATTTGTGGCCAAAGGAACCAGGTGAAAACATCTGATATTTTCAAGACCAGGCTGTGTTTAAGCCATGTGCCCTGAGTTGGATTGCATCTGCCCGGAAGAGGAGGTATTTTTTCTTATTCTCATAAAGGGACCATATATTGAGATAGAGTAGGCTTTCTTCCCTGGTGTTCTTATAACACCACCCTGCATTTCTCATCATAGCACCTATCTTACATTAATTTCTAATTCCTTTTTTTTAATTCCCCGAAAGACTGAGTTTCTTGAGGACAAGAAACATTTCTGATTTTATCGTAGATCCTCAAAACCTAGCCAAGTCCTTGCTATGTAACAAATGCTTTAAAACTAGTTTGAATTAAAATGACAAATTATTCTTTGGTTGGATTTTGTCCCCATTTTTAATTTAGGAAACATGATCCCTTCAAAGTTAAGGGGCCCAGGATTGGACTATGTTGGGCTCATCACGTAAGTCTGTGCTGATGCCCAGAGTACATCTTGGTGATGGCTGGAGCCTGTGCTTCAAGAAAAAGCTTGACTTTAGGCCCCTCTCATAACACACCATTCTGCTTTCATCTATTCAACAATTTTCTGAGTAGCTACTATATTCCAGGTCCATCCCTTCCCTTCCCAATTTTAGACCTCCCACCCTATCCCTGGAGAAAGATTGCTGTTTTTGACTTCAATGTTGAATCTATCCTATCAACCTTTTACTTATGTGATTCCCCTCCCAAATGTATTTCCATTTTCAAAGAAACCCAAGAAAAAGGACAGTAGTAACTCAGAGTAGAGGATCTCGAGTTTAAATGTCTACAGAGGCCAGACTTGAAACGCCTACAAGTATAAGGCAATGAGGAGTGAAGGAAACTAGTTAAATGAAGACCCCTCATGCCAAAACCAGCCAATGATGGATGGATGGGAGGGGGCCTAGTGTGGCCCAATCTTCTGATTTTTGAAGAAAAGTCAAAACTCTAAAGTTTTCTGTGAAGCTCCCTCCCCTGCCAACGTTAGGTGCTGGCAACTAACTCAAACTTAAAAAAAAAAAAATCATATTGGCCAGACAGAACACATCAGTAGACCAGATCCAATCTGTGGGACACCATTTTGAAATCTCTGACTTGAATGAATGAATGGAGGCCTTCCTTGTGGTTCTCTGGTCCCCAGTTGGAGAAGGTTTGGGATAGAGCACGGGGTATGGCAGAAGAGGACAAAAAAAAAAAAAACCAAACAGACAAATATTTGTTTGGGGGAGTGGAAGGCTCTTACTGAACTCTGGAGCTGCTGTACTTGTCCCTCATATACATGACCTCACTTTAATCTTCACATCTCCCTCCATCTGACAAATGCATCAGTAAAGTAGGACTGGAGCTCAGGTCTCCTGACTTCTGGTTTAATCTTTTTCTAATTCATACCATGGACCCAATAATCCATCTCCAGATTAAACCCCCATCTTTTCTTCCATCCCTCCTTTTTTTTCCCCCTCATTTGATCTCTTTTAAACCTATGTGAAGCAGTCCATCTCCATGGTTTTGTTTTGGCTACAACACACAGCTGGCATGATTTTAGTCCTAACCACTGGACTGCCAGGAAATTCCCTCCATGGGTTTTAATTTGAGCTGCCACAGTTCTCTCATCATGAAATAGGCATAATAGTAACAACGGCCTCATACGGTTGTACCAAGAACATGGTTTGCCTTCAATAAACATTGACTTTTCCTCCTTTATTATTTTATTTCCTTTTCTTCTCTCACATTATCTTTTTTTTTTTTTTAGAAAGAGATCTTTTTAAATTACTGCTATCTGTCCCTGGTTCCACTCCTGGAAAAGGGTGTGTACTTTCTGGATCTTACCTACATGAAAATGATTTACTAGTAATGAAGCCAAGATTTCCAAAAGAAAGGGAGGAAAGAAAGAAGGAAGGAAGGGAGAAAGAGAGAGAAATGGAGAGAGAGTGAGAAGAAAAGAAGGAGGGAAAGAGGGAACAAGAAAAAAGAGAGAGAAAGAAAATGTCTATTCCCAGGACAGAATATAGCTTCCAGGAGAGTGTCAAGTTCCCGTGCTCACACCTTTCCTTTACAGCCTGGGATTTTAATGCTCCAGTCCAGAAGTGACCCTGGCAAGTCCATGGAAGCTAGGGATAGCTAGGTTTTAAAACTCTGGTAGATGTCCCACTAAGAGAGCCCATGCTCCCACAATAAGACCCAACCTGGAGGAACAGTATCCACAAATGATACTTTTTGCTTGGGAAAGAATTCCACTACATGATTATTTTAAAATTCACCACAGGGTCCCCCTAGTGTATTTGAAATACAATTTTATTTGTGAAATTTAATTAAAAATCCATGATTCTAGAGCCAGGATAAGGTGCTGAGATAAAGTTCTTCACTTTATGGATGAGGGGAAATGAGACTCAGAAAGAAATGACCAGACTCTGTGGAGCAGCTCCAGTTGCAGCAAAGTCAGAAATTGATTTGCTGTTGTCACTGTTATTGTTATAAAGAAATCAAGCTAAAGCACTATACCGTTGGGATGGGAAGGAACCTTGTCTATTAGCTAATAATAAATGCAACAGTATTAGCTTTTAGTGAACCCTCTCCCAGGCACTGCATTCAGGGAGCTGAAGACACAGCCAGGAACAACTCCACCATTCTGCCTTCCCTCATGGAATTTACAGTCTGATTTCATTTCACAGATGAGCAAACTCAGCAGGATGGAGGACTTACTTAGTGTCCCTCAGCCCATTTTTAGGGGATATCAGAACTAGTACCCAGGGTTTTGACTTTGCAGTCTTCAATTTTTCCCAGTACATCATGTCATGTCCTAGGAGTCTAGGATGCTCCAGTTGATTTAAGGAAGAAACAGAGGGATCTCCTGTATCCTCTCCAATTCTATTAGAAATCAAAATATACAGCATTACAAAAATCAACCCCACTGGGTCTGAACATTTTGAGATAAGGATGCTGGTTAAGTAAATACTATTGTTCCTAGGTCACCACCTTAGATAGAAATGGTCCCTGACCATTCAGTGGACACCTTCTCTGACCACCCTGGACAAATTGCTCCTCTTCCCTACTCATTGTACATCACTTCACCTTATTGTTTTCTTAGTACTTATCACTAAGTACAATGACATAGACATTGGCCAATTTATGTACTTATTTTGTGTCATGGCTGCAATGCAGGAGACCCAGGTTCAATCCCTGGGTTGGGAAGATCCCCTGGAGAAGAAAATGGTAACCCACTCCAGCATTCTTGCCTGGAAACCCCATGGATGGAGAAGCCTGGTGGACTAGAGTCCATGGGACCGCCAAGAGTAGGACACGACAGAATGACTAACAACACTGTGTACTATGGAAACGCCTGTAAGCAGAACTCACTCTGTCTTCCTGTTTCCTGTTATAGTCAGCAGGTAAAATGCCTGGATCATAGTAGCTGGTTCATAGTAGGTGCTCAGTTAATATTTGTGGGTCGAATGGGTGAATGTGGGTCTTGACTTCAGTCACTGGATTTTTAACTCCAGCTGCTATGACAGAGTCACCCTATCGCTCAACCAACAGTATCCCTTAGCAGCACCCCCCAGTGGGGAAACAGGATCAAACCCAGAGGTGAAAAGAGTTTAGTGGGTATGTTTTCTTAACAGAAACGTTCGCTGCCTGTCAACCTTCCCGCTGAATCCGGCAATCTGTTTCCATCTCAATACGGTTGTGACTTTTTTTACTTTTTTTTTTTTGAGACTACATCTGTAGCACTGAGAAGTGTTAGATCAATTTCCATAATAGCAAGTTTCTTACCCAACTCTCGCCAGTTTACATGAAATGACAGTGTTTATTGAGTAGGACACGTACATTATGGCTCCAGAGTCATTTTCTTGGATGTCACCCACCCTGCGTTGTTTCTGCTTGTTACTCCAGCAGAATGATTCTCTCAGGAGAAAAACTAAGATTTTTTTTTAATAAAAGCACAATACTGCAAAATGGTTTCTAAGGGAAAGTCATTTTTTATGAGCTCTGCTAACTGCCAGACGGCTGAAAACATCACTTTTCTTTCTCAATGCTTTGTGCCTTCCTGGAGTGACTGCCTTATGGGGACTATGCTATACCTCCCTTTGGACCCTACAGCTTAAGTGTAGTCCAAGTGGCTGGGGGAGGCTTGCAGAACATGAGAAAACAAACATATCTACCTATGTTACACCTGGTAAAGGCGACAGCTGCCCTAACCTAACTGGGCTTAGCAAAGATTATTCAGTGTGCCAGTACCATGGAAATCAACTGCCTTGGCAAAATTCTCCCTTTTCATATCCTATTAATTCAGGCTTCCCAGGTGGTACAGGTAAAGAATCCGCCTGCCAATGTAAGAGGTGCAATAGACGTGGGTTTGATCCCTGGGTCAGCAAGATCCCCTGGAGTAGGAAATGGCAACCTGGTGCAGTATTCTTGCCTGGAAAATTCCATGGACAGAGGAGCCTGGTGGGCGACAGTCCATGGGGTCACAAAGAGTCGGCCATGACTGAGCTACTGTGCAGAGAGCAGACCCCATTAATTCATGACATTTTTCAAACTCCTTGTATTGTCAGACCACTCAGGATGGCTGCTCTCTTGCTCTCTGTACATTACCTGACCAGTGCCTGCTTCACTTACACCCTACGCACATGACCAACATTCCTACACACTTGTCTCAGGTCCCAGCTAGTGATCTTCCTATCTAAGGGGTGGGTGAGAGGTGGGTCTCTCAACTGGTTTCCTGGTGACTAAAACGCCCACCAGATATTAATTCCCCCATAACTGGTAATCACCCTTCCCCTTTTGGAGCGAAGACTGCCGCACATCACCGTGTGAGGCACACAGTAAGCTGTCACTCCAAGTCTTTTGCTGCAGACAGATAAGCAAAAGCCCCCCTTTCCATTAGACTGTTGACATCTCTATTGCTAACTCCAGACTTTTTCTTTGGTCTTAAAACTAGGCAAGTGGGATGCCTAGACCTGTGGGATGCAGCCCAACACTCCTATTATATGCAAAATTTTGTAAAAAATCTAAACTTTGGGGTGATATAGAAATCATGGTTTATACAAATAGTTTTTATTCAAAGCAGTCCAGGCCCCAGGATAATGTTTTAGGGAATCATGGGGATCATTTTGGTTGTGCAGAGAGCGCAATACTGGTGTTTATTAGATGAGGATCAAATATGCTAGATACACTGAAATGTGTGGAACTGACCTGACCAATGAAAAGCCCTTCATGTCCCATGTGACTTTCTTATGTCCCTCCCATTATTCATATAGGTGACAAATCTCTGTGTGTGTATACATGTACATATACAACTAGATACATAGATCTGAGCCTAAAAATCTCACTACATTTGGCATGTACACAAACTTTTTATTTGTAAACTCTTTCAGTTCAGTTTAGTCGCTCAGTCATGTCCGACTCTTTGCGACCCCATGGACTGCAGCACGCCAGGCTTCCCCATCCATCACCAACTCCCGGAGCTTACTCAAACTCATGTCCATCAAGTCAGTGATGCCATCCAACCATCTCATCCTCTGTCATCCCCTTCTCCTCCTGCCTTCAGTCTTTCCCAGCATCAAGGTCTTTTCCAATGAGTCAGTTCTTCCCATCAGGTGGCCAAAGTTTTGGAGTTTCAGCTTTAAATTCAGTCTTTCCAATGAATATTCAGGACCAGTTTCCTTTAGGATTGACTGGCTGGATCTCCTTGCAGTCCAAGGGACTCTCAAGAGTCTTCTCCAACACCACAGTTCAAAAGAATCAATTCTTCAGCACTCAGCTTTCTTTATAGTCCAACTCTCACATCCATACATGACTACTGGAAAATCCATAGCTTTGACTAGACGGACCTTTGTTGGCAAAGTAATGTCTCTGCTTTTTAATATGCTGTCTAGGTTGGTCATGGTTTTTCTTCCAAGGAGCAAGCGACTTAATCTCATGACTGCAGTCATAAACTCTTTAAAGTACACTAAATGTTTTAAAATATTTATTTATTTATTTATTTTGGCTGGGCTGGGTCTTAGCTGTGGTGCGTGAGGTGTTTTTAGTTGTGGCTTGTGGGATCTCATTTCCTGACCAGGGATCAATCTCAGGTCTGCTGCACTGGGAGCACAAAATCTTAGCCACTGGACCACCACTAAAACACATTGAATTTTTTAGGAATCAGTTTCCCTGTAAATCAAGAGTAAATTGTAATTTTTAAAAGTAGCTCCACTAAGAGTGGTTCACCATTTTAAAAAAGCCGACAGCAATCACAGCATTTAAGACCAGCACCTGTATCCACGCACGTGTGTTCATGGTCCTAGAGATTTTACATAAGTATCTGGGAACTTCCCAGGTGGTGCTATTGGTAAAGAATCTGCCTGCCAATGCAGGAAACACAAGGGACACAAGTTCAATCCCTAGGTTGGGAGGATCCCAGAAAAGGGCAGAAACCCACTCCAGTATCTTTGCCTGGAGAATCCCATGCACAGAGGAGCCTGGTGGGCTACAGTCCATAGCGTTGCAAAGAGTCAGACACAACTGAAGTGACTCAGCATGCACACACACAAGTATCTGACTCCTGCCTAATGTCTTCTGGAGTGCAGGGGCTCAAGCAAGTACATACTGAAGTATATATTATTTTATTATTATTTACTTTTCTTTCAATTATCCCTTGTCTCATGCTTACAACACTATAATTGAATTTTATTTTGTAACTATGAGTACAGATTATGTTCTCTGTGAATTCATTCCAGGGTGGGAAAATGTGTTTTACAAAGTATTTATTATAAGAAGGGTAGGTTGGGTTTCACTGGTTGAGAATAACTAGCTTATAGAAGTCTCTTCTATACATCAGTGTGTGCGCTCAGTCTCTTCAGTCATGTCCAACTCTTTGTGACCCTATGAACTGTAGCACCCGAGACTCCTCCATCCATGGGATTCTCCAGGCAAGAATACTGGAGTGGGTTGTCACGCCCTCCTCCAGGGGATCTTTCCAACCCAAGATCGAACCTGGGTCTCCTGGGCCTCCTGTATTACAGGCAGATTCCTTACTACTTAGCCACTAGTAAAGCCCTCCTATATATGTATGAGACCCTCTGCCAAAAGTTGGAGATACAAGGATGAACAATTCAAACAAAGGTCTGTCTCTGCTGAGTTTACAGCCTAGTGGGAAAGCTAGCTATCAGCATATAATTGTTCCCGTGATTATTTGATTCCATCCGTGGTACAGAAAGGAAGGCGCAGGTGCAGTGAAAGAGGTTATAAAGGAACCTGGTCTGATGTGTAAACGCAGAAAATCTCTCTGAGGGAGTGATGGTTTCAGCTGAGTCCTCAAAGATGAGTAAGAGATACTCAGATACATAGAGGATGGAGTGGCGCTCTCCAGGCTGATGGGACAGCAACTGTGATAACACTGAGATAGTCAAGAAAACAGGTGTGACTGAAACATAGCATTATCTCATTTTATCCTGGTGTTAGTTCAGGCTGCTGTAACAAAGTACCATAGATCGGGTGCCTTAATAAACAACAGAAGTTTATTTTTCAGTTCTGGACGCTGGGAAGTTCAAAACTAAGGTGCTGGCAAATTCAGTGTTTGGTGACACCCCACTTCCTGGTTCATGACAACTATCTTTTTGCTGTGTTCTCACGTGGAGGAAGGTTCTAGAGAGCTTTCTGTGGCCTCAGCTGCAATGCAGGAAACCTGGGTAAGGTCCCTGGGTTAGGAAGATGCCCTGGAAAAGGGAATAGCTACCCACTCCAGTATTCTGGCCTGGAAGGCAGGAGGAGAAGGGGATAACAGAGAATGACACAGTTGGATGGCATCACCAACTCGATGGACATGAGTTTGAGTAAGCTCCAGGAGTTGGTGATGGACTGGAAGTTGGAAGCCTGGCGTGCTGCAGTCCATGGGGTCGCAAAGAGTCGGACACAACTGAGCGACTGAACTGAACTGAACATACAGTAAATACTTAACACATTTAATTCTTATTTCATTATTAATAAGCCTATTCTTTTGACATTTGGCTACATCAGATTTTTTTAATATGAGGACACACTGATTTATGTGTCCTTTGTATAAAGGATATATTATTTTCTCTGACCTGCTTTTGTCTAATGGGGTTTCTTTTCTAGCTTCAGCTTACTTTACACATAGCTAACACAAATTTTCAAAAGCAGAACTGGTCAAGCACTTTCAAAGAATCCTCATTGCTTATAAGAAAAAGTCTAAATAGGGAGCATTACAAGGTCCTTCATAATCTGGGCCCAAATTATCTCTGCAGTTTCATTTCCTCTATTTTTCCCTATTCATCATATACTCCAGAGCTGCTAATTTACTTATAAGTCTCCAGTATACCAGGCTTTTTACATGTGTCTCTGTCTTATACATGTTGCTGGTCTCAGGAATGCTTTCCTTCCTTTTTTTAAATTAATACAGTGAATAAGAACTATGTTCAAATCATCTTATTACCAGTAACAGGCAAACCAGAAAGGTTTCCTAACCAAATGATGACTGCATCTCTGGTTACTCAGTGGTTATTAGAACAGCAATTTTATGTTTCGGTGATCATGCTGCCACTCCTTACTTTTATACCTGTGGCAGGCATGACTAATTGGTCAAGGCATTCTTTCCAGCTGAGCCTATTCCTGGTCTTAAAATCCTCTTTAGCAAAATGTCCCAGGCAGCTACTTCTAATGGCTCAGAATTGGCACTAAAAGTGATTTTGCCATCTCTCTGAGACCCTAGAACTTGGCAAGTCCTCAATAAATGTTTGTTGAACAGATGCTGAGTTTAGAGCTATTTATGACAAGCAGCAAACATCATTTTTTTTTTTTTAAGTGTAGATTAGCCTTTTGGTATCACCTCAACCAAAACACTGCTAAGAGTCAAGTATGTCCTAAATCATCCATTCTTTTTTTTTTTTTTTCCTGACTGTGTCCTTCATGGCAGCATCACCCCTGATTTTTGCCTTCCTGGACCCATTAAGCGTCCCATCACCTGCTCCCTGTTGGAACGTCCTCCTATTCCTTTTGAATGCACTTCTAAAGAAATCACCTCCATTTCATAGTTTAAATATTTGTTCCTGCTTCTGCTTTACAGTCCTATCCATTCTCTCTCTCCAGTTTATGTTCTCGGTGACTCATTTAAAATTTTGCCTAAATGGATAAATGAACATTTATGCTTCTGAGAAAATGGTGTAGGATGGTGAGTGCATTTGCTCATTAGAGAATTTCTATCTATACAGATCCATTTTTCTAAATCTATTGGCAATAACATCTAAAACTGCCCCTTTTTTCAGCTGTTTACATGATTTTGACATCTACCATTTTGTGTAGAGGAGCATAAAAATGACCTCAAAGGATAAGGAAAAGGATAGAATGTCTAGTTAATTTGTTAGTCTGGTTATCTTGGGGGAAATTCCAAACACATTTTTGCCTTTAAAAAGTTTAAACTTTTAACAAAAATATACCTTTCTACCTTAATGATAATACATAGCTGCCCTAATGGAGTCTTAGAAGCCCAAATGATGGAGCATTTTTCAGGCCCCAAGTGATCACTTAGAGTGTCAATGCCCCTGGCCCGAAGAGGCAGCAATTTAGGAGATAAGCTAAGTATGTGCTGGTCCTGGGACTCAGCTTGTAAATGTCTTCCATTGTCAGTTGACAATGTTTCTCACTAACTCCCTGATGTCTGCCTAACTCTTTGCCTCCCTATCAGACGAAAAAAGCTCCCACAACTTGAAACTTCTAGAATCTATTTTATTTTCATGTGCATAATTGTATTCTTGTTTTAAGGAATTTTATGTTAGAGTTGCTGCATATCAGTCCATGGAATCTCACCCACTCTTGTCCCAAACATCACAGTTGGTGTTTTTGCCATCTACCTTCTTCCCCATCCAATGATGCTGCAGGTCCAGGTTGGCACCTGTTATTCTTGTTACAGACAGAGACATTTATATGTGCATGCTGCCCACAAGGGCATCCTGCTACAAAAAAGGAAAGGTGACCTGCAATCATTTAATGTGAATTCTAGTGGATTTAGCATAGCTGATAATTAAAGCAATAGCCTCACTGCTATTCTTCAGCTGAGCTAATGGAGCAAGAAGATCTAGACACATATAGGCAAATCCAAGCCTTGCCAAGAACGAGGGGTGTGATCTTGGGCAAATCATCTCTTTGAGTCACTGCTCAAATCTGTAGAGTGAGGGGAGTTGGATTAGATCACTTTTAAGGTCCTTTCTTGCTAGCAGATTCTAAATCTGAACTGCCTTAGCCCTAATTTGGGGAACGATTTCTCATTGCCTCTTCATTTCTAGCATCATCTTCCAAGGCATCCTATATAAAGACTGATAGTATTCCACTGTTATTTTTTCCTTGCCTTGGGGCTATTAAGTGGGGTGACTCACAGGGCTGGGTTCCAGCTGGGGGCTCAGAAGCTATCCATTTCTGAGCGGGGATCTCTGAGACTCTGAAGGAGACAGAGAAACAAGGAGCACCACTTTGCCACTCCCAACTTGTCACCTCCTCTACTGATTTCAATGAAACATTTTCCAAATCCAGGGATTGAATTGACATCCCTTATGTTTCCTGCATTGGCAAGTGGATTCTTTACCACTAGCACCACCTGGAAAGCCCCTCAATGAAGCACACAACCAGGCAAAGAGAAAAGAAAGATCCTATAAGCGAACAGAATGCGATTCCGAGGTCCAGAACTTTCTGATAAAAAAGGACTGTCACCCTGTTGAGTGGCACAGGGAAAAAAAGTTTGGAGAAATATCCAAATGGTGTTTTCATGTTGTTTGCTATGGAGTTCATGGTGTAAATCCTCTCTCCTTTGTACTCTACTAATGAATTTGCATCATTTTTACCCTGGAGAAGTGCTTTTGCAATGCTTATCTCCTAATCTTTATTTGTAATTGGGTTTTTTTTTTCTGACTATAATAAGAATACATATTTGTGTTGAAAACCAAGAAAGGTTTAAAACAAATTTTAGAAGACTGTCCAAAGTTTCACCACAAAGCATTTCAGTGTATTTCATTGCAGGTTTTTTTTTTTTTTTTTTTTTTTAAGATTCATAATTGTAACCCTGGCATCAGCTATTCCCTCTTCCTCTTACCGAGCTAGCAACAGGTTATACAAAAGCTTTATATCCATTTGTGAGAACCCTTTCCAGTAACAGAAAACTCAGCTCAGACTGGCTTAGGCAGAAAAATGAATTTATTGGATCATAGAAAATTTCAGGGTAGCCACATAATGTCCTTCTGAAGAGGAAGGGATGAATAAACCATGGTGTAACCACCCAATAAAAGAACATGCAGCAGAGAAAATGAGTGAACTGAAACTATACATTGGAACACAGACAATTTCTACACATAAGTTGAAAGATACAAAGCAAGTTGAAAAATAATGCGTATACTATGATATCATTTGTTTATATGATGGTTTAGGGATACAAACAAACATAGCTCAAGAATACCTGTATATCTAAAAAGAGAAAAAGAGGGATTGGGAGAAAGCAACCCCAAGTTCAAGAGGGTGAGAGATGGCTGTGATCAAGGAGTTAAAAGAATGCTTTCATTATAATGGTCCTGTTTTATATAAAGTATCTGGGCTCTTATTTTACGAATTCTATACATGTTGGTCGGAGAAGGCAATGGCACCCCACTCTAGTACTCTTGCCTGGAAAATCCCATGGACAGAGGAGCCTGGTAGGCTGCAGTCCATGGGGTCGCTAAGAGCGACTTAGCAGCAGCAGCAGCAACATACGTGTTGATAAATCTGAAACATTTTGTAGGTATTTTTAAGAAACACATACTTGCACACCCCAACAACAAGTTCAGTGATAACTCAGGCATCTGAAGAGCAGTACCCAGCTTCAGTCTGTCTCTCAGCTCTGTCTTCCTCTGCTGCTGCTGCTGCTAAGTCGCTTCAGTCATGTCCAACTCTGTGTGACCCCATAGACAGCCCACCAGGCTCCCCCATCCCTGGGATTCTCCAGGCAAGAACACTGGAGTGGGTTGCCATTTCCTTCTCCAATGCATGAAAGTGAAAAGTGAAAGTGAAGGCGCTCAGTCGTGTCTGACCCTCAGCAACCCCATGGATTGCAGCCTACCAGGCTCCTCCATCCACGGGATTTTCCAGACAAGAGTACTGGAGTGGGGTGCCATTGCCTTCTCTGTGTCTTCCTCTAGATTAGCTCTATTCATGGACAGGCTCTCCCCTTGTGATGGCAAGAGGGGCAACAAAAGCTTGAGGTTGGTATCCTCACAGTTATGGCTGGAAACTCACACTTTCCATTCCAAAATTGAGAGAAAGAGAGAGCATTCCACTCTCCTAATAGTCCAGAGGAGAAATCCCCAGTTCCATTCCATAGGATCCCAGTCCAAGCCTGAATCTATTGCGTGGGGAAGAAAGCATGTGGAGTGCTCTCACATGCCTGGTCTGGGTCCTGTCCCCACCCCTGGATTTGCGGAGTGGGTGGGTGAGTCAGTAACATCCACACCACACGGACTGGGTGGGAGGGATGGGTGGTTCCCCAGAGGAAAACCAAGGTGCTGTTAGCAGAAGATGAAATAGATTCTGGATGGATATAAACAACAGATGTCCACTCTAATTAGTGAAAAATTGTTAATTTACTGAAGATACCTTAAGGGACAAGGAAGAGAGGATGTACAACAAAAAGCCTACAGCAGACAAGCTGACGGTACCACTTATAACTCGTCTTGCCAGAGCCCCCTACTGTGCTGCCCCACCCCCCACTCAGATCTTTTTCTTTCTCCTTCCTCCTTTCCCACACAATACCCTGACTTCCTAACTGCCCCCTCTCACTTTTGCAAAGCAACACTGTTAGATAATCAAGGTGGAACATCTATGGCTCAGTAGGATGCATTTCTTTAGAATGCAGGAAAGTTTGGGGGTTATCCTTTATTACTTGAATATACCCTGGAGGGGCAATTTATTAAAGCACATGCAAGCAATTTATTAAAGCACAACTGCTGAATGTTTGCTAATGTTTAACACAGAGAAATTTTAATACCAGCTGCTATGATGATGATGATGTATTTTCTCCCTTTTACCAACTATATGCTTGTTTACAGAATGCTCATTTTATGGTTTTATACTTTGCTTTTATATTTTCTCAAGTCACTCATTATTCCTCTAAAAACCTTATTTTTGTAACAGTTATCTAATAGAACATTATTATGTGAATGTATCAATTTTTTCAGCAATCATCTATTGTCAGACATTTAGGATGTTTCCATTTGTTTTAAGTAATGTTGACATTAACATATGTTCATAACTGTTACATTTTTCTTTGAGTGTTGCCTTAGGATCTATTCCTAGAATTGGAATTTCTTAGCCAATGGGGTGTGAATATTTTTATGAATCTTGATAGAGTTTGCCAAATAGCTCTTCAGAAAAACTAAAACCAGGTACCTTGCCTACCATTATATGAGTAGAGGATAAAGTCATTCTTTAATTCTTAGCTTGTCCTCCTGTGCCCTCTTGATGCAGTAATTATTGAGCTCTGAGTAAACCAGAGAGTCCAATTGTAAGGTAAGGATGCTGATACAGTGGTCTCCCACTGTACTGTGTCAAATCCTGCCAGGAAAAAGCAAAATATACAGATACTAATTATATCCTCCCATGCTTTATTTGCCTTTCTTTCCATCCCGTTTCTCAACCCCAAAACTTTTAAATTGTTCTTGATTCTTCCCTTTTCCTCCCTATTCACCATCTTTAATCTTGAATCAACTCCAATCCCTTCTACTTCCAACATATAACCGGAACCCGTAGGCTTCTCTTCATTCCTTTGGCCACCGTGTTGGATTAAGCCACCATCAACTCAGGCCTGGACTGTTAACATAGCTTCCTAAGTGCTTTCTAAACTATCCTCACGTTACAAAGGGATCTTTTCAAAATGTAAAGCCATAAAAGCACCTTCCTGCTTAAAACGCTTGAGCTCTCTTACCCATCCTGATTCACCTGCATCAGCTCTCTTTCACTGTCTGAGGTTCCAGCCACACTGGCTCCTTTCTGCGCCAGAAGCACTGGAAGCAGACCCCACCTTAAGGTCTCTCCTCCCCCAGCTGTGCATATGGCTGGCTCCCTCAGGTCAGTCAGATTTCGGGTCAGATGTTCCTCCACAGTGATTCTTCCTTGGCTAGCCAGTCTAGTCTCCTCCTGTCCCTCTCATCTCTTCCATATCCTACTGCCAAAAGTGTTCAAAACTACACCTGAACTTGGCACCTTATGGCTCATGAAAGAAAGTACAGAAACCTTAGTGTGAGTTTTCAAGTCCCTCTATGGTCTAATCCAACCTACCTCTCCAGGCTTTTTCCAGTCTAATTCCCATCCCCTACCAACATACACACACACAGACACACACACCTGCCAGGTTACTCATCATTCCCATTTCTTCCACCCTCCTGGCCTCCAGGAATTTGCTCATCTTGTTCCCCTAGGATGAGTATTTCCTACTCTCTAAAGCACTGCTCCCTCCTCAAGCCTGTTCTCCAATACAGTCTCTTTTAAGACAAGTTCAGGGCCTCCTCAAGCCAAAATGAATAGTTTCCCTGTAACACAGAGATGACAAGAGATTCCAGTTTAATTGGTGATCACTTTCTGAGGAGAATTTGAGAAGAATTCTGAGATAGTATTCAGGCTATCAGAGAAAGAGGTCAAGGAGGAGTTGTGAGATACCTATGTATAGTATTATAAAATATAATACTCAATCATGGGCATGTTTTTCCATGCTTTATATAATGTTTACTGATTCATACTCTTCCTTTTTCTTGAATTGTCAGAAACTTAAGTGTAGTCTGTTAAGACCTAGTTAAGACACACAGTATGTATCCCATGATGCATACTCAATATATTCTGATTCAACATTTTTAGTCTTTTTTAGAAGGAGCTTCCAATATAGACCATTAAGGAGACAATGAAGCTGGAAAACAAATGATGAAGAAGGAGTAGTAGGAAATTGACTAAAAGTTGAATCTATTCCCTACTCTTGGCTGAGAAGACGATGCTGACATGGAAGTGTGGTTTTCTAGAAAGAGTCTAGAATCAGATGAGTCTCGGTCTGATTCTTAGCTTTGTCACTTCTTAGATGCTTAAACTTTGGCAAGGTCCTTCATCTCTCTGAACCTTAGTTTCTTTAACTGTGAGATGGGGCCTATCGTACCTATCTCATAGGATGATTAATGAGAAAAAAATAGAAAAATCTAGGAAGATTGTGTGTAGTGCTTTACTGGCTCCTAGTCGATCCTAGATCCCTCCCGTCTCATTGGCCAGATGGGCATTTGATGGCTCTCTCACTTAATGTGGAGATGCCTGCCCTACTTCAGATGACAGGGAAAGAAAACAATCTTTCCTAATACAAAGGATGCCCGACATAAACCCAAATGACAATTCAGAGCCCAGACTTCCTGAGTCTGATTTGGCAATAAGGAATTAAGTTTCTCTGAGGTCACTTTCCATCTCATCAGTCTTGGCTTTGTTTTGGCCCTTCCACCTCCATTTTCATGTAGCAAACAGACTATTAAGCCACACCACATTCGACACCTCAAGAAAATGCCCCACCTGTCCTTGAGCAAGGCTCACCTGAGGCTCTGGCCAGCGAGGAAAGAAAGAAGACAGAAAAAATAGCACCTATGCTGATCCATTTCCTGAAAGCTCACCTCTGGAGCTTACGTTACCTGTGAATTAATTATAACAACGTGACACTTAATCTTCTGATCAAAGAATAAAGCCATTTCCATTTCTCATCTCTCTGTTGGACTTCCCCTTTAAATACATACACACACTTTCCCCCCCAAATGTGGGCTCTTGAATTTGAATGTTCTCCTTCCCAGCCCCCACGACCTGGTTTGCTCAAGAAAGAAGCTAAGAGATTAGGAAGCTCTTAGCACTGAGCACTGTGTGTATCTAGCTAATTCTCCAAATCTCATTCCCAGTAGCTTGCTGGTTTACTAAAAACTAAGGGCAGAAAATATAGTCACAGAAGGACCCTGATGTGCCCCCATTTTACAGATGGGACAACTGAGGCCTGAGAATAGAAAGATTTTCTCAAGGTGAGACGTCTAGGCAACAACAGAACAACTTTCTAGTCCATTGCTTTTCTATTACACCATATCCAAAATCACATGGGCCTGAACATATTTCCCATTTTCTGATTCCACTACTTGGGAAATGATTTGTTAATTACCAGCGGCCAACATTTACTGAGCGTTGGCTGGGTATGAGCTGATTTATATCTATTATTTTATTTGGTCCTCACCAGAACCCCAAGTGGCTCAGTTAATATCTTCATTTTATAAATGAGAGTGCTGAAGATTAGAAAAGGGTCGATAACTTTCCCAAGGTTCTATAGCGATGAGTGAAGTAGTATTTGAACCCAGGAATTTTGACCTCAGAGGATGAATGCTAAACCACTACCTGATCCCGTTTCCTTACTCTGAGACCCTTCCTGGTAGTGATCCCTTCAGGACCATTAGATATCTAACAGAAACCAAGATGCACAGTGCTGGAGGTCAAGGCCAGTGACCGAGCAAAGCCCATGCAGCTGGTGCACTGCCGAGGTGGGCAGGGTGGTGAGGGGCCCACCTAGGCTCTGTGCAGCTGGCATCGGGAGCATGGAAAGGTCAGGCCTCTAGCATTGCCCTGGACTTGTTCTGTCATCTGATCTACAAGAACAGACAGCTAACTACCAACAGCAGGGTCCAGTCAGTTCCCAGCTTCCTCGGTCATCAAGGCTGTGCCCAGGGCTATGGAAACTGCATAGCCCAAGAAGTGGAGGCATCCGTGTCATGGTTTCCATATATGCTCCCTAAGGAGAGAAGTATTTATCCATCCTATCCTCTCCCCACTCGGCTAATGGACCCCGTCAGTGCTTCTGGGTCAGTGCAGGGAGCAGGAATCCTGCTCTGGTCTTGAGAGTACAGCCCCGTTTTGCTGATTTAGCTGGTTCAGTCACCAGCAGGGAACCTGTCGTCTGGTTTCAGTCCCGTCATTTGCTCCTCTCCCTGTACTATCACTTTTTTGCCTCTGGGCCTCCCTTTTTCCATTTGTTTAAAGGTAAGTGTGAATGCTAGTGAAGCTGCATCTAACATAAATGTGTCTAGCTGGCATGTTCTACATCCCTCATGCTCTGGGTTTTGATGGTAGAATAGGAGCTGAAATCCCCAGACAGAGGCAGAGACCCAGGCACTGTGCTGGAAATAAAGCAAGGACCAGTGAGAGAGAAGTGAAGAAGGCAGCAGGAGCAGCCCAGGAAAGACGTTCGAGAGGAGAAGGGTCGCTGAGGCTCTTAAGGACACAGAAGGGCAACCTCCTCACACCTTTGTCATAAGAGGGCCTCTCTTTGCAGAGCTTCAAGGAAGGTACAGACAGGCTTTCAGGGCTTGGAATCTCTTTTTGCTCCACCCATTGCCTAGCATCTTACATCCCAGTTTTATTCTGATCCATTCTCAGAACCACCAAGAAGAACACTTCTTCATTCACAAACTTGAGAAATATAAGCAGTGAATTTCAAAGCCTCCTTAGAAATAGGCAGTTTTGAATTTTGAAACAGACACATTTGTTTTTAATGGTGCTTCAGTAAGAATAATGGACTTCCCTGGTAGCTCAGATGGTAAAGAATATGCCTGCAGTGCAGGAGACATCCGGAGAAGGCAATGGCACCCCACTCCAGTACTCTTGTCTGGAAAATCCCATGGACGGAGGAGCCTGGTAGGCTGCAGCCCATGGGGTCACTAAGAGTTGGACATGACTGAGCGACTTCACTTTCACTTTTCACTTTCCTGCATTGGAGAAGGAAATGGCAACCCACTCCAGTGTTCTTGCCTGGAGAATCCCAGGGACGGGGGAGCCTGATGGGCTGCCGTCTATGGGGTCGCACAGAGTCGGACACGACTGAAGCGACTTAGCAGCAGCAGTGGGAGACATCAGTTCAGTCTCTGAGCTGAAAAGATCCCCTGGAGAGGAGAATGGCTACTCACTCCAGTATTCTTGCTTGGAGAATTCTATGAACAGAGGAGCCTAGCAGGCTACAGTCCAAGAGGTCACAAAGAGTCAGACATGACTGATCGACTAACACTTTCACTTTCAACTAGAATAATACTTATAAGCTACATAGTCTAAGATGGCCTCTAGAAAACTCTGGAGAAACTGAGATAGCAGTTTCTATCATCCAGATATGGAGGCATGTTTGCTCACCAAACTAGGATTCAAAATCACCTAGACTAGCTAGAACACATGGCAGGAATAAAAGGCAGCAGAAACATCAAGGCCAGCATTTGGGTCAAAAAATTAAATTTCTCACCAACCAGAGTCCTTGCAACAGGTCTTGGGGAACAGGCTCCAGTGGGTACAATAGTCAGCAGGGCTACACATCACCTGGGCTGAGCTAATGAAAGAAGAATGCTTGTGTTTGTGAATCAGGGCGGCTTAAAAGTGTTCTGGAGTAGAGTCTTCATCTGCTATACAGGAGAGTCACATATGCCATAACTCAGATGTGCCTTCATACCTACTATCCAAAGGTAGCCCAGAGTATATGCAAAGGACTTAGGCAGGTCTAGATCCAAAGCCAGATTCGGCTTACCGTCTTGGAGAACTTGGGCAAGTTATAGCGGAGCCACTGTTTCTTTAGCTGTCCCAAAATATGCTTCCCTTGACTGGTTGTTGTAAGTAATAAAGATAATGTATGGTTACACTTCTCAGATTAGGCTGGCAAATTCCTAGGAGTATTTGGCAGTATGCTTGGGAGTATGGGAGGCCATGGCATAAATACAAGGCGTGTTCCCAGTGTTTCTCTTTTACTCAATGGCAAATCGTTTACAACCTATTTTTATAGTAAGCCAAAGAGGGATCTGCTATTGAGTAGAAAGAAAAATCTGCTGCCATGTTTAAAGCTTGAAGTGGGAAGGAATTTTCAAGACACAGACAGCTGCTGCATGGCCTACACCCTTAGCTCCTTAGGGATGCACACTCCCTTTCTCTGTCTTCAGGGTGCTTCGGCAGGAAATTTGACTTGCTTTGGGGCACATGAAATACTTAGCATGGGCTTTGGCACATGGTAGATGGTCAATAATTGTTAAATGTTGTTATTTGGAATTTCTGGAATGAGGTCATCCTATTAGTCCCTGCATATGTGTATAATGAGGTCCATTGAGGACTATCCCTTTTTAAGAGGGACGCAATCAAACAAGAATGTGTCTAGATTAAAGAATGGTGGCCTGGTGGCCAAGTTGGTGAGAGGTCCAGAAATCCTATTATATGAGAAATTGTTCTAGTCACAGGGACTCTGTACCCTGTGGAAGTGGAAAGAGGACAAAGAAGATTCTTCCAATATCTGAGGATGTGAGAGGAAAAAGACAGAGCAAAGATAATGAATTAGCAGATGAGGACCAACCAAGGGAAGTAAATAGGAAGCAGACTGAAAGTCACTCAGTCGTGTCTGACTCTTTGTGACCCCATGGACAATACAGTCCTTGGAATTCTCCAGGCAAGAATACTGGAGTGGGTAGCCTTTGTCTTCTCCAGGGGATCTTTCCAACCCAGGGATCGAACCCAGGTCTCCCACCTTGCAGGCAGATTCTTTACCAGCTGAGCCACAAGGGAAGCCCAAGAATACTGGAGTGGATAGCCAATCCCTTCTCCAGTGGATCTTCCCGACCCAGTAATTGAAACAGGGTCTCCTGTATTGCAGGCAGATTCTTTACCAACTGAGCTATCAGGGAAGCCCAAGAAGCAGATTAAACCTCTCTATAAAAAAAAAAACAAACACTTTTTGAGTTGTCTGGCGGAGGGAAGCAGACTATAATGGTTAAGAACTCAGATTCTAGAATCAGAATCATGGAGTTCAAATCATAGCTTTAATTTGTAATAGTTTTGTGAATTTGGGGCAAGTTTGTTAACTCTGGTTTGCTTTCGTCATCTTTAAAATGGCGATAAAGAGATAGTGCTCATAGGATTACTGTGAAGATTAACAAAAATATGTAAAGCACCTAGATACATAGTAAATGCTCAATACACTACTTCATACAGAAGCTGGCTGCAAGTGTACACTTGGGAGTGTTATGGACGGAATGTTTGTGTTCCCCCAGAATTCATGTCAAAACCCTGGCTCTTAGTGGTATTAGATGAAAGTATTAGGAGACCTTTGGAGAAGACAATGGCACCCCACTCCAGTACTCTTGCCTGGAAAATCCCATGGATGGAGGAGCCTGGTAGGCTACAGTCCATGGGGTCCCCAAGAGTCAGACACAACTGAGCGACTTCACTTTCACTTTCACTGTCTTGGGAGGTGATTAGAATTAGACGAGGTTATGAGGGTGGAGCCCTCATGAATGGGATTAATGCCACTAGGAGAGTCACAGAGAGCTTGCTTTCTGGCTCTTCTTTCCTGCCATGTGAGAACACAGTGAGAAGGTGACCATCTTTAAAACAGAAAGCAAATCCTCATTAGACAGTAAATATGCCGGTGCCTTGGTCTGGGCCTTCCTAGCCTCTAGAACTCTGAGAAAGAAATGTCTGCTGTTTAAGCCACCCACTCTGTGGTATTCTTGTTACAGCAGCCAAAATATACTAAGACAGAAAGACACAAGCATACAGGGAATAGTTAAAGTCAAGGATGTTATAAGACTGTTTTTCTAAAAGAGAACATATACAAAGAAAAGAGAACTAGACAAACCAAAGCCCTGCAGTTCCAGGATTGCAGCATTAGAATGCAAATAGCCAAAAATCCAAATAACAGTGGCTTAACTTACTAATAATTTTACATATTAAGAATCATGGTGGTGGGCAGTTCTAATATTAGTCTGAGTTCATTAATGTCATCAAGGACCCAGGCTGTTTCTTTTCGCTGCCCTGCCATTTTCTACATATTGACTTTCCATATTCACACTTGTGACCTCATGGTCTCAAGGTGGCTTCCAAAGCCTAAATTCCATGACTTCACTTAACTACATTCAAGGCAGAAATATGAAGGAGGGACAAAAGATTCCACTTCTTGAGATTCTGTCTTTCATATGGAAAAACAGTTCTTCTCAGAAGTCCTCCAGCAGTTTTGTCCTTATGCACTATTGACTGAGATTAAAATTTCCATATTCAAGCAACCATAATGTATGCTCCAGATCTGAGGCAGAAGCCTACCTTCCCTAAAAATCAGTAGATCTCTGCCTAAGAGTTAAACGGAATGTAGGGGTGATGACTGCTGAGTAGCTGTCATTTGTCACATTTGGGCAGCACCAATATTTAAAGGGTTAGGAGAAGGAGAGAGGACCGTGAAGGATATTGAAAAGGAAAAGCCATAGAATTTGGAGGAAAACAAGGGGGAATGTCAAAGAAATGAAAAAGTAAGGAAGCTTCAAAGAGGAGAGATCATCACAGTCAAATGTTTCCATCTTTGGGTCAAAACGAACTGAAAGGGTCCCCTGCCCTGGTGATTTATAAACTGGACAAGAGGCATTTCAGTGGCAGATGGGAGCAAGAGCCAGAGGGAAAGATACAAGAAGCCAAATGAAGTGAGGGAATGAAGCGGGGAATGGAGATGACTCTTCCTAGTAGTTTAGCTGTAATGACAAAGACAGGGATAATATGAAGAGGAGAAGACACGGTTGGGGCGGGGGTGGAGGGTTGGTTTTTTTAAGGAGAATCTTGCAGTGCACTTATTTAGGGAGATAAAGCCAAAGTAAAGGGGTATATTAAATATTTAGGAAAGGGAGGAAGAAAGAGGATGAAGATTGTGTAGGAAAGGACAAAGTCAATGTCATGTGTAGAGGCCAACCCTAGATAAGAAGAATGATATCTTTTCCTCTGAGATGTCATGGTAGGTTGGTGTTGGAGAGTTGGGGGGAGGGAGAAGGAAGTAAGGACCAGTATGGACACAGATAAAAATTGAGTTTTGGGTTCATAGGTCCTCAGAGGGATCTGCAATACCAAGCGCATGGGAAAGGAAGAGGGATGGGGGTATAGCTGAAAAGAGCTTCCCATAAACTGTTAACCTCAGAAAATCTGGTTGTTTCCAGCTGTGGACATAGAGGAAAGAAGAAAAAGAACATATTTACCCCTCTTTCTCAGGAGAGTTTAATATCAGTCCCCTTGTTCTTAGTCACTCAGTCATGTTTGATTCTTTGTGACCCCATGGATTGGAGCCCACCAGGCTCCTCTGTTAATGGGGATTCTCAAGGCAAGGATACTGGAGTGGGTTGCCATCCCCTCCTCCAGGGGATCTTCCCAACCCAGGGATTGAACCCAGGTCTCCCACATTGCAGGCATATTCTTTACCATTTGAGTCACCAGTTTTAATGAAAACAGGCACCACAGGACCAGCGAGACATATGGCCGAATCCTTTCTCCAGAAAAGGCCTCCAGGCCCAGTAAAGTATTTCATCGCACCCAGCTTCAAGGGTAGAGAACAACCCTCCTCTGCCCTTGGCACTCATCTATGGGGAGCTTTTAGAACCAATACCATTGACATGTGTCCTAAACAATGGATTTATTGTTTCCTGTGGTTCAGGTATCATGAGTCTTCAATTAAGAGAAAGTTTTATTTTCATTCCCGGATATATTTTAGGGAAAAAAAATCAATCCATTGGAGACAGTACGGGCTCATCCTCATCAGGAAAGATGTCTTCAACCCAGTGTTCCTATAAAACAGCCGTAACTCAGACAAAATATTCCATCAGGGACAACAAAACAATCATTGACAGACTGCAATCAAAATGTAGTTGAAAACCAATTTTGTTCAAAATTATCCCATTTTTGCATTTTGGCTTGGATGTCATTTAGGATTGATGGGGAATGTTAGGCTCTAATTTTTTTTTATCCCTTTGAAATACAGCTTTTAAAGTGAATTAAAATGCAAGAGAATTTTTGAGGGATGATAACAAATTAAGATACATTTTATTACATCTAGAAGATAGGTAGTTACCGCCTTCTTTTCAAAGATAAGCCCATGACGAAAGATAGAAAGATTCTCCCCAAGTCACAGAGCTGAATATCAGAGTGCGGAGATGAACCCAGGTGTTCTTACTGATTTCTACTAGCCCAGGTTTCCACATCTTTAAAAAAGGGAGTGAGAGACCCCACAAATGTATATTAAATACGATGAAACCTTTAAAACCATCCTCTTCCATGGATTGTGGTTAGAGGAAAGGTTGGAACAGGTCAAACAAAAAGCTGTTGAGGAATTCCAACAGGGATGCAGTCATCTGCAGTGTGGGAGGCCCAGGGGTCAAGAATTTTGATTGTAAAGGAGTAAAACTGACTAGCTAAGTGAAAGCAATGAAATTTGTTGGTTGGGCTTTGAGTGACTTCTAGGCTCAGCTGAAAGGCTGGGGAGCCTGGTTGGAGCAAGGGGCTGGCAGTAGGGAGGCTGAGTGGCCACACTCAGAGCTACGGGCACATCACAGAGACAGTCTGCTTAGACGCTGGACACAGCCTCTGCCCTACAGCTGCTGCCACCACTGAACCCTTGATCCATACTTCACTCACTGAAGTAAATTCACAACGAGTCAGTTGATTAGATGTAAATCTGGTTGCAGTATCTCATCACCCACCATGTTCTATGCAACAGCTTCCAGAGATGAGGAGAGCAAGTATCTAGCCTCTTTCACTTCTGTACACTTATAGAGGCAACCCCCCCAAATATAGAAAGGAGTTTCAGATTCTAGACCACAAACAAATGGCAAATGTTCATTATAGATGGTGAACTTAAATAATTCTCTGCTTTTTAAATATTTATTTATTTTTATTTGGCTGTACCAGGTCTTAGTTGCAGCATGTGGGATCTAGTTCCATGACCAGGGACCGAACCAAGGACCTCCTTCATTGGGAGTGTGGAGTCCTAGGCACTGGACCACCAGGGAGGTTCCAAATCATAGTTTTCTTACTCTGACTTCCATCTTCCTGTGATTCTCATCTCCTGGGACTTCCTCATCTATAACTGTCAGACTCCTCAGATTGGTGGACTCCTCACATTCTCATGTCTTGATGAAGCATCCCCATTCCCAGGTCCATGCTCCTTTGCTTCTCCCTTTTTCTGAAAAATCTCTCGGATTTGACCCATGATTTCCTAACTCTCCAAATCCTACTTATTGAAGACTAAGGGCCTGGCATGCTTACTGAACACTGATGCCTATAGTTCTATCACCTTCTAAGAACCTTCCCTAATGAAAGAATTCCTTGTTTACATCCCAGATCTCACTGGCCCTCTCTCGGAAGCATATCCAGTCTCATTCACAGGATTAATGACTTGACCATATATATCACTGCTTCGTTAATCAACTGATGGACATGGTAATATGGAGAGCAGATCAGGAATCAGAGTCTTGAGTACCACCAACTTGATACACTTCCATGGGCAAGTCACTATGATCTTAAGCTGCTGCTTTGGAAAGAATAGAATAGATGAAATCATGGCTTCCAACTTGGGTCTTCGTTAGAATCACCTGGGAAAGGGAGGTGGTGGGGGTAGGCATGGGAACTCAAATATAAATTTCCGAGATCCAACACAAACCCTCTGAATCTTCCAGAATGAATGCAGGAAGCTACAAGGACTTTTTCATATTGTTTTGTTTCTCTTCCTTCCTTCCTTTCTTTTTCTTCCTTTCTTCTTTCCTTCCTTTCCTTCTTTCTTTTGGTTTTGCTTTAAGTGTACCAATTTATCCTGATAATAAGCTGGATTGGGGACCCCAGAATGGAAAAATTTCTTATACCCTTTAGCTCTAAGCCATGATGAGGTAGAAACACAGAAAGCTTCCATCTCTGGGGTCTGACTTTGGCTCTGAAACTTCCCAGCTCCAGAATGTGACCAAGTAACTCAACATCTCCAAGCATCAGTTTCCTCTTTTCAGAAATGAGAGTGATAAACACACCTACCCTATGAAATTTTTGCAAGGATTCAGTGAGATAAGACTTGCTGCTCTGAGCCCGTGCCTGGCCTGTGAACAGCACTCAGGAATGCTTGCTGGATTATTGTGATGATGAGGGGAGGAGAGCTAAGCCATCCGGCTATGTTGGGGGAGGCTGGAAGAAAGCTGGTGGAAACATGACTTTCTTTTTTCTGTTTTTGTGCTTGATTTAACTGTGTAAAAATATAACTGATGAACTTAAAATGTTCAGGATGTTGGCGTTTTTCCCCCTTTTTTCTGGCTGCAGCTTCTCAGAAGATGCGTTCCCAAAGAGGAACATCTCAGCCCCACCAACCAGTATGTGACTCGCTCCTGCGTCTTGGCTCAGGCCTGAATGTGGTCCATAGTAAGCGGCTTTGCCTTAGTGACTCAGCATAGTAGGCCCTTTTTCATTTCTCTCTCATTCCCCAGCCAAGAAACGCTTCCCACTTCTCTCTGCCGTCTGCTACTGAGATCGCATTCTGTATCATCTACTGGGAGATAACACAGTTAAATCGATGCTGGGAACCTTATAAGGCTATAAACACCGCTTTGCAGGATGGACGTCATAATAGCAAATTGAGGGCGAGTGCCAATAATAGATTTCTTGGGTTTCTTTTTTGCTTTTGCACATTCTTCAGGGTTCTCCGAGGGGGACTGAAATGATATGGCAACCCCAAAATAGTTCAGGGAATCAGACTGAAGGAGTCTTGAGCAGGCAGGCAAACCAAATACAGCCCACACCTTCTCAGCCCCAAATCTGCCTCCCCTAAAAAAGTGAAGGGGCCTCTTTGGTGGCCCTGGATTAGAGCAGTGGGAAATGGCTTTGGTACTGGACAGCTCTGGGTCTTGTTCCCTCTGCCTCCTACCAGCTACCCGATCCTGGGTCTACTTCCTAATTATCCTGTTCCTGGTCCTTGTAATGAACAAGTGTCTGCTGATAAAATGAGATGGCAAAGTAAACCTGCCTACCACACAGTAGGGGCTTAGAATGCGTTCACTCAATTTGCATGCTTTCTTTCCAAAAATAGCCCCACATTGGCAGGATCAGTCCATTTTAAATGTGCAACTTCCACCACAGAGTGATTCTAGATTGTTCTAGCAGGAGAGAATTCACTTCCCCAAGAGATCCTTTGAACCTGCTATATGATGTAGTAAAAAAGACACTCAGCTCAAACACTAGTCCTGTTTTTTTAAATTGTTATTAATACTTACTCATCTGGCTGTGCCAGGTTTTAGTTGTGGCATGTGGGATCTAATTCCCAGACCAGGGATGGAAGCTAAGCCCCCAGCATTGGAAGCAGAGTCTTAGCCACTAGAACACCAGGGAAGTTCCCCACTAGTCCTGTTCTGTGACTTACCATCTTTGTGTCCTTGCAAATGTTGTTAGGAGTTTCCACAATTGCCAAGGGCTTCCTAGGTGCAAAGCACTATGTGTTCATGCTAAGCCGCTTCAGTCGTGTCTGACTCTTTGCAGCCCTATAAACTGTAGCCCACCAGGCTCTTCGGTCCATGGGATGCTTCAGGTCAGAATACTGGAGTGGGTTGCCATTTTCCCCTCCAGGAGATCTTGCCAGGCACTTACTGAATGCTTAATATGCCTTATTTTACTTCATCTCATAACAACCCCTACACAGTAGAAATTACTGTCCTCTCGTGATAAAGGGCAGAGAAAATAACTTACCCAAGTGCACATCCCTATAAAGGGTGAAGCTTGAATTTAAACCCAGTTTTGTCTGGCTCTAGAGTCCCTGTTTCTCATTACCATATACCTGGCTCCTGCTTTCTGTTCCTGACCTCACTTTCTCTATCTGTGAAAAAGGGAACTATAATCAAAGCCTACCCCCAGGGCTTTCTAGAGATGAACACAGAAAACCATGGACTGAGGGGGCTTTATGCACTAATGGGACAGTTTATTTAAAGAACCACAGTTATTATCACAAAAGGGGTAATAGTCTCTTTGGTCTTTAGAAAACAATCCCTGTCTCCAAAGAAAATCAGAACTTTAAGGATGATGGCTCTTGCCCGCACTGAGGACAAGGTGGCTTTTGCAGCTACATGATCGTATATTGAGTAGGGTAGAGTACACACTAAATCCGTATTTATACTTGGGAAACCACGCTGTGCTTAAATTAGCACTTGAAGAATAGACACTTCTCTAAAGCTGCCCTTCTTAAGTAACACAGACTAACATTTCTGTAACTACAGACAACAGTATTTTGAAAGCAATAGCAAGATGCCTTGAGTTCATCCTTAATCCTTACCCACCCCTCTCCAATCACCCCTCCCAACTTCAGCTCTCCCCCAGCAACCAGCATCTATCTTAAACCAAAGCTCTTTTCCAACATTTGTGGTTCAAGCAAGGTCTGAATAATAAAAGACTGCCAAAGGTTTCTCTAGGATCCTGGTTTGTTCAATGGTATGTTACTTAGAAGTCACAATATTCATCACAAAGGGGCTCAGAAACATTTGATTGATTAGAGATGCCCCATGCATCATCACAGTAAGAAAGGTATCAATTTTCCAAATTTATGAAAACCGTAGAAATGGCATCCAAGCTTTGTCCTGAGATTTGCTCTAATTTAATAGGGTCACTGTACCTATTGCCTGGTAACCCCCAGATTCAGCCTGGCTGCCTCCTTGGGCTTTGCTCTGGGGAGTCTATCCTTATTGAGGCCTTTTTGCCCAGACATAATAAGTTAGTTGTTCAGTCGTGTCCAACTCTTTGCAATCCCATGGACTGTAGCCCTCCAGGCTCCTCCATCCATGGAATTTTCCAGGCAAGAATACTGGAGTGGGTTGCCATCTCCTTCTCCAGGGGATCTTCTTGACCCAGGGATTGAACCTAGGCCTCCAGCATTGCAGACAAACTCCATCTGAGCCACCAGGGAAGCCCAATATATACCTAGACGTATATTTGTATATACCACATATACACAAATTAGGAATTAACCTGGTGGCTCAGACAGTAAAGCATCTGCCTTCAATGCGGGAGACCCGGCTTCGATCCTTGGCTTGGGAAGATCCCCTGGAGAAGGAAATGGCAACCCACTCCAGTATTCTTGCCTGGAAAATTCCATGGACAGAGGAGTCTGGTGGGCTACAGTCCATGGGATCACAAAGAGTTGGACATGACTGAGTGGCTTCACTTCATATACACGGTGTGTGCATACATCCACACACCATGCACATCCCCAATTCCCAAGGAAATCAAATGAGGTGGAAAAATTGAAAAACAGAAGAAACTGCAAAAGAGCTCTCTGACCCTGTTGCCAGATTCTCCTTAGACCCTAGCTCTGAGACCCCTCTGAGATTTCTGTAGGGTTGTGAGCATTCCTTATTATTTAATTTAGAAATGAAGAGTGATGTCTTTAAGTTGAGAATAAATAGCCATGTAATTGAGCTTCACAATGAATAACCAAGAGAGATGCTAATTTTAAGGCAATCACCCAGCCAGTAGAGCAGACAGAAGCCAACTTTTGATCTGAAAGTCACCTTTGCCCAATAAAATATTATAGGTGTGGGAAGCAAGGAGAGAGAGGAAAAATATGAATATTAAATATTTTCCTCATTCTCTGAATAGCTGTAAATAGGGAGTGAATAAGTACATTAAAGTATAATACATCTGTACAATGGAAAATTGTACAGCCTATAAAAAATGAGAATTCCAAGTACTAACAGGGAAAGATGTCTGTTATATTGTTATGAAAAATAGAATCGCAGTGTTATTGTATTAATCCATTTAGGCAAAAGCAATCATATGGAAAAAAAGAATGCCTTTACTTATATCTGTGGAGTAAGATTTTGGAGAATTATTATTTTCTAAGCCATTCATTTCTATAAAGTTTGTTTTTAAAGATTAAGAATCCACTATGCTGATAACCAGAAAAGGTGAGGAGGCTGAGCTAAATTATCTTCTCTTCTCTATGGAAACCAATAACCTTGAGACCTTGAGATCTAGGGAGCCCCTGCACTGATATCTACAATAGCATGCCCTGGGTCCTTCATTTCCCTGTATAAGCAGATGTATTTGGAAACCCAGACATGCCACATTCTAGCCAAATCTCTTCTCTTCTATTTTTGAAAAACGAGAAAAACCACAGTGACTTATGTTCATCATTTCTGGTCCAGCAGTGGCCAAGTGGGTGGGTGGCAGAGTTCCAGGTTCTGATGGATGACAAGACTTCAGTGGCCAAAATGTCAAAGACCTTTCCTCCTCCTTCTCCTTTTGTGGGTTGTTTTTTTTTTTTTTTTTGTCTTCAGCACTGGCAAAACACATTTACAAAGTTGTTATAATGACAGGTCATCAGTCATCAGTCTGTAACATTGCCAAGGGCCAGTCCTCCTGCTCAGCGTGGACTCTGATCACTTGTCAAAGGAGAATGGCATCTGGAAAGTACGAAATTCTTTCTTTCCCACTCTTTTTGGCCACACAGTGCAGCATGTGGGATCTTAGTTCCCCAACCAAGGATTGAACTTGTATACCTTGTAGGGGAAGCATGGAGACTTAACCACTGGACTGCCAGGAGAGTCCCCCTTTGAAATATTTTGACTGAGAAGAGTCATGAGAGGGGACACTTGGTCTAAGGTTTCCTTTCATCCAATTTCTTGGCAGAACTTCTGATTAGAGAATTGGAGACCCCCACCTTGGATAGCCAAGAATAAATCATAGATTTAATATGTGACTTCATGTCCATTTACAGAGGAATGAATAAAGAGGATGCAGTACATATATGCAATGGATTATTACTCAGCCATAAAAAAGAACAAAATAAAGCCTTTTGCAGCAACATGGATGAACTTAGATTGTCACACTGAGTGAAATAAATCAGAGAAAAACAAATGTCATATGATATTGTTTATATGTGAAATCTTTAAAAATGAACTTTTTTTTTTTACAAACTTTTTTGTAAATTTGTTTTTACAAAACAGAAATAGAGTCACAGAAAACAAATTTATGGTTAAACCGGAGGAAAAAGTAGGGGTGGGGATTGGGAGATTGAGGTTAACATGTACACACTATGGTAAATAAAATGGCTAGCTAATGAGGACCTACTGTATAACACAGGGAACTCTACTCAGTACTCTGTGCATTAGTTGCTCAGTCATGTCTGATTCTTTGTGACCCCATGGACTGTAGCCCACCAGGCTCCTCTTCCATGGACTCTCCAGGTAAGCATACTGGAGTGGGTTACCATTTCCTAGTCCAGGGGATCATCCCAACCCAGGAATCGAACCCCTGGTCTCCTGCGTTGCAGACAGAGTCTTTACTATTTGTAATGACCTATATGGGAAAAGAACTAAAAAAGAGTGAATACATGTATGCGTATAATGGATTCACTTTGCTGTATGGCAGAAACTAACACAACGTTGTAACCCAACTATACTCCAATAATAATTTTTAAAACTAAATAAATAATAAAATGAAATGTGACTACAAGTAGCCAAACTGAGTGTTAAACACTTTTGTTATAAACACTTATTGGTGATCTTTAGAAACCACATGGACCCATTTTTTCCAAGGACCACAGTTATCTACTCTGGGCAGTCATGCTTTTTTTTTTTTTCACAAAAGTTTCCCAGAGCCTCTCGATCCCAGTTTCATCCAGGATGAGCACCTGACCCATCAGGACCAATCAAATTTTTCTGGCAATCTGTGATTACAAATCAGATTCATCCATTTCCTTTTTGAGGCTAGAGATGATTATCCCCCCAAACCGGGAGCTGTGGCACCGGTACAAGTCAAGAGAATGTGCCAGTAGTTTGATGATTGTTTAAAACAGTTTGGTTACTCAAAAAAATAAACATAGAATTATTATATGATCCAGAAATTCTCCTTCTGAGTATATACCCAAAAGAATTCAAAGCAGGACTTGTATACCAACATTCATAGCAGCATTATTTATAATAACCAAAAGATGGAAGCAAACCAAATGTCCATCAACAGATGAATGGATAAACAACATGTATGTGTGTGTGTGTGTGTGTGTGTATGTGTGTGTGTACATATATATATTTAATAGTCTTAAAAAGGAGTGAAATTCTGACACGTGCTACAATATGGATGAACCTTGAAGCCATTACTCAAAATGAAATAAATCAGACATAAAAAGATAAATATCAAATGATTCCACATATATAAGGAATCTAGAGTAAATTCATACAGACATGAAATAGAATGGTGATTGTCAGAAAACAGAAGGGGGTAGGGGGAAATGGGGAGTTGTGAAATGGGTTTCAGTTTGGGAAGATAAAACACTTCTTGAAATGCATGTGACTATATATGGTACACCTAAAACTGGTTGTGATAATTAATTTTATATGATGTATGCTAAGTTGCTCCAGTCATGTCTGACTCTTTGTGACCCCATGAACTGTAGTCTGCCAGGCTCCTCTGTCTATGGGATTCTCTAGGCAAGAGTACTGGAGTGGGTTGCTGTACCCTCCTCCAGAGGATCTTCGCGATGCAGGGGTGAAATCCACATCTCTTTGGTCTCTCATGTTTCCTACATTGACAGGCAGGTTCTTTACCACTAGTGCCACAATTAAAAAAAAAAGAAATGCACCACAAACTCTGGGCAATATTGGAGTTAGAGTTCAAGAAATGTGAAGCCAAGACAGCAGCTTTGAACAAAATGCATTCAATTCCACTGCACAGATATTTCCTGAGTACCTATTATGCAGTGTGCCAACTGAGAGGTTATACAGAGGATTTAGAGATTAATGAGACCTTGTCTAAGCATCAGGGAGCTCACCTTCCAGGGGAGATTTCAGAAAGTACACAAATGCAAAACAAAGAGTAACAAAACTGCAAAAAACAAAAACAAATACACCTTGGAGGATTGAGAATTGAAGGAAGACTTCACTGTAATCTGACACCTGCGATGTGCCATGATGTATTGGTAGCTGCTGTAGACTGAATGTGTCACCCTCAAAATTCACATTGAAATCTAGTCCAAAAAGTGATAGTACTTCTAGGTGAGGCCTTTGGGAGGTGATGAAGTCTCAAGGGTGGAGCCCTCAAGGATGGGATTAGTGCCCTTATAAAAGAGCCCCAGAGAGATTTCTTCTTTATTTTATTGAGCAGAATCACAGCAAGGAGACAGTTGTCTGTGAATAAGGAAGCAGTCCCTCATCAGAAACCACATCTCCCAGCACCTCAGTCTGAACTTTCCAGGCTGTAAAACAGGATTAAATTTCTGTTATAAACCACCCAGCCTATGGTACTCTATTATAACAGCCAGAACAGAATAAGACAGTAGTTTTGCACCAGGAAGGGGACATTTTAAACACAGAGAATATGGATCAAAGCTGTGAGCCAACTTGGGGAATAGTAAGCAGAGGATGGGATAAAAATAAGAGCAGAGAAAGTGACAGTGAACTTATTCTCTTCCAGAAACCATGCACAGTATTTTTCACATATCTCATTTAATCTGCAGAGCAGTCTTGTACCCAAGTCTTGTAGAAGACCCTCCTGGTCACCTATCCAGCAGCCATTTCTCCCTTCCCATTCCTTGTCTCCAAGTCTGATTTGTTATAGTTGTTATTCAGTCACTAATTTGTGTCCAACTCTGCAATTCCATAGACTGCTGCATGCCAGACTTCCCTGTCCTTCACTATCTCCCAGAGTTTGCTCAAACTCGTGTCCATTGAATCCATGATACCATCCAACCATCTCATCCTCTGTCACCCCCTTCTCCTCTTGCCTTCAATTTTTCCTAGCATCATGGTCTTTTTCAATGAGTTGGCCCTTTGCATCAGATGGCCAAAGTATTGGAGCTTCAGCATCAGTCCTTCCAAAGAATATTCAGGATTTATTTCCTTTAGGATGGACTGGTTGGATCTTCTTGCAGTCCAAGGGACTCTCAAGAGTCTTCTCCAACACCACAGTTCAAAAGCATCAATTCTTTGGCGCTCAGCCTTCTTTCCAACTCTCACATCTGTGCATGACTACTGGAAAAACTATGCAGGGAAAGAAAGAAAGTGAAGTCACTCAGTCGTGTCCGACTCTTTGTGACCCCATGGACTGTAGCCTACCAGGCTTTTCCATCCATGGGATTTTCCAGGCAAGAGTACTGGAGTGGGTTGCCATTTCTTTCTTCAGGGGATCTTCTCAACCCAGGGATCAAACATGGGTCTCCCTCATTGTAGGCAGATGCTTTTACTGTCTGAGTCACCAGGGAAGTCAGAAAAACCATAGCTTTGACTAGATGGACCTTTGTTGGCCAAGTGATGTGTCTACTTTTTAATATGCTGTCTAGGTTTGTCATAATTTTGCTTCCAAGGAGCAAAATTTTAATTTCATGGCTGTAGTCACCATCTGCAGTGATTTTGGAGCCTAAGAAAATAAACTCTGCCACTGTTTCCAGTTTTCCCCATTTATATGCCATGATCTTAGTTTTTTGAATGTGGAGTATTAAGCCAGCTCTCAAGAGACTCCTTAGTTCCTCTTCACTTTCTGCCATCTGCATATTTGGGGTTGTTGATATTTCTCCCAGCAATCTTTATTCCAGCTTGTGCTTCATCCAGCCTGGCATTTCACATGATGTACTCTGCATAGAAGTTAAATAAACAGGGTGACAATATACAACCTTGGCGTATTCCTTTCCCAATTTTGAACCAGTTGTTTCATGTCTGGTTCTGTTTCTTCTTGTCCTGCATACAGCTTTCTCAGGAGACAGGTAAAGTGGTCTGGTATTCCATCTCTTTAAGAATTTTCCATAGTTTATCATGATCCACACAATGAAAGGTTTTCATGTGGTCAATGAAGCAGAAGTAGACGTATTTCTGGAATTCCCTTGCTTTCCCTATGATCCAATGGATGTTGGCAATTTGATCTCTGGTTCCTCTGCCTTTTCTAAATCCAGTTTATACATTTGGAAGTTCTCTGTTCATGTACAGCTGAAGTCTAGATTGAAGGATTTTGAATATCATCTTGCTAGCATGTGAAATGAGAACAAATGTGCAATAGTTGGAACATTCTTTGGCATTGTCTTTCTTTGGAATTGGAATGAAAACTGACCTTTTCCAATCTTGTGGCCACTGCTGAATTTTCCAAATCTGCTACATATTGATGCATCACTTTAGCAGCAGCATCTTTCAGGATCTGAAATAGCTCAGCCGGAATTCCATCATCTCCACTAGCTTTGTTCGTAGTAATGCTTCCTAAGGCCCATTTGACTTCACACTGCAGGATGTCTGGCTCTAGGTGAATGACCACACCATCACGGTTATCTGGTCATTAAGACCTTTTTTGTATAGCTGTGTGTATTCTTACCACATCTTTTTAATCGCTTCTTCTCCTATTAGGTCCTTGCCATTTCTGTCCTTAATTGTGCCCATCCTTGCATGAAATGTTCCCTTGATATCTCCAATTTTCTTGAAGAGATATCCAGTCTTTCTCATTCTATCATTTTCCTCTACTTCTTTGCATTTTTCATTGAAGAATGCCTTCTTATCTCTCCTTGCTCTTCTCTGGAACTCTGCACTCAGGTGCGTATATCTTTCTCATTCTCCCTTGCTTTTTACTTCTCTTCTTTCCTCAACTATGTGCAAACCCTCTTCAGACAACCACTTTGCCTTCTGTCATGTCTGACTCTTTGTGACCCCGTGGACTGCAGCACGCCAGGCTTCCCAGTCCATCACCAACTCCTGGAGCTTGCTCAAACTCACTGTCTCTATCTTTAGCTGCAAAGAATACAATCAATCTGATTTCAGTATTGACCATCTGGAGATGTCCACATGTAGAGTCATCTCTTGTGTTGTTGGAGGAGGGTGTTTGCTATGACCAGTGTGTTCTCTTGGCAAAAACTCTGTTAGCCTTCGCCCTGCTTCATTTACTATTCCAAGGTCAAACTTGCCTGATTTAGTTTGGGGGTATTCCTCCTGGACAGAGTTGTCTTGCTGAGCTTCAGGGAATGAGTCTTTATTATTAGCCTAACCTGGTGGTAGTAATCCCATTCCTGTTGGCTCCTTTGACCAAAAGGCAAGATGCAATTTGACCAGAAAGGAGGCAGAAGTGTCTACCAGAGGACTTGTGAAAAGTCTTTTTTCTCTGATTTAAAAAAATGAAAGCAAAACCTTTCTGCTTTTGGGTGCATCTGTTTAAGAATATAAAGCTTGGAATTGGCTATACCCCAATACAAAATGTTTTTGCTGTTAAAAAATAAAAATGAAAACAAATGTAAAGCCTGGGACTGTGTTGTTCCTCTTGTGACCATCATTCTATGACTTTAAAGATAAAACTAACCCTCTAAAAATGGCAGATGAGAAAGACAGAGGGAAGCTACTGACTTTGAGCCCCTGAGTTAACCAACCCTGTGACCACATCCCTCCCTCTCTCTCTTTACTTAACACTTTTTTTTTTTTTACATATGAATCACTTTAAGTTGGGTCGTCTATTAATTGCAAATGAAATGTTACATGAGTGCAAAATAAAAATATTTCCCTGTAAGTTAAAGATCAAGGTGTATGACTCCAGGTGGGATGAAATTAAAACAGTAGTCTGTGACCTCAAACATGTGGGTGGGCAAAACAGAGAGCAGTGGGGACGACCCTCCTCTGAATGTGTGAGTAGCTCAGGAATGTGAAGCATTATTTTAGAGTCCCACCTCCCTGCCTGTGACCTGAAGGAGAGATAAGGGGTGGTGTTTCCGTGGTGACTCAGCCCTTCCCCTTGAAAACTCAAGAGAACGTCAAGCGTGTCCTTGCAGGCAACGTTTCCTCTGTCAGGGCTGTGTTTATACAGGGGAGTGCCTGGAAACTCTCGCTCCTCCTTTACGCTTGACTTGTCCCATGTCTCCCACCTCCTCAACTCTCACGGGGTTGGGGGACCTAGCAGCACTCCAACCCCCTCTCTCTGCCTCCCACACATTTCCAGGCCTTCCTTGGAGGCAACTGCCAAGGGGTGGAATGACCTCCCGCACCAGTATTTTTACTGTTAGGATGGAGAAGATTGTTTTCTTTAGGTTATTATAAGATATTGAATAAAATTTCCTGTGCTATACCGTAAATCCTTGTTGCATATCTATTTTACGTATAGTAGTTTGGATCTGTTAATCCCACTGTGGTTCGTTGTTCAGCCACTAAATTGTGTCTGACTCTTTGTGACCCCATGGAATGCAGCACGCCGGGCTTCCCTGTCCTTCACCATCTCCCAGACTTTGCTCAAACTCATGTCCATTGAGTAGGTGATGCCATCCAACCATCTCATCCTGTCTCCTAATTTATGCCTCCCCCTCCCCATTTGATAATCTTAAATTTGTTTTCTGTTTGTGAGTCAATTTTTATTTTGTATATAGACTCACTTGTATTATTTTTTAGATTCCACATGTAAAGAATAGCATATAGTATTTGTCAACTATACTTCAATTTAAAAAAAGAGAAAAAAAATACTTTTCTATAAAAATATAACTCATCCTTCCGGGAGAGATTAGAGGAAGGTTTCCACCAGAGGTGACCAGAGGCTGCCAGATGGAGCAGTGGATGTGAGTCAGATAAATCTGGATTTGTATTCCAGCTTGGACACCATGAGCTACATGATCCTGGGCAAGTCACTTCATTTCACTTGGGTTTATGATCTGCAGAATGGGAGTCATGTCACCTGCTCTGCTTACTTCATAGGGTTCATTTTTGTCTGCCAAAAAAATGATAAAAAACACTCACAGCTACCGTGCCAACTCAGGATTGTATCTTGAGGTGCTGGGACTCCCACAGAGATTTACATTTCAGACAGAGGAAAAAAGTTCAGAAACAAGAACTTAGTATACCCAAACTGTCTAGGCGAGTCCTTAAAGGAATCTGGGAAAAGAGAAGGGTGTATATTCACTATGGCAGCAGAAGGACAATCCAACTGGCTGAATCTCTTCTGTGAAGCCTGACTGCGGGTCTGGGGCTGTGCATTCATTTTCTCACTTACCCTCCTGGCAGCCTCATGAGATGGGTACCTTCATATTCATTCTATAAATAAGAAAAAGCCACATCAAGAAATCAAAGGTACCAGCTGAAGGTAGATTCTGGTCTTCTCATAACACAGGTTATGAGGGACTTTTTAATGAAAGGCTTTATGGTTTTTTGGGGTCCTTTTTGCTCTAAGGATGGATGAGAGGGAGCAAAACCATGGAAAGGAATCTTGCAGCATTATGAGAATTCTCATGCCCATGGTTACAGTCCTCTCCTGGGCTGAGGGTCCTAGGGGATCCAATAGCAATAGCACTGAAAGTGACTGAAAGGTACCAGTTGTTCCACAAATTGTGCTGAAGAATGAATTAAAAACCCCACATTTTAGTCTAAACAACTTTCTAACTATATAGCCTTGAACAATCTATTGGATCAGGCTTCAGATTTTTTTTCTTTATGATTTTCTTTGATGTGAACTATTTTTCAAGTCTTTATTGAATTTCTTACTGTATTGTTTCTGTTTTATGTTTTGGTTTGTTGACCCCAAGGAATGTAGGATCTTAACTCCCTTATCAGGGATCAAACCTGTACCCCCTGCATTGGAAGGCGAAGTCTTAACCACTGGACTGCCAGGGAAGTCCCCAGTCAGGCTTAACCTATAACAGAAGAATGGGCTTATGCCTCTTTTTCTGTCTGTCCAACCAGGTTTAGGTGGATACCATAGGATAAGGACAATCAAGTTTGACAGGGGAGGGGAGGGGGCTGAGTTGGACAGCAGAGCAAACACTGGTTCTGAGTCCTCCTTCTCATTTGTGAAATGGAAGATTATGCTAGATCCCTGGTTTTCAAGTTTTCAACCCCCCTTTTTCCCCCTTTTTAAGCAACAACTGAAAGCTTTTACTATCTGAAATCTGACAGGGAGCCCCAAACTCTTAGGTGAGTAAAAGTCCTAAACAGATGGAAACAGCACAGGCATGCAGAAACCATCCCCACCCTGTCATCCCCGAATTACTTTTTCTTCCCTACTACCAAAGCCACTTTGCAAGATGGAGGGGCGCCCACAATCCCTGTGGGATTTCCCAAGCTTGACTTCCAATGAACTGTTTCAAATGCTTTTAATATTATGACTTTAGCCTCAAAAATCGTACAGTATAGGTATCAATAGTAACCCCTTTCGCAGATGAAAAAACAAGCACAAAAAGCTCAATTAACATGGCCCAGGAATTAGATTTAAGATACTTAATGGAAAGTGCCTCATTCCACAGTGGGAAGGGGTTTCAGATCCCCTGGGACACCTATACTCCTGACCCAAAGGCTATTGAAATCAAACTGAAAATACAATCTTGATGTGGCTAGAAACACCAGACGAAATTTTATTTTCCAGGGCAGTTTTTCCACAGTAGTTCTTTTTGAGAGCCCAGCAGAGTTGGTGACTTGGGCTTGGTATCCAGGCAGTAGAGGAAGATGTCCAGAAAAGTTCCTGATGTCACAGGCTCCGAAAGCGCCAGATGTGTCAGAACTCTGCCTCGTGAGCCGACCCAGTGGATCTACGTGTATGAACAAAGCCGCTCTTTAGACATCTGGGAGGAAATGACTTTTCTGATGGCTCTAATGAGTGTGGACGTGTCAGAAGCCCAGACTGTACCCTCTCCTTAATGTGTGAGCTTGCACAAATGAGTGTCTGTGTGCCTCCAAGAAGTGGTGAGAAAAGATGTAAAACAATTGTGACTCAAATGAACAGTCCAAGTTTCTGGTAACATGATGGAATACACAGACTTAAAAAAAAAAAAGAACTATTCCAAGCATAAGGACCCTGTTCTCAGGAAGAAGCCCAGTGTCTTTCCATTACACTCTGCAGATCTCATTCGTGTGGCAGGAAAGATGACTGCTTGCCTGATGTCATTCTTTGTCTGCCTACTATGGGCCAAGGGTTTTTTTCAAATCTTCATTTGACATTCACTGAGGCTCTTAGTAATATTTTCCTAATTAGTATAACAGAGGAGAGTCCTTCCATTCTTCCTTGTTTTATCCAGCTGAAGAATATTCATTGAGTTCTTCTTGTGGATCCATTATCCAAATTCTCATTCCATACAGATTTATTAGTCATCTGTGCTGTGCTCACTCAGTTGTGTCCAACTCGTTGCGACCCAATGGACTCTAGACCTCCAAGCTCCTCTGTCCATGGGATTCTCCAGGCAAGAATACTGAAGTGGGCTGCCATTTCCCCTTCCAGGGGATCTTCCCAACCCAGAGATCAAACTCTCACATCTCCTGCATTGGCAGGAGTGTTCTTTACCACTAATGCCACCTGGGAAGCCCAATTCTTTGTCCAGTATGTGCTAGATGTTGAGTATAGGTCTACAGATACATGTGATTCAGTGTCCCTTTTCTCTGACATCTTCTAGCATAGTGGCTTTGTTTTCTATAAGTCCACTTGTCACATGCCATCTTGCCCTTAGAGTCTGGGCCAGTAACAACAGCCTACAAGCAAAAGTCAAACAGCAATGTCTTGGATCCTTGGAAAATCCTCCAGGCATGTGTAAATGCACATACGTAAAGATACCAGTTTTAAGTGGAACTTAGTACAGCACTGGTCTTACCTTCATCAGAGATTTAATATCCATCCCATAGATGTTTGCCTCAATAATAGGAAAAAACTGAAAATAAGGGAATGGATTGATGTTGATATGAAAACCCCAAACAGAGAAAAGAATAAGGAGGAATTGGAAAAGCCAGTAATCTCCCCATCAATATTCATGGTTAAATTGACCAGATTGCCGTGACACAATTTTAGGATTTTGCTGTTTGGTGTTTTGTGTTCAGGGCCTGCAGTTCCAAGAACAGCTGTGACTCGACTTCAGCAGCATATACGTTTATATATTTCCATCTTCATCACCTCTATCACCATCAAATGTCAGCTCTCTTCCATGAAGGCAGTGAGGCCCACATGATTTGCTGAGCCCACAATTATTCATGCTTCCTGGTGCCCAAGCCAGGCTTTTGCCAACCTATATCCAAAGTGACCCAGCCCCTGTTTCTGAGGTAGAAGATGGGGATCATTAAGATCAGGTGGGTCAGTGTCTCTGCGTTGAAGCTGCCAGAATGAAAGGACATCTACTTCCCTTTTGGAGGGGTCCATGGATGTCAAGACCCACCATTCATCACTGCCAATTGTGGGAAATTGGCATTTATTTTAGAAAATGCCAAATGTGTTTTCCTTGCATATTGTTACCACATTAGTGATCCGTCCTTAGATCTCTCTGGAAAAAAAAAGAAAGAAGCAAGCAAGCAGATCTTTCTGCCTCTTTCTTATTGGGTGATCTTTGGTAAATTACTTAACTGTCTGAGCTTTAATAAACTTAACAATGGAAGCATTAATACCCACTGAATAGAATAATTGTGAAGATTAAATATAGCACCTGCTACACAGTAGGTAACAATACTACTGTAAATACTATTATTAATACTATTTACTAAATGCTTACAATGTGACATTTGATAATGTTAATTCTTCCTTAAGTTGTCTGAACTATGTTACCTCTCTAAAATTTACCTTTGAAAAATCTGTACAGCAGGCTTAATATTATTTTATGCATTTGCTTTAAGGCAGTGGTTCTCAAACTTGAGTATGCTTAAGAATTCCTACTGAGCTTCTTAAAGCATTGCTAGCTGGGTCCAACGGCCAGTGTTTCTGATTTAGTAGGTCCAGGTTAGAAACTGAGAATTTGCAGTACTAACAATTTCCTAGTAGAGGCTGATGCTAATGGTCTGGGGCCACACTTTGAAAAACTGTGCTCTAAGGATTAAATTCATGGAACATTTTTTTTTAACATGCATTTATTGAATTCCTACTGTGTGCAGAGGGCTGTTTTAGCTGTAGAAGGAGAAGCCGTGAACAAGAAAAAGTCCCTGTCCACATGAAGATTACATTCTGGCAGGAGAGATAAACAATAAGCAAAGCTACAGGGGAACACCAACGCTCGGCGCTTTGAAGTAAAAGATAGAAGTTTAGGAGGGCAGTGAGTGACTGGGTTACACTGGGAAAGATATTTCGGGTACAGCAGTCAGGGAAGGCATCTCTGAAGATCTGGTTAAAAAAAAATAAAATGATAGGGAAAGGAAGAAAGCATTTGGGAAAAGAGCACTCCAGAAAAAGAGAACACAGCAAGTGCAAAGATCCCAAGGAGGCAAAAGATTTGAAGACATCCAGGGGCAGAAATGGCCAGTGTGGCCTGAGCAGAGTGAGTGAGCTGAGAATGAGGAGATGCCATCAGAGAAATAGGCAGGGAGGCCACGTCATGCAGAACCTTGTAGGTCGTTGTAGGCAGATTGCATCTTATTTGCAGTGTGATAGACAGTGCCCCCAGTGTTTTAAGTAGGCGAGTGACATGAAGGGAAGCCCCTGAGTTCTAGAACAGTCCCAAAGAGCACACTGGCTGCTGGGTAGGATAGGAGAGAAGAGTTAGAGTACAAAGAGTAGAGTAGAGAGAAGAGTACAGAGTTAGAAGCTGTTGAGGCCCTCCGGGGTGAGGGACAAGGAGGGTGTGGCCCCGGGTGGTGGCAGAGGAATGGCTGAGCAGCGATCTGATGCACATTTTATTCTGTGCGTCAAGCCAAGGACCTGATATGGAGGTGGGGGTAAGGAGAGGGAGAGGGCGCACTTGGGAATGACTCCTGAGATTTTTACTGAATTTAATAAAATAAGATCATCTGTGAGAAAGTATCTGGCACAAAATAAGGGTTCGCTACTCATCTATGTATTTTGGAATCAGGACACTTTCAGTTTGGAAATGCTAATGCTACCAAAACCTCCATGCAGCCCTGTGCACTGCACAACCTCCGTAGACTGGGCTATGAACAGAGTGGTGTAAAGCTGTTGGGCTGGGATAGCTCTGGCTTGCAGGACTCTGACTCTTTATCAATGCTCTTCCTTAGGTTTTTTGACCTTTTTGCAATGGTATATAATTCCAGACATTGAGAGGAGTGTCCAGTGAGAAGGCCACTGTGCTGCGGGCTGAGCCTGTGTCACTCGGGAATATTCTAGAACTCAGGGACTTACCTCTGGAGTATGAGCTTGTAGCAAGGAAAAAGTTAGCATGTCATCAGTAATCAATATTGATGGGGAAGCCTTCTTTCTCGGCATTTCCCCCCAGATCTTGCTTACAGACCATGGGCCAATTGCCTTTCTTGATTATAAGGGTGGTTTAGAGTGCTTGCACCATGTGACTTACTCGAGGACAGCCACCCTGGAGGCCCACCTCCTCCCTGAGTAGGGCTGGCAAGCTTGCTGCTACACGAGCAGAGATGAAGCACGTGCATTGTGGGGAAGCCATCATGTTCGAACTCTGGACCTCTCCAAATATCTTCAGGAAAGAAATACGACTCATTGGAATTCAGTTGTATTTTTTAAGACACGTGTTCTTGTTGTTTATAACTTAGGAGATTCAGTTTGTGTTCATGCACCAAAATTGTGAAGAAGTCAGTTTGTCTCCTCAACTTCTGAAGCATATGTAGCATCTATTTCCTGGGTGCCAAGGTAACCATGAACATGTATGCAGCTCCCCATTCCCGTCCTCCCTGGTCTTACCCAGGTTCCTGCGCTGCACACCTGAATTCACCAATATCCATTAAAGTGAAGTGAAGTTGCTCAGTCGTGTCCAACTCTTTGCAACCCCGTGGACTGTAGCCCACCAAGCTCCTCCATCCATGGGATTCTCCAGGCAAGAATACTGGAGTTGGGTGCCATTTCCTTCTCCAGGGGATCTTTCCGACCCAGCTCGGAAAGATTGGAACCCAGGTCTCCCACATTGCAGGCAGACACTTTAACCTCTGAGCCACAGTGGCTCACACATATGCGTTTAGAAAGTGTTTCATAGATCCCACTACATATGTGTCACAAAGCACCCGTTCTGAGTACTGCTCTTGTTTATCCAGTATTTTTCGAGTGTCTGTTATTTGTCGGGCACTGAGTCAAGTGCTTTTAATAGATTATCTCATTTAATCCTCACAGCAATCTTATGATTTTAGTACTACAATTTTATTAGCTCCCATACAAATAAGTATATATACCTGTGAAAAGGTGAAATGATGCCTGGGATTAGTCAGGAAGCATATAGCAGGGCAAGATGCAAACCCCAATCATTCTGATTCACAGTCCATGCTCTTAACCACCGCCATCTTGCCCTTCAAGGCAGAAGAAAACTAGCATTTATGGAGCACCCATTGTGCAGCATGCCCTTTACAAATGTCATCTCATTTGATCCTCACAGCAACTCTGCAGCATGAATATTATTGTCAGCTAAAAGGAAACAAGGGTCTTGGAAAGGTTAACAATCTTGTGCAAGGCCCGTGGTGATTTTAAAAGTGACTGAGCCAGGACACAGAATCGGATTTCCTAAATGCCCAAGTTCGTGCGCTTTCCATAGCACCACACAGCCCAAGTTTCTAGCTTCATTGAGGAGCTATGGTATCTGAGGGGTTCTTTGAAGGTTGCATGGCAGATGGAGGAATAGCCTCTGGAGGTAAAGAACAGCTCAGTGTGCACACAGGTACCATTCATGCTCTAGTTTTCCTGGGGTGGAAAGCCAAGGAGAAAAGCACATCCTCACTTTGTACATTTCTGTATATTCTGTCTCCCCTTCTCCTTTGTTTGAAATCTTTCAGTGAGTCGCAGTTATGCAATGACTTGCATGATTTGCCCCCTGCCTGCTTCCTTTTATTTTGGGGTTTACTCACTCTGCTTCAGCCTCACTGGCCTCTCTTCTAATCATCAGATATAAGGTGAATGTGATAACCACTGCATGATGTGAAAGCCTACTAATCCTCCAATGGATCTGTCATTTTGCATGTTAGAGATTCCTGTATTTACTCTGTGCCCTGCCAGTAACTTGTTTTTACCTCTTCCTCCTACAGCAAAGATCAGTACAAACGTCACCTCCTCAAAGGCGTTCCTTGTCCCCATAGTTACTCTCATTACGACATTCTGCTTAAGTGTTTCTGGAATAAATAAAGCTATGCATCCTTGCCATGCATCCTTGAATGTTTGCAATTCAAGAGAAAAAAAAAAAGCAGTGTTTGTTATCAACCTTTTCCAAAATTGGTTTGTTTGCAGGTTGATCAGTCCTGCCCCAAATCAGCATTCAGCTGAATCTTCAGATATTTTCAAAGCAGCTTCCTGGCATAAGAAGTTTTAAACTGACTGCAGTGGTGATGAAAACCAAAAATCAAGTGACAAACCCCATTAGGAGAAGGTGATTGTGAGAGTTCAGGCTTTAAAAACTTGTCTTGATGGATGAGAAAGACAAAAGAACTCTTTGCCCTTTAACCTAAAATTGATTTGTGCTGCTGCCCTGAAATCATAGCCGATAATTCCAATAGTCTGGAACAGCCCCCAGGGCTCCTATAAGAACAGATTTCACAGACTCCTGTGCTAGGAGACAAAAGGACCTCTTTCCTGTGTGTGGTTTACATTGCAACACAGGCTAACATTCCCTGGCTTCTTTCATTTATTCCAAGTCTTCTCCTCATTTTTGAATTACAGTAGGAGAAAAAAGAGATTTTTTTTTCTGCCCATAAAACATAAAGGTTATTATTGGCCAGTAGAGCATCCCCCAACTTCTCAAGGCAATATTATATTTGTATGAAATGAAACACAATATCAATCCTTCTAATTAATATTCAGGATTGATTTCCTTTAGGATTGACTGGTATGATCTCTTTGGAGTCCAAGGGACTCTCAAGAGTCTTCTCCAACACCACAGTTCAAAAGCATCAATTCTTCAGTGTTCAGCCTTCTTTATGGTCCAACTCTCATATCCATACATGACTACTGGAAAAACCATAGCTTTGACTAGAGTGACTTTTGTTAGCAAAGTAATATCTCTGCTTTTTAAGACACTGTCTAGGTTTATCATAGCTTTTCTTCCAAGGAGCAAGTGTTTTTTAATTTCATGGCTGCAGTCACCATCTGCAGGGATTTTGGAGCCCAAGAAAATAAAATTTGTCACTAGTTCCACTGTTTCCCCATCTACTGGATGGGGACTGGATGCCATGATCTTAGTTTTTTGAAAGTTTGAGTTTTAAGCCAACTTGTTCACTCTCCTCTTTCACCTTCATCAAGAGGCTCTTTAGTTCCTCTTCACTTTCTGCCATAAGGGTGGTGTCATCTGTATATCTGAGGTTATTGATATTTGTCCTGGCAATCTGGATTCCAGTTTGTGAGTCATCCAGCCAGGCATTTCACATGATGTACTCTACACAGAAGTTAAATAAGTAGGGTGACAAAATATAGCCTTGACGTACCCCTTTCCCAATTTTGAGCCAGTTCCATTGTTCCATGTCTGGTTCTAACTGTTGCTTCTTGACCTGCAAACAGGTTTCTCAGGAGTCAGGTAAAGTGGTCTGGTATTCCCATCTCTTTAAGAATTTTCCATGGTTTGTTATGGTCCACACAGTCAAAGGCTTTAACATAGTCAATGAAGCAGATGTTTTTCTGTAATTCTTTTGCTTTTTCTATGATTCGATGGATGTTGGCAATTTGATCTCTGGTTCCTCTGCCTTTTCTAAATCTGGCTTTAACATTTGTAAGTTCTCAGTTCACGTACTGTTGAAGCCTGGCTTGGAGAATTTTGAGCATTACTTTGTTAGCATGTGAAATGAATGCAGTTGTGTGGCAGTTTGAACATTCTTTGGCATTGCCCTTCTTTGGGACTGGAATGAAAACTGATCTTTTCCACTCCTGTGGCCACTGCTGAGTTTTCCATATTTGCTGGCATACTGAGTACAGTACTTTAACAGTATCATCTTTTAGGATTTGAAATAGCTCAGCTGAAATTCTATCACCTCCACTAACTTTGTTCATAGTGGTGCTTCCTAAGGCCCACTTGATTTTGCACTCCAAGATGTTTGGCTCTAGGCGAGGTGAGTGATCACACCATCATGGTTATTTTGGTCATTAAGATCTTTTTTGTATAGTTCTTCTGTGTATTCTTGCCACCTCTTCCTAATATCTTCTGCTTCTGTTAAATCCATACCATTTCTGTCCTTTATTGAGCCCATCATTGCATGAAGTGTTCCCCTGGTATCTCTAACTTTCTTGAAGAGATCTCTAGTCTTTCCCATTCTATTGTTTTCCTCTATTTCTTTGCATCGTTCACTTAGGAAGGCTTTCTTCTCTCTCCTTGCTATTCTTTGGAACTCTTCATTCAGATGGGTATATCTTTCCTTTTCTTCTTTGCCTTTCACTTCTCTTCTCAGCTATTTGTAAGGCCTCCTCAGACAGCCATTTTGCCTTTTTGCATTTCTTGAAGATGGTTTTGATCACTGCCTCCTGTACAATGCCATGAACCTCTGTCCACAGTTCTTCAGGCATTCTGTTTATCAGATCTAATCCCTCAAATCTATTTGTCACTTCCACTGTATAATTGTAAGGGATTTGATATAGGTCATACTTTAATGGTCTAGGGGTTCTCCCTACTTTCTTCAATTTAAGTCTGAATTATGCAATCAGGAGTTCATGATCTGAGCCACAGTCATCTCCCAGTCTTGTTTTTGCTGACTGTATAGAGCTTCTCCATCTTTGACTGCAAAGACTATAATTAATCTGATTTCAGTGTTCACAATCTGGTGATGTCCATGTGTAGAGTCATCTTTATTTAAAATTATGTATTAATATATTCATTTTAAGTGATAATTATAGACCCATTAATATTTACAAAATAGCATATTTTATTGAAAAATATGAATATTGAAAAATAACTGTATTCCCCTCAAATAGATAAGTCATATCATTTCATGTTTTTATAAATCTCTTCAATGCCTCACTTAATGGAAGACAGCTGCATCCTCATATCTCTCTCTACATTCAATCAACTGCACTATCAAATATAATTTAGCCCCACTACACACTCTTAAGGGAATTAGACTGAAAAGGACAGATAGCATCTTATTTTTATGAAAATACTTTAAAACTTGCAGGCACCTGAAAGAGTCTTAGGGGTCCTCAGTCTTGGGGACCCTGCAGCTCTACCTCTGACTCTTTCACATGGTGGATTCGGTCATGGCTGAATTTCATGTGTGCAGGCTGAATCCATGAAAATCTGCCTCTGTGTTTTGGTTTGCTTTGCCCTGTGTGGCTTTATTCTTAGGCAGATTTTCTCCCACTAGCAACAAAGATGGTCACCAGCAGCTCCAGCCTTATGTCTGAGTAAAAAAATTAGCAACTCCAGGGCAAATTCCACTTCTTTCCCTATAGAACTAACAAAAATCTTAGGTTTGACTCTTACTGGACCAATGTGGGTCATGTACCAGTACACCAAGCACAAGGTTTTTTGTTTGTTTGTTTTTTTAATTTTATTTTATTTAACTTTACAATATTGTATTGGTTTTGCCATATATCAAAATGAATCTGCCACAGGTATACATGTGTTCCCCACCCTGAACCCTCCTCCCTCCTCCTTCCACATACACAATGGAGTATTACTCAGTCATTAAAAAGAATACATTTGAATCAGTTCTAATGAGGTGGATGAAACTGGAGCCTATTATACAGAGTGAAGTAATCCAGAAAGAAAAACACCAATACAGTATACTAATGCATATATATGGAATTTAAAAAGATGGTAACAATAACCCTGTATACGAGACAGCAAAAGAGACACTGATGTATAGAACAGTCTTTTGGACTCTGTGGGAGAGGGAGAGGGTGGGATGATTTGGGAGAATGACATTGAAACATGTATAATATCATATATGAAACAAGTCGCCAGTCCAGGTTCGATGTACGATACTGGATGCTTGGGGCTGGTGCACTGGGATGACAAGCACAATGTTTTAAAAATGAATTCTCATTTAAGAAAACATAACACAATGCTAATATTGGAAAATATTAAATAACTTGAAATCCTAACTGTACTGGAAAATCTGGGCTATGTCTAAAGCAGACACACTGGTATACTAGCTTCCTCCCAATTAAGCCAGGGAAATGTGCTTGGCTGGGACTTCATGCTTACAGAAGAGTTCTCTCCCCCTTCTTTCATTCAGAAATGACACAGTCAGAGGTAGTTGCAATCTTTGATCAACAGTGAGAGAGGCTGTCTCTGGAAGTTAAATTCAGAAAGAGTAAAGAATGAAATGTCTTAAAATTTTTGAGCTAAATCCATCTTGGAAATATAATACCTCTCTATTATGTCTATGGTAACTTACAAAGAATATATATTTCATTCTCATCATAAAATGAATCCAATATAAAAGGCAAAGATATTCTATGGTAGATGGGCCTGGTGATGGGGGCAGTTATAAAAGGCTAAGAAGTAACTAAGAATGGATGAAATAAAAGATTTTTGAGGAATGGTGGGCCAGAGGATAGAGAAATAAGATCTCAAATGTAGGGCTAGCTAGTTGATTAAGGATTAATCCAAATGTGCTCTTTATTTTAAAAGCAAAGGTGAATCACTGAGCTGTTTTTTAAAACATAATATGAATTACAATCATGGAAATCCAGGGCACCCTGAGAGCTTATAGCTAACATCTCTACTGGATGGGGAAATAAGGGTAGGTCTTACAGAGGAAGTGACAGTGAAGTTAAGAATCAAAGGGGAAGAGCTAACAGGGAAAAAGAGGATGACGTGTGCTAAGCAGAGAGAATGTAAGAGACCTGCACATTCAAGGAAGTGAACAAAATCCTGAGATGGCTGAAGCATGATTATGGAGGTGTGAAAAGTGAGGTGGCCAGAGAAATAAGCAGTGTGTAGACCATGGAAGGCTTTGCAAGACTTCAGAGCTTAAATTTAAGCACAAGAGCTGTGAGCATTCACCGAAGGGGTTCACCGTGATCAAATTCATGTTTAAGAAAGACCATTTCTTGGGCTCCAAAATCACTGCAGATGGTGAGTGTAGCCATGAAATTTAAAAACACTTCCCCCTTGGAAGAAAAGCTATGACAAACCTAGACAGTGTATTAAAAAGCAAAGACATTACTTTGCTAACAAAAGTTTTGTTAACAAAAGTCCGTCTAGTCAAAGCTATGGTTTTTCCAGTAGTCATGTATGGATGTGAAAGTTGGACGATAAAGAAGGCTGAGTGCCAAATAATTGATGCTTTTAAACTGTGGTGTTGGAGACAACTCTTGAGAGTCCCTTGGACTGTAAGGAGACCAAGCCAGTCACTCCTAAAGAAAATAAACCCTGAATAGTCACTGGAAGGACTGATGCTGAAGGTGAAGCTCCAGTGCTTTGGCCACCTGATGCAAAGAGCTGACACATTAGAAAAGATCCTGATGCTGGGAAAGATTAAAGCAGGAGGAGAAGGGAACGACAAAAGATAAGATAGTTGGATGGTATCACCGACTCAATGGACATGAATCTGAGCAAGCTCTGGGAGATGATGAAGGACAGGGAAGCCTGACATGCTGTAGTCCAGAGGGTCGCAAAGAGTCAGACATGACTGAGTGGACAACAGCAGCAATTTTGGCTGCAATCTGGGGAAAGAGCTGACAGCCTCTGGTTGTGGTCCTTATGGCAGCAAATGCATCATTTCTACGGGATAGCTTATCTCTGCTTAAACTTACCTAACTGGAAAGGTAAGGAAAGGGAAATATCTTCCTTTCTCTGCTCATTTGTTTTTCTTGATGGGATTAAAATAAAAGGGGTCCCTCAAAACTCCCAAAGCAGGAAATAGGATTACTTGTGCACAAAAGATTTAATTGTATGATCAGGGCATGCTGAATCAGAGCGGAGATGGACAAAGCTACCTAAAAATGAAAGGACTCTGGTCAGAGCAAACATTTGACTAAATGCAAAATCGTATCTAAAAAAAGAATTGTTCATCCTGGTAACCCCAGGCAAAGGGAAATAACAAGGCAAATCTTGGTGTTATGACTAACCACCAACCAGGAGAGAGTGAGTCTTCCCCCTGGGGACTGGATAATATGGCACCATGACCAAACCATTGCTCTTGGGGAAACAATTGTGTGTCAGACTGAAGGTCTCAATCATGAATGACCAAGAAAATCATATGCAGAGTTTTTAAGAAAAAAAAAAAAATGCCTGACCCTCATTTTAGGTCTGAGGTGGACCCCAACCTCCTAAAAATTTTGTAAATGCCACTGGTTTTACAAAAGAGACGTAGCCTGTGTAGGGAACCACCATTGTGTCAGGTAATCTTAGCCTGATGCTGGAATCAATTTAATCTCCTTTATTCTGATTCTGTGCTTATCAAACAACCTCTCATTATAATTTGGTGTCATAGGTGGGTCTTTGTACAGAGAAAGAATATGCTCGTTCTTACCATACATGTATTCCAGTTCAAAGGGTTATTATATTTCTTCTCATGGCTTCTCAATAACAATGGCTATTTATACAGCAATCTTAATATACCTAATTAATATAAAACTGTCTTTGAGAGAATAATACTTCTCTTTGGGTGATAGTCTCAGGGACTGTAAGCCTTGAAGATGGTCTAACTTCACCAAGATAATATCATCATTTGAGCCTTTGATCAGCTCAAAGATGTTACTGATTTTTCATTAACCTTAATACAAATGGTTTATCCCTCCACTCACCCTTCAAAATTATCAAATAGCAATATTTTAAACTCAAGCATACGTAGTAATAGTTTAGAAGCAAAAATCCAGGTACTGGGATGTAGAACACATTCCTTAATGAGTCCCCTGATTATACTTAAACTAAAAACCCCACTTACCTTTAAAAATATTGTTTTCATCATCAAGGGAAAGTGTTCCCTGCAGTGTATTAAGCTGCTCGGGGGAGAGAGGGAAAATATTAAAACTTAAATGTGGAAATGAATATAAAAGATGCATCATAAACTTCACAGACCCAGCAGTAGATACTAAAGGAAGGTTTTTATTTTATTAAAATATTAAACGACTGTTCAGCTGAGTAAGTGGGACTGAAGCTGAGCTTCTGGAGGTATTGTTCCAGCTTTACAACAGAGTCGCTACCCTTTTTCAAATGTAAATGGAGGGTATCTTTTGTCATCAACAAAAGTTGCAGGGAACAATGGAGAATGGAAGAAATGTCATAAAAGCAAACGTAAGAAAGCACAGAGGTAGATAATTCAGCAGCAACATCCTTGAAAACGTGCCAAAAATCCTTATCTATGGAGGGAGCTTTGGTGGGGAATGAGAAATGGCATGGGGCCAGAGTAGCCATTCAGAGGAAGTTGGAAGAATAAAGTTTCCTCTAAGGAGGCCCAGGTGAAAACAGAGTTGTGAGTCAAAGGGAAAAAAACAATTGCTCACTGTTTGCTGTGGCCGCCTAGGGAAGCACAGACCTGGATGCAATCTGGGTGTCCCTGGATCCCTGGGGCTTCTGTAGGAGACACTCCTAGAGATAAAAGAAGAGCTAACACTTCTGCACGGGCTACATAACAATAGGAAATTGGGCCTCTTAACTACCTGTGCACTCTGAACCACACAGTCCAAGCCTGAGCCAAAAGGAAAATTTACCCAACAGCACCAATGTTCATGAGTGTATATCGGGGCTTCCTTGGTGGCTTAGATGGTAAAAGAATCTACCTGCAGTGCAGGAGACTGCGGTTTGATCCTACGTGGTCCAGTAGCACTGATGTTCATGCATCCTCAATTTACCAGGATATTAGAAACAGAGAAATGAGATAAAAGAGAAAGTACAGCATTGTATCAATGCAAGGACTAGGGTTCAATCCCTGGTCGGGGAACTAGATCCCATATGCCTCAACTAAAAGCTGACATGCCATAACTAAAGATTATACATGCCTCAACAAAGAAGCTCCTAAGTGCCACAACCAAGACCCGGCGCAGCCAAATAAATAAATTTTTTTTTTTTTTTAAAAGAAAGAACTTTGGGCTATTCTAGAGAAAATAGGAACACTGATAAGCAATATAGAGCATGCGTCGTGAAGGCAGGAACCATATCTGTTTTGTGTACTACTAAACCCATGGTGCTGACGTCAGTGTCTGGTTCATAGTAGATGCCTATTCATTCATTCCTTCATTCATTCAGGAAGTCAGCCATTCCACAAGTATTTGTTGAGCACCAACTACATGCAAGATACTGTTCCAAGAGCTTGAAATACAACAGGGAATAAAATAGGTAAAGTCCCTGCCCTCACTGAGCTTACATTCTGTTGGAGCAATTTAAACAGTAAAAAAAATAAATAAATAAAGACATAAAGACATAATAAATAAAACATAAAAAAAACAATCATTGATAAATGCTTTAAAGGAAAATAAAGCAGAATCATGTCAGGGGAGTATAGGCAGTGAAGAGATGGTACATATTGTTTGAGATGGTTAAACACCTCTCTGACAAGTGTTCTTTACTAAAGAACTGAAAGACTCAGGGAGTGAGTCATGTGGTTGTCTAAAACAAGAGCATCTAGGCAGAGGAACAGCAAGTTCAAAGGTATGAAAGAGGGACCATCTTTGCCGTGTTTCAAGAACTGTCAGGAAACCAGTGTAGCTGGAACAAAATAAATGACCAGAGTGGACAGAGATACAGTCAGAGAAGTAGTCGGAACCTTCAGAGCCTTGAGGAGGAAGAAGAAAATGTAGAGCTCAAAAGTCCTTTAAGGGCAAAGGATAAGTCTGTAAGAATATCAGCTTTTGTACCAAATAAGGCTGGAAGCCCTTGGATTGTTTTGATCAGAGGGGCAACTTGACCTGACTTTGATTCTACCGTGATCTCTCTGAGATAAGGGGAGACTGGAGATGCAACACAGAAATGGGCCAGGGTGGGAGCAGGTAGACCAATGAAGAGGTTGATGAAATAACCCCAGTAAGAGGTAATGATGGCATGAATCAAAGTAATATGGGAGAGTGGTAGGAAGTTGTAGGTTCTGGTTATGTTTCAATGATAAACAGCTGAAAGGATTTGCTAATGGACTGAAAATGGGATGTAAAAGAAAAATAGGTGTTAGGGATTATACCAAGATTCTTACCCTGAGCAACTTGAAAAAATTAAATTGCCATTGAAATATGGGAAGACTATGGGAGAAGCAGATTCTGAAGGTGGGGCACGAGTTTGCAGTCCAGGCTGGGACATTTAAATTTGAGGTAGTTACTGGATATCGAAGCATCTATCAAGTAGACAATAGGATATATCAATCTAGCATTAAATGGAGTGGTCTGAGATGGAAGTCTAAATTTTAGAGTTGAGTTATTTAAAAGATTTAAAGTTACGAGATTTAGTCAACTGAAAACTGATTATAAATACAGAAAATCACCAAAAGCTAAAACTGAAAACTGAACCCCATAATTTAGAAGTCTAGGTGCAAAGAAAAAAATCAGCAAACTGAGACCAAGGAGTAACCACTGAGAAGAAAACCAACACAGAGAACTCCAAAAATTAATTTTTATTGAAGATGAATGATAGGAATAGGATCATGGATTTGGGAGAAAATTCCAAGTCATAATCATCCTTGCATTCCTACTTGCTGCTGCTGCTGCTGCTAAGTCGCTTCAGTCGTGTCCGACTCTGTGTAACCCCATAGACGGCAGCCCACCAGGCTCCGCCATCCCTGGGATTCTCCAGGCAAGAACACTGGAGTGGGTTGCCATTTCCTTCTCCAATGCAGGAAAGTGAAAAGTGAAAGTGAAGTTGCTCAGTCATGTCCGACTCTTTGAGACCCCATGGACTGCAGCCTACCAGGCTCCTCAGTCCATGGGATTTTCCAGACAAGAGTTCTGGAGTGGGGTGCCATTGCCTTCTCTGGCATTTCTAGTTACATGTAGTTAAAAGCAATAGGCTTTCCTGGTGGCTCAGACAGTAAAGAGTCTGCTTGCAATGCAGGAGACCTGGGTTCAATCCCTGGGTCGGGAAGATCCCCTGGAGAAGAGAATGAAAACCCACTCTGGTATTCTTGCCTGGAGAATTCCCATGGACAGAAGAGCTTGGCAGGCTACAGCCCATGGGGTTACAGTTGGACACAACTGAGCGACTCGCATGCACACACAAAAGCAATATAATTGTGAAGGTAAATAGCCCTAATAGTAATGTTTTGAAGTAGAGTTAGCTCATGAAACCCAGACTACCAATTTGCAGCCTCACTTTCCCCTCTGAGGCTGTAAAGCATTCCAGTTAAGAATGTGGGCACAGGGACCAGGCTATGAGGGTTCTCATTCCAGTTCTATTACTCACTGACTGCATGATTTTGACCAAATTACTTAGTCTTTCTCTACCTCAGTTTCACCATCTATAAAATGACAATAACAGTACCTATCTCACAGGTTTGTTAAAGATGAACTGTTAAGACATAAACTCTCTGAACAGTCAGGAAGAACTCAAGTAACTATAATCATGTGGCTCATGATAGGTGATCAGTGACTGATCAAATTTGTTTTAAGCCAAGAAATCCCTCAAAAGGAAAAAGAATGGACTAGAAAATAAAGTTATTGTGGGACATTCTCATGGGGCCCCAAACTTTCTGCTTAGGTATATGCATGTCTATTTTATTTTTTAACACATTTTTAACATACCTAAAGTTCTTTGGTAATGTAACATTTCTCTTTGTATTGTATGTATGGGGGTATGTGCTTAGTCGTATCTGACTCTTAGTGACCCCATGGACTTCAGCCCACCAGGCTCCTCCGTCCATGGGATTTTCCAAGCAAGAGTACTGGAGTGGGTTGCCATTGCCTTCTCCGCCTGCAGTAGCAGGATTCCTTACCACTGTGTCACCGAGAAAGCCTTTATCATCTTTTAATTAATTTACTTTTAATTGAAGAATAATTGCTGTACAGTATTGTGTTGGTTTCTGCCAAACATCAACATGAATCAGCCATAGGTATACATATGTCCCCTCCGTCTTGAACTTCCCTCCTACCTCCCACCCCATCCTACCCCTCTAGGTTGTTACAGAGCTCTGTTTGAGTTTTGCTGAGTCATATAGCAAATTCCCACTGGCTATCTATTTTACATATGGTAATGTATGCCTTTATCTTTTTAAAATCTCGTGTGAGTTCTTAGGAATGTCCCCGAGTCTTAGTTTGTCCCAGCTGCTGGAACAACACAGCATAGATTGGGTGGCTTATAGACACAGACATTTATTTTTCACAGTTCTGGAGGCCGGGAAATCCAAAGTCAAGGCCTCCGTATATTTGGTAGCTGGTGAGAATACACTTTCTAGGTCACAGAGAGCCATCAGTCATCTTCTCCCTGAATCCTCAGATGGAGGAAAGGGTTGAGGGAACCCTCTGGGGTCTCTGTTATAAGGGCATTCACCCCATTCATGGGGACTCTACCTTCACGACTTAATCACCTCCCAAAGGTCTCACCTCCAAATATTATACTGTGGATTAGGTTTCAACATATGAATTTTGAGAAGACACAAGCATTCAGTCTACAAGTCCCAAGTGAAGTTGCTCAGTCGTGTCCGACTCTTTGCAATCCCATGGACTGTAGCCCACCAGGCTCCTCAGTCCATGGAATTTTCCAGGCAAGAATATTGGAGTGGGTTGCCATTTCTTTCTCCAGGGGATCTTCCCAACCCAGGGATCGAACCCAGGTCTCCCACATTGTAGGCAGATGCTTTTACCGTCTGAGCTACCAGGGAAGCCCCAGTCTAGAGTCTACAGACCTTGCTAAATTGATGTCTTACTTTAAAAAATACTCTACGCTTTGTTAACATATTAAGGATTAGACTTTGCTATAAAAGCTAATCTAATAGGAATCAGAGGGTTTTTTTTTTTTTCAATCAGGAAACAAAAGAAAAATGAATATTTTTTTCCTGTGTCAAATGGAGGGTGGAAGAGATTTGTTTAGTAATTTTAGTTTCCATATTCTTTCTCTTCACTTTCATTGAATGCTTTAATTTCATTTTCCTACTCTGAATTGTTTTTCCTTGAAAAACCACGCTTCCCTATTTGTTCTGCTTTATCTCATAGTCTGATGAAAGAGTTTAATTGAAGTTGAACATTTCGTACATGTGTGATACATACACAAAATCCTATACATAGTTGATCTTGTCAAGCAGGTCAATCAGAGGATGATAATCTACTTTTGAAGTATATGTTTTTGTTTTTCAAAAGATGATCCGAATAAGATTTCCTTTAAGTCATTTTCATCTTTGGGACACAACTACTAAATCCATTGTTGAGAATTTGCCCCAATATGTAGTAAATACTTAAGGAATATCTATTTTTGTTAATGATATGGTCTACCTGATAACAGGCATTTGTGTATATATCTGTCCATCCACTAGAATCAGGATGGTAAATGGATTTTCTTTCTTGTTCCAACTTAGATGGATTGGAAAGAGCTGCCTAGAGCATCAGGTTTAAAAAGATTTTGAGACTGAATCCAGATTCAGACAGAAAGAGCACCATCATCGATTAGAAATGTCTGATGTGGGAGCAGGAAGGGACAGTGGCTATCCATGTGCTTCCCACCCTTCACTAGTAGTGTCTTCAGAGAAATTATGCACTTTTTAAATTACTCAGAGAACACAACACAATTTATGGCATGTGTAGACAGTTTATATTCATTAATTAAATTAAATGGAAGATTAGTGACTTTCAAGACTATTTGCAGTAAAGCAAGTTCCATCTTTATATATGTCTGGTACTTTTGTTACTCAATCAGTCCATCTATTGAGCATTTACCAGCTGGAAGAAGTACCTCTATAAATAGTCAAATTCCCTCTCTCCCTCCTTGAAGAAATCAGTGTTCACACACACACATACATACACACACACATGCACACACACACAGACACACCTCAATCATAAACCCATGATAAGAGAGATTTTGATTCTGTCTGTAGAACCCAAGTACCCCCAGAACCCTTCTATAGTTACCAACCCTAAGTCCATGATCATCCATGAGCCTTTTTAGTCTGCTTCTTTTTGCTAAAGTCACGACAGAAGGCAACTAAAACATAGATAAATGGGTCTGTCCTAGAAGTTGTGTAAATACCATGTCATACTTTTGACTTCAATCTCCTAAATTAAAGGGTAATGTTGACACTCCTTTAAACCAGATCATAATCACTAAAAAAGTATATAGTCCAAAGATTTTCTATGCTATGCTAAGTCAATTCAGTCTTGTCCGACTCTGTGCGACCCCATAGACGGCAGCCCACCAGGCTTCCCCAACCATCAGAAAAAGGGTCAGAAGATTAAGAGAATGTTAACTGATTGAAAATTAACTGATATAAAAATGATATAATATTATTATAACCGATTATAATAATGATAATAAATTTAAGGTCATAAAGACAATCTGGCCTTTTGGCAGGAAACTTCCTGTCTTGAGTGACAAACTTCCTGTCTTGAGTGTTGAGCAATGCAATAAACTCCAAGGGGAGATCAGCAATCATGTGAGAAATCTTACAAGCAGCACATGACATGCTTTGGATAGCAACACAAATGTTTACTCAATTTCACCCAAATATACTGTTATGGAGCTGGGTCACGCGGAAAAACTTCTGTGAGTCTGTAAATACTCCAAAATTCCAAGCCAAGCTTGGAAATGGGTCCTTTTTCTAAGAGATTCCAGAAAAAGTCCAAACAGAGTTAGAGGACCCCCTACAGAGACTTCATTTCGTAATTCATTATCAGCACTCCTTTCCTCTTTCCATGCCTTATCTCATTCATCCTACCTACAGATACATTTAGTGAAATTGTTAGTTTTTTTCCAACATGTATACTATCCGTGTCAAGGAGGAAATGGGTAACAGGGTCATAGCGGTACAGCAATCGTTTCATCAGTCTCTTCCTACTTAGCCAAAGGAAGTGCTCAGTAAACATTTGGTGATGAAAGGGAAGAATCATCTATTTATAATAGCAGAGTCATTGAGCTGTTAAGATTATTACAGGCCTCAAGTTAGGGTTTGATTCGGTGTCATTGTGTTCACAACTTGACTCTTTTAAGAGCTACAGATGAAGGAAGAAACTCATTCTAATTCTGAATTTAAATATTACAATAGATAGCAATTAGCACAGACATCAAAGGAGTGGAGAAAATTTCATCATTAAGAGGATAAGGATGTTATTATTATAACCAAAGAAAGATGATCAGATGGAACCTATTATAGCAGCTGCTAATAAAATAAAGCTTCACAAAATGGGTTAAATTACCTCCTTAATATTAAACAAATGATTTTACAGAGGTATCTTGCTGGAACTGAATATGAGGGCAAGTTACAGCACACTGCCTCCTCTGTTTCTGCATTCCATGACGAAGACAGAAAATAAACCAATAAATGTAATCATGGTTATAGCAATATTAATGGAGCCACCATAATTTCCAATACCTTTCACATGTTCTCGTTCCTTTATTAGATTGGGAGGTATATCAGGTCAGGTTAAGGGTGTTTTAAGACACAACTATATAACACGCTGGAATCTACAGTTATCTTATTAACGAAGTAACATATGTGGCCCCTGGCAATTTTTAGAGGCAAGTCCATGCCTCTGTCAGAAGGGAAGTTCGACTTCTCATGGCATTTTATTCTCCTCCCATAAATACCTGGATCAATCACTGTGAAAGAATTTTCATATTGCAGAGTCATTCTTTAACACTGAAGGACAACTAACAAGGTTTTAAAATATCCCCAATATAGTATGTAGACACAGCCTTTCATCCATGGTAATAACCCAAAGCCATACAATATTTTTTGTGGTCAAAATTGTTATTAAACCTTAGCAAAACTACATAGTCCTTCAAAAGAAAGAATAAAATGGCTTACAAATTATGTGTTTAACAGCCAAGGACAGCAGTGCAAAATAATTTGAGAAGGGAAGCGAAGTCTACCTTAACCAATTGAAGAGTGCAGGGAAACTTGAAGTTGTCAGAATGCAATTATCCCTGTTGGAATTTGGGCAAGCCAGCATCTGACACTTCCAAGCAATGCCGTAGGCCTTTTTAATGAACATGAGCCCTCTAGATTGGATTTCACCTCAATTCAAGGTATAAAGCCTGCACCCTGAGAATAAAGAGTGCGGAGATGTTAATTAGTTCACTGCTGTCAAGTTCAAAAATGCCTTCCTAGAGATCAATAGGTCTAAGTCCATGATTTCACAGAAGGAAACTGAGGCCAGGTCAATACCACACAAAAAAGAAATAAGTTAGTAACTTGGTGGGTTTTTTTAAGCATTAAAAATATATATATATTTATTTGCCGGCCCTGGGTCTTAGTTGCAGCACGTGGTGTCTTTGATCTTCCTGGCAGTATGCAGGATCTTTAGTTGTGACATGTGAACTCCTAACTGTGGCATATGGGACCTAGTTCCCTGACCAGCGATCGAACCTGGGTCCCCTGCACTGGGATTGCAGAGCCTTAGCCACTGGACTACCAGGAAAGTCCAATAACTGCTTTTTTTGTGTTCTTTTTTGTTCCTCTGAGTCCACAGTTTCCTCAATTCAGTTCAACAACTATTTATTAACTCCTCTTTGCCAGATCTCTGGCTGGGGTATAAGGACAAAGGAAACCTGATTTCTGCTTTCTCAGTGCTGCTACTCTGGATGGAGGGACAGACATCGACAGAAGTAGTTCTATCAGAAGGCAGAGTGTGCTATGGACTAAAGGACTGATAGGGCCTTGGGAATACACCAGAGAGAAAGAGTTCCTTCCCTGGAGGAATCTAGGAGACATTGCTGGGGAAAGCCTTCCTTTCTGTGCTTCCAAAACCCCACCTAACTTCCCAGTGGGTTTGCCCTCCTGATTAGTCTCTTCTCTGCCGTTTCTCAGACCTGAGCTTTCATTCCAAACTTCTCTGGAGGATTTCCCTCGTGGTCCAGTGGTTAGAAGTCTGCTTGCCACAGGGGACACAGGTTCAATCCCTGGTCCAGGAAGATTCCACGTGCCTTGGGGCAGCTAAGCCCATGTGCCACAACTACTGAAGCTTGTGATCCCTAGAGCTGTGCTCTGCAACAAGAGAAGCCACTGCAATGACAAGCATGCACAGCACAACTTCAGAGGAACCCCTGCTCGCCGCAACTAGAGAAAGCCCACATGTAGCAACAAAGACCCAGCACAGTCATAAATAAGTGAATTGTCAACGGTGGGATTTTGACTCTGTGGCAGACCAAAGAAAGCGGCTCGTTTGGAAGATGCATTTCATCCAACTTCACTGGCAGGTATAGGTAAGTGCACCTGGTTTCATTATCATAACTGGAAGCAGAAGCAGCATTACCTATGAAGGAATAGTGGTTACCATCTACAGGAGGCTCACTATCTGCCTAGCAATGTGATATCTAACACATTAAATTCTCACGAAGCCTCACACAGGAGGGGTGATTATCCCCATCTAACTGATGAGGAAACTGGGATCAAAGATGCCAAATGACTTTGAAATAAGAGAATTGTCAAAGGCAGAACTTATCAAAATCCAAATCTTAGCCCAAAACCTTTTCCCTTAATAGTTGCACCTTACTTCTTCCCCCAAAGTGAGACTTTGTAAGAGAGGCTTGTATAGAGTTGATAGAGCTATATCCAGTAAATCAGTTCAGAAATGTTCATTATATCATTGTAGCAAACTAACAAGAACCTTAGTGGTTCACTTATATCTGCAACCTTGTTATAACTGATGATTTTGTGAGATAATAATTCAGACAGGGCTCAGCCAGACAATTCTTCCACTCTACAGGGTCACTTGAAAGCCTTCAGGGGTAGCTGATGTGGTCTGGAGGTTGTAGGACAATTTCACTCATGTGCCAACTTCTTGGCAGGACATACTGGAAGGTTAGGCACCACTGGCCCCATTCCTTCTCTATGTAATTTCATGGCTTTGCACATGGTCTTTCTGACATGGCAGCCTAAGGCTCCAAGAGCAAGCATTCCCAGAGACAGGAAGAGAAGCTCGGAACCACTTAAGGCCTAAACTCAGAAAGTGTCACAGTGTCTCTTTTGCTATATTCTGTTGGTCAGAGCAGTCACAGAGTCCATCAGGATCTGGGAGAGGAGCACATTGATCCCACTGATGGGAGAACTGTCAAAGCATTTGCCAGTCAGCTTCGATGGATCCCAATACTAAGTGTATTGAAGGAACTTTCACAGAAACAGGAAGGCAGAATACTTGGCAGTTTGAAATATGCATTCATTTTCTGGGCTGCCGTTATAAAATAGCACAAATTGGGTGGCTTTAACAAGAGAAATTTATTTTTTCACATTTCTGGAAGCTGCCGAAGACAAGGTACCAGTAGGGTTGGTTTACCGCTGAGGCCTCTGTCTTTGGAGTGCACATGGCCACTGGCTTGCTGTGTCCTCTTGTGGTCTTCCCTCAGTAAAAATGCATCCCTGGTGTCTTTCTTCTTATAAGAACATCAGTCATATTGGATTAGAGTTCCGCTTCCCTGGTGGCTCAGATGGTAAAGAGTTTGCCCGCAATGTGAGACTCAGATTCCATCTCTGGATTGAGAAGATCCCCGGAGAAGGAAATGGCAACCCACTCCAGTATTTTTGCCTGGAAAATTCCATGGATGGAAGAGCCTGGAGGGTTACAGTCCATGGGGTCCCAAAGAGTCAGACACAACTGAGCGACTGACACTAACACCCTCATTTAATTTAATCACCTCTTTAATGACCCCATCTCCAAATATGGTTACATCTGAGGTACTATGGAGCAGGATTTCAAAAGATGAATTTTGGGGGGATGCAATTCAGCTCAAAACAAATGTCAAATCGAATGCCATTATATGAGTAGAAAAACTGAGGCCCAGAGAGAGAAAATGATTTGCCAAGGTCAGAGAATACAGCTGGTAAGAGAGTCTGAATGAAAGTTCTTTCCAGTGCGGCTCTTTTCTAAGACTTGTGTCCTGCCTTACAGGAGGCAGGAGGCAGAGGCAGAAGAACCAAGAAAGGCCCAGTGTGGGGGCCAGAGATTCCTCTTTTTCTCTTGAAATTCCAGGCTTTTCACAATTATTCTATTCGTACCCAGATCTCTATCCTGCTCATTCCTTTTCCTGTCTCTTGGCTGACATTTCTGGCGTTCAGGTCACTATTTAGATTCTGAATCACAGTAATATTGGAGAATATGATGTCCTTGTTTCTGCCTTAACATAGATCTGTCAAGACTTTGGGAACATCTCTTCAGTGATTTGCAAACTCAGACCCATTCTGGGACTCTGAGTCATCACATTAGTGCCCCCTAATTTGCAGTGTATACCCCATCTTTGATTTGTAGCTCTTGGGTTTCAAGAATAACCTGCATCATAGAAAGGAGTTGACCTACGTTTTGGCGAAGCTTCTAGGGTGCATCTGCTCCCTTCTAGGATGGAGATGGGGGAAGGGGTGACTCCAGATGTGGCTTAAGGCTTCCTGGAACGGGAGACCATTAGTATTCCATGCTCATCTTCTGGCCTTACCTTGCATTTCAATCTAGCCTTCTGTGTTGTATGAGGTTAGAAAACTAGTCTTCCCAGAGATAAAAGGATCAGTTTAATTCTAATTCACATAACAAAATTATATTAAGCTTCAATTATATACCAGCCACTGTGTGTTGTGGGGGGTGGGGGGTGGAGGGAGCGGGGGGGGGGGGGGGGGTGGGGCAGTATAGTTAATTAAAACTGGCTTGTGGCAATATTCTAACACAAACTACAATAAAAACAAAAATGAACAAAGAGCATATGATATCACTTACATGTGAAATCTAAACAATGATACAAATAAACTTATTTACAAAACAGAAACGGACTCATAGACAAAGAAAACAAACACGCTTTGCCAAAGCGGAAGGGGGGAAAGATAAATTAGGAGTTTGAGATTAATATGTACACACTACTATACATAAAATAGATGATCAACAAGAACCTATTGTATAGGTCAGGGAACTATATTCAGTCTATTTTAATAACCTACAAGGGAAAAAAAATCTGATAACTGAATTACTTTGCTGTATACCAGAGACTAACACAACATTGTAAACCACGTATGCTTCAATTTAAAAAAAAAAAAAAAGCTAAAAAACCCCAATAATGAATGTATTAAAAGAGGGGAAAGACAAGGAGAGATAAGTGTAGTCTAGGACTTAAAAGCACAAGCTCTAGAATCTGAAAATCCTGAGTTTTAATTTCTATCCTATCACTTACAGGCTGTTTGACTTTGGGAGAATTAGTTAACCTCTCTATGCCTTTACTTATAATAGTTTATTGAGAGGATTAAAAAGATTGTAGGTAATGTCCTGAACACACTGCCTGGCACAGAGTTAGTGTCCAGTAGATGTGGCTATCATTTTACCTTGTCTCTCAGTTGGCTATGAAAATTAAATGACCTAGACCCTTGGTCTCTCCTTCCCCTAACCTAAATTGCAAATCTGCTTTTTCTCCGATCTTTTCCACTCCATAATAATTCCTTCAAAAGTGCCCATTGTTCATGCCAGAACCCTCTCTCCTCCTCATTCCATAAACTAATCAATCACCAAGTCCTTTGATTTACCTCCAAAATATAGCTCATATCTACCCATGTTTCTAAGTCTAAGCTACTGTCATCTCTCACCTGATGCCTGTAATAGACTCCAACCTGGACTCCATACTTGTGTGTGTGTTAGTCTCTCAGTCATGTCCCCCTGTTTGTGGCCTGCCAGGCTCCTCTGTCCATGAAATTCTCCAGGCAGGAATACAGGAGTGGGTTGCCATTTCCTTCTCCAGAGAATGCAGTCTTCATAGGGCAACCAGAGTAATCATTTTAAAATGTGAAACCTGTCATGTAACCCTTTCCACTGAATGGTTTCCCAAAGCCCTGAGAATAAAAATCCAAAATATTCTCCAAGCCCTGCATGATCTAAGCCGCAGACTTGTTTCTCCAGCCTCCTTTTGCACTCTTCCCGCCCTCTTTAATCATGTCCCAGTGGCATTGCCCTTTGTGGTACCATAAGGCAATGGCACCCCACTCCAGTACTCTTGTCTGGAAAATCCCATGGACGGAGGAGCCTGGTGGGCTACAGTCCATGGGGTAGCTAGGAGTTGGACACGACTGAGTGACTTCACTTTCACTTTTCATTTTCATGCATTGGAGAAGGAAATGGCAACCCACTCCAGTACTCTTGCCTGGAGAATTCCAGGGACAGAGGAACCTGGTAGGCTGCTGTCTATGGGGTCGCACAGAGTCGGACACGACTGAAGCGACTTAGCAGCAGCAGCAGCATACAAGTTAGAGGTTTTCCAACTGTGGTGGTTTTAAAAAGTTATACAATTCTTTGACAACTTTCCATTTAATAGATGAAGTCTAACTTTCTTCTCTTTGCATGTAGAACGAGGCAAGGATTCACTTCTAACATAGAAAGTGACAGAAGTGACGTTACATGACTTCCGAGGCAAGGTTACACAGAGGATGGTGGCTACCTGGCTCTGTTTCTGGGATTGTTGCTCTGTAGGAAGCCGACTGCCATGTTGCAAGGACACTCAAGCAGCCTGTGGAGAGGTCCACATGGGGAGGAACTGAGGCTTCTTGCCAACCAGGAGCACCAATTTCCTATCCATGTGAGTGGCTTAGAAAATTAATCTCTCAGTCTCCACCAGGTCTTCAGATAATTGCAGCCCTGGGCTGAAATCTTGACTGCAGTATCATAGAAGTCCTGCCCCAGGGTCTTCCCTGGTGGTCCAGTGGCTAAGACTCCATGCTCCCAGTGTAGGGGGCCCAGGTTCCTTGGTCAAGAACTAGATCCTGTATGCTGCAACTACAGATCTTGTGTTCTGAAAGGAATATTGAAGATCCTGCAAGTTGCAACTAAGACCCAGTACAGCCAAATAAATAAATAATAAATAAATAAAAGGCCTGCCCCACACCACCTCCCCACCTACTTCCTTCCCTCAAGCCAGAACTACCTAGCTAAGCTCAATAAGAATTCCTGACCCACAGAAAGTATGGGTATAATAAATGTTGATTTTAATTTTAAGCTACTAAGTTTTAGAGTGACTTGTTACACACACTAATTAAAACACCACCTCCGGGGCTTCACAGAGGCTAGTTTCTCTTCTTGGAACACTCTCTCCCCATCTCTTCCTCAGGTTAACCCTTATTCAGGACACAGAGGAGGGCAGGGTAGTATAAAAGTGGGAATAGAGAATTCCATGTTGTCTTGGTGGAGGAAGAGGCAGGAAGAGAGAATAGCATCACACCTTTGCAAGGAGAAGCTAGAGAGAACTGCTTCCTTCTCCCAGTGACTTCCTGAACTACCGACCATTCACAGCAGTTTGAAATCACTTAAAGCAGCGGAGTGTTTGAGTGTTAGTCACTCACTTGTGTCCGACTCTTTGTGACCCCATGGACTGCAGCCCTCCAGGCTCCTCTGTCCATGGGGGTTCTCCAGGCAAGAATACTGGAGTGGGTTGCCATTCCCTTCTCCAGGAGATCTTCCCAACCTAGGGATCGAATCCAGGTCCTCTGCATTGCCGGTGGGTTCATCATCTGAGCTACCAGGGAAGCCCCCAATATATTTGAAGTGTTTATTTAATGCTGGAAATTCACCCTAGGGGACAGAAGGATGTGAAAGGAAAAGGCACTGTAATTAAGCCATTCTTGGAAATGATGAGGGGTTTTTTTTTTTTTTTTTTTCTTTTTTTTCCCAAATACCTTCACATTAATGTAACTTCAAGCCCAAACATTCTGGGAGGTAAACAGTCTGGTAGCTACAAGGGATGAGAGGCAGGATGTGCCCCGGGAGGAGGGGAGCACTGGTGTCTGGCCACTCCATTGACTCTACAGCAGGGCCTCAGACACGAAAGCCCTGAGCAGCTGGAAGACAAAGGACTCCTCAGGTTCCCACATGAAGGCACTGTGCGACCTAGAGTAATTTCTCTTGCATGGGTTGACTTATTGAAAAGACAGGTCATGGTATGACTAATATTTTCTGGAGAGTTCACTGGGGAATTTTCAAAGTTTCTGGAAAGTGTATATGCTCTAATACCAAATAGACAAAATTGCATGATTATCAACTCAGTGAGTTCTATATTCCCCTGCTATAAAATGATGGGGTTGACAAAAGTAGCTTGTAAGTGCTTCCATCTCTGAGTTTCAGGGATCAGATGAAAATGTTAGGATCTCATATGCAAAACCATGGACAGTACTTTTCTCCCAACTGAAAAAGAATGTTTTCCAGGATTGATAAAGAGGAAAAAGTAAATTAGAGGAAGAGCCTTGCAATTGTAATTGATTATTTACCTTTTTTTTGCTGAATTTATGGAACCACTTGAGGGTGAAGAGGAAGCAGAAATGTGTTACAGAAGCAAAGCCCTTGAGCCTGAAGAGTGTCAGAAAACTCCATCATGGGCTATGAGTGCAGTGCTTCTGTGGGATTAATAAATGCCCATTTGAAAATTTTCTCAATGAAAAAAAGAGATAAGATGCCTCTTTGTCTCCTTATTTTACATCTCTCACTTATTTCCTGATCTAAATTCAGTGTTTACCGCTCCTTTTGTGACCAGTGGAATTTTGCCAGTAGGAACACTGCTAGCTGAAGGCCTTTAGAAAAGCTAGAGCCATTCTTCTGGCCTTCATTCCTTGCCAGAAGCCTTCTACTCTTGTTTCCATAAGGCACTCTTGTCGCATCCTATTACTTCCACTACTTTCAGAATGATATCACCTCAGTGAGGTACCATCTTTTCTCTCCTTACAAAAGAAAACAGACCTAGTTTCTTTAACCTTTCAGCAGAAGCAAATTCCCCAAATCCCTCTGTCATTCTGGTTGCCTTCTGCTATGCCTTCTCTAGTTCCAAAATATCCTATTTATAGAAAGAAACCCAGAATGAGCTCAGGACTCAATATGACCTAACCAATCCTCTTTACATGACTAGAATAATTTTCTCTGACTGCTTTTCAGTTGTGCAATGTGCACAATACATTCCAAGCTGATTCTCTTTTCTTTTATTCCAATACATATGAAATGACAAACATTCAAACTACGGCAGTGTGACTGATTGATGTGAGAGGCTGATGCCCATTATATTCAGGAACTTTCTGGAATTAATGGATTGAAAAGTAAGCTAGACTTTGTGATTTGTGTAACATTAGGGTTAAAGGAACAGGTCTCTTCCTTGAATTATTTCTTGTTATTTGGTATTCACTTCAGTTAATAAAGAGATAGCTAGTTTTCAATGAAGTCATAATGCAAACAATACCATAGGCTGAAGTAGCAGTCACAAAGAGTCATCCAACCTCATCACCAGGGGATTTGTTAAAAATGCCAAAGCTTCATCTTCAGGATCCACTTTTAACAAACTGCCCAGAACACTCATATGCACACTAATTATGAGAAGCATGTTTTAGCATCTACGAACATTTCTTTCCAGATACTCTAGGCAAAGTTGATTTGAAACATACCTTGTTAGGCCCAATCACAGTATGGACCCTTTTACTAGTTTTTAATTGCCTTTCCATGGTCCTAAGTTATATGAGGGTTTCCCTGGTGGCTCAGTGGTAAAGAATCCACCTGCCAACGCAGGAGATGCAAGTTCCATCCCTGGCTGGGAAAGGTCCCCTGGAGAAGGAAATAGCAACCCACTCCAGTATTCTTGCCTGGGAAATCGCAGAAGAGTCAGATATGACTTAGCAACTAAACAATGACCACAAAGTTATATTACTCCTTCGGGATTTGCTTTCTCTTTTTATTCAATTTCTAATATGCTCTTGTGTTCTTTGGAAGGAATGATGCTAATGCTGAAACTCCAGTACTTTGGCCACCTCATGTGAAGAGTTGACTCATTGGAAAAGACTCTGATGCTGGGAGGGATTGGGGGCAGGAGGAAGAGGGGACGACAGAGGATGAGATGGCTGGATGGCATCACTGACTCGATGGATGTGAGTCTGGGTGAACTCCGGGAGTTGGTGATGGACAGGGAGGCCTGGCGTGCTGCGATTCATGGGGTCGCAAAGAGTTGGACACGACTGAGCGACTGAATGGAACTGAACTGAACTGAACTGAATATGCTCTTACATTTAGCTCAATGTATTTTCTCACAAGCCCTGAACTGACATGCTCTTGACCTGTCTTAATCTCCTATCAACTTTTTTTATTAACAACATCACTTCTCCTCTACTTGCCACCCAGACTTCCTCTTATTCATCTCTTGTCTGTAGGATGGTTTAGACAGCGTCATTCAGTTCTTCCTCAATATTCCATGTGGTCTTGCTTTGGCCTCATTATGGGGTTGTCTGGTTTTCCTGAAATTGAGTTAAGACATATCCAGATCTTCTGTCTCATGCTTACTTGTCAGGCTCAGGAATGCACAGAGGTTATTGAAACTACATCATGACTTTTCTAAGGTTTTCTCTTGCTTGCTTTCTTTTTGATGCTTGGATTGTTTCCTTTCTAACTAAACTAGGTTTGTAGATGGAAGATTCCTTGAGTTCTTTTTAAATATAAGCTCAACACCAGGTTCTTGGCAATCGCTGCCTATTCTTGTTTTCAGAAAGCCTTCCAAATTGTGCATCATGATTCTTTGCTTCTCCTTCTATTGCCTGTGGAGAATCATTAGAGATCAGGAAGTGACTAAGAGAGCCAATCTTTCTTCCTACCTGGTCAGAATCACTTCTTATATCATGAGAAGAACTCTTTTGCTACCTATTTTTTTTTTCCTGAGCCTCCCAGACAGTAGCTATGTCACTATCTGAGGCCTTTCTGTGAATACTTTTCTTCACTGATTACAACTGATCCTTAGGTAATGGCTGGGAGAAGGCAACTGTTGACATCTTGGCAATAATTAACCATGTGCGATGCAGCTGTATCATCTTCACCTGACTCATTGACTCTTTATAGATTAGATATTGGGTCTATTAGACTCTGAGATTCTTTAGGGTAGGCAATTATTAATACAGGGATCATCAGCTTCTATCAAAGTACCTGGCATAGAACAAGTACTGAAGGGGAAGGAGAGGAAATATAAGTAAGGGTGAGGAAAGGAAATAATCTATCCAACACATGATGAGATGGAAAGCTCAGTAATTAACTACTAACAGATTTAGGAGGGAAAGCTGGGAGAAAAGAATAAAGTACTCTCGTCAATTCCACCTTGACACAGGGGAGGGAGTACCCAAAATATTCTTTTGAATGTGGCTTGCTGAATTTCCTTTTAGAAATTGAGATAGAGGGGACTTTGTCTCAAGAGATATTCCAAGCATCTGCTAATTGCCTAAACAAAAGAAATCCTTTTTCATTTCTGATTTTGTAGACTCCTGTTTTGTTACCTCTCTCCCATTAATTCCGAGACTCCTGACACATCGACTTAATGATATTTTTGTGCCTCCTAGTCTTGATAAGCTCCTTCTTATTAATTTTTGTACCATTCTTCATAAAGGTACAGGCAGAGGATAAACTTTATGGCTTTGATAGAAAACTGCATGTGAACATCAGACCATGCACTGATAAAGAACACAGTACTCCTGGTCTGAAAACAAAAATCCTTCCTTCTAGGTTGTATTAATACACTTGCCTTTAAATTTGGCTACACTGTTGCATTAGTAATCTTTAAGAAAGCAAGCTTTGTTTACTGTTCAGTTTGAAATGTTCTTACCAGTACTAAAAATGAATGGGGTCAGATGAACCTAGAGAGGTGTGATATTCATATCATAGTTGACCAAGGCTTTGTGGAGAAAATGAGATGATCTCAGGAATAAGTGCTCCTGAGATGAACACTGTGGAAGGTCCAGTGCTTGGCATCTATCTTAACAAATTAAATGAATGCAACTTTTGCTTATATTAGAAACTGGATTTTTTTGCAGATGTAAAAAAAGAAAATATGTAAGTGAGTGGATGGAGAATAAAAGGTGGAAAGCTGATAACATATCAAGAGAAGAGAATTCTTCTTCAGATCACTGAGAAATCAAGAGAGGAAAATATATGTATGTCAAACACCATCTCTTAACTCCTTTCTCCAACTCTCTATAGCAACTCTCTTTATATAACAGCTCCTGTCTCTCACCAAGGGGTTTCCCTGGTAGCTCAGACAGTAAAGAATCTGCCTGCAATGCAGGAGACACAGGTTCCATCCCTGGGTTGGGGAGATCCCTGGAAAAGGGAATGGCTACCCACTCCAATATTCTTGCCTGGAGAATTCCATGGACAGAGAGGTGGTCACTAACAGTTGGACATGACTGAGTGACTTTCACTACTTTTTCATCCCTCATCTTGATCTATGAGTTATAGGTTTTAGTAATGATTCCGAGAAAGAACAACAATAGTCAAAAATATTCCTTGGGAAATATTTTCAGGACCATCATGTGTTGTCTAAATCATTTCAAACTAATCAGTCATTCATGCTTTGAGTCCCCAGGAACCCAAGCTCACAATTCAAAATATCCCACGTAGTATCATACAAAATATGACATTAATTTTCAGAACAAGGATCCATCAGAGAAGTAACTTAATAGTCTCTATACAAACCACAAACTGTTGAGGAAAAAGTCGTATAAATGTATCATAGATGATGGGGAATAATCATGTTTATACAGTAATCATCGCCTTGGGTTATTTCAAGATTTCAGATCTGTACATGAGATATTGAATACTTAATAACAGTATTATGAATTGCATTCTCAGGAAACTGGTTTTGTCCACAAAACCTGTACCCCAAGACCTCTGAGGATGGCGTGTGCCAGCTGTTCTAGTCTTAGGGCAGCATCTGCTGGCTAATTCATGGATCGACAAAAAGTGGCAATTTGTGGACAATCTGAACAGTCCTTTTAGTTGGAGGGAACTGTTACACTGGCGATTGTGTAGATGTGTGGCATCTTTTTATAATGACCTATTTCAGGTCTCCAGGAGCCTGGCAAGTCTAGAACTGTCCCTAATGAGGTCTGACAAGCATTTGTAGAATATGTACTTTGGCTGGATCCAAGTATAAGCTAGGTTGGCTCTGGAAACATCTCTTGAGCCATCATCAACTCAACACTGGACTTACTTGTAGTAATAACAACGCAGTACCAATGGAGACTCCGTTTTCCATAATGAAGGCATTTCTGGGATGGGAGGGGGCAGGGGAGAGGACCTTGAAGCAGCCACTGAATGCTAATTTTCTCTTGCTTCTAATCATCCTATCGTGTAACTGAGGTTTATTCACCTAAGGAAGCACGAATGTCATTCAGACACAGCACTTTTGATCGGCATAAAGAAACTGGAAATTGGAAAAGGTTGGATGGTCTGAAACTTAAGAGCTATCCACCATCTTCTGCAGCATCTCTCTGCCTCATCCCTGCAGTCGATAGCGCCGCGGTCAGGGCCTGCGACGCCGTTGGTGGGCTTCCCCTTCCTGGGAACTCTGGGTGGAGAGTAACATCTTGGTGTTGGTGCCAAATCGACGAAACCTGAAATGCGTCTGGGGACTTTCCAGGGCACTTGCGCTCCTCAGAGCGACCAGCATCTCCATAACAACTGGTTTACAGTCGTCTTCCGTTCCTCTGCTCGGCTGTGGAGGCGCCGACTGGGGGTAGGCAAAGGGCAGCTTCAATGGAAAGCTACCTTGGGTTAGCGCCTCCCTAGGCCCGGGGGACGCTGCGGATGACCGGGTTATACGGCTCGTTGCCTGAAATTTCGCAAGCTCTCCGCAGGTCTCCAGCAGAGAGCCGCGCCCCCTCCCACCTCTTCCTCCTTTACCTTTATTTTACACATGGGGGGGGGGGGGGGACCGAGGGAGGTGCGGGTGAGGGGGTGGGGAGGTGGTTTGTTTTCTTTTGCTTTTTTCTCTTCTCCTTGAAGTTCGTTCTATCCCTCCTAAGTTACTTTCCGCCAACACGTGACCTCTCCAGCGGGAAGCGCGGGTGCTAACCGCGGGGCTTCCTGGGAGAGGCCCCTCTCGCGGAGCTCAATCCCATCTCCGGCTTCTCAAGCGCCGCTCCGCTTCCCCGTCGCTCTCACCCGGACACCCTGATGGCCCGGGAGCCCCCGGATGATGCGGAAGCGACTCCGGGGAAGAAGCACCGAGCGGACGCGGAGCGTCAAACCGCTGCGGAGGCACCCCTCCCTGCCTTTGCCCGCGGCTCCACACTTCGCGGTGCGCCATGCCGACCTAGCTGCGCACCCGCGCTGTTAACTCACATTGGAGAAGCCATAACCATTAGAGCAAACGCAGTCAGAACTTCATTCAACTCGGCCGCTCGAGAGCTCGATTTACACAGGTTCCTGTGGGCAACTAGTGGCTCGCTCGGGTGCCTCTCGCCTAGTCATCAGTCCCTAAGAGGGAAAGGGAAAGTTGCCGGGCTCATGCGCGCTTCCACGCATGTGGTTGTTCCCAAGGACAAGTCACTCACCCACACCCCCTCCCCGCTTATCCCCCCATCCCCCCACCTCCGACTTGATCGTCACTCACGACCTCATCAGCTGGGGACCCTTAGTCATTGGGGGAAGGGGGAGGGGTACGAACTTTTCTAAGAAGTTTCCTTTTTACCAAAGGAGTCACAGTAAGTTGGTCACGTAAACAACACGGATAGTCGTCGTCGTTGCCGCCTCCCCCGCTTTCGCCCCCCTCCCCCTGCGTTTTTCTGGTATTATTATTAAAGCGGTAGCCTTCTGGCGCTGATAAGCAACAAGTTCCCCAGCGGTCTTCCCGCCCTAGCCTGTCTAGGCGAAGGTTTTCTTACCTGGCGACAGGAAAATCTCCCGAGCCGAGCTCAGCTATGCCAGAGCCCCAGGTGTGACCTGAGCAGTGGGCAAGGGAGCGGTGTGCAGGCTGGGTTATTTACATGAGGGTACCCTGAAACTCCCCACTTTCCCCGGGAACTTTCTGTGCCAGGACCCAGTGACCGGCGGTTGGAAGGCAGCCCTGGGAACCACTGCTATATAGCAGGGCACTTGGGCAGTCATTGGTAACCTCGCTCATTCATTAGAATCACGTAAGAACTCAAAAGGAAACGTGTCTCTCGGAGTGAGGGCGTTTGCGTAAATCTATAGGTTTTTCAACATCGATGCGAGTTGCTTTGTCTTCTGTAGTCGCCAAGGTGGTTGAGAGTTTAAGCTTGCGGATATTGCAAAGGGTTATTAGATTCATAAGTCACACCAAGTGGTGGGCGATCCACTGAGCAAAGCCGAACTTCTCACATGATGACTTCAAACAAGACACATTACCTTCCAGCATCTGTTGGGGAGACGGAATTTTAAGACACTTGAGTCTCCAGGACAGCAAAGGCACAATGGTGAGTAGCAATAAACCCTGCATTATAATTGAAAAATCTTGACATGTTGCTTAACAACGGGCATATCACAGCTCTTCCTAGCACTTCACACGCCAAAGAACAGCAGCTACTCAGGCCAGGAGAATCGGGTTTTTACATAGTGCAACTTTAATTGGAATCATTTGAGATTTAACACAGCAATGTGGAACTGCGTGGAACAAACTTGGAGTTGGAGGGAGGGTGTGTGTGTTATATTGGCTGTTCAAGGCTGATGCTTCTCTCCCAGCCTTCTTGCATTCCATTCTTTGCTTCTATGTGTGTGATATATGAGCATATTCTATGATTTATATGTGGGCATGTAATTGACATTCGCAAGAAGATTAATTTCCGTCTTAAAACAATAATGCTATTAGAGTTTGGGGTCAGGGGGTGGAGTGGGGGTAAGGATAGGATAAAGACTGGGAGTTTGGGTGCAGATGGGGGTGGGGTTGGTGGGAGAGAAATAAGTCAGAAGGGCATATTGCCGGTAATGAAATGGGTAAGCCTCTCATAGGAGAAAAGGGTCTCATCAACATGTGATCAACTATTAACAGGATGGCTTTGGCAAAGCCATCCGCACGTGACAAAACGTAAGGAAGTGGAAGAAACCGTCTAGAGCAATATCAAATATCACTTAATTACAGATTTTTTAGTCTTTTCCTCCCGCCGCGCCGGGTGTGTAATCCTGGAGATACGAGCCCATTCAGCACCTTGGACAGAGCCGACGGATTTGTCTTAGGTGGTGGTACCTCAGGTAGCTGTCTCGGCCCCGCAGTAAGCCAGCCCTGTGTCGCCCTTAAGAAGCGTCTTTTCGGAGGTTCGGCTCACACTGAGATCGGGGCTGGAGAGAGAGTCAGATTTTGGAGCGCAGCGTTTGGAAAGCGAGCCCCAGTTTGGTCCCCTCATTGAGCTCGCTGAAGTTGGCTTCCTAGCGGTGTAGGCTGGAATAGACTCTTGGCAAGCTCCGGGTTGGTATACTGGGTTAACTTTGGGAAATGCAAGTGTTTATCTCCAGGATCTAGCCACCGGGGTGGTGTAAGCCGCAAAGAAGGTAAGCACCGGGGCGGGGACCCCCTGCAACCCCAATTTTTGAGCTATTTTGATACTCGATCTTCCCGAGAGGACGCGCGGTGGAGGGGAGGAAGTAGAAGGAGAGTATGAGAGGGGGGTTGTTTCTTGGTATTTGCCCAGTTTGAATTGCCCTAGGTGAGAGCCTTAGGGTAAAGCGAGAAGGGGGGTGGGGAAGCTCAGTTTTCCTGCGGATATAATGAGTTTAGTTAACTTGGACCTGCAAATGTCTGATTCAAATGTAAGATTTCTCTTTTTCTCCCCTTCATCTCCTTCTTTTCCGTTCTCTGCTGGTGTGTGTGTGTGTGTATGTGTGTGAGTGTGTGTGTGTGTGTGTACAGTAGGTTCATTACTAATTATGAAGCTTTTACTCAACATTCGATTTCCTAAATTTTGACTTTGTACCATTTAGAATTAGGCGGTGGAGGTGGTGTGCGGTGAGGAAAGGGGCGGTGGAGGTTGGGAGAGGGTAGGAGGTAACGCTAAATCTCCAACACAAAATGCATCAAGGTAATTTCAGCTCTTCTAGGCAGAAGGATTCATTCTCTCTGTATCCCTCCCTCCCTCTCTCTCCCCCTCCCTCCTTCCCGCCCCCCCTTCCACCCCGCCCCCTCCTCCTGCCTCCGTCCCTTCCTTTTTCTCTCTTTCCCTCCGTCGCCCTCGCGCCTGGCTGGATGTTTCTGTTTTTGTTCCCCCCCACCCTTGCCTTCTTTCCTCCCTCCCGACGAGTTTCGGGTGCTGGCTTAGAAGGCTCCCGCTTTCTCAAGGGAAGGGGAGCCTCCGAGACCGCGCTCCGCTCCCCCGCCGGACTGGATGCCTCTCTGAGCCCAGGTCCGAGTCAGTCGGGGTAACTAAGGAAAAGGGGGCCTCTACTTGGGAGGAGAGGTCCTTTACGGGCCGAAGAGCCAGGGAGCGGGCCGGGGAATGGGGTCTGGGCGGCTGGAGGAGGTGGAGGAGAACACGAGTAGCTCCGCGCGGCGGCTGGACCCAGCTACCAATCAGCTGGGTGCACAGACCGCCCAGCACCGCGAGGTTGCACCCGGAGGCGCGTGTGGAGGGCGGCCCGCTGGCCGCCGCCCGGGTGGGCCAGGGGGCGGGGGTGATCAAAGCTGCTCAGAGCCTCCCAGTCTTCCGTTCCACCTCCCCTCCTCGGTCCCAGGGGGACAGAGAGCGGCCGGAGCGCGCGACAGCGTTGTCTTGCCTCCCCTTTGGGAGTCCAGGGACTTGCGCGCCCCTGCGCAGGGGCCACCATCCTCTCCACACTCCTACAACCCTCAACCTACCCACTTCCCGGCCCCTTTGTTCCGGCCTACGAGCCAAGCCGGGTGGTAATTTTCACCCCAGGGCTTGTGCGTTCTGGACTCCTCCTTCCTGGATCAGCCCTCTTTAATTAAGAGACAAGGCTTGAGGTGGGGGTGGGGGAGCGTAGGGGAAAACCTATTTCCGAAACTCACTGGACTGTTTTAGAGAACGAAAAAAAAGAATTCCAACTCTGCTCAGGTGAAAAGAATGGATTCATAGGCAACGCGAGGATATTGTGGCGATTTAGAAGGAAAAAATAAAAATAAAAACCAGGCACTAGGATCAGATGACGGTGATAGGCTGCTACGCACACAAAGGGAGCGTTGGGCAGGGTTTACGGAGCAAGCCTGCAGCGAATGGGGCACAGATTGTTCCGAGATCCAGTCATTTTCTCAGTCAGATCTACGCGTAGGGAGGGGAGGGGAGGGGCTGGGAGGGGAACGGGGCGGGAGGGGCTGGGCTTGGGGGCGGGGGGATTTCTGATCAGTCTGATGCAATTCCAAGCGTGCTGCAAAGGAACTCCAAGGAGTCCGCATCACCGTCGCCGCCCACCCTTCCCAGATGGTGCTGTTTTAAATACGGATCTGCAGGGCTGAACGCAGAACTGGGAGATTTATTGCAAAATCCCGAGAAGGGGGGGAAACGGGGAACGGAGGGGCAGAATTTAAAGGTGCAACACTTGCTTTTCCCCAAATCAAGCGGCAACCGGTCGGCATTTTTTTTTTTTTCCTCGTCTGCCTGTCTCTGGATTCTAATTCACCAAGGAAGAGGTGTAAATATTGTGACATTTTGAGGCGGTTTGATGGATGAGAAAAAAATCATCTGTCACTCTAAATTGCAGAGTTCCCTGTCTCCTCGAAATGCTTTGCTAGCGAATACTCGCTGCTGCCTAATACAGTTGCTAGGGCTTCAAATGAATGCACCGTTAAGGGAATATTATCCTTTTAGTCGACTTGCCAATTTATCTGACAGTCAAATGGAGAAAATTGTAGATTTCGAGTCTTCGGGAGACAAGGAGGGAAAATGCTTACCTAATTCTTGTAACCTCGGGATCTTTAATAACTTAAACCTCAAAAGTGTCACGTCATCCTCTCTCACACGCGCTCACATGCGTATCCTTGACTTGTAGGTGAAATGGTTTCGCCTGCTGTTGTGAAAATGAGTGTCACTTTAAGAATAGTGCACCTGATCGTCACTGTTTATGTGTATTTACATAGAGCTCTTCAGTACGAACGCAAGAAATTTCAACTGTCCTGTTTGAAACTAAAGAAAACATTAGAAGGTGTTAAAGAGAAGAGGGGAAGAAAGAGGAAGGGGGTATTTTGACCTTAAAAAAAAACGAAGAGTAAACTAGCCTACTTTTGTGCCCCCTGGTCTTGCATGTTAATATTTCTGTGTGAGAGACTTCAGCTTGGTCTAGCTCCCCCAATGGAATATATCAGTATTGATTCAGATGAAAATATATTCATTTTGCCTGTAGCTTTTTCAGTGTCATTGATAGTAAGACCTACAACACAGCAATTTTTGGAGGATAGAAGAGAATGTCTGAAAGAGCTTTGCAAACTGGGAAGAAGACACTCCATAAGGGGGAGGTATCACTATGCCATTCTCTGCCTACAGCATTTCCATCTCAACCAGAGTGCTAGTTATTTTTAAATATCATCTAATATGTATGGTAAGGCAGTAAATGGGATTTGAAAAGCAAGTTCTTGTTGGCTTACAAAATATTGTTTGTAAAATTGCCTATCTGTAAATTGGAAAGAATACCTTTAAAAGATTTAAAATCAACATTCATATGCTGCTTCGTTCATTCACCAGACTCTTTCCCTATTGAATCTGTAATATGTATTCTTAATAAGAGGAGAAGCTAGTGAATTTAGTTTCTTTCCTTTTCCTGGCCTGTCCTCTAGGGGAAGCTTAGTAAGAAACAACATTCCAGTATCAGGCAATGTGAGAGGCAAAGGCCTGGATGACCACAAAATAGATAATAAGCCACAAAAACCAACAAATAGAAATGAGGAAAAAATCATCACTGTGGCATGACTTACAAAGGATTTTCATTTCTAATTCTGTGATTTAGGGACAAGGCTCCAACTTGCTCAAATAACATTCATTTAATCAAACTGCTTACAATATGTCAGTTAAAATGATGTCTAACTGAACATAGTTTTTATTAAATATACTTCTATCAAAAGCCGGGAAAGCTAATTCTTTTCTTTAATTAGGAAAAGCTAATCTAACCATCTAACTGATTCTAGTGAATATGAACTGATATAATCTGATTTTAAGATTCTGCTTAAAACTAAATTTGTTCTAAAAAGCACTGACTTGCCAGAAAAATATCTATTTTTGTAGCTTTCTTTTCACTCTATGGATAATTTAATGAGTTGCCTATTTTAATTTTACAACTGCTACCTCAGAAGTATCTCAAATTATCTTTCTTTGGCTGGTGTCTTTCTCTGCTGATCTGCTACTGCTGTGTATGTGTGTGAGTGTGCACTTGTGTGTATGGGTGTGTTTGTGTGTTTCTAGAGAATTTAACAATCGGTGAGTCTCTTAAATTTACATGCCTTGATCCATGTAAAGGATACTTCGTGGCATTTAATAAATAACAATAAACATTAACATTTAGTGAGAGCTTACTGATATTGAATCCTATGGAAATGGGGAGAGAGGCTGTTACTTTTAAGGGGAGAAAGATTAAATTCCTAAATAATAAAAAGAAAATTTCTCTCCTTTTTGGCCAAAGAGTGGCCATATTTCAAAAATATTAAATCTTCTTTTACTTTGGATGTTAAAGCTACTGCTTGAACAAGTGTGTCTTGAGAGAAACATGTAGTCCCTAAAGACTAATACCCCCAAACACCAGGGTGCAAAAATGAAAATGTCAAATCTTTATCCCTGCCTCCATTGTCAGTTGGCAATTTTTGGAGTGTTCATTCTGAGTTTTCTAAAGTTCAGATTGACGTTTCCCCTTTTTTTCTAACATTCTAAAGGAGTCCTATAAAGAATTCAGGATAATGCAGACTTTATGTGTATTTCTACTAATAATACTTTATACGCACATAGTGGTTTGAAAGTTCTCACAGGTTTCCTAATCTGATCTCAGCCAGGAGGGAAGGGTAGGAATTATTAGTCACCTTTCACAAATGAGGAACCTCAGGTTCAGGGTTTCCCAAGAGCACATTGCCAGTAAGAGGGAAAGACTGACTCAGAGTCTTTCTTCAGATTTCAAGGACCACACTTTAGCTCTCCAGCCCATCCTGCCTCAAACCCCACTCTGGCATCTGAGGGGCTTGTAGGCATTATTTTCTCCTGTTTTGATTTCTTTGATTTAAAAGGGGGAAAAAGTTACCTACAAATCATTCCCACAATTCTATAGGCCAATGAAAAGTTTTTGCCAGTCTATGACCTTTTCTTTCTAAGCCATTCTTTCACTCTCCCATAATTGGAGGCTCAAAGAAGGCAAGGATATTTCTAGGGTTGATATACTGTCTAAGGAACAGGCACTAATTCCCCCCAAAACAACACAGAGAATAAGAACAGCTGAAGACAAAACAGGACTCTTGTGAGTTGTAGAATCTGGGGCCTGGGAAGGTTCTCAGGGGTCGTTTCCGATGTGTGGATTCATGCTGGCATATTTTCTTCTTGTTGTTTAGTTGTCCAGTCGTGTCCAACTCTTTTGCAACCCCATGAACTGCACCGGGTCAGGCTTCTCTGTCCATGGGATTTCCCAGGCAAGAATGCTGGAGTGGGTTGCCGTTTCCTTCTCCAGGGGGTCTTCCTGACCCAGGGATCAAACCCATGTCTCCTGCATTGGCAAGCAGGTTCTTTACCGCTGAGCCTCCTGGGAAGCCCTGTTTTCTTTTAACCCTCTGGAATTTCATCCTAGTGTTGAATGCCTGGGATCTTGCTTCTCTTGGTAGGTACTCTGATATTTATGGGGATCATGAGCTTAACAGGCCATTTTCCATTTGCCCAAGAGGAATGCTTTCTACAGAGACTCTAATGTTCATAAATTTATTTTGTAAGCTTTAACTGACAATCTACTATGTGCCAGGAACTATGCTAAAGTCTGGAAATTCAGCAGTGTGTAAGACTAAAAGGTGCTTAGCTTGGTGGACTTACAGCTTAGAGATCTGATTTGTCCTTTAATTTCCCTAGAAGAAGATAGACTTCTGGATTCTTATCTTTTCCAAGAGAACACAGTGAAGTAGATTAAAAGCCTGAGTTCAAGCTCTGCTCCCAACTAATTACCAGTAGCTAGAAAAATCAATTAATCCCCCTTGATCCATATTTCCTCACACAGAAAACAAGGAGGATGTTCTTAGGATAAACTCTGAGTTCCATTTTAGCTCCAAGTTTGAGTGATATGATGGCTAACTTATTTCTTGGGCCTAAGTTACCCTAATCTTTGATGATGCACAATTTTGGGTGTCACCAATTTTTAACTTTTTTGTTAGGAAGTACATTATGAAAAATCAAAGCAACTTATTTGAATCTAGCATAGAAAGAATCTGGATATTGAACCAATCATTTTTTGAGAAAGAAACTTGGAAAGTTTTCATCTGAATGATGATCTCAAACTTCTGCAGGTTATTTTTTAAAGGGATGGGCTGATGAGAGACTCACTAACAAATTAAATGCTTATTTTCTTTGTGCCAGCAGAAGTTCTCATTTTTCAGGTCATTTCCTTTTAAAATCAAAGATATTACACCCTGAAATTGTCTGGGCCTCATGAATAATGCATTATATACACATGATAATAGGTAATTAGATAGACCAACCAGGAGAAACATGAAAGGGAGCTGGTAGCCCAAGGATTGCAGAAGGTGTGTGGGCATTTTGACATCCAGGAAATGCTATAGGTCTGTCCTTAGCTAACTCAGCCTGGTGGAGATAATTAAGAAAAATGTGGGTGTAGAAAGGCTGCAAGCCATTCCTTGGGATTGGCTAGATCGCTGCAGTAGTTCAAAAACAATTGGCACAGCCACCCACACTGGACATGATTGCCCTTTGATGAGGCAGCTATTGACTTTTATAAAGATGCCATATTTAAAATAACTTCTGATGCACTCAGGATGACATGCATCATTCTCGAATTCTATTTTAGACAAATGGGAAAATATATTCCAAAGTATTAATTTAAAAATAAAAAACTTAAAAGTCGAGTTGCTAAAAATCAACAGTTTAGCAGTGTGTGACCTCCAAATTTAACTTTCGTCTGTAGCTAGGAGAAACCTATGGCCTGTGTGAGGCACTTTTGACCATTTGTGAACATTTTCTGGATCACCCCAGGAGGTAGAAAGTACTTTGCCACTGTTTTTAACCTCTGAGTGAATGTTAAATGCACTTAAAAACCTTCTCACACTGGAAAAGGGAAACCCAATCAATTGCCTGTAACAGCAGAAGAAGATGCTTTGAGATCTTTGTGCCCAGAGTGCATGCTATGATGGTATGGAATTCAGGATTCCTTCAGAGTATGCTAAACCCCATACCCATCAGCACCCGCAGGAGTTGGAACTGACTTGTCGTATCTCCCTCTTCAAGGACAATAGCAACTATTACTATCCCTAGGTAATAACGTGACTGTGGGAAAAAATACCTAAACTGAGGGATTGCAGAAAGGCTCCATAAACATCTGAAGCCTGTGGGACAGGACATTACAGGGCAAGTGAATGGGAAAAAGAGAGGAAACATGGGGAAATTTGAGCAGAGAAGTAGAAAAGAAAACCAAAACAGGGTTAGTATTAGAATACTGGATGTGTTCTTAAATAGATGTGTCGTTTCTCAGGGTAATCTTCACATCCATTTGTCCACTGAGCTAGATCTCTACCATCCTTACTCATTACCGTTCTGGTTGTGTTGATAGGAAACAATGATTTCTTCTACTCTTACCTTCCTCCTCCAGTAAGGGCTTCTTTCTCCCCCTACAACTTCCATAGCCAGTGTTTGAGAATGGCCTTGCTATTACTTCTCCTTCGGGTGTGTTGGATTCACAGCACTTGGATTACCACCAAGTGGTTGGTAACCACTTCTGTGCCATGGACTCCCCTCTTTTGGCAGTTTGGTCAAGCCTATAAACCCTTCTCAGAATGTTTCTAAATGAATAAAACTTAAAAGTATACAATCACAAAGTCAATTACATTGAAATATCGTCATACAAATATTTAAAAAGTCAATTTGCATGATATAGTAATAGATACACAGTGCTGTGCTTAGTCCTGTCTGACTCTTTCGACCCCATAGACTATAGCCTGCCAGTCTCTGTCCATGGGAGTCTCCAGGTAAGAGTGTTAGAGTGAGTTGCCATTTCCTTTTCCAGGGGATCTTCCCAACCGGAGAATTGAACCTGGGTCTCCTGCACTGCAGGCAGATTCTTTACCAACTGAGTTATGAGTCAGATGCCCAATATATGTGCTTTCTTAAAGACTAAATAAGATCACACAGCAAGGTGAATACTGTAGTTTTCCAGGAATGATAAGCGTCTGTGTATTTTGGGATATCTGTAACACCTGACATATGGTGTAAAGGTGACTGATTTCTATTGGTGGCAAAGTCTGGCGAATACTACTGAGTTGCATTTCCCAAACATATTTGACAATAGAACACTTGGGGAAGGGGGTACTTATTAACATGGCATAGATTCAGAAATGTTAGTTTAGTCTCTCCCTGCCTTTCAGTATGAGCCATTGAACGTTCCATCCTGGAAAAAGGAAACTGGCATTTGGAGAAAACTTTTAAAGTTCACTTCTGCCATTTAACAAGTTGCCAAGTGGATAAAGAACCAGCAGATGAGATGGCTAAGGTGTAGTAGACATGTTTCTATTAGCTGAGCTTGCTATTGTTGTTGTTTAGTATGTCCGACTCTTTTGTGACCCCATGGACTGTAGCCTGCCAGGGCCCCTCGTCCACGGGATTTCCCAGGCAAGAATAATGGAGTGGGTTGCCATTTCCTCCTCCAGGGGTTCTTCCCAACCCAGGGATCTAACTCACGTCTCCTGCATTGCAGGTGGATTCTTTACCACTGAGCCACCAGGGATGCCCCTATTACTCTGAGGTTTATCCTTATTACCACTAGCACTACCCTCACTGCTCTAGAAGTCCATCACTACACTGATAAAGAGAAAAAGTTCAGACTCTGGTCATTAACTTAGGGAGCATTGCCTCAGATTCCTGGTGTGGCTTCAGTAACCTCAAGAGGTTATAAAGACTTCATTTCTGTCATTACTACACTATGAGAAAGCATGTGCACATTATGATGGGATGGGATAGCATTCATTTTGCATTTATCCAGTGCTAAGTTGTTTCCTTTGCATTTGACATTTATTATTTAACCCTCAAAGCAATTCTCTGAGACAGATTATATTATTGTATAAGGAAGGAAACTGGAGCTCAGAGAGTGTATTTACCCCAAATTATACAGCAAATCTTAAATGGAAAAGCTAAAATTCAAACCTAATGTTCTCTAGTTCCAAAGTCCATTATAATATTATACTTCCCTATGGAATAGCTACCACACAGATTAGACTTAGATTCCTCATTGTCAGGTTGGCACACACGTTTTTGTCAAGAGATCTTTAACACAACCCTTTGGTATGGCTGAGAATCTCAACCTCAGTGGCCACAAATGCTGCGTTAGAATTATATTGAATCTTTGCTAACTAATGAAAGATTTTCAAACCACTGATTGTCCCCTATCCTTTTTAAAACCCCGTTTTCACAATCATAATATGGAGAAAGTGCTACCTCTTAAAGTGGGGGAGGATCAAATAAATTAATCATTTAATTTAACTTTGTTGAGTTCACCACGATGAGCGTTCTACATTCCCATAGCTGAGTTCTTGCAATGATCTTTCTTGGCAGAGATTATTAGTATTCCTATTTTAAAGATAAGGAAACTGAGGCAGTTAATTCCTTGAGAGAAGTCACTCAGTCATGTCCGACTCTTTGCGACCCCATGGACTGTAGCCTACCAGGCTCCTCAGTCCATGGAATTTTCCAGGCAAGAGTACTGGAGTGGGTTGCCATTTCCTTCTCAAGGGGATCTTCCCAACCCAGGGATTGAACCCGGGTCTCCCGCTCTGCAGGCAGATGCTTTACCGTCTGAGCCAATATCCTAAATTAGCAGAATCAAAAAGTGGTTAAGCTTAACTAAACCCAGGTCTGTCTAATTCTAAGCCCTTTCTTTTACTCAGTAAACTAATCTGTAAGTCCCTACACAATCTTAGTTGTTCTTATTATAATTGTTGTCATGTTTAAAACACTAACGAGAGAAATAAGTATACATTGTCCAGAAATAAGTATATAGTCATCAAAGAGAAAGACTACTCCATGGAATACTTCACCTGCACATTCTTCCTTCCACTTACTTTAGTTTATGAACCCCATGGATGATGTCTGACGCTTTTCTTAACTTGTTTAGGGCAGTTCCAAGATAGTTGACTTCTGAGAGTTATTGAGTAAGAAACGTTATAAATTGTTTAGATTAGGATTTAGTATGTTTAGAAGCCTTTTCATAAATTTGCCTTTTCAAACTGTTACTGGCTATAGCACTGCAGATGCTGTGATGAGGAATGCCTTCTCCAAAAACCCAGTGGATGACAAACTTCCAAAGCTAACATGTTGTTTACAGAGATGGAGAAGAAGGGGATTGACAAGCACAATCCTAAACGTAATTACAAGGCTGATAGTCCCTGCTGGGGACTAAAATGTTTATTGGCTTTTCTTGTGCAATTTAACATTCTTCCTCCCAAAGCCCTACTCCAAACTTGGAACTTCTCTGGAATTAGCATCTCGTTTGGGAGAACGCCAAGTATTGGTGTCTGGGTCCTTTGCATCTTTGCACCAACTCAGAACTCAGAATAGCAGCTCTAGAAACTAAGCTGGGGGTAGTCTGGGTAAAGGAGTTAAACATCGACTTGGGCATCTTCCTAATAAATTTCATCCATCTTCCTTCTGGAAAACAACTCTTAGAAAGATGTGGTCTTTAATGAGGGAATGGATGCAAACTGGTAAGTCCAAGATAGTACAAGTCAGTGGTCTTTGCAGAGTTGCCAAAGTCATATACAGAATCAAGGATCTGGAGGCTATGGAAAAACCTCATCCCACTGCCACTGTGATCTATGCAAGGAAGGATGGCCTGAACTCATAATGCATTTGATATGTCCCAGAGCTAAGAAACCAGCCCAGGGGGAAAGGATGATATTAAAGGACATTTTGGTGTATGAAAAAGTCTACCTAAAACCTCATCAGAGATAACTATGTAGTATAAAATGCAGAAGAGTATGACTCCTTACCTTGGCTCAAGGCTCTAAATTTAGGGGAAATAATTACATGAGTTTCAAGTTTAATTTACCAAAGATATACAGTTCCTGTAAGCAGTTCACATTTATATGGAAAAAAAGAACCTTAAAGATGATCTAGTTCACAAATTTCCTTAATACACTAAAATCACCTGAATTATGTATTCCTTTGAGCTGAAGTCTGAATGTGCCGCTAGACTTGGCAACCTCGGCTTACAGCCTGCTGTCCTGGCCTCATTCATTGATCAGGTGACTGAGATGCACAGTAGTTAACGCTGTTCCACTTATTCAATAAACATTTCTATGAAACTGATAGCATTGATGTGAACAAGCGTGGGCTGGTGAAGTGACTTTCCAGGTCACATGACCAGAGAGTGATAGCGTTTAAACAAGAACCCAAATTCTCCTGACTACTGAAGGACTTACAATCATATCATATGATAATGATACTTCTTCTATTTTCTAATAATCAAACATAAGAAAACAATAAATAGCCTGAGCAAGGTTTTGATTATCTTAATTTTTCAAAATATCTTGATTTTTATGTATATACCTTAATTTCTTAAATATAAACATAATTAACAAAATGTTAACAGCATTCCAATAAGACATTGCTAATTTCAAATTGTTGGGACAAAACTAATTATAATATTTTAAGTTTCTTCAATACTCCATTGATCCTACTGGTGGCTCAGATGGTAAAGAATCAGTCTGCAATGCAAGATACCCATGTTTGATGTCCAGGTCAGGAAGATCCCCTAGAGAAGGGAATGGCAACCCACTTCAGTGTTCTTGCATGGAGAATTCCATTCCCAGAAGAGCCTGGCAGGCTTCAATCCATGGTTTGCAAAAAGTCGGACATGACTGAGTGGGTAACACTTTCACTTTCAGGACAAAACTAATTATAGTATTCTAAATTTTTTCAATACTCCATTGTTACTTTATGATTATTGAGACATTAACTAAGACAAGATGAATTGAAACCTCAAGTTTTCATTGATTCTTATATTATTCCCAGTGTTTTCAGTTGGTTCTAGATTTTTATCTGAGGTTTGGCAACAGCTTTATTTATTTATTCTTGTAGCATACTCCCCTCTTACCCTAGGAAAACAAAGCAAAACAAAAAATTGATATATTTTTCTTAAAACAACAAAAAATAAGGAAAAAATTCTAAAATTCCTTAAAATCCTTTTTCTTAAAAATGCTAGGAAATGTTTACTAATTTAAACTTTATATTTTTTAACTCATATCATTTTCCAAAGAAATATTCTTTGAGACTGTTTCTTTGTACTTCATATGATATTTATACATGTAATTCTGTTTTCAAGATTAATTTTATTATTAAATACTGTCCTGAAGTTGTGCTCTTATCAATTCATTGAAAGGTAAATTAGACACTTTATAAATTTTTCCTAGGAATGGAGGACAAAATCATATCAATAAATAACAATTTGACTTATCAAAAACACAGTAACAAAAAGTAAAATTAGAAAAAATGTTAATTAGTCAAGCAAATAGTCAAAAATATGTCAAACTTTGACATATTTTCTGAGATAAATTGGCATCATGTATGTTAGCATGATTCTTTTTTATGGAATTCAACTTATTTTTACTCACTTTAATTAGTTTTTGTGTGCAGATAAAATGAAAGGCAATGGAAATTTGGCTTGCAAAGTAGTTCTGAGATGATCTACATCCACAATCTGGTTGTAATACCATAAAAATATGTTTATTATGTGAGAATGGTAATTCAAGTTAGCATTCATCATAGACATAAAGCAATGAGCAATGCAAGTTAACTTCAGTTATTTATCCTGGGAACTTTTTTTTTTGCTAAAAAGGCCAGAATGCATGATAGCATTGGCTCATTCTTCCCAAAGCCTCCTGGAAAACATGTCTCTGAAATAAAAGCTTCTCAATGCTAAAAATTTTACTGCATTTGGGAGAAGCATAAAATTTGATAATAAAGAGTTGGGTCTTCATTTTTCTAATTCAGTATGGAGTCTGTTTTGAGGAAAACTGACTGTGAGCTGAATTTGCATCCTAGAAATATATTTAATTTGTATCATAGACTCAAAATCTGACTTCCAAACTTGGGCATCTATTTTCCCCCACCTCTTATATATCACCCCCTCTCCCAGGTCATGACTTCAGTCCAAGCAGAGAAAAATAAATTTCCCTGAAGATATACATAACCATAACTAAAATGACAATAATAATAATAATGAAGAGATCTTGGAATTTAAATGTGTGGCTCTGCTTTTCCCCATTCACTTCCCACTCTACCCCATCTCTTTGTCCTCATGTTTTATGAGCTATTATATTTGTCTTGTCCATCTGTATCACCATCACTCTTTCTTAGGCTCAGCCAGACTTTGCACTTCTTGGTACCCTTCTTGGTAGACTAAAGTTTTAGAAGCAAATCTCTTAGTAATCTTTTGGCCACAGAGTGCCCTGACAGTTTCTCCAAATGATGTTAGGAAGGGGAAGTAAATGTTACCCATTTCTACTCAGTTTCTTTTTAGGGTATTGATTTCATTCCGTGTCTGGCTTAATTTCTTTTACTCCATTGCTGGATTGATTTTGAAGTTACTGTTGAATTCCTTCAACATGGCCTAAACAGACAGCCAGGAGTAGTGGGGATGATATTTATACTAATCTCATGCTCTTCAGCTCTTCAAGAATTAGAAGTCCCAAAATAGTTGGTCACATTAGATTGTGAGATCATAACAGAGGTATTCTTGACAAGTGAAATTATCAGTTAAACTTGATTCTAGGAATCATGTAGGTTAGCTTGATTCTCTTTTATGGACTTCAACTTAGTTTTACTGTATTCTAATTAGGTTTGGAATGCAGATGAAATGAAAAGACGTGGTTTAATTTAGGAGAAAGTTCAAAGTTCAAAAGTCATGTAGTGTTTTGTAGACCTTACCTTCTGAGAGAAATTACTTGAGACTATGAAAGTACTATCCTAATTTATCAGATAAAGTCTACAACTTGGGACATTAAGTGGAGAACAGAAAAATTACTTGTTCTTAAACAATTTTGCTGAGAATAAATAAAAACAAAATGTCCTATTAAAGATCTGTTTCTTTTGAAAAATGTTTCATCTGAAAACTAAGGATAGAATATATAGCTTTGACATAAAGGCTCATCTTTTTATGAAACAACCACTTCTGTCTCCAAGTTGCAAGGAAAGGATTCATCAATCTGGTTGAATCTTCCCTTTAGTTTTTCCCAACAGCTGTGTTCAGATAATTCATGACTCCCATGTTTCCTGAGCCCTGGATAATTTCACAGACATGTCTAATACAGGCCTCTACATTTTCAGAAGAGTATGGAAATCTTGGAGGAGGTCCAGGGTAGACCAAAGAACATGATTAATGGGTTGGAAGTTGGAGTTTATGAAGAAAGGTTGTGAGATCTGATTTCTCGCTATGAGAAAAGCTGAGGGGTGACTTAATAACACAAGATGGTTAGGAAGCAGCTGGTCTCTATCTTCACTAAGGTTGGATGAAATGAAATAAAATATAAATTGCAACAAGAACAAAAATATGTTACAAGTGGGAACTTCCAAGCACTATGATGACTGGATTCTTAGAAAGGTTGTCAGAAGAAGTATGTGTAGTCTATATTCCTGGTCTGTTGTGATAGGCCTGTGAGTAGTGAGGAAGAGGAGATGATCTTGAAAGATCCCTTCTGGATCTATCTTTTTATAAGTCTGCATGTGTACATGCTCAATTGCTTCAGTGGTGTCTGATTTTGTGTGACTGTATGGACTGTAGCCTGCCAGACTCCTCTGTCCATGGGATTCTCCAGGAAAGAATACTGGAGCCAGTCACCATGCCCTCCTCCAGGGGATTTTTCCAACCTACGGTTCGAACCCTTGTGTCTCCTGTATTGGCAGGTGGGTTCTTTACCATTAGCGCCACCTGAGGAGCCCATTTTATAAGTCTACCTAATCATATTTAGAAAAATTATTTTCCCAAGCTATGTCTTATTTTCTCCCTATCACTAACTCTACCCTAATTTCTTATCCTTTGTCTGCCTTCTGTAAAACACTGCTAACCAAAGATGGCTAGGGCACTGATCAACCACGAGCGGCCCTCCCCAGCTGCTAGCTGCCCTTTCAGCTTTGGGAGCAGGTTTCTTGACCATCACTACTACCCCTTGACCACTAGGGTCATGCTGACGGTCATCTTTCTACACAGTAAACCCATGGCAAGGGAAAACTAAACAAAGCATAATTTCCTACTTTTAACTAACTCATATGTGGCCCAATGGATTAAAACACAAACCTTAGGTGTAGAATTTGAGCAGCTGAAGGGCTAAGATGTGTTTTATTCATTTGCATGGATGCTAGTCCATAGAGCATTGTCTGGCAGGAGGTACTCAGCAAGTTTTCATCAGTTGAATGAATGGAACTATGAAGCGAAGGTAGTAAACTGAAGTTAAGAAGATCAAGCGTGTCAGAGGTTTCTAAATGATTCTGTATGTGACACAAATCTAAAACCTAATCCTTGCATGGGTACCACTGGGGACTTTATTCCTACCACATCTGGGTTACCCAGAGGATTTTGACAAGAGTGCTTGAGTCTTTCCTCCCAAAAAATATTCACCATAGACACTGTGTAGATTCAGAATCATGGAAAAATAGGCCACATTCTTGGTGTGGTTTTTCAAATATGACTTTAGGAAGTTCAGTAATTATTTTTTCTAAATTATCTTTTTGCATATGTTGCTAACTTTCTCCATGAAGAATATAAAATTTAGCAGTAGAAAATCTCTCACTCCCATCATCACATAACCTAAATAGTTGGGTTTCAAAAATAAGGTAACCTGCTCCTTATAACCTGATTCAATGTCCTAAAACACTTTGGTTTAAACTTGCTAAAGTTCTTCCTGGCTCTTCTCCCTGCAAAACCAGCAAAATCAGCTACCATTGTCAGTTCTAACTTTTGTCCTGAAGCCCACAGTCAGGTCCCTTCTGACTATCCTTGTAGAAACATTGTAACAAGTAAACCAATTTATTGCTCATTATTGGTTTTTAAATGTTCTCAGAGAACTCAGGTAACTTGGAGGGCTTGGAGTTGATGACTCTCATATGTTTGGAAGTTAGTTGTTTCATAATGGTTTTTATGCTTTTTTTTTTTGATCCAGCTAAATATTATTCCCAGATGGGATCAGTTTTTGACCTTTTTGCGCTGCTCTCCTAATCTTGGCCCTTCTAACATTTTCTTACTGTGCTTTTCTTTTGTTCATCACTAATGACCATGCTATGCTAAGTCACTTCAGTCCTGTCCGACTCTGTGCGACCCCATAGACGGCAGCCCACCAGGCTCCCCCGTCCCTGGGATTCTCCAGGCAAGAACACTGGAGTGGGTTGCCATTTCCTTCTCCAATGCATGAAAGTGAAAAGTGAAAGTGAAGTCGCTCAGTCGTGTCTGACTCTTAGCGACCCCATGGACTGCAGCCTACCAGGCTCCTCCGTCCATGGGACTTTCCAGGCAAGAGCACTGGAGTGGGGTACCACTGGTTACATAATTTCTGTAACAGGTGTTGACCCATTTGGATGTATTTCAGTATGGCACACAGTTATTCTTATGGTTCATGAAAAGCTTACCAGTAAGAAGTACACCTCATATTAAGGTACCATCCAGTGAATAGGGATATTATTTCTCCCATAAGATTCTCAGGACAGGCCTTGCTCAATAATTTGGAGGATTATGAGTGACAGTTTCACACTGTATTGGCCCTTTGAAACCATACATCATGAATTTGAAAACATCTTTGCCACTCTGCTCAGCAGGAGAGTTTTCTGTTTACTTATTATTTCCGTTATGCCAATTTTCAGCAGTTTTTGAGGTCAGTTGATTTGATCCTAGACATGTTTTGGTTTTTTTTTTTTTGCAAGGAAGACTGAAGACAGGGGTAACTAGGAAACTTAAGTAAACATAATTAAACACAAAATGCTTATAGTGATAGTAGAATTGACCTCAGCCAATTAAAATTATTAATAGAAAAAAATATGTCAGTGTCACATCTGAGCTTACTGCCTCTGCTCCCACTTGGGTAATGAGGATTAGTTCATATTTCCTGACAAGAATAGATGGGAATTTCTCCCTGACCTTTGTCCTTCTAAATATTCTGTTAGAAGGATTGATTAGATCCTAACCAAAAATAGCGGAGAAGGCAATGGCACCCCACTCCAGTACTCTTGCCTGGAAAATCCCATGGATGGAGGAGCCTGGTAGGCTGCAGTCCATGGGGTCACTAGGAGGCGGGCACGATTGAGTGACTTGACTTTCACTTTTCACTTTCATGCATTGGAGAAGGAAATGGCAACCCACTCCAGTGTTCTTGCCTGGAGAATCCCAGGGATGGGGGAGCCTGGTGGGCTGCTGTCTATGGGGTTGCACAGAGTCGGACACGACTGAAGCGACTTAGCAGCAGCAACCAAAAATAGAGATTTTGATTAATTCAAAATTAATTTTGTAGGTCCCACAAAAGTAGAATCGAGAGCATTTTCTTTTCAAGCAGTGAAATTCTCCCCCGTTTTGGTGACTGAGAAAATATTCAGATTACAAACTTGGAATCTTTGCTCCCACAGCTATCATGTTAGAGACCAATCTTTAAAAAGAATCAGAAATACGTGCTCTATATTTTCAGCATCACCCTTGATCACAATAGGAAAATGATTTTTGTAAAGCATTTGATCTTAGACCTCTAACACTATCTCTATATGCCACCTGAATTAACCAAATAAAAAAATTATTCAGAATTCCAATCAAGACACTGGTACAACTTTATCTTGGCATCATTGTTTTTAATGTAAGATGTATTTTTAAGGCAAATAGGCAAGCATTTAAGTCTGGGTTTTTATTGTTTTGGTAACACCATTATCACAAATCAGAAAGTTGGGAAATGCTCAAAAGTGTCCAGAGGTCTGATTCATCAGAAGGTTTATCTGAATTGGCATTTGATCTTCTTTTATTTCTAAATATTCTTGCCATTTCTGGCTCATCTGTCTTTTCCTCAGTAAAACTGCACCACACACTGGAAAGTAAGGATATATCCATCTGTATAACATAGAGGGAGAGTAGGAATAAGAAGATTGGCTATACATAAAACCAGAAGTGTCAGAAATAAGAACACTCCTTCCTTCAGCAGAAATGCTGACGTGGCAATGTGAATTTAGTAGGTAGATTTGCCATAACTTCTCATTTAGCAACATTGAGAATGCTCAGATTCTTGATATTCACTGATTAGGTATTTCTCCAGAAGGAATGCAATTACAAGTGAGCTTAAAAACCTGGAGAAATAACTCATTTTCAAGCAAATTTAAAGTTGGAAAGTAAGCACTGGTTTGAAGTTATCATAAAGTCATAAATATATATATATATAGAGAGAGAGAGAGAGAGAGAGCTTAGGGTAGGGCTCCTCCAGTATTTTATAAAGCAGTACAGTTTTTTTTTTTTTTAATTTATAAACTAGCCTCTCAAATTGTTTTTCCATATTAAAAGAAATTGTGTCTGCACTCAGCCTACACCCCTAGAAATCAATTTGTTGTTTAGTCACTAAGTTGTGCCTGACTCTTTTGTGATCCCATGGAGCCTGCCAGGCTCCTGTGTCCATGGGATTTCCCAGGCAAGAATACTGAAGTGGGTTGTCATTTCCTTCTCCAGGGGATCTTCCCAACCCAGGGATTGAACCCAAGTCTCCTGTATTGCAGGCAGATTCATTACCATTGAGCCATCTGGGACGTCCTAGGGAATCATACAGAGGTTTTTTGAGGGGGCCAAGCTGGGCTTCATGACCTCTGTCCTTCATTGCTCCCAACTAGCCTGTATATTTCACATACATTAAATATTCCACAATATACTTCACCATCTGTGCTGTAGGGTAGTTTGTGCTGGTCATGTATACTGTCAAGTTGATAGAGGTGCAAAGCTAAATGTGTGACACTCTAAGAATATGCATATATTTGAATAATTTGACTATTCAGTCCAACAATTTGCAAAGAGGCGCTAAAAGATTGCACATCTCGATAACACTTCCAAGAAACATAGCTTCCCTTATTGGGGGTGGGGAGAGGCAGGGATATTTCTAGCTGGAGATCCTGATTTATTAAAGTCTTGTCTCTGGCATTTTAGCTGTGTGAACTCGGGCAAATGATTTCGTGGCACTCAGACTCCGGTTTTCATTTATAAAATAAGAATAGTAATTTCTGTGACTGGTCTTTAGAAGTTCTAAAACAGCTAATATAAGTGCACTCATTTTTTTTTTAACTGTAAACCCTTAGGCAAACTGAACTGAGTATATAATGATATTACATATTCAGTTCAACAGCACATTCTTGATAACCACAGAAGGGTTCAGGGGAGGAAGCTGTTTATAATCTTTCCCTTTCCCCAAATTAATGTTGGAGTGTTTAGAAAAATTCTTAAAGCAATGAGTCTTAGCAATGATTAGGTCAAACTCCTTTGAGATTACAGAAGAAATGCACATACTCATAAAAATGCCTACCAAATTTGGGGGGAAATGAGAGATTCCAATGACACCCAAATATGCATTGCTTAAGAAAGAGTGCTTCTCAAAGCTGACCCCAGATTTTCTGCTTCCCAATCGCTAGGGGTGATTGTTAAAATGCTAATTTCTGGACACTGCTCCGCCCCTACTAAATCACAGTTTCAGGAGGATAAATCTATATTTTAATAGGCAACCCTGGAGGTTTTTTAGGCTTCCCTGGTGGCTCAGATGGTAGAGTCTGCTTTCAATGCAGGAGACCTGGGTTCGATCCCTGGGTCGGGAAGATCCCCTGGAGAAGGAAATGGCAACCCACTCCAGTACTCTTGCCTGGAGAATTCCATGGACAGAGGAGCTTGGCATGCTACCGCCCATGGGGTCTCAAAGAGTTGAACACGACTGACAGGTGGTTCCTATGCTCGGAAGAGGTCCCAGGATTACAAGTTAAATGTCAGGGTCTTTTCCCGTTCCTTACTCTAAAATTTAAGGTCTGTACTCTCGCGCAGGAACTGGTCCAACTAGTGGGAAGAAAATTCCGCCTTCAAGCTGGAACCTAGACAGACGGTTGAAAGCGTTTGTCCGATAGTATATTGAAAGTGAATATGAAGTTCTCTGCAAGAGTCTTGGCTACCTGCAACTAAGAATCCGAAAGACTGCTGCGGGGGAAGAGGGGCGAAGTGAGGATTAATTGAGACAACTGCCCACCCCGACACACACACACACACACACACACACACACACACACACACTAAAACAGAAGGCTTTTTATTTATCTTTGCTACCCAGGTTCTTTATTAAAAGGGTTGGTTTATGTGTGTAAGTTTGCTAGGGAGGGAAGTGAAAACATCTGCAGAACCATGCAATGCCCTGGAACGGAACTCTTCTAATAAAAGATGTATCATTTTAAATGCGCTGAATTTTGATTCTGGTAATTCGTGCACTAGAGTGTCTATTTCGAGGCAGCGGAGGTATCATATGACAGCGCACGTCAAGGCACCGTGGAGCCCTCTCGTGGACTCCCACCCACTTTCCCATTCACCCGGAGAAGGCTGCTCGCGCAGCCGCTCCCCCCACCCCCACCCCCCCACAAGCTAGCATGAAATCTCCCAGCCTCTGCCGAGATCAAATGGAGCTCTTCGCTCAGGGGGTGCGAGTATTACCTCCGCCATGCAATTTCCACTATCAATAATTTAACTTCTTTGCTGCAGACCAGAAGGAGTACATAGCGGGCACCAAAGACTCCCCTCAACCCCACCCCTTCTTTTTAACCAAAGGGAACGTGAAAAAAAGAATAGAGTCTGGGAGTTTCGGGGCCGAAGTCTTCCCCAGAGCAGCTGCCTTGATGTTTACTTTGACAAGTAGTGACTGAAAAGGTGGGTTTCTTTTCTTTCTCTCCGTTTTTTTCCTCTTGTTTGGTCGACTAGAAAGCGTGTGGCTTGAGTGAGGTCTGTCATTGCCTCGGCTTCCCGACTGGAGCAAGTAACTTGGTGTAACGTTATCTGGGGGTGTTCATGAATAAAAAATGCCGTTATTATCTTGATTGGATTCCTATTAGGCAAACTCCGGAGAGGTCAGTGCACGAACTCTGTTTAAGCCGCGGCGTGTTTAAGGCAGCGGAGTAAACCAATAGCCCCCCTGCTCTGTGCGATTTCATTGTGTGCTCGCGTTGGCAAGCTCCGTCGTGCGGGAAGGTGCGGGAAGGTGTGTCCGTGGCCCGGGAAACGCACGCCCTCTCCCACAGAACTTAGGTGCCGGGATGAAGCGGGGGGGAGTTGCCACAGAGGGGAGCGAGACCCCGGGGGCGCCCGATGCGCGCTCGCTCCCTTCAGTCCCGGCGCGGACCGCCCGGGTTTCCGCGGAGGGCCCGGGACGCGGGGTTCCCCCGGGCCGGGGCTAGGTCACCCATCGGAGCCGCGGGCGTGGCGCGCGCGTCCCGTTGAGGCGCCCCAGGGACGGGCGCGGGGCTTACAGGGCCACATCGCAGGGCCCCGGGGACTGGCCGAACGGGGGTGCGCGGGTCCGGGGCGCCCGGGCAGCCCGGGGACTCCCCGGGGCCGAGCGGGGGCGAGGAAAAGGCACAGCGTTCCCTTTAAGCGGCCGCCCCGCACGGGTCTCGGTGGCGCGGGCGAGTTGGGGGAGGGGGGCGGGGGGCGGTGCCGTTTGACCAATCGAAGCTCAACCGAAGAGCTAAATAATGTCTGGCCCGAGCTCCAGACGCAGGCTGGAGCTCCGGGTCCCCGTTGCCGCCGCGCCCGGGCGCACCCGCCCGCTCGCTGTCCCGCGCACCCCGTCGCGCCGCGGGCTTCCGGGCGCGGCCGAGGAACCGGCCCGGCGCGCCCCCCACCTCCTCCACGGGAAGCGTTGATGAGACGCTTGAACTGCAGCTGCCACCGCTGCTGTGGGGCCGGCGGCGAGCGGCTCCGCGACGGGGACCTGGGCTGGGCGCAGGGGCCAGGAGCGGGACGACGATGTGACTCCGCCGCCGGGGACCCGTGAGCTTTGTGTGGACCCCGAGGTAGGCGAGCATCGGACCTGGGGCTTGGCTCGAGAGCCGCCGGTCCGCCGGGGAAAGTTGGCTGGGGCGGAGAGGGGTGGGGGCGAAGTTATGGGGAACAGGCCAGAACTCCTTTCTTCCCCTCCAAGAGAAGGGGGCATTTTGAGTTGTTCCTGCTGAGCTTTCTTCTCCCACCGCACCATCCAGAGGGGTAGCCAGGACGCCCGAGAGAGAGCGGGGACCCCGGGAAGCCCAGAAGTGGCGGGGAGAAAGCCAAGAAGAGACGCAGAGCTGCGCGATGGGAGAAGACGGCGCCCCGGGGACCCCCAGCAGAGGAGGGGTCGTGAGAGCGATTTAGGGCGCCAGCTGTGGGGGGCCCCGACTGAGGTGACGGGGTTGGGGCTGAGATATGAATCTTTCCCAAGGGCTGGGTGGCCCCTGCGCAGGTTTTGGGGGGCCGCTTGCTCCTTCAGCCCGCATACCGCGTCCCCGGGGCTTCAGCAGGGCTGCACATTATCACCTGCTCCCCAGGAGCTGAGTTAAAAGCGGACGTATACGGGTCCAGTACGAGTTTATCTTGGGAAACTTGACACACTCCTGCAACTCGGACCTGAAAGGGGCTGAGGGACTCCCGGGCTAGTTGTGCTCACGCCTTTCCCCACCCCGGGCACCTCCCTTGAGGCACCTTGCAGAAAAGTGAAAAGTTTTGGCTTTCAGGGGCTGGGAGGGATGTGTGTATGTGTGTGTGTTTGGCGGAGGGTGATGTTCTGACTCGGGTAGGTCCCCAGGGATGCCATGCATAGCCGGCAAGAGGAAATGGGTGAATTAGCCGTGCCTGGAAAGAAATAGCTGAGGGTTGGAGGCTCTTTGCTCGACGGGCAGAGAAGGGGACTTCCAGACTGGTGGCATCCCCTAGGGAAGAAAAGCCTTGGGACTGCTGGGGTGAACTAGAGTCACCGTCTAAGGATGCTGTTTGTGTGTTGCGGGTGGAGCGGGGTGGAGGGACGCTGATGGAGGGGCCGCGAAGAGGAGGGGGTGGGGAGAGCGGTGCTAGGGAAGGTAGAGGGTGCCCTCTGCCGGCCAAGCTACCCAGAGCGGCTGCAGGGGCGGGAGGCTGGGGGCTGGGGAAGTGGTAAGAGATGGCTTTGCGGGATCTCTTCGGTAGCTGGTAGGAGGGACTTGTTGAATGACGCTTCTGACTCCCGACTCGGATGAATTTCGACTCGTCGCGCCTCCCTGGCTCCAGTGCAAGTTTTCCTTGAGCTGGGGGAGCTTTGACAGGCTATGGTTGGTGGTGTGTTAGGGATTCCTGGATCTCAGTTTAGGGTCCTTCAGGGATCTTACACTTACTCCTCGATGTCTGCAGTAAACAGCGAATATTTTCTGACAACAGTGCAGGAATGTTCTTGGCCAGAAGCAAAGAAAAGCATATTCCTGAGTGTTTATTAATTTCCTAGTACAGTTATCTTTTTCAAGCAAAGTCATGTGTAATTGGGAACATTGATTTCTTTTTACTGCATATGAAACTGCATATTGATTTTAAATAGGATATAATGTTATTAAATGAGACCTTCAAATTGGTTTAACTTCTGGGAAAATACCCCCTTACCTTTAATTTTACCCCCAAAAAAGTATTTTTATGTGAGTCTGTTATAAAGTCAGAGGCTATTTTGGCCTTAAAATTATATTTGTATATACTTATATTTTTTTCATTTTAATTTATTGAGGTACTGATTTAATTCGTCTACATGTGTTTGTTTACCCATGCAACATTATGATTTTTAGGTTGAAAATTTATGAGATTATGACATGTAGTACTCCAAATTATCACAAGCAATAGACCATAAAGTTTTGACCCGAGGGACCACACCCCTTTAAAACCGTCATTAATCCTGTTTATCGATTTTGCAAATACCTTGCTTAAGGTCATTAACTCCTGTCCCTTGATTTTGCAAATACCTTGCTTAAGATTCTTCTTTTGCAAGTTTACTGCTGGAGGTAAGGAAAAGGAAAGAGACACTTGTTGAAATGTAACCATAACCTTTACTGGAATTTAAAACTCGTTGGTCACCATTACTGGAATTCCCAGGCCATAAATTCGTCTTTTTTTTTTTCTTCCACTTTATTTTGCAAAATGTGATAAATGTTGGTAAATATAGACCTGTACTAAGTATTATGACAGGAGAAGCATTATGTATGTAGAGTTATTTTAAGTCATTACAAAACGTTTTCTATTTATAAATGATATAAGCAGAAAGAAATGATTTCCAGATAAACAAGACTTACGTACATGTTTTGAAGCATTAGAACATTGCAGACACACTTAGACATCACATTTTTTAAAAAAGGAAAATAACAGAGTAATTTTTCACATACCTTTGGAGCCTTTCATTGCCTATTCAGAGCTGAATTAGTAACTGGAAATCTCATTTATTTTAAGATCATATTTAAGATTATTTAAGACTTACAGCGGGTTAACATTTGGGTGTCCAGAAAATAAAACATTTAGGAACTCTGTTTTAGGATGTCTTTTCAATAAGTGTAACTTTTACTTGCAAACAGAAGGAACCAAGAAAATGATCATTTGCCAGAAATACAATGACCTCACCTCAAATGATTCATTTATACTTATCTGAGTTAATTGCCTAAATCTGAAAATAGCCCAAGAGAGGTGGGGAGATGCTGGAATGTTGCTGGTTCATTTGATTCACCTGGAGAGAGGGAAGTTCTGCAAATAATGCAAATTTCTAAAATCCTGGCTCAAAATACTTGAATTTTCGGTTTAATAGGGGCACCATTAGAATGTAAGTTATTCTCTTCCTGGAATCTTTCAAGAGTTCCAGCTTTTCAATAGTCAAAAAGCAGATGATTGATAATCTCATTTCTTTTAAAAATAAATAGCTCTGGTTTGCAGCTCACAGCAAGTTGAGCATGCCCACCTCATAGTACAGCAAAGAGCTTGTTAATTTGGGGTACTTTTGTCTTTAGAACCTGCTGTTAGTATCCAATACCTCCCTCCCACCCTGGTCATACACACACATCCACAGCCCTATATGCAGGTGTGAATTTGTGGAATGTAAGAGCCAACAGCTTTGGGGCTCAACCATAGACTTAATCTTCTACTAAGCTTTAGAATATTGAAGATGTACGCAATGGAAAGGTAATCTACAAGTACTTCATTAACATTTTAGTTTTAGGAAGTTAGTCCCACAGCAGACAGACTGATTTTAGGCTACTTGAATGAAAACAGAATGGAAAAGTACATGAGAGCTCAACTCTGAGTATCTTTTAAAATGAAAACCATTGCTGTTTCTGATGTCCATAAAACTGAGTTTATTTTAATGGCTGAAACATTTACATTTACATTTCCCTGTGTAGAAGAGTTCAGCTTGTGTGAGGGGGGCTCCCCTAGCCTAGCTCTGCCCAATGCATGTGAATGTATCCCTTTAATAGGGTAATTGCTAACTTGTCTCAACTTGTTGTCAAATGATTGTTATGGTTCCCTCAGTTTCCACTAATTGCAAAATTGCTGCTTAATTGAAGGACTCTCAGCCGTCTAGTGCAGTCATTCAGCCACCAGCAGACTCTGTAATCTCAAGCTGTGAATTGCATTTTAAAAGAGGAATGGAGGAGAAAATTCCGGGGAATTCTAGGTTTCAAACGGCTAGCTGTTGCTTCATGGAGGAAGAAATCATTTGAATGTTTAACTGCATTGTGATGAATTTTCTTTATTAGGATGAATAACATGCCCAGATGGGCTTCAGAATTAAGTGAACTTCTTGGTTACACTCTGCATCCATTTACTCTGTTTAAGATGGAGTCACGTTAAACAGTAAATGATGTTGGCAAATGAAATCCGTATGTCATTTGTACATGGGGTTTAACCCTAGGAAACAGTGGAAGCCTTTGGTATTTTTAAGCTTAGACATGTGCGTCCTCAAAGTCTCCTTAAACTTCCTCTTAAGTCATAAAATTATTTGCTGCTGCTGCTTAGTCACTTCGGTTGTGTCTGACTCTGTGTCACCCTATGGACTGTAGCCCACCAGGCTCATCTGTCCATGGAATTCTCCAGGCAAGAATGCTGGAGTGGGTTGCTATGCCCTATTCCAGGGGATCTTCCCAACCCGGGAAGCAAACCCTGGTCTCCTGCATTGCAGGCAGATTCTTTACCACTGAGCCACCAGGGAAATCCTAGAATTGCTTAATCGTAAATAATGCATCTCTGGCTTTCCAGAATACTCACACCAAAGGCTTAGAAAAGTCATGGACCTAGTTATTAAATATATGGAATCATTATTGATGATAGATATGGAACAGTGGAGTTCACTAATATATAGACTTGGGAAAACTTACGGGGGTGATGGAGTGGTAAATGGGCATGTTTTCTAAGTGAACTGGAAGGTATTCTTGTTTCTGTAAGAAAAACATGAGTATCTTGTCAAAGAAGTAGTGTGAGAGCTTTCTTTAAATGTAAGTACTCAAATTCAAGTACAAACTCTGCGACACTACGCTTTTGGTGAAACAAATCTGACCCGATAACACTGGATGCTAAGAAGTGGCTAATTGCACTGATGTCTCATCTGTACATTGTCTAAAGTTTAAGCATGGGTTTCATTAGATGAATTGGGGGGTGGGTGTCGGACAGCAGAGTGACTGGGGGTGGGGAAGCAAAGTCATTTCACAAAGTTCCATGACAGCCATCATAAAATAAAAGTTTATTTCCAAAGAGCCCAGAGAACAACATGTGTTATGCAGTTTTCCCCAAAGGTTCACTTGAAAAAACTTTTCATTGGTTGTCATGGTAGTAATGTCCTGATTTTGAGAGCTCGCAGAACCTAGTAGCTCTTAAATGTGCTTTCATCTTGGTTCCTTTGGTCTGGCTGAAGCTTTATGATGCCCCTCTGTGTTTCTGACATGCGTCTGCATTTTAAAGGGAGGAGGTCAGGCAAAGGAAGATTCCTTAACTCTAAGACAACATAACTAGGAAATGTGTAACATCAAGTGGTGAAAAAGTCACTTTACTTCAAAAGAGCTTATTGAAATCAAACTGGAAGGCAATCTGTCATTTAATTACAACTAGTACATATAAAATTAAGATTTATATGATGGAAATAGAAAATAAACGGACAGTTGGAAGGAATTTAATCAACTCATCAAAAGTGGAATAGCGCCACCTAGAGAACAAAATCACCAGCTTTACCAGCCAAACGGCTTCTGTGCCATATGAGCCTCTTTTCCAAGACTATGGTTACTAGGATTGCCTTGCCACCCTATTCAGATTTGGTGAGTGTATGTGTTGGTAGGGGTGTGGTGTTTGTGTGTGGGTGGTTTAGGATGCACTTGGGGTTGTAGATGAGATTTTTAAAACAGGCAGATACATACCTCAATATCTACACCAAGTCCTTTTAGTGTTTTAATAGTAGCCAAATGTAGAATAACCCACCAGGAAGAAGAGCTGGCCTCCTTTTTAACATTTTTTATTTTCAACGATATATGCTGAAGCACTGAGTACAAAGGTTCTGATTTTATTTACTTGCTACAGAGAGTTCATTGCCCTTTCTGAGATATAATAACACCAAATAAATTGAATAGAATGACCTTAAGAATGCCTTTGATCTATGATCTAATTTTAACTTTAATGATTTGAGAATAAAAAAAGGGTCATATATGTAGCAAGACTTTAAACACCAAAAAAGTAAGGGGGAAGGTGGAAGACAAGGAGAAGGCATTGTAAGAGCTGCCTCAACCTTAGATAAACCTATACGTCTGAGCCAGCACCAAAAATTTATGGAACCAGGAACCAGTCATTAAAATTAGCTTAAAATTATTTGATGCCAAAATCTGCATTTCCTTCATTTTTGCGTGCTTCCGCAGTAGTATCCAAAATGGTTCTGGTCGTAGAAGAAACACTTCAACAAGTATTGTTGAATGAACAAATAGATTGATTAATAGCTGCCTCAGATTCTGACAGTGTGAACAATGAAGAAACTTTGTAATTACAACAAAAAATATTTTTTGCTGGCAGAGAGGCAGAAATTGGAGGAAATAAGTGTAATATTTTTGTTTTCGTGGTAGGTATTATAAGTGTCCTTCAGTTGGGTGAATTCTGAAGTTGCTTGTGCACAGTTTGGTTCACTCATAAAGTTGTCATGCTTGGAACATATGAAATGTTAAAGCCAATTTAGATAGTAGCAACTATAAACCTGTTGGTAAATTTTCACTTAATGTTTTCAATTTGAGGTACTGGTGGCGATGCTGATCATTGTGCTTCAGGGAACAGAAAACAGTGTATGTTAAGTGAGTGTCAATTTCTGGTAAGCAGATAACCAAAGGAAGGTATTATATTGTCTGTGCATTGTGTCATGCATAGGAGCAATCAGGTGCAGAAAACTTAACTTTTCAGGAGAAAAATCTATATTTCTCACACATACAGAGAGAGCGAGATGGGGGGTGGGGTGCGAGAGGGAGATAGAAAAAGAAGGAAACTCATAGAGTAAAATTTTTGCCACATGGCATTTAGTCTAATCACTCTTGGTTTGGAGCTGTTACCATCAGCATTTGCTGCCTGTTCTGATACTTGCTTTCTGCTTTTGAAAACTGAACCTATGCCCAAACTGAAACAAGTTTCCCTGAATTTTCACATGTTCATTTATTTCTTGAATTATGGGGAGTGTTTTTAAACACAGATAAATTTCTTTTACATCACACAGAATCTGAAGGTCGAGAAATTTGCTTCACGCTGCTGGCAGAGATGCTTGGCGGAGTCCCAGGCCACATTCCTAGACCAAACTGTTGAAGGTGTTCTCTCTTATGCAACATGGTGAAGGCACATTCAGCCTTCTCACGCCGGCTGATAATGTATCTGAAGGCACAGACGATGTGCTTATCATTTTGAAACATAAAGCCAGCAGGCGTTCTGTTGAATGATAGAATCTGGATCAGCTAAATGTAAAATACTATGATTAGTTAGGTTAAAAGTCAACTGTAGAAATTGAGAGAATATGGAGTTGGGACCAGATTCGGGGGGCTGACTTAGACTGCACAAAGGAAACTCAGAAGTTTTAAACAGCCGCCGGCTATGAGTGTGAGACAGTGGTGTGTCTATATGGCGATGGGGGTGGAGGGACTTGGATAGAACTACTGCCGTTTAGGGCCTTCCAGGCAGCTCAGTGGTAAAGAACCAGCCTGCCCATGCAGCAGACCCAGGAGACACAGCTTCAATCCCTGGGTCAGGAAGATCCCCTGGAGGAGGAAATGGCAACCCACTCCAGAATTCTTGCCTGGAAATTTTCGTGTACAGATGAGGCTGGTGGGCTACAGTCCATGGGGGTTGCAAAGAGTCAGATACGACTGGGCGCACGCACGCACACACACACACACACACACACACACACACACACACTCTGCAGTTTTGGTCTGCAGTTTTAGTTTGGGGAAACTAATAATTTCCCCCCATTTCTCAAGTAGACTATACATAGAATAGCGCAGGGAAGTCTGCTCAATGTTAAGTGGCAGCCTGGACAGGAGGGAGGTTTGGAAGAGAATGGATACATGTGTAAGTATGGCTGAGTCCCTTTGCTGTCCACCTGAAACTGTCACTACACTAATTGGCTATGCTCCCATAAAAAAGAACAAGTTTTTTAGAAAAAGTATTATCTTCAGTTCAAGAAATGAAATAGGTTGCTTTCGGTACAGCACTGACAAAAGGGTATATATTGAGATCAATGTGACCAGGATGCATAGGAAGTTGGAAACCATCGCAAGTAAGCAATGACTGAGGAAACTTGGAATGGGTAGCCTGGGGACAGGAAGACTTAGGCTGGAATGGCGAATGTATTTTTGTCTTCTTTAGTCTAAATTCACATGATGGTAGCTCCCAGAAGTCTGGGTTAAGAAGAATTCTGAACCCAACCCGGCTCAATAAGAAAGAATATCCTGTCGCTGCCCACCATGTCTGGGGGACTAGGGGGCCGCATGTCTGACTTGTTCTTGATGTCCAGTCTAGAGGACCGTCTTCACAATTGTGAAGAACTGGCATACGGAGGAAAGAGAGAATTTACTTTATGTTGCCCCAGAGAGCAGATCTAGAACCAGTGATATAAATTTAAGCACTGTACGTAGTATCTAGAAGAACTTTCAGTTTGATTTAATTAAGTAAATATCACAGGCTCACCACATTCAAGGCATTGAATTGAGTGAATTTATGATTTAACAAAGAAAGAATATGGAATATGATCAGTTTCCTGTTATAAGCACAGACTGAAACCCTTTTAGAAAGGATGGATATTAACGTGGAAGCTTGGAGTTAGGTATATTCTGAAGTACCTTTGTACTCCTAAGTTTTTTCAAATATATTGGTCATATCATCAGTATGCTCCTTGTTTTAGTTCACATACAATCCTGATGACAATCACGTATTTCTTTGGGTCTTCTGCCTGAGATAGGTGCAGCATCATGAACTGAGCATCAGAAATCCTTCCCATTTCTTTGAAAAGTGCTGGACTTTTGCTTTTTTCATACTTTCACGTGGGTTCTCAAAAGTAGTTATTTTTCCTTTGGATCATACAGAATGGAATGTTTTTAAAAAGAGTCCTGATCAGGTTCAGACACCCAAATTGCTTAAGAAATTAGCTTTTGACATTAGATTTTTTTAGAGTTCAGTAACTGAACTCAAAAAAGCCCACAGCACTCACCTTCCCCTTCTCAAAGTATAGCACCCTCGGCTATTAACAGTTTTCCAAAGAGTTTCCTTTTCTAAATGTAAACTGTCCAAGAATTGGCCCCTCCCTCAACCTTTTCATGTTTCAACATGGATAGATTAACTTTCTTTTTTTTTTTTTAATAACTTATTTTGCTCTTCTGTAGAACAGTCAGAAATTAATTAACCCACATTTAATATGCAAGTTTAGACCAGAGGTTACACTCCTAGGAGTCATGACCATTTTATTCTGCATGGTCTCATCAAATATTCATATTTTCAGTCAGCAAAGCAAGCAGTTTACTGTTTACATACTCTTTAGAGCTTCACATATTTTATAGTTCATGTTGCTGCATGCATGTTTTCTCCTGTTTCAAAGCTTTTCTTTAAAGAAAGTAAAGGTGTTATACATGGGGGATGATTCTTTTATTTATTCATTCATCTAGCATTAATTTAGTGCCCAGTGGGTGCCAGGCACTGGTCTAGATGGATCCATCCATCATCAGGTGCTTCCTAGTAAGCCACTCCATTGATTCTCCCAGGTAAGGCTTCCATTACCTCCTTATATACTCACTTCAAAAGAGTATTTTAAAAAGCTGTTGAACAAATTCTCTGAGTCATTTCAGAACTCCCTGCCTGTCCTGTATTTTCAGTTGTAGATTGTAATATTTTGGAAAAGCTTATGTCACTCTTAAGAGAATAATCTCTTTTTTATATATAACAATTGAGTATCATTTTGTGTTCAAATTAAAGCAATGAAAATGCTTAGACATTGCCTTAAATATTTTGCTATTATTTGAGGCTATTTCTGGAGGAACTCATGTTAATGATGCTGGTAGAAGGCACAGTCGAAGAATTTCTGGACTAAAAATGCCATTCATTTCCACTGGTGTTATGATGGAGTTTTTTACTTACTTACCAGGGCATGTTTGGGCCTCTTAGTTTCCAGGAATGTGTCTTTTATTTGACAGTGTTTATAAATCCCATGTGTTTCCCCCCTAAAGGAGCTAAAATGTGAGAATGTTTCCATTTACAAGAATCTGGTTTCATGATTATGCTGAGTAAGAAAAAGAAGGAAAGATCAGTGTTGTGAATATTATCTTTAAATGTTAGTCAATAATATGTTTAAGTTTAGTAATGGTATTTTTTTTAAGAGTTTACTGAAAACCACTTTTCAATCCATTGGGTGGTCTCCTTTCACCATGAAGTCAGAAGGTGTTTTTACTCAAATATATGGAATAAATAAGAATCCGTGTGTGGTGTTCATGGATCGTGTAAATATGTCAGTGGAACTAGAGCATAGTTTGGCACCATCAACTCAGAAATATCTAACCTCTTGATATACAACAAGGAAGCAAACTCTCACATAGTTCTCTTGTGAATCTCAAAACAAAACAAACAAAAAAACCCCACACACCACCCAACCCAAAATTAAAAACAAAAAACCCACAGGACCAGGAAGTGGTAAGAAATCCCATTTTCCTGCTAATACCAAACCTACAGCCGTGTTTCTAACCTTCTCTTTCACTCCTGAGCAGGGCAATCAGATTAAACTGTAAATCCTTAAATACAAAAGAATAAGCCGTAAGTACATAATGACAGAGACCTTTGCTTGCGTTCTTTGAGACAAAACCAGAGGAGTAGACACAGATCTTCTAACCTCCAAATTAGTAGTATAGGTGTAAATAAGTAAATTGTAGGACTGGATTTTTCTCCTTCTGACAAAATCTCCAGTAGAACCCCAATGTATAAAACAAAATAAACAGTGCTGGGCTAGTTGAACTATAAGTGGGAACAGCAGAGTCCTGCCTCCTTGACCTTGACTTTGCCCCTTGCAAGAAGCCTCTTGATACTCTTCTCTGCAAAACCCAGTTGGAAAACTGTTGTTCTTGAGAAAAGTCAATAAGTAGAAATCCCCAAGTCCTAAATCTTTCTTCCCTCCTCATGGAAATGACTGTCCTGCCCATTCTTGCAGCCATTCTCTCAAATTCAGGATTGTGTTCATCCACTTGTTTAAATTATTCAGAAATGGTAACTCGGTAACTTAGATATGGATATGTGAAATTTTCCCTACTGGATAATTTTTGGAAATAATCATAGACATGTAATGGCTGAGAAGCAATGCAGGATGACCTTATCTTAAAGATTTTAATAATCATTTAAGTTTATCATAATTAATAAAATTTATCATTAATAAAATGATAAATTAATTTTAATGATTTATTAATTTATCATTAATAAAATTTATAAGGAATTCCCTGGAGGGCCAGTGGTTACAGGCTTTCACTGCTGGGGCCAAGTTCAGTCCCTGGTCTGAGAACTAAGATCCCCGAAGCTATGTGACACGGCCAAAAAAATAAATAGAATTTATTTTAAAATGTTCTTCCTAAAATACAAGTGTATTTTTCTGGTTTTCACATCCCTGGCAATGATTTTCTTAAAACTTGAAAGTGTCTATTATTCCAGAGTATTTGATTGTTCTTCAAAACTAATCTCATGTTGAAATTTAGGGGAACCCTCGCCATCACTGCTTCAAGCAGTATCCGAGGTTTTGATAGCTTGTCCTAGTACAGTGCCCCGGTAGGCATTGGTACTGGCACCAAAATGTAGTTGACTTGGCATCATTAACATTCCTACATGAATTTATTGTCATATGTAGGTAAGATTGTATGTACATTAAGTCACTTGGGTTGTGTCTGACTCTGTGACCCCATAGAAGGTAGCCTGCCAGGCTCGTCTGTCCATGGGATTCTCCAGGCAAGAATACTGGAGTGGGTTGCCATGCCCTCCTCCAGGGGATCTTCCCGACGCAGATATCATAACCCACATCTCTCACATCTCCTGCATTGGCAGGTGGGTTCTTTACCACTAGCACCAAGGTTGTACATTTCAGTAAAAATCTTGTCCAAAGGTATAGTGTTCCATACATTAAGAAAATGCATCCACATGTTCCACTTGATCCTATAAATAACCCTTTGAAAAAAACTGGGCACATCTTATTCCCATATAACAGTTGAGGAAACTGAAGCTTGGAGTAAATAACTTGATCTAAGTGGCACAGCTATAGAACCAGAGCAAGGATTACAGCTCTGTGATCCTAATCCAGCCCTCGTACCATCACACAGGCTCTCTAAACCATGACCTGCAGAATTCAAGTAAGACATCATATTTCACCCTTGTTAATGTGAGTGCTTGGCACAGATGGAGACCAGTGTCATCACCGTGACCTCGTCTCTGCTCTCTAGAGAAGAGATTGGCAAAAAGTGATGGTGGGAAGATAAAAAAATGTTTATTTTAAGGACTTTTTAAAGTTCCTTGTTTTAAGGAAATTAAATACTTGAAGAGAGAAAAAGGGTATGTCTTGTTCTTTGAGCTCCTTAGTAATCATTTTGCTTAAAGCTGAGGATCCTATAAGTGAACTATTGGAGAGCATAGCATGGAGCAGTGGTTCTTAAAGATGGTGATCATCAGGGCCTTTCCTTGGTGGTCAGGTGGTTGGGAGTCCGCCTTGGAGTGTAGGGGACGCTGGTTCAATCCCTGGTCCAGGAACTAAGCCTGTGTACCACAACTACTGATCCTGTAAGCCCTAGAGCCTGTGCTCTCCAACCAGAGAAGCCACTGTGATGAGATGCCTTGCTGCTGCTAAGTCACTTCAGTCGTGTCTGACTCTGTGTGACCCCATAGACGTCAGGCCACCAGGCTCTCCTGCCCCTGGGATTCTCCAGGCAAGAACACTGGAGTGGGTTGCCATTTCCTTCTCCAGTGCATGAAAATGAAAAAGTGAAAGTGAAGTCACTCAGTTGTGTCCGACTCTTAGCGACCCCATGGACTGCAGCCTACCAGGCTCCTCCATCCACGGGATTTTCCAGGCAAGAGTACTGGAGTGGGGTGCCATTGCCTTCTCCAGAGATGCCCTGGCATCACAACAAATAGTAGCCCCTGCTTACAGCAGCTAGAGAAAGTCCGCGAGCCACAATAAAGACCAAGCACAGCCCAAACTAACTAACTAAATAAAAAAAATTTTTTTTAAAAGGTGATGATCATCAGAATTACCTTTGAAACTAAAAAAGAAAATTCACAGAGACTTCTCTGGTGGTCCAATGGTTGACTCCGTACTTGCAATGTAGAGGGTGCGAGTTCAGTTTCTGGTTGGGGAACTAAGATCCCAAATGCCACCCAGTGTGGCCAAAAAATAAACATTAAAAAAACAAACAGATATCAGGTCCTAGTCCCTGAGATTTGGAGGTTTGGGCTGCGGCTTGGGCATGTGTTGTGTTTAGAAACTTCCACAGGTGGTTCAGACTTGCAGGAAGGTTGAAGAATTGCTGAGCTTGAACCCGAATACATTTTAAAAGACCCATTTACTTCGTCATCCAAATACTTGGATTTGAGCATGGTTAGAAGGGATTAGCAGCCTTGTAAATAATCAGAAACTCCAAAGCTTTGAAGTGGGAAGCCTGTTGAAGATAATCTCCTGACTTGAAAGTTGTTTCCTAATCACAGACTTCCATACGGCAGCAGAAGGCCTGGCCCAAGGATGGAGTAGGATTCTATGGCCACCACTTACTTACAAGGTCTGGGACCTTGTACAAACTACATCTAATCTCTGTGCCTCAACCTCCTAACAGGGTTGCTATAGGGATTGTTGTTGTTTAGTCACTAAGTCGTTGACTCTGTGTGACCCCATGGACTGCAGCATGCCAGGCTTCCCATGGTGAAGGATTCTTCACCATCTTCCAGAGTTTGCTCAAACTCGTGTCCATTGAGTCCATGATGCCATCCAATCATCTCGTCCTCTGTCACCCCCTTCTCCTGCCCTCAATCCTTCTCAGCATCAGGGGCTTTTCCAGTGAGTCAGTTCCATCAGATGGCCAAAGTATTTTAGTTTCAGCTTCAGCATCAGTCCTTCCATTGAGTATTCAGGGACATTTGACCCATGTCCTTTAGGATTGACTGATTTGATCTTTCTGTCCAAGGGACTCTCAAGAGTCTTCTCCAGCACCACAGTTTGAAAGCCTCAGTTCTTCAGCGCTCAGCCTTCTTTGTGGTCCAACTCTCACATCCATGCACGACTACTGGAAAAACCATAGCTCTGACTATATGGACCTTTGTTGGCAAAGTGATGTCTCTGCTTTTTAACAATCTGCTTATGTTTGTCATAACTTTTCATTTAAGGAGCAAATGTCTTTTAATTTCATGGCTGCAGTCACAATCCGAAGTGATTTTGGAGCCAAAGACTTATTATTGAGACTATTAAAAATTTTATCAGTGGGCTTTCCCGTGGTCCAGTAGTAAGAATCCACCTTGCAATGCAGGGGGACATGGGCTTAATCCCTAGTCCGGGAAGATCCCATGTACCATGAACAACAAATCCCACGTGCCACAATTCCTGAAGCCCGAGCGCCTAGAGCCCATGCTCTGCAACGAGAAGCCACTGCAATGAGAAGCCTTCATAGCACAACGAGCAGTAGCTCCCGCTCTCTGCAAGTAGAGAAAGCCTACACACAGCAACGAAGACCAGTAAAATTAAAAGAAAACTTTATTAGCATGCTCCAGGTCTAAATCTGCTTCACTTTGTTCCTGCGGTAACAAGACCAGAACCCTTTTGTTGTCATCTTTGGAGGCTAATTTACTTACTCATTGACTTTCTCTTCCTTTCATCCATCTAAATCCGACTCATTGTTTAAACTCATCTCGAATTCGACTTCCTCTGGAAAGACTTCTGCTCAAGAGAAGCCTACCCTATTTGGATTCCTGAATCATTCACAGTCTCTATCTTACAATAGTTAATTATATAAGCAATACTTGTGCAACTGTTAAACATTGGGTACCTTCTCTGTATCAGGTTCTCTGCTAGGAGCTGTGGATGTGAAGTTTAGTCTAGAAAAACATTCTAGAATATCCTGCTTAGGATAGTCTGTGACTTTAAAGAAACATTTCTTTCTCTCTCTCTCTCTTTTTTTTTTCGGTATACCTTAAAGGTACATTGTGTTTTTATTTTTAATTTTTTTAATATTTATTTATTTATGGATTTTTGACTGCGTAGAGTCTTAGTTGTGACGTGCTGGGTCTTCCTGCAGCCTGTGGGATCTTTCATTGCCGCACACAGTCTTAGTTGCTTCATGGCTTGTGGGATCTTAGTTCTCCCACCAGGGATTGAACCCCTGTCCCCTGCTTTTGGAAGGCGGTTTCTTAAACAAGGCCACTAGGGAGGTCCCTAAAGAAACATTTCTTAAATAGAAAGTTCATGAAACAGTCTCAGCCTGGGACCCTGCATCTCTGGAGCTGATGATTGAGTTTCATTCCATTGCTCAATAGATCTGTGATCTTGGGCAAGTTACTTAAATTCCTTGTGTCTAAAATAATGAAGGAAATCCTCTTCCCTCTCCTGTGTTTCCATGAGGGGACTTGATCTGAGGTAGACTTCACTTTCCCTTTTCACTTTCATGCATTGGAGAAGGAAATGGCAACCCACTCCAGTGTTCTTGCCTGGAGAATCCCAGAGACAGAGGAGCCTGGTGGGCTGCCGTCTATGGGGTCACACAGAGTCGGACACAACTGAAGCGACTTAGCAGCAGCAGCAGCAGTAGGAAATAGGCCCCACTGCATTTTCTAACACAGCTTTCCTAACATGACTCTGACCCTGTATTATTCCCATTTGGCATCTTATTTCTATTCTGTTCTCAGCAGAAAATCCCAAGGGGATGAGGTGTGGTTAACCCAAACATGTACTAGTGGGAAGTTGAAAAGAAGTGGTAATTTTTTCAAAGTTGAATGAGCTATATGTCCCAAGGAAGTTGTGTTTTAAGTTAGGTTTTTTCTTTTGTGTATTTTAATCAAAAACTTTTAAGCAAAAGCTTTATCTCTTATATTGTCTTTAGTCTCCATAGCGCATAGCTGACTGAGGTGCACATACAAAGTAAGGGGTTCCACAGCTATTTGCTAAATAATTTAGCATGTCTTTTTCCCTGGAAAAGATAAAGATTCCAGCATTGTGATATTCAGCTAAAAAAGCACTCTAAATGGGAAATTGGTTCTATGTAAATATTCATAAATGAGCCTTTTGGTTTCCAGTTTATAAAGCTCATCAACTCTGGACTTTTCGTGGGTCCTTCATGGGTAAATCCCAGAGATTCACCTTCACTACATTACAAGCAGGTAATACAATCTTTTAGTCTCTGAAACATGGTCTATTGTAAACAAAAACTTGTACTGACAATTTCCTATTCTCTCTCACCTTACCTTTCTTTACATTTTCTCTTCGGGGAATCCCCATGTGCATACATCAATTACAGTGTGTTCTACATTGAACCATAATTGTCTGTAATGTGTCTAACCTGTTCTCCACCCCTCACCCTCCTGCCCTGCACTTTAATAGTGAAGTCCTCAAAGGCAAGGATTCTGTCTCATTCCTTTTGGTGTTCCCAGTATCTGTGCTCAGAGAATGTCTAGTAAATGAACAAAAGTTAAAATGTCGATTTTAGGAGAATGCTACGTCATAGTCATCCTAAGTTATAGTCACCCTAAGCTATAAATTTGACAAGTTGACATCCAAATAGAAGATAATCCAGCCATAGAAAGATGATGACCTTTGTAGCTGTGAAGGGAGAAGAGGCCAAAATGTAGCTTTAAAAATATTTGTAGGTTTTTTTCCTCATGGAATAAACATGGAGTACAACTTAGTTTCCTTCTCATGAGGAAATGACAGAAACATAGCCTGTTATGACCTTCAACTTCAATCAAATGACCAGAGCTCTGCTGATGAAATATGAGCTTGTATCCTTGACCCTGACATATACCTTGGAGGTGTTAACGCATTGTCCCTGTGTTTCTATGAACATTTTTTTAAAGAATTGTTTTTGATCTAGTGAATCTCTAACTCAGTATTTAACCATATAGACCATTTAGGGGTAACATTGAAACACCTCCCTTGAAAGCTATTGAGTTAGCTGGGAGTGCACCCACTTCCATAACCAATTTTTTTGTTATATTTGAAAATCAGTGAGGATTTAAACTCAGGATTCAGTCACTTGAAGAATCTATTAAGAGTTACCAAGTTAATTATTCCTACTTTACAAGAAACTTACTTGAAATGGTTTTCCTAAAACAAAGTACATCTAAACTTTGTAAGTTCTTAATAACCTGTGCTGAATGAATAAATGAATCCTGAACTAAAACAGAACACATTCTGATTCTTAATCAGAGGTAGTTTAAGCCTTTTGTGCAAGAGGGGACTCTGACTTGAAATAATACAGGATAGTAAGCCTCCTAGAGAAATTTCTGTAAGGAAACATGGTTGATTGTGAAACATGAAGCTGAAAGTGAGAGGAGATGGCATTTGACCCCAAGCAGCCTGAGAACATCTCAGCAGGGTTCATCGAAGTCATTAAGTGGTGGTCTCAGAAAGCATGGTACTGTTTCGACCACCTAGACCCAGCTGGAATCAGGAACTTGCCCAAAGACCTTCCTTAATCAAAGCAGAAAGGAGTTCTTCACTTTCTTCTGAGTTCCAAAGAGGCTTCTGGTTTCCAGGCATCTAGATGGCAGTACCAGGTTAGGGCACCACCAGTGAACTTCCTCCTGTGGTTATTTCCTACTTCTTGGAACGTTTTACTTCAGGAAGGTAAAGGAAAGCAACCATGGGGTTTTCATGATGAGTTTAACACTGTGGTGCAGCTTTGGCCATCCATTTCATAGGAGATCTGCTTTCCAGATGATGTTCAGATGTACATATGGAGATGAGTGTTTTTTTTCTTTCTTGCCTTTTTAAAGAGGTTTTTTTTTTTTCATCCTGTTTCTAAATTTGGGGTGTAAGGTCCTCCAGGGAGCATTTTTAAAAGTATCTGAAGTTTGCATCTGATTTTGGAGGAAAGTTGGAGGCCTACCTGCATGTGACAGACACACGGCTCCAACAGCTACACTGATTGCAAAGATAAGGGCCATCCTTTTGAATCATTTGTTTGACATTGATCATGCGTCTGTATTCAGGTCTGAAAGTTTGCTCCATATATGTTTCCCTGATTTCCCTGTTGAGGCTTCTGGATTTTGCAGTATATTCTGTTGCAGATGACCACATATGGAGTCATTTAACCACGTGTTTTTCTCTTCAAAGTCTTTCTTTGGCATTCTACTCTTATGTTCCGTTTAATTTAGGTTCCGTCTTTTAGAAGTTTTCTTTCTTCGCCACCATCTGACTTTGGGGAATGGGTCTCATTCTCCTCCTATGTTTGGCCATGGTCACCACTCAGCTTGGTGTTATGCTTAACTTACAAAGGTTCTTTATAGGATTGCCCTTTGTTGGTGACCCTTGGCATGATGCTGTGGCAGGTGGGGTGAGAACTCTAACCCTCTGCCTGTCACAGAGCTGAGGCAGCAGAATCCTTGAATGGGCTCACTCAGGAAGGTTCACCCACAAATTTGTCTACTTTGTTGGTTAAAAAAAAAAAAAAGGCCAGTTATCAGCCATTTCATAGGGTCAACTTAATAGCAAGTGGGAAAAGTAGGACCAGAACTCAAATCTTCAGCCCCTAGCCCCAGAGACTGTTTTCTACATCCAACCATTCTACTTTAGACTGGTTTCTTCCAGGGAAATGTCCCCAAAGTTGATATGGGTTGCCCCCGCCACCCAGAGTTTTTCTTTAAATATATATATGTTATATGGACCATTTTTAAGATCTTTCTTGAATTTGTTACAATATTGCTTATATTTTTATGTTTTGGTTTTTGGCCACGAGGCACATGGGATCTTAGCTCTCCAACCAGATGTTAAACCCCCTGCACTGGAAGGTCAAGTCTTAGCCACTGGACCACCAGGGAAGCCCCCCTTCCCCCGACCCAGACTTTTTATTTTAGTTACCACCAGGCACCAGAATTCTGAATCTCTGAAGTGTCTGTTGCATCAGAGCATTGTAAAGGATTCTTTGGGGCCAAAAGTGAAGCCTCTAGGTTAAACATTTTTTTAATTGGTTATTTTTTAAAGTTTTTGATAATTTATTGACATGATTCAAAAATCAAAGTAGTATTAAAATGTGTGCATTGAGAAGTCTTGTCTCACCTGTGCTGTGCTCACTTGTAATCCCACCTGACACATACTTCCTGAGGGGTGGTTATTTGTTTCCATCTCATGTGAATCCTTTACAGTGTGTTTATATGGAAATACAGATAAATATGGATATTATTTACATTACCCCATTTTAAAGCAAAAGATAGTATGTATATGTATACATGTGCTGATCTGTATCTTGCTTTTATTTCCATTTCAGTATATGGAAGCTAACTTGTTCCTTTCAATTGCGTGAATTTATTATGAATATGTACTATAGTTTATCTATTTTCCTTTAGCTAGAAATGGGGCTTCTTTTAGTTGCTATTCTGTGCTTTATTGCAATTAATAACCTTGTGTATTCATCATTTTGTACATATGTACCTACTTGTTGCTGCTGCTGCTGCTAAGTCGCTTCAGTCGTGTCCGACTTTGGGCGACCCCATAGACGGCGGCCCACCAGGCTCCCCCGTCCCTGGGATTCTCCAGGCAAGAACACTGGAGCCGGTTGCCATTTCCTTCTCCAATGCATGAAAGGGAAAAGTGAAAGTGAAGTCACTTAGTCATGTCCAACCCTCAGCGACCCCATGGACTGCAGCCTTCCAGGCTCCTCCATCCATGGGATTTTCCAGGCAAGAGTACCTACTTGTTACTGTAGATTTATTCTCAGTAGACTTGCTGGATCCATAGGGAAATTCATTTAAAATTTTGATAAATATTGCCTTATTGTACTGCAGGAAGGTCTTGAACTGTTTGTGTAGCCACCATTGGTAAATGAGAATGCCTGTTTCAGTACCAGCCTTACCAACAGAGTGCATATTAGTCTGAAGGATGAGAAACAGGAGGGGACCTTATAAGTGAGGTCTCTGTCTCTTCCCTGGCCCCTGGTTTGCAGTGGGGATGCTGCCCAGTTCCAAGAACTGGTGCCGGCATCAGTTCCAATGGAAATAATGCCTCGCCATGGCCGTGGGTTTGTGCCGGCTCTAGTGACACACGTGGAATGGACCCACGTTGCCACTTGCAGAATTTCCTGCAGTGGAAAGTTACACCTGCATTCATTATTCACCTAATGGCAATACTGGGTCGAAAGAGCCCAGCAGTGTCTGCTGGGGCAGAAAAGGCAACTGTCCCACTGCAGCGTGCTGCGTACCCTGCTTTCAACACTTGTTTCCCAGCTGCTAACCTTATTTCTTGGAGAATGCAATGGCACCCCACTCCAGTACTCTTGCCTGGAAAATCCCATGGACGGAGGAGCCTGGTAGGCTGCAGTTCATGGGGTCGCTAGGAGTTGGACACGACTGAGCGACTTCACTTTATTTTTTCACTTTCATGCATTGGAGAAGGAAATGGCAACCCACTCCAGTGTTCTTGCCTGGAGAATCCCAGGGACAGGGGAGCCTGGTGGGCTGCCATCTATGGGGTCGCACAGAGTTGGACACGACTGAAGCGACTTAGCAGCAGTAGCAGCAGCAGCAGCAACCTTATTTCTAGGAACTGAGTTCAAGAGAGAGATCCCAAATCACAGTGGAAGTCTCCCTAAGCTTGAAACTTTCATTCCCACGGGGACGCTCTTTTGAAAACTAATTTTGCACTTCCCCTGAGAATGGCAATCCACTCCAGTATCATTGCCTGAAGAATCTCATGGACAGGGGAGCCTCGGGCTACAGTTTATGCGGTTGCCAAGAGTCAGATACAACTGAGCAACTAACACTACTAGTACTAAGTCCTTTATAAGATAAATTAAAACTATAGGATACAATGTTACAGTATTGCTAGACTTCTCCAGCTGTAGGGAGTTTCCTGCATGATGCAAATAGACTATCCTGTAAATGCAAGATTTATACCCTAGACAACATCTCCAACTGTTGAAGAACATACATATATTCCATGTCATCTTCGCAGGACTCTTTGGCATTTTCACTGGTAAGATTGATTCTCCATTAATTTTCTCTGTGAGTTCCTGAGTTTAGGGGAAAAAACTCCCTTGCATTCCACTGCATAGAGAAGTTTGCCAAATGAAACTGGCAGGATGGTTATTCAGTCCAAATGAACCTTCTTCTTTCTCATAATTTGTGATGGGGCCACTTTAAAGCAGAAAGCCACTCCTCTTCCCCTGTGAGGACCAGTTGCACTTGGGGAGTTGATTGATGACTGTATCTGGCTACACGAGAAACACGAAATGATTCCTGGGCATAAGGGTGGACTGCCAGAAGCTGGCTGACACACCACTGACAAATGTAGATACACATTTTCTTTTGTTAATACCTGTCAAGGCTTCACAACAGGCATTTCCAGTTTTGTTCTCAGGTTCCTTACGGCTGCTTCTCTAGAAGCTTGCTCTCTTCTGAGGGCTGACTATTGCCAGAAGCAAAGTGTTGTTTTATGCCATCAACATCTGACCCACCACACACATTCAGGACATCATCCCAGGTATATGTTCTGCATCCGCTCTGTGGAGCCATGGGGTCTGTTTTGCCTAGTCATTCACATGGAGGGCCTCAGGGTACCAGCTGGGTGGCAGAGAAGATGCATGAGACCTGCATTCCATTACCCTTGTTCCTTTGGCTTTTTGACACGATGGTTCCTATTAGCACAGTCTGAGAGTCCGCTGTTCTGTCTGCACTGGACCATCTGGTCTCCTGTCTTTGGGGCCCTAACTTGTCTGAACTGCTCCCTGAGGATAAATTTAACACTCTCTAGCCTTACTTTCACTCCTGTCTCAGACCCTCAGCTCTACTCTTTTTTTTTTTTTAATTTTTGACTTCACTGGATCTTTGCTGTGGTGCTCAGGCTTTCTAGTTGTGGAGCATGGGCTTGGTTCCCTGTGGCATATGACATCTTAGTTCCCAGACAAGGGATCAAACCCGTGTCCCCTGCATTGAAAGACAGATTCTCAACCACTGGACCACCAGGGAAGTCTGCCCTCAGCCCTGTTCCTGAAACAGGAAAAACTGCATGAATCAGAAACGGGGTAGCCTAGTTTGCCAGGTCTCTACACTTGGAAGGGATCAGGTTGAGATACTAAAAAGAAAGGTTTTTATGTCACAAGTATTTTTTAAAGGCACTCGGGTGCTTCTTGATTGAAGTCATTCTTACTCATGTGGAGTTGACAGGCGTGGCCTTGGTAGCTGTGGCTCCTAGTCTGAAAAGCATGTGGTTCTTTTCCAGTGCCTGAAGAGACCTCAGGGGGAAATGTCCAGCAAATTCCTGCAGAATTTTGACACTCTGCCTTGTTAAGTATGCATGTATGGTTGGTGCCTTGAGGGATAATTCAATATTGGGAAGAGGGTAGCGAGGAGGAAACCTTAGGCTTATATTCAACCTCTGTGGAATTAGCATGTAAACAAACTACTTATCAGGAATGATCACATGGGGCTTTGCTTAAATAAATAAGAAACTGGGGCAATGGACCTCCCTCAAAATATAAGACACCACATCCACATCTGACCCCGTATGGATAAAAGCACGCGAGCCAGCCGGGTTCACATTCCATTTCCACCACATGCCGGGCATATGGTGTTAGGCAATATGATTTATAAATCTCTCTGAGTCTCAGTGTTCTCAGCTGTAAACTTACTATTCATAATTAGATTACCTCCAGAACCAATAAATGTTAGCTATTATTTTAAGTCACTTTCTAATTCGAAGAGAAGTTTGACATTACTTATTTAATGTAATGTCCCAGAGCATCTTCCCCAAATCCCCACTATATACACCGCTACCAATACTGTATGTCTTTATGGTACTGTGTGGAAACACAGCCTTCCTTACCTTGCTTAGATTAAATATATTAGTGTTAAGAGTTTGCATGTCTTATGTAGGAGTCAATGTTGAGTGAAAAGGATTGGAGGCAAGCAGATGTTCTCACAGTCCTCATACTCATGAAACCACAGACTTGAATGTTTCCTATAGGTACAGTCTATGATGTGGGTATTTCCTGACCAGCCATATAGATCTTTTGCCATCTGAGATGTTAGTATTTTCCTTGTATCTTATAGTAGCTCTGGAGCACAGCCAGTTTCTAGAATAGGTCCACACCTGGTTCATTATGTTTCGGGCCCACAAACTAGATTCCTTGTGCTCTTCAAATGAACGGTGACACACAGAAGGGTTAGGGGCTGGGGTGAGGGCAGTGGGCGGGGGACTGCAATTATTCTTGCTCCTGCATTAAGCTACAAATAATGAGCACTTTCCTGTGCTTTACAGTAAGCAATTAAAAGAAATTATAGTTAGATGCAAAAATAACCCGAAGGACAACTCTGTGTGTGGAGCCACCAGTTTGCACCGTTTGTGGAAAAGGTTAATCCTCGTGAACGCGCGGAACACTGTGTTGCTACAGAAAGGGTGGCGTGTCCACACACGTTTCGGCCTCTACCCACACGCTCCTGTATATGACTGTGCATCCCAGAAGAAGGGCTGTGGAGTGTGTATTGGTGCTGCAGTGGAATTTAACAAACTGATTCCTGAAAATGGTCTCATAAAGGTGAGCTTTTCTTCTCTTGCTCACTTTATCTTTCCCCTAGGATTTCTTGGTAGTGGCTTCTAAAGGAATGTTATTCTTTTGATTCTAGAGGCAACTTATCCGTCCACGTTCTTCCCCTACCTGTTTTCACCTCCTTTGCTTTGTTAAAAATTAAAATTTTGTGTATTTCCAAGGATGGGGTCTAATCTAGAGGGAGATCTCTTCATCCATCCTATTCTCTTTCCACCCCTTCTGACTTAATGACGTTGAAGCCTTCCGGTTTGGACCTAAAATGGGTCTAATTGTGTGCAGATATTCTTTATGGGAATTGCTCAGATAACTAATTAACCACAGGCATACATTGGGTATGGAAATTTCCAGGAGCACCATCTGTGGAAACACTGAGAAGGGCATGCCTTTACCGCAGCTCTGGGGTCCATTAAGAGCGTGTTTGTGTGGCGACGGTGTCGAGTGGGTGTTGGCTCACAGCTGTCAAAGTCCCCGTAGCATCTCCTGGCAGAAACTCCAGAGTGTCAGTCCAACAGCACCCTGAGAGCAGCCTGTCGATGTGACATTGCCACTTCCGAAGAAAGAGGCAGAAATAGGACAGACGGGTCTTAACTTTCTTCTCTGCTTTTTTTTTTTTTCCAATTGTTCTGGCATGTTCCCAGTCTTCACATTGTGGCAAACTTCTTAAAGAGGGCTTTTCTTCATCCTCTGGTTTGAGTTACTGCATGTTCTCCCCTTAGGGACAGAGAATGCAGTTGTGTTACCCCTGCATGTTTTTTTAGTTAAAGCATGCTCCTTCCTGGATCCAGAAACTGGAAGAAGATCCGAGTTCTGTGCTTTCACGACAGCCCCTGTCAGTGGGTGCCACCGCCTTGTTTAGGGAGGCAGTCCCTAACAGTGCTGACATCTGTGTCAACTCTGTGGGGCTCAAGGTGGATCTCCTGGGAGAACAGGGTCTGTGGCATCTCAGCCCCACTCATTCGCCAGTGATTTAACAGCCACATTATCGGGGTTCTCCGTGTGAGTCATTTGCATTTGTACCGGTGAACTTGGTGACTTCTTGGGCTTTGGAAATTAGCCATCTTTTCAGTCCTTTGTAAAAAAAAAAAAAAAAAAAGCCTGAACAGTGGACCAGTCTCCAGTTCTGTTTATGAAACTACCCCATCAATTTCCTGATAATGTCATTCAACTCAAATTTTTTACTTTTCTTTAGAAATCTTTTTTTTTTTAAATCATTTTTGGTGCTTCCATCTTGAAACAAATGATCCTAGATGCTGGAACTCAATTGAGAAATGGGTTGCTGCTGGGTACCTTATTGAAATAAAGACCGACTTGAGTTGTGGAGGGGATTTTGATGCTTTATACTTTCGAGTTGGACTATTTGCTGCTGCGGCTGTTGTTTTTGTTTGTTTGTTTGTTTTAGTCTCACCATTTGGCTTGCAGGATCCTAAGTTCCTCGACCAGGGATTGAACCCTGAGCTTGAGCCTCAGCAGTGAAAGTGAGGAATCCTAACCACTGGATTGCCGGGGGATTCCATGTTGTAGTCTTCTTTTGTGAGTTTTTGTTTTAATTTCATAGTACTTGGTAGGAGAGAGCTGGATCTGTTTGTTTTAGGACAAGCCTAGAAATAAGACATCTCCATTGAGTGGGTGAGTCTGTTCTTTCTGCCTCTGTTCCATTATTTCAAGACAGAAGAACTTAGAAGGATCAGAGACATCTGGCTGAAAATATTTGCCTGGAAATCTACTAGCTGCTGTAACTAGTCATATCATTTCCAGTGTCATTCTGCTTGAGTCACTGGTGTTAAGGTTGCAGTGATTAGGGAAGCCAATTATGCTTGCCCTTGCCTTGTAGCATTGAGATAAAAATTAGCGACTGAGTGGAAGTCCAGATTTAGGTCAGTAGTGCTCTATAAATTTTCATTCAACCTGTCACATTTATAGGTATCCTGCACTTTATGGTATAAACACAATAGTGGAAAAGCCAGTTGACATAAAGGGAACCCAAATTTTACTTAACGTTACAGAAGCAAAACTACTTTCCCACCTAATAAATGTCCAAACAAAACAAGTTGAACCAAGGAAGATACTTAAGTTGATGTTAACCCTATCATTTCTGTGTCTTATCACTTAGTCCGGTGCTTCTCTACTTTTAATAAGTATGTGAATCACCTTGAAGTTTATGAGCCTTGTTGAAATGCAGATTCTGACTGAGTGGGTGTGTGGATGGGATGGAGGCGGGGAAGCCGAGAGTCTGCTTTTCTTACTAGCTCCCAGGTTTTGCTAATGGTATAGGCCTATGGATTCCACTTTGGAAAGCAAGACTTCATTTAATTTCAGCCCGTGGAAACTGATCCCATACCTCTATTTCCTAAAACTTATTTCAGGCTCCACAGGTTTTTCCTTCTGTTGTAACAGATTGGAATTGCATTAATACACTTAGCTTATAAACGTAGCACTAAAAAAATTATCTGAAGTTTGAGACTTTAGGTTGCATGAAATAAATTTTATGAGTAAATTTTTTCTGTAAATTCAAAGCCTGTGTGATTAAATATAACTTAAATGCCTATGTTATAATGAGGTTTGCATCTCCTTATTTACTATCTCCACAGTCATTTCCCTTTGTAGGATAATTTTCCCTATGATTTCACAGCATTTGTAGAGATCAACACTTGATAATTTTTTCAGGCCCTTCCTTACACAGTGGATTACTAAAACTTCACAGCACCAGGTAGACAGTGTCTTCATAATTAATATTACTGTCTATCCTGTGTGGAAATTTGATAAATAATTCCTTGCTTTTGGCCTTTTAATAGTCAGAACATTATTAAATATCAACTTTATTTTAGTTCATTATGACAAATTCCACCAGAAATTCTAAGGAAAACAAAATCCTATTAATAATTAAAGAGGTTAGTTTTTTAATTGAATGTTAACTGCCATTTGGTTCTTATAATCTAACAATTGGTAGTTTTTTAAAAGCATTTTTTAAACAGTCTACTTACTTGATATGCATGTGACTTGCATATGCTTGAGACTTCTTTATTAGAGGCTAGAGATGTGCCCTGTTGGGGCAGTATTAGGGTGCAGAGCATGGGTAAGACTGCCAGCTCTGGGCGGCTGTGGCTTTCAGGGATGCTCCCTTGGTTCTAGTAGAACAGCAGGTTTCCCAGCGCAGTAATGATGGGAGCTCTTGGAGACCTTCACACGGTGACAGCTGTGCCCGGGGTTAGACTGCCAGGTGGGATGTTTTCTGCCCAGACTTGGTTCATCTGCCAGGCATTTTCTGTCTCTTATTCCAAAATTCATTCCATCGTTGTCACTCACTTGAAGTCTTACTGCTCTTATTTTAATTGTGCTCAGTCGCTTCAGTCCTGTCCAGCTCTTTGCGACACTTTGGACTGCAGCCCACCAGGCTCCTCTGTTCATGGGATTTTCCAGGCAAGAATTCTGGAGTGGGTTGCCATGCCCTCCTCCAGGGGATCTTCCTGGCCCAGGGGTAGAATCTGAGTCTCCTCCATCTTCTGCATTGCAGGCGGATTCTTTACCTGCTGAGCCACCAGGGACGCCCCTTACTTTAACTGCACCTCCCTACTTTACTTGTGCCTCCCTAAAAACCACGCAAATATTGCCAGCACAAAGGGAACGGAGTCATTTAGCATGTGTGAGGACATAGTTTGTGCAAGGTACTGTACAAATTGCATTCTTTCAGAAAATGCCTAATCCTTAGCCTAATGGAGAATATGATCTAGTTTGACTCCTGGATAAGGTAGGTCTCCAACCAGTGGAAAAAAATCATTTTTCAGAAATAGGGTGGTAAATACAAAGAGTGAATAAAGGACCAGAGTTATACGGCTTTCTATCAAAGAGTACATCTACATATTAAATTTATGCTTCAGGGAAATATACTTTCTTTTCACGGTACTCACATGTATGTATCACTCTGGGTTTGAACTAAGAATCAGCAGTTTCTCTGGCACTCCTGGTGAGGCTAATGTCTCCAGGTGTCACTCGTCACCATGGGCATCCTTGGGGATCAGAGAGTAGTGTGAAGGACTGTGTTTCATAGGAAGTATAATCAGGTGCTCTTGGACGTTAACTATGTTTTGGTTAAAAAGAACTACATTTTTAAAGGAACTTTCTTCACAGCTTTGGAACATATACATTATCAGATATCATTTACTGAAATATTTATTAGTTTCAATTGATTGGTCATTCAGGTAAGTAGGTGAACGTCTGAGCTTTTCCCTCTCCATTTTATTTGTGGATTCCAGCGACCCATTATTTTAGTTCAGGAATGTGAGGTATTTCTGTTTTTAAGTCTTCTGGGCTAAACAACATGTACCTAATGGGCAAACGATACAAAAATAATGCAGAGGGATGGAAGAGTCTAGTCCCTGTAAGTGAAAGCCTGGTTTTCCTTTGGAATCTGAGATTCTGACCTTGTTCTATCAGGGGACCCGCAGCGAGTAGATGAGTTGATTAAAAACTCTGGTTCTCTTTCCTCTTAGATGAAATGGGGATAATTATAGTTACCTGCACCTCTAGGGTACTATGAGTCTTAATTACTTAATATTTGCAAACCATTTAGAGATCTTTGAATTAAAAGTGCTGAGCAGTAGAACCCAACTTCAGTGTAATCATAATTGGAATGAGAGTTTATATTCTCGCCTTCCCTCCATCTCTCTCTCTGTTCTGTTCTTTTGACCAAGACAGACATGGCTTGTGGCTACCACCTAGCTCTGCATACTTCTCTCTAACCCCTTTGCTTTTGGCAACTTAAGCCTAAAAACACATACATAGAATAAGTTAAAAGATATGTCCAGACTTTTAACCCCTACTCCATATGTACTCCTTAATATTTATTTTCAAAGCTCAATAGCCACTAAGAATAAAATCAATTAATTAACTTGTCTCTTCCAGTGCATCATTTCTTTCAGTTTCTCCTACATATGGTGATAAACAACTTCTCAAAGCATTCCTCCCACTCAGAAACTCTGGTTGATTCTTCCATGCTTGTTTGGCAGGTTCCAAACTCTTGAGCATCACCCTAAAAGAGCCTTTCAAAACCTGTCAGTCATTCACTCTTATTCCTCACTGTTCTAGAACTCTTCTCCCCAGAAATGTTGTTGTTGTTCAGTTGCTAAGTCATGTCCAGCTCTTTGCAGCCCCGTGAACTGCAGCACACCAGGCTTCCCTGTCCTTCACTATCTCCCTGAGTTTGTTCAAACTCAGATCCATTGAGTCAGTGATGCCAACCAACCATCTCATCCTCTGTTGCCCTCTTCTTCTCTGGCCCTCAATTTTTCCCAGCATCAGGGTCTTTTCAAATGAGTTAGCTCTTCGCATCAGGTGGCCAAAGTACTGGAGCTTCAGCTTCAGCGCCAGTCCTTCCAATAAATATTCAGGGTTGATTGCCTTTAGGATTGATGTTTTGATCTCCTGGCAGTCAAAGGTACTCACAAGAGTTTTCTCCAGCACCACAGTTTGAAAGCATTAATTCTTTGGCACACAGACTTCTTTATGGTCCAATTCTCTCATCCATACATGACTACTGGAAAAACCATAGCTTTGACCATATGGACCTTTGTCAGCAAAGTGATGTCTCTGCTTTTTAATACATTGTATAGGTTTGTCACAGCTTCTCTTCCAAGGAGCAATTATCTTTTAATTTTGTGGCTGCAGTCACCACCCGCAGCAATTTTGGAGCCCAAGAAAACTGTTTCCACTGCGTTCCCATCTTTGTGCCATGAAGTGATGGAACCAGATGCCATGATCTTAGTTTTTTGAATGCTGAGTTTTAAGCCAGCTTTTTCACTCCTCTTGCGCCTTCTTCAAGAAGCTTTTTCATTCCTCTTCACTTTCTACCATAAGGATGGTATCATCTGCATGTCTGAGGTTGTTGATATTTCTCCCTGCAATCTTGATTCCAGCTTGTGAGTCATCCAGCCCAGCATTTTGTATGAGGTACTCTGCATATAAATTAAATAAGCAGGGTGACAATATACAGCCTTGATGTACTCCTTTCCCGATTTTGAACCAGACTGTTGTTTCATGTCCAGTTCTAACTGTTGCTTCTTGTCCTGCATACAGATTTCTCAGGAGGCAAGTAAGAAATGTACTCCATGCCTCTAACCCAGCTGCTGTCCATCAGTGGGGTCCTTTCTGGATATATTTAAATCCTTTCTATCCTTTGATATCTTTGCTCACAAAGTATTCTTCATTCTCTAGCTAGAAGTAACCTCTTTCTCTTTATAGAATTGTACCTGTAATTTCCTGGGTCATTTCTACCTTTATATCTTAGTTACTTTACATATATGTCCTACTTCCCTCCTAGACTGTAAAGCTTGAAAACAGATCCATGTCTGATGAATGAACAACAACAGTAAGCCTAACCTATGCATGGAATGAAACTGGATACAAATTAAAGATTATTGATATTGACTTGAAAGATTTTGTTAAGGTGGCTCTTAATTGATTTGCATCATGTATGTTAGAAATTAAATATTAGTTGATAATTTTGCCAACATTACCATTATTGTTGCTTATGGAACTAACATGAGCAAGTATATCTTTAAACTGTGTTTTCTTTGTCTACATGCTCATAGACAGAACTCAAAGGGATTGGGGAACAAACAAAGCTTTGTAGTTTTCTCCCTGTATGCCCAAATTATCCATATTATTGTTTGGTTCCCCTTCTTAGCTCTGGCATGAAAACTTGGCTCCAGCATGCATAAATTTTTGCAAAGCTTTCTTTTAGAGGAGGACTGAATTGTCTGAAATTCCATCTGCTGAACTAATCAAGCCTTAAAATTGAAGGGTCTTGAAGGTCAAAATATCTTAATGGTGCTGCCTTTAGAAAGTTGGACCCCAAGATATATATAACCAGAGAAAATTGTGTCCACACTTTATAAGCTTCTTCTTTGACCACTTTTCATAGCACTGCCTCTCCTCCCTGCAGTTAAATATTTTAAATTAAAACAATATTTAGAAATGTTTTTTTCTGCCTCCTGATGGTAAAAATGTAGACAGTGAAACAGGTAACCTTTTATTAATAGCTTTATGATGTCTGATAGGTTACTTGACCTCTCTGAACAGTAATTGTCTCATCTGTATAATGTGGATCATAACACCTGTTCTATCTCCTTGTGACAGTCAAATGCTGATTGTGAATATTCCATAGTCTTTTAGACAAATAAAAGCTATTACTACAGCATGCTGTCATGGATATTCATCTGGTTGAATGTTTAAAACTTGTGAGTAAGGCTTAAAAGCAAACCTCATTTCTATTTCATTAATTTTCTTTTTAACCCTGTGCACTATGTTTAATTTTTCAAGAATGGGGCTAAAAACAACTTGCCTAGCATTTTATAGATGTGGTTGAGTTGATTGTTGTAAGGCTTGGAACAGAATTAGCAGCAGTGAATTTTGTTGTATATAAATAGATATATAGACTAAAAATCTACTTAGTAATTTTGCATAGCCTCTTTTGTATCTTGCACAATAAAGGCTCATCTGAAGACATTGTCAGAGAAGAAAATTGTCACGGAAGCACTTACTTAACCTTTTATGATTTGCTAATATGGTATATAGAATTACTCATTAAAGAGGTAAATAGAAGAAAGGACATTAAAAGACTGAAAGTTCTAATTTTTGCTATAATTATTGTTACTGCCCCCTTTTCAAGTCTTCTCTTAGAAACAGCTATACAGGAAGTAGTGGGGGCAGTTAGTGTGTTATAGTACTATTTGTTTTTAAAAATTATTACTCAAGTAAAATTTTATCCTATTAGAGAAACTCCATGGCTGATAATTACCATCTATCAAATACTTTAGAGCTTATAATTTGAGATTAGCACAGCCTGTACTTGACCTAATAATTTCAGTGAGTTCACTGGTATGTGCCATGTAGAAAGACTTCCTATGAAAATGATGTCAGAACTGTGTCTTCTCATGATTTAATAAAATCGTCAGTATGTTTTGACTGAGTACTACTGTATTATTCTGTATATACTACTGTATATATGTTAAGCATTATGGGGGAATCACCTATGATTCAGTGAGCTTATCATCCAACTGAAGACTTAGCATAATTAACAAACACTGTTAACAATTAACAAGTGAGTACGGAATGAAGTACTAAATGAGACGTCATGTGGAATTTTATTTATTTTTTAAAATTTAAATTTATTTATTTTAATTGGAAGCTAATTACTTTACAATATTGTATTGGTTTTGCCATACATCAACATGAATCCGAGAGGCAAAGAAGGTCAGTGTGTGCTGGAGCAATTAGAGAAGGTGACACGTGTGATTTGATGCTTGAAGTGGGTCATGAAGAATAAGCAAGATTTAGTCAGATAGAGAAAAAAGAATTTGCCAGAAGAAAGGAACAAGTCACTTCCAGGTAATGATGTGTATGGGACTCCCAAGGACACTGGCTTGATCAGAGCAGAGGTGATGGAGCACTGAGTAACATAAGAAAGTCAGCTAAGTAGGATGACGCCAGGTTTTGGAAGGTGTTGAATACCAAGTAAAAAAAGGTTGGATTTGATCTGGTGGAATAAATAGTCATTGCACGTCTTCATATAAGAGCCTAAGATGAGAGGTTAGTCAGACAGTGGTCATCAGAGTTAAGTGGAGCAGAAAGGATGTCCTGCACACTGAAGGGGATGAGAGGATTATAGTCAAAATAAGATGGTGAGGGCTGTGTGCCGAGAGAGTGGCAGTGGGATGGAGAAAATAGGATGGACAGGAGACATATTTTAGAAAAATGAGCAGGGTTTCTTCATTGACTGGATTTAAAGGCTTTGAAAGAAATACATTATCAGAATTGATTCCAAGATTTCTAACCTGCACCCTGGGTGGTCCAAAGTATCAAGAAACCATTGTCAGAAACAGAAGAGTTAGAAAGGAACATTGTTCCTACAGGAAATATTGACCTTATAAGCCAGCAGGCAGGCAGCATTGTAGAAATGTGTTGGGGGGCGGGCGGGGGGGTGCTGGGAGGGCTTTATCACCAGGTAGGTTAATTACTGAATGTCTACAGATGTTCTGCTCTAAGGAAGGCCCATGTTTGGGCTCAGGGTGAAAGCCAAATTATATTTACTCAGATGCCATTTGTTCCTCTGAAGTACTTGCTTGTGGAACTGATGAGAAAGTGATATATTGGCCACCTTATGCGAAGAGTTGACTCATTGGAAAAGACTCTGCTGCTGGGAGGGATTGGGGGCAGGAGGAGAAGGGGACAACAGAGGATGAGATGGCTGGATGGCATCACTGACTCGATGGACGTGAGTCTGGGTGAACTCCGGGAGTTGGTGATGGACAGGGAGGCCTGGCGTGCTACGATTCATGGGGTCGCAAAGAGTCAGACACGACTGAGCGACTGAACTGAACTGAACTACTTTTATAAGCAAAAAGTTTTTAATAAAAAGAGACAAATGAGACAAGTGAAAAGCAGTAACTTTACAGTGTCAGCTTCTTTAAGCTAAGTATAGAAAAAAGGATCATTTAAAGACTCAGTATGATAGTGATAATAAAATAATTTTCCACCTGTATAGTTTAAGATATCTCAATACCTTGGGCCATTTTAAGCAGCGAGTGTGGGCACTTAGTAAACACGAAACTTACCCATTTTGTTAATTCTAAGATGCACATTTTCTTACTAATTTCTTTAAACATCCTTGAATTGGGTCATGTCTTACAGTTAATGTCATTTTATTGTCATGGGCTGTGCAGCAGTTGCAACATAGTTGTCATTGCCTTAACCAAGTTATTTTGCTTAATTTTCTTTTTTACATTTGTACAAAAGTTATCTATGATAAAATATGTCCAAATAAGTCTAAAAGAGCTCTTTTCCATTCTAAGTGGTAATGAAAGCAATAGTTTATCTGGCTGCATTTTTTTGTATTCTAGTGGTACCTAAAATGATATGTTTTATGAGGATGGCAGCTTAGATTTCAGGGAATATGGTACTAAAAGATAGCTCAGGGACTTTCTGGTGGTCCAGTGGTGAAGACTCTACACTCTCATTTCAGGTGACCCAGGTTTGATCCCTGGCCAGAGAACTAGATCCCATAAGCTGCAACTTTGACCTGGCACAGCCAAAATACAATTTTTTTAAAAAAGGTAGCTCATCACAGCAAATCTCAGCCAGTATGATATAGAGGGCAGGAGTAAAATATTCTAAATTTGTCTTTTTTTTCAGTGACCTGCATTTGAAGTGCCCCTCGGGTTGCTTTAATTTGGACAGGGAATGCTAGGAGAAAGGGTTTTCATTCAGTGTGTAAATACCGCCTGCCAGGAGTAGAAATCTCCTTGGAGGATCCAGTTCTTTGATGGTGTAGAATCCAGAATCTTTCCAGAAGTTCAGGTATTAGCAGAATGGATATCTGTGTTTTTTTTCAAACCTTTGTGTCTGTGCTAATCTGAGACTGTGCACTCCAAGGAGCTCCAAGCATGCTTGCTGTTTGCACAAAGCAGGATTGAATCTGCAAGGAAATTGGTTGGTGTCTGGGGACAATAATTAAGCTTCATAGTAGTAGAAACTGTGATTTCAATAAAAGTGGAGGACAGACACCTTGGTTCCTTATGCCCAGAGTTTCAGCTCTTTCTGCAGTATGACCTACTGACTGGAGGTAGGTTACCTTCCCTGGCAAGTGATACTTCATGGGCAGACAGGCAGTCCCCTTTCCTACTGATTGACAATATAACAGCTATGGCACATGAGTGTCTTTTTGTAAGTCCTTGCTCCAGAACTGAGGAGTAGGAGTAAGTTAGAGTGTCCAGGTGGGGGGCGGGGAGGATGCTTCTCGTTACTACTCAGGGACGCGATGCCTCAGGTAAGTGACTCTGATGTCCTCTACCACCCGACGGTAACCTTGTGTCTGTAGGTATGTCCTCACTTCACTTGTTCGCTCATTCTAATTGGCTTCCCAGAGCATGCTTGCAGAGAGAGAGTCAAATTTAGAGTATAGCTACCCTCTGGCAAACAGGAAAAGATTAATTTTGTGGTGTGCTCTTAAGGGACTTCCCAGAAAACTTCAAAAGCCCAGAAAGAACCACCAGCTGCCTGTACCAAAATGTATACAGTGCTACTCGGCCTTTTAAAGGTACGATCAGCTTAGGGCTTGCACGCACCCACACGTGCACACCGGCCACATTCCAATAAAAAGAGGCTACGCTCTCTTAGATGGGTCTGCATATGCGCCAGAAAAGCTGAGGGGCAAGGGGCCAGGGGAGCTGACATACACATGGATGTGCATATGGCAGGCACTGGAAATTGCCTTCCAAGCTTTTCGACGCCTCCTTCTTCAGCTCTCTCTTAAGCAGACACGTTCCTTTCATGATATCAGCCCCAGGCATAGACACGTCATTAAAATTAACATGTAGAAAATGACTTCTGTTTGGGAATAAGCAAAACTTATATTCATTACGGCCACCCAAAGTGTAGTAAGAAAAATAAGTAGAAAGACACTGGAGCTTGACTTGGGAGCCCTGAGTTCTAACAGAAACTTTCTTCATGATGGGAGGCAAGTCCTCCGTGGCCTTTGGTTTTTTATCAGTAAAACTGGATGGCTTGATGAAATGATCTTTCTCTGTTCTGGGGGGTTTTTTTTGGCCATGCCACACAGCTTTGGGGACCTCGGTTTCCTGACCAGGGACTAAACCCAGGCCACAGCAGTGAAAGTGCCAAGTCCTAACTCTAGACCACCAAAGAAGTCCCTCCTTTCTTCTAATGTATTATCTCCGTGGGAGGAAAGAGAGTCAATGGGAAGCCTCCTTGTAGCTCCCTGACTCGTTTTCTCGTTCATGCCTGGATGGTCTGTAGGTAGAAAGGCCCACCCCCCACAGGCACTACTGGTCCCATCACACATTCCTGCCTTAGAGCCATGCTGCCAAGTTGAGGGGGGAAAATTACTATTACCCGTGCAGTTGTTGCTTGGTAACATTTTTGATGTGTTTCTTGTGACAGCCTGAGCAGAGATCATTAAAAATTAAACTTACAAAGCTGCTCAAGTGGGAGAAAGAAAGCACACTCGAAGCCATAGTTCTTTTTCACTTGCTCAGGAGCCATCTAATCTAGGGTTTACATGCTCAACCTTGGGACCAGGGCTGCACAGCTCTGGTTTATATTAAAGCCTATTGGGCACACTACTGACATTAACCCGTGCCTGGTGCAGCTGCAAGTTTATCACCAATACAGCAGAAACCTTGACCTTGCAGAATGGCCTGGAATTACAATCAGATGGCTGCCCTGCCTCCCAGCAAAAGAAAGCCCTAAACCGTCTTTGTGTCCTGTTTCTGCTCTCTCCCCACAGTTCCACCAGGTGAGAAGAGTGATGACCATCCTTTTCCTTACTATGGTTATTTCATACTTCGGTTGCATGAAGGCTGCCCCCATGAAAGAAGCCAACCTCCGAGCCCAAGGCAGCTTGGCCTACCCAGGTGTGCGGACCCATGGGACTCTGGAGAGCATGAATGGGCCCAAGGTGGGTTCAAGAGGCCTGACGTCCTCGTCGTCGTTGGCTGACACTTTTGAACACGTGATCGAAGAGCTGTTGGACGAGGACCAGAAAGTTCGGCCCAGCGAGGAAAACAATAAAGACGCGGACATGTACACGTCCCGGGTGATGCTCAGCAGTCAAGTGCCTTTGGAGCCCCCTCTCCTCTTCCTGCTCGAGGAATACAAAAATTACCTGGATGCCGCAAACATGTCCATGAGGGTCCGGCGCCACTCGGACCCCGCCCGCCGCGGGGAGCTGAGCGTGTGTGACAGCATCAGCGAGTGGGTGACCGCAGCGGATAAAAAGACTGCAGTGGACATGTCGGGCGGGACGGTCACGGTCCTTGAAAAAGTCCCCGTCTCGAAAGGCCAGCTGAAGCAGTACTTCTACGAGACCAAGTGCAATCCCATGGGTTACACGAAGGAGGGCTGCAGGGGCATAGACAAGAGGCATTGGAACTCCCAGTGCCGAACTACCCAGTCGTACGTGCGGGCCCTCACCATGGATAGCAAAAAGCGTATTGGCTGGCGGTTCATACGGATAGACACTTCTTGTGTATGTACACTGACCATTAAGAGGGGAAGATAGTGGCTTTATGTTGTATAGATTATATTGAGACAAAAATGATCTATTTGTATATATACATAACAGGGTAAATTATTCAGTTAAGAAAAAAAATAATTTTATGAACTGCATGTATAAATGAAGTTTATACAGTACAGTGGTTCTACAATCTATTTATTGGACATTTCCATGACCAGAAGGGAAACAGTCATTTTTTGCGCACAACTTTAAAAAGTCTGCTTTACATTCCTCAATGTTGTGGTTTGTTGCCGTTGCCAAGAATTGAAAAACGTAAAAAAAAAAAAAAGTTTAAAAAATACTACTAATAAATTGCATGCTGCTTTAATTGTGAATTGATAACAAACTGTCCTCTTTCAGAAAACAGACAAAAAAAGAAAGAAAAAGTCTAACAAAAATTTGAACCAAAACATTCCGTTTACATTTTAGACAGTAAGTATCTTCGTTCTTGTTAGTACTCTATCTGTTTTACTGCTTTTAACTTCTGATAGCGTTGGAATTAAAACAATGTCAAGGTGCTGTTGTCATCGCTTTACTGGCTTAGGGGATCGGGGATGGGAGGGGTATATTTTTGTTTGTTTTGTGTTTTTTTTTGTTTGTTTTGTTTTGTTTTTTAGTTCCCACAGGGTGTAGGGATGGGGAAAGAATTCCTTCCATCTATATTCTGGTTGATAAAAGATTCATTTGTCAAAGATTCATTTGCAGAGATGTTGGCAGTATCAATCAGATGACTGGAAAGTGAATAAAATTATGACAAACAAATGAAGTGCTCACTCCACTCCCCATGGCGCACCACTTAGGCGCCCACTCACCCTCTGGGCCTTGGTCGGTGGGTGGGGGTGGGGAGGGCATCTTCTTTGGTCAGAAAGATCTTCATTTACTCTGAGCACATTCTTTCCCCCCCACCCCCTCTGGTCCCCTCCTTGTTTTGTTTCCTCTTAAGGGAGAAAAACCAATCGCAAGCCCTGAAGTAGTTTACCACTGCTGCAAATGAGTAGACAGGTTTGTCACACCATGGCACTCAGAAGCCTAGAGAATAGTGATTTTTTTCTTTTCTTTTCTTTCTTTCTTCTTCTTTTTGTTTAGAGGAGAGAAAAACAACAAAAAATAACTCGAAGATGAAGATTCTTTTAGATGAGGGGTAAACATTTGGGTCAATCATTATAAGGATTAAAAAAAAATCATGGTAAAGTTTAAAACTGCCTTGGAAGCCAAAGGAGAGTTCTATACAGACCCAGAAACACCTAGATAGAGCAGGAGTCCACACTGCCAGTGAAATGAGACTAAACAGCCATCTGGAGGCTGTGTGGAGCGGATGTATCCTGTCCAGGTGGTGCAGGAGAAATTTCTGAGTGGTCATGCTGAGGCCTAGGTCGGGGTGGGGAAGGGTACTTGAGACATTCCAGAAGGGAGACCTCTAAAGGACTCATCAGGGGTGGCTCTGGCATGACACGTGTCAAGTTGCTTGGACCTCAAGCTTTAAGTGCCTACATTATCTAACAGTGCTAAGAGGTTCTCGCTGGAGGATCCCGCTCAAGCTGATTATACCCTCTGCCCCTGAATAATTTTGCGTAAAGCTGGATTAGCCCGGAGCATTTTTGGAACCACATGGGTGGCATTGTGATCATGAAATGGATTCAATGAAATGGGAGATGTTTGCTACATGAACATTGATTGCTTTGAAATTAGACATGAGGAAACCAGGGTTTTGTTTTTTGAGAACTCCGGTAAAGGGGAAGGAAAAACAGGAAAAGGTCCCCCCAAAACTCAGGTTGGATGACCACAGTTACCAATAGAAAATCTTGTCCAGGGACAAGACTTTGGAACAGTGTCTGCCCATCCAAGATACCAAAGGCTTAAAGGCACCTTGCTCGGTGGGAGAGACCAGGACAAGCTGACAAAATGTTGCTCCCTGGTGAAATGATGCTCCCCACCTCCTGACCACCCTGTCTGTTCATGGAGAGGGTCCCTACCTTCCCTCTGCCATCTTGGGTTAGGAGAAATCAAGTTGGGAGCTGGAATAATGGTCCTGGGCAAAAGGGATCCCAGTGAAAATTAGTGCTAAGGTGCATTTAGCCCATCATGTAAACTTGAAAATCTCCTGGGCCAGTTCTGGAGTATCAGAAAGCCTCAAGAAATTTGCTGCATCTTAGGGTAAGAGATAAACAAAAGAGGCTGTCTACCATGACCCAGGGAATGAAGATACCATCAGCAAATAATGTGTAACTTGTTCAGTCTTTCATTTAGAACAAGCCTATATTTTATGGTACCATCCGAATACCTGTCTTTAAAAGAAGGGATAACTTTATGTAGTATAGTTATGTTTTGTGCTGTTTGAAATTATTATCTTTGTAATTATTTTTAACATGTAATGAATTCTCAGAATATCTGCTGTCAGTTTTTCCCAGCCTCCTTTTGAGGGGCAAAATTCTAAAACCAGAAAAAGTCCCCTTCACAGTTTCAAAGAGTATTGCAAAGGCCGAATCTGTGGCTGAGTAGGAGACGTTTCAGCAACCATGTGGTCAGTGGCAGTCTCTTACTCAACAACCTACATCACAGTCACATGCTTGGTGGTTTACATTGACCTAAGGTTGATTTTGTTCAAATCTTTCTCTGTTGCTGTTCATTTGTGTTCCGTTTTGTTTGGTTTTGTTTTTTTTAAAAGTCTTGCTGTGGTCTCTTTGTGGCAGAAGTGTTTCATGCATGGCAGCAAGCCTGTTGCTTTTTTTATGGTGATTCCCATTGACAATGTAAGTAAATGTCTGTGGCCTTGTTCTCTCTATGGTAAAGATATTATTCACCATGTAAAACAAACCAACAAAAAAATATTTATTGTATTTTAGTATATTTATATAATTATGTTCTTGAAAAAAATTGGCATTAAAACTTAATCGCATCAGAAGCCTATTGTAAATACAAGTTCTATTTAAGTGTACTAATTAACATATAATATATGTTTTAAATATAGAATTTTTAATGTTTTTAAATATATTTTCAAAGTACATAAAATCTGGGGGTTCTGGGTTTTTTTCTCTTCACTGTAAAACAAACATGAAAACGTGTTTTGTTAAATACGTGTGTTCCTTGCTTTAAGATCAACCTGACCAGTTTCAGCAATTGCACAGCCCTCCAGAAAGGTTGCTTATTTCAAAGCATGGGAGGCCAATCCTGCAGTCTGCAAGCTTTCAAGAAGCTCTAGGATTGGGCCTGTCTTCCACAGTTGAAGACGGGGGAGTGTCATTTTCTAGGACACTTGAAAGTTTTCCCCTTTGAAGTGATATACTTTCATCAAATACCAAGCCATGTATCCTAGCAACACCAGGATCCATGAATCAGGGCTGGCTGGCTCTATTTGATTATAAAATAACTGTTTAAAAAAATCAAAGTAGGTTTACTTAGGGATAATGAGGATAAATTGGCCCAAATTTAGAAAGTCAATGACTGAAAAAAAACATAGAAATTCAATATTTAGAGGCAGGTCATGTACCCTTGGTTTAGAAATGGTGCCATTTGCATTATGTGCTCACATCAACTGCACTGATTTAATTTTTCTACGTGGAACATGCAGATTTTATATCACAGTACCCACAGTCTAACAGATTGCTAGGATTTCTAAAAAGATTTTGCCTCATTCATGGCTGCCAAGCCACTGGGTAATTTAGTTAAAGTGTTTAAAGTTATCACTAAATCTTAGGGAAATAAATGGAAGGATTTTACATGAGAGAAAGGGCCATTAAGGGAAAAAAGCATCTGTTCCTACTCTTTAGACTCCCCGTTTGAACACTGGCAACCCACCCCAGAACGTGGTGAACTATATCTGTGCAATGTATCATTTCTATTTCAAACATATACACACATGGTTTCCTCTTGTATTGTCTTATAAATAAGGATCAAGGAAGTCATAACAAACAGACCTGTGGATTTGGAAGAGCAGATCCAAAGATAGAATTCCTCAATCCTAAACAGTCCAGTGAGTTTGCAAAATACTCTAAATTCTAGAAGTCCCAACAGCCAATGAAGCCAGGAGCCCAGCCATGGAATTAGAAGTTTGGGAAACTTTGAATCTTGAGTGAAAAGACATGAGAATTCAATGTGACATTCAAACTCCTTAAAGGAGTTTGGTAAACATGATGGGAAGTTTTCATCAGAAGAAGAGGTCCAAGGAACAAACAAACAACAAAAGATGGAGACATCAAAAGTATCCAACTTGAACATAACAGGAGTAGTCAATAGGTACTCAAGTCACTGGGTAAGAAGGTAAACCTCCTTCATCACAAAGATGCCTGGAAATAACCCAGACCATTGCTGTTGTTTATCACCTTATTGATAAGCCTCTTTGGTCATAAGCAGTGTCCATGAAGTCTTTTTTATTAGCTATACTGATTCTGAATACTGAATTCTGTCACAGTTCTGAGTGAGAATCTGAATTCTTAGAATGGATCAGTGTTAAGTTTTCCCTGGTTCAGTGGTTATTAAACTCTGGATAAAATGTCAACACCTTATGAACTGTAACAGAAGCCTTCATGCCTGGCTTCAGCTCAGCCAGTACCCCAGCAGCATTAGGGCTTAGGCTTAATTAAAACGTACATGTCTTCTCCATGTTCATCAAGCCTGTCCTGTAAGTCAGCTAAAGTGGAGGTGGCTGCATGTTTTGGTAAGCCATGGTTAAATAAAGGAAGTTGATAACTCGGATAAGAAGCAACTTACGTACATAATGTAGGTAGATAAATTATTTAGCTTGGAAACAGTGATCCACAGATTTGCGCTAACCTTAAAATGTTGAGCAGCAAAATTAGTGATGGAATCTGGGCTTTTTCTTTTTTAAGCTGTGGGTTGTTTTAACTTGTTTTAAAGATTAGGTGGTTGGTTTTGGGGGAGAAATAATTGGGAAACTGACTGCTGTTGGTTACAATAAGCTAACTGGTGACTGGGGCTATGAACTCCCCACCTAAGAACCAAACTCTGGTTAGAGTAGATGCAGCCATTCCAAACCAGCCAGCCTTTATGTACATTTCAGCTAATAAATATCTGACCCACACCTCTATCTCTTGTTCCTTCAGTTCTAGCCACTGTTTAACTTGCACAGGGTATGTGGCGTGGTGGGAGAGGAAGGAGGCAACCTCCTTGCTTTTTGATGTGTGAGTAGATGCAGTAAATTGCCTGAAGAATGTATTTAAATATTACAAAAGTATGTGGTTTTACCCATGATGTTCCTCATTAAGAAAAAAAGCCATTTATGTGGCTCTATAGGATTTCCATAGGCCTTTACCTCAATCCCTCTAATTATTTGCTAGGCACAAAATCCTAGATCAGGACCTGTGCAACCTGACATGTGCTTTTCTGATAAACAATCCTGTGTGCTTAGTAATGTCAGTAGCATAGACTTGTAAAAGCTGGTCTTCCAGTTCATTAAATCTTATCCCACCCATCACACACATGCAAAATAAACAAATAGGACCTTTGCATTCATTGTATATTTAACTGTGAGCTGCTGATTTTTGTATCTGGCAAAACAAAAGTACTTTTCCTTTGCAAAAATAAGCCCTTCCGTCCTAAAACACCGCAAACAACACTGTAGTTAATGACAGGGTATTAATAATCATAAGCCTGTAAGTGACAAGAAAAAAATGTTGGTTGAAAGACTGAGCTTGGGGTGCATGTTCTGCATTTAGAAATCATCACCAGGATGCTTCTGCAGCATCGCATTGTGGTGCTGTATGCTGTTCAGATGGTTCCTTAGGAACCAGGAGCTGGTCTGCCTAGAATGGCTGAACTCAGGGGAAATATTTTTGTCCAGCTTAAGTGCTCACATTTTGGAAAAATCCATATCACATACCGAGGTACACAATCAAATTAATTTAGTCTACAGTCTCCATTGAGCCTTAACATTAAAAAATAATCACAATAGTTTCTAAACTCTAATTTGGTGCTTAGTGTCAGGGGAAAAGCGAAAGACACAAAACGAAATAAAAATCCTCAGACAGTAAAGAGTCTGCCTGCAATGCAGGAGACCCAGATTTGATCCCTGGGTTGGGGACATCCCCTGGAGAAGGGCATGGCAACACATTCCAGTATTCTTGCTTGGAGAGTCCCATGGACAGAGGAGTCTGGCGGGCTCCTCTGTCCCAGAGTTGGACACTACTGAGTGACGAACATCGGACCTTCTTCAAAAAGTACCGAGCTGTGTTTACTTGGAGATAGTTCTACCTGTTGTAAAGTCACTCGGTCGCCCCACTCTCTGCGATCCTACCTGTATGTGCCTCTCATTCAACTAAGCAATGGTTCTCAAGGTGCGCTCTCCAATCAGCAGCAGCAGCACCCCCAGAGACTTGTTAGACATGCACGTTCTCAGGCCTTACCCTAGACTTACTGAATCAGATGCTCTGGGGGCAGGGCCAGAAATCAGAGTTTTTAACAAGCTCTCCAGGCAATGCTCATGAATCCCTTGCCTGAAGGGGGTAAACAGCCTGCTTCATATGCTAGACAATAGGAAGACTCCACAGCCCAAGAAGTTGGAACTGTGAGTTTCAATCCCAGCCACACCTCGACCTCTTTCCAGGGCCCTGAAAACATCACTCAAACCATCTAGACTGTCGTTTCCTAAAAAACACCAGAGCAATGGCTGCTCCCAGGTGGAGCAGTGTTCAGTGGTGGGAGACGGTAATGTTAATTTAAAAATCGAGCACGAAAGAAGTGCTGGGAAAGCTCACTGCAGTTGACAGTCAATATTTTTTTTTCCCAAAGCTATAGCAATAGTGGATTCAGGACCCAGAGCATGTAGTCATTTGTAACACATTTGGAGTGACTGTGAGAAATGAGAAGCAACATACAGCAAATTAATAAGAAAAAGATTATTCCATCTGGGGAGCTGGTCTCTGCATCTGCCAACACAGCCCTCTCTTTGCGAAACAGAGCTATATTGGTCACAAATTAAATAAGCTTTCTGAATTAATCAGCTATTAACGTCCAGCTGAAGAGTCCTAGGTTCACCCCTCCAGAATGACCAGATTGCAAATGCAAAGGGCTTCTCCAGTCTCCGTGGCAAACCTTTTCCTAATCATAGGAACTATTTCTGGAAAGGAGGACAGGAGAATAATGTGTTCTCACCCTCACCCCATCTGTGTGTGTGTGTCTGTGTGTGCATATTCCTGCACATTTAAGACACTGCAAACTGCATTTGAAGAGTCTCCATTTATGGGCTGGGGTGGAGGGTGTACACCTATGTTACCTATTTATTAAACCACATGGAAACCTGAGCGCTGACAAGCCTACCTTAGGAGCCAGGAATCCTGGTAGTCCAGTCTTTAACTAGAATGGCCAAAGCCATTTCTGATTTCTGAAACTTCAAGCCCTCATCTGTTGCAGGAAGAGGCTGAATTGGATGGTCTTGGAGGTAACTTCCACGCTGAGTCTATCATTCTGACCTGGGTTCGATCCCTGGGTCAGAAAGATCCCCTGAAGAAGGAAATGGCAACCCACTGCAGTATTCTTGCCTGGAGAATCCCATGGACAGAGGAACCTGGCAGGCTACAGCCTATGGGGTTGCAAGTGTCGGACACAACTGAATGACTAAGTGCACAGTGCAGCATTTATCATGAGATTGAAATCAGGAGGCCCTGTCAAAAGGAGAGTTGAGGAAGTGGGGGAGATGCCCCAGGAAGTTTTCCCTTCACACATAACTATGAAAATGTTACCAACTCTGACAACTGGGCAGGAAATTCCTTGGCAAAGGTACCCATATATTCTTCAAGGTGCAAACATTTTCTGCCTGGCTCTAAACTTGCTTTTGAAGCCAGACAATGATATGTGCCTATGTCGTATGTCACTCTGTGATGGAAACGGTTCCTGGGAAAGAGAGATCTGGTGTGTTTTGCTGAGTTATGGTCAGGAAACCCCGGATCAAACTGCAGGATTTGCATCCTGTGAAGTCAGGATGCAAGAACCTCCAAAACAGAAGAGACTTGCCTTTTGATTCCTTTGGGTTTATAACTTCACCAAGGTCATGCAGCTCTCAACATGCTTCTCCCCGCAGCACTCTAGGTATAGCCTCTTTCTGGAGACAATGACAGTGAAAATAAGGGTGTCACATGATAAATCATGGCAACACCACACCCAACAGACTTGTTAACAGCAAACTTTTAGGGAAGGTCAGTCTGAAAAGAACTTTGGCCCGCTTAGGAGACAAACCTCTCTAGGTAGGCGAGAGTCTGGAATTCCTCGTCTAGTCTCCCAACTTTGGCTTATTCCTGGCCCAGAACCCTTTGGGCCTGAATCTCTGAAAACATAAATTTTCTTTCTAGTTCCATGTATGTCTGCTCCCAGTTCATGCTGATTTTCCCTTCTTGGTGACCTCAGGACACTATTTATTCTGGGATCCAACTTATCACCCCCATCAGAGCACAGGACCATGGATTTTGAAACCTGAGGGCAGGGTTCTGAATTTTAGCTCTGATACTAGAGCTGTGTGTCTGTGGGCAAGTTACTTAACTTCTCTGTGTCCCAATTTCCTCGCTTGGAAAGGATAGGTAAAAAATACTATCACTTACCTCATAGTATTTTGTGAAAATCAAATAGGTCAATACACATGAAACCCTTAAGAAAAATTATGGACCCATGGAAAAGTCTCAAACTCTATTGACTGTGGATAAGCTGTGCTCATCTAGAGCAGATATTAGAGACTGTTCTCTAATATTCTCTGACCCCTAGAGGGTATCCTATTTCATCTGTGTTTCATTAGCATCTAAGACTACTTTGTCTTTTCTGGAAGACTCAGGAAGGCAACTCTAGTGTAGCCCCTTGCAATATTCCTTGACAGTTAAACTGTGACCAATACTCACACTTAGGCAAATGGAGAAGGAGATCTACTACAGTCAAAGATATCTTTCTAGACTGTATGTTAGAAATTATCCTTTAAGTGTCCATCCCAATTGAATGGAAAAAATGGAAGCCAGGGTAAAACGGATGAACTCACAGAGTCATCCTTGGAAAGAGATACAAGGCACCAGAGCCACACTTATAAAAATAGTCATGTCCCATGAGGAAGATCCCACCTCATCGTTGAGCTGCAGGTCATCCAGCCCTTCACACAGTAAGAATGATTTGTGCTGACTGCAAGCAGGCAGCATGCAAGGCACCTGGTGAAGATGTGCTCACTTAATCCTCCTAAGAGTCCATAGACTAGATAGTTGGATTAGGTCTCCCATTTTAGAGATGAAAACACAGGGTAGAGAGTTCACTGAAGTTGCTAAAGGTCACTAGTGAGTAGCTGAGCAGGGTCTGGGATCCAGACAGTCTTGGTCTGGAGCCAGTCTGTTAATCCCTGTAGAATTTAATAGAAGCCGTGTAAGGGCTAGTAAAGTAATGCTCAAAATTCTCCAAGCCAGGCTTTAGCAATACATGAACCATGAACTTCCAGATGTTTAAGCTGGTTTTAGAAAAGGCAGAGGAACCAGAGATCAAATTGCCAACATCTGCTGGATCATGGAAAAAGCAAGAGAGTTCCAGAAAAACATCTATTTCTGCTTTATTGACTATGCCAAAGCCTTTGACTGTGTGGATCACAGTCAACTGTGAAAAATTCTGAAAGAGATGGGAATACCAGACCACCTGACCTGCCTCTTGAGAAACCTATATGCAAGTCAGGAAGCAACAGTTAGAACTGGACATGGAACAACAGACCATTTCCAAATAGGAAAAGGAGTACGTCAAGGCTGTATGTTGTCACCCTGCTTATTTAACTTATATGCAGAGTACATCATGAGAAACACTGGGCTGGAAGATGCACAAGCTGGCATCAAGATTGCCAGGAGAAATATCAATAACCTCAGATATGCAGATGACACCACCCTTATGGCAGAAAGTGAAGAGGAACTCAAAAGCCTCTTGATGAAAGTGAAAGTGGAGAGTGAAAAAGTTGGCTTAAAGCTCAACATTCAGAAAACGAAGATCATGGCATCTGGTCCCATCACTTCATGGGAAATAGAGGGGAAACAGTGGAAACAGTGTCAGACTTTATTTTTCTGGGCTCCAAAATCACTACAGATGGTGACTGCAGCCATGGAATTAAAAGACGCTTACTCCTTGGAAGGAAAGTTATGACCAACCTAGATAGCATATTCAAAAGCAGAGACATTACTTTGCCAACAAAGGTTCGTCTAGTCAAGGCTATGGTTTTTCCTGTGGTCATGTATGGATGTGAGAGTTGGACCATGAAGAAGGCTGAGCGCTGAAGAATTGATGCTTTTGAACTGTGGTGTTGGAGAAGATTCTTGAGAGTCCCTTGGACTGCAAGGAGATCCAGCCAGTCCATTCTGAAGGAGATCAGCCCTGGGATTTCTTTGGAAGGAATAATGCTAAAGCTGAAACTCCAGTACTTTGGCCACCTCATGTGAAGAGTTGACTCATTGGAAAAGACTCGGATGCTGGGAGGGATTGGGGGCAGGAGGAGAAGGGGATGACAGAGGATGAGATGGCTGGATGGCATCACTGACTCGATGGATGTGAGTCTGAGTGAACTCTGGGAGTTGGTGATGGACAGGGAGGCCTGGCGTGCTGCGATTCATGGGGTCACAAAGAGTCAGACACGACTGAGCGACTGAACTGAACTGAAGGGCAAATATGGAAACAAGAGAAATGGAAGTAGCTACATATCTCAGAAGAGCTGGACCTCCATCAAAAAGGTGGCACACTAGTGGTGCTTACAGCTTTTATCTTTGAAAGAACACTGGCTTGCTCTTTTAAGGGTTAACATGCCAAGAGGCTCATATTGGCTGGTGTCCCTTCAGAAGTGGACACACTCTAGTCTGTGCTGAACAACATGAGGGTATGGTTTCTACAACTCTGTACCAGCTGTTTCCAACACCTGAAAATGAGACAGCTGTCACCCCTTCCATCTCATAGCAGCTCAGAAGGGTTTCCTATGAGTGGCCAGGACTGAGTAGACAGGCAGACTAGTAAGTAGACTTACTAAACTTAGGAATGCCCAATCCTTCTAGATCAAAACTTTATAAAGTTGTTCTGTGTTTGGGTTTGGTGGAGGAGAGAAAAGGTGGTGATCCAGTCCCTGCTGGGTTGGCATCAGAAGAGGGCCTATGTCCCCTACTCATCCATGTTGTCCTAGCAGAGTTTAGGTGTTACGCTCTGTGACCTTAAATGGAACAGAACTGATGCAGGAGATGAACTCAGTTTGCAGTTCAGATTTCCTCAATTTCTCAAGAACAGATCCAATAGGTGATGGGATCCATCAGGCAGCAAAGTCAACATGCCAAGGATTGGATGTGCCCATCAGGTTGGAGCAGAATTGGGGCATGAAAGGACAAAGCATGTTCTACAGATGTGTTCACAGAGAGTGAATTCCATGAGCTTCAGACAGGTGATCTATACGGGAGAAGCCCAGAAAGAAGTGATGACTCTAGGACTTGATTGAACATGGGAAAGAGTTTGACATTTGCAATGATTTACATCGCTATTTTGTACCAGATGCCAGGCTAGGTCCTTTGCATGCTATCTAAAATACTTGTCAACTGTGTAATACATATAATTTTAGAGACAAGGAAACTGACAATAGATAGCCTACATAACTTGCCCCAAGGTCACACAGTTAGAAATGATAAAGTCAGATTTGAAGCCTCATCTATAAAATCTCAATATCCCATTTTTTTTCAAATCAACATTGTTTCCTTTCGTTGTTCATATGCTACCTACAAGTTGCTGCTGCCTCTATGTTAATAATCTCTTGGCATTCTCATTATGACCCTGGCATTTTTCTCCCCACCTAGCTTTATTAAGGCAATGGCACCCCACTCCAGTATTTTTGCCTGGAAAATCCCATGGACGCAGGAGTCTGGTAGGCTACAGTCCATGGGGTCGATAAGAGTTGGACACGACTGAGCTACTTCACTTTCACTTTTCACTTTCATGCATTGGAGAAGGAAATGGCAACCCACTCCAGTGTTCTTGCCTGCAGAATCCCAGGGACGGGGGAGCCTGGTGGGCTGCCGTCTATGGGGTCGCACAGAGTCGGACACGACTGAAGTGACTTAGCATAGCATAGCTTTATTACGGTATAACTGACATGGAACATTGTGTAAATTAAGTACAAGGTGTTCTTTTGATACACTTATATATTGCAAAATGATAACCACCATAATGTTAGCTAACACCTGCATCACATCACATAATTACTGTTCTTTTTTGTGGTAAAACTATTAAAGATCTATTCTCTTAGCAACTTTCAAGTGTACAATAAAGTATTGTTAACTATAATTGCCATGCTATACATTAGCGTCCCCAAAACATATTCCTTCTAACAGTTGAAGGTTGTATCTTTTGCCTTGACCCCCAACCCCTGGTAGCCATCATCTAGTCTCTATTTCTATAAGTTCAGTTTTTTATTTTTGTTTATTGTAGAATTGATTTACAATGTTGTGTTAATTTCTGCTATAGGGCAAGTGATTCAGTTATCTATATTCTTTTATAAAAGAATATAAAATGCATATATACACATTCTTTTTATATTCTTTTCTATTATGGTTTATCATAGAATATTGAATAAAATACACATATACACATTCTTTTTATATTCTTTTCTATTATGGTTTATCATAGAATATCGAATACAGTTCCATGTGCTATAAGCTTGCTGTTTATCTGTTCTATATATAAACGCTTACATCTGCAAACCCCAACCTCCCAGTCCAACCCTTCCCCAACTCCCTCCTCCTTAGCAACCACAAGTCTGTCCTCCATGTCTGTGAGTCTCTTTCTGTTTCATAGATAAGTTCATTTGCGTCGTATTTGAGATTCCACGTATAATTGCTATTATATGGTATTTGTCTTTCTCTTTCTGATTTACTTCACTTTGTATGATGATCTCTAGTTGCATCCACGTTGCTGCAAATGGCATTATTTCATTCTTTTTACGGCTTAGCAGTATTCCATTGTATATATGCACACATCTGCTTTATCCATTCATCTGTTGGTGGACATTTAGGTTGCTTCTATGTCTTGACTTTGTAAATATTGTTGCAATGAACATTGGGGTGCATGTGTCTTTTTGAATTAGCATTTTTTTTTTCTGGACGTAGGTCCAGGAGTGGGATTGTTGGATCATGTGGCAATTCTATTTTTAGTTTTTTGAGGAACCTCCATACTATTTTCCATAGTGGCTGTACTAACTTACATTCCCACCACAGTGTAGAAAAGTCAAAGTGAAAGTCACTCCGTCATGTCTGACTCTTGTGACCCCATTGACTGTAGCCCGCCAGGCTCCTCTGTCTATGGAATTTTCCAGGCAACAATACTAGAGTGGGTTGCCATTTCCTACTCCAAATAGTGTAGAAAGGTTTCCTTTTTTCTATACCCTCTCCTGTCTGTTATTTGTTGACGTTTTAATGATGATCATTCTGACTGCTGTGAGGTGGTACCTCATTGTAGTTTTGATTTGCATTTCTCTAATAATTAACAGTGTTGAGCATCTTTTCCTGTGCTTATTTACCATCTGTATTTTTTCTTTGGGAAAATGTCTATTTAGGACTTCTTCCCATTTTTTGATTGGATTATTTGATTTTTTTGTTATTCTTGAGTTGTACATGCTGCTTGTGTGCACGTGTGCTGAGTTGCCTCATTGTGTTTGACTCTTTGTGATTCTACGGGCCACTCCTCTGTCCATGGGATTCTCCATGTAAGATTACTGGAGTGGGTTGCCATGGCCTCCTCCAGGGGATCTTCCTGACCCAGGGATCAGTCGTGCATCTCTTAAGTCTCCTGCATTGGCAGGCAAGTTCTTTACCACTAGCGCCACATAGAAAACCCAGCGGCTTATGTAGTTTGGAAATTAAGCCCTGGTTGACTGCATTGTTTGCAATATGTTCTCCCATTTTGTAAGTTGTCTTTCTGTTTTATTTATGGTTTATTTTCCTGTGCAAAAGCTTGTAAGTTTAATTAGATCCCATTTGTTTATGTTTGTTTTTATTTCTATTGCCTTAAGACTGACCTAGGAAAACACTGGTCTGATTTAAGGTTCAGCTTTTTTAGATTCCATATAAAAGAGATCATATAGTATTTGTCTTTCTCTGTCTGACTTATTTCACTTAGCATAATGCCCTTATGGTCTATTCCTATCGTTGCAAATGCTAAGGGCCCCAATCTTAATCACCAGACCAGTGGCTCTTGATCAGGATCTATACACTTGAATCATTAGAGAACATTTAAAAAATATTTATGCCCAGGCTCTACCCCAGATGAGTTAAATCATAATCTCTGGAGAGGGGTGCAGGCATCTATTAAAGTTTCCCAGTGGTTCTCTTGACCAGCTAGGGCAGAACTACTGCACCGAACTCCACTTCCTTCAGGTAAGCATGACTAGGAAACATCAGAGAATTCTAGTCCTAACCTGGTGCCTAGGACTTGGGCATGGGAGTTAAGGCCTATATATTAACCAGCTAGGAACCTAGGCCCAGAGGAAATCAAATAAAGTAGAAGCCTGACCATAGAAACAAGAAAAACAATTCTAGATGTAAAAGTCAGCATTCAGAGTCAGGATGGGATGACCAGAAAGCTCAAACACTGAATCCCAAACTAGGGTCCTCAAATTTCTTCAAATTCACTGTGATCAGCAACAGGAGACACAAACTCTGAGGGCTGAGGCTGCAGATGAAGGCCGGGTGGCGGCAGTGCAGAGGACAAAGCTCCACTGGCCAGAGGGCAGACAGGTCACCACCTGTCCCACCTCCGAGCAGCCTGCTCTGAGAGAGATGAACTCCCATACGTCACTAAAGCTTGGATTGTTCTGCGGGACTCCTAAGGCCTTTGTAAAGCTCAAGCAATACTAAGATTCAATTGTTTGAAATATCTTCTCTGCTTTCAGATTGACCATTAGGTTTACACTTGGGTTTGTCTTCTGCCCCTTCTAATTTTTCTGTCTCCCTCCCAACCCCTACCTCAAATTGCCAAGCAATCAGTCTGATTGACTCCTAGCAGGAAAAACATCTCTCCTATCTCACCCCTGCCAGGAGGGCTTCTTGGAGCAGCAGTGCAGGACACAGCCAGCTTTGCTAGGCCACAGGGCTCATCGGAATTGGCACATGCTCTGTGGCAGCAGGCAGCAGGGTCAGCTGGTGAGAGCGTGAGTGGGCAAGTGCCTGGCTTCTTCCCCGAATTTTTCAGAACAGGAATCTGAGTCCCAGGAATCACCCGCCTGTGGGACCAGAGGCTATTTTGGGCTTCCACTCATCCAATGGAAAGTCAGGGGTGGTGTCATCTGAAACTGCCAAGGAATATCTGATTTCACCGTTATCTAGGACATGTCCCTAGAGGAAATGGAAGCAATGTCAAAGGGACCAACTCCTGGGGTCAGAACTTTCCTTTGTTTTTATTTCAGGGTCATTTCTCCTCATCCATTTCTTCCATTTTCAGCTCACCCTTTCTACTACTCTGGTTCAGGTCTTCATTACTTCTAGTCTGGACTCTCAGAATAGTCTTCTGGTGCATTCTCTACCTCCACTCTGTTACCCCCATCCCAATCTATTCTCTCAAGATAGCAGAAGGATCTCCCTGAAGATTCAATGGAAATCACGAGAAAACACATCTGAAGGAATAGCAACACCTGTATACTGACTTGGCAGGAGAGAGAGATGCTGCCCTTACACACTGGTAAGGGCGCTGGTAAGGGATAAAGTCCAGTGCTTTTGCAAAAGGTTGAAACTGACAGACTGAGTAGAATGTTTTAGGGTAATAAGGGTAACAGTTGGTAAACACAGTATTGGAGCTTTTGAGGAAGGCCTCAAGAAGTCATTCAAGATGACCTTGTTTGCTCAGCACTTGTATGATAGCATGATAATCCTGATGAAAAGTATAGGATGAAGACCTAATTATGCCCATTTCTCAAGAAAGAGAGGCTGAGGGAAGCTGGATGATTTGCCAAACATCACTCAGTGAGCACATAGCAGAATGAGAATATAAATTCAGAGGATGTGTGCTTTCCCATATGCCATATTCATACAGATACATTGATGCAATGATGGATGGATGGAGCAATGGACAGATGAATGGATAGATGGATGGGCCACATGATTTCCCTTCCTTTGACATCTTGAAAGGATTTCCATTGCTGACAGAGTATATATCAGTCAGACTGGCATTCAGAGCCTTATAGATATGTTTATAGATTATTTTCCTACTATATTTCTCAGACAACTCCCAGCCTACCCTTCCCCATCCTCTAGTACACTTTGCATTCTCCCTCCTCCATGCCTTTGTTCACTTCCTGACTCCCTGATTGTGAAAGCCCCACCAAGCATAAACCACTGCCAGATAAAATAAAGGATTCCCAGTTAAATTTGAATTTCAAATAAATATTGAATAATATTTAATATCAGTTCAGTTCAGTTCAGTTGCTCAGTCGTGTCCGACTCTTCGCGACCCCATGAATCGCAGCACGCCAGGCCTCCCTGTCCATCACCAACTCCCAGAGTTCACTCAGACTCACGTCTATTGAGTCAGTGATGCCATCCAGCCATCTCATCCTCTGTCGTCCCCTTCTCCTCCTGCCCCCAATCCCTCCCAGCATCAGAGTCTTTTCCAATGAGTCAACTCTTCACATGAGGTGGCCAAAGTACTGGAGTTTCAGCTTTAACATAATTCCTTCCAAAAAAATCCCAGGGCTGATCTCCTTCAGAATGGACTGGTTGGATCTCCTTGCAGTCCAAGGGACTCTCAAGAGTCTTTTCCAACACCACACTTCAAAAGCATCAATTCTTTGGCACTCAGCTTTCTTCACAGTCCAACTCTCACATCCATACATGACCACTGGAAAAACCATAGCCTTGACTAGATGGACCTTTGTTGGCAAAGTAATGTCTCTGCTTTTCAATACACTATCTAAGTCGGTCATAACTTTTCTTCCAAGGAGTAAGCGTCTTTTAATTTCATGGCTGCAGTCACCATCTGCAGTGATTTTGGAGCCCCAAAACACAGTCTGACACTGTTTCCACTGTTTCCCCATCTATTTCCCATGAAGTGATGGGACCGGATGCCATGATCTTCGTTTTCTGAATGTTGAGCTTTAAGCCAACTTTTTCACTCTCCACTTGCACTTTCATCAAGAGGCTTCTCAGTTCCTCTTCGCTTTCTGCCATAAGGGTGGTGTCATCTGCATATCTGAGGTTATTGACATTTCTCCCGGCGATCTTGATTCCAGCTTGTGCTTCTTCCAGCCCAGTGTTTCTCATGATGTACTCTGCATATAAGTTAAATAAGCAGGGTGACAATATACAGCCTTGACGTACTCCTTTCCCTATTTGGAAATGGTCTGTTGTTCCATGTCCAGTTCTAACTGTTGCTTCCTGACCTGCATATAGTTTCTCAAGAGGCAGGTCAGGTGGGCTGGTATTCCCATCTCTTGAAGAATTTTCCACAGTTGATTGTGATCCACACAGTCAAAGGCTTTGGCATAGTCAATAAAGCAGAAATAGATGTTTTTCTGGAACTCTCTTGCTTTTTTGATGATCCAGCAGAGGTTGGCAATTTGATCTCTGGTTCCTCTGCCTTTTCTAAAACCAGCTTGAACATCAGAAAGTTCACGGTTCACGTATTTCTGAAGCCTGGCTTGGAGAATTTTGAGCATTACTTTACTAGCGTGTGAGATGAGTGCAATTGTGCTGTAGTTTGAGCATTCTTTGGCATTACCTTTCTTTGGGATTGGAATAAAAACTGACCTTTTCCAGTCCTGTGGCCACCGTTGAGTTTTCCAAATTTGCTGGCAAATTGAGTGCAGCACTTTCACAGCATCATCTTCCAGGATTTGAAATAGCTCAACTGGAATTTCCATCACCTCCACTAGCTTTGTTTGTAGTGATGCTTTCTAAGGGCCACTTGACTTCACATTCCAGGATGTCTGGCTCTATTATATTTATATTATATACATATAATATATATACTTATATTTAATATAAGTATGTCCAAATACCTCATGGGACATACTTAAAATATTATTTGTATTTATTTAAATTCAAACTAAACTTGATGGAGTTGGAGTTTTTGTTGCTAAATCCAGCAGCCCTGCCCTTGAGATGTTGCCTCATATGTATCCTCTGATTTTACTCAGCCCATCTCAAAATGGGACTCAGCATCCTCTTTGTATTTTCCACACATAATTCACTCTTACCAAATCATTGGTGAACAGTGCGGATTTTATTGAAGGTTTCTTAGTAAACATGAAAGGTAGAATTCCCATTCCACAGTACCTAAACTTTCATCTTCAAATATCTTATTTAAAATGGACTCCTGAGCCACATTTTTTTAAATTGTCTTTACATTTTTAAAAACTTTTCATTTTGTACTGGAGTATAGCCAGTTGACAATGCTGTGTTATTTTCAGGTGCACAGCAGAGAGACTCAGTCATACATATACAAGTATGCGTTCTCCCCCAAATTCCCCTCCAGGCTGCTGCATAACACTGAGTAGAGTTCCACATGCTATACAGTAGTACCTTGTTGGTTTTCCATTTAAAATATAGCAGTGTGCACATGTCCACCCCAAACTCCCTAACTGTCCATTCCCCTCCCCTCCCCACGCCCCCACGCCTCCAGGCAACCATAAATTCACAAGTCTGTGAGTCTGTTTCTCTTCTGTCCGTTCAATTGTATCTTTTCTTTTTAGATTCCACATATAAGTGAAGTCTTGCAATATTTCTCCTTCTCTGACTTCCTTCACTCAGTATGACAGTTTCTAGATCCATTCATGTTGCTGCAAGTGCTGAGCCCTAGTTCTTGGTGAAAAAGTTGCCAAGTGTTCTTTTGAGCTCTTCTCTACAGGGCATTCAGCCCTACCTTCCAGCTCCCACTCCCAGTTATGCGGGGACACTTCCATCTTGCAAATCCAGACACTGGCCCAAGGCGCTTTTGAACACAATAATGGACTTATCAAAGCACCCTTCCCATTAGGCAGGCCTCTTCTCCCTATAAGTGAATCATCTACTAAGAAGATAAAATTGTTCCCACATGTTATAGAATCTTCAAGGTTCAATTTTATAAGGCCTTTAGGATTTTCCCAGAAAAAAGTAATTGCTACCTTCCCAGGCAGTGGTTATTAATGTCGAGGAGATTGAGGCCCTTGTTTTACCCTATGTTCTTCTAGGACCACGGGCATTTTCATTCATCTGTTCACCCCCTGCAGTCCATCTAACCATCAAGCACTCAACAAGTGTCTATGAGATTGAATGACGCAGTGTAACACCACATTTTAAGGGCATTTAACCCTAAGTGGATACAAAAAACTTAGCAGCAGCAAAAGGAATGCGTCCCAGCAGTCAGGGAAAGCTACTGGATCATCCAATTGAGTGGTTTTCCATCCTAGTTGCATGTTAGACATCTGGGGAGTTTTGTAAAAAATCTTGAGGTCTAGATACCATCCCAGATCAAGTGAACCAAAATCTCTAAGGGTGGAGCTCAGTCATCGCTATTGTTTTCAAAGCTCCCAGGTGATTTTACTGGTCAGACAAGGTTGAAAATGATGACTGATTGGTAGAGATCAGGACCAATATTCTTCTTTGGATCTAATCTATTTAAAGGAGTTAGAATGGAGTATGAGGGAGATATGGATTTCTTTTCATTTTTTTCCATATATTGTGTTTACTAGTCCACACAGTGATTTCACACATACGCCTGCCACACCCGTGACCCAATCTAGCCATTGAGACTTCACCATGTGTTCGCTTTGTGAGTATGAGAATTGGGTGGATGCAGCCATGCTGTGCAAATATGAAGTTTTGTCTTTGACTGGGTTGGGCCCAGTTCAATGTTCCCGATTCCACTTTGACTGGCTTGGGCTCTGGTTTCATGAAGACGTCAATAACTGGGATACATTTTGGGGAGGAAAGGATGAAGGACTTGCCAGAGCAGAATTGGCCAGCTTCCCACACCTCCACCCCACCACACACCAACCTGAACTGACCATCTCAGGAAAACCAAGGACACAGCTTCATCCTGGTATGGATACATTCCACTTGAAGCTCCTCCAGGTTTTGTGCAGCAGAACTCCTTTCAGTGTGTGTGACTGCGAAGAGATGGATTCTTGAAGTGGAGACTCTGAGGAATAAGGATGAGCATGTACAGAGAGAAAACATGGGCCTGAGAGTCTGTGGACTGGAATCCCTGACCTTACTCTGTCCCTCTCCAGCTGTGAGATCTGGGCAAGACCCTCTTCACTTCTCTCAGTCTTGATCATCTCCTCTGCAACAGGAGGATAGTGGATTTGATGATCTTAAAGTTCCCCCCAGCTCTAAATACCCCATGGATTCTATCTTGAAATAGCACATGAGAAGTCTGTTGGAACTCTGCGAACCAACCACTCCTAAGAAACTAAATTCTCCCCCGAGCCCTGCTTACACATGTGCTCAGATGATGTGCTAAAATGAGCACTGGATGGGGAACAGAGGATAAGGTCAGGGTCCAGCTCTGCCTTGCTGTTGTTAGGTCACTCAGTTGTGTCCTACTCTATGCAATCCCATGGACTGCAGCATACCGGGCTTCCCTGTCCTTCACTGTCTCCCAGAGCTTGCTCAAACTAGAACGGGTGTCATGTTCTTGAGAAAGACATGCTCCCTGTCTGCACCTTCGTCTTCTCAGCTGTAATCTGAGGTTATATCCTCTCTGGACGGTACCTTTCAGCTTGGTCATGCCAGGGATATTGGGTGTGCTGGTGGCTGAGAATTCACGTTGCAGTGAATGTGAAATTTATTTATTTATTAAAAAAATTTTTCATTGGGGTATAGTTGCTTTACAATGCTGTGTTAATTTCTGCTGTACAGCAAAGTAAGTCAGCTATATGTATACATATATCCCCTCGTTTTGGATTTCCTTCCCATTTAGGTCACCACAGAGCACTGAGTAGGGTTCCCTAAGCAACACTGTAGGTTCTCATTAGTTACCTGTTTCATACATAGCAGTGTATATATGTCAGTCCCGATCTCCCAGTTCATCCCATCCCCCTTTCCCCTTTGGTATCCAAACATTTGCTCTCTACATCTGTGTCTCTACTACTGTTTTGCAAATAAGTTCATCTGTACCATTTTCTAGATTCCACCTGTAAGTGATATTATACGATATTTGTTTTTCTTTTTCTGTCTTCATTCTGTATGACAGTCTCTAGGTTCATCCACGTCTCTACAAATGACCCAGTTTCACTCCTTTTTATGTCTGAGTAATATTCCATTGTATATATGTACCACATTTTCTTTATCCACTTCTCTGTTGATGGACATTTAGGTTGCTTCCATGTCTTAGCATGAAATTTAAACATAATACAACATTGAAAATGTGAAAGAGAGAGCAGAATTAAAGTTGGAGAAGACACCAGTTGTCCAGGACAAAGGGGTAAGCCAAGTCCAAATGCAAGCAAAAGGAAGGAACAGAGAGAAGGAGGGTAGGAGGAAGGCAAAGAATTCACAAATAAAGTGTAAGTTCTAGGTGTATTTTATCCAGCCTAGGAAAAATACCCACAATAGTATTTTCATTTAAATAATGGAAACTATATCACATTTCAGAAAGAAAGCTCTTCAAATGAACAAGTATTTGTTTGCAAAATCATTTCTCTTTGTGGTTAAAAAAGGCTTTTTTTCTCTGTAAACTGATGTGACTTTTTCAGAAGAGATCTGACTAGATCCATAAGCTCATATTTTGCCAATTCTCACTGATAAATGATAACCATGTCTCAGACTCTTGGGTCTTAATTTTTTGTTTTCATTCTTTTTTTCCTTTCATCTCTTTAAGGGCCATTTTAGGCAACTTCAATTTGAGATGCACACTTTTTAGCTTGGCACTTGAGGCCGTGGTGATCTGGCAGCACTTAGGGTTTCAGAGCCCTTGCTTCCATGCTCCCCTGCACAGCCCTCAGGATCCAGTTTTCCTGAAACACCCTTTGCCTGCTTCCCATCACTACCTTGCCCTTCTCACCCCTGGCTCTTTGCTTGTCCTTGCTTACTCCTGTCCTTGGATAACTAAGTCCTTCAAGATTCAACTTCAGTGTCACATCCTGCATGACATTGCTCCTCATTTTCCAAGCTAGAAACCATCGTCTTCAGGCCCTGTCCTAAAGCCTCCATCCCACATTAGCTCTTGGTCTCACTGGACCTCGAGCATTTTCAGTCCTGCCATAACACTCCAAGAACACAGTTTTCTTTTTTACAATTTATTTTATTGAAGTAGAGCTGATTTACAATGTCATGTTAGTTTCCACTGTGCAGCAAAATGACTCAGTCATACATATATATACAATCTTTTTCATGTTCTTTCCATTGTGGTTTATCATAGGATGCGGAATAGAATTTCCTGTGCTACACAGTAGGACCTTGTTGTTTATCCATTCCACGTGTACTTGTTTGCATCGGTTCATCTCAAACTCCCAATCCATCCCTCCCCTAACCCCCTTCCCCTTGTCAACCACAGTCTGATCTCTGTGCCTGTGAGTCTGTTTGTGTTTTGTAGATAAGTTCATTTGTGTTATATTTTAGATTTCACATATATATGATATCATATATCTGTCTTTCTCTTTCTGACTTACTTCGCTTGGTAAGATAATCTCTAGTTGCATCCATGTTGCTGCAAATGGCATTATTTTATTCTTTTTATGGCTGAGTAGTATTCCATTGTATATATGAACCACATCTTCTTTATCCAATCATCTGCTGGTGGTAATTTAGGTGGTTTCCATGTCTTGGCTACTGTGAATTGTGCTGCACTGGGGTGCATGTATCTTTTTGAATTAGAGTTATTTTTGGATATATGCTCAGGACTGGGATTTCTGAATCATGTGGAAGGTCTATTTTGAGTTTTTTTTAGGAATTTCCTTACTGTTCTCCATAGTGGCTGCACCAATTTACATTCTCACCAACAGTGTAGGAGGGTTCCCTTCTCTCCACACCCTCTTCAGCATTTATTATTTGTAGACCTTTTAATGATGGCATTCTGACTGCTTTGAGCCAGTACCTCATTATAGTTTTAATTTGTACTTCTCTAATAATTAGTACTGTTAGCATCTTTTCATGTGTTTGTTGGCCATCTGTATAGCTTCTTTGGGAAAGTGTCTATTGAGGATCTCTGCCCATTTTTCAATTGGGCTGTTTGTTTTGTTGTTGTCGTAGAGATGGATGAACTGAACACAGCTTTCTTGACAGCAAATTTGCTTCTCAGGACAGTACACAGAATATTGGGTATGAGAACAGGCCTGGCTGTCAGACAGACCTGGGTTTGAATTCTGGTTCTGCCACTGGTTTCTGGGTGTCCTTCAAGAGGTTACTTGCACTCTCAGCACTTCAGTTTACTCCATGTAAAAGGTGGAGGGTACCAACTTCATAGAGTTGCCAGGAGACTCAATGAGATAGTATGTGTGAAACAGCGATACAGCTCTTACTGTATATCATGCACTGTGAACACCTGCTCTGTATTAAAATCAAATAAACCCAAGTAATATCTTGCTTTTGGCAATTTAATAGTCAGACATTGGTAAATATGAACTTTGCCAAAAGAATATTTAAATCACTGCTACTCCATCAGATCTGCTAGGTGAAGCCCATCTTGACACAGGAAAAAGCAAAAGGAAATGGTATTTATCAGTGTCCATTCCATATGGGGGCTTTCCTGGTGACTCAGTGGTAAAGAATCCATCTGCCAATGCAAGAGACATAGGTTCAGTTCCCCGTTGGGAAGATCCTCTGGAGAAGGAAATGGCAACCCACTCCAGTATTCTTGCCTAGAAGATCCCACGGACAGAGGAGTCTAGCAGGCTACAGTCCATGGGGTTGCCAGAGAGTCAGACATGACTTAATGACTAAACAACAAAGACTCGGTATTTAATTTGAAGAAGGTCACCTGATTAGATGCCTGTTGGCCGGAATGCAATTGGCTACTTGAATGGTCTATTTGTGGTCAACTAAGTGGTGAGCTTGCAAACTTTTCTGAATTCTGTCTACTGCCTTATTTCTACCATCTCCATTGGTGAATTTATGATACATATCATTACCCTTGAAAGAAAGGATTTCACTTTAAAAATTGTTTTCTTTCCAAGGACATGTCAATATACCAAAGACATCAAATGTTCCCAAGGAAGAATAATGACATACAAAGGTTACATTTCACAGTGTGAACTTAGGCAAGTCATTTCATGTCTCTCAGACATAGTCTTCTCATCCATAAAATAACAGAGCTGAACATAATGATCTTTAAGCTCTGAAATTTCATGATTCTGAGTTGTTATACATTTCTCTCTTCTTTTGATAGCTCAATATGTGCCCTAAGGCACACAGGATACAGAAATATAGAAATTTGACCTATATAGGATGTTTTTGCCAAATGCAAAGAACAAAACAGAAATAAAAGCAATTTTGCTTATAGAGTTGTGGTTTCCATTGCTACTCATAAATTCGTATAGTATTAGTAATAATAGCACCTCCTGAAAATTTAATAATACCTTTGCATTTGAACAGGGCTTTTTGAGATTTTTCAAAGGCTTTTAATACTCATTGTTAAGAGGTCACCAGACTATTGAAAAACATTGCTACAATAACATGAAAGACCAATGCAGAGAAAGCCTGAATTCTATCTGTATATCTAGCATTTATTAGGCATCCATCATTTCTAAGTTCTGTAAAGAAACTTTAAAGACGCACACTAGGCTCAAGACTCGTGCCATCTAAGAGTTTAGATGTGCAAACACATCCAGCTACAAATTAAGAGTATGAAAGCACTGTGCAAACAATGCCTGCCTAAAACATCCCGGCAACCAGGCAACAGGCCAGGAGGTCATTCTAGGATTTTTCTGCCTTAATAATAATCTCTTCAAAGTGAGCAGTGCCTTAGAGGTTCCAGAACATTTCCCATGCCTTTCTTAATTTAATCCTTAGAACAGACACACACATATACCATCACTGCCACCACTTCTATATCTTTGCAGTATTCTAGTCTTCTTATTTTATAGATGGGAAAACTATGATTCAGCATTGTCAAAAAACCTGCCTGAGGTCAAGAAATTAATTTAATGCTGACACAAGATTCAAATCCATATCTTCTGACTCCTAATACTGCTTTCTTATCACTTTTTTCTAACCTGAGAATTCATGGAGAATGAGAGGGTGGTTGGAAAATTCTGGAGGATTTGGTTACCATAAGGTTGAATGAGAGAACAGGTGTGCCTGGATGAGGCAGGGAAGCCCAGATACATGGAGGAAGAGAATGATAGTCTTTAGTCGCTTAAACCTTTTAAATTGAAAAGTTATTTTTGTGTCCATTTACAGGTCAGGGAACTAGACTCAGATTAGTCCAACATCACATATCTAGTGGCAACCTCAAGATTTGAACCTAGATGTGCCAGACTTTAAATAAAATAACTAGAAGCGTAAGTTTTGGCTTGAGCCCTGCTATCTACAGAGATCTTGGTCCAGCCGGCTCCCTAAGCCTTGTGTCTTCATTATGAAATGAGGCTAATAGTAACCACTGATACGATCTGGTTTTACGTATTAGGTAAGATAATTCCTGTGACACACTCAGTATGGTATCTGGTGTATAGGAAACGTTCTGTAACTACTAGATACCAAGATTATTTGCTAGATCTCACTACTTCTCTTAAGTACCATCCCTCCCCTCCTCAGTGCCATTCCAGGAAGATTTAAGTGAATGTAAGAGATATGATCAGGTAGAATGATGGATGCGTATTACTGCACTGAGACTATCTGCCTAATCCTGTCTTCCCTTGGACTGAGTTTTTTTGTGTGTTTTTTCTTTTGTGTGTGTGTGCAAGTCCTTACTATTATCTTGCCCACTAGGCATGCCTGGATGTCAGTGCTGAATGTGGCTCAGAGTCCGTTGGAACGCCTGAAATCCCCTGAACCCCTTCTCTGAGGATGGCCTTTGATCCATTGACACAAACATGTGGGTTGGACAGAGCTGGGTAGATCAGAGGTGACTATGGATCTAAGTAGAAACAGCCAGGTTCTACTCCCTGGAAGCTTGAAAGTGGCATTGGGAAAGACGTGACAAGTTTGCTTCTTTCTGGAACTCTCACATGTAAACTTGAGATCTCTGGGATGGCCAGACACCTTCCTGTCAGCTGAGGATGACTGTCTACAGAGAGAGGGGGTGAAACCAGCCTGCAGAGGAAGGCAGTGGTGTGAGGGTTTCCTGACTCTGTCTCCTCCTAAGGCCTGGCTTTAACCTGTCTTTGGGTTCCATGTCTTGTCCTCCGTGTCACCTCAGGAGTTCCACCTATTACAGCAGCAACTGGGGCCCTGGGGCCCTGTTACTCAGCCCACACAGTGCAGGAATCTAAAGCCCAAATCTCCTTTGAGTCATGAGGCTTTCTTCATTAGGAAACAGGACACTGAAAGTGCATACCTAAGCACCCAGAGGAGCACTTAAGCCAACCTGTGTCTGGACTGAAGCTGTAAGATAAGCCTATTTCAGATGAAATAAAGCCTATTTCTTTAAGGCCATGAGATAATATAAAATACTACCACCTAAGATTTCAGGGGTTCCAACTGAACTCTGAATCACATTCGTCACTACCATCCAGACATGCCTAGAACGGGTAAGATAATAGTAAGGGTTTGCACAAAAAATTCAGTCCTAGGGAAGACAGCATTAGGTGGACTGTCTCAGTGCAGTAATATAGGCTTAGTCATTGAAGGAGAAGGGCAGACTCCAGCTCAGTATCATGCCTCCCAACCCATTTCTCCTGGGCATCGCCTCTGGGTTCTATAGAGCAATGGGAGGGTATATCTGGAGACAGAAGAGTGCTGTGATAAAAACCATCAAGCTTAGGACCTCCCTGCTGGTCCGTGGTGCCTTGCCATCCAGAGGATATGGGTTTGATCCCTGGTCAGGGAACTAAGATCCCACATGCGGCGAAACAACTAAGCCTGCACACAACAGTTGGAGAGTCCCTGCGCTGCAACAAACCATCCTGCGTGATGCAAGATCCCTGGGACCCGCACAGCCAAATATGTAAACATTAAAAAAACAAAACAGGCTTCCCTGGTGCCTCAGTAAAGAATCTGCTTATAATGCAGGAGACCCAGGTTCCTTCCTGGAGAAGGAAATGGCAACCCACTCCACTATTCTAGTCTGGGAAATCCCGTGGACAGAGGGGCCTGATGGGGTCGCAAAGAGTCGGACATGACTGAGTGACTAAATCACCACCAAAAAAACAAGAAAATTCGAGGTCAGACTCTGTAAGAACTGAGGCTACTGGCAGTTTGGTAGCCACCCTAAAACACCACACAGAGAAGAGCCATTGGTTCTACCAATACTGCACAGAACTCATATGACCTTGACCCCCCCTGGCCAGGGTGTCAGGTGAAAGACTGTGGTGTTTGGCAAAAGCAGCTCCCCAGGAACTTGGATAGAATGAGGCAGGTGTCCCATAGAAACCCAAAGGGTAAAAGTCTGATACACACACAGTAGGCTCTATGGGCTCTTGGAAATAATTAAGGGAGGGAAGTCTTTAAAAAATAATGCCAGAAGTACTTCAAGAGCAATTAAGGCTAGTGGGGAGGTGGGAGCAGTAAAGCACAGGTTGAAAAATGACAGTCTCTCCTAGGACATGAATATGAACTCAGGCAACACTAAAGACCTGACTAAAGACAAGACTAAAGGACCTGAAAGAATGTAATGGGGCTGAAAATTCAGGCCCGTGATGTCAAGTGCAGATGGCTGCTGAGCTGTGGGACTGAGTCATGCAACTTCTTAACCTGAACCTCTTCACCTTAAGGCAAATGGTAATCTGGCTGACTTACAGAGAACCTCTCCTCTTTGAATATCACTACACACATCCTCATTAGGGATTCAAAGAGCAGAGAAGATGCTAGCCAGAGCAAGACTCTACTTGGATTTTCCTGGTATCAAGGATGGTGTTTGGTATAATATTAACTCTGAAGGGCCTGACAGGTGCCCTAGGGATTCAGGAATGAGTGGGTATCCTATTCATAAGGAGGAAGAAGATCCCCAGTGAGGTCATTGCGGTGGAAAGGCAGAGTGGGATTCTGTGGTTGCACACCTCAAATGACAGTTCTACCACTTAGCAACCACATAACACTGAGCCTAATTAACTCCTCCCATCTCCACTTTCTCTTTCTGCAAAACTCAATAACCATATATGAAGGCAATAGTTAAAAAGTGCCTTTTATTTCTCCTGTTATAAACTGTGACTCTCTTGTAATCCCATTGCTACTTTCCTTTGCTCTTTCAAAGCCAAAATGCCCAGGGGACCAGGCAAATAATCAGGCAAATAACTTCAGAGCGTGTGGAGCCATGAGCACCGATCCAAGGCATGCAAGGGAGTGCCTGTCCTGTCTGAGGAGGCTTCCTTAGATCCAGCCTACTCTCACTGTGGAAATGCCAGCCTGGGATCATCAGATGTGATTTTTCAAGAGATGCCAGAAATGTGGAGTTTCATATGCAGTCTCTCATTTTAAATGTCGCAACTAATTCGTTGTGTTTTTTTTTTTTTTTTAACAAACACTTTATGAGGCAAATCCACAAGCTGCACTCAGTGCGTGGCTGCTGGCTTGTCTTGAGAGAAGAGGGAGCCTGAGATCCAGCCTTAATCTTTCCTCAGAAACCAGTTCAAAGCCCTGAGGCATCACTGGTTTCCTCCAAACCTAAGGCCAGAAACTGGGAGAGGAGGGAAGACTAGATGCAGGATTGTTCCTGGAACTCCTAGAGGGGCTCTTGGTGACCCATGTTGGACCAAGGAAGGGCTCCTGGGTCCCACCTGCAGTTTTGAGACGTCCCAGGGTATGGATGACATCTCTTCAGTTCCCATCTTCCTGCTCTGGGACTCAAGTGCTATGAAACTCAAGTTCCCCCAAGCATGACATTCCATGCTCTAGGAAGTGTTCCAGCCTCCTGGTTCTCTTCTGGGAGCCCTCACCACTCTCACAAGAATTGGGTTGTCGAGATTATCCTCTACGCAAACCCAAGGGATGTACAAAGTTTGTGGAGGGATTGATGGATTTTGACATTATCTCTCAGGTTGCTTAAACTCAAATGATAAATCATGTCGGGAATCAGGTAGAAGAGGAAATGCCACTGAGAGAGTCAGGTGCAAACCAATGCAGATGGAGGTCTCCTAGAGGAATTACCAGCAGAGAAATTCAGCACATTACAATAAGGTCATGTGATTTCTATAGATTAAGATGCTATCAAATTCACAAAGAACATGGCAGTCTTTGAACAAACCCTAGACCAGTAGAGGGGGAACACTCTTCCAAGGATTTGACTTTAAAATCGTCTATGGCTAGTATTGCAGGCAGAATGAAAGCTGAGAACTCACGTGTGTTAAACACATACTGTGTTAAACATGCATGATGATTATATATGTTCTCTAGCTATGGGAGATGACACAAGTTACTTCACCAGACTGAGATTCAATTTGCATCTGTAAAACAAGAATGATAGTATATCTATCTTGTAGGATTATGCTAGGAAATAAGGCGAAGTGTATGAAAACCCCTGGTACTGGGCTTGGTACATACTAAGAATTCAATAAATCATCACTATCATTATCTTATTACTTTAGTGATTCCTCACAACAGCTGAGGGATATTATTTGCATTTCAAGATGAAAATTTAAGTGCACAGAGATTACTTCTCTGAATTGCTTGCCCAAATTCTTTGAGCTACTACATTAAGGAGCCAGGATTGAAATTTGAGTTTGCTTTTTTTTAATTGAAGCAGAAGATATTAAGAAGAGGTGGCAAGAATACACAGAAGAACTGTACAAAAAAGATCTTCACGACCCAGATAATCACGATGGATGACCACCACCTAGAGCCAGACATCCTGGAATATGAAGTCAAGTGGGCCTTAGGAAGCATCACTACGAATAAAGCTAGTGGAGGTGATGGAATTCCAGTTGAGCTATTTTAAATCCTGAAAGACGATGCTGTGAAAGTGCTGTACTTAATATGCCAGCAAATTTGGAAAACTCAGCAGTGGCCAAAGGACTGAAAAAGGTCAGTTTTTATTCCAATCCCAAAGAAAGGTAATGCCAAAGAATGCTCAAACTACCATACCATTGCACTCATCTCACACACTAGTAAGGTAATGCTTAAAATTCTCCAAGCCAGGCTTCAACAGTATGTGAACCATGAACTTCCAGATGTTCAAGCTGGTTTTAGAAAAGGCAGAGGAACCAGAGATCAAATTGCCAACATCTGCTGGATCATCGAAAAAGCAAGAGAGTTCCAGAAAAACATCTATTTCTGCTTTATTGACTATGCCAAAGCCTTTGACTGTGTGGATCACAATAAACTGTGGAAAATACTGAAAAAGATGGAATACCAGACCACCTGATCTGCCTCTTGAGAACCCTGTATGCAGGTCAGGAAGCAACAGTTAGAACTGGACATGGAACAACAGACTGGTTCCAAATAGGAAAAGGAGTACATCAAGGCTGTATGTTGTCACCCTGCTTATTTAACTTCTATGCAGAGTACATCATGAGAAACGCTGGGCTGGAAGAAGCACAAGCTGGAATCAAGATTGCTGGGAGAAATATCAATAACCTTAGATATGCAGATGACACCACCCTTATGGCAGAAAGTGAAGAAGAACTAAAAAGCCTCCTGATGAAAGTGAAAGAGGAGAGTGAAAAAAGTTGGCTTAAAGCTCAACATTCAGAAAACGAAGATCATGGCATCTGGTCCCATCATTTCATGGCAAATAGATGGGGAAACAGTGGAAACAGTGGCTGACTTTATTTATTTTTCTGGGCTCCAAAATCACTGCAGATGGTGATTGCAGCAATGAAATTAAAAGACGCTTACTCCCTGGAAGGAAAGTTATGACCAGTGTAGATAGCACACTGAAAAGCAGAGACGTTACCTTGCCAACAAGAGTCCATCTAGTCAAGGCTCTGGTTTTTCCAGTGGTCATGTATGGATGTGAGAGTTGGACTGTGAAGAAGGCTGAGCGTCAAAGAATAGATGCTTTTGAACTGTGGTGTTGGAGAAGACTCTTGAGAGTCCCTTGGACTGCAAGGAGATCCCTGTGTCCTTGTTGTTTATCTATGTTATATACAGTAGTGTGTATCTGTTAATCCCAAATTTCTAATTTATCTCTCACCCTACTCAGGTTTGCTTTTGCTTTTTTTTCCCTACAAAGTTCCTTTTCTGATTTGGTGATGTTAGAAGCCAATTTGCTAAATTTTTCTTGTCAGAGTTATGTTTCTCTTCAACCAAAATGGAATGAGGCAGCATTTAGCACCTGACTAAGAAGGCAATGGCACCCCACCCCAGTACTCTTGCCTGGAAAATCCCATGGACAGAGGAGCCTGGTAGGCTGCAGTCCATGGGGTCGCTAAGAGTCGGATACGACTGAACGACTTTGACATTTCACTTTCGTGCACTGGAGAAGGAAATGGCAACCCACTCCAGTGTTCTTGCCTGGAGAATCCCAGGGACGGGGGAGCCTGGCGGGCTGCCGTCTATGGGGTCGCACAGAGTCGGACACGACTGAAGTGACTTAGCAGCAGCAGCAAACTTCCCTGTGGCCCTTGGTTCATCATTGCTGCCTTCCCCTCCCCCACCCAAACTATATCACCCCCTTGAGGCCCGGGGCCAGGCCCACTTCTCTCAGTGCCACTTGGCCACGAATCTTGGTCCTGGGGTGTCCATCCCAGGCCAAGTTACTCTCACACCATGCAGCTGTTTTCTCACACAGGAGGACTTCCTGGATGGGTCTGCCCCTCAGCACAGGGTTCATCCTCTCATTTCTTGTGACTCTCCCTCCATTCCTGAACTTTGTCTCCTGTGCATCGCAATGTCCCTTGCTCCTTCATCCTGGCATCTGATCAGGCTTCTTCATCTTGACCCTCAGACCCCTGGTTGGCATGGCTCCAACAAGCCTTGTTCCACTCTTAGAACTCAACCCCCCCTCCACCACCTCCCACAACCTGCCATGCTCATCCTTGACTGAGGTGAGGCTGAAACTCAGTGAGCTCAGCATATCAGCTCCTAAAACAAACATCGTCAATTTTAATGGGAGAGCCCACCATTTCTTTAATAACAGCTGATTTTCTGAAAGCAAAGCAGATGGGGTGACAAAACATTTCAGTGCTAAGACTAACTCAACCTGATTTCAGAAGCATTAAAAAATGTTTGCTTCTCTCTCCTCTGTGTGAGTGTGTGTATATGTGTTTTCTTGGGGGCACTGGTGGGAGTATGTATGTTAGGATAAAGGAAGCATATTACTACACTTGAGTGAAATTTTTGTTTTACCCAGAGTGATTCTTAAAACAAAGCATTTTATCCGTAAATGAGTAAAATCAGAGTCTCTGTTTATTACCTCTGTTGCGCTTCCCAGGTAGCACTAGTGGTAAAGAACTCGCCTGCCAATGCAGGAGACAAGAGATGGGGGTCAAATCCCTGGGTTGGGAAGATCCCCCGGAGAAGAGAGTGGCAACCCACTACCAGTATTCTTGCCTGGAGAATCCCAAGGACAGAAAAGCCTGCGGGGCTATACAGCCCATAGGGTCTCAAAGAGTCGGACACCACTGAGCAACTTTCACTTTCACAGAAAGTCAGGCTAAGCCCCGCACTCACTACAAGGGATGCAGGCCTGAGGAAGAACTCTCTGTCCGTAGGAAAAGACAGACTCGTATGGAAAATACCAGCATGATGTGTTCAGAAGGGGCCTGAGCCCTTAACCTAGTTGGGGGTCTCAGGGCTAATTCCTTCAATGAACTTTTGAAGGGTAATAAAAATGATAACTACACATATTAGAGAAGTATTACATAGTAGTAGGCACTGCTCTAAGTGTTTCCCATCCATTACCATTTAATCCTAAATACTGTTTCATGAGATAAAATATCATATCACTCTACCTATCACACAAAAGAGGAAACTGAAGCACAGAGAGCTTAAGCAACCTGCTCCAAGTCACACAGGTAGTGAGTCGCAGAGGCAGGATGCAAACCCAGGGTGTCTCAGGGTTGTAAGTTAACCAGATAAAGAACGGAGAAAGGAGAACACGAGCAAAGGCAAAGACGAGTTAGGTAGCAGACACTGGTCGTGGCGTGCTCATATCCCAAGGCTGTGTTCCAGAGAACTCTTCCTGCACTTTTTAAAAAAAAATTATTTTATTTATTTATTTGACCGCATCAGGTCTTGGTTGCAGCAGGCAGTATCTTTCTTTGTTGCGGCATGTGGGATATTTAGTGGTGGTATGTGAATGCTTAGATATACAGCATATGGGATCTAGTTCCCTGACCAGGGATCAAACCCAGGTCTCTTGTACTGGGAGCATGGAGTCTTAGCCACTGGTCCACCAGGGAAGTCCCTCTTCTTGTACTCTTGATTGATTTCCTCTCACCAGGGGAGGCAGAGATGCTGTGTGTAGTAGGCTAAAGGTGCTGCTAATTAGCACATTATAGTATGATGGTGAGAGGTGATGTATAAACACCCCAGCTTCCTTGCCCTTCAGGCAAGATAACTCTATGGCAGGTGCTTTATACCTTTTCCCAGGACTGCCTTTGGGAATAAGCTCCAGACATCCACAGTGACAGCTGTCCGCATCCACCCTCTAATGGCCACTTTCCTTCACTGCAAACTTACCCTACCCTTTTAGAGGTATTTCCTGAACTTCCCAAATATCAACTCCTTGAACTTGAATTCTGGTCCCAAGGTTTACTTCTAGGGAAACATAAGCTAATACAAATACAGTATTGCTAAAATATAGTGTAAGAGGCTGAAGAGGTATGCACGTGTGCATGCTAAGTCGCTTCAGTCGTGTCTGACTCTTTGTGACCCTATGGCTTATAGCCCACCAGGCTCCTCTGTCCATGGGATTCTCCAGGCAAGAACACTGGAGTTTGTAGCCATTCCCTTCTCCAGGGGATCTTCCCAACCCAGGGATCTAACCCACATCTCTTATGTCTCCTGCATTGGCAGGTGGGTTCTTTATGATGTAAGCACCTCCTAGGAAGCCCCTGAAGAGGCATAGTAGGATCCAGAGCAGCCCAAGGTCAGCCATATACCCACAGATGGATGCTGGTTACCGCCCTAGGACAGTGGATGTTTATGGACTCAGAGAGCATGTCATATGTATAATATCATGATATCATAGCAGGAAGACCCTGGGAGATCATCTGTGTGACTCATCTCCACTTCACTAACAACACACCGAAGACCTTGAATGGGAAGTGATTTGCCTGTGTCATGTAGCAAATTTGTGGTGAACTCCAGGTTCTTGTTGCCTAAACACAAATGGTGAGCTCCTACTCCAAGTGGCAAACGAGGGAGCTGTTTGGAATAAATTTTGGACCAACCACATCTCCTTTATCAAACTTACAGGAATTAGGAACTTGAGAAATTCATTTTAGGGGCTCTGTCTTTCTCTAAAAGCAGCTTGTGTCAAACCACCACCAGAACAGGCCGTAGCCCATGGTACAGGATGCAGAGAACTCAGTTGCAGTTTGCAAATAAGTCTGAGTACTTAAGCTGCGTTAACCACTTGGTCAAGCCAGTCAGTTCACTCCTAGAAAGCAATGGCAGGAAAATGAACAAAACAAAGACATGCATATACGTGCATAACACAGCATGGTTTGTAAGAACAAAATCACAGAAGCAACCTGAATATCAATCAATGGAGCAATACCCAGTCTCATCAAATATAATAAGATTAATCTAGGAAGATGCTATACTAAGCGAAAAAATGAATTTGTGACTACATATGATTTTTTAAAAATCCCTTTTTGTTTAAAAAAAATAGCTTATGTGTAAACAGATATTTTACTTTGTAAGCACAAGAAAATTCTGGAAGGATACTCACCAAGCTTTCAACAGTGTGTGGTGATTTAGTTTTGGGAATATTAATTTGTGTTTGTCCCACCCTGTGTTCTTCCTTTCCTGCACTGTAAGCAGATGGTCAGGCCTTTCTGTGGCCTCTTGCCATAAGGGAGACTTTCCTCACAGGGCCAGAGGCCAAAGTTGTTTGCAAGACATTTCTGATTTTGATCCGGAATTTTATAAAACCTAAACCCATTGAGGAGATTACCCTTGGCATTCTGGAAGGAGCAGAAGAAAGAAGAGAAGAACTTTGAAATGGAAATGGAATGGAAATCTGTGTATCCTGGAGTACTCCCTGGAGGAGGAAGATCTCAGATGGACAGGCCTAGGGAGGTGGGAATGCTAAAGCCTCAACAAAGATTTTCCTGGCTTTAAAAGAAGCAGCATGGGACCTCCTTGGTGGTCCAGTGGGTGAGACTCCGTGCTCCCAGTGCAGGGGGCCTGGGTTCCATCCCTGGTCAGGGAACTAGATCCTACCTGCAGCAACTAGGAGTTTGTATGCTGGAACTGAAAAAAAAAAAAAAGATCCTGCATTCTGCAAGCAAGATCGAAGATCTCACATGCCACAACCAAGACTAAACACAACCAAGTAAATAAATTTAAAAATAAATAAATAAAAGAGGCAGCAGAGGAGCCAGTACTAGAAGAGGTCATGTGGTCTGAGATTGTGGATGCCTCAGCTGTAAATATCACAGATGAAATTCAATGGCTAAAGAGACCTCCCGAGAACCTGTGTAAAACTCTGGCACCCTCGTCCACCCCAGGAGGATGACAGTAATGGCTGATATCGAATTCCTAATTACCTGATAGGGTGAGGAGAGTGACTGAGGGCTCCCATGTGCCTGTGTGCATGCTAAGTCACTTCAGTTGTATCTGACTCTTTGTGACCCCATGGACTGTAGCCCACCAGGCTCCTCTGTCCGTAGGATTCTCCAGCCAAGAATATTGAAGTGGGTTGCTATCTGCTCCTCCAGGGGATCTTCCCAATCCAGGATCCAACCTGCATCTCTTAGGTTTCCTGCATTGGCAGGCAGGTCCTTTACCACTAGCACCACCTGGGAACCCCAACTGTAGTCTCATAATTATATTTAGTTTACGTAAAAGGAATAAAATGCTATTCCTTGCACATCTGAGTTTGTAACATAAGATTCATACTCAGCACAAGAAACAGGCTGGGGATTCAGAAGGGAGAACTTTACTTCTCACCTCATATCATTTTCAAGTAATAGGATTGTGGATAGTTTTGATTCTCCCCCACCGCAATGCCAAATCCCCAGTATTTTTCTAATAAACCCATTGTTAGTGTTCATTAAGGCATCTCACCCTCTCAGGCTGGTGACAACCTCTCCGGAGGGTCAGAGTCAATTGCATAAACATCATTTCTGACCTTGAGACACGAGTTCTGTTTATTCGTTTAAATGTCACTTGAAAGATCTTCTTGCTCAAACAGTCTGTGACACTGGCAGCAATAAGAATGCTTGTTCTCCTGGTTCTTGAATTTCTGGTTCTCCAGGATGCAATTTCTCTGCTCTATCAGAAAGGAACCCTCGTATCTCTTCATCCATCTCCTGACTCAAGCATTCCCCTCAGTGTTCATCAAGTTGTGAATTTACCTTCATACTCTTTTGGATTTCCTCAATGAGATTCTTTTACAGTTTCTCTAGAGGGCTTTCCACTTAGGAAGAGAAAATGCCTCTGTGGTGGGTAGGAAGGAGAGAGGGTGTGCTGATGGCTGGAGACAGCTGCAGGCAGTCTGACGTGGACGCTGCTGTCAGTGTGCGACAGAAATGACCACTCTGTTTGAAAAATGCAGTGATTCCATCTAAGCCCCTGCAGGGAAGAAAAGGAAGAGGCACTCTTTTACACATCAGCCCTTGGAGCCCCCACCCATCCAGTCTCAGTGCCCACTGCTCTCCAGGGCACAACCTCTCAACTATCAGGCTGAGGCTCTCCATTGATCCTCTCAAGGGCACAGGACCAGTCTCCAGGTCTTACACAAGCTGTTCCCCTTATTTTTTTTTCAGATTTTATTGGACTGTAGTTAATTTACAATGTTGTGCTAGTTTCAGGTGTACAGTGAAGTCATTCATTATACCTATACATTTTTATACTCTTTTCTCATATAGGTTATCACCGAATATTGAGTAGAGTTCTCTGTGCTATACAGTAGATCCTGTTGGTTATGTCGCTGATACATGGTAGTGATGTTCATCCCAAGCCGTATTTCCCCTTTGGTAACCAGAAGTTTGCTTGCTGTATCTGTAAGTCTGTTTCTGTTTTATGAATAAGTCCATTTGTATCCTTTCTTTAAATTAGATTCTGCATATAAGTGATATCACATGATATTTGTCTTTCTCTGTCTGACCTACCCCACCCCGCACAGTAATCTCCAGGTCCATCCACGATGCCACGAACGACATCACCACTGGTTTCCTTTCTGATGAACCACTTCCATCACACTTCTAAACTGGTTTATTTCTCAGTGAAGCTTTTTCTGTCCCTTCCTGGCCATAGTCAACGTCTCTGAACACAGATGTTACCTATACACACCTGTATTAGTCAGCATTCTCCAGAGAGACAGAACCAATAGGAGGCGATTTTATGTGTGTATACAACTGACCTTTGGACAACTCAAACTTGAACTGTGGTTTTGAGTAGTAAATATTTATAGTGCTTCATGGTCTACGGTCTATATATGTATGTGCTTATGTGCTTAGTCACTTAGTTGTGTCTGACTCTTTGCAACCCCATGAACTGCAGCCCGTCAGGCTCCTCTGTCCATGGAATTCTCCAGGCAAAAATACTGGAATGGGTTGCTATTCCTTCTCCAGAGGATCTTCCCAACCCAGAGATAAAGCCTGGGTCTCCTGCTTTGCTGGCATATTCTTTACCATCTGAGCGACCAGGGAAGCCCAATATGTATGTATATATGTATGTATGTTATATATATTATATATAATATGTATGTAACACATTATGTATATATGATAACATACAGTATAATATAATATATATCTGTTTTTCCAGAGAGAGAGATTTATTTTAAGGAATTGGCTCACACAATTGTGGGGGCTGGCAAGTCCACAATCTGTAGGGCAGATTGCAAATTCAGATAAGACTTCAGTTGCAGTCTTGAGTCAAAAATCTAAAAAGATGACCTTTACAAAAATATATTGACTGGACTGATGCTTGATCAGACAACTGGGCACTATAGCCTAGCCAACTTGACACATGAAATTAACCATTAGAGTCCTTCTACTATTCTATTATTTTACATATTTGATTCATATCTCCTCAATGGGATTTTAAGCCATTGGAAGGCAGGGAACAGGATAACATCATGAATCAGACAGGGATGAGTCTATTGAAAGCCCTCATATAGTAACCAGAATCTCAAATACATTTCCTGTGACTGTGAACTTAGCCTTTCAGGGATGGAAAACGTGGGCTTCTTATTCTTTCTGCTACCACCTTCTGGAGCTTGCTGTGGAAATGGAGTTTTCATCAAAGTGTAGTTCAGGAAAAGAAAAGCAAGCAATCTCAGCTCAGCCTTTAAGTTAGCAACTGACATTAGGGGTCAGTGGGAGTAGATGGTTGAAAGTTGTGATAGAAATACAACTCATTTCTGGATTTCAACTGGATTTCTTTAAGCCATGCTGACCATGATGGAGAGTACTCAGTTGGACAACTGGTCAACAGTAAGTCAAACATTAATTGGTCCATCCTCCCTTCCCCATCTTCTCTACCCTCACCTCTACCTCCCGATACACACCACCCACTCACACCCACACCCACACACATTGCTACAGCTGGATTTTTGCCTGATTTAACTGAAGATTGACCAATTCGTGGGAAGTCTGAGGTCTTAATCTTAGGCTCTAGCTTCAAGGAAGCTAGTGGGGTTCTGGGTCAGAGAAGATGGGTACCAAAAGCAAAGGGACAAACTTGTCTCTTTTGCAAGTGTTCAGAGTTAACCACAGTTCATAGCCACACTTTAAAAGGGTCCCCACTGCAGTTGACTGTGAGCAGAGATACAACTCTGTTATAAAATATCTCTGGTGTGGCAGCATTGAAATGTCTCCTGGCTTTTCTTGTCCTTTCCCTAAGACCTGTCATTTCCCAGAGGGGTGGTATGTATAATACTTTAATATTTAATATAAGACACTTTCCAGTAGTACTTCATCTGCCTGTATCGTGTTCCTAGAAATATATTTAGAATTTTAAGCTGTTCCAACTATTACGCATTTTGCAAATTTTAGTCATTGAGGGAGTTGTGTTTAAACATCTGTTGACTGCAGATGTTCGACAGTGTGAAATATTCCTTTAAGATGCCAAAATGCAATTAAAATCATAATATTTTTCTTAGTAACACATCATGCCACATCAATGAAAATTCAGAAAGATAAAACTCAATGAACAATGGATGGTGATAATTCTCTAAACAAATCAGCTGTGGCTCACAGCAGGCAAGAATTAACTTGTAACTAAATTAGGTTAAATTAATCAATGCCAATTTGCCTAACTCTTGAAGAGCTGAGGTTTTTTTTTTTTTTTGGTTTTTGTTGTTTCAAACCAGACAATGGTTAGGTAGAAAAAAACACAAGAAAGGACATCTTTTTTTTTGCTCAGAGGATGAAGATAATTAGATAACAAACTTTTTCCCTTACGTTTGGCTAGGCCATTCATTCAGATGTCAGTATTTAAAAAACTCAGTGTTTCTCTTGAATGACAACATGGGGATGTCTGATTAATGCCCCTGGGCTCTGGATTCAGAGGAAGGAGTGTGGAATATGGCCTGGACATGCCTCAACCTGAATGATGATCTCCACCCCAAACAGTGGAAGAAACTGATCACAAAAGCAGAGAGGATTCTTCCTTTGACTTTCTTAGGACCTGTAGCTGCCTTCTTTTACTTGCTGGGTGTGGAGGTTGGAGCAACAGCAGAACTTCCAGAATGGAGGACAGAGCTTTCTCTTTAGTGTTAATTAAGCAGTACCAAGAGATCTCACCGTTCTAAATAGCTTTCTCTCCCCTGTCTGAAATTCCACTGCTAGAGTTTTTCTTTAGGTTTAAAATCTTGAAAGCTCCATAATGTTCCTGAGGAGAACAATGAAGCCATTAGGAGTCAATGCCTTCCTTGAATGTTTTTTCCATTTCAATTTTAGATCTAATTTTATCTGCTTCCTAAGCATAAGTTTCATATTTTCATGAAGATTGGGCCTACATATGTAATTAGCTTGAACATCTTAATTTGTTGCCTAAATCAATCCAAAACTCAATTAAAATTGCTTTTGGAGCAAAAGTGAATTTGTCAAATTGAGTGACCCCATATTTCTTAAAATCATCATTGATTGAGCATCTGTTATGTGCCAAGTCCTACACACTTGTCCCTGGGTAATAGAAATGAACATTTCTGGCACCCTGTCAGCCTGATAGGGACATGGGCACATAACCAGACCATCAACACGCAGTTTGGTACCTGATGGAGGAGGTAGGCGTAGGTGATTTTGAGCACAGAACCACAGCCTAATCCTGGAAGTGCACTGGTGATTCTGTCCTTGGGTTTCTAAGTGTATTGTAAAGGTATAATGAGGAAGTGCATGATCAGGAGAGAGTATTTATATGAAGTTCCACAATGTTTCTACTCCTAGGCCAAGTGTTTGGCTTAAGCACGAGTATTAGAGAAAAGAACAGAAATTAGGAAGCAAGAAAACATCATGTCAGCCGTCAGAGTTCACAATTTACCTGCAGGAAATAATACGGAAATAGAAGTGGAGGGAACCACAACAGTCTATAAATCTGTAAAGTGTAAGCATCAAATTGTGTTGGCAAACTGTAAGTGCTATGGGCGAGGGAAAAGGAAGAGAGTGGTACAGGCTGGAGTCGTCTCAGAAAGGCCTTCCAAGAGTAGAGAAGTGTGAACTAGACCTAGAGGGACTGGTCTGTTTGACACTGGTGAAACTACAGGGCTCAAGTTATCTGTGCAGCGGGATAGCAGGGGTACATGTCCAGAGCTGGGAACGAGGGGGGGAATGTTTTTGTTGTACTATAGGTATTGCAGGGGCATGGGGAGGGGATTGTGCAATAAGGGACCAGAATAAGGGTCTGAGGTTGAGCTTTGTACAGGGTCTTTTACTCATCCATTTCTGAAGGCCATACTCTGGGCTCCATACGATAATTATAGGAATTAGTTAATTTCTGCCATCTTGAGTCTTGTGATGTAGTCCTAAAAAGATACTCAGATTTCTCAGAGCCTTAGTGTGTCAGTGTCTGTGCTCCTTTCATTTCATCCTTCACATAGGGTCCACCAAAGGAAAGTTCTCTGATCTGTTCAGCCAAAATAATGTATAATGACAATAATAACTAACATTATCAAGTACCTCATAGACCAGGGACTATACTAAACACTTTGTGTGCCTTATTCACAATAACAGTTAGCATTTAAGTGTTTTGATGTACCAGGCACCATGGTATGTTTACAAAGATTATATAATTTAATCCTTACAACAAACTTTAAGATCCCATCATCTATGAGAACACTGAGGCTCTGCAGGGTCAAATGATTTACCCAAGACTACCCTTAATTTTGGAGGGAGGAGAGGAAAAGATGTTCAGAGAGGGTGATGACCGACACTATGAATCTCCTAAAGTGACAGAATGTGTAGCACTCAGGACCACTTCAGAAGCGTGCTTGCCAGAAAAAAGACCTAATTGAATCTTTAGATCTAACTTTTGGTTTGTTGAAAATAGAGGGATAAAGAATCAAGAGAGAGACTTCCCTGGTGCTCCAGTGGTTAAGAATCTGCCTTCCAGGACTTCCCTGGTGGCTCAGTGGTAAAGAATCTGCCTGCCGATGCAGAAGACACAGGTTCTATCCCTGGTGCGGGAAGATCCCACACGTCACAGGGCAACGAAGCCTGCAGGCAGCTGCTGAGCCTGTGCACTCAGGAGCCAGCATGCCACAACTGGAGAGAAGCCCAAGTGTTGCAACAGAGATCTCGCGTGCTACAACGAAGACCCAACACAGCCAAATAAATAAATATTTTTAAAAATCAAGATAAACGATACCATGAGGAAGTAGACAGAAAAATTTAGAATCCGAGAGTGCAGGGATTATAGGACAGCTGATCTGATTTCTTCAACATGTCAATTATGTATATTTAAATAAAATATAATATAATATGATAATGAATAGGCAGGTAGAGAGAGAGAGAGGAAGGAGAGGAAGTAGAACTTGGTTTGGATTGAGCTAAAGTTTGGGCTTTGTTTCCTAATTTGAGCAAACAAATTAAAAAAAAAAACTTTGTGTAAGTGAGGAAAACTGAATGTGGACTGATTATTGAAGAATGCAAAGGAAATATTCTTAATTTTCTTGGGTGGTGCAATCATGGCACTAAGGTTATGGAAGGAAATGCTAACATTTTTGAAGATATGTACACGTGAGTTAGGAAATGACATGAAATGGATTTGCTTTAAAATATTTAGCCACAGTAACTATAACAAGAAAGGATAAATGATGTAAGCATGGCAAATGTTTGCTAATTGTTGAATCTGGGTACTGGATATTTGGAGGATGGTTGTATTAGTCTCTCAGCTTTGCTGTGTATTTGAAATTTTTTTAAATAAGAATGTATTTTTAGAAAGGCTTAGCTTAAATAATTAACAAGGCTGAAAGTGAATCCTCCTGTACCACTGAGCCCAGTTTTGTGGCCAGAGTAGCTGATCAATAAGTACATGGTGAGTTATTGGATTTGGAGCCTAGAAAACAGCTGCAGCACGAATGGGAAAGGCTCTGTGTTCCTGACAAACAATCTCAGCTCCAGGCAAGAAACCTCTCTTTTCTTCCAGATGCTACATGTTGCTTTTTAATGAAATATTCTCTTTCTCTGTTTGCCTTCAAGGCTGCCCTGGATGTTAATTTTGATCAGAATTCACACAGGTAAGATTTTAAGTGGGAGAGAGATGGGCCTTTGCAGTGTGGTTCACCTTGTAAGTCTGGCTTGCTTGATTACAGTGAACTCTGAATGCAGACTGGGACTTCAGCCTTGTCTCTGAGGATAGCAAACAACAGCCATAACTTAAACATAGACGTGATGAAATCAGTGCTTTAAGGGAATCAGTTTCCAATTCCTCTGCCTTTCACAAAGGCATTTCTCTTATGCTAGCATGAAAATACCCCTAAAATGTGACTGCAGAGGTTGGGGACTACAATAGACAGGAAGACCCTGCCCATGCTCATCTACTACTTTGAACATGACCAGACAATTTGTTCCATATCAAATTTTCAGGCAATAACAAAAATGATGTCAACAGATATTCTTCTGGAAATTGATTTATTAGACCAAATATGATATTACAGATATTTTCCCTAGGGCAAGCAAGACAGAAATCTCTGTACATAGCTTATTTATAATAAGACATATTATTGTGTCTCAGTTCCAGAAGCTGGTGATTGAACTCCCAGAAATGAACTGGCACCAACTCCCATGAATGAAATGACTATGAATCATTTCATTCTTGAATATTAAACAAAGTTGTGACTTAACAGGTGATGAGATGGATGGATGTGCAATATTTCCACAAACACTCAGCCACAATACGTGCTCATATTATTGGTGTTTCGGAACCCTTAAAGCCTTCCTGCATCTGCGCTTTACAAGAGAGAAGAAACAGAATGCATCTGTTTAAACATGTTTAATGAATAATTTTGTGAAGGTCTATCTTTGAGTGTTTCAGATGAGCTGTTGTATAATTTTTACAGCATGGAATGTCCCATGTAGCCAGAGATCCTATTAGAAGCAAGTTTCTACTTTAGAATCGTTCCTTCACCTACATAATAAATAGAAGGGAGCCAGGACCAAGATTACCAGTCACTTCTTTTTTTTTTTTTTAATTGAAGTAGAGTTTTACATTTACAATGTTGTGGTAGTTTCTGGTCTACAGCAAAGTGATTCAGTTATACATATATATACATTCTCTTTCATGTTCTTTTCCATTATGGCTTATTACGGGATACTGAATATAGTTCCCTGTACTATACAGGAGGACTTTGCTGTTTATCCATCATGCATGCCATGGTTTGCAACTGCTAATCCCAAACTCCCCGTCCATCCCTCCCACAACCTCCTCCTCCTTGGCAACCACAAGTCTGTTCTCTGTGTCTGTGAGTCTGTTTCTGTGTCATGGATAGGTTCATTTGTGTAATATTTTAGATTCCACATGTAAGTGATATCGTACAAAATGCCAGGCTGGAAGAAGCACAGGCTGGACTCGAGATTGCCGGGAGAAATATCAGTAACCTCAGATATACAGATGACACCACCCTTATGGCAGAAAGCAAAGAGGAACTAAAGAGCCTTTTGATGAAAGTGAAAGAGGAGAGTGAAAAAGCTGGCTTAAAACTCAAAATTCAAAAAACTAAGACCATGGCACCTTGCCCTGTCACTTCATGGCAAATAGATGGGGAAACAATGGAAACAGTGAACATTTTCATTTTCTTGGGCTTCAAAATCACTGCTAACAGTGACTGCAGCCATGAAATTAAAAGACATTTGCTCCTTGGAAGAAAAGCTATGACAAACCTAGACAGCATATCAAAAAGCAGAGACATCACTTTACTGACAAATGTCTGTATAGTCAAAGCTATGGTTTTTCCAGTAGTCATGTATGAATGTGAGAATTGGACCATAAAGAAGGCTAAGCACCAAAAAATTGATGCTTTATGAATTGTGGTGCTGGAGAAGACTCTTGAGAATCCCTTGGCTTGCAAGGAGATCAAACCAGTCCATCCTAAAGGAAATCAGTCCTGAATATTCATTGGAAGAAAAGGACTGATGCTGAAGCTGAAACTGCAATAATTTTGCCACCTGATGCGAAGAACTGACTGATTGGAAAAGACCCTGATGCTGGGAGAGACAGAAAGCAGGAGAAGAAGGGGACAACAGACGACAAGATGGTTGGATGGCATCGCTGACTCAATGGACATGAGTTTGAGCAAGCTCTGGGAGATGGTGAAGGACAGGGAAGCTTGGCATGGTGCAGTCCACAGGATCGCAAATAGTTGGACACGACTGAGCAACTGAAAAACAACAATACGTGATATCATATGGTATTTGTCTTTATCTTTCTGACTTACTTCACTTAATATGATAATTTCTAGGTCCATCCATGTTGCTACAAATGACAAATTTTCATTCTTCTTTTACGGCTGCAGTGGGCATGCCTGCATGCTCCGTCATGTCCAACTCTTTGCGACCCCACGGCCTATAACTGGCCAGGCTCCTCTGTCCATGGAGTTTTCCAGGTGAGAATACTGGAGTGGGTTGCCATTTCCTCCTCCTGTGGATCTTCCCAACCCAAGGATCGAACCCACATTTCCTGTGTCTCCTGCATTGGCAGGCAGATTCTTTACCACTGGGCCACCTGGGAAGCCCAGCATGGCTGACTAGTATTCTGTTGTATTATGTGTGTATGTGTATACACATATATATACTCTACATCTTTATCTGTCCATTTGTTGATGGACATTCACGTTGCTTCCATACCTTGGCTATTGTAAATAGTGCTGCTATGAACATTGGGGTGCATGGGTCTTTTCAAATTAGTATTTTGCCTGGATATATGCCCAGGAGTGGGGTTGCTGGATCATAAGATAACTCGATTTTTAGTTTTTTGAGGAACCTCCATATTATTCTCCATAGTGGCTGAACCAGTTTACATTCCCACCAAACACTGTAGAAGGGTTCCCTTTTCTCCATACCCTCTCCAGCATGTATTATTTGTAGACTGTTTAATGAAGGCCATTCTGACTGGTCTGAGGTAATATCTCACTGTAGTTTTGATTTTTATTTCTCTAATAATGAGCTACATTGAGCATCTTTTCATGTGTCTGTTGGCCATCTGTATGTCTTCTTTGGAGAAATGTCTATTTAGGTCTTCTGCCCATTTTTTAAAAAGATTTATTTATTTATTTTTTGCTGCACTGGGTCTTCGTTGCTGTGAAGGCTTTCGCTGGTTGTGGCAAATGGAGGCTACTGGTGGTTTCCATGTGCGAGTTTCTCATTGAGGTGGCTTCTGTTACTGCAGAGTGTGGGCTTTAGGCACATGGGCTTCAGCAGTTGCGGCCTGTGGGCTCAGTGGTTGTGACACATGGGCCTACTTGCCCTGAGGCATGTGAGATCTTCCTGGACCAGGCACTGAACCTGTGTCCCCTCCATTGGCAGGTGGATTCTTAACCACTAAATCACCAGGGAAGCCCTTGTCCTTTTTTTTTTTTTTTTTTTGATTGGTTTGTTTTCTATGTTGTTGAGTTGTATCAGCTGTTTGTATATTTTGGAAATTAAGCCCTTGCCAGTTATATCACTTGCAAATATTTTCTTCAAGTCTGTAAGTTGTCTTTTTGTTTTGTTTATGGTTTCCTTTGCTGTGCAAAATCTCATAAGCTTGATGAGGTCCCATTTGTTTATTTTTGCTCATATTTCTATTGCCTTGGGAGACTGACCTAAGAAAATATTGATATGAGTTGTGTCAGAGAATGTTTTGCTTTTGTTCTCTTCTAGGAGTTTTATGGTATCATGTCTTATATTTAAGTCTTTAAGCCATTTTGAGTTTGTTTTTATGCATGGTGTGAGAGTTCTACCTTTAGGGATTTACATGTGGCTGTCCAAATTTCCCAAAACCATTTGCAGAAGAGATTATCCTTTCTCTGTTGTATATTCTTGTCTCATTTGTCAAAGATTAATTGACTGTAGTATGTGGGTTTATTTCTGGGCCCTCTATTCTATTCCATTGATCCATATGTCTGTTTTTGTACCAATTCCATGCTGTTTTGATTACTATAGCACATATGAAGATATGCTCATGTAAAACATAATCCTTTATCTTATGTGGTAGGAGAATTATGCTCTAGCTTTGTTCTTTCACCTCAGGAATGCTTTGGCAATTCTGGTCTTTTGTGGTTGCATATAAATTTTAGGATGTTTACACTACTTCTGTGAAAAGTGTTATGGGTAATTTGACAGAGATTGCATTAAATCTGTAGATTGCTTTGAACAGTGTGGCCATTTTTACAATATTAATTCTTTCCACCCAAGAGCATAGGATATCTTCCTATTTCTTTGAATCACTTCAGTTTCCTTTATTAATGTTTTATAGTTCTCAGCATATAAGTTTTTCATTTCCTTGGTCAGGTTTATTCCTAAGTATTTAATTTTTTAATGTGATTTTTAAAGGGATTAGTTTTTACTTTCCTTTTCTGATATATCATTTTTAGTATAAAGAAATGCAACAGATTTCTCTATGTTTGTTTTTTATTTGCTACCTTGCTGAATTCGTTTATCAGTTCTAGCAGTTTTTGTGTGAGTTGTTAGGTTTTTTGCATATGGTGTCATGTCACCTGCATATTGACAATGTTACTTCTTCCTTCAAATTTGGATAGTTTATATTTCTTTTTCTTGTCTGATTGCTGTGGCTTGGACTTCCAATACTATATTGAATAGAAATGGTGAGAGTAGGCAACAGTCACTTCTTGATTCCTCTTTTACAAATCTAGAATACCATTTATCTATCACAGCAAATAAGCTTTGCTGTGACATACAGTAGCCACTAACCACATGTGAGTGTTTAAATTTAATTATAACATTCAGTTTCTCAGTTGCACTAGCCACATCTCTAGTACTCAATAGCCCCACATGGCTAGGGCTTCCCAGGTGGCTCAGATGGTGAAGAATCTGCCAAAAATTATGGAGACCTGGGTTTGATCCCTGGGTCAGGAAGATCCCCTGGAGATGGGAATAGCTACCGACTCCAGTATTCTTGCCTGGAGAATTCCATGGACAGAGTATTGAACAGCAAAGATTTAAAATATTTCCACTGTTGCAAAAAGAGTGACCAATATTAGTGGTCACTGTACTAGGCACTTAGATGAGGAGACACAAGCATTAAAGAGATAATCAAATGAATAATTAATTGCAACTGATACAAGTATCATAAAGACAGAATAAAGGGTCCTATAAAAGCATAGAATAGGAAGACCAAATCTACTTTGGAGAGTCAGAGAAGGCTTTTGTAAAGACATGGTGTTCAAGGAAATAGCCAAAGGATGAGTAGAATTTACCCAGGAAAGAATGTACTGGGGAGGAGGATATGCGTGTAGACTTTGTAAAGTAGGAAACAGCATTAGGCATTTGTTGCGTGTCAGAGTGTAGCAAGCGAGAAATAGGAGGGTAACATGAGGCTAAGGGGTAAGTGGGCATGTGAATAGGAAGGGCACATGCAAGACCTTTTAGTACCATGATCAGTGAATAGATTAATCAACTACATATGCATTTATATAAGTCTTGCTTGTATTTTGGTGAAGCGCTATAATACATAGTAAAAGACATAAGTATGCAGAAGTACATAAAATGGAATGCTACTTAATCATCCAGATCTATGAAAAGAAGGATTTCCAGATGGAAGGCAACAGTGTTTTCAAAGCTATGGAGGAAAGAAAGAATATGGAAATCATTTTCTAGAAATAGCTAAGGGAAGAGAAAAAGTTAAATTATAGATGAGGCCAGATTGTTGAAAATTTTAAATGACAGGATGAAGTGAATGAAGTGAACAGGGAACCATTGATGATTTCAAAGAGGAACTTTATTTAGGCTTATTTATCAAGTGTTAGGGACTGGTTAGCTGCAGTCCATGGGGTCTCAAAGAGTCAGACACAACTTAGTGACTGAAGAACAACAACAGGGCAAGATTGGGGAGAGAAAATGTAAATGATATAGAGATATAATTGGATGTTGTGGCCACAGGCAAGTTATTTTACCTTCTTGATATGAGGATGAAAACTTTAACGAGCAAAATTATTGAGTAGGTAAGTGAAATAAAGCTGTTGCAACAATGAAGTAAGAAAGGATTGAAATGTGTTTTGGGGGACTTCCCTGGTGGTCCAGTGGTTAAGACTGCACTCCCAATGCAGGGGGTGCAAGTTCAATCCCTGGTCAGGGAACTAGATGCCACATGCCCCAACTAAGTGGTTGCCTCCTGCAGCTAAAGATCCTGAATGCCACAACTAAAGAACCCACATGCTGGAATGAAGATTGAAGATCTCATGGCTGTGAATAAGACCCAGTGCTGCCAAATAAGTAAATAAATATATATATTTTTAAGTGTGTGTATGTGTGTGTGTATGTATTGGGAGGAGGAAGTCAAGGGGTTGTGGCTCTGAAGGGCCAGAATCTGGAAGCAAACGAGAATGGGATAGCACATTATTGGTGGCCTCCTCAGCCTTGACTTTCCTCTTCTCCCTCCAAAGCATCCAAATTTTCCTTTGAAGAGCTGCTCCCACCTTAACTTCAAGAAATCTCCAACACCTGGTATTAATAATTGGCTCATAAATATACAGGTGACCCTATTTGCAGGCATGCTCATGTTCAGTCTTATCTGTCTGTTTGTAACTCCATGGACTGTAGCCCACCAGGTTCCTCTGTCCGTGGGATTTCCCAGGCAAGAATACTGGAGCAGGTTACCACTTCATCTTTCAGGGTATCTTCCCAACCCAGGGACCAAACCCATGTCTCCTATGTCTCCTGCAGTAGCAGACAGATTCATTACCACTAGTGCCACCTAGAAAGCCCAACCCTGTCTAAACAGGTAAGAAATAAGGAGATATTTACTGCAGCTTCCTGGGCAAGGAACTTCCCCATGGTTCCTTAGGAGCTATCACAGGTGATGGTCTTTCTTCCTCTGGAGAAAGTGAGATGAGGATGTGAAGCCTGGAATAGCTGCGGGTTTTTTGTGGAAAACCTAGGTTCAATCCCTAGATTGGGAAGATCCCCTGGAGAAGGGAATGTCTACCCACTCCAGTATTCTGGCCTGGAGAACTCCATGGACTGTGTAGTCCATGGCGTCACAAAGAGTCAGAAATGACTGAACGACTTTCACTTCCACTTTTTTGGGGGCTTCCTGGTAGCTCAGTTGATAAAGATTCTGCCTGCAGTGCAAGAGACCTGGGTTCAATCCCAGGGTCAGAAAGATCCTCTGGAGAAAGAAATGGCTACCCACTCCAGTATCCTTGCCTGGAAAATCCCATGGACAGAGGAGCCTGGTGGGCTGCAGTCCATGGGGTCGCAAAGAGTCAGGCATGACTGAGTGACTAACACTTTCACTTTTTGATACAAGGGTGAGGAACAAGGATGAGAATGACAGGCCTGTCACAGGAAGGAGAGCAGAGACCATTGACACAGAGACACAGGTCCAGTACTTGAGGACACCGAGAACATCTACACTCCAGACACGTGAGCTAGTTAACTCCCTTTTTTGAATGGATTCTTTTGTGCAGATTTTCTGTAGGTCGATACCACCACAGTAAGACAAAAGGATACAAAAGGCAGACAAAAATGAGTTTATTTTGAAAAATAGAAAATTGATGACAAACTGACTCCAGGGAGGGTTAATTCTACAACTATATCATAATCTGAGAATTGTCTTTATAATCAAGATGGATTATAATCTCTACATGGTACCGGAGCCCATAGGATTAAAACCCAAGATCCCATTTACAGTGATGTGCTGCTGCTTGCTTTTTCCAGAATTGTTGCTTGCAGTAAGGACCCATGAGTGAAAAATGAAGTTAAAAAATGTAAAGAATGTCAAAAAGTATTGGTAACTGTTATTAAGATTTAGGGGGTCTATCTTTTCAGCCATTTTTGAACATACACCATTTTCTTTTTATAAAACTGGGGTTTATACACTGTATTATACCTTGAGTTTTGCACATAACAATATGTAATAGATGTATTTCCATGTTAATAAATGAAGATTTAATCATCTTCTCACAAGCCATTTCACATACATGTCTTTACAAAGAATATCCTCAGAGTTGTAAAGGGAAAAGATCTAAAGCCAATGTGCATGCTCAGATCCTGCCTCTGCCCCTCACCCCTCAAGCACTCTCTGGCTCCTCACTTCTCTTTGGCATTTTAAATGAAATGATGCCTCTACATTCCTTAGTATGATGCCTGGCATAAGGTAACACTTGATAATGAGAGTTGCTATCATCATTTTTAATATTATTAATGTACTGTGTGCTGTAGGGGTCAAGGCGTGGAGATATAGAAGATATATATCTGATATAAAATAGATCTGTACACAAGAGAAACAAATCAATAAGAGAAGTGAAAAGGAATAACCAGGAATTATCATATTCATTCATTACTCATTTGAAGGTCAAATAATTTTTACAGCATAATTGATGTAAAACTTGAACAATGGGATTGTTAAAAGAGAGCTGAAGTCTTAAGCCTTAAGCCCCCTATTTAACTCCTTCCCACCTTCCACAGATTAAGATGAACAGAAACATGAGAGTGGAGTTTATGGTCTTCATGAAGAAGTGATTTTCTCTGTGTCCTCAGGCAAAATGCCTTCAATTGACACAGGCTCCATCTGCACTCCAGGCAAAATTGCACGTTCTTCTTTTTTTAAATGTGTGTTTTTAAAATACCATTTGGCATCCTCCCTACGAAGCTTAAAAATTAGCTTTTGAAAAAAATAAAGTCACCCAAAATGTTGCCTTGCGTGTAGAGGCAAGCAAATTGAATTCATGTAAATGATCCTTAAGAAATATCTCTAAGTCTATTCCAACAACTGCATTTTTTAAAATACACATTGATCTGCTTTGAAAATTCTAGGCTCCTTATATTTTTCTTCCTCTTTTAGAAATGGCTTGATTTATGCACATATATCTTGCATTAAGAAACCTAGTAAACGAAAATTTCTACTTGAATCATATAAAAATTAGGGATTCATGATCTACTCTTCAAAATGATTTTCAAAAATAATTCAAAGTAAAACTCCTTTATATAGAAAATATACCAAGGAAATTTAAAACAGGATTTAAATTTAATACAACATTTCTGAAACTCATCTACTATGTATAGTAACACGACAGAGAACATGAAAAAAAAATTGTTAATATATCCTGTGTTATACTCCCAGCAGTATATGTGTGTCTGTAGATATTCTGAGCCAGAGAGAGTGGTGTATGTGTAGCACAAATGGCCCTGGTGATATAAGAAGTTGATCATATCCAGTGTAGGTTGGCACATGGTAATAATAGAAGTCATTTGTTCATTGGGCTGTAAGGTCTTCCAAGACAGGGACTATGTCTTATTCATATTTGTATTACTGCTCTTTTCCCTATAGAATATTGACTCTTTGCATTCTAAAACTGACATCTTATGAATTATTCAATAAATAATTGGGTTAACTGGATGACTTTAGGAAAAAATGAAGCCATTCCCTACCACACTCTTGAATATTTAAAAATTAATTCCAGCTGGATCAAAGATGTAAACAAAAAAATCATAGACTTTTATTTCAACAACATGAGAGACTAGGTCCTTGGAGACTCCTTCATGGTATAGAACACCTAAAACTTTGAATTAACTTGCTAAAATATATTTTAATACATGAATGAGCTGTCAGGGAATTTTTAATCCTTGAGGCTAGACTCAACAGTAAAAGGAAATAATCTAGTGCTGAAATTGCTTATTCCTGGTCATTCAAAGCCTTGGTTTCATTGGGCCACGTATGCAGTGAGAAGTTGGAAGGGAAAAAAGCAGAATGAGAAAGTAAAGCAGAAAGTCTCAAATAAAGGAGGGGTCCCGTACCCCAAAGGTTGACGTCCTTGTTAGAGAAGAAGTAAACCTGGCCTGTCTCAGACGTGACTCTAAGTGGAGCTGGGGTGGGGAGGACAGCTCGCTCCAAATTCCTAATCATAGGCTCCCACTCACATTAGTTTGGGGGATGAAATTACTGACATACATTGTAATTGACCTGTTTGATTTCCTTGCTGTCCAAGGAACTCTGAGGAGTCTTCTCCAGCAACACAATTTGAAAGCATCAATTCTTCAGCACTCAGTCTTCTTTATGGTCCAACTCTCACATCCGCACATGACCACCAGAAAAGCCGTAGTCATATAACTTATTACTCACAAATAATGGATCCTCCAAGGATTATTATTATTAGGTTCTTTTTGGTGGAGAGTGGGTAGCCTGTAAAACTTAAATGTAGTTGAGGGCTGTGGATTTCCTCCTCCAAAATCTGTCAGGTGCTACTTCATAGTGAAAGGAAATCTCAGACCAAATTCTGTCACAGAATTAGGAATTTTGAATTTAGGCTTTAGGTATATTCCTAGTAGTGGGATTGCTGGGTCACATTGTAGCTCTATTTTTAATTTTTTTAGGGAAACTCCAAACTGTTTTACATTGGAGATATTGTGGATTCAGTTCCAGACCACCACAATAAAGCAGTATCACAGTAGAGTCACACGAGTCTTTTGGTTTCCTGGTGCATATAAAAGTTATGTTTACATTGTACTATAGTCTATTGAATGTGCCATAGCACACTGTTAAATGTATACAAACCTTAATTTAAAAATACTTTATTGCTAAAAACTTCTATCATCTGAGCCTTCAGCAAGTCATAATCTTTTTTGCAATGGTAACATCAAAGATCATCAATCACAGATCACCAATGCTTTTGAACTGTGGTGTTGGAGAAGACTCTTGAGAGGACTGCAAGGAGATCCAACCAGTTCATTCTGAAGGAGATCAGCCCTGGGATTTCTTTGGAAGGAATGATGCTAAAGCTGAAAGTCCAGTACTTTGGCCACCTCATGTGAAGAGTTGACTCATTGGAAAGGACTCTGATGCTGGGAGGGATTGGGGGCAGGAGGAGAAGGGGACGACAGAGGATGAGATGGCTGGATGGCATCACTGACTTGATGGACGTGAATCTGAGTGAACTGCGGGAGTTGGTGATGGACAGGGAGGCCTGGTGTGCTTCGATTAATGGAGTCGCAAAGAGTCGGACATGACTGAGCAACTGAACTGAACTGAACTGAAGGATTACCAAAATGTGACACAGACAAGAAGTGAGCAAATCCTGTTGGAAAAATGGTTGCAATACACTTGTTTGACAAAGAGTTGCCACACACCTTCACTTTGTAAAAAAAAAGATGCAGTGTCTGTTAAGTGCATACAATAAAGCTCAATAAAACAAGTTAATGCCTGTACGTTCTTATGCAACTCCCCCCCAAAGAAACTCTAGTTGAGAACTTAATTCGAGGCTGAAGACCTAGATATCTCTCCAAAGAAGACATACAGATGGCCAACAAACACATGAAAAGATGCTCAACATCACTAATTATTAGAGAAATGCAAATCAAAACTATAACAAGGTGGTACCTCACACCAGTCAGAATGGCCATTATCAAAAAAATTTACAAACAGTAAATGCTGGAGAGAATGTGGAGAAAAGGGAACCCTCCTACACTGTTGGTGGGCATGTACATTGGTATGGCCACTGTGGAGAACAGTATGGAGGTTCCCTAAAAAATTAAAAATAGAGTACCCTGTGACCCAGCAGTTTCACTACTAGGAATATACCTGGAGAAAGCCTAAATTCAAAGTTCCTAATTCTGTGACAGAATTTGGCCTGAGATTTCCTTTCACCATAAAGTAGCACTTGACAGATTTTTGAGGAGAAAATCCACAGCCCTCACCTACATTGAAGTTTTACAGGCTACCCCCTCTTCCCCCAAAAGAACCTAATAATAATAATCCTTGGAGGATCCATTATTTTTGAGTAAGCAAGTAGTCATATGACTATGGTTTTTCTGGTAGTCATATACAGATGTGAAAGTTGGACCATAAAGAAGACTGAGTGCCAAAGAATTGATGCTTTCAAATTGTGGTGCTGGAGAAGACTCTTCAGAGTCCCTTGGACAGCAAGGAGATCACACCAGTCAATCCTAAAGGAAATCAACCCTGAATGTTCATTGGAAGGACTGATGTTGAAGCTGAAGCTCCAATACTTTGGCCACCTGATGCAAAGAGCTGACTTATTGCAAAAGACCCTGATGCTGGGAAAGATTGAGGGCAGGAGGAGAAGGGGACGACAGTGGATGAGACGGTTGGATGGCATCACCGACTCAATGTACATGGGTTTGGGTGGACTCCAGGAGTTGGTGATGGACAGGGAAGCCTGGCAGGCTGCAGGTCATAGGGTCACAAAGAGTCAGACATGACTTAGCAGCTGAACAACAACAATTAGTAGTCATACGTCCATTTGCCACAGGTAGGTATCATTATCCCATTTTAAAGAGAAGGAAACTAAGGTTTGAGTTGTTAACTCACTTCATTAAATTTTCAAAATTAGTAAGTAAAGGAACTGAGATTTGAGAGCAGGTCTGCATGACTCCACAACCCTCATTCCAACCACTTAGCATTATATAAGTATGAAACTCTGTCCCACATAATTGGGCATGTGGCCATCTGGTACACTCTGGCCTTTGGAGGTGGAGCTTGTTTCTCAATCCATGGGTGAGTTGCATGCCCAATTATAGTGAGATTTACTAGAATACACACTTATTATGGTTAGCCTCCTGTCCGTATTACCACTCCCGTGATTTTGGCCTTTCTCTGGTTCACTTTTTGAGTGCATAGGTGGTTCTGGGCAGCAGACATAGAGGTCATTTTTAGCTGTGTCTGTCTCAGGATGGAAGATGCAGAGCATCCTGAAATCCTACTGCTTTCCTAAGGCATTTTTCTCTGAACTATTCTGAATGGAATCCTGCAGGGAGAAAAATGTAAGAAGGGGACAAGTTGCTAATCTTATTAAAACAGTCCAATTGTTTGAACTCAGATGCTTGACAGCATATGAATAGGCACTGATCAGTTTACAGCCATGTAATCCAATCCACATAATATCCTGCCTGAAAAAGATATGGCTCAGACCCACTCTGACTGCAGCCCAGGCTGGAAGCTTTCCGGTGAAAGCAAGATGCCCAGGTCAGTGGACTCTAGGGCTTTATCCCTGCTGGGTAAGATGGCTGGCTTCTCCCTACATTTTGATATTGTGTACATGTTGTGCCAGGATGATATCTCCTTTCTGCCAACTTCAGTGCTCACAGCTGATTTCTATTTCATTCTTCATCCTTAAGCCTTTGAAGTCATCTTGCTGAATGGTACCTGGTGTCAAGGGGAAGGACTCACTTTGACAATAGTAATAATAAGGCAGTAATTTACTGAGTGTTTATTATATGCCAAGTATTATGATAAATGGTTTACATACATTATTCTAGAAGAGCTCACAACAGCCCTTTGATGTGGCTATTATTATTATTACTATTATTAGTGGTGTCATTCTCATTTTACAAAAAAGGAAACTGCGGCTCAGAGTGTCCAAATGAGTTGTTGGAGCAAGAAATTAATCTGAGTCTGCTTGACAGTTTACCCTTCTCTTAAACCACTATTTTTACAGACAATCAACCCCTCATACATGAGACTTTTCTATTGCTGTTGCTCTGATTTAAGCCATTTCTTGTGAAAAAAAGAAGCAGTGATCTACCTCAGTATGGTAAAGAGATCATAGTATTTGCAATCAGGGAACCTGGGATCATTCCTGGGTGTACTATTGGCAAGCCATCTTACCTTGAACAGATCAATTTCCCATGCATGCCAAGCTGCTTCAGTCACGTCCCACTCTGCTACCCCATGGACTACAGCCTGCCAGGCTCCTCTCTGTCCATGGGATTCTCCAGGTGAGAGTACTGGAGTGGGTTGGCATGCCCTCCTCCAGGAGATCTTCAGACCCAGGGATCAAACCCAAGTCTTTTGCGACTCCTGCACTGGCAGGCAGGTTCTTTACAACTAGTGCCACCTGGGAAGCCCCCTTAGTCTGTGGCACCTTTTTTTTTTTTTGTCTTTAAGATGATAATGATACAACCATCCTCCAGTTATTTGTGAATCAAGTACAATAACAGGTTCATAATGATCAGGTCTGGAGAAGGCAATGGCACCCCACTCCAGTACTCTTGCCTGGAAAATCCATGGATGGAGGAGCCTGGTTGGCTGCAGTCCATGGGGTCGCTAAGAGTTGGACACGACTGAGCAACTTCCCTTTCACTTTTCACTTTCATGCATTGGAGAAGGAAATGGCAACCCACTCCAGTGTTCTTGCCCGGAGAATCCCAGGGACGGGGGAGCCTGGTGGGCTTCCGTCTATGGGGTTGCACAGAGTCAGACACGACTGAAGTGACTTAGCAGCAGCAGCAGCAGCAGCAGCAATGATCAGTTCTCTCCCTTCCACATATCACTTAGCTTATTAGTAACTATACTAGAATCTAGATCTTCTATCTGTCAGTCCTCTATGCTTTCTAGTTGACTGGGGAAACTTTTGACTCTCTGGTTATTGTTATTAGTATGCTGGGCTAAGGGCTTCTCTGGTGGCTCAGAGGTTAAAGCGTCTGCCTGCAATGCAGGAGACCCGGGTTCCATCCCTGGGTCGGGAAGATCCCCTGGAGAAGGAAATCGCAACCCACTCCAGTATTCTCACCTGGAGAATCCCATGGAGGGAGAAGCCTGGTAGCCTACAGTCCATGGGGTTGCAAAGAGTCTTGGACACAACTGAGCTACTTGACTTTATGCTGGGCTAATATCTGTGGCTCTTGTCTAGTTTGGCAAGTTGGTGATGTCTTTGGCACATTGACAACTGAAGCCTACTAGTAAGTGAAGAAACAGTAGGAAAACTATGAAACACAGGCACAACACACAATAAGCATGGGCTTCCCTGGTGGTCCGGTGGTTAAGAATCCACCTTTGCAATGCAGAGGACACCAGTTCAATCCCTGATGCAGGAAGACCCAACACACTGAGAAGCAACCATGCCCAAGGGCCACAACTACTGAGCCTGCACTCTGGAGCCCTTGAGCTGCAGTTACTGAGCCCATGTGCCACAACTACTGAAGCCCTCATGCCCTAGAGCCTGTGCTCTGCAACAAGAGAAGCCACCACAGTGAGAAGCCCTGGCACTGCAACTGGAGATTAGCTCCCACTCGCCACAACTAGAGAAAGCCCGAGTACAGCAGTGAAGACCCAGTGCAGCCAATAAATAAAGACATGATAAGCAAAGGCCATTCAACACTAAAGGCAAATGCCTCAAGAGCTTCAGAAAGCATCCCTACTTAGCACACAGAACTAATTATGTTTATTCAACAATGCTGATAACAGTGCGTGTGCTCAGTCACTTCATTCGTGTCCGACTCTTTGTGACCCTATGGACTGTAGCCTGTCAGGCTCTTCCGTCCATGGGATTCTCCAGGCAAGAACACTGGAGTGGGTTGCTGTATCCTCCTCGAGGGAATCTTCCAGACCCAGGGATTGGACCCACATCTCTTATATCTCCTGCATTGACAGGCAGGTTCTTTACCGCTAGCACCACCTAGGAAGCCCAGGTCATAGTGTAATGTCTTTTAGAAATCAATCCACTATGTATGCTCAAATTTTAAAATAAAACGATTTACTGCCTAGTAAGCTTTACCTGCTATCTGGCTACCTTGAAAAATCTTCAAAGCCTCCCTATTCATTTCTCCAGCAATTATTGAGGCATCTACCATCTGCCAGACACTGATGTTGGTGCTAGGAATGCGACAGTGAACAAAATACACCAAAGTCTTGCTTTTAGAAAGCTCACACTCTCATTGGAGGGGGGGAGGGGGTAGGGGTGGGAGATAGGCAATAAATAGAGAGTGCTGATTACAAGTCAAACAAGAAAAGAGGCTGTGAAATATTGAGGTTGAAGACTAAAACTTTAGATAGGATGGCCAGGGAAAGTTTACCTGGAGAGTGACTTTTCAATGAAGACTTGAAAGGCATAAGGGAGCCTGCTATTTCCACACTTGGGTAGCATCATGCTCAGAAAAAAGAAAAGGAAATGTCTCCAAGGAGGAGCATGTCTGGCTTGTTAAAGACCAACAAGACCAGGAGCAGAGCAAGAGGAGGGGGATACAATAGCGGGGGAATGGGGCAGAGGAGACAAATCAGGTAGGTCAGAGCTTGTAGGTTATACTAAGAACTTTGGCTTTTACTCTGCATTAGAAAATCTGAATCAATATATTTGCAAGATCTGTCTGGTTGCTTCTTGAGAATAGATTACCAAAGGGCAAGGGGCAAAAGCAGGGAGACCAATTAGAAACTATTTCAATCAGCCGGGCAAGAAATGATGAGGCATAGACCAGAGTGGGGGTAATGGGTGTGGTGAGAAGGAACCGGAAAAAAACAGAAGTAAATAAGTAAGTAAATAAATATTGTTGTCCTTTTTTTGGAACTCCTAGGATTTCATGACTGACTATATGTGTGGTCTGAGTGCAAGAGATGAATCAACAATGACACCAAAGTGTTTTGCCAAAGCAATGGTAGGATGATGGAATGATGTCAAGACAGATCTCAGGCTCTGCTGTGTGGGAGACAGCGCCCTTCACAAGCTCCTTCTGCTCTGCTCCCAGCATGTTCCTTCTTGGGTTCTGATCCATTTTCAGTTCTCTGAACTCATCCATGCTCTTTCTTGCCTACAAGCCCGCACACATGGTGTTCCTTCTTCCCATAACACTTCTTAACACCCCTTCTTATTCCCTGAAACTCAGAGAGGACTTATTCTCAGCATATGATTGGTAGTGTTCAAAGAATAAATAATTGAATCCGTACCTTAATATTCGAGATAACTGAGGTTTGTCCCTAGGCGATTCAGACACTGGAAAGAAGTTTGGCCAAGGCTGAGAGGGAGGAAAGGAGTTGACTTGCAAGGATATGGATGCCATAGTCACCGAAAGGCCTGGGTGGGTGGGCATGGAATAAAGACTGGAGTGCTTTATTCAGATCCCCTATGGGGTCAAGGTGTTCATCTCTCAGTTGTTGGTTATATTGACTAACTCTCTGACTGGAAATTGTCTCAGTCACAGGGAACATTCTCATCCAAGGTGATGCTCACTTTCAGGGAGCAGCCTGTGTCCGATGACCACTGATATGAGGTTATAATGGCCAGCTTCCTTGACTCCATTTGGGACAATCTGAGGGGGCTTCCTGGCTGCAGAGATCCTCATAGGATGGTGGAAGCCTGAGTAGGAACCACCTTGTAGGTTAGTTTTCCCCTCTGCCCCACCCTGCCTTACTCATTTCCTTGCAATAGCATGTCCTAATAAACCTCCTCCAAGTAACTCCACAGGCTTCCCCAATGGCTCAGTGGGTAAACAATCTGCCTGCAATGCAGGAGACACAGGAGACATGGGTTCGATCCCTGGATCAGGAAGATCCACTGGATAAGGGAACAATAACCCACTCCAGTATTCTTCCCTGGAAAATTCCATGGACAGAGAAGCCTGGCGGGCTCTAGTCCATGGGGGTCACAAAGCATTGGACGTGACTGACTGATGGACATACTTTATGAAATTCCCAGTCTCACCCTGTTTCCATAGAACTGGACCTAGGACTGGACATATCTTTTCAAAGGACAGTCATGGTAGACTCTAGCAAGTAGGAGCCCGGTGTATCTCAGGGGCTCAGGGAGCCATGGCAACTTCAGGAGATAAGCAAGCTATGAGGCTGAGGTCCTAAAAATTGGAAAGGTTCATTTAGTGAAATGATGCAGTATAATTTCATAGAAGATTATTCTATCTGGAGGCTAACAGATGGCTCTGCAGCCAAATTCGGTACTCTAATTCAACAGAGGGATTCTGCTGATGTCACCAGCACTTGAGCTGTGTGTTCCAGTGTGGGCTTTTTAAGGGTTTTGGTTGTCTTTTTTTTTTTCCTTCCACAAACAGCCATAGAGCCTTGAGAGTTAATTCAGCCTTGTAGTCACTCCAAGGCCATCTGTTGTTCAAATTAAAATACATATTTTTAACTTTAACCTTTCAATCTCTAAAGTTTTAAACCTTTGCAATAGAAACAGTCATTTTTGCAACAGCTTTTCAGCTTCCTGATTCAGTGACATCAATGAAAGGGTAATGTCAGTTTCGAGGACGTCAGTAAGGAACTTGGCAGGGCTGACATCGGTAGGGGGACCTGGAGAATTTACCAGGCTATTTTCTGTTCTTGCATGACATGGTAACATGCTCTGCTCTTGTTAGCTGGATTTAATGGAAACTCTGAATAGATTTCATGAAGGATAATTTAAGAATTCACATTTATTCTGAGACATTAATAAATAAAGAAGGATCTAGAAAAAACACTGCAGAATTTAGGCTCCTTTGTTAGTTCTACTAATCTGTTGGTGTGTCCTAGGGTAGACACCAGAATAAAATGTAACTGAAATGTTAATTTCTTTGTGAATGATTTTTATTCTCTTTTTAAAAATAATGCATGTTTACTGTAGAAAATATGGAAAATGCAGAAAACTACAAAGATACTCATAATCCTGCTGTCTAGAGATAAATGTTTTTAAGGTCTTGGTATATTGTATTTGTATTTTAAGAGATTAATTTAAATACCTCCTCAGTGCAGAGATGAGGGGGTCTTTGTAACCTGTGGTGCCTTGTATTTGAAGTGAAAGTGAAAGTTGCTCAGTTGTATCTGACTCCTTGCAACCCCATGGACTACACAGTCCATGGAATTCTCCAGGCCAGAATACTGGAGTGGGTAGTCTTTCCCTTTTCCAGGGGATCTTCCCAACCCAGGAATCAAACCCAGGTCTCCTGCACTGCAGGCAGATTCTTTACCAGCTGAGCTACAGAGGAAGCCCAAGAATACTGGAGTGGATAGCCTATCCCATCTTCAGCAGATCTTCCCAACCCAGGAATGGAACCAGGGTCTCCTGCATTGCAGGGGATTCTTTACCAACTGAGCTATCAGGAAAGGCCCTGTATTTGAAGATGCTATTGCTAATCCTTGACTAAACAGGGCATATGTCTTGAATCTATTTTATCTTATTTCTTCCAAATACCACATCCACCAAAATTCATGATTTTCGGTGCCATTCCATCTACTTCATCTGCAACAAATGGATAAATTTTTTATAAGTATTTGAAACTACACAAATTAAAATGCTCTACTAACATTCTTGCTAAGTCACTTCAGTCGTGCCCGACTCTGTGTGACCCCATAGACGGAAGCACACCAGGCTCCGTCCCTGGGATTCTCCAGGCAAGAACACTGGAGTGGGTTGCCATTTCCTTCTCCAATGCATGAAAGTGAAAAGTGAAAGCAAAGCCGCTCAGTCGTGTCCAACTCGCAGCGACCCCAGGAACTGCAGCACCAGGCTCTTCCATACATGGGATTTTCCAGGCAAGAGTACTGGAGTGGGGTGCCATTGCCTTCTCCATTCAATTGAATTCAGCAACCCTTTTTACTTAAAATAGTTACTATGTATTTTGTGCTGTGCTAGGTGAAGTGTAAGAATGGAGAGGGATAAGGAGATACAAGTTTTATTTGTATTTTATTTTTATTTATTTATTTTTTGTTGAAACAGTGACAGATATTATTTTCTTGGGCTCCAAAATCACTGCTAACGGTGACTGCAAGCCATGAAATTAAAAGACGCTTGCTCCTTGGAAGGAAAGCTATGACAAACCTAGATAGCATATTAAAAAGCAGAGACATCACTTTGCTGACAAAGGTCTGTATAGTCAAAACTATGATTTTTCCAGTAGTTGTGTACAGATGTGAAAGTTGGACCATAAAGAAGGTGGAGTGCCAAAGAATGGATGCTTTTGAATTGTGGTGCTGGAGAAGACTCTTGAGAGTCTCTAGGACTGCAAGGAGATCAAGCCAGTCAATCCTTAAAGGATATCAACCCTGAATACTCATTGGTAGGACTGATGCTGAAGCTGAAGCTCCAATACTTCAGCCACCTTAAGCGAACAGTTGACTCATTGAAAAAGACCCTAATTCAGGGAAAGAATGAAGGCAAAAGGAGAAGAGGGCAGCAAAGGATGAGGTGGTTAGATAGCATCACCAACTCAATGGACATGAATCTGAGAAAACTCTGGGAGATAGTGAAGGACAGGGAAGCCTGGCATGCTGCAGTTCATGGGGTTGTGAAGAGTCCGACATGATTTAGCAACTGAAAAACAACAAGAAAGATACAAATGTGCAGACCACACAGTTTCTGACTTTAGAAGCTCATAAGTATTTATTCACATATTGCTGAAGCCTGGCTTGGAGAATTTTGAGCATTACTTTACTAGAGATCAAATTGCCAACATCTGCTGGATCATCGAAAAAGCAAGAGAGTTCCAGAAAAACATCGATTTCTGCTTTATTGACTATGCCAAAGCCTTTGACTGTGTGGATCACAATAAACTGTGGGAAATTCTGAAAGAGATGGGAATACCAGCCCACCTGACCTGCCCCTTGAGAAATCTGTATGCAGGTCAGGAAGCAACTGTTAGAACTGGACATGGAACAACAGACTGGTTCCAAATAGGAAAAGGAGTATGTCAAGACTGTATATTGCCACCCTGCTTATTTAACTTATATGCAGAGTACATCATGAGAAATGCTGGGCTGGAAGAACCACAAGCTGGAATCAAGATTGCCGGGAGAAATATCAATAACCTCAGATATGCAGATGACACCACCCTTATGGCAGAAAGTGAAGAGGAACTCAAAAGCCTCTTGATGAAAGTGAAAGTGGAGAGTGAAAAAGTTGGCTTAAAGCTCAACATTCAGAAAACGAAGATCATGGCATCTGGTCCCATCACTTCATGGGAACTAGATGGGGAAACAGTGGAAACAGTGTCAGACTTTATTTTTTTGGGCTCCAAAATCACTGCAGATGGTGACTGCAGCCATGAAATTAAGACGCTTACTCCTTGGAAGGAAAGTTATGACCAACCTAGATAGCATATTCAAAAGCAGAGACATTACTTTGCCAACAAAGGTCCGTCTAGTCAACGCTATGGTTTTTCCAGTGGTCATGTATGGATGTGAGAGTTGGACTGTGAAGAAGGCTGAACACTGAAGAATTGATGCTTTTGAACTGTGGTGTTGGAGAAGATTCTTGAGAGTCCCTTGGACTGAAAGGAGATCTAACCAGTCCATTCTGAAGGAGATCAGCCCTGGGATTTCTTTGGAAGGAATGATGCTAAAGCTGAAACTCCAGTACTTTGGCCACCTCATGTGAAGAGTTGACTCATTGGGAAAGACTCTGATGCTGGAAGGGATTGGGGGCAGGAGGAGAAGTGGACGACAGAGGATGAGATGGCTGGATGGCATCACTGACTCAATGGACATGAGTCTGGGTGAACTCTGGGAGTTGGTGATGGACAGGGAGGCCGGGCATGCTGCGATTCATGGGGTCACAAAGAGTCGGACACGACTGAGCGGCTGAACTGAACTGAACTGAACTGAAGTATTTATTCATACAACAAATATTGATTGAACACCTACTATATACCAGGTATTGTCCTAAACACTAGCAATATAATAAAGAAAAATAAGAATGATGTTCCCACCCCCATGGGGCTTACCTTCTATTGGAATAGGCAGAATAATGCATCAATAGATGATGTGCATCTATTCAAGATGTGCATATTAATGATGTGTTTTGTTTTCTGTACCTTATGATTTTTTTCTTTTAAAACTGATTAATTTTTATTTAGGTATAATTGACTTATATGATCTTATTAGTTTCAAGGGTACTACATATGATTTGTTATTTGTATATATTGTGAAATGATCACCGTAATAAATCTAGTTACCATTTGTCATCATCAGTTCAGTTCAGTTCAGTCGCTCAGTCATGTCCGACTCTTTGCAACCCCATGAATCGCAGCACGCCAGGCCTCCCTGTCCATCACCAACTCCCAGAGTTCACCCAGACTCATGTCCATTGAGTCAGTGATGCCATCCAGCCATCTCATCCTCTGTCGTCCACTTCTCCTCCTGCCCCCAATCCCTTCCAGCATCAGAGTCTTTCCCAATGAGTCAACTCTTCACATGAGGTGGCCAAAGTACTGGAGTTTCAGCTTTAGCATTATTCCTTCCAAAGAAATCCCAGGGCTGATCTCCTTCAGAATGGACTGGCTGGATCTCCTTGCAGTCCAAGGGACTCTCAAGAATCTTCTCCAACACCACAGTTCAAAAGCATCAATTCTTCAGTGCTCAGCCTTCTTCACAGTCCAACTCTCACATCCATACATGACCACAGGAAAAACCATAGCCTTGACTAGATGGACCTTTGTTGCCAAGGTAATGTCTCTGCTTTTGAATATGCTATCTAGGTTGGTCATAACTTTCCTTCCAAGGAGTAAGTATCTTTTAATTTCATGGCTGCAGTCACCATCTGCAGTGATTTTGGAGCCCAAAAAGATAAAGTCTGACACTGTTTCCACTGTTTCCCCATCTATTTGCCATGAAGGGATGGGACCAGATGCCATGATCTTCGTTTTCTGAATGTTGAGCTTTAAGCCAACTTTTTCACTCTCCTCTTTCACTCTCATCAAGAGGCTTTTGAGTTCCTCTTCACTTTCTGCCATAAGGGTGGTGTCATCTGCATATCTGAGGTTATTGATATTTTTCCCGGCAATCTTGATTCCAGCTTGTGGTTTTTTCAGCCCAGCGTTTCTCATAATGTACTCTGTCATCATAAGTAGTTACAAAATTTTTTTTTTCTTGGGATGAAAATATTTAAGGTCTACTCTCAGCAGCTTCAAGTATGTATTACAGTATTATTAAATATAGTAACCATGCTCTACATTATATCCCCAAGACTATTTATTTTATAATTGGAAATTGGTACCTTTTTTTTTTTTATGTGAACCATTTAAAAGTCTTTATTGAATTTGTTACAATATTACTTCTTGTTTTGTTTTGTTTTTTTCCTGGAGTGGCAGGAAATTTTTTCCTGAAATGGCAACCCACTCTAGTATTCTTGCTTGGAAAATTCCATGGACAGAGGAGCCTGGTGGGCTACAGACAGTCCAGGAGATCTCAAAGAGTTGGATGTGACTGAGCACACACGCACGCGTCTGTTTTATGCTTTGGTTTTTTGGCCACGAGGCACATGGGATCTTAGCTTACTCCCTGCATTTGAAGGTGAAATTTTAACCTCTGGACCACCAGGGAATTCCCTGTTACCTTATCTTATGGTGTTGTAATATCTTAAAAATCACTCAGTGTAGTATCTTAAAAATCACTCAGTCACCTCCAGAAATTAAAATTATTGAGACACAGTGATAAGTGCTATGAAAGTAATAAAAACAGAGGTGTTACAGAAAAACCGGAGGCGCACCACCTGAGAGTGACAATCAGGAAATATTTCGCTGCTGTGGCTAGGTTGCTCAATTGTGTCTGACTCTTTGTGACCCCACGGACTGTAGCTGCCAGGTTTCTCTGTCCATGGGATTCTCCAGTCAAGAATACTGGAGTGGGTTGCCATTTCCTCCTCCAGAAATATTTTGCTAAGAAGGTGTCATTTGTTATCGAGGAGTCAGTCAGTAGAGAATATTTAGAACATACTGTATAGTACAGGGAACTCTACTTAATGCCCTGTGGTGACCTAATGGGAAGGAAGTCCGAAAGGAAGGGGAAATGTGTATATGAGGGCTTCCCAGGCCGCTCAGTGGTGAAGAATCCGCCTGCAGCGCAAGAGGCAGGTTTGAGCTGTGGGTCAGGACGATCTCTTGGAGAAGGAAATGGCAACCCACCCCAGTATTCTTGCCTGAAAATTCCCAAGGACAGAGGAGCCTTGTGGCCTACAGGGCATGGAGTCACAAAAGAGTCAGACAGGACCTAGCGACTAAACGACAATGACAAATATGTACATGCATGGCTGATTCATTTTGCTGTACAGTTGAAACCAACAGTGTTGTAAACTGACTGTACTCCTATAAAAGTTGATTAAAAAAAAAAAAAGAAAGGATTGCAAGTGTTAATATCCTGAAGCAAGACAAGCTTTACTTCCCTTGAACAGGAAGGCCTGGCTGGCTGGAGCAGCGCGATCAGGGGCAGAGTGAGACAGGAAGAGGTGGGAGGGGGAAGTGGGGCAAAGTTCATGGAGGGCCTTGGACCGGGTGGGCCATATAGACACGCATGTAAGTGTTCCCATGTATTGTGAAGAGTGCATGATATTTGCACTTGCCTCAAAGTCTTTGCAGGTACTGCTGCTGCTGCTGCTACTGCTACTGCTGCTGCTAAGTCGCTTCAGTGGTGTCCGACTCTGTGTGACCCCATAAACGGCAGCCCACTAGGCTCCCCCGTCCCTGGGATTCTCCAGGCAAGAACACTGGAGTGGGTTGCCATTTCCTTCTCCAGTGCATGAAAGTAAAAAGTGAAAGTGAAGTCGCTCAGTCGTGTCCAACTTTTCGAGACCCCATGGACTGCAGCCCACCAGGCCCCTCCGTCCATGGGATTTTCCAGGCAAGAGTACTGGAGTGGGGTGTTGCACGTACTAGTGAACCTAAACGTTTGGATCTCAGGTGCAATTTCAGGAACCTGAGTAGCAAGGAGAGTGACAGTTCTAAGTGAATGTATTTGGTGCTACTGCTGCTGCTGCTAACTCGCTTCAGTCATGTCCGACTCTGTGCGACCCCATGGACTGCAGCCTACCAGGCTCCTCCGTCCATGGGATTTTCCAGGCAAGAGTACTGGAGTGGGTTGTCACTGCCTTCTCCGAATGCATTTGGTAGCAGTCCTTAAATCTTACTCTGGCTTTTCGCTTATATTTCTTGTAAAGTGGGTCTTTGTAAGTTGAGAGAGGATCACCTTCATCCAGCCGTGCTGAGTGAAATTATAAATGTCATGATGTGTGCATAAAAAGGGCAAGAACCAAGTGCTAGGTGCAATCTCCATGTGAGTAAAGGGTAGAGGAGGAGTGGTTTTCTTTAATAAAGTTTTTGTTGAAGCTGAGCTTACCAACTGTTGGGTTCAGAGCCTGCATGTGAATCAAATTCCCCAGCTAGGCTTGAATCCTGATTAGAATGACAGCTAACTGGCTTAGTCCTCACAGCTTTTTAAAATATGACACCTAGAGGTCACAGCCACCGTTTTGGTTTAGAATGACATAATTGTGTTTTCATTTACCTATGAAGGTCATAAGAATATTTAATTTCTAGATTCAGAAAACAGACTCCAAATATTATAGGGAAAATTTTCATCTGAATTCCTCTTTTCCCATAACACAAAATATTTTCTTTTGAGCCATGCTTGGGTTGCAGATTTTCACATGAGAGGGTATGGTGGGGAATAGTTTATTAATGACAATAAATGGGTAAGGGTACCACAGCTTAATACATTTATTATTAGTAAAACTTCGTGTTGTAGCTGCTATTGTTTTCCCCACTTTATAGATGAGAAAACTGAGACCCAGAGAGTTTAAACTACCCAAGACCAAACAAGTAGTGTAGCCAGGGATCCTTGGTGGAACTGCCTTCAGTCAGGTTTGTTTGCCTCTAGCCTGTGTCTCCCACCACAAAGTCTCCCAGGGCCTGGTTTAACCACCCGCCCCAGAAGAGCAGGCCTGCCTCACCTCACACAGGTGTGGGTAGGAATTGAGAAGGCCAATCAGGTTTGCCAAGGACTCTACAGGTGGCAATTGTAAAACAGAATAAAAGGAAGCCACGCATTGGGCTGCACCTACTCACGGGCAGACGTCATCTCAGAGGCGAGGCAAATGGTTCTCCTGGTGCTGAGATAGGTGAGAATGCTCCTTCTGAGGACAAGGACTCAGCAGCAACTCCCGGTGAGCTTTCCTTTTTACTGAACTGGGTGAGGGACGTGTTTCAAGGTAAAGGAGTTTCCCATTTAGTAGAGAAAATAGCACTTTTAAAGTGTTTACAGAAAAGCCTAGATCAAGAATATAATATAATAGATTCTATAACATATTCCCTAATATATTCTTTCTCTAATATAGTCTCTAAACAATATATATTATATATAATGTATTTCATGCATAATTTATTTCCTGTGTAATATAGTCCATGTATAATTCCCCTAGTATGTTTCCCCAAGACAACAGTAATCATAACTATCCATTAAATAATAATTTTGAGGATGTTTGTATTTACTGTATATCATATTTCAAAAAGAATAGGATGCACCTTAAAATGTATGATTTAACATTATACAGAAGATTGTAAATACGTTTTGACATAATAAAGAGAAAACTAAACGCAGGAAAGTAAAACTGAAGCAGGGACGGGTCATATTACCCCATCAATTCAGTTCAGTTCAGTCGCTCAGTCATGTCCAACTCTTTGAGACCCCATGAATCGCAGCACGCCAGGCCTCCCTGTCCATCACCAACTCCCAGAGTTCACTCAAACTCACATCCATCGAGTCAGTGATGCCATCCAGCCATCTCATCCTCTGTCGTCCCCTTTTCCTCCTGCCAGCAATCTCTCCCAGCATCAGAGTATTTTCCAATGAGTCAACTCTGTGCATGAGGTGGCCAAAGTACTGGAGTTTCAGCTTTAGCATCATTCCTTCCAAAGAAATCCCAGGGCTGATCTCCTTCAGAATGGACTGGTTGGATCTCCTTGCAATCCAAGGGACCCTCAAGAGTCTTCTCCAACACCACAGTTCAAAAGCATCAATTCTTCAGCGTTCAGCCTTCTTCACAGTCCAACTCTCACATCCATACATGACCACAGGAAAAACCATAGCCTTGACTAGACGAACATTTGTTGGCAAAGTAATGTCTCTGCTTTTGAATATGCTATCTAGGTTGGTCATAACTTTCCTTCCAAGGAGTAAGCGTCTTTTAATTTCATGGCTGCAGTCACCATCTGCAGTGATTTTGGAGCCCTAAAAAATAAAGTCAGCCACTGTTTCCACTGTTTCCCCATCTATTTGCCATGAAGTAATGGGACCAGATGCCATGATCTTCGTTCTCTGAATGTTGAGTTTTAAGCCAACTTTTTCACTCTCCTCTTTCACCTTCATCAAGAGGCTTTTGAGTTCCCCTTCACTTTCTGCCATAAGGGTGGTGTCATCTGCATATCTGAGGTTATTGATATTTCTCCCGGCAATCTTAATTCCAGCCTGTGCTTCTTCCAGCCCAGCATTTCTCATGATGTACTCTGCATATAAATTAAATAGGCAGGGTGACAATATACAGTCTTGACGTACTCCTTTTCCTATTTGGAACCAGTCTGTTGTTCCATGTCCAGTTCTAACTGTTACTTCCTGACCTGCATACAGATTTCTCAAGAGGCAGGTCAGGTGGTCTGGTGGTATTCCCATCTCTTGAAGAATTTTCCAGAGTTTATTGTGATCCACACAGTCAAAGGCTTTGGCATAGTCAATAAAGAAGAAATAGATATTTTTCTGGAAATCTCTTGCTTTTTCGATGATCCAGCAGATGTTGGCAATTTGATCTCTGGTTCCTCTGCCTTTTCTAAAACCAGTTTGAACCTCTGGAAGTTCACGGTTCACGTATTGCTGAAGCCTGGCTTGGAGAATTTTGAGCATTACTTTACTAGCATGTGAGATGAGTGCAATTGTGCGGTAGTTTGAGCATTCTTTGGCATTGCCTTTCTTTGGGATTGGAATGAAAACTGACCTTTTCCAGTCCTGTGGCCACTGCTGAGTTTTCCAACTTTGCTGACATATTGAGTGCAGGACTTTAACAGCATCATCTTCCAGGATTTGAAATAGCTCAACTGGAATTCCATCACCTCCACTAGCTTTGTTCGTAGTGATGCTTTCTAAGGCCCACTTGACTTCACATTCCACGATGTCTGGCTTTAGGTGAGTGATCATACCATTGTAATTATCTGGGTCATGAAGATCTTTTTGTACAGTTCTTCTGTGTATTCTTGCCACCTCTTCTTAATATCTTCTGCTTCTGTTAGGTCCCTACCATTTCTGTCCTTTATTGAGCCCATCTTTGCATGAAATGTTCCTTTGGTATCTCTGATTTTCTTGAAGAGATCTCCAGTCTTTCCCATTCTGTTGTTTTCCTCTATTTCTTTGCATTGATAGCTGAGGAAGGCTTTCTTATCTCTCCTTGCTATTCTTTGGAACTCTGAATTCAGATGCTTATATCTTTCCTTTTCTCCTTTGCTTTTCGCCTCTCTTCTTTTCACAGCTATTTGTAAGGCCTCCCAAGACAGCCATTTTGCTTTTTTGCACTTCTTTTCCATGGGGATGGTCTTGATTTCTGTCTCCTGTACAATGTCACGAACCTCAGTCCATAGTTCATCAGGCAGTCTATCTGTCAGATCTAGTCCCTTAAATCTATTTCTCACTTCCACTGTATAATCAAAAGGATTTGATTTAGGTCATACCTGAATGGTCTAGTGGTTTTCCCTACTTTCTTCAATTTAAGTCTGTATTTGGCAATAAAGAGCTCATGATCTGAGCCACAGTCAGCTCCGGTCTTGTTTTTGCTGAGTCGTGTCCAACTCTGCGATCTCATGAACCGCAGCACACAGGCCTCCCTGTCCATCACCAACTCCCGGAGTCCACCCAAACCCATGTCCATTCAGTTGGTGATGCCATCCAACCATCTTATCCTCTGTTGCCCCCTCCTCCTCCTGCCCTCAATCTTTCCCACCATCAGGGTCTTTTCAAATGAGTCACCCCTTTGCATCAGGTGGGCAAAGTATTGGAATTTCAGCTTCAACATCAGTCCTACCAATGAACACCCAGGACTGATCTCCTTAGGATGGACTGGTTGGATCTCCTTGCAGTCCAAGGGACTCTCAAGAGTCTTCTCCAACACCACAGCTCGAAAACATCAATTCTTCAGTGCTCAGCTTTCTTTATAGTCCAACTCTCACATCCATACACGACCATTGAAAAACCATTGCCTTGACTGCACAGACCTTTGTTGACAAAGTAATGTCTCTGCTTTTTAATATGCTTTCTAGGTTGGTCATAACTTTCCTTCCAAGAAGTAAGTGTCTTTTAATTTCATGGCTGCAGTCACCATCTGCAGTGATTTTGGAGCCCAGAAAAATAAAGTCAGCCACTGTTTCCACTGTTTCCCCATCTATTTGCCATGAAGTGATGGGACCAGATGCCATGATCTTAGTTTTCTGAATGTTGAGCTTTAAGCCAAATATTACGATATATGTGCTTTAAAGCCCTTCATCATTACTAAAATTTATGTGCATTGTCCCATCTGATCCTTGAGAGAGTCCTGCAAAGTAGAAAGTTTAGGCATTATTAACCCAGTTTTACAGATGAGAAACTGATGTATAATGAGGTTAAATGATCTTCCCAAGGTAACTGAACTATTGAAGATGAGTCAGGATCAGATTAAGGTTTCCTAATATGCAGATGACAGCACCCTTATGGCAGAAAGTGAAGAAGAACTAAAGAGCCTCTTGATGAAAGTGAAAGAGGAAAGTGAAAAAGTTGGCTTAAAGCTCAACATTCAGAAAATGAAGATCATGGCATCTGGTCCCATCACTTCATGGCAAATAGATGGAGAAACAGTGGAAACAGTGGCAGACTGTATTTTGGGGGGGCTCCAAAATCACTGCAGATGGTGATAGACAGCATATTAAAAAGCAGAGACATTACTTTGTCAACAAAGGTCCATCCAGTCAAGGCAATGGTTTTTCCAATAGTCATGTATGGATGTGAGAGTTGGACTATAAAGAAAGCTGAGAGCTGAAGAATTGATGCTTTTGAACTGTGGTGTTGGAGAAGAATCTTGAGAGTCCCTTGGACTGCAAGGAGATCCAACCAGTCCATCCTAAAGGAAATCAGCCCTGAATATTCATTGGAAGGACTGATGTTGAAGCTGAAACTCCAATACTTTGGCCACCTGATGCAAAGAGCTGATTCATTTGAAAAGACCCTGATGCTGAGAAAGATTGAAGGCGGGAGAGAAGGGGACGACAGAGGACGAGATGGTTGGATGGCATCACCAACTCAATGGACATGAGTTTGAGTAAAGTCCAGAAGTTGGTGATGGACAGGGAGGCCTGGTGTGCTGCAGTCCATGGGGTCGCAAAGAATCGGACATGACTGAGCAACTAAACTGAACTGAACTGACTGAACATCTAGCCTAGCACTCACTGAATTCTGATGCCTGAGGCTGCAGACTGAGGGAGATCCCAGGGGAAGCAAGGTCAGTCCACTTGACCTTTTCTCAGCCTGTTTCTGGGCATCACTCGGGTCTCTCTTGCTGCATGCCGGCTGCCCAACCCACTGCAGAGCTGTTGCCCCCACCACTCCTGCAGGTTACCTCTGCCCAGTCTCATTTAGACCTGCATCCTCCAATAGCCTGAGCCCCTCCTGTGTCATGAAAACCAACCCATTCCATTTGCAGGTCCTTTTAAATCCTAGCCAAGTGAGGACCAGCTGAGTGCATATATTTAGGATTAGATATGTATTGTGACTGAAAAAAAATGCACAATCCAAAACTTGAGAATTAGGTTTTATTTGAGGGACAAAACTGAGGACTTAGGCCTGGGACACAGCCTCTTAGATAGCTCTGAGAAGCTGCTCTGAAGAAGGGAAGGGAGGAGCCCAGAATATTATGAGTTTTTGCAACAAAGACCAGGTAGTCAGAACATCAAAAAATGATTGCTAAAGAAGTTACAGAGTTTAACACTTTTCTATGTATGAGAAGGGGAGAAGGAAATGGCACCCCCACTCCAGTACTCTTGCCTGGAAAATCCCATGGATGGAGGAGCCTGGTAGGCTGCAGTCCATGGGGTTGCTAAGAGTCGGACACGACTGAGTGACTTCACTTTCACTTTCCACTTCCATGCACTGGAGAAGGAAATGGCAACACACTCCAGTGTTCTTGCCTGGAGAATCCCATGGATGGGGAAGCCTGGTAGGCTGCAGTCCATGGGGTTGCACAGAGTCAGACATGACTGAAGCAAGTTAACAGCAGCAGCAGCATGTATGAGAAGATGCAAGAGTCTGGGCTCATTGAAATCATTTCTTTAATGTGTACCTCAGCTATCTAGAGCCAGTATCCTGTGCTTTCTCATCCTGATTCTTCTCAGGGTGCATTGTTGAGGGACGGGGGTGGCTGCAGTTGCTGATGGCTTGATGGTGGGCATCCTGTTTCTATCCTGTGTTCCTTCAGGGCTCACCATTGACATGTTACATGGCTGTAACATGGTTTGATGGCTGCAGCATCCTTTGTTTACTAATATGGCAGGCAATATTTTTCATTCACAGTATGTTAAGGCAAATCACAATGCAAAGGCAATCATCACAGACAGTGATGCTTCATTCTCAATAAACTAGACTCTTCTAACCACAGGGCTGACTCCCATCCTGGCATCAGCTCCTACAGAGGATGGAAGCCTCTCACTGGGCAATGAGAGGTCCCCTTGGCCTCTACAAGTTGGATTCGATGGCTCTGAACTTGCTTCCAACTTCTCCAGAATCTAATGGCTTCTAGGGGAAGCTGTGTTGCGGTGTGGCTCTAGCCCAGCCTCACTCCACCCTGGCAATCGTTTCACAAGAGCTTTTTGGAGTTAACACCCTCAATCAAAAGTGTGGCTGCACGTGGGAGAATTCCCCAGGCCTGCTGCAACAGAAGTTGGAAAGACTTTTAACATACTTTAATTATACGTGGAGAAGCCATCAGCCTCGTCTAACCTCACCTCCTGGGACAACCTGGCTTTCTATATAGGTTCTTTGCAAAGCTTCTTTTTTTAGATTGGTGTTTAAAGGTTTTCACTCCAAGCGTGGAATTGGATTTTTTTTTTTTTTTTTTAAGTTTAAAAGCATTTCTCAGTGAATTTGAATATTGGGAAATGTCTGAACGTTAAAGCAGCCATAAGCTTAGACTCCTCTGATATCACAGTGCTTGCCCCCCCAATCCCCCTGCCAAGATCAGCAGCGAGGCTGGAAGAGGAAGGAGGGGAGAAGAGAAAGCAATTCCTCAGTTTGTGTGCTTCCTCCAAAGGTGCCTGTTTTAGTACAGTCAGCCCTCCTATCTGGTGTTCACGTCTTCAGATTCAACCAACTGTGGATTCAATGAATCATCTATGGTAAATATGGGTGGAGGGGCCAAGAGAGTTCCAAAAAGCAAAACATGAGTTTGCCTAGAGCTGACAACTATTTACATTGTATTTATAACTATTTACATAGTACTGACCTTGTATTAGGTATTATAAATAATATAGAGATGATTTCAAGTATAAGGGATAATGTGTGCAAGTTATGGTCTCCCCAGGTGATGCAGTGGTAAAGAATCCACCTGCCAATACAGGAGATGCAAGAGATGCAGGTTCAGTCCCTGGGTGGGGAAGATCCCTTGGAATAGGAAATGGCAACATGCTCCAGTATTCTTGCCTGGAAAATTCCATGGACAGAGGAGCCTGGCAGGCTACAGTCCATGGGGTCGAAAGAGTTGGATACAACTGATCATGTGTGCACACACAAATTAAACATACCATTAATTTTTAATGCATACCACAGTTGAAGAATTATAAAATCAAATATTTTTAGGAAGCAAACAGGTAGCATACACATTTCAAATGGCAAGTGGTATTTACATCAGTGAATGGGTATGTTTGTGGCAACCAAGAGACTGTATTTTGGAGAAGAAAACGGCAACCCACTCCGGTATTCTTGCCTGGAGAAGCCCATGAACAGAGGAGCGTGGTGGGCTACTGTTCATGGGGTCACAAAGAGTCAGACACGACTGAGTGACTAAGCACATAAGCACAGGAGACTATAGGCCTGGCCCGAAGGCGTTCAGATTCTATTTTTAAGAAGCCCTAACTGAACTAATAAAATGTGTCCTCAGCCTCAGTCACCTGGAGGCAATATTTAGTCACATGGACATCAAATGTTACTGGTTGGCTAGGAGGGCTGCACAGATGTGCCTGAAGCTCTCTAGCAACTACTGTGAAAAGAGCAAGTTAGCCAGTTACACAGTTCACAGCGTGGTGAGATCAACACCAAACAGTTATTCAGAATTGCACATGCTGTGGAGACTGAGACAGAAAAGAAATGTCCCCTGAGAATCTCAAAGAACACAGAAATGTAATAAACAGAGGTTAAGACAAATTCCCTGGGCATTTTTCTCATCCCATTGCTCAATGAGGCCCTTCAATTCATAGAACAGTGTCATAAAAGCAGTTCCCCTAAAGAAACTGGGTCCAGGGAGAGGCAAAGTGGTGCAGAGTGAATGGTTGAGGCAACACACACAATCGGTGCTCAAAGGAGGGCCAGTAACTAAGAGTCCATCAGTAGGGAGAGGCTGTCTAAAGGCTGGGGGGCAGCAGCTTATGCTTTTGGAAAAGGGGAGTTAGAAACCTGCCTGGTACGTAGTGGATGCTCAGGAAACTTTTGTTGCATGGTGAGTGGGTAGAGAAGAAAAATGCAGGCATTTCAAGGCCAAAGGTCTAGAGAGAATATTCTGGGGAATGATCTGGCTGGAGGATATTAGTCAAAGCTTTCTTGGTGGCAAGTGGTAAAAATCTACCTTGACTTTAATTTGGCAAAAATAGAAATGTGTTGATAGCATAATAGAGTACGTCCCATAATCAAAAGAAAGAGTTGAACGTCAAGCAGAAGGAAGGTAGACTGAAGGTGTGCCTCTGGTGGACTCAAGATGTATGGCCCAGACTCCTTTCAAAGGAAGGATGTGTTGTTCCAAATGCTGGCAATGTGGTCCGTAGGAAGCCTTCAGCAGTCAGCTTCTTCTCAGCTACACAGCGTTGCCTCACCCAAGAACATGCTCTTCCCTGGGCAGCCCACATCCGGCGACCAGTCACTGTGGGAGTATAAAGCCTAGGCCATCTCAGCCAATGCAGGACAATTCCAAGGGACGACATACACTACAGAGCTCTCTGTGGTCAGACAGAGCTTTCTTAGAGCTGCCTTGCAGTTCAGTTTGGCCCTCTACCCAATCCTGCTTCCTCCCCTCCTTCCTATAAGTGCTGCTTCCCAGTCAATGTTCTCCACCCCAGCTCCATCTCAGGGTCTGATTCCGTAGAACCCAACTTTTGATGTCCAAAGAAATATATAGAACCAGGGGTTCAAAGGCCACCAGGATGCTTTTTGTCTCTCATCTCCCTTTCTCTCTGTGTCTTTGCTTCTATCTCTTCCACAGTTTTCACCCACAGAAAAGGAATGATTGTTATTGTATTGTTTGTTTTTTAAAAAATGTTTTAAACCCCAAGAAAGGATAATGAAGAGCCTGCTGCTGCCGCCAAGTTGCTTCAGTCGTGTCCAACTCTGTGCGACCCCATGGACTGCAGCCTACCAGGCTTCTCTGTCCATGGGATTCTCCAGGCAAGAACACTGGAGTGGGTTGCCATTTCCTTCTCCAATGTATGAAAGTGGAAAGTGAAAGTGAAGTCACTCAGTCGTGTCTGACTCTTAGCGACCCCATGGACTGCAGCCTACCAGGCTCTTACATCCATGGGATTTTCCAGGCAACAGTACTGGAGTGGGGTGCCATTGCCTTCTCCCATGAAGAGCCTAGCTGGGGTCAAACAAATCAACTCTAGCCTGGATGTTCAAGCATTATAATTGGCCAGGCTTGAGTCAAAACCTGTTTCTCAGGGATAGGATCATATAGAAACAAACATGGCAGCTGTAGAGCTATGGGGTTTGCGGGGGGTGGGGGGTGTTGCTGAGCAAAAAACTGATGCTGTCCTCTACATTTAATTTTAGAAGGTTTACTTGAGGTTTTGAATGTAAGAGATAGACATTTTTACCTAGTTCACTGATTTTCCTTTTTAAATTGGAATATAATTGCTTTACAATGTTGTGTTCAGCTCTGCTGTACATCGAAGTTAATCAGCGATATGTATACATGTATCCCCTCCCTCTTGGACCTCCTTCTCACCCCACCCCGAGTCTCATCCATGTAGGTCATCACAAACCACTGAGCTGAATATCCTGTGCTTTATATCAGCTTCTCACTAGCTATCTATTTTATACATAGTCATGTACATATGTCAATCCCAATCTCTCTATTTATCCTACCCTCCAGGGACAGATGAATGGATAAAGAAGATGTGGTACATATATACACAATGGAATATTACTCAGTCCCTAACAGGAACAAAATAGGGCTATTTGTAGACATGGATGGATCTAGAGTATGTCATACAGAGTGAAGTTAAGAAAAAAAACAAGTCTATATTAATGCATATATGTGAAATCTAGGAAAACGGTACAGATGAAACTATTTCCAAGGCAGGATATACTTACATACATAGTTCATTGGTTTTCAAAATAAAACAAAAAGCTTGAAACAACAGGACTCTTTCAAACAAAATTTAATTTGGGAATATCAACATAATTAGTAGATAATGATGAAGATTTTGATTTGAGAGGAAGCAGGGGGCCCAGAATCCAGTCTCTTGGTCTTCCCTAATTCCATCTCCTGGCAACTGAAGAGTCACTTCATTATTCATTTATTTTAGTAATTATTATTGTACACTTATCTTGCCCCAGGTATTGTGCTAGATCCTGGAAAGACAATGGCTAATTAAAAATAAACACAGTTTTTAGTTCTGGAGCATACTAAGTATATTCCTTGGAACACAGTTTGAAACCCACTTGTTCTGGGCCATTTTGTGGGAATAGAGAGGAGGAGAATATGGGGTTGAGATAGAGTGACATAATTAAAGAGATGCTTTAGAAATAATGTCTTGGAGGCATTAGGTGTGGTCAGTTTGATTTGGTGAAGATTGACATGTTGATTAATTGGGAGACTATTGCAAAATTCATGCCAAGATGTGAAATGTTGGGTTTAAATTGCATAAAATGCAGAGGAAATGAAAAAGAAGTATGGATACAAGAAATATAATATAAGAAAAATTGATGAGTCTTGGTGACAGCCTCTGAATGGATCTGGCTAGTGTCTATTAATACATGATATTAGAACAGACCCACGTACACATATCCATACTAGGTACCCCCCCTACACACACGCTTTTTCCACTCAATCAAATGTGCAATATATTCTGATCCACATCACTGCGCTTACGTATTAATCATTCATGCATTCTTGACAGCCCATTCCAGTTCCATTTTTTTTCCAGCACCCTGACCACTCACACATCATTCTCATGGCTCCAAGCACAACACACTCTCCTGATGGAAAGCAGCCCATGCCCTTCCTCATGTCTTTCTTGTATTCAACTGTAATCATTATTAAATTCCTGAATATTTACAGTTCAACTAATATCAACTACTCCTTTCTTTAGCCAAGATATTGTTCTGTAATTACTCAGGGATTTATTTTGTGTTGTATGAAAACTTTTGAAATATTCCTTTTACATGTTTCAGGTTGACATAGTTCAATGTGTAATTATATGAGATATGTTCCATTTTGGGGGCAGCCTTGTGATGATGTATTTTTGAAACATCTTTGGGCTGGAAATGCTTGCTCACCTATTCTCTTTGTATATTCATCTTGCAATTTACATTTTCTAAGAATTTCATGAGAAAGTTTCTTATTAGTCATTACTCCAGTGTCCAACTCCACTTATATTCCACAGATGAGGAAATGGAATCCTGGAGAGGTTAAGAGACTATATCCTGGACTTTATTTCAGCCCTATGTTCTTTCACTACTAGAAGATTTTTTAATTTAATTTTTATTTTACATTGGAGTATAGTTGATTTATGTAATGTTAGTTTCAGGTGTACAGCAAAGCAATATATATATATACATATATATATATATGTGTATATATATATATATATATATATATCTCCATTGTTTTTCAAATTCTTTTCCCAGATAGGTTATTACAGAATATTGAGTAAAGTTCCCTGTGCTATATAGTAGGTCCATGTTGATTATCTATTTTATATATAGTAGTATGTACATGTTAACCACAAACTCCTAATTTATCCCTCCCCCCACCTTTCCCCAATGGCAACCCACTCCAGTGTTCTTGCCTGGAGAATCCCAGGGACGGGGGAGCCTAGTGGGCTGCCGTCTATGGGGTCGCACAGAGTCGGACACGACTGAAGTGACTTAGCAGCAGTTAGCAGCCACCTTTCCGCTTGCTGCTGCTGCTGCTGCTAAATTGCTTCAGTCGTGTCCGACTCTGTGCGACCCCATAGACGGCAGCCCACCAGGCTCACCCGTCCCTGGGATTCTCCAGGCAAGAACACTGGAGTGGGTTGCCATTTCCTTCTCCAATGCATGAAAGTGAAAGTGAAGCCGCTCAGTCGTGTACGACTCTTAGCGACCCCACGAACTGCAGCCTACCAGGCTCCTCCACCCATGGGATTTTCCAGGCAAGAGTACTGGAGTGGGTTGCCATTGCCTTCTCCGACCTTTCCACTTGCTGCTGCTGCTGCTGCTAAGTCGCTTCCGTCGTGTCCGACTCTGTGCCACCCCATAGATGGCAACCCACCAGGCTCCTCTGTCCCTGGGATTCTCCAGGCAAGAACACTGGAGTGGGGTGCCATTGCCTTCTCCGACCTTTCCCCTTAGGTAACCATAAATCTGTGAGTCAGTTTCTGTTTTGTAAATAAGCTCATTTGTATTATTTTCTAGATTCAAGTGATATAAGATATTTCTCTTCCTCTGACTTATTTCACTTTGTATGATAATCTCTAAATTGATTCATATTGTCACAAATGTCATTATTTCTTTTTTGTAGAAGAGAACAATTTTTATTGGTCACTGAAGCACTTGCGACTCATTGGGAGCAAAGGTTTACACTTTTTTCCTGCTGCGAAGTCTCTTTTGAGCTGTGTATTAGAGTTTTGTGTGTTCCTAAATATCCACCCATGTTGCAGGCTACTTGAAGGTGGAAACTGTATGTTATGTGTCCTGATACCTCACATGCCACTTTACTGGGCACAAAAACTCTAGACCACATTTTAATCGTTTATTTATTTATTTGACAAATATTTATTGAGTACCTAGTATGTTCTAGACACTATTCTAAGTGTTTATGATATAGCAATAAGTAAAGAAGACATAGTCTTCACTCCCAGGGAGCATATTGTATAACAGGAAAATAAGACATTGAACAAGATGCTATTCAATAGGTAATAAGTGTGATTAGGTTTACAGGAGAGGTGCCAAGTCTAAGGGAACAACTGTTAGAGACCACCACCCACCCGTCCCCTTTCTTGCCAACCTGCCCCTTTCCCTGCGCCACACCTCCCTGGATCCAGGAGTGACACTGGCATCAGTGACACAAAGCAGCAGTGTGACTCCATGACTTCTGTGCCTCTCGGGGTCCCGTCTATTGGTCAGCATAAGATGGCACCTCAGAGCAAGTGGTACTGGTGACCTGAGTACCAGATTGGCCCCCAGGAGGGAACAGCTGAAGAACGGCAAGCCTGCACGCGTGCATTCATTTATTCAGCAAGCATATATTGAGAATTCATTCTGTACCAGGTACTGTGAGCAAAACAGTCAGTCATCACCATCAATGGGCCGCATACACGGTGAGGGAGACTTTAAACTTTTTTTATTTTATATTGGAGTATAGTTGATATGCAATCTTGTTTTCGTTTCAGGTGTCCAGCAAAGTGATTCAAATATACATATACACATACCTATTCGTTTTCAAATTCTTTTCCCATTTAAGGTATTACGGAGTATTGAGTAGATTTCCCTGTGCTATACAGTAGGTTCTTGGTGGTGGTCTATTTTTATAGATAATAGTTTGTGTATGTTAATTATAAACTCCTAACTTATCACCCCTCACCTTTCCCCTTCAGTAACCATAAGTTTGTTCTCTAAGTCTATGAGTCCGCTTCTGTCTTGCTAATAAATATATTTTTTTAAGATTCCACATACGAGTGATATCATATGATATTAGTTTTTATCTGTCTGCCTTAGCTTCACTTAGTATGACACTCCCTAGGTTTATCCATGTTGTTGCAAATGGCATTATTTTCTTTTTTACGGCTGAGTCTACTGTGTATATGCGCCACATCTTCTTTATCCATTCCTCTGTTGATGGACATGTGGGTTGCTCCCATGTCTTGGCTATTGTAAACAGTGCTGGAATAAACACTGGGGGGGGGTGTGTCTTTTTGAATTATGGCTTTATCTGGATATACACATAGGCGTGGAACTTCTGGGTCATATGGGTAGCTCTATTTTTAGTTTTTTAAGGAACCTCCAAACTGTTCTCCATAGTTGCCTTAGGTATAAGGTTAGGTTGTTTATTTGAGATTTTTATTGTTTCCTGAGGTAAAACTATATTGCTATAAACTTCCCTCTTAGGACTGCTTATAGGTTTTAGATCATCATGTTTTTGCTTTCAATTGTCTCTAGGTATTTTTCTATTTCCTCTTTGATTTCTTCAGTGATTCATTGGCTGTTTATTAGCATATTGTTTAGCCTCCACGTGTTTGTTTTTCAGCTTTTTGCCTTGTAATTGATTTCTAATCTCATAGTGTTACGGTTGGAGAAGATGCTTGATATGATTTCAGTTTTCTCAACTTGACCATGGCTCACTTCCCCAGGACAATAGTAATCATAGTAATCCATGAAATAATTATTTTGTGGATGTTTATTCCACATCATAATCATATTAAACCATATCTCATATCATTTATATTAATAAACTCCAAGTGGATTAGGTCTCTAAATGTAAAATAATGAAATCATACAAGTACTGAAAGAAACCACAGGTAAACCACAGGAAACCTCAGTGTAGGGCAGGACTTTGTATGGATGATTCAAAACCCAAAGGCCGTAGCATAAATGCTGTAATCTAGTTAGTGAAAGCATTTCTCACAGGGGTAGGGGCTAGAAATTCTGAAACAACTTTCTGCATACACTAGAGTTTAACAAATAAATAGATAAATTGTAGGTAATGAGAGCTGTGTTTCTTATTGTTGGGAAAAGAAGTTATAAATAAGGACAAATGAATATTAGAATAAACCCTGTGGTTTGGACTGTAATCAAAGGTATCAGCATAGATTCATGGGCTTTACTATATATCTAAACATATAAATACATAAATATATATATATATATTTATGTTGGTTCATAATATATTTTCTAGCTCTGTCTACTGAGAAGGCCTGGAAGCAATAATAGCCCAGTACAGAGGAGCCTGGTGAGCTATAGTCCAGGGGGTCACAAAGAGTCAGACATGACTGAGCACACACACCAAAGAATAATGAACACACTCATTGCCCAGATCTTGATCTCTAAAAACACAAACTCTTAGGAGAGCAGTTGATTTCAAATTGAAGGCAGAGTAAACACAAGATGATCCTGGAACTTATTATGGTGACAGCTAGTAAGAAACTGTTGAAAATAAGATGGGAACATGTGGAAGAAAACAGGAGGCAACCTGAAGGAGCTCCCCATGGCTAAAACTGGAATAATGTGAACAACAAATAATGATATTGTTGTTGTTCAGTTGCTAAGTGTGTCCGACTCTTTGTGACCCTGTGGACTGCAGCACGCCAAACTTCCCTGTCCTTCACTTTCTCCTGGAGTTTGTTCAAACTCATGTCTGTTGAGTCTTTGATGTTATCTAATAATGATATTGTGCGCTCAATCACTTCAGCCATGTCTGACTCTTTGAGACCCTATGGATTGTAGCCTACCAGGCTCCTCTGTCTATGGAATTCTCCAGGCTAGAATACTGGAGCAGGTAGTCATTCCCTTCTTCAGGGGATCTTCCCAACCCAGGGATCAAACTCACATGTCCCGCATTGCTGAAGGATTCTTTACCGCTGAGCCACCAGGGAAGCCCAATAATGTTATTATTAGATTTTAATCCATAGAATAAAATAAATACCTATGTCTCTATACAGGCATAATAAATAAATGGGGGAATGAGATTGCTGTCTTTCATAATAAACTCCAATTGATAAACATGGAAGGAAAAAGGAAAATAATAGAATCACCATTAGACAAACATCAGAGAAATTGTTTCAGACAAGACACACTGATGGATGCCAAAATTACTGGGCAAAAGGGAGGAGGAATAGAATTTGCATAATCTGAAAGTATCTCCCCCAAGATGCTTATTAATTACAAAAGGAAAGGTAATAACTTGGCAGTGAAAGAACTGGTCAGACACCAACTTAACCAAGTAATCAAGGTAAAAATATCAGCAGCAATAAGACATATCGACATCATTGAACCCCTGGATAGGATGCACTGAGAAAAGATACGAAAGCATTTTTGTAGTGTTCTTGCCAAAAATGCATAGCCTCAATCTAATCATGGAAAGATAGCAGACACATCCAAATTGAGTGACATCCTGCACAGTCACTGATCAGTACTTGTCAAAAATACCAAAGTCAGAAAAGATAAGGAAAGACCAAGGAACTGTTACAGACTAGAAGAGACGAAGAAGTAACAGCTAAAGAGGGTGGGATCACCATCAGGATCCCTGGTACAAAAAAAACCGACATTAACGGGAAAAATTGTTGTTGTTACTGTTTAGTCATTCAGTCATGCCATTCAAACAGGGTCTGACTGTTGAGCCGCCAGTATAGTGCTGGTGATAATACCCTGTTCTTGATCATTATACTATGTTATATAAGATGGTTATCTGAAGAAAAGCAGGGTGAGGGAACTCTGTATGTGGTTGCAACTCTTCTGTAAATTTAAAATTCCTTTAAAGACTTTTTAAAAGGACCCCCATGGTAGACAGAGGAGGCCTTTACAGATTAGGAATACCCAGCAGGGCAGGTATCGCAGTCCTTGGCAGTCTGTGGCCTTCTGTGCCTCTGTGCATACACAGAGTGGCAGCCTGAGCCTGTCACAGTGTCGAAGAGCATTGCCTCAACTCTAGTGGGGCTGGAGTAATGGCTGAACCCTGGGCTTTCTTGATGGCTCAGTGAGTAAAGAATCCACTTGCAACGCAGGAGACGTGGGTTTGATCCCTGGGTAGGGAACATCCCCTGGAGGAGAAAATGGCAACCCACTCCACTATTCTTGCCTGAAAAATCCCATGGACAGAGGAGCCTGGCGGGATACAGACCTTAGAGTCCAATGTTACTAAGCACACATGCAGGCTCCCATTTACCGTTATGCATCATCATGGACCTTGAATAATAAGAACCTCTTACTCCGCTGCTGCTGCTGCTGCTAAGTCGCTTCAGTCATGTCCGACTCTGTGCGACCCCATAGACGGCAGCCCACCAGGCTCCCCCGTCCCTGGGATTCTCCAGGCAAGAACACTGGAGTGGGTAGCCATTTCCTTCTCCAATGCATGAAAATGAAAAGTGAAAGTGAAGTCACTCAGTTGTGTCTGACTCTTAGCGACCCCATGGACTGCAGCCCACCAGGCTCCTCTGTCCATGGGATTTTCCAGGCAGGAGTACTGGAGTGGGGTGCCATTGCCTTCTCCGCTTACTCCACTACTGATTTATAATGAATGACCATTTGACCTGAGCTGAAATTTTACCATAAAAAGATTTTACTAAGGAAATATGAAAAAAACCATACTTAGCTCATTTTTTATGTAAAAAAAAAAAATGTGTTGCAGCATTATATATAATAGCCAATGTGTGGAAAAGATTAGTGCTCAAAGCTAAGGGACTGGTTAATAAAACTTATATTAATATATTGGAATGCCAAAGAGCAATTAAAAATAATATTGTAGACTATTGAATAAAAATCTGTCATATTCCCCAAAGGCTAAATAAATAGGTTAAAAAATAACATGTGTGTGAAAAGTGTGTATATACACACACATATATTCTATTTATCAGTACACTTATAGATAGATTGAAAGAAAATTTGAAAGAATGTTCTCTAAAGTGATAACAAAAGTTTAGACTGGTTAAATTAGTAATTTTTCCTTCATTTTTTGTTTTTTTTGGATTTTTCTGCATTTTCTAACATTTCCATAAGGAGCATACATTCTTTTCTAATTTATAAAAATGTTATTTTAAAAATAAAAGCAAGGAGACTTCTGGTTTTAAAATGGAGGGGTAAAGACATCAGTGTACCTTCTTTTCTGCAAAGTTGCCTTCCAGCAAGAAGCAGGATAATAAGAACAAAGCTCCATCTCTGACAAAACTAGGAAACAGCTAGACATCTGAACCAAGATATATGAGGAAGGGGATTCTCAATGCAAAAACCACCAGGGAGGCCAGTGAGAAGACAAGGCCAGGACCCACCTGGAAATGCAAACTAAGGCAAAATCTTAGAGCACTGTTCTCCTAAGAAATGGGAGGCCCTGAGGAGAGAAGCCAGCAGTTCCTTGTTTAAACAATAAACATGGAACATGCAGGCTTGTAATGGAAGCTTCTTTGGTCCTCATTTGTCAGCTTGGAGAAGTAGGGAAATGGGCTGAAAGCAGAGCCACACAAATGTGACCTTTCAACCGGAAGCAATATATGGGTGAGATGAAGCAAAGTGGAGAAGACGTAAATCGCCAGCTATCAGCTTTTCCTAGCAGTGAAAAATCAAAGGCAAAAGCTACTCTATGGCCACATGTATTCATTTATGCAAACCTGAGGGATGTTTTACTACTGTTATCAGTTAACATAATGCTCGGCTATATAACAGAAACCACCACCTCCCAACTTTAATACAACAGATGACTATTTCTTTCTCATTTAAAGGATTTCAAAAATAGTGTTTGTACAACATCTTCATGGTCTCATAAGGGAACCCAGTTCCTAACTTTCTGCTCGGTTTCCTTCTGTACATGGATTCTTTCTTCAAGGTATCTCATGGTTTAAGATGGCTTCTGGAGCACCAGTCATTACATCTATATTTCAGGCTACAGCAGTAAGGAAGAAGGCCTTATTCTCCTCTCACTTTTAAGGAGCTTATCTGGAAGCCACACTCAACACTTGCTTTACATCAGTAGAGCTTAGTCTATCTGTCTGGCCATAACCAGCTATACAGAAAGCTGGGAACTTTAGAGTTTTGGCTGGGCACAATGACAATGAACAGAATCTGGTTCCTATTATTACAAAAGAAAGAAATGGATGTTGGAGAATACAGTTAGTAGTTTCTACCACAACTGTGAACTGGAAAGAATTCTTTATAACTCAAAAATACAACCTTGTTTTGTCTCTATGAACCTCCTGCAAGTGGCTAGTCCAGAAAGAACTGAAACTTGTTCAGAGGTAACTAGTCATTAAAAAGGAACCAGCACACAAACAACATAAAAATATTACAAGGAAAAAAAAAGGAAAGAAAGAGAAAAAATGGCAGATGATGATCATTTACCAAAAAAGTTGCTATCAAGCAGATAAACTTATGATGAAGCATACTGTCATATATCCCAAGAATTTAATGACTTTTAACTATCTTAAAGCAGAATGCAATAGTCAAGGAAGGAAGGAACAGACAGATATATTGTGAATACTGTAGGGTATACTGAGGATGGGGGTAAAAAATGAGCAAAATACAATAAATTGGAAAAAAGACAGCGCCATAGAAGCCAGTTAGATTAGAATGTGTATAATTGGTCTTTTTGGATTACAGATGTTCAGTTCTGTATACAAATGAGATAGCATTAAAAAATAAGCAAAAAAGAGTCAAATATAGTATTCCAAGAAAATAAATCTTAAAACCTGACACCTAGAAGTTACTGGATTTCAAAGAAAAGTATCCTTTGGGCATCCAGACAAAAAGGCCCAATCTTGTAGGTAAAGGAAGGGTGGATGGGAACGAAGTTGACCTCTGACATCCCACAGCATCATTTAACATTAGAAAATAAGGGAGCAATGCCTACAAACACCTTGTTGATCAAGGAGTTAAAACCAGCTAAATGCAGGGATCAGAAAACAGTTTCAGTAAAGGACTAGTAGTAAATACCTTCAGCTTTGTGGTTCATGCAGTCTCTGTCACAACTCTACTCTAGTGCCTGAAAGCAGTCATAGACAATATATTAACGAATGGGTTTTGTTATATGCCAATAAAACTTTATTTACAAAAAGCCAACTGGATGTGGCCCATGGGTCATAGTTTGCCAACCCCTGAGCTAGACTATCACTCAAGCATAAAGGTAAGAGAAAATTATGTTTGAAGTTGTGAGATCTTCAGGGATACAATCCACATAGTCTAAAGTGTTAGATGACAAACTTCAGTGGACAAAAAAGATACATGAAGAAATTGAAACAAAAGCTGTGGCAAGAAATAAAAATCTAAAATATGCTCTACTACCTGGAAAATGAAAAAAGAGACATACCTTCCGGCTCTTTGGCAGCAAGTGCCTTAGAAGCTCCGTGACGTGAGAGGATAATTCCAGAAACCAAGACATCTGTTGAAAGCCATAAAAATTGTGATCAGTTCTAAATAAAGAAGGTGATGTCACATTCACAGAGCCCTTTTGAAAACCTCTCACAATTCACAGGGATATTTGGATTGTTAACCTACAGTGACAGATGAAGGTGGAAAATGAAAGAGTTGAGTGAAATCAGAGGTCCTTGTTCCCAACCGCTCATTTAAATCCCCCCAGGCATTTTTTTTTTTTTAATGTCTGTTCCTGAGACCCATCTCAGACTGCTTAAATCAGAATTTCTGGAAACAGGAGAGACAGAAGTAATTTTTAAGTTCCCCAAATATTCAGCTATGGGTTTTCCCCATAACTCAGCTGGTAAAGAATCTGCCTGCAATGCAGGATACACAGGTTCGATCCCTGAGTCAGGAAGATCCCCTGGAGGAGGGCATGGAAACCCACTCCAGTATTCTTGCCTGAAAAATTCCATGGACAGAGGAGCCTAACAACCTATAGCATATGGAGGTGCAAAGAATTGGACATGACTGAGCAGCTAAGCATACAAATATTCAGCTATGCTGCTGTGTTGGAGATTAAGATGGTTTTGGGGGTACATATCAATTTAGACATTCTATGATTATATATGTGAATATAAAGAATTCTCCTAAACTTAGAAGTCTGGAAATTGCTACACAAAAGAGGCTAAACTACTTAGTTAATTTTTAATGTATGTTTCTATAAAAGAACTTTAAATTACAGTCCTTGCTGGACCAAGTTACAGAGGCTTTTCAAAAGAAGCTAAAGGCTTCATGTAAAGAAGCTGATAATTACTCATGAATGAAGAAAGAAGTATTTAACTCCTACTGACACTATAATCAATTCTTTATTTTAAAAAGAAAAGTGTCCCAGTCCAATAACTTACGAAATGTCAAATGTTCCTCATTTTTGAAAGTCTAAGGCCCTTGGGATGGTTCTTTGTTTGCTTTTAAAGAGCACTTCAAAAAGTCTGGTCTTTAACCTATTTCTTGAATCACTCATTTCCAAAAATTAGCAAAGTCCAAGAGAGATGTAAACACATCAAGAAAAGTAAATGAATCTCAATGGAAAGCTTTTTTCTTAGAGAAACCAGATGATCACTAATGATTAGAGTAACAAATAGTACCAGTTTCCCCAGTAACCTTGATGGGTACCTGTTACTCCTGAGCAATTTTTACTAGGGCTTCCTTTCAGTCTCAGATATTTCCTAGTGGAGGCAATACATTATATGGTAACTCTGCCATTGATGTTAATAGTAATAAATGAGCTGTATTTCTTCATTAGAGCAGATACAAGAACCCAGGCTTGGGAATATGCTAATGATGAATACTGTACCCTCAAAAGAGGGGATCGAATCTGTCACAAGAACGTGTGATTAGAAACCAGTCTTCATCTGTAGTGTGGGAGGAGGAGCTAACTCATGCAGTTGGGTCACAATTAGTATTTTTACAGAAGAATGCCAAGAGATATTTAAAGATAAGTTCTAGAGAAAGAAACTGGAGTTGAGAATAGAACTGCAAGAGTTTGGGAATCAGAAAGGACTTGATAAAGATGCTGAGAATAGCAGGTCCATGAATCAGGGTCCCAGGGATCAAACCTGATCAGGAACAATAGGCGGAGGAAGAAATCTGAGACAGGGAGGATTTGATATGACAGTTTTGCCAAGGAACTGCTTACTGTTTCTTCCAGCTTTTATTGACCTTGTCTCACCATCAGGGTGTCTTAAAGCATTAAGTTTTTTGGCACTCAAGTAGAGTTGGAATTTGTACCATCTAGCTTTTTTTAATGAAGTTTACCTTTACAAGATTTCCTTAATTCAGATCTTTAATTCAAACTGTTAAATTATTAAAAAAAAAAATTTTTTTTTCAAATTGGGAAGCCTGGCTTTCAAAGAAAAATGATTTTCTAAGATAATTATCCAGAACTAGTATTATTTGGTCTTCTAAGATTTTCATGCACTATATGGAAAATTAAGATCTGTAGGAAACACAAAGATTAAGTGCCAGATCAGTCAAATAAATCCTGTCAGTCAATGGAGTGACAAATGTCACTGTCACATATTTTTGATATCCAAGAAGGAATATGTGACAGCACTGTAATAGGTATAACATTTATTTATTCAACACATTTATTCAGTATATATTAGGTAGATGACATTATGCATGTTATTGTTCAGTCATCCAGTCACGTGCAACTCTTTGTGACTCCATGGACTGCAGCACGCCAGGCCTCCCTGTCCCTCACCATCTCCTGAAGTTTGCCCAAGTTCATGTTCATTGCATCAGTGATGCCATCCAGCCATCTTACCCTCTGACACTCTCTTCTCCTTCTGCCCTCAATCTTTCCCAGCATCAGGGACTTCTCCAATGAGTCATCTGTGTGTATCAGATGACCAAGATACTGGAGCTTCAGCTCCAGCATCAGTCCTTCCAGTGAATATTCAGGGTTGATCTCCCTTAAGGTTGATTGGTTTGGTCTCTTTGCTGTCCAAAGGACTTTCAGGATTCTTCTCCAGCACCACAGTTTGAAGGCATCAATTCTTTGACATTCTGCCTTCTTTGTGGTCCAGCTCTCACAACCATATGTGACCACTGGGAAGCCATAGCCTTGACTATAGGGACCTTTGCTGGCAAAGTAATGTCTCTTCTTTTCAACACACTGTCTAGGTTTGTCATCACTTTCCTGCCAAGAAGCAATCTTCTTGAAATATTCAAGAAATCTTCTGATTTCATGGCTGCAGTCACCATCCACAGTGATTTGGAGCTCAAGAAGAAGAAATCTGTCACTACTTCCACTTTTCCCCTTCTATTTGCCATGCAGTAATGGGGCCGGATGCCATGATCTTAGTTTTTAGAATATTTAGTCTTAGCCAGCTCTTTCACTTTCCTCCTTCACCTTCATCAAGAGGCTCTTTAGTTTCTCTTCACTTTCTGCCATTAGAGTGGCATCATCTGCATATCTGAGGTTGTTGATGTTTCTCCTGCCTATTTTGATTCCAGTTGTAACTCATCCAACACCTGGAGTAACAGACAAATTTGGCCTTGGAGTACAGAATGAAGCAGGACAAAGGCTAATAGAGTTCTGTCAAGAGAACGCACTGGTCATAGCAAACACCCTTTTCCAACAACACAAGAGAAGACTCTACACATGGACATCACCAGGTGGTCGACGCACTGGTCATAGCAAACACCCTCTTCCAAAAACACAAGAGAAGACTCTACACATGGACATCACCAGATGGTCGACACCAAAATCAGATTGATTATATTCTTTACAGCCAAAGATGGAGAAGCTCTATACAGTCAGCAAAAACAAGACTGGGAGCTGACTGTGGCTCAGATCATGAACTCCTCATTGTCAAATTCAGACTGAAATTGGATAAAGTGGAGAAAACCACTAGACCATTCAGGTATGACCTAAATCAAATCCCTTATGACTATATAGTAGGAGTGAGAAATAGATTTAAGGGACTAGATCTGATAGACAGAGTGCCTGATGAACTATGGATGGAGGTTCATGACATTGTACAGGAGACAGGAATCAAAACCATCACCAAGAAAAAGAAATGCAAAAAAGCAAAATGGCTGTCTGAGGAGGACTTACAAATAGCTGTGAAAAGAAGGGAAGTGAAAAGCGAAGGAGAAAAGGAAAGATATAACCATTTGAATGCAGAGTTCCAAAGAATAGCAAGGAGAGATAAGATTAAGTTTTCCTCAGCGATCAATGCAAAGAAATAGAGGAAAACAATAGAATGGGAAAGACTAGAGATCTCTTCAAGAAAATTAGAGATACCAAGGGAAGATGTAATGCAAAGATGGGATCAATAAAGGACAGAAATGGTAGGGACCTAACAGAAGCAGAAGATATTAAGAAGAGGTGGCAAGAATACACAGAAGAACTGTACAAAAAAGATCTTCATGACCCAGATAATCGCGATGGTGTGATCACTCACCTAGAGCTAAATATCCTGGAATGTGAAGTCAAATGGGCCTTAGGAAGCATCACTATGAACAAAGCTTGTGGAGGTGATGGAATTCCAGTTGAGCTATTTCAAATCCTGAAAGATGATGCTGTGAAAGTGCTGCACTCAATAAATATGTCAGCAAATTTGGAAAACTCAGCAGTGGCCACAGGACTGGAAAAGGTCAGTTTTCATTCCAATCCCAAAGAAAGGCAATGCCAAAGAATGCTCAAGCAACCGCACAATTGCACTCATCTCACACACTAGTAATGCTTAAAATTCTCTAAGCCAGGCTTCAGCAATACGTGAACCGTGAACTTCCTGATGTTCAAGCTGGTTTCAGAAAAGGCAGAGGAACCAGAGATCAAATTGTCACCATCTGCTGGATCATTGAAAAAGCAAAAGAGTTCCAGAAAAAACATCTATTTCTGCTTTATTGACTCTGCCAAAGCCTTTGACTGTGTGGATCACAATAAACTGTGGAAAATTCTGAAAGAGATGGGAATACCAGACCACCTGACCTGCCTCTTGAGAAACCTATATTCAGGTCAGGAAGCAACTGTTAGAACTGGACATGGAACAACAGACTGGTTCCAAATAGGAAAAGGAGGACATCAAGGCTGTGTATTGTTACCATGCTTATTTAACTTATATGCAGGGTACATCATGAGAAACACTGGGCTGGAAGAAGTACAAGCTAGAATCAAGATTTCCAGGAGAAACATCAATAACTTCAGATATGCAGATGACACCACCCTTATGGCAGAAAGTGAAGAGGAACTAAAGAGCCTCTGGATGAAGGTGAAAGACGAGAGTGAAAAAGTTGGCTTAAAGCTCAACATTCAGAAAACGAAGATCATGGCATCTGGTCCCATCACTTCATGGCAAATAGATGGGAAAACAGTGGAAACAGTGGCTGACTTTATTTTTCTGGGCTCCAAAATCACTGCAGATGGTGATTGCAGCCATGAAATTAAAAGATGCTTACTCCTTGGAAGGAAAGTTATGACCAACCTAGATAGCATATTAAAAAGCAGAGACATTACTTTGTCAACAAAAGTCCATCCAGTCAAGGCAATGGTTTCAGTGGTCCTCTATGGATGTGAGAGTTGGACTGTGAAGAAGGCTGAGTGCCGAAGAATTGATGCTTTTGAACTGCGGTGTTGGAGAAGATCCTTGAGAGTCCCTTGGACTGCGAGGAGATCCAACCAGTAATCCTAAATGAGATCAGTCCTGGGTGTTCATTGGAAGGACTGATGTTGAAGCTGGAACTCCAATAATTTGGCCATGTGATGCGAAAAACTGACTCATTTGAAAAGACCCTGATGGTGGGAAAGATTGAGGGCAGGAGGAGAAGGGGACGACAGAGGTTGAGATAGTTGGATGGCATCACCGACTCAATGGACATGGGTTTGGGTGGACTTGGAAAGTTGGTGATGGACAGGGAGGCCTGGTGTGCTGCAGTTCATGGGGTCACAAAGAGTCAGACACGACTGAGTGACTGAACTGGACTGAACTGTAACTCATCCAGCCTGGCATTCCTCATGATGTGCTCAGTGTATAGGTTAAACAAACAGGGTGACAGCAGACAGCCCTGTCATACTTCTTTCTCTATATTGTATCAATCGGTTGTTCCACACAGCGTTCTAACTGTTATTTCATGACTTGCATACAGGTTTCTCAGGAAACAGATAAGATGATCTTGTATTTCCATCTCTGGGAGAAGGCAATGGCAACCCTCTCCAGTACTCTTGCCTGGAAAATCCCATGGGCGGAGGAGCCTGGTAGGCTGCAGTCCATGGGGTTGCTAAGAGTCGGACAGGACTGAGCAACTTCACTTTCACTTTTCACTTTCGTGCATTGGAGAAGGAAATGGCAACCCACTCCAGTGTTCTTGCTTGGAGAATCCCAGGGACAGGGAGCCTGGCTGCCATCTATGGGGTCGCATAGAGTCGGACACAACTGAAGCGAATTAGCAGCAGTAGCAGCAGCAAGGGCTTTCCACAGTTTGTCATGATCCACACAGCCAAAGGCTTTAGCATAGTCAGTGAAACAGAGATAGATATTTTTCTGAAATTCCCTTGCTTTTTCTATAATCCAGCAAATGTTGGTAATTTGATCTCTAGCTCCTCTTCCTTTTCTAAACCCAGCTTGGACACCTAGAAGTTCTTGGTTTGCATAATAGTGAAGCCTAGCATATAAGATTTTAAGCATGACCTTACTAGCATGGGAGATGAGTGCAGTAGTCAAATGGTTAGCACATTCTTTGGTACTACCCTTCTTGGGGACTGGGATGATGATTGACCTTTTCCAGTCCTGTGGCCACTTCTGGATCTTCCAGATTTGCTGACATAATGAGTGCAAAACCTTGATGACATCATCCTGTAGGGATTTGCATAACTGTTGGAATTTCATCGCGTTCACTAGCTTTATTAACAGCAGTGCTTCTTAAAGCCCACTTGACCTCACACTCCAGAATGTCTAGCTCTGGGTCACTAACCACATCATCATAGTAATCTGGTTCATTAAGATCTTTTTATACAGTTCTCCCATGTATTCTTTCCATCTCTTCTTGATCTCTTCGGCATCTACTAGGTCTCTACCATTTTTATGCTTTATTGTGCCCATCTTTGGGTGGATTTCTCCCTTGATGTTTCCAATTTTCCTGATGAGATTTCTAGTCTTTCCCCTTTTGTTGTTTTCTTCTATTATTAAGCACTGTTGATTGAAGAAGCCCTTCTTGTCTCTTCTAGCTATTCTTTGAAGCTGTATGTTTAGTTGGGTGCATCTTTCCCTCTCTTCCTTGCTTTTCACTTCTCTTCATGTTTCCACTATTTGTGAAGCCTCCTCAGATAACCACTTTGCCTTCTTGCTTTTCTTTTTCTTTGGGATGGTTTTGTTTGCCACTTCCTATTCCCTGGTGGCTCAGAGGTTAACGCGTCTGCCTCCAATGCGGGAGACCTGGGTTCAATCCCTGGGTCAGGAAGATCCCTTGGAGAAGGAAATGGTAACCCATTCCAGTATTCTTGCCTGGAGAATCCCATAGATGGAGAAGCCTGGTAGGCTACAGTCCATGAGGTCGAAAAGAGTCGGACACGACTGAGCGACTTCACATCACATACGATATTAAGGACCTCTGTCCATAGTTTTTCAGGCACACTGTTAATTGGATCTAGTCCTTTGCGTCTATTTGTTTCCCCTACTGCAAATTCATATGGGGATTTGATTTAAGTCATACCTGTCTGGCCTAGTGTTTTTCCTGGTTTTCTTTAGTTTAAGCCTAAATTTTGCTATGAGAAGCTGATGATCTGAGCCACAGTGAGCTCCAGGTCTTGTTTTTGCTGACTGTACACAGCTTCTTCATCTTCAGCTACAAAGAATGTAATCAATTTGATTTTGGTATTGACCATTTGGTGATGTCGCTGTGTAAAGTGGCCTCTTGTGTTGTTGAAAAGGGATGTTTGCTATGACTAGTGCATTCTCTTGGCAGAATTCAGTTAGTCTTTGCCCTGCTTCATTTTGTTCTCCAAGGCTGAACTTGCCTTTCTCCAGGTATATCTTGACTTCCTACTTTCACATTCCAATCCCTGATGATGAATAGAACATCTTTTTGAGGTGATAGTTCTAGGAGGTCTTCTAGGTCTTCCTAGAACTGATCAACTTCAGCTTCTTCAGCATCAGTTTTAGGGTGATCCAAGTAATAGACTTGGATTACTTGATGTTGAATGGCTTGCCTTGGAAATGAACCAAAATCATTCTGTCGTTTTTGAGGTTGCACCCAAGTACTGTATTTCAGACTTTCGTTGCTTGTGAGGGCTACTCCATTTCTTCTATGAGATTCTTGCCCATAGTAATAGATATAATGGTCATCTGAATTAAATTCACCCATTCCCATCCATTTTAGTTCACTGATTCCTAGGATGTTGATGTTTATTCTTACTTTCTCCTACTTGACCACGTCCAATTTTCCTTGATTCATGGACCTAACATTCCAGGTTCCTATACAATACTGTTCTTTGCAGCATCAGATTTTACTTTTGTTACCAGACACATCCACAACTGAGCAATGTACCTGCTTTGGCAGGTACTTCATTCATTCTGGGGATAAAGGTGATTCTCCTCCGCTCTCCCCCAGTAGCATATTGGACATTTTCAGACCTGGGTAACTCATCTTTTGATGTCATATCTTTTTGACCTTTTATACAGTTCATGAGGTTCTCATAGGAGTGTACTGAGGTGGTTTGCCATTCCCTCCTCCAGTGGATCACATGTTGTCAGAACTCTCTGATACGAGCCATCCGTCTCGGGTGGTCCTGCCTGATATGACTCATAGTCACTGCGTTACACAAGCCCCTTCCCCACGACCAGACAGTGATACTGGAAGGGGGGTGTTATGCATACCTAGTAAACTATTTGAGGTTGTGAAAATGTGAAAAATTAACAATGATAAAAATATTTATTTACAAGAATAATGGAAAAGCATCCCATGAGATCTTTGAATCATTTGGTTCATTGGTTTTGGCTCCTATAAAAGCAAAGGATCTAACCACCAAGTTAGTAGCCCATAACCCCACAGAGATAAAGAGCAACTCCTTGTCTCTTGGTTTTGCAAGTGCTGGTTTTGGACCCTCAAAAAGTTCAGCTAAGGAGTACGTCAAGGCTGTATATTGTCACCCTGCTTATTTAACTTATATGCAGAGTACATCATGAGAAACGCTGGACTGGAAGAAACCAAGCTGGAATCAAGATTGCCAGGAGAAATATCAATAACCTCAGATGTGCAGATGACACCACCCTTATGGCAGAAAGTGAAGAGGAACTAAAAAGCCTCTTGATGAAAGTGAAAGTGGAGAGTGAAAAAGTTGGCTTAAAGCTCAACATTCAGAAAACGAAGATCATGGCATCCAGTCCCACCACTTCATGGAAACTAGATGGGGAAACAGTAAAAACAGTGTCAGACTTTATTTTTCTGGGCTCCAAAATCACTGCAGATGGTAACTGCCGCCATGAAATTAAAAGACGCTTACTCCTTGGAAGGAAAGTTATGACCAACCTAGAAAGCATATTGAAAAGCAGAGACATTACTTTGCCAACAAATGTCCGTCTAGTCAAGGCTATGGTTTTTCCTGTGGTCATGTATGGATGTGAGAGTTGGATTGTGAAGAAGGCTGAGTGCTGAAGAATTGATGCTTTTGAACTGTGGTGTTGGAGAAGACTCTTGAGAGTCCCTTGGACTGCAAGGAGATCCAACCAGTCCATTCTGAAGGAGATCAGCCCTGGGATTTCTTTGGAAGGAATGATGCTAAAGCTGAAACTCCAGTACTTTGGCCACCTCATGCGAAGAGTTGACTCATTGGAAAAGACTCTGATGCTGGGAGGGATTGGGGGCAGGAGGAGAAGGGGAAGACTGAGGATGAGATGGCTGGATGGCATCACTGACTCGATGGACGTGAGTCTGGGTGAACTCCAGGAGTTGGTGATGGACAGGGAGGCCTGGCGTGCTGCGATTCATGGGGTCTTGAAGAGTCGACATGACTGAGCGACTGAACTGAACTGAACTGAACTTACATCTTATCCTAAGTTTTAGTGAGCCATTCCTGTTCCCTTCCAATAAGCTTTTTCTTAAGCAATTTGTTGCTGCTGCTGCTGCTGCTAAGTCGCTTCAGTCATGTCCGACTCTGTGCAACCCTGTAGACGGCAGCCCACCAGGCTCCCCCGTCCCTGGGATTCTCCAGGCAAGAACACTGGAGTGGGTTGCCATTTCCTTCTCCAATGCATGAAAGTGAAAAGTGAAAGTGAAGTCTCTCAGTCGTGTTCGACTCTTCGCCACCCCATGGACTGCAGCCCACCAGGCTCCTCTGCCCATGGGATTTTCCAGGCAAGAGTACTGGATTGGGGTGCCATTGCCTTAGTTGCTTAATAGAATGGAAGTTACAAGTGATTATGCCTTCTTTAAATAAACTAGCAACCCTGGGTTTTCATAATTACAGTTTGAGACTCTTCACCTTACCTTTATATGTTAAACTTGGACAGTTATCCATGGTCTTTACAACAAATGTTTCCAGCTATCACAATGCCTGTTGGTTGGCCAAAACGGCTTAGTTTCAGCTATGTAGCCACCTTTGCTCTTACTAGAGTGTTTGTGCAATTATTTGAGTATTCTATTACATCTTTGTGGTTGTTCTCTAAAATGTGAGTGGGAAATAGTAAGATTAGTGTCAATGCTACTAATAAGTATATTTCTCATAAGCTTAGCACAACTAAAACCAAGATAGAAGCCATAAATTGTTTTAAAAAAAAAATAGCAATTCTTGGGCTTCCCTGGTGGCTTAGTGGTAAAGAATCCGGCTGCCAATGTAGGAGACATGGGTTTGGTCCCTAATCTAGGAAGATCCCACTTGCCACAGAGCAACTAAGCCCATGTGCCGTAACTATTGAGCCTGTGTTCTAGAGCCCAGGGGTGCAACTTCTGAGCTCACGTGCCCTGGAGCCCATGCTCTGTAACATAACTGCAATGAGAATCCTTTGCCTGCAGCTAGAGGGTAGCCCTTGTTCACTGCAACTAGAGAAAGCATGTGCAATGAACACTCAGTGCAGCAAAATAAATAAATAAATTATTTTTAAAAGTAGCACTTCTTTGCATTCAATTGAGATCATGGGGATTAAGCTCTCCAGTTGATGCTTAGGAAAAAAAAAAAGGTAAAAAAGGAAAAACACTCAACTTTTTAAATCAAAAACTGTGGTATAATTAAGAATTTTTAATTATTCTGGCAACAGTCCTCCATTATAATGTCCAAGTCTGCTATTTAATATCTATACATCTGATTTCCTGCACAGTCTTAGGGAATTATCGTATACTAAAATGATGGACTGCCTCCATGACAAAACTCACACAGAGGCAAGTTTTACATTGATGAGCAATCTCAACTCTCTTGACATCTACTAGGATTCTTTTACAGCTCAAAGTAAGGTGGTTAAAAATTGTTTTACTTTCTGAAAGTATCTCAGAAATAACAGAGACTACACCAAAGAGGCTAATATTTTGGACCACGTTTTCTCTAACATGGAAGAACTAGTTACCACATCATCTTGGAATTTGTAATAAGGGAAGGAAATATAGGGCAGAGGCTGATGTGTGCTGAAGACTTTAAGATGCAGATGTCAAAGCTTCAAAGGAAAGGAAGAAGTTACAGCACAGAATGTAAGAGCTCTGACTACAGATTCAAGAAAAACATAGGTTTGGATGCCAGGTATGCCATTCGCTAGCTGTGTGGCATTAAGCAAAACCTCTCTAAATCTCGGCTGTCCTTTGCACAATAAAAATAGTATGAAAAGCACAAAGTGCCTGGGGAAATCGTTTAACTTCTAAACTTGTATTTTTTTAAAAAAGTAATTATATATGCCACATAGTTTTCTTGGGAGAATTAACTAAGAAAATTCATGTAAATTACTTAGTACTGTGTTTGATAAATAGTAAGCATTTTTTTAAATGCACACACACTCTCAAATTCTAAGGAAGAAGTAAGTTCATGAAAGAAACTAGATAGCTCAGATTTAAAATGAATAGAACATGGAATAAAGGAGGATATGACTAAGAATGAACACGCAAGGCTATCACAAACCTCTAAGGATGGAGTTTTAAAAGGATAGTGCTCAGGAGGAAATGAAGTTATATATCTAAAGATAAGATTTCTTCAGCTACATTTTTTTGGAAGAAGATGTGAAACAGAATACATGTACTCTTTGGGGACTATTATACAAAGTTACTGGGCTTCCCTGGTGGCTCAGACAGTAAATAATTTGCCTGATATGCAGGATGCCGGGGTTTGATCCTTGGGTCAGGAAGATCCCCTGGAGAAGGGAATGGCAACCCACTCCAAGTATTCTTGCCTGGAGAGTTCCTTGGACAGAGGAGCCTGGTGAGCCATAGTTCCTGGTGTTGCAAAGAGTCGGACATAACTGAGAGGCTAACACACACACACACACACACACACACACACACACACACACACACACACACACAAAGTTACCAGATGAAAAAGAGAAGGCAGAGCTCCATGTTTTCTCTTTGAAACCTACATTTCCCAGCAAGAATGGTGTTCAACTGGAAAGAAAAGAAGAAGCCAGGCAAAGACAGTATGTACCAAAAGGTGGGTTAGAAGAGAGATAAGACATAGTTCCTACTTTCAGTTCAGTTCAGTCGCTCAGTCGTGTCCGACTCTTTGCGACCCCATGCATTGCAGCACATCAGGCCTCCCTGTCCATCACCAACTCCCGGAGTTCACTCAGACTCACATCCATCGAGTCAGTGATGCCATCCAACCATCTCATCCTCTGTCGTCCCCTTCTCCTCCTGCCCCCAATCCCTCCCAGCATCAGAGTCTTTTCCAATGAGTCAACTCTTCGCATGAGGTGGCCAAAGTACTGGAGTTTCAGCTTTAGCATCATTCCTTCCAAAGAAATCCCAGGGCTGATCTCCTTCAGAATGGACTGGTTGGGTCTCCTTGCAGTCCAAGGGACTCTCAAGGGTCTTCTCCAACACCACAGTTCAAAAGCATCAATTCTTCAGTGCTCAGCTTTCTTCACAATCCAACTCTCACATCCATACATGACCACAGGAAAAACCATAGCCTTGACTAGACGGACCTTTGTTGGCAAAGTGATGTCTCTGCTTTTGAATATGCTATCTAGGTTGGTCATAACTTTCCTTCCAAGGAGTAAGTGTCTTTTAACTTCATGGCTGCAGTCACCATCTGCAGTGACTTTGGAGCCCAGAAAAATAAAGTCTGACACTGTTTCCACTGTTTACATGGGTTCAAATCTGCAGTTCCATAGACACAGTGTTGTGTCAGATTTTTTTGAGGATCATAAATGCAATTGCTTGACATAAAAGATTTGTTGCAGAAATCAATTGCTGAAGTTATTCTGACAAAGAAACACTGATATGAAGATAGAGATACGCTCACTGAAATAAATTGGCGGTCCACATCTTTATAGATTTTATTGTGCTTTGTAAATCATACATAGTTTACCTTGATGCTTTTTTGTGTAGAATATTTATTTAAGCCAAACAAGGTGCTGCTGAAGCCAGTCAACTGTTAGTAGACATCATCCATTACAAAAATTTGCTTTATCCCTCTGAAGACAGACAAGTAGGCCAATGAAACTACTTCTTAATCATCCAATAAGGACTTGAGCATTTATTATGTGCCAAGTGAACTGAGACTCTAAAGATGACCCCTTATTTTTTTACAGTGAGGAAGACAATCATGTGAGCAGGTTGAAGTTCAATATATAGTTTGAAATACTAAACATAGGTTCAAGAAAATTGCTACAGGAACACAAAAAGAGGAAATAATAATTTTAAGTTAAGAGATCAAAGAAAGGGAAGGACTGTAGGTAGGGTTACTACTAAAACCACAACCACCTATACTACTAATCAGAACAGACCACTGATAAATCAGAATATACACAGTCATTGAATATGCAGTATGATGATAGCAGTGGGTGCCAGCTGAAGATTTCCACTGGTCAGAGGGAAGGTCTCATAAAGGCTGAGCCTCAAATAATCTGTGGAATTTGGATAGCTGTAGAAGGGCAGGAAGAAAATAAACACTGGTAAAAAAATGGATTGCCTAATGTGAAACCAAGAATTTCAAGTACATTGATTAGACTGGTGTGGCTGATGAGTGTAATTTGTGGAAAGATATAGAAGGAAATGTGACTGAGAAAGTTATTGAAGACCATCAATGACTCTAAATACCAGAATAAGGAGTTTGGATTTAATTCGATAATAACCACAATGATAGTTATGAACCGAGCAAATATAGCTAACAGAAACTGTATATGCATTATCTCACTGAATTTTTACAATAACCCTAAAATAATGATATAATTAGGATTTCCATCTTGCAAACTGAGACTTCAAGAGATTTATTAACATACCCAAGTTCACACAGCTAGTTAAGTGTGAGAATTTAGATTCAAATCCGGAGCTCTCTAAATCTGAAACCTATGGCAAAAGTGACTGTACATCCTTGATTGTGGAGAAAGTGGGAGCAAGGAACATTTTTTGAGAGGGAGACATAATCAAAACTTTCTGGAAGATAAAATATAGGGGCAATAAATTTCCTGGAAAAGTGAGAAAATGATAGCCAGAAGACTAGTTAGGAAGACATTAGTTCAGATGACGGGCACGAGGTCAATGACAGTACAGAAAACGGGATTGATAAAGACACTGGAAAGGGAGAATTAGAGGAACTTGGGGATCATTTTCTCTGCTGTATAACAAATTAAGGCAAACTTAGTCACTTAAAGCAATATACATGTGTTATCTCAGTTTCTATGGGTCATGAGTCTGGGCATGAGACCCAGCTTAGCTAAGTCTCTGCTCAGGGTCTCACAGGCTACAGCTGAAGTGTCAGTTGGTCTATGTTCTTATCTGGAGACTGGATAGATTGTTATCTGGGAAAGACTCTACCTTTAAGGTCACCTGGATTGTTGGCAGAATTCATTTCTTTGTGGTTATATGATTGAGTTCCCCATTTACTTAGCAGCTATCAATGGGGAGCACCTCTCAACTGTGAGAAGGAGCTCTCAGACCCTTGCCACGGAATCCCTCCCCTCACAACACTGCAGCTCACTTCTTCAAGGGCAACAGAAGAATCTCTGCTGCTTCCTCTGGGCTCAAGGTCAGGGCTACTCAGAGTAATCCCCTTTTGATTGACTCAGAATTAACTGACTAAGGACTTTAATGACATCTGCAAAATTCCTTTGTGTGTTGTCGCTTCAGTCTGTCTGACCCTGCAACCCCATGGACTCCAGCCTTCCAGGCTCCTCTGTCCATGGGATTCTCCAGGCAAGAATAGTGGAGTGGGTTTCCATGCCCTCCTTTAGGGGATCTTCCCAACCAGGGATCAAACCTGCATTTTTTATGTCTCCTGCATTGACAGGCAACCACTAGTGCCCCCTGGGAAGCCCTGTGCCAAAATAATGTAACCTAATCATTGGAGTGACATCCATCTATTCATAGGTCCTCCCTACACTCAAGGGATTATTGTGACTTTCCTGGTAGCCCAGTGGTTAAGATTCAAACTTCCACTGCAGGGGCATGTGTTCAATCCCTGATCAGGGAACTAAGATCCTACATCCCACATGCCACGTGATGCAGCCGCAAAAGAAACAAAAAGGGGAAAGGGACTACAGAGAATGTGTTACACCACAGGATAAGAATCGGGCCTGCCAAGTTGCCTACCGTGTTTAACAGCTGATTTAACACAGGAGACTGAAATCAGTCAAAGTTTTTAGCCTGAGCAATGAAGAGAATAGTGATGTCACTAGCTGATTTGACACACAAGAGAAAAAAGTTTTAATGATAAATATGAATCTTGCTAGGAACTGTCCATCTTGAAGTATCTGCAGTATATCCATTTGTCCTAAACTAATTGCATCAGTTTCAATAGCATCTAATGTTTTATTAAATGGTGTGGAGGAGTTTCTGACATCTGGAAGTGATTCTATCATAAAGTATACATTTTTTAAAAATGTTACAAATGGCCAAGAACTTGAGAATCAGTTAGCAAGTTGATTATGTTTTAGATTCATGTCTTCTTTTTATCTCAGCAACCAGTCACAGAGATTTTTTTCAATTGTTTTGATAAATGTTCATTTTAGACTCTTATTTCTGAGAAATAGCCAAACATCTTTTTTCCTCTATGAATGTTTATCTTAAAATATATCCAGTAAAAGCCAAATGAGTTGTTAAGCAAGATAAATGAAACACCCCCAAATAACCAAGGAAATAGTAGGGTTAGTGCTAATAAAAAGTAGAATATGTATTCTACATTCTCATTTTAAACTATCTGAATTATTCCATGGCATTGGGGTTAATGCAGATCACATGTTCCCTGGAACACAGTGAAATGCAAAATATTATTTCTTGGCATAGTGTAGAAAAGAAACAGTTACCAAGTATCTTCCTAATGCCAAGCCCTGTGCTAGAACTTTCAGGTATGCTGTCTCATTTCACTTTAACAATCCTCAAGTGAGAATAATATCAGCCTCATTAGATAAGGCAGTTAAGGCTGAGAAGTCAAAACTTCACCCAAACTAGGCAGTGCAGATAGGCAGGTTTCAGACCTAAATTTATCTTATTTTTCAGGTCTAATTCTTTCCACTATCAATCTTTCTTCAGTTCTCAGATTAGCTGTAACTTCGTCTAAGAAGCCTTCCCTGACCACCCACTGCATCTTCCAAGACTGTGTTAGCTGCACATTCCCATCACCATGTTTTCCCGCACAACTGATTAGCGTCAAAGTTCTCAAATTCTATGACTTCTCAGACAGAATCCAAATTCCACGGGCCAAGATCCAAATTCCAGCTTGGCACTTGCTAAGTGCATGAACTTGCAAAATTGACTAAACCTCAAGCCTTTCACTCGTAAAATAAGAATAGTACTAGTCTCTGGCTCCAGGCATAGTTGTGAGGATATTTAATGAATTTAAATCCTTATTATTGTTATCATTATCCTCAGAAGATGCTGCTCCACTTACTATACTGGGTTGCAGTTGCTTATTTATTTTTCTATATTTCATTCTAGATAATAAAAGTTATCCCTGTAGAGAGCCTGAATCTTGTTAGCTGTGATTTCCCCAGAGTCTAGCACAGTACTTATCCACCACATAGCTGGCACTCAAAAAGTTCTGCTGAAAGAGGGAGAGAGGAAGGAAGGAAAGAAGACTGCTCATTATATAGGTGTCCTTCCCTTTTCCAAGCACAGCCTTAATAAAGCCATAAACTGCCCTGTTTCTTGCAGCATTATTCGCAATATGGAAACAAATTAAGTTTCCATCAACAGATGAATGGACAAAGGAGATGTGGTATATATACATACAATGGAAAACTACTCAGCCATGAGAAGGAAGGAAATCCTGCCATTTGCCACAATATGGATGCAACTTGAGGGCATTATGCTAAAATTTAAAATAGAACTACTATCTGCTACAGCAATTCCACACCTGGGTACGTATCTAAAAAAAACCAAAAACACTCATTTGAAAAGATACGTGCACCCCAATGTTCCTAGCAGAATTAGAAACAGTTGCCAAGATACGAAAGCCACCTCAGTGTCCATGGATGAGCTTGGAGAGCATTATGCTAATTGAAATAAGTCAGACAGAGAAAGACAAACCCTAAATACTGTATGCTATCACTTATATATGGACTCTAAAAAAGCCTAAGTCATAAAAACACAGAGCAGAGTGGTGGGTTCCAGGGACTGGGGGAGATGAGGAGATTTTAATCAAAAGCACAAACTTTTGACTCAAGTTTAAGTCAAAGTTATAAGATGAGTAAGTCCTACGGATCTAACCTACAGCATGGTGATTATACTTAATATTCTATTATGGGTTTGAAAGTTGCTAAGAGAGTAGATCTTAAATGTTTTCATCACACACACAAAAAAGAAATGGTAATTATGTGTAATGATAAAGGTGTTAGCTAAACCACAGTGGTAATCATTTTACAATATATAAGTTATCAAATCAACACCTTAAACTTACACAATGGTACAGGTCAGCTATATCTAAAGGAAACTGAAAAAGGATAAATAAAGGCATGAGAATATATGCAGATGAAAATAAGCCACTACTGTCCTTGAGTTATATTTAAGGATCAGAAGTCTTAGAAAGCAGAGTTCATTACAACATCCTTAATGCCTAGAAATTAATATCCTTAACATCTGGAAATCCTAACACTTATATTGTGCCCAGAAAAAACCAAAGCCCAGACAGTCCCTTCACAAGTGAGCATTCTCCTTCTGCAGGAGAAAAGCTCGTCAGCCTTACCCCTACAGCCTGAGAGTAATGTGCTCCATGGAATGACCTCCCTATCAAAACCGCTCACAGGGCTGTAGGCAGTTCCCAGCCACCACTTGCTCCAGTACTGTTTTGAGAAATGCCCCAGGCTCCCGCTATTTACTTTTTCCACTGTTTCTTTTAATGTCAAACAATCAATTATTTTAACTTAGATGTAACTGACGTATAACATTGTGTAAGTTTAAGCTGTACAATGAGTTTATTGGATACATTTCTATACTGCAATATGACTACAGTTTTACCACTGTAGCATTAGGTGTTGAGAGCATTTAAGGTCTAGTCTCTTAGCAACTCTACCGTATATAATATAATATTGCTGACTATAATTACTATGCTGTGCATTAGATCTCCAGTGTTTATCTTCTAACTACACATTTGTACCCTTTGACCAACATCTCCCCAAGTCCCGACCCACCAGCCCCTGGTAACCACCATTCTAATCTCTGTTCTATGTGCTTGGATTCCCACTTTTTATTCGCTCCATCTCGGCTACACCTGTTTCCGTCTTGCCACCTTTGGCTCCGAGCAGGCCAGTGCCAGTTTTTATTCTTCCAAGCAAAAGAGCACATTTGAACTTGACTGGATATGACTTGTATATTTGAAGCCCTGCATTCAACTCAGAACAAAATACCCAAACAAGCATTTTAATTAATATAGGATCAACCAGTTTGGGCACTAGAGCACCATGGTCATAAGAGAGGATTCTTCATATTTTCACATTTCTTATAATAAAGTCAAAGTCACGGGTGAAAATGCAGATTAGGCAGAGGTAATCACAGGAAAGAGAGATGACTATAAAGCCCTATTCATCTGTGATGCAAAAATCCATTATTAAGAGCAAATCTCCTTGGACAGCCTGTGGATACTGCATAATTCACTGAGCCCAATGGTACTTCGGTGGTGATGGTTAAATATTGAAAATCTGATTGGAAGACAGAGGTGGCTTCCTGCTCTTTTCTGTAATTGCCTTGTCTGATTTTTCTCATGAACAATGTATCACTGGAATTTTTGACTATGATGGAGTGTACCCCCTCCCCACCCTTGGAGAGTTCTTTGCCCTGAAGGCTAAGGCTCCAACCCCATGGGACTCATCTGATGGAGAACTTCATCTGTCTCCACTGCACCTGTCACCCCCTCTTCCCTTGTCAAGCCCCAGGGTGTCGTGTGGAACTTACAAGCCTCCCCCTTGCCTGTCCACACCCCCACCCCTGCCGGCACCCTCCTGCCTCATGCACATTACAGCAGCCTAATGAGTTGAAGAGACAGAGCCGGCCCTGGCTTCTTATTAAAATCACATTCCATTTTCTTCAAATAAACCCAACTCAGAACAAAAGCGGGGCCTTCTGGGCACAGCCTTTGTTGTGGCTGTTTAATCATAACATTTTGGTGGGACCCAGAAAATTATGATGATTGCTTTCAAGCAATTTGTGATATACATGCTTAACAGATGATGTAACTGCACGCTACTTTTTGCTATGACACTCTACAAATGCAAACAGATGTATTTCCCATGACCTTAACCCTGACAAATAGAATTGTTTTATGTATTTCCCAGTTAACATTTTTTGAGAGCTTCACAAAGCAGTCTCATAAGGTCTCTCAATACCCTGCTTTTTACACTTCTAGCTATTATAGGTATCTCAGGAATGTGATAACGCTAATGAGGTATTAGGGTAAGAAAAATAGTGAAAAGCGTATCGGCTCCAACTTTTACAAAAGCTTATTTTAAACATGTAGGTTTCCCTTCAGTTTAGCTCTCAATTAACTGACCAAAATGATAGGAAAGAGCTTTCTGAAGTGTGATATTTTAACAAAAATAATCTTCAAGTGAAGACTGCCTAGAATAAGGTGTTGTATGAATATAGATGTGAAAACCTAGCAAGAAAAATTCATAATACAATATGAGGTCATTCTACAATGAACAAATGGGATTTATCCTCAGAGACTTGGTATATAAAAACCATCCCACCTCAACTGCCATAATTGTCTCAAGTAACCATTTCCTCTTTTGTGCTTTATTCTCCTAAGCTCTAAGCAGACAAAAAGAATGTTGAGTAGCTAGGACAGGCCTTTATTTCTGCCTATAGGTACTTTCCCAGTAGATGTTTTCTAGTGTTAGATAGCAGATAAGAGCAGTAGTTTTCCAGGCTTGAGACTAGAATATTTTCAAAAATGTGTTACAATTGATTTTTTTTTTAAATTACAGCTTCTTATTTTGGAACAGGTTTACAATTACAAGAGATTCTAGAAACACTGCATAGAACTGTCATGTACCCTTACCCCATTTTCCCTAAGGATAGTATCTTACATAACCAGAGTGCGACACCAAAACCAAGAAATTAACCTGGGTACAACACTATGCTCAGGAAAAGAACTCATTTGGATTTCACCAGTTTTTGCACGGACTTGTGTGTATGTGTGGAGGGGTGGGAGGTGGGTACAAGCGTGTGATTCTATCAGTGACGTAACCATCACCACGTTACAGATACAGAACAGTTCTGTCAGTACAAAGAAACTCCCCTGGTTTATGCCTTAGGTTAGTCATATCCTGTCCCCAAAGCTAGCACCTGGCCATCACTACCTGCTTCACCATTATGATTTCATTGCTTCAGGAATATTATATAAATGGAAATATAACATATATTGCCCTTTGAGATCGGCTTCTTTCACAGCGTAGTTTCTTTAAAATTCACCTAGATTGTTAAATGTATCAGTAATTAATTCCACTTTATTGCTGAGTATTATTCCATAGTATAAGCTGTACCACAATTTGTTTATCCATTCACTTGCTGTAGGACATTTGCAGTTGTTTTCAGTTTCTGACCATTACAAAGTTGTAGTGAATGTTCATGTACAGGTTTTTGTGTGAATCTAACTTTTCTTTTGCTGAGTCGTATGGTTTGTGTATGTTTAACTTGGTAGAAAGCTGTCAAACTTTCCCTGAAATGACTATACCACTTTATACTTCTCATCAGCACATGGCAGCATTGGTACGATTTAGTTTTGTTATCCTTGTATGTGTGTAATAGTGCATAAAGCTTTAATTTGCATTTTCAAAGAGGCTTATGATGTTGAACACTTTTTCAGTATGTCCTCTTCAGATAAGTGTCCATGCAAGTCTTTCATTGATATTCTAATTGGATTGTTTGTTTTCTTACTATTAAGAGAAGTATTTTTGTATTCTGAATACAAATTCATTAACAGAGATGTGATGGGAAGATATTTTTCTCTCAGTCCGTGGCTTGCTTTTTCATCCTTTTTAGCAGGCATTTTACAGAAAACAAAAAATTTTATTTCTGATGAAATGAAACAACAATTTTGTTTCCTCAGTAGTGCAAGACAGGGATGAAGGTCAGGGTTCCACAGACAGGTTCCACTAGAGAGGGTCACCTCTTTGTTACTGAAGAACAGTGTTTGTTATGGACTGAATTGTGCTCACCCGCAACCAATATGTTGAACTCCCAACCCTCAGTATAACTGTATTTGGAGATAGGGCCTTGACAGGGTAACTAAGGTTAAGTGGCTTTGTAAAGGTGGAGCCCTAATCCAATGGAACTGTGTGTGTGTGTCAGTCAGTCGTGGCTGACAGTGACTCCATAAACTGTATCCCATCAGGCTCCTCTGTCCATGGAATTCTCCAGGCAAGAATACTGGAGTTGGTTGCTATTCCCTTTTCCAGGAGATATTCCCCACCCAGGGATCAAACCTGGGTCTCCTGTATAGCAGGCAGACTCCTTACTGACTGAGCCACTAGGGAATCCGATACGACTAGTGTCTTTTTAAAAAGAGGAAGAGACTCCCTTTCTCTCTGCACATGTGTGGAAAAAAAGTCACGTGGAGACACTTTGAGGAAGGCAGCTTTCTGCAAGGCAGGAATAGAGACCTCCCAGAAACCAACCCTGCTGGCATGAATTTGCACTTCTAGCCTCCAAAAGTATGAGAAAATGAATTTCTGTTGCTTAAATCACCCAGTCTGCAGTATTCTGTTATGGCAGCTCAAGCAGACTAATAGAGGATGAAAGTCTGAATTCTACCCACAGGTTTGCGGGGGAAGACCACTACCTCCTTACTGCAAGGTGTCTGGACAACAGGGTCCTGCCCATGGACTCTCCCCTGCAGTGCCCATCAGGGTGGAGGAGGGGCATGGTTTGCTCAAGGTATGCACCTTGAGAGCAGACAAATATGAGTGAAGGTTTCTGACTCTCAGGCCTTAGTTTTCACAAAGAACTTTTCACAACTCTTTGGCTGGAAAGTCCCAGCTGCATTTGGGGCATTTTTTTTTTTTTTTTGTCTGCATCTGTTTCCAGGTTGTAGGCTTTTCTAGTTCCAAGGACAGGACAAATAGGAGGCAAGAAAAAGCCACAAGGGATTCACTTCTAGGAAATTCCCCAAGTCCTGAGGTCCCTAGGCAATCTACCACCTCTTCCTCCATTTTTCAGGCTTATATATATATTTTTTTCTATTTTTCTAAGTCTTTATTCAGTTGGTTACAATATTGTTTCTGGGATTTTTTTTTTTTAGGTTTTGGTTTTTTGGCCACAAAGCAAGTGGAATCTTAGCTTCCAGACCAGAGATCAAACCCATACTTCCTGCATTGGAAGCACAAAGTCTTAACCAGTAGACCGTCAGGAAAGTCCCAGGCTTATGTATTTTGTCAGGGTTTGTTTTTTGTGATTAGTGGGAGGAGTAAAATGGAATGTGTTTCCCCTATCATATCCAGAATTGAAGACTACAACTGATTTTTTAAAAAATAGAGTTAAAAGTAAGATTTCAAGAGAGTAATCACAAAATTCTTAGGGTTTCTAGAAATGTCTTTGACGGGAGGACATCTCCATGATTTATTGACTCAGTCTGAGGTAGAAGAGGAAACACTGGACTTGGTGGGCTTAGTTCTTCTCTCAGTTTTTCTGTGACCTTGGGCGAGTTGCCTCACTTTTCTCTGTTTCAGCTTCTTCCTCTGTCAAAGACATAATTGGACTCTATCTGGATTGGTAAATAGGTTCCATCTCTCAAGCCAACAAAATGAAGTAGGAAGACATTTTGAGAAGTCCTCTAAGACCATGATTAGTGAGAAGAAACACTATCTTTAATTAGTAATGTTAGCCTTAAGCACAAGGTAAGATCACAATACCATATTTGCTTTGTTTTTTAATCCCTGGACAAGAATATGCCTAAGAATTTTCCCAGGTCCAAAATTCTATGATTTTAATATGAAAATAAAATTAACTTGAATATGTAGATATTTTAAATGAAGGTTAAAAAGATGAAAATTTATTTTGTATAAGGAAAGACAAAACATATTAGGAACACAGGATGAAACAGTTGAGAAAAAAAATTTATCATGGCTTCCTGACAGCTTTGGAAAAAAGGGAAACACACCGGTTATCTAGCTCTACCCTTTCATTTTGCTTCTAGTTACTCTGGTTACCTTTCCTACTTTCTGATGAACTACTAAAATTTTGTTTTCCCTTTTTTTCGTCAATGAATTTGAAAGCTGTAGAGAGGATTCCATCCCTTTAATGGTGGTTCTTAAATTTTAAAAATAGTTTATAAGTGTTTCAAGAAGAGTATAAAATCGTTCAGCATCAGTATCTTTATCCTCATTTCAATCAGGACAAAAATATTATTATAAAACACTAAGTATCCAGTGAAGATTCCTTTTTCTATTACTGTTGTTTACAGATTTAGTTTCACTTTTTTGGATTCTGCTTCATTGAGTCTTTTCAGTTTCTCTGCTTGTATCACAGTCTTCCTCTCTGAGTTCAATTTTCTTCTTGCTAAATCATATCTTTCCTAGTTCTTTCAGGATGTCTTGTGAGTGAAAAATTTCCTTTATCTTGGTATGTAGAAAAATATTTTTATTCCTTTTTAGTGAGTATATATTAGCAGTGATCACAAGTTAGGCAATCAAACTCATGAAACACACATAACACAGTAAGATTGAATGTATTGTTACATTTATTTAGATTTATAGAACAATTCAGGAGAAATAGTATTCTTCTCATTGGGGAGGCCCTGAGTTATATATGTACATAGCTTCTTATTTCTCCTCTTACCTGAACAGGATGTGTGCAGCAAATAGGGGTACCTTCAATATGCATGTGGTTTAACTTGGCTCAGAGAGGCCAGTGCCTTGGTTTCCCATCAGTCTTTTATTTTGTTCCTGTCACACAGACCCAAGGCTTGTACACTCACTTACAGGAGCCTCAGTCCAGATGGACTCCCACCAATCAAAAATTTCACAGTAAATAATGCAGATAATTATCTCTTAATATGTAACGTTCCACATTTATCTTAATTCGCATGTGTCCAAGGGAATGATGCTGTGAGAAGACATTACTGAGAAGGAAATTTTTTTCTTTCCAGGAGAGTCTTTTTTTAAGCAATTATTTTTATTAGAATTGATTTACAATGTGTATTAATTTCTACTGTATAGCAAAATGATTCAGTTACACATAAATATATGTTTTTTTTCACACTTCCATTATGGTTCATCAGAGGATATGGGATCTAGTTCCCTGTGCTCTACAGTAGGACCTTATTGTTCATCCATTCTCTATATAATAGTTTGCATCTATTTGCATCTCAAAAATTGCATTGGCCGTATGTATCATCTCAATATTTGCATCTCAAACTCCCAGTTTGTCCCTCCTCCATCCCCCACCTTGTCAACCGCAAGTCTGTTCTCTATGGCTGTGTCTATTTCTGCCTCATAGATGGGCTCATTTGTTATATTTTAGATTCTACATATAAGTGATATCACATGGTATTTGTCTTTCTCTTTATGAATTACTTCCTTTAGTATGATAATTTCTAGGTCCATTCATGTTGCTACAAATGGTATTTTTTATTCTTTTTATGGCTGAGTGGTACTCCGTCTGTACCATATTGTCATCATCTATTGCTCTGTCCATGGGCAGTTAGGTAGTTTCTATATCTTGGCTATTTGTAGACAGTGCTGCTATAAGAATAGCAGCTTTCTATAAACATAGAAAATTATAGTTTCCTCCAAATATATGCCTAGTGATTGCTACATCATATAGCAACTCTATCTTTAGTTTTTTTGAGGAACCTCCAGAATGTTTTCCATAGTGGCTGTACCAATTTACGTTCTCACCAACTGTGTAGGAGGGTTCTCTTTTCTCTGTATCTTCTCCAGCATTTGTTATTTGTATACTTTTTAATGAAGGCCATTCTGACTGGTGTGAGGTGATACCTCATTGTAGTTTTGATTTACATTTCTCTAATAATTAGTTATGATGAGCATCTTTTCATGTACCCATTGGCCATTTGTGTGTCTTCTTTCCAGAAATGTCTATTTAGATCTTCTGCTCATTGTTCGGTTTGGTTGCTTGCTTTTTTATCATTGGGTTGTATGAGCTCTTTATATATTTTTGAAATTAGGCCCTTGTCAGTTGCATCATTTGCAAATATTTTCTCCTAATCTGTAAGTTGTCTTTTGGTTTTGTTTATGGTTTCCTTTGGTGTATAAAAGCTTATAAGTTTGAAGAGGTCCCAATTGTTTATTTTTGCTTTTATTTCTATTGCCTTGGGAGATTGACGTAAAACATTGGTTCTGTTTATGTTAGAGAATATTTTACCTATGTTCTCTTCTAGGAGTTTTATGGTGTCGTGTCTTATATTTAAGTCTTTGAGCTAATTTGAGTTTATTTTTGTTTATAGTGTGAGGGAGTGTTCTAATTTCATTGACTTACATGCAGCTGTCCAGCTTTCCTAACACCATTTGTTGAAGAGACTGTCTTTTCTGTATTGTGTATTCTTGCCTCCTTTGTCAAAGATTAATTGGCCTAAGTGTGTGCAGGAAAGTTTTAATGTGTTTAGGTCTCAGAACTGATGTTGATATTTTACTCTCAGGTTTTTTAGCCAGGCATGAGATTCTAGATTGAGAGTGATTTTTTTTTTCTTCTCAGCAATTTGTAAATATAGCTCCACTGTTACCTGATATCTGTAGTTGCCAGTGGCAAGTCAGCTGCCTATCTAATGGTCATTCCTATAAGAATCTGATTTTTCACTAATAAATTTTATTATTTTCTATGTATTTTTAATTTTGTTATGATACATCTAAGCACACATTTATTTTAATGTATCCTTCTTAGAACATGGATTACATTTTTAATCTGAGGATTTTCAGCATTGAAAAAAGTGCTTACTAGAATCTCTTCATCCATTCCTTCTCCACTCTTTCCTCTATTCTAATTTTTTTGGAGCTTCTTCTAGACCTCCTCAGTCTACCCTCCATTTATTCAAACTGCTTTTTTCCACAAATTTCTCAGTTCTACTTTTTTGCTTTACTACTTAATTGCTTTGATTGTGTCTTCTCTAAAGATTATGCAATTTTATTTCCAGAATTTCTAATAGGCTGTATTTAGATATGACTGTTATTGTTTATATCTTACCATAAAAACTTTTTAAGTTGTTCTATTATTTTCACTTCATCTGGAAAAGAATGAATGACTTATTCATTATAAATTATCAATATTCTGATGGCTATCTTTTCTTAGCATTTTTTTGTTCATGAATAATGAAATTTAGATTTTTAGGCTTATCTTGAGTAGGAGGAAGTTTTGTCAGTTATTTAGGAGTTTCTTCCTCCTTCTATCCTTTCTTTCCTTTTTTTCCCCCTTGGTGGTTTTTCAATTGCCCCCACCCAACCCTGGTAAGCTTCCAAGCTAGAGCTAGATCTTTATCTAGATCAAGATACATCAGGTATTTTGGCCCATAGGGACATGCTAATGGGATAGGGTTAAGATAATGTGGCAGGAATTGTGACATTAGAGCACTGGTCACTGAGGCAAAAGTCTTTTTGGCTAACATCCTGGCTTCAAAACTGTGTCTACATCTTACTTTTCTGGATACTCAGGTGGTGGTAGGCAAGAGGGGGGATTTTTGTAAGCTTCCTTTCATGGAACGGTACCCTATACCCAAGCTTTAAAGAATGATCCCAGTTCTGATCCCCACTTGCTGGACATCGTAATAGCTTTTGACTCCATGGGAGTTACTCTAGTTGCCTCTGCCTTTTTACAGAGCTAGAGTTCAGCAGAACCTCAGGAGTGGCCCCACTTGTGGGTTTGTATTTCTGTTCTCTTCCTGATCCAAAGAAACATTACTTTGATTCCTTAGAGTGTTATTGTCATTTAAGGTTTCTCTTTTACTATTATTTTTTTTTATAACTGTTACTCCCAGAAGAAGGGAGTGGATCAAAGATCAAAACTTTATTTTGAAAGAACGAATATAGCTCTCATTACATAAAATAAAAAAATTCCACTTCTTTAGAAACATTTTTTTCTTAATGATACATTTAGTAAAATAATCAAAAAATACTTTAGAGGTAGGTCTTCAAAAGTAGACGTGTCTTTCCATCCCTGCCTAAAACCAGATAGCATATTATTTAAATGTTATCCAGTGATGACATTTCTAATGGAATTAGAGTCCAAACAAAATTTTAACTTGGTTTAAGGCTAAAATGTAGGGACTAACCAGCTCCAAATATCCCTCAAATATCACTCTTCTCAGCTAAGCTTTTTGACAGGGCTGAGTATCAGTCAGGCCAAGATTGAGCTCTTTAGAGGAAGTGAAGACACTGTGTTGATTGAAAAGAGATCCATATGCTTTAGGCATATGTTTTAGGCTGTCAGGTGGCAAGACTGACATTCCGTTATGAAAATTCAGAAGCCTGACTTGTATTCTCACCCCAGCAGAAGGCCTTCCCACCTCCCAAAGTGAGCCATAGCAGTGCTTGTGGAAAAACTACAACTTTTTATTTTAAAAGGCTTCCAATTTTCTCAGAGTCTTAATAGAAACCTCATCTGAGGGTCTTCCATAGCAGAGGGCCCCAACCCCCAGGCCATAGATCGGTATGCGAGTCTACAGCCTGTTAGGAACTGGGCCACACAGCAGGAGGTGAGTGGCAGGCAAATGAGTGAAGCTTCATCTGTCACTCCCGTCTTTGACTTTACTGCCTGAACTGTCTCCCCCACCCACCCTGGATCTGTGGGAAGATCATCTTCCATGAAACCAGTCGCTGGTGCCAAAAAGATCGGGGACCACTGTTCCATAGCACTGGAAGAATTTTCTAAAACCCAGAAGGAAAATATTGATAAGAGAAAACCTTAATTCAGAAGGAGTATCAGAAGGAAGAGACACATGCAGCCCTGACTGTTCTCTTTATTTAGAAGTGAATGTATATTCAACAAGGAATCTCCATACGCCCACCTCACATCAGTTTCTAACAGAGGATAAGAAGATGATGGTCAGTTGGTTCTTTCCTTGAAGGATTAAGTCATAACAAGACTAAAGCAAAGGGAGAAGCCAGGAAATGACTAGTCATTGTGAAAACTAAAAGACTGAACTAAGGAAGTAAGAATGTAGAAGAGATAAGGAATTTTAAAAATGTTTTTAAGAGACAGAATTCTGATAGGCTGTAGCATAAAAATATAGGAAGATTTTATGACTTTAGGATGACTCTCACACTTTTGCTTATTTGAAGAGGTGATTGATGGGGCCATTCATCAGTACAAAGAATATGGGAGGAAGAAAAGGTAAAGGATCAATAAAGCAAATGGTTCAGTTTTTAAATAGATTGGACTTTAAGTGTTTGGGGAATATCCACCTGGAGAAATTCAGGGGGAAGTGAATACAATGTGGATTACAGGATGGAAACTGTAAATTTCGGAGTCATCAGCACACAAGCGTATAGGATGAACAGAGAAAGAACTCTAGAGGGGAGAGTAGGAGAGAGTTATCACCTCTCATTCCATGAAAATATCCTCAAACAGTTTAGGTAAGTGAATATAAAGCACAGAATTGGCATTTTTAAGATCAGGAAGTCACAGGACCACTATCTACCTTTCTTTATGTTTGTTATATCTTGGAATTGGCTCAGCACATGTTAAGTGCTGACAAAATAACCATGTGAACTGAAAGGAAGGATTTGGAACTAGATTTGTTCCCTGAAATATGGACTGATGCTGAAGCTGAAGCTCCATTACTTTGACCATCTGATGCAAAGAGCTGATTCTTTGGAAAAGACCCTGATGCTGGGAAAGATTGATGACAAAAGGAGAAGGGAACAGCAGAGAATGGGATGGTTAGGTAGCATCACCAACTCAATGGACATGAATTTGAGCAAACTCTGGGAGATAGTGAAGGATAGGAGAGTATGGCGTGTTGCAGTCCATGGGGTCACAAAGAGTTAGACAAGACTTAGTGACTTAACAACAACAGAGGACTTATCTTGTGTAAGAGTCCTTTCTTTTTTAGTTCATATTGTGTGGGGCTGACTCCAAATTCAAATTTCAGTGTGGGCCTTTGACCCCCCACATGGTCAATTAGAAAATGCTATTCCCTATACACAGTTACACAACTGAGAAACTGAACAACATCATTCCCTATACATAGTACTTCTCCACTGATGGTCACAAGATCATAGATGGGCCAATGGGAACCTTCCAAGGGACTTTTGCTGAAGTGAAAATGAAGTCTTTATGGAGAAAATATAAGTTAACATGGAGAAGTTTAAATTTGTGATCTACCTAAATATACAATAATAGAAGAGTTGTTAAATAAATACAACATTTAAAACAATAATATCTCTGATTCAGTGTTCAGTCAATAACGTTAGTCATATTTTTGTATGGAAATATTGTGTTACACAAATGTATATGTGTATATGTTATTCAAATTATGTTTATGTAGATATGATACATAAATGGATAGATAGTAAGGTAGATCGGTAACAAAACTATTAACATGATTGTGTTAATATTATTGCTGATTCATACAAAAAGTACAAATAACAAGGTTGCCATCGATAAGACTGAAAAGCACAGCTTTTAGAAAAATCATCTATTTTCAGAATGAGATTGTTAAGTGGCATCCATGAGACAAGAACATAGCTTAGCAAGGAGGAATATAATTTTCCACTGAAGGAAATGATGCTTCTGCTGGGCTGAAGTAAGTCTCCAGGCAGAAAATATGGCAGACCTAATGACTGGATAAAGAGCTGGCAAACTTCTTCCTATAAAGACTCAGATAGCAAATATGTTTGGCTTTGCAGGCCGTACTGCCTCTGTCACAACCTTTCCATTTTGCCACTCTAGTGTGAAAGCAGTTATAAACAATATGTAAATAAAGAAATGTAGCTGTACTCCAGGAAAATTTTATTTACGAAAAACAGACAGACAATGGATTTGGCCCCTGAGTCATAGTTTGCTGACGCCTGGACTACAGCAATAAAAAGCTTCCTCTCTTTCTGCAGAGCCAGTTGGACTGGAATCCTCTGTGTGGATTCACAAGGATTTGTGAAGTCAGAGAAGTTCCATTGCTGAGAGTAAGTTGCCCTGGTACAAAGGAGGAGGCTGGGAGAGGGTAGGAGGCCCAAGTCTTTGCTTTCAATGGGCATCTGTGCTGGTACTAGTTACGTCAGTTGCAACTGTAGATGCAGAGGGCAGATGATGGTAGCTGGAGGGGAAGTCCACCCCAAGACCACCCTCTAATCTCAGGAGGTAATGCCGGTCTTCCAGAACAAGCAGGAGGCAAATTATCTGAGCCTTTGCACCCAACAGTAGTGATGCTGACATGACCAGTGGGGATGAGCAAAGATAGCAGAGGAGACATGAATGACGGGAAGACATCAAGGTGGTGGTAGGGTCGTGGAAGGTGGGAATGAACAGAGGTGGGTTAGAGGTGAAGTGAACCAGAGGGGAGCAGAAAAACCAGTGTGGAGACAAGATGAGAAACCCGAGAGACCTATCCTGTTCCAATGGAAACACTCAGGATGTATTTTGAGTAGGGCAATTTTCAAGCCACAATTTGTAGAGCAAAAGCTGTTGCAACTGTATTTGTTGTCACAGGCCAATGAGGCCAAAGACATAGGATTCATACACACACTAGCTCAAAGCTCCTAACAATTCAGAAGTCCTTTGAAATGAATTTTAGTTTTATTCATTACAGTATCTTTATTTGTTTGAAAAAATGATACATAAAAGTGCAGAATGTTATTTATTCAGACTGATTGGTGTCCAAAAAAGTTATGTACTTACAATAATCCCATGTCCTCCCCTGAGCCTGCCACCAGTGACTCAAAGGTTGGTACCATTTTCTGTAACAAAAGACCCAAGAAGAGAGCTTGTTGATGCTATTTAGGAGGGGATCTGCTGATGGAGATAGGCAGGTCTAGCTGAAGAAGTGGAAACTAGCCCTCAGGGACCATCCCAATCTGTCCACTGCTACATATTTTAGCCTTAACTCACACCAATGGTCATGTTGCTTCTCTTACTCTAGCCTTATTGGCTTGCTTTTGGATCTTGGAAAGCATCAACTTCCTCCTTCCTCAGGCTTTACAAGGGCTGTTTCTTCTGCTTAGAACACTCTTCCTTAACTCACATTCACACTCCTAGACAGTCTCCAGACCAGGAAGTGCTGGTTTAGGTCCCTAATGGCATTAAGACATAGAGAGATAGCCCTGAGCTGTAAGGTGGACCTGTTTCTAGTCTTGGACCAAACTCTATCAAGCTGTGTACTTTGGGTGACTTTACCTTCTCTGAAAATTAATTTACTTATTAGGAAAACAGAGCTAAAAATGTCAACTGCACCTCACCCACAGAGACGTCAGAGAATTGCATGATATTGCGGTGAGAACATGCATCAGATAGTACAAGGCACTATCTTTGGAAACCTGCATGAGAGCCTTTCTATTACTCAGCCCAAAGCTCCCTCTCAGCCTTTCCTCACATTCTCTTTCCTCTTTACGGTAGGGGCCAGAGATTCAACCTGCTTTCCTCTCCTGTGATAACTGTCACCACCCACTCCATCTTTTGAATCATGTTGCTTCAAGTATAGTCGCTCTCCCTACCCACAGTCATATTTGGTGACCTCAAACACACAAGTTGTTGGACTGCTAATTAGCTCCAGGAAACAAACAGAGTCAACTTGGCATTGTGAGTCACAGAGCTCCGGAGACTTTTTATGGTTCTTCATCTATGTTTCATTTCATAGTAACTGAAACACCCTTGAACCTCTGTCTTCTAGCTTCCTTCTCAAGATGAGGCTCAACAAAACTTCTTTATCCTTTGACCCTGATAAGAGCAAAACACTAAGATCTTTTCTTCCAGGATGCTCTTCTTCCTTGACTGAGAATGTCATCCAAGAAGAAAGATAATCTCCTTGTCCTAGGTATAATTTGCAACTGGAAGCCTCCAGCTCAGGTAATTCCATGAAATTTTGACCCACGTGGGAATGGTCTAAAAGAAGAGAGAAAACACACAGCCTGTGTGCTTCCACTACCTATACCAATACCCACACTCACACGGCTAAATGAACACTGTGCTCTTTCTAGCTGATCCCAGTCAGGTCCCAGGCTAGTCTTTTAGACAGACATCATCAAGCAAGAGCTCAGTTGGTAAAGAATCTGCCTGCAGTGCAGGAGACCTGGGTTCGATCCCTGGGTTGAGAAGATCCCCTGGAGATGGAAATGGCAACCCACTCCAGTATCCTTGCCTGGAAAATCTCATGGACAGAGGAGCCTGGTGGGCTGCAGTCCATGGGGTCATAAAGAGTCAGGCACAACTGAGTGACTAACACTTACTTACTTACTTACGTCAAGCAAGAGCTGGCAAATGAGATAAAGCCGATTAGTTGTAAACACCTCTGAGGCAAAACCTTTCTTCCAAAGTTCATTGTTAAAGGCTTCAAGCAACCTTGTCCATAAAACCTTCTGTTATACCAGAATTGGAAAGTGCCTCAACTCTGTAATTTATACTTACTTATTCTAGCCCCCTGGTGTCCAGTTCAGGTTGGTAGATTGCTCTAAGAAAAAATTATTAAATGGAGCAATTCTCTTTGAGTTGACAACTTATAGGCTGGGATGACCCTTATAAGGTGACCTGGTCTTTCCAGGTGGCTCAGTGGTGAAGAGCCAATGCAGGAGACACAAGAGACATGGGTTCAATCTCTGGGTCAGGAAGATCCCTTGGAGTAGGAAATAGTAACCCACTCCAGTATTCTTGTCTGGAAAATCCCATGGACAGAGGAACCTGGCAAGCTACCAGCCATGGGATCACAAAGAGTCAGACAGAACTGAGCACAGCACACACACACCAAAGCAGTTTTGTGCTTTTTTTCCCTATGATTGCTGTTTAGGTGCCAGGAACAGAGGATTTTGCAGCCATCCTTGAGGACCTGCACAAATCTGCTTTCATTTCCTTCCTTGTTGGCTGAATCAGATTCTGCTTGGGCATTCATAGGGTTTCATTTGCTCTGATTAGGCAGCATCTCCATTCTGATTGGTAGGTGCTGGGCTATATCACTTTCATGCATTGGAGAAGGAAATGGCACCCCACTCCAGTGTTCTTGCCTGGAGAATCCCAGGGACGGGGGAGCCTGGTGGGCTGCCGTCTACGGGGTCGCACAGAGTTGGACACGACTGAAGCGACTTAGCAGCAGCAGCAGCAGGCTATATCTGATGCTGAGTATTTTGAATAGCACTCTTGCTTTTCACACTCCATAGAAAAGGATAAGGGAAGGGACTCCTCCTTACCCCCAAAGAATGAACTACAGTTTGTATAAGCCAATCTAAGTGACATCATTCCCCTTGTCAGTGACTGGTTTAGGTTTTAGCAGGTAGCCCCATTCTGACCAATGAAAGAATGAGTCTAATGGGGACACTTCTGGGAAAATGTCTTCATTCTTAAAAAAAGATGTCTTATAGGATTCACAATAAAGTCGGTGGATTGAATACATGTATTCACCACTGGTTCCTTCCAAAGCCCCACTAAAAAGACAATAATGAGGTACTTCCCTGGCTGTGCAGTGATTAAGACTCTGTGCTTCAAAGTCAGGGGGTTCCAGTTGAATCCTTTGTGGAGAACTAAGATCCCACATGCCATGTGGCTTGGTCAAAAGTGTCAGTAAAGAAATTTTCTTTAAAGGATAAATCTGTAAGAACAAGGAAAGTAGGGTAGAAGACCAACAAAATTTTAAATGCTAAATATTTAAAAGTAGGAACCCACTGCAGATCTAAAAATCGTAAGAATACTAAGCCATCAGTGGAGAAAGTTGAGAAAAAAAAAATCAGTTTCACAAGAATTCTCAAAAACATCAGAAAAAGGAAGAAATTCTGGTCACAGAGGTAAAGACCAGGCTGAAAACAAAGGAAGTTTGAAAAATCTGTTAAAGGGGGAAAAAGACATCTAGAATCCCCTCTGTACATCTAATTACCTCTTCCGATACTAACAGGTTACTTTCCAGGAGGGGACAGAGAACCTCTCATTTAGGGAACACCAAGAAAAGTTGAAGATGGGGGGTAAAGTGGGGCATACCAAGGAAATCAAGTGAAATTCTACATACTCATTATTGCGATCCTCAGACCTCTTCCACAAGTAGCGTTCCCAACATGCTGGTAGCTGGTAGCCCCAGAATTATAACCTCCAAGCAGGATTCTTCTCTGGGTAATCAATCTTGCCTACAAAAGGAAAAAAAAAAAAAACACTAAAGATCGTATTATCAAGGATTCCTCCAGTAAATCTTCCCTGCCAGATCACACAGCATTGAAGCTCTCAGTTAATAAGATCCAGTTATGTGTAAAGAATTTTGACTAGCTTTTTAGCAGCCCACTCTTAACTAAGCTTAGACTGTAAAGGATCATAAGAGGAAGTCTCTAACACGAAGAACAGAGTCCAAGGCAAATATGGAAAAACAGTTTGGAAGAGACAGCTATGATAACAGGGAGAAAAAAACTTCAAGGAACTATAATTGATGTCCTTAGAGAGGTAGGAGTGTATTTTGCATCTAGGTACAAAGAACAAAATGCTATTTTTTACAAAAGAGATGAGGGAGAGATTCAAAGAATAAAAAATACCTCTTAAAAATTAAAAATGAGTGTTTTCAATAAAAGGATTAGATTTTAAAACTGAGGAAATCTTCCTAAAAATAGATCAAGAAGTGAAACAAAGGTAGACAGAGGAAGAGCAATAGTAAAGCAAAAAATGTACAGTGCCCAAATAATAGAATTCTAGAAAAAGAAAGCCTAGTGGGGTATAAAATGAAAAAGTAACTTTTTAAAAATCCCATTATCAGAGGTTATAAGTTTCTAGGGTCCTGTGCTGTGCTGTGCTGTGCTTAGTCACTCAGTCATGTCCAACTCTTTGTGACCCCATGGACTATCACCCGCCAGGCTCCTCTGCCCGTGGGGATTCTCCAGGCAAGAATACTAGAGTGGGTCGCCATGCTCTCCTGCAGGGGATCTTCCCAATCCAGGGATCAAAGCCAGGTCTCCCACATTGCAGGCAGATTTTTTACCATCTGAGCCACCAGGGAAGCCCAAGAATACTGGAGGGGGTAGCCTATCCCTTCTCCAGAGGATCTTCCTGACCCAGGAATTGAACCAGTATCTCCTGCATTGCAGGTAGATTATTTACCAGTTGAGCTACCAGGGAGGCTCAGTGTCCTGCTGCTGCTGCTGCTGCTGCTGCTGCTGCTAAGTTGCTTCAGTCGTGTCCGACTCTGTGTGACCCCAGAGATGGCAGCCCACCAGGCTCCCCCATTCCTGGGATTCTCCAGGCAAGAACACTGGAGTGGCGTGCCATTTCCTTCTCCAATGCATTAAAGTGAAAAGTGAAAATGAAGTTGTTCAGTTGTGTCCGACTCCTATCGACACCACGGACTGCAGCCTACCAGGCTCCTCCGTCCATGAAAGTGCCAAATAATAAAAATAGGTCTATACTAAGACATTGACACATCATCATGAAATTTCAAAGCACTGGGGATAAAGAGAGTCTATTTATAGAGGTGGAGGAAATCATATTACATATTAAGGAACAAGAAACAAAATGACATTGGATTTCCCTACAGTAACATAAGAAGCTGGGAGGTTGTGGAGTCTTCAAACCTCTCAGTGAAAATTACTAACTATATACCCAGCCAAACTATTAAATATTAGAACACAACAAGATATTTGCAACTATTCAAGGTCTCAAAAAATGTATTTCCCGTGTACCCTGTCTCTGAAAGGTACTAGAGGATTTACTCTACCAAGCGAATAAACCAAGAGAATTGAAGATAAGAAATCTGGGAAGCAGGGTATTCGACACAAAAAATAGACCCAGGAGACTCCAGGATGATGGTGGAGACAGACTTCAGGATGCGAACTGGGCGGGGGAGCCTAGAGAGAAATTAGCCTATATTGGTGCCATTTTGGAGGTTCTGTTGGTGATGGACAGGGAGGCCTGGCGTGCTGCTATTCATGGGGTTGCAAAGAGTCGGACATGACTGAGCGGCTGATCTGGTCTGATCTGATCTGGAGGATATCTCTCTGAGAAAATCAGGTTGATAAATGGTGCTGTTAAAGGAATCTGGCATCAGTGATGGGACAAGCCTTTGCCAAAATCCAAGATGTTGAGTATATAAAATAGCTATACTATATATTCTGTCTTTATAGAATGAAACTCTGTCTATGATGACATCACAGAACCATCCCTAAAAACCATCCTGGTCTCCAGACATTGTATTATGTGAGATAATAAATAGTCCCTAGCTTAAATCAACTTCAGTTGGCTTTTCTATTCTTTGTGGCCAAAATCATCCAACTGATACACTCAAGTTCCTTCAGGAGAAAGGGGGGAAAAAAATAAAAAAGAAAAATAAATAAAGGAGAAAGGGGGTAGGGTGCTTGACAATAGTCTGGAAAAAGCATCATGAATTAGGAAGCTCTCTCAGTCATGTGGATACTCTTACTAATTTTCTCTCTTCAATCTCCTTTCTTTAGCCATCATTTCCTCTGCTTACTCATTGCCTGCTTTTTTTTAAGTAAATGGCTGGTCACAACTCTCATCTTTTTAATGGCTTCTTTTCAACTTCTGCTGCCATTGTTAAAATGCATGTTTTCTATTGTTTTCTTTTTTGTCTTTTGTAGTTGTTTTATTGTTTTCTTTTTAAAATTTTATTGGAGTATAGTTGCTTTACAATGTTGTGTTACTTTCTGCTGGACAGCAAAGTAAATCAGTTACACATATACATATATTCACTCTTTTTTAGATTTCCTTCCCATTTAGGTCACCATAGAACAATGAGTAGAGTTCCCTGTGCTAAACAGTAGGTTCTCATTATTTATCTATTTTATACGTAGTAGTGTATATATGTCAATCCCAATCTCCCAATTCACCCCCCTCCTCTTTCCCTCCTTGGTAACTGTGGGTTTGTTCTCTACACCTGTGTACTTATTTCTGCTTTGCCAATAAGTTCACACTGTACCAATTTTCTGGATTCCACCTATAAGCAATATTATCTGGTATTTGTTTTTCTCTTTCTGATTTACTTCACTCCGCATGACTGTCTCTCAGTCCATCCACATCTCTGCAAATGGAACTATTTCATTCCTTTTTATAGGTATTATTCCATTGTATATATATGCCACATCTCCTTCATCCACGTGACTGTCGATGGACATTTCGGTGTTTCCATGTCCTGGCTATTGTAAAGAGTACTGCAATGAACATTGAGGTACATGCATCTTTTCAAATTATGGTTTCTCTGGATATATGCCTAGGAGTGGGATTGCTGTGTCATATGATAGCTCTATTTTTAGCTTTTTAAGGAACCTCCATATGCTGTTTTTTTCTCCATAGTGGCTGCACCAAATTACATTCTCCAGCAGCAGTGTAGGAGGGTTCCCTTTTCTCCACACCCTCTCCTGAATTTTTTGTTTATAGACTTTTTGAGGATGACCCTTCTGACTGGTATAAGGTGATAACTCACTGTAGTTTAGATTTGCATTTCTCTAATAATTAGCAATGTTGAGCATCTTTTCATGTGCTTTTTGGCCATCAGTGTATCTTCTTTGGAGAAATGTCTATTTAGAACTTATGCCCATTTTTTGATTGGGTCATTTGTTTTTTGGATATTGAGTTGGTTGAGCTGTTTTAATATTTTGGAGATTAATCCCTTAATTGCTTTATTTGCAAACATTCTAGCAATTTCTTGAGAAAGTAAATAGGATAGGTCCAGCTCAAATTTTAATGCCAGCCCACATGATGTCTCAGACTTTCTGATTGGTTCCTATTGGTTACTATTCCCACCTCTGATCCCATCAGCTGGTGTTCCTGGGGGAAAAGAAAATAGTACCAGAGTCATGGTGACATAAAACTTGCCTCCTCCACCCACCCACCACCTCAACAGAGATTATTGAGAGAAGGATGGAGACATTTCTTCTTAGAACAGGGCTACAGAATAGGCTGACTTAATTAATCTCAAATAACTGATTGCCTTTTTGAGACAGAAAAAAAAAAAAAAGAGAGAATACATAAATTCCTTCTATGCTACCTCACAGGAAAGGCATTTTAAAGCCCAAACCACAACTTCCTGCTATAATCATGTTCTTGTGGCTTCATTGGAAATGAAATACAGCAGCTTCCCACCACTTCTATAATATCCATTCTGGAAATATTATACCCCTCGGGTAGTTTCATCTTCAGGCAAAAGAAATCCCATTTCCTTACACTGTCATTTTGAGGACTGAGGGGAAAAACTCATTTATCACATTTATAAAACTTATTTCCCCAAAATGAATGTATAGATCAGTTTTTATTCAAAAATCATGAAGGCATTATGTAAATGTCAAAGGCCATATTTTAAGTAATGTCATTTTTATTCATAGACTATGTACTGATGCAATTTAAATATGTAAAATCTTTTGTACTTGTATTGGTCATAAATACACAGACCATTTCCTGTGGTAGCCAGAAATTCATGATTGGTGATAGAATAATATATAGATTTACATATAGACATATAGTACATTATAGAGAGATATACCTAGATAAAATTCACGTGGCCTTAAGTACATATAAACTTGATGATAGCTTGGTACATGTGTATCTACTTCTAGATAATGCGAACATGCCTTGTGCATATATAAGAGATTTGAATGTGTATGTGTATATGTACATATGTTGACAGAGAGTGATAAAGCAACGTTTTTAAGGGCAAGTATTAATATGTTCTAAAAACATGTTATCATTATAATACATTATTTTGATATGCCTTTAGCTCTGTGTTAGCCCCACAAAAATATAGAATCAGCCTAACAATGGGACCTTGGCAGATTCATTAAGGCTTATTCAAGTGTTGGGACTCTCTCACTTGTAGCTTGTATTATGTCCAGTCTGTGGTTAGTAAAAGCTCCTGTGTACCGAGGCTCTACCAAATGTTAGGGATGCTGCCAAGGGCTTTTTATTTCATTTAATTTAGCAAAGAACAGAGGAAGCTGGCCTATATCCAAATGTGGTAAAATCTTCCCTTACATTCTCATAGTTGGTCCTCTCTCCCATCTGAGCTCCCATCACCCCAGACTGACCTGGTCACCACACACCTGAGCTTGGCAACTGTGCTGTTCTGCTCCCCTCAATCCCTCTCCCCTGCCATTTCCCCCCTCCTTTTTTCCCCACAGTGACTATTCTATGAGATCTCACATCAACCCTTGAGTTTGGGGGAACAGACACTGTCTTCTTCCCTACAGTTCCTCCTGTTTTCTGTATGGGGGAAAGAAATCACTTGAAGAACATGGGCTTAGCAAAATCTGAATTCCACCATTCCTACTCTGGGTGTTCTTGGCTAACCTGGTGCGAGCTTCATCATCTGGGAAGTTACACGAGTAGGCAGATGATTTCTGAGATTCATCTTCAACAGTCAAATTCTGCCCTCTCCGAAGCTCACCCAGTCTCCACTCATGGGGTGGTAGTGACTGTGGGGAGGTGAGATTGGGGAAGTTATCAGCAACTCCTCAAGGTATCAGCAGAGGCCCACCCCTTTGAGATACACCATTCCTTTGAGAATGTAAACAATATGATTGTTTACATCAATTGCCCAGTCAATTAACATTACTGTGCTTTCTCAATCTAATATTGAAAGACATTTTATAGGGGTCGTGGGGGCTTTCTGGTTCCATCAGTTTGGGAATATGCTGATCTCAACATACATAACCAAGGACTTCCCCGGTGCTCCAGTGGCTAAGACTCCCTGCTTCCAATGCAGAGGGCCTGAGATTTGATCCTTAGTGAGGGAACTAGATCCCACATGCCACAAGGAAGGCCTGGCTCAGCTAAATAAAATACTTAAAAAATTTTTTTAAAAACATACATAACTAAGAAGCGTATATCAATACAAAGGAGTGAGACTATGTTCTCATTTTAACCTACAAAGTTACTAAGGTCAAGCACTCTTTATTTCGTCTTCTCACACAGGACAGGGATATGTCCTCAGACAATGCAGCCTTAAACGCATCCTTGGCTTCTTAGCTGATCTGAACGCCAGTTGGTTTGGGAGAAGGGAGTGTGCTCATTTTTATTAATATGATTGTTTACATCAATGCCCAGTTGATTAACATTACTGTGTTTTCTCAATCTAATGTTGAAAGACATTTTATAGGAAGATGTTAATGCTCTACCACCACATCCCACAGGACACTTCACTTTCGTGTTTTAGAGTTTATTTTATTTATGTATTTGGCTGCACCGGGTCCTTGTTGCCATGTCCAGGATATCTGTTGTGACCCGTGGGCTCTTAATTGTAGCATGTGAGCTCTAGTTCCCTGAGCAGGGATCAAACCTGCACCCCCTACATTGGGAGTGCAGAGTCTTAACCACTGGACCACCAGGGAAATCCCCACTTCGGTGTTTTAAAGCAGAATACTATTAAAAAATAAAACAAAGTAGACATACATAAATTTGCCAGCCCTCCTTATCTTTTCTACCCATTTCTTCACTACAAAGATAGATATGACTTCCAAGAGTGGGGAGTTGACAGGAGGAAGAAACCTTGTGAACAGAGCAGCTGTTCCTCATTATAAATCATTAAGGAAGAAAGCAGCCTATTAATTCAGAACAACTGCAGAAACCAGTCATGCAGCATAAAATCCCATCTTTCTCTGTCTTTGCCAAATTAAGTCATTGTTCTAGACTCTCCATCCTAAACCAGGGTGATGTTATGGACCCGCCTATGGTTACCTTCAGAGAAAATTCTAAGTAGTTCAGTTCAGTGCAGTCACTCAGTCATGTCCGACTCTTTGCGACCCCATGGACTGCAGCACACCAGGCCTCCCTGTCCATCACCAACTCCTGGAGTTTACTCAAACCCATGTCCATCGAGTCAGTGATGCCATCCCACCACCTCATCCTTTGTCATCCCCTTCTCCTCCCACCTTCAATTTTCCCAGCATCAGGGTCTTTTCAAAGGAATCAGTTCTTCACATCAGGTAGCCAAAGTATTGGAGTTTCAGCTTCAACATCAGTCCTTCCAATGAATATTCAGGACTGATTTCCTTTAGAATAGACTGGTTGGATCTCCCTAAGCTGTTACTGTAAGATAATTTTACCTGTGGAATCCATCCACACAGGTAGCATATACAAAATGAGAAATGTGGGTTACTTTAAACACGAAATCAGTGACTCCACAGAGCAATGTTTTCATATAAATGACTGTGTTTGACTTAACAACATTTTTCTCATCATAAAAATAATATTAAGTTTTTTTCTCATTATAAAAAACAATGTATGCTTGATGTAGAAAATGTTAGGCCTAGAAGCCTATAAAAATCATCTTATTTTCCATCCTATCATCTTATAAATGTTACTATTTTAGAATATATTCCTCCAGTTTTTTTCTATGTATATGATGTCCTTTTTTACAAAGTACTCCTCACTGTACATGTAACATCTTTCTCTTAATGGAATTGTATGCATGTTGTATGTATTAAGGATTTCTCATAACCTTATTTTAATGGCTGCAAAGTAGCCTGTTAAATGGTTGTATCATAACTTTTTAAAAAAAAACTATTGTTACACATTTAGGTAGTTTCCAATTTTTACAATTAACATTAAAAACATGGCTTCAGTGACTCATGGTTGATAAATTTTTGCATGCATCCAGGACCATTTCCTCCTGCCCTGTTCTTCAAGATTGATATGCTAGGTCAAAGTTCGCAAAATTTTAATACTCTAAAAGTTATTCAGGGAAAATACCTTATACCAAGAATTTTGTTGTAAGAAACATAAATGTTGTGCCAATTCTATTTTTTAGAATCTTAGATTCTTTGAGTAAATTAAAGGAAATTACTTCTGGAGAGTCTAATTTAAATGTTGTGGAGTGGAGCCCAGGCCAGGCACATATTTTTTTTTAAGTTGTAGAGCTGAGTTTACAGTCCCGTTAGGGCTGAGGACCAATGGGCCTTCTTAATGAGCTCTTGATCTACCCAGGAATTTTACTTTCAGGGGAGAAGTAACTGTGCTGATACACAGTTTTTTACAAATCCCATAAAAAATTTAAAAAAAAAAACCTGACTAGGCCAGACATTTTTTTTTTGAGCAATGCAACTATGAGCCCTCATAAATGAATTTTATAGAGCATCTTTTGTCTGGGTACATCCATATGTAAGCACACATACATTAAACATCCAAGTGACAGCAGTGATTGATGAAAAGAATATAAATTGCAATCCCCATCCCATCACCTTCCTACTTCGGAGTCCAAGAACAAATCTACAGCAAACACATGAAGTGACCATATTCACCTCTAAGCTTGTCATCTTCATTTTCAATGAATTTTTTAAAAGGAATGGATGAATAAAAAGAATTGGAAAGAGACTTCCCTGGTGGTCCAGTGGTTAAAACTCCATGCTTCCAATGCAGGGGGTGTGGGTTCCATCCCTGGTTGGGGAGCTGAGATCCCACATGCCTCTTAGCCAAAAAACCAAAACATAAAATGGAAACAATATTGTAATAAATTCAATAAAGACCTTTCAAAAGAATGGTCTGCATAAAAAAATCTTAAAAAAAAAAAAAGCACTGGAAAGGTGGCATCCAAAGCCATAAATTCTCAGGGACAGGAGGATGAGATCTGGCTACTTTCTCTTTAGAAGCTGGAGTGATCTCTTAGAACATTATAATCCTCATCATCCTAAAGAAAGTAGATCAGCATCACCCTGCTCTCTGCTTTCAGGCCCCTTTGACAGTAATAACTGCCACCCCATCTCCCCTCCTCCCACTGGTCCAGTCTACTGGGGACATTGATGTCACGTGACAAATAATGCCTCTGCCCCACCCCCAACTCCCTTGTAGAGTGTCTGTCCATTTATATCTTTAGTATCCTCTCATCATTTATCCCATTTGAGCTCAGGCTTTTGTATTCAACTCTAAATACGTCTCCAATTCCCAGAGAGAAGCTTAGCCATGCCAGCTTAAGTCACATAAAGATCCATTTACAAAAAACAGGAACTATTTGTGTCCAAAATATTGGCTTATATCATCTTCCGCCATTTCCTACAGAAGAGAGCTGCACTCCTGATTAATAATAAAAATAAAACCTAACATTCATTAAGTTGGTCATTTAATAAGCCTGGTCCTATATGAAGGACAGCCTATGTATTCTTTTCAGTATTTACACATTATCTATGTTATAGTGGAGGAAACTGAGGCTTAGAGAGATCAGGACATTTATTTAAGGTTATGCATCTTGTAGGCAACAATGAACTCAAGCAAAGAGATCCACCATTTAACTTGAACACCAAAACGTGTATTCACTACACTTGTCAAAATAGTCTCTCATTGAGGGTTATCCATTCTCCCTCTCCAAGAGATCTTTTAGCAAAATTCTTCTAACAATGTTCCCCCAAAATACTATTTGGAATTACATTAAAGGAACAATCTCTCTTATGAGAGTAAACCACAGAAACTTTCAGTGTTTTAGCAAAGATGGATAGAAGGATAGTGTCCAGTTAGAGGGAGAATCAAATATCTGTTCATGTGTACATATCAATCACAATATTTTTCTGCCAAAGGTCTTGTTTTGCCTTCAAAAGGCAGTCTGGGGACTTCCCTGGAGATCCAGTGGTTAAGAATCTGCCTCTTGATGCAGGGGACACAGTTTCAATCCCTGGTTGGTGAACTAAGATCCCACATGCCACAGGGCAACTAAGCCCATGCTACAGCTACTGAGCCCACACGCCACGACTAAAGAGAAGCCTGTACACTGCAATGAAGAGCTTGCATGCCAACGAAAGATCAGGCAGGCCACGAAAAAGATCCTATGTGCTGCAACTAAGACCTGGCATGGCTGAATAAATCCATCAATAAATGTTTTTTAAATATTTTTTAATGCTTGTCCATATCCTTGCACAAGCTTACCCCATCTTATTGCACTTTGCTTTTTGCACTTCACAGATATTGCATTTGTTTTTTTTAATACAAATGGAAGGTTCATGTCAACCTTGGATTTTCAGATGATGGTTAGCATTTTTTATCATTAAAGTGTTTTTTAATTAAAGTATGTAAATTTCTTAGCATACTTAATACACTATAATATAGTGTAAACATAACTTTTATGTGCATCAGGAAACCAAAAAATCATGTACTCACTTTATTGTGATATTTACTTTATTGTAGTGATCTGCAACAGAACCTGCAAATACCTCTGAATGTACCTGGATCTCTTCTTTCTGTTGATACCAAGTCTATGAATCTATCAGGGGCTTCTCAGGTGGCTCAGTGGTAAAGAATCTGCCTGCCAGTGCAAAGAGTTGTGGGTTCGATCCCTGGATCAGAAAGACCCCCTGGAGGAGGAAGTGGCAACCCATTCCAGTATTCTTGCCTGGAGAATTCCATGGACAGAGAAGCCTGGTGGGCTACAGTCCACGGAGTTGCAAAGAGTTGGAAGCGACTGAGCACACACCCATGAATCCATCAATACTACACTCGTGCCCTGTACACACTGAATCTGTTGCCCATTTACTGCCAGAGACAGTAACCCCCTCTTCCCATAAATTTCTGGTTCACCCAGCTGCACAAAATCCACTTAGAAAAGGACCAAAATAGGCTGTGAGTATCTACTGTATGCGTATACTATACTTGTGGTGGAGAAGAGCGCTGTGTAAAGGGAAAAATATAAGAACTAGCAAAATACACAGTGGGAGAGGAGGAAAGCAGATTAAGCACAATCTTGGCCAAATTGCTTCATTTCTGAGTCTCAGTTTCTTCATCTTTCAAGTGAAGAGGATAGGTTAAACAAACTGGGTTCTAATTTCTTGTGCATCTTTAACATCTTTCATTGTCTGCAACACTGTCAGTGCTCAATTAGCAGTGCTGGATTGACTGCTAATTCAAAAAAGAAAAAAAGAAAAGGATTGTGTCTAAACCCTAAACACACATAATTATTACTTGGCTTCATGTTTTGCCAGAAATGCAAAGCTTCACTGAAATTCTAATTTAGCTTGGCTTGGTGATTTGAGATGAGAGTAATCTTCACACCAAAACCTTATTCAAGAATCCAAATTGAAGTAAGCCAAGTCTTTCTGAAGATGCTCCCTTACTTTTCATTCACTCCTAAAGCTATGTCCCTGGGCTCTTACTCTGAAAGTCTTTACATTACAGTGGTGTTCTAGTTGTCAAACACAATGTTGACTTTGTATCCTGCAATCTAATTAAATTCACTTACTAGTTTAGGAATTCGTTTGTGGATTCCCCTTGGAATTTTCTGCATGGGAATCTTAGCATCTGAAAATATGCTTGCCTTTATTTCTTACGTTATACTGGCTAAGATATCCAATACAATGTTGAGTGTTGAAAGTGGATATATTTCCATAGTTCATACTTTTAGGGGGAAAAGCATTCAGTGCTTCACCATTAAGTATGAGGTTAGCTAGGTGTTTCTCTAGGTGCCTTTTATTAGGTTAAGAAAGTTTCTTTCTATTCCTAGACTGCCGAGAGTCTTTCTTATGAATGGATGCTGAATTTTGTCAAATACTGATTCTGTATTTGATATGATCATATGATTGTTCTTTATATTCAGTTTCTTAATATGGTATTTTATGGAGCTTTATTGGGTTTCCCTGGTGGCTCAGAGGTTAAAACGTCTGCCTGAAATGTGGGAGACCTGAGTTCAATCCCTGGGTCGGGAAGATCCCCTGGAGAAGGAAATGGCAACCCACTCCAGTATTCTTGCCTGGAGAATCCCATGGACAGAGGAGCCTGATGGGCTATAGTCCATGGGGTCGCAAAGAGTCAGACACAACTGAGCGACTTCACTTTCTTTCCTTCTATTGCATTTATGGTCATGAGGTATATTTGGCCTGCAGTGGATTTTTGTTTGTTTTGTTGTAGTACTATCTTTGTCTAAGTTTGGTAACTTGGTAGTGCTGGCCTATAAACTGAGCTGACAGTGTTCTCCTCTAATTTCTGGAAGAGATCATATAGAATTGGCATTAATTCTTCTTTAAATATTTGGTAGAATGTGCCAGTGCAACCATCTGTGCCTGAAGATTGCTTTTTTTGAAACTTTTAACTACAAATTCAATTTTTTTAACTTGTATAGAATTATTTGAGTTATCTGTTTCATCTTGTGTGAGTTTTGGTGGTGTGTTGTTTTCAAGGAATTATTCTATTCCATTTATGTGTTCAAATTTATGTCAATAGAGTTGTTTTTAGTATCCCCTTGCTACCGCTAAGTCACTTTAGTTGTGTCCGACTCTGTGCGACCCCATAGGCGGCAGCCCACCAGGCTCCGCCATCCCTGGGATTCTCCAGGCAAGAACACTGGAGTGGGTTGCCATTTCCTTCTCCAATGCAGGAAAGTGAAAAGTGAAAGTGAAGTCACTCAGGCATGTCTGACTCTTTGCGACCCCACGGACTGCAGCCTACCAGGCTCCTCTGTCCATGGGATTTTCCAGGCAAGAGTACTGGAGTGGGGTGCCATTGCCTTCTACCTCTTTAATGTCTATGGGATCTGTAGTGATATCCCCCCTCTTTCTCCAAATATTGATAATTTACGTCTTATCTATTTTTTTCTGTTAGTTTTGTTAAAGGCTTGTCAATGTTACTAATCTCAGCAAATCAGCCATTGTTGTTTTATTGTTTTCCTCTATTTTCTGTTTTCAATTTTATTGATATCTGCTCTTACCTTTATTACTTCCTTCTTTCTGCTTTCTTTGTATTTATTTTATTCCTGTTTTTCTAGTTGTTTTTTTTTTAAATGAGAATTTAGGTTATTGATTTGAGAACTTTTCTTCTTAGACAAGAATATAATGATATTTATTTTTAAAAACTTTTGTGGAAAATTTTGTGTGGTAGGAAAATACTCAGACCTGGTCTTAGGGTGCATCAGATTTAATTTGAATACAGGCAAGAATATTGGTAAATTAATGAACCCATCACCTCGTTTGAAAGAGGGGAATAAATTGATTCCAAATGGGAAAACTGTAGATAGTCCAGTGCAAAATTAATTAGAGTTATAATAGGTAAGAGTTGTTTGGGAGCAAAGGACAAAGCATTCTCTGCAGCAGAGTGGTGGCCTCTTCTGCAAGGCTTTCTATCATTTTTACTAAAAGGCACTCTGGTAACCCCATGTATTATCTTCAGTCACACACACTTCTACTTTTATGTCTCTTCTACTAGGAAACACCCATATTCATTGTGAAAGTGTCCATGGTATGTTGTTTGTAACTGTTTCAGCTGCACACTTTGTGATTCATTCAGTAACTATTAATAAATATTTCTGGTGTGTTTGAGGCTACAAAAGAATTACTTTAAGCCTTATGTTTTAATAAACTTAAAACAGTTCCTTTGGGGGAAACACAATATGTATACAAATGAAATCTACATCAATCAGCAATAGTCATCATTTATTTAAAACATACAATGTGTCAGACATTGTATGTACTGGGTAGACACATTTAATTTCTGCCACTATCCTATAAGATAGTAGTTCGCAACCTTTTTGGTTCCAAGGACCAGTTTCGTGAAAGACAATTTTTCCACAGACCAGGGGGAGGAGGAAGGGTTTTTGAATGATTCAAGGGCATTACATTTGTTGTTCACTTTTACTTCTATTATTAATTACAACAGCTCCACCTCAGATTATCAGGCATTAGATCCTGGAGGTTGAGGACCCCTGCTATAAGTTATAGATAATAGGGAGGATAGTTTCATAGAAAGAATATAGATGTGAGCATCAGAAACCAAATTTGAATCTCTGCTTTCTCTCTTAACATGGCTAAAGCCAGTTACTTGAACTCTCTGAACTTCAGTTTTTTAAACTGAAAAATGAGGATAAAGTCATTGTGAGACTTAAAAGTGGTAATACCTATATGAGAAGGGCCTAGCTGGGTAAGGGGTTTGAAGTCTAAAAGACTTTAAATGTCAAATCACTGCATATTAGCTATGAGACTATCAGCAAATTATTTATTCTGTATTTTGATCTCATATATAATATTGGTCTTATTAGATAGATCGATAGGCAGATAGATAGAGACAGACACATCGTCTTCCCCTTCACCACAAATCCTCTCTGTTGGATGTTTTCATCTCAATCACTGGCAACCCCATCTGTCCATCCCCTCAGCTGTTTAGATCAAACAACTTGGAGTAATTTTTAATTCTCCTCATGACCCAGTCAATCTGAGAGCAAATCCCATTACTTCTACCTTCAAAATTTATCCAGACTTCTTCCTTCTCTACTACCTCCACCTCTTCCATTGTCATGGTCTGGGCTACCTGTCCTATTGACATAACTTCCCAACTGGTTTTCTCATTTCCACCCCTACCCTCCCATCCACTGTTCTTACCACACAGCCAGAAGGATGCTTTTAAACATCCATCAGATCCAGTTCTCCAGTGGCTTCCCACGTCAGTCAGAGGAAAAGGTATTATGCATCAGGTACTACTTTATTTAAGAGAAAGAAGATGTAATCTGTGTCCTCAACTCATTGTGTAGTTTGCAAAAGAAGCCAGGAAATATATAAGAAGAGCAAGGTATTCACACACACACACAAATATTTTACTTAGTGAGGAGGGAATTGTAAGAGGTTTAAAAATATATCTGATATGGTCAAGACAAAGCTGGCAATAACAATCAGAGAGAAGACAAATAGCACAGTATGCATTTGGCGCAAAAGTTTCCCCATCCGATGAATCCAGGGGGTTGACCAAGATGATTCAAGAGTTCCTCTGACAGTGAGTCATCCATAATTTCATGATTGCTTTTGCCTGTGTTTGCCATTATGAAATGATCCTCACGCTACCACTCCTAATATTAGAAGATTCCGTTCTAACCAGTACAAATTGTTAGGCCAAGGAGTGGGTGTTTATGGTATGGGTTTATTTGTTCTCCAGTGGGCCTGGGTTACAGTGAACTCAGCATTTACTGGATAATAAACGCATACTAGAACCTGCCCTAATTTGCTGAATGGGACTAAACAAGAGGTGTTTGGGGGCACATTCAGGGGAACTTGAGCTAGATGGAGAAATGGGGAAGGTGAATAGTGATAGCTAAAGTGTTCCTGTATTATGAAAACAAAATTGCCCTTCTGAGTAAACATTTAGCAAACTGGCAGATTCATAACTCCAGTGTGCTGAACATGCCGACAGCAATATCGAAAAGAAGCCTGGAGGACATTCTCCTAATCTCCAAACCTTCTTTTATGAGTGGAAACTAACAGATGCAGCTCTGCTCCCTAGAGGTCTAACTCTCTGTAAGGTTGAGGATGGGACCTTCAGACACAAAGGGAACAGCTGGTGAAAAAAACACATGTTCTTTAAAGGAGCTCTTTGGAAAGTGATAGGAATAGCTGATAACTGGTGGTACCTTGCGACTTTGTGTCCATTATCTCATCTACTTCTCCTTGTATCTCTGCAAGGAAAGTACAATCATTTTCTGCATTTGATAAAATAGAAAACTGAGACTCAGAGATGAAGTGACTTTCCCAAAAGGCAGAAACAGAACTTGAATGCTGGTCTTTTCACTCCCAATTCTACATGCGTCTTTCCCTACCTGCTGTGATGAAATTCAGGGGAAAAAAAGAGTTTGTAAAATTCTGGTCTGGAGTAGTGTTTCCCAGGCTTGGTGGCATATTGAAATTACCTGGGAATATTTACAAAACCTGATGCTGGGTGCCAACACTAGAAATTCTGTTTTGATTGGTCTTGGGTACAACCTGGACAAGAGGATTTATTTTTAAAGCCTCCAGGTGATTGTAAAGTTTAGTCAGAATTGAGAACACCTACAGGGAAATTATTTTAAATGACAGATTCCCCGAGCTGCAGTCCTTTTGAGTTAGAGCCCCCCAGGTGTGTTTAGGTAATTGTATTATTTTATGATCTTCCAAACCTGTTCTAGTGAATAGGCAGATCTGAGGACTCCTGGTTTATCATATGACCTTTACGCTGCTCAAGGTGAGTAATACCTGAAGATCCAGGTACTAGTCCCACCTCGGTTCTTGTCCTTGTGCTCTTGGGGAACTGATTCACCAACAGCATCCCTGTTGTTTCTTCACCCTAAAATGAGGCTGTCGATATTTGTTCCATCAATCTCTTTGAAATGTTCAAAGGAAAAGTGACGAATACCCAAGTGTTTTAAAAGTTATAACACATCCTACCCTTGTATTATTACTGCTCCCCACTGGTACTCTTGGTTTTCATCTCTAAAACTGACCGCCTTCAGAACAGGCTACCTTCATAGAAGTAGGATTCTCGTCTTTACTACCTACTCTCTTTTGCCTTCTTACAACTCGCAGAGAGGCAGCCTATAGCTGAAGAGAAGGGTCACTGACAGCATTCCTCTTCCTCATTGGAGGAAATAATACATAGAGGTCACAGACTTAGAGAATGAACCTGTGGTGACCAGGGGTAAGGATAGAGGGAAGGCGTAGTTAGGGAGTTTGGGATGGACATGTACACATTGCTATATTTAAAAATGGGTAATCAACGAGCACCTGCTATATAGCACGTGGAACTCTGCTCAGTGTTATGTGGCACCCTGTATGGGGGGGTGCGGTGAGGGGGAATTTGAGGTGGAACGGATACATGCATATGTATACTGAGTCCCTTTGCTGTTCACCTGAAACTACCACAACATTGTTAATCATCTATACCCCGGTACAAAATAAAAAGTTAAAAAAATACATAGAGGGAGCTTGTTCTGGTGAGGGGAAATGGAAAGACATGAGAATTGTGTAGCCCCAAGAGCCAGCATTTGTTGTCAAATATATAGATTCAACCAAAGGACTGAAACGTTAGCCAATATGCTTTCCCAGCACTCAGATTCAATTCAGAAATGAGACTGCCCATTACCAGTAATGTCCCATCCAATCGGAAGCATTCAGCTTCTTCGCTGGGGCTATGCCAGGGCTTCCTGTGTCTAACTCTATAATAGTGATATTAGGAACGACTAGGGGTGCAGAGGAGATACTTAAAGAAACAGTACATTTTACAGATGCTTTCTCAGTTCAGACCCAACCCTTCCAATAGGTCACTACTCTTCACATTTTCAGAAGGATGACATAAGAGGTTTTAATCCTTTCAACCCTAGGGAAGATTTGCAAATCACTAATGCCTGGTATCCAATCCCAGAGATCTGACCTAAATGTTTCCAGGAAGCATCATGAAGTTTTTAAACCTCCAGGGAGATTGCATTGGGTAGTCAGTGCTGAGACCCCATGGAGAAAGGGTGGTAAAATCTGAGTTCACAAAAGCCATGTTTTTGAATAAATATTTTTCTATGATATGTCATTATGAATACCTATGTCATCTAAAATTATAAATAAAATAAATAGACACTGTTTCACTCATCTCCAAATTTTACATATGTGAGCTTCCCTGATAGCTCAGTTGGTAAAAGAATCTGCCTGCAACGCAGGAGACCACAGTTCAATTCCTGGGTCGGGAAGATCCACTGGAGAAAGGATAGGCTGCCCACTCCAATATTCTTGAGCTTCCCTTGTGGCTCAACTGGTAAAGAATCAGCCTGCAATGCAGGAGACCTGGATTATAAAGCGAGAGATACACAGGAATATATATGATATATATGTATTCTTTTTAGATTCTTTTCTATCATAGGTTATTACAAGATACTGAATGTAGTTTCCTATGTTACACAGTAGGTCCTTGCTGTTTCATATTATTTTTAAAAGTTACCTGTTCTGCTGTATTTGATAACTCTTCTATGAAGAAAATCCTGGTAATTGTTCCTCCCCAATAAGAACTACTGATATACCTGTAGCAGAAAAATACTACTGATCTCGGTTTAAATCTGGGCCTCTACATAACTTTAGAGTGAGATACTTAACCACTTCTTGTTGAAAAAAATGGAGATAATTATATCTTCCTTGCAGGATTGTTATGAGATATAAATCAGATAATGTCATTTGGGAAAGCCAGGTATGGAGTATTTGTGCAACAAATTATAGTTTTCTCTTCCCTTCCCCAGAAAACAATTGAAAAGGTGGTGGTCCATCTGCTTTTCTGCCCTTCAGTTTCTAGGTACAAATGTCATTTGCAAGTTTCCACTAGGGGGTGATGGCTCGGTGCTCAAAGTGGTTAAGTGGCTAGATTTGACTGAAAAAGATAACATTAAGGGCTTACCTTGAACAAAGATAATACAGCCTTCTCATCTGTGAAGAGGCAGATACACTGATGGGACTTCAGAAATGAAAGCTTCAGACCACAGGACTGTCTCTGTACTTCCTGAATATACTTTCATCAGCGTGCATTCTGGTAGTTTCCCAGCCACACGGAAGTCTTTGTACCCAGAGAATCTTTTAATTCAAGGGATAATGATAAGTACTATTTTCATACTCTATTAGAACCATAAAATGCAGTCTGAAATATTTGATGTAAATCATAATTAAAATGGCTAAGTCTTCACAAAATGATATATGCAGGACCACTAATATTCTTTGTATTTGATGAAAAATTATTAATAAATTATTTGTATTATTAGCATTTTTGCAGATTTATATTTAACTTTTAGAATATAACTAAGTCTCTATTACTTGCTCCTTGGAAGAAAAGTTACAACCACCCTAGACAGCATATTAAAAAGCAGAGGTATTACTTTGCCAACAAAGGTCTGTCTAGTCAAAGCTATGGTTTTTCCAGTAGTCATGTATGGATGTAAGAGTTGGACTATAAAGAAAGCTGAGCACCAAAGAATTGATGATTTTGAACTGTGGTGTTGGAGAAGAATCTTGAGAGTCCCTTGGACTGCAAGGAGATCCAACCAGTCCATCCTAAAGGAAATCACTCCTGAATATTCATTGGAAGGACTGATGCTGACCCTGAAACTCCAATACTTTGGCCACCTGATGCAAAGAACTGGCTCATTTGAAAAGTCCCTGATGCTGGGAAAGATTGAAGGCAGGAGGAGAAGGGGACGACAGAGGATGAAATGGTTGAATGGACATGTGTTTGAGTAGATTCCGGGAATTGGTGATGGACAGGGAAGCCTGGCCTGCTGCAGTCCATGGGGTCGAAAAGAGTTGGACATAACTGAGTAACTGAACTGAACTACTACTTTGTAGATGGAGGATATACTTTTTTAAAAAATCAAAGACAGTGGGGTCTGTCAAGTGGGGAAAGATGTGACTATAATTTTGAAAAGATTATAACTATTTCAAAAATGTAAATGCCATAGACCAGAACATCTAGGGAATTAAATATTTCGTAGGTAGAGAAGTCCTAGAGATGTAACTTAGTAGCCTCAGTGCACTTGTCAATAAAATTAAAATAATTTTACATAATTTGTGGAGTTGATGTGAGGATTAAATAAAATGACCTGTTTAGAGAGCCTAGCATGAGACCCCACATAAAGTAGACACTGATGAATACCACTTCTTTGTGCTTTTTCCTGTGTCAAAATGTGCTTCACCCAGCAGATCTGACTTGGTAGAAGTGGTTAAACGTTCTTTTCGGGACAGAGAATGCAGGTTTTAGCAGGTAACTTTAAGTCCTCAGAAACCTACAGTGAACACTAACCAAAAATAAAGTAAAAGTCAGTGTGAAAATTGTAAACATAGACTTAATTATATTTTATCAAGCTTGTAGAAAACATTTAAAATGTGTAAATGAAGAAGGAGGTGAGAAGCTGTCATAGCTCAGCCAATAATTCTACAGCTTTGGAGAGTTTACATTCATTTTCATGCCCTCAGTTAATCCATCTTCTGCAAGGGGATCAAATAGAGAAAACAAAGAATATGCCACAAAGGCTCAGAACGCTTCCCCTCAAAACTCATTAATATGACACAAAAGCAGCTGTTTGTAAAGCAATGATTAGAATTCCTGTTGCTATATAATTAGAACAAATCACATTCTGTTGTTCTCCATTTATTGAGAATCAAGGGGAAATCCAATTTTGAGTGGCGGCCATTTGGATGGAAAAGCTTGATCCCCAAAGGACTTATGATGCTGCCTTTTATTTCACAGTCCGGGCAGCCACATTCAACCCATGCCTGGGTGAAAAGAATATAAATAACATGCATAGTAAATGAATCAACCATGCAACAAGAAGTTTTCCTTATACACTTTCATATCAGGTCCTTGTCTCAGGACTTTGAAATGGCCCTCAACTTAGCAGGACCAACAGAGCTCCCACCTTTGAAACACAAGGTAGGCTACATCACGTAGCTAGTGGAGGTGAGCAAAGTTTGCCTCCTCAAAGTGTCTCTTTGGCATGTGGATTATTTCACATGAAAACCCAAAAGGCTCAAGAAGAAACTTTGACCTTTCCCCTAATTGCCGAAAGAATGTGGATAGAGGACCTTTTTCAGGAAGGGAGCTGTCACCTTATAATGCTATATAGCTGTGGTGCCCAACCATTTTGGCACCAGGGGCTGGTTTCATGAACAATTTTTCTACAGAGCCGGGGGTGGGGCAGTGGGATGTGGTGTGTGGTTCAGGTCGTCCTGGGAGTGATGGGGAGCAGCAGATGAACCTTCATTCTCTTGCTTTCTGCTCACCTCCTGCTGTGTGCCCCTCATTCCAGTTCCTAACATGCCAAGGACTGGTACCCATCTGTGGCCCAGAGGTTGGGACCCCTGCACTATAGCATAAACTAAATATACAGACAGAAAGGAACCAAGCAAAGTCTGCTTGTTAAAATCCCTATCTGTGTCCCATCTTCTCTGCATGCCCAGCAAACATGTGTTTACCAAGCATTTGCTTTTCCATCTCCATATCAGTTGTCTTCTTCCCCTTTGAAGTCCTAAACCACTAACCCCAACATAGTCCTTTGTCTTCAGCTGAATATGTTCTTTAAGGTGAGAGTTTCGGCCACTTTGCAAGTTACACAATTCTCCTGGGTCTCTCCCACGTATTTGTTGCTGTTGTTCAGTTGCTAAGTCGTGTCTGATTCTTTGCAACTCCATGGGCGGTAGCACGTTAGGCTTCTCAGTCCTCCACTGTCTCCCAGAGTTTGCTCAAATTCCTGTCCATTGAGTCAGTGATCCTATCCAGCCATCTCAACCTCTGCCACCCCCTTTGCCTTTTGCCTTGAATCTTTCCCAACATCAGGGTCTTTTCCAGTGAGTCAGCTCTTCACATTAGGTGGTTGAAGTATTGGAGCTTCAGCAACAGTCCTTCCCTTGAATATTCACAGTCAATTTCCTTTAGGATTGACTGGTTTGATGTTGTTAAACTTTTATCTGATTTTCTCCCATTAACCTGTCTCATGTCAGTTTAATTCTTAGAATAGCCAGAAGAACCCCAGAAGGGTAGAGGAAAATTTCTTCCTCTCTAACACTGGCTAACAAAGGACAGTAAGCAAATGATAGTGACAGTGGTTTACGTTTGTAGAAATAAAGCACTTTCATAGCCATGGACTCATTTGATCCTCAACAACTCTGTGGCATGTAGCATGCCAGTTATTTCTTATTGTCCCTGTTATTCATATGAGGAAACTGAGGCTCAGGTTGTAAAGTAAGAAAGTATGAATGGGAGGGCATAGTAAGAAAGGGGAAATGTTGACTTCCTCTCAAAAGAGGGAGGTGATGGGCAAGAATGATATTAGAATCTCATCAGTTCTCTGTGACAGGGGTCCCCAACCCCCGGGCCATAGACCAGTACTGCTCTGTGGCCTGTTAGGAACAGGCGTACAACAGGGGGTGAGTGGCAAGCAAGTGAAGATCCATCTGTATGTACAGCCACTTTAATCACTCACTTTACTGCCTGAGCTCCACCCCCTGTCAGATAAGCCATGGCAATAGATTCCCATAGGAATGTAAACCCTACTGAGAACTGCATGCGCAAGGGATCTAGTTGCACACTTCTTCAGAGAATCACCCCCAAAACCATCCCCCTTCCACTCGCCAGTCCATGGAAAAATTGCCTTCCAAGAAACCAGTTCCTGGTGCCAAAAATATTGAGGACCTCTGCTCTGTGGGGTGGGACAGTATATAAGAAATGCAAGTGTTTAGCAAAGTAGGGAGTGGCTAATATGGCAGCAGTGACATCCCCATGCAAGCCATCTTCCAGGAGATTTTTGGCTCTCAAACCTGGAATGTTTTGCAGTTCCTTACAAGAATGCAAGCACAAGAATGCAAGCGATATGATCCGTTCTGGCACCATTTAGACTCTAAGTTCAGCTCAAATGTAACAACAAAGGAAAATATGCCACCAGCCTGGCTGATTTTGGCGAATATAAAAGCTGATCACCCAAAGCTTAAAAAAAAACAAACAAACTTAAATGGACTGCCTTTCTTACCCCACCCTTAGGGAGTGTTGGCTAAAAGAACTTACCTATTGTATTAGGGAGCAGCAGAGAAGGGGAAAAACAGAACAAGGCAACCTAAAGTCAAAATCAACAACCTTTGTGAATTTGAGCCATAGACTCTTTGCCTGAAGGGGATGAGGGAGGAACCGAGTTTCCACCCTCTTAATGCAGAAATGAGAGTAATTGTTGAGAGAAAAAGGAAAATCTTTTCCTTTCCTCCCTCCTCAGAAAAGGCATGATTAAATAACAGCATAATGGGGCTACTCCAAACCCCTGTATCCTAATTAGAAAGCAAAAATGGCATACTTTTAAAAAGCATTTTATACACATCTCAGCTCCCAAACAATAACAAAGTAGGGTGTCTCCATACTTGGATCTACTGTGATTACACACAGTAATTAACAATGAATTTGTAACCAGCTCTGTTGGCTCTTCTCCAAGGCCAAGGATCAGAGTCCAGTGGATCATCATTTGTGGGTGTAGATCCCTAATCTAAAGGCACTGAAACTTCTCTGTGATGAGAGATGAATTCCAAAGGGCTGCAGAGACTTAAAGGAAAAGAACAAGCCTTTTGAGACTGAAAACCAGCTAGACACCTGGGTTTCTATCTCAGTGCCAAAATGTCATCCTTCTGGTCTGCAAACATCTGTGGGATAGAATCAAACTCAAACCCAGCACATGCAGCAAAGCCGAGAGTCAGCCCAGCTTTCAGCCCTCTGCCAGGCTGCTATTAGGCCTAAGGACATCTGTCCCAGCCAGGAAAGGAAGAGCGCCAGAAAGCTTGGATTCAACCTGCCGTCCTGAGTTTGCTGGGACTTGCAGCATCAGTATCAACAGAGAGAATTTTGATGCTGGATGGCAAATTCCTCTAGGCTTGGTTTTGAACAAGGCTGAACAGCAAGACCTTCTTAATGAAGGATTTGGATGATGGATTATGGTCCCGCGATAGTCAAACTGTTTCAGTCATTGCCACACAGAGGGATCACATCACCACCCACCAGCCCTGGGCCAAATTAAAGACCAGGCCAGATCTGTCTCTGACATGCTCAAGGTTGAGGTCTCTACCCGCTTCTCTCCTTTCCACGCGTCCCACCTTCCCTGACTTCCCCCTACCCTCCACCTGTGCAAGGCCAATGCTCTCCCTACTACCTCTGGGTCTTCAAGGTCCCTTTCAGTAAATCAGTTATCTGAAGAGAGGCCTTGCCCCACCCTGACAACAGTTACTGAGTTTCAATTAAGAGACAGACAAAATGTAAACATATAAGAAAGACAAATATGTGCAAAAATTGCTTTTGAGCCTTGATGAGTAGAGCCTTATAATGCACTCAACAACACACACTGGGTCTTGACATCACTTTGCTGACAAAGTTTGCTAGTCAAAGGCTATGGTTTTTCCAGTAGTCATGTATAGATGTGAGAGTTGGACCATAAAGAAGGCTGACTTCCGAAGAATTGATGCTTTCACACTATGGTGTTGGAGAAGATTCTTGAGAGTCCCTTGGGCTGTAAGGAGATCAAACCAGTCAATCCTAAAGGAGATCAGTCCAGAATATTCATTGGAAGGACTGGGGCTGAAGCTGAAACTCCAATACTTTGGCTACCTGATGCAAAGAACTGACTCAATGAAAAAGATCCCAATGCTGGGACAGAGGAGCCTGATGGGCTGCCGTCTATGGGGTTGCACAGAGTCGGACACGACTGAGGCGACTTAGCAGCAGCAGCAGCAGCTGGGAAAGATTGAAGGTGGGAGGAGAAGGGGACGACAGAGGATGAGATAGCTGGATGGCATCACCAACTTAATGGACATGAGTTTGAGCAAGCTCTGGGAGTTGGTGATGAACAGGGAAGCCTGGAGTGCTGCAGGCCATGGGCTCACAAAGAGTTGGACATGACTCAGCAACTGAACTGAACTGATTACCAGCTGAACAACAACAACAAATGTGAGCAGGACACAGTGCTGGGCATGGGGAGGATAGAGAGAGGAGGGATATTCATTTTCGACCACCAGAAATACCTTGTACTCAGGCAAAGACAGTACAAAACAGGTAGAGCTGTGCCGTGGGAAGAGCCATGAAGTCTTAGCCAGTTACTGGAAAAGCTTCTGATTGCTCTCCTTGCTTTTACTTTCATCCCCTATAATAAGAATAATGATAATAATTAATGTAATATAATATAAATCCATTCACCACTTAGGAGCCAGAGTTTTCTTGGTGAAACATAAATCAGATCATGCCACGTCTAGCTTGAAACCTCCCAGAAGCTTCCCAGTGCGTGTAAAACAGAACCCCAGCTCCTCCACCACATCTGACGAGGCGCTGGATGGCTGCACCCCCTCCCCCCGCCCCATCTTTCCATTGTACTCACTTCAGACTCATTGGCTGTTTTTCTTTTCCTCAGATGTTCCTGCCTCAGGATTTTTGTTTTTACAGTACCCTCTGATGGAAATGCTTTTCGTTCAGATTTTTGCTTCATCATTCCAGACTCAGCTCAACTGTTCCTGACTCAGAGATGCTCCCACTGATGAGCCCACCTAAGGAGCACCTCCCCAGTCATTCTACAGCTGTTCTCTTTTTTTCATGATATATATCACTATTTGAAACTATCTTCTTCTCTTTTCTATCTGTCTAATAGAAACCTCACACTTGACAAATCCAGAATTGAGCTACCAATCTGCCTTCTCCAAACGTGCTCATCTTCAGTTTCCCTTCCGCTTGCTTAAAGACAGCTCTGTTCTTGCAATTCTTCCAGTGGCTCAGGTCAAAAACCCAGGAGGGACAGATAGATTGGGAGATTGGGATTGATATATACAAAAATACTATATATAAAGTCCCTGGAGAAGGAAATGTCTACCCACGCCAATGTTCTTGCCTGGAGAATTCCATGGATAGAGGAGCCTAGTGGGCTACAGTCCATGAGTTTGCAAAGAATTGAACACATAAGTAACAAAGGACCTACTATACAGCACAAAGAACTCAGTACTCTGTAATGACCTATGTGGGAAAATAATCTAAAACAAGAGCAGATATATGTATAACTGATTCACTCTGCTGTACACCTGAAACTAACACAACATTGTAAATCAACTACACCGCAATTTAAAACAACAAACAAAGTCCAGGAGTCACTCTGGTCTCCTTACTTTCTGTAACATCCATCTGAAAATTTTTTTGTTCTACCTTCAAAATATAACCACTTGCTACATTTCCTAAAGTATAATTTCCCCAGTGTCCTCCTCTTTTTCACACATTTAGCCTCTTGCCTGATCTATCTGCTTCCTCCTGGCTCCCATCTAGTCTATTTTTAACTCAGCAGCCAGAATGATCTTCTAGAAAAAAATCAAGTTATTTCCCTCCTTGAAACTTTCCAATGACTCTTCATCTCACTCAATAAAAGCCAGTATTCAGCATCTATGGACAACCATGCTGTCTAATACAGTAGTCATCGTGGTTACTGAGCCCTTAAAATCTGGCTTGTCCTTTAGGATCAACATAAACACAATACTATATATAAGACAGTTAAACAACAAGGACCTACTGTATAACAAGGGGAACTATATTCAATATCTTGTAGTAACCTTTAATGGGAAAGAATCTGAAAAGGAATATATGTGAATCACCTTGCAATACACTTGCAACTTGTAAATTAATCATACTTCGATTAAAAAAACAAGTCTTTAAAAAAATGTGGCTCATCCAAATTGAGATGTACTCTAATTGTAGAATGCACACTGGATCTCAAAGTGTTAGTATGAAAATAGGAATGGGAAACATCTGATTAATAATTTAAGATTGATTACATATTGATATGTTAAAATACTGGCTACAATTTAGCTAAATAATATGTTATTAAAATAATCTAACCTGTTTCTTTTCACTTTTTTAAAAGAGGCAGCTAGAAAATCCAAAATTATATCTAAAACTCATTGGTAGCTCACATTCTATTTCTATCAGACGATGCTAATATAGCTTAGGACGTAGTTATAAGCCTGGAGAAGATCATCTAGACAGTAAGAGTAGACAAAGAACAAAAGAAGTTTAAGGGTAGAATTCTAGGGGACCTGCAAAATTAAGAGCCCAGGGAGATAAAAAGGAACCATTAGGACCTCCCTGATGGTGCAGTGCGTAAGAGTTTGCCTGCTGCACACTGTAACAGAGAGTAGCCCCTGCTTGCCACAACTAGAGAAAGGCTAGCAAAGCGACAAAACCCAGTGCAGCCGAAAAGAAATCAATAAATTAAGTTGTTGTTGTTGTTGTTGTTTTTTAATTTGCCTGCCAACACAGGGGATATGGGTTCGGTCCCTGCTCCAGGAAGATCCCACATGGGCGACTAAGCCCATGCACCACAATTACTGAGCCCGTGATCTATAGCTTGAATGCCACAACTACAGAGCCTGAGTGCTGCAGCTACTGAGGCTCACGTGTCTAGAGCCTGTGCTCCACAACAGGAGAAGCCACCACAGTGAAAGTCCATGCGCTGCAACTCAGAGTGGACCCCGCTCTCAGCAACTAGAGAAAGCCTGGATGCAGCGGCAGACACCCCTGCAGTCATAAATAAAGAAATCTTTTTTTTAAAAAAGGGGAACCATTAAATATGACTGAAAGGTGTCCAATGAGGTCAGAGAAGACTCCAGAGGTGATATCCCAGAAATCAAATGAAGAAAACATTCCAAAAAAGGGAATGGTCAATTGTTTCAAGTGAGATGAGGGCTGAGCATTGACAATTAGCTTTGACAACATGAAAACTGCTGAAGATATTGACCTGGGCTGTTTTGGTAGAATGCTGAAGGGGTGTGTGTGTGTGTGTGTGTGTGCGCGCGCGCGCCTGCCTGTATGCTTAGTTATAGCCAACTCTTTGCAACCGCATGGACTGTAGCCTACCAGGCTCTTCTGTCCATAGGAACGGGAATAGGAGAAATGGGCAGGTGGCTGGAGGGAAACATTGAGTCAAGGGAGAGCATGTTACTATGAAAAGCATAACATGTTTATATGCTGATGGAAATGCACTGATAAAGAAGAATAGAGAGCATTTCCAAAATTTCTGGAGAAAAATTACCAAAGTAATCTCCTTGAGTAGATATGGGGCTCTGAGACTGGTGGATAAGGGGAGGGACATGCTCAGAGTAACCGAATGGCAGACGGAACATGAGCATAGATGCTAGTAGGTTGGTAGAAGTGGTGGAAGCAGCACATGGAAAGTCACTTCTGATTGCTTCCATTTTGTCAGTGAAAAAAGAATCAAGGCCGTTAGATGAGAATGATGAAGAAGGAGAAAGTGTTGAGAGTTTGAAGGGAAAGAAGGTTTGAAATCGTGTTTGTGAAGTAAAAGTGAATAGCCTGGGGAAATGAGTTAGAATTGCTGGGCCCACTTGAGTTTACTGATTCATGAATTTAAAGTAAGACCATGCAGCAACACTGGGTATTTTCCTCTAGCCAAGTTCAGCAGCCAGGAAACACGTGCAGAGTGGGAAGAGAGTTGTAGATAACCAGGATTGGAGTTTCGCCAAAGAAGGACAAAGAAGTAAGAGAAGTGCCCAAGAGCTGCTGTGTAATATAAGTGATTATTAGGATAAACTATAAAATCTAGGATGGATGAGGAGGTAAGTTAGGATATGTGGGGTGTGACCAGACAATGAATTGTCTGGTCAAAGTATTTTCAAGTCAGAGTGGGAGGGACAGAAAACTGAAAGGATATGAGGTAGGGATACTAAAGTGGGATATTTGGGAGTAAAATATGGGAGATAGCAAGGTCTAGGGGAGGAGATGAGTGGTCCATTCTGGGGGTCAGGGGTTGGAATGAGTGATTGAGGTTGAGAGAGAAGGATGTCATTAGAGGAGAAGAGGTCATGGGAGTCAAAGGCCAGAGTATCAGAATGATCATTTACTTGGATCTAAGAATTATGATAGGCTTATTATTGGAATAAGTGAGAGTGAGCTCAGAGCTTAAATCTGTAAGGAATGTGGGGAGTGTCCTCAAGTCAGCAGTTGACAGCAATAATGAGGGGTACCTAGTAATGATGTCACAAACTTCACACCAAAGTTATTTAAGAGAGAAGAAAACTTGATCTGATAGAAGCAATGACAACCCAAGAGACATCTCCCCTACCTCTAGGTCCAGAATTCCACTCCAAATTCACATTGCAAATATAGGTTGTTGATACCACAAGAGTTATACTCTAATCCAAAAGGAGGGAATATGACTAGAGACTTCATGCTTTAACTCAATGGAAATATTTATTATGTGTTGAGACCAGAGACCCTGCATGCCACCAGTGTGGGGAAAGATGTTTTGGGAAAGGGTCTTCAAAAACCATACCTGGGCACTGTCCCATATGTACAGCAGCTGTTCCTGTATAGAACCTTCTTCACATCAACAACCAAAATACATAAAAATCAGCCCATAGATAAATGTTTACTGATGATTAGAAAAACAAAATTTTACCCACTACTCTGAATGAGAGATATTCAGCCCAAGCTCATTGAGAACCAGCAGGATGACTCAGTGGCTTAGATTTGTAGAAATGCTCTTAATGATTTTTACAATCGTTTCCTTAATAATGGGATCTTAATAAGCAGGTCGATGTTAAATTAATAACACGAAAGCTTTCTAAAAAGCATATTGAAACCTGATTTTAGTCCATTCACTCAGGCTTAACACCATACTATGGGTTTTTTTCCTCCTGATAGATATCATCCATTGGAAGGAAATATTTAAGCTTGGAGATGAAGTTCAAAACAGAAAATTAATAAGAAGGGAAAGTATCATTTTAACAACAGCCATGTAAAAGCAAGCTAGGTCCAGAGCTACTGTCTGAAACCATAGAAACCACTCACCAGCCTCACCCACATTTCATACAACGAATGATCACTGAGCTTGGGTAACATGCCAGATACTTTGTGACCTGCTGGAAAGTCAAAGAAGAATGAAATACCATCTCTATCCTTCTAGTGAACCTAAGCGTTCACTATCTGATTGGAGAAAACAAATATGTTAGTAAACACAACACAATATTGGTAATGTAAAAGTGAAGTACAGGGAATAGACCTTTAGAAGTGGGCTTCAAAGGGTGATCAGAGAAGAAAAGCAAGTCATGGAGAAAGAAGGGCAGGTAAACATTGGACTGTTAGGGGAGCATGAGAAGATGTGAGCAGCAAGACTATAGAACGTGAAAGGAAGGAGTGGGCGATGAAATTGCTTATTCTAAAAGCATCCAAACCCTTTGCCCCGTTTCTAGCCACTGGGATCCCATTCTCACCATCATGCTCTTTCAACCCCCCAAAAGTCATCTTCCACAGGAAATTCAAAGGTAACAAGCATGTTGTGATTTTTGTAAATATTACAGTAGCTTCTTCAGAGGCTGCGGGGAAGGATTTCAGAGTAAAAAATTCAGCAGTGTCTTTCTCCCCTACCCTCTTGTCCCTTCTCATCTCACCGCCCATCCTATATCACCTCATACCACCTCACCCTGGTCCAATTATGTGGAATTTCTCCATTCTTGCAGTGTTGGCACTTTCTAAAAACTGGAGCTTAACAGACAATGCTCAAACAAAGGTGACTCTCTCAAAGGAATTTTCTTACTATCTGCTATGAGAATCTAGGTTTCTTTCTCTGTTTATATTTCTAAAATATAGTTTTAATTGTCGTTGTTCAGTTTTTAAGATCTTCTGATGGCTCACTCTAGCTCAAAGGATAAACCCAAGCATTCAGGAGCCCCCAAAATCCACCTCAGCCTAAATCTGAGTGAGGAGCAGCCATGTGGCTTGCAAGATCTTAGTTCCCCGGGCAGGGATCAGACCTGTACCTCTTGCAGTGGAAGTGTGGAGTCTTATCCATTGGACCATCAGGGAAGTCCCCACCTCAGCCTAAAGGTTAGCCCTTATTTTCTTCCACACCCACCTAACCCCAGGTGCGTATCCATACCCCCACTGAAGCCCTCCTCATTTCCTAAACAGGGAGTATGTTTTTTCCCCTGCCTGGCTTTGCTCACATAGCCCTCTTTCATTCCCATTCCTCATTTACCCACTTGTCAACATTCTGATCATTGCTCAACAAATGTTTCCTTCTTGCTAAAGCTCAGTTTCTCGGTCTCACACCATTCACATTTTGTGCTGGATAATTCTTCATTGAGGGGGCTGTCCTGCACATTGTGAGATGCTAAAGCAGCATCTCCGGCCTCTACCCGCTAGATGCCAGTAGCAATCTTCACCCCCATCCCACCATCTGCAGTCGTGACAATTAAAAATATCTCCAGACGCTGTCAAATGTTCTCTGGGCTCCAAAATAGCCTCTGTTTGAGAACCCCTGCTCTTTGAATTTTTTTTTTCTGGTTACCCTTGATGAGAAATCACATTATCCCACTCTTTACTATACAACATTACTCTATTAAAACCTGTGCAACTAAAGCAATAAGAACAGAAATGATAATATTTAGGGAACTTCCCTGGTGGTCTTTTCATACTGTTCATGGGGTTTTCAAGGCAAGAATGCTGAAGTGTTTGCCATTCCCTTCTTCAGGAATTGATGCCTTTGAGTAGGAGAAGACTCTTTGAAGTCCCCTGGACTGCAAGGAGATCAAACCAGTCAATCCTAAAGGAAATCAATCCTGAATATTCATTGGAGGGGCTGATGCTGAAGCTGAAGCTCCAATACTTTGATCACCTGATACAAAGGGCCAACTCATTGGAAAAGACCCTGATGCTGGGAAAGATTGAAGGCAGGAGGAGAAGGGGATGACAGAGGACGAGATGTTTGGATGGCATCACTGACTCAATGGACATGAGTTTGAGCAAGCTTCGGGAGTTGGTGAAGGACAGGGAAGCCTGGCATGCTGCAGTCCATAGGGTCACAAAGAGCTGGACATGACTGAGCGACTGAACAACAGCAACAACCTGGTGGTCTGGTGGCTAAGACTCTGCACTCCTAATGCAAGGGCCTTGGTTTAATCTCTGGTCAGGGAACTGGGGCGCATATATCACAACTAAAGATCCTGAGTGCCACAACTAAAACCTGGCACAGCCAAATTAAATTAAGAAGGAAAAAAATGAACTGAGAAGAGGCATTATAAAAAAAATAATAAAAACATTTAGCACCATGTGTCTTTTGATTCTGGGGTTGATCTGATGTCTATGCCGATATCCCCTTTCATTGGGTTTCGTGACCTCTGTGAAAGCAGGATGCATCTTCCTGGTATCTCTAGGACTCAGTATAATGCTTTACTATAGTGCATTGTTGTTGTTCAGTCACTAAGTTGTGTCCAACTCTTTGCAACTGCATGGACTGTGGCACGCCAGACTTTTCTGTCCTTCGATATCTCCCAGTTTGCTCAAACTCATATCCATCGAGTCAGTGATCCATCCAAACATCTCATCCTCTGTTGCCCTCTTCTCCTCCTGCCTTCAATTTTTCCCAGCATCAGGGTCTTTTCCAATGAGTCAGCTCTTTGCCCCAGGTGGCCAAAGCATTAGAGCTTCAGCTTTAGCATCAGTCCTTCCAATGATTATTCAGGGCTGATTTTCTTTAGGATTGACTGGTTTGATCTCCTTGCTATCCAAAGGACACTCAAGAGTCTTCCCCAGCACTCCAATTTGAAAGCATTAATTCTTTGACTCTCAGGCTTCTTTATGGTCCAACTGTCACATGCATACATGACTACTGGAAAACCCATAACTTTGACTATACAGACCTTTGTTGGCAAAGTAATATCTCTGCTTTTCAATGTTCTACCTAGGTTTGTCATAGCTTTTCTTCTAAGGAGCAAGTATCTTTTAATCTCTTGACTGCAGCCACCATCTGCAGTGATTTTGGAGCCCAAGAAAATAGAATCTGTCACTGTTTCTACTTTTTCCCCTTCTACTTGCCATGAGGTGATGGGACTGGATGCCATGATCTTGTTTTTCACAGTTGAGTTTTAAGCCAGCTTTCCCACCCTCCTCTTTTACCTTCATCAAGAGGCTGTTAAGTGGTAATCGGGACATATTTGCAGACTTGATGTGATAAAGGCTGTAGTCCCTAACTAGCCGTTTGATAGACACATCAGTTGAAAGATTGAGAAGCTAATTATTCTCATGCTGTTTTGCAAAGTTCTGTCCATACCTAACAAGTTATAAGAAGTTTTACAAACAATGGATTCTGGAGAGTTTGGGGGATTTTTTGTTCGTTTGTTTGTTTTTATGTCTTCACATTTTGGAATGGTTTGTGATTGAATAAATGTTAATTTTCAGACTCAATTTTCGCTAACATAGTAATGTGGTTAATTTCAATGAAAATTTTAGTTTAAGTCCGTTTGCTGACTAAATGATTTTTCAAAGCTTAAGTGTAAATATAAAGTAGTGGGCCAAATCGTAAAACATAGTGCTTCAGTAAATGCCGGTAGAAAGCATTTCTGGATTGTTTCGTTTGTGTAGATTTCATTGTCCAAATTGCTTGAGGGTTCCTTGAGAGTAGGAGCACATCTGGCCTTTTGTCTCATAGCACTTGCTGAGTAAATTATTTTGAATTAATTAATTAATTGAATTAATTATAAATTTTCTAATGGGAAAAAAACAATCTATCAACCTAGAATATTCCAGGAACTAAGTTTAAAGTTGAGTTTTAAAAGTTGTGGAACGGTTTGGCAAATTTTCCAGCCCAGGGGTCCCCAACCTCTGGATCTAATGCCTGATAATTAGAGGTGCAGCTGATGTAATAATAATATAGACTGCACAATAAATGTAATGCCCTTGAATCATCTCAAAACCACTCCCCACCCCTCAGTCTGGAAAAATCGTCTTCCACAAAACTTGTCTTGGTGCCGAAATGGTTGGGGACCTTTGTTCTAGAGGCTTATCCCAGCATTCTTTTTCCTCTTTTTCCTGAGGGGACAAAGTTGAGATTTTTAACTGGGCCCTTTGTCATTCAAAATAAAATACTTGCCCCAAATTACATATTTCTGGATTTCTTTTACTTACTTTAAATGCACAGCTATTTTGAAGTTTTGTGTTTATATGCAGCTGCACCTATAATAACTAATACATATTCAATTGTAATTCAACAATACTTTTGAATAACTACTATGCATTAGTTCAGTTGTTCTCAGGAAAGAGAACACATTACAAAAACCACCAAATACAAATCTTCCTTTTGTACTTGAGACTTTCTGAATCAAAATTTATGTGATAGGCCTCTGACATTGAAAAAAATATATATATACACACATACACATATTCATCCACACTGTTATACATATTATAAATTAGCTAAATTAGATGGCATGAATAAAGATATTATTTATATATAATATATAGTAAGTAAATATGTATATGAATAGTTGTTCATAGTATTCTCTTTACTCTTTTATAAGGTTAATGGTAATGTTCCCTCTTTTATTCTTGATTTTAGTAATTTAAATCTTCTCTCATTTTCTCCTGATCAGTCTACCTAAAGGTCTGTCAACATTCTTGATCTTTGCAAGGAGCCAAATTTTCATTTATTTTTCTCATGTATATATACATATATACACACACACACACACACATATACATGAACACATATGTGTGTATATATGTATATTTTTAATTCTCTAATATTTATTTTTCTTTCCTTCTACTTATTTTGGATTTAGTTTGCTCTTCATTTTTGAACCTCTTAAGAGAAAAGGTTAGGTTTTGATTTCAGGTCTTTCTTCATTTTTAACATAAGCTTTGATAGCTATAAATTTCCCTCTAAGTATTGCTTTAGCTACACAACAGATGTACTTTTTTAAAAGCCGTGCAGATAATTCTGATGTGCTAACTTGGTATTTTTTTGCCAACATAAATTTTTGTTTTTCCATCTCCCAGCAGGGTTGCTGACTGTGTGTCCACAAAGCTTTTCTTATAAAGCAAAATGTCTTGGTTTTGGTTTGATTTTGAGTCTGCTTGCAGCTCAAAGATTTGTTTTCAGAGACTGATCAAAAACGTAAGGGCATGTTTGTTTTCACTGATCTTGTCTGTGAAGTGAAGATTTAGGTTATATAGGACCTTCTTACAAAGCCCTTTTAGTTGGAATTTTCCTTCCCAGCTTGTATTTCTAGAGTTTATTCTTGGCAGCCCTGACACAATGTTTATGTCATCTGAGCAGAGGTCAGCTAATAGTGAGAGCTTCCTGTGCTACCATAAATCCTCTCCCCTGGCCTCTGTACTTTGTTATTTGCCTTTCTTTGTCCATAATTTGGCAGCATTATCACCCAGTCCACGTGACAAGTGACATCATTGCTATAATGAGAATTCCAAGCAGCACCACTGGATCTAAGCCCATCTGTGTGCTTGCTCCCACACTTGAGAAAACAAATTCCAAATTCATTCAGCATGCCGGTGCCATTTAGTCACTGTGACATATCCCAAATTTTGGACTCTATGCAAAAACCGATCTGTGCCCACAAAATTAATCATGGAACACATTTTATGACGTTTGACAACAACTTAAAAGGTTCTTATCTTTGGCAGGTGGCTCTGCCAATCTGCAAGTATGTGCACGACAAATTCTGAACAATATAGTGTGTGCCTGAAAATACATCGTGCAGGATGCATACCCTGGAGAGGGCCAGAGTGAGTCCAAACAATTCTGAAGTCTGTCTCACTGACACATAAGCCAGACTGATGTCTTGTGAAGGAAGGATGATGGCCTTAGGTACACATAGAACGCCAAAGAAAAGGCAACAGCTCATGTGCCAGTAAATGCTGAGAACATTGGCACAATTGCCTGTGTTGGCAGGACCAAGAGTGAGATGGCTAATTTAAGCGACAAGATCCTGGCAAACAGATTTATTTAGGGCAAGGGTGCGTCAGGAAGATGCCAGAAAAATGCATCAATCTGTGCCTTTACATGTACTGTAGAGTGATGATGAAACAACTGACATTAAAAAAAGTAAACCCTTACACTTTAATATAATCTGCAACTCATTCTAATAACAAGTAGGGTTTACCTTAGATTTCTGGTACTCTGAGATGGGGCTTTTGTGTTCTGAGCTAAGATCTGTGACCAAGAAAAATTCCCTTCTAAAGGTATTCTTGAAGAGATTTCCCCATATTGTGGTGTTTAATTGATTAGACCAAGTGTTTTCATATATTGTTTATTTAAAATGCAAGCTATTTCACATATGACACTTCACATTCACTTCAAATAAAGAAAGCCATTTGTCTAAAATTGTACTTTTCTGAAGTGTGTATTATAGAAACTCAGTTGGAAAAAGAAAGAAAACTGAGACTTTAATTGTACCTATAGAAGCCTGAATAGGTCCTTTTATGTAAGAGTAATATTTTACTCTGTAATAAGATGTAACTCTTTTAAATACGTATTCTATATAGTAGTGCCTGCTGCTAAGTCGCTTCAGTCATGTCCGACTCTGTGCAACCCCAGAGACAGCAGCCCACCAGGCTCCCCCATCCCTGGGATTCTCCAGGCAAGAACACTGGAGTGGGTTGCCATTGCCTTCCCCATTGCATGAAAGTTAAAAGTGAAAGTGAAGTCCCTCAGTCGTGTCCGACCTATTTGTATACAATTCAACAGGCAATGAAATAGTAAAACCTTCCACTGGGAGTGTCTGACCTCCTCATACTACTTTCTACTCTCCTAGGTTCCCCAGATGGCCTCCCATCCCCAATGTTCCCACCCACTCGTTTTCTCTTGATTGATGCTGTCTTAGTACATTCTTCTTGCAGTGTCTTAAGAAAGTTCTTACACCTACAATCTACTTAGGACTTTCATTTCTTATACAAACATGATATTTGCATAATTTAGCTTTCACTGGGATTTGTCTAGACTCAGACTTCCTATTCTAATTTGAGTGTTCCTCTTCATCTGTGAGACAGGAAGTAATGTGAGCAAGCAACAGGTGATGAAGAGTGCTTCCACAGGAGAGTAATTCTTGATTAGGAAGCTGGCTGATTTAATAATCTAGCAGAACCATAAGAACAAAAGCAGGTCTGCCTCCTTCGAGTTGCAGAACAGTGATCAGTCTTCTTTTCGGTAAAGTGAAGCAGTTGGAACTCTCTAGACCTCTCCTAACTCTAAATCTCAAAGGTATATGAATTAGGGAAGGATATTTTAGGAGAACTCGCCTCACATATTAACTGATCTTTTCATTTGTGTGTTGAATATAAATGTGTTAATTAATTTGAATCATAGTTTCTCCACTCAGAAGTAGCTTCTAATACTTTTTCTTCCTTACCTATGCTTCAAATAATTAGCAATCTGTAGTGTTCTGAGTCCCAATTCTTTAGAATGTGACTTTTTATTCTTTTCATCCGTTCTGAAAATTTTGAGGATCTTCTACTTATCCCTGGAATTCAGAAATTTTATAATGATTATATGTATTAAGAGATTACCAAGGGTAGGCAATCATTCGAAAGGAACAAAGCAAACAATCCACAATTCCAGTTCATAAGACTAGTTCCTATTCCTGCTAATCAGTGTGTGTGTATCTTTATGTGTGTATGTGTGTGTGTGCGCACATGCTCAGTCATGCCCTGCTCTTTGTGATCCCATGGACTGTAACCTGCCAGGCTCCTCTGTCCATGGGATTTTCCAGGCAAGAATACTGGAGCAGGTTGCCATTTCCTTCTGCAGAGGATCTTCCATACAGAGGGACTGAACCTGTGTCTCTTGCATCTCCTTCATTGGCAGGCAGATTCTTTACCACTAGTGCCGCCTGGAAAACCCCTGCCAATCAGAGTAGAACCTCACAATTCATGTGGCATGAGGTAAAGAGCTTAGAAGGGTATTTATTTCCTCAGAGGTGGAACACAATGAGCCCTTCACAAAAGACTGAACTGGTTCCATTTAACAAAGCTTAAAATTAAGCCTCAAAAAACAAAATTATTTTTAAGTGTCCCATCTACATTTCAAAACAAATCTCAAAAAATATTTACACAAATATAAAAATATCTAGCTCCCCCAAATGTAAAATTCACAATGGTTAGCCTTACTTATTTAGTGAGTTACCAATCATGCAAGAGGCAAGAAATTATGGGCTTCCTAGGTTTGGCTAGTGGAAAAAGAATCTGCCTGACAAAGCAGGAGATGCAACAGATGAGGGTTCAATCCCTGGGTCAGGAAGATCCCTGGAGGAGGGCATGGCAACCCACTCCAGTGTTCTTGTATGGAGAATCTCATGGACAGAAGGCTGTGGTCCACAGGACCACGAAGAGCTGGACACAACTGAAGCAACTTAGTATGCATGCATAAGCCATAATTAAGAGAAAAATCAATAGAAATAGCACAGATGACAGACTTATAGACAAAGACATTAAAACTGTCATTATAATTTTATTCTGTATGTTCAAGAAGCTAGAGGAAATATTGAGCATGTTAAGTGAGTACATGGAAAATGCACACACACACACACACACACACCCTTAAATCAAACTGCTGAAGATAAAAAAGACAAATATCTGAGATGAAAAATGAGCTAGATGGGGTTAAGAGAATATTTTATGTTGAAAAAAAGGAAACAGAAACCCTGAAAAGCTAAAATGAACAGAGTATTAATGAGCTGTAAACAATGTCAGGCACGGGAATATACATGTAAATAGAGTTATCAAAGGAGAGGAGCTAGAGAATGGAAGAAAAGAAAATCTTTGATTGTCTGCATTTGTCTTTCTCCATATACCATATAGCATTCTTAGTGCCTAGCAAGGTGTCTGATAGACATTAAGCATTTAATAAACATTTGTTGAACATTGGTGACAACAACTAACAACAATAAATAAGAAATAAATATGTGAATACTTTTGCAGGCTATAAGGGCCATTAGGAACCAATAAGGAGAAGAGGATGGAGAAAGGGAAGCTTAGTAGAAGTGACATGTCTTCATAGCCCTGGAGGATGGGTTCAGTCTGAGGATGTATATAGCCTAGAGGGCCAGAGGAGATGGGGAAGGGTGATCCATTTAAGAAAACAGAAATGAAGACTTGGAAACAAGAAGAAACATGGTTTTGAATATTCCTCCTCTACTGGAGTGTCTACTCCATTTGAGGGATAAAGAGAAATTAGGTTAGACAGATGAGTTAGGCTCACAGTACACAAAGCTTTGGGCTTCCCAAGCAGTGCGGTAGTAAAGAATCTGCATGCCAACACAAGAGACACAAGAGACATGGGTTTGATTACTGGGTCCCAAGGATCCCCTGGAGTAGGAAATGGCAACTTGTCCCAGTATTCTTGCCTGGAAAATTTCGTGGACAGAAAAGCCTGGCAGGCTACAGTCCATGGGCCCGAAAAGAGTTGGACACGAATGAGCACACACACAACTTTAGAAACAGGAAACAAAGGTAGAAGCCACTGAAAAATTTCAAGGGGAAAACAAAAAGTGTGATGGCGGCATTCATGATGGACTAGAAGAAAATATTATGTTGAATGGAAACAGTGGATGGGGGCATCTAGGAAGTTGTTAAAACAATCCTGTCATGAACTGTTGAAAAGCTGTTTGTGAAAGCACCCAACTAACTGATTATCAGCATAGACTAGCACTCGAATAAATGTTAGTGGACTCTAAATATTGGGCAAATTAATATTTCACTTAAGGACTAAAGCTTTCTTGGTCAAGAAAATTTAAAGTGGCCCTAAGAATCTATAATGTATTCAGAATATTACTTAATTCCTAATTCGTCATTTTAGGGGCTTCCCTGGTGGCTCAGTGGTAAAGAATCCAACGGCCAATGCAGGAAGCTGCAGGTTCCATCCCTGGGTCGAGGAGATCCCCTGAAGAAATGGCAACCCACTCCAGTATTCTTGACTGGAAAATCCCATAGACAGAGGAGCCTGGTGGTCTAGCGTCCATGGAATTGCAAATAGTTGAACAGGACTGAGCAACTAACCACCACCCAATTTCATTGCTTAAGAATGTTAAGAACTCAGACACAGAACTTCTATGTAGGACAGAGGGATAAACTGAGGCCAAAAAAACGATAAGTGAGCACTCCAAGTTCACAGGGCCCTGAACAGTCAAGCTGGAACTAGAGGCCAAACTCTACCTTGTGAAACCAAGGGTTCCAAGGGAAAAGAATATGGCTCGAATCCCAGGAATGGGGCAAGAGTCGGGAAAGGGACTCTTTTAAACTATACCTGGCCGAGAGATTTCAAAATCTTAAGACTGCTGAAGTGCAGCACAAGACTGTCCTCGGAAGCCCACGACCCATACACTCTACCTCGGGAAGACTCACGAGGTCCAGAGCCACCTCTCGCGCTCTCGCGATACCTGCTCCCGGCTCCGCTAGGCCCCGCCCCTCCACCGCAGCCCCTCTGCCGTCACTTCCTGTGGGTCTGCAGGCAGAGGGAGAAGATGGCGGCCTTGGGGGAGCCCGTGCGACTGGAGAGGGGTGAGTGGGGCCGAGCCTGGGACCGACGTGGGCGGAGGAGGTAGGGGAGTGCCTTGTCGTCCAAGGGGGCGAGTGGGCCAAGCTCCGAGACCCCGAACCAGGCTTTCCCTCGCGCTGGCGCCTGTGGCCACCGATGTCGATGCGCCGGGCCCGGGGAGGGGGCTTGACGCTCTTGACTGATCCTGAGACCCCTTCTGTGCTCACACGGACTATCCCGGAGCACAGCATAGTTTACCACCACCTGTCTGCATTCGCAGACACACGCTGTACACGCGCTCCCTGGGTGGGCACGGCCTACTTTGCGTTCAGAGACGTGTCAAGCTGAGCAAATATCCCACGCCCAGTTCGGACAGGCTACACGCCCTGCCCGTATTGACGCGTTCATACACAGTGTTCCCGCCTTTACTCACCCAGCCTTGACACGCAGCGCGTTCCCACCAAACCCCCTCTCATTTATGCACAAATGCCATCATTACTTCCACCACAACCTCGCTTGTATACGTACTGGGGATATTTCCTGCCTGTGGTGCCCCTCCCGGGTACGGGGAAGGTGCTTTATAAACAATCCTTCTGCTGTGGTTCTGGAAAGAAGGTTGCATAACTAGAAGGAATAGTGATTGTAAATTACGGTAAAGTGCAGCATTATTCTTCATCACAAATCCTGTGATTGCTAACTGGTTGATTGCTTCCTTTTTAGAGCTGTCAAGGAAAATAAAACCTGTTCGCTAAGTAATTAAAAACCGAAAAGCCAGTGAAGTAAAAGACTATGAGCCTAAAAGCGTACTGTTGCAGTTTTTTAGCATTCCACTATTCCCCAAATTCTTTATTTCATATAATTTCAAGTATAATTTTGACACACCTGTATTAGAAATCATCAGTAAGAGTCAAAAAGTAAAACTAGACATTTTGAGTACTAGTAGTAAACAAAGTATAAGATGGAGATTGACAGTATCTTTAAATATTAACATTTGCATTTACAGTCTGAATATTTAAGTAGCTTCTGCTCTAAGAAGGGATACATTTTTAGAATTGAATTTTGGAGTCTTTCCTCATACCTTTACACAGACCCATGCACATTTAACATTATTTATTCCTTGTGGTATTCACTATTTGTAAGTCTCTTTACAAGTAATGTTTTCCTCCAGCCCACCAGACCATTAATTAAAGTATCATTTTGACAGAGCAGCCGCTTACTCTGGGAAGATTTGCTAAGTTAGGCCTAAGCCTGTGACATGTTCTTCCAAGCACAATGACACTGTGCTTTGTAGATGGAAACAGATTTGTCTGGTGTTAACTGAAGTAGGTGTTTTTCTTTGGAAACTAGTTGTAGAATTCTAACATGTTGGCAGTCTTTTGTATTGTTAAGTGCAGTACAAAGTGTGAAGCTTCACCTCTGGCATTTAGTTTTGGTAGTCATGGCTTTTTGTTTTTTCCTGTTTCAGAGTTCATTTCAGTTCCACAGTAAGAGTGCTCAGAACCTGAGGATAAGCTATTAGTGGATGTCATTTAGCAGGATAAGAAAGATTACATCCACTCTGATTCTTAGCATTCTGTTTAACAGATTCTATTAAGAAACTCTCCCAGCAATCCTATAGTATAAAATTAGTTCATATGATCAAGATCCTGAATGCCTTCAAAGACATTGAAACAAGATTTAGTGGAACACATTTGAGAACATACTGGGTACAGTTTAGGTTCGGTAAAGGATATTTTACTTTTTCAATTTTTTGTTAGTTGGAAATTTTCATATAGCTTGTATATTATAATTTTGTAGGTCAGAATATTTGATGAACCAGCACTCCCCATTCACCAGCTATTCTGATGGTGGGAGATGAGAATGGGGAAAGTTTTTTTCCCCTGCATTGGATTAACATCAGTTTAAGCTTCTATTACCTGAAATTGAAAAATCTACTTCTTTCTTCACTGCATTTATTCCCAATTTTCCAGCTGCAAACAAAGACAGCCATACTGGTTCTATAAAGAGAAAAGTTCAATCCTTTAGTATAATAGGAAATTTGGAATTTCTTCCACTTAAGACAAGAGGAGGGAAGGAACTTTAGAATAAGTACTCTAGTCCCCTGTGGTTAAAAAAATCAGGGGAGAAATAGTATGAAACATGACTGAATCTTGTAAAAGTTTCTTAATTTGTAAATCACTTCCTGATACTTCCCAATGAGAACTGCCTAACAGACTTAATATATTTCTATAAAAGTGTAGAACATCTTAATGTTTCTTATTAATTGGTGCTAATGTAACATTACATTTATGCTTGCCACATGCCAGGCTCTTACCATGTTTTTTTTTTGATTGGTCATGTAATTGTTATAAAGGAGATACTGTTATTTCCATTTTATAGTGGAAAACAGACACAAGGAGTTTAAGGTTACTTGCCCAAGATCACCCAGCTGTTACTGATACCAGACTCACAAACTAATTGCTTTGTATTTTGTAAACATGTATTTGACTGAGCTTGTCTTAATTAAAACACTGTGTGATGATCCTAAGTTGAAAGCAGACCAGTTAATTTTACTCATTTGTATCGTTGTTTTAAATTGCTGTTCCTGCCAGTAACTAACTGCACATGTTACTGAAGAGTTTTTGTATGTACATATACATTAAGTTTTCTTTTGGGAAATAGTGACTTCGTTAGCACATGGCGTTTTATACTGCTCAGCACTTTGGTTACTAATGATGGTAGGTAAATTTTTATTGACTAAGTAGCTTCTGATAATGCTGTCAGCTTTTCTCAAGTACTACAGTCTTCATGTGTCTGTCACATTTGAGCTCCAGTTCTTTCCTGTGATGTTTAGGACTTTATATTTGTTTTCCTGTGTCTCTTAAAGATACGGTTTTTCAGATTTTATGCATGTTCAACATCAGTTTTTCTTCCTAATCTGCTGTGAAATTTAATGTTCTTCTCAGGCTTTACATTCCCACCCTCCATACATGAACCCCCCCACACGCAAGTTCATACTCTTAGGCTTTTTTTTCCTCTGTGTTCTATATATTTCTTGTTAGCCATTGAGGAATAAATCCTAAATGCTGCACTGTTACAGAGGCATTTAGAGAAAATTATCTATTGGTGTGTGTTTAACTCTAGATATTTGTAGAGCAATTGAATTGTTGGAAAAACTGCAAAGAAGTGGCGAGGTACCACCACAGAAACTTCAGGCTCTACAAAGAGTCCTTCAGAGTGAATTCTGCAATGCTGTAAGAGAGGTAAGTAAATGGGATTAAAGTTGACAATAAACTTGTGTTATTTAGGGTAAGATAACATTCTCAAATTTGGGTTTGTAGTTTCTTAAAGTTAACTTTAGAACCCACCCCTCTCATTTTTGGAATTTCTAACAAAAAAACATGGTACAAAGATGCATAACTTTTTCTGAAATTTTGACACATTCATTAACTTTAAAAAGAACTCAAGCGTGTTATACTTTGAGATTTAACATCACAGTGATAACTGGGTTTTGCAGGTATATGAACATGTCTACGAGACTGTGGACATCAGTAGCAGTCCTGAAGTGAGAGCTAATGCAACTGCAAAGGTACATTTTTTTCATTTACTGAAAGTGAGAGGATGCATCACATATTAGAGATTTAAAATGTGAAGTTATTAGTTTCATAATACTAATTTTAAAAACTAACAAATAGTACCTTTCAAGTTACACTAAACTTGATTACTGAAAAGTAGGACTTTTTAATTGGCTTTACAAAACATATTTTATGCAGTCTAGATGATACATTAAAATATATTTACACACAAATAACATATATAATATGTGGTTGCTGTAAGTAATATATATATCATTATGTAAATATTCATCAAAATTCTGAGGTATGGATTATTAGTCTTATTTTATTGGTGAGGAAGCATCAAATTAGATTACTTGCTTCAAATCACACAAATAGTAAATGGTAGATCTGAGGTACTCCCCTATGTTGCCATTCACTTTCTCCTTAACCTTAACTCTGCAAATAGGAGGTTACCTCCTCAGAGCTACAGGTGGCAGGTTTTATATATTTTTCTGTACCAGTGTTTTCCTCAAATAATTCAAGCATTGGTCTCTGTTCATCATATGTGGTGGTGATGGTTCAGTCACTAAGTTGTGTCTGACTCTTTACAACCCCACGGATTACAGCATACCAGGCTTCTCTGTCCTCCTCTATCTCTCGGAGTTTACTCAGATTCATGTCCTTTGAAGCGATGATGCTCTCTAGTCATCTCATCGTACGTGGGTTAGAATAAGTTACTGTTAGTAGTAAGTGGCTTAGACTGAAACTAGTCATTAGCAGGTAACTATTCATTGATAGTTAACTGGTTCACAAAAGGCAATATTGGATTCTCTGTTGAGTCATGTGGGTATTGTTTGACAGAGTGGGAAAAAACAATTAAAACTTGGGTTTAATTCCTGACTTTCACAGCCTCCTGAACTTCTGAACCTTAGTTCCTTTATCTATAAAGTGAAGCCTCTTTAAGAGCTTAGAGTATTCAGCAAATCTTGATTTTCTCTCTTCCTTCCCCTGTTTCTCATACACCCTGATCTAATACACAAAAAAATAGTACCAGACTACTTAATTACATTTAAAAGCAAAATGAAACCCGAATTCTCAACTTTGTGTTAGAATTCCTCTGAATTAGTCTAAATTTGAAAGATGTGGCTCTGTATGTGTTAATATACAGTGCAAATAGTACAGCAGCCAGAATGCCTGCATAAAAGGACACCTGCCCACGTTCAGGTTACACACGTGGGTGGTGCCACCCCAGATCCCCCGAACATACCAGGCTGACCAGCCCCAAAGTCGGTGGCATGTGAGGAGAGGGGGTTCTCCTTGTTAGTGTGCACAGCATTCATCTTCCTGGCAAGGCCTGCTTGCCAAGCACTGCACAGAAGTTCTGGGCACGGGAAGGACCAGGAGTGACCTGAACAACCTCAGCACTTTCTGCATAATCCCAGAGTAAGCTTTCCAGTCGTCCTCTTAAAAACACCTTCTACTTAGCTTACCTTCACTGTCAGTGAATTTATGGACATTCAGACATCAAAAATACTTCAAAAGTGGTTTTTAATTTGATACTGATTTATAATTATCATCACTGTGATTCCACAGTGATAAGAAAACAGTCTTATGATTTCAGTACCTTTAGATAAACCATGAAATTTTGCTATTTTGTTTCATGTCCCTGGATATGTTTCAGTTGTTTACTGGTTTATAGTCTATGGGAACTTGAATAGAATTTATATTCTGCAATTGTGTGAAAATTGTATAAATCTTAATTATGTTGAATCTGTTCGTAGTGCTTTTCAGGTCTACTATCTCCTACTTTTCTATCATTGTATTAATTTTTGAGAGTTTGATATTGAAACTCCAACAAAAAATTTACTTAAAAAAATATGTAGTGGGACTGTGTGTAACTTGGTTCTGTATTTTTCAAATCTGCTGTAAATGTGTTACCATACCCTCATAATTTAAAAAAAGAGAAGAAGTGGTTTTTAAAAAGGGACATAAGAGTGAAGTAAACAAAGGTCCTATTTTTTAAATATGTGAAATTTTCTTTCAGGCTACTGTTGCTGCATTTGCTGCCAGTGAAGGGCATTCTCATCCTCGAGTTGTTGAGCTGCCAAAAACAGAAGAAGGCCTTGGATTCAATATTATGGGAGGCAAAGAACAAAACTCTCCAATCTATATCTCTCGAATAATTCCAGGTGGAATTGCTGATAGACATGGGGGCCTCAAGCGAGGAGATCAGCTCCTTTCTGTTAATGGAGTGGTAGGGATGCATTTTATTTCTACTTGACCACTTGGGGGTGTATTTGAGTTATAGAAACAGTCGTGCCTGACTCTGTGACCCCATGGACTGCAGCCTGTCATGCTCCTCTGTCCATGGGGATTCTCTAGGCAAGAATACTGGAGTGGGTGGCCATGCCCTCCTCCAGGGGATCTTCCCAACCCAGGGATTGAACCCGGGTCTCCTGCACTGCAGGCAGATTCTTTACCGTCTGAGCCACCAAGAAAGTCAGAAGATGCAGGGAAAGACCAAGCAGCTTTGTAGTTTAGAAATCCCTTGGAAGACTCTTAGGCACTGCTCTTTAGTGGAGTGATACTTTTTGAAGCACTTTGTGTATGTTTTGCTTCTTTCCGATGTAAATTAGCAGTGCTTAGTGTGGTTTTTATGAAGTTATTAAGCTCTTCAGTAGTTAAGGCAGTACATTGAATCGAAAGCCTCTCCTCGGTTTAACTTTATCAAATAGCAATTGCTTGATTTACTTCTGACCTAGTGAAATAATAGGGCATGTAGATTGGTATGCTAGGTATTTGTAACTTAAAAACCAGTTCCTGGACTGCAGACAGAATATGATTTAGCAGATAATTTTACACTAATTAAAATGACAAAGCAAGATTATTTCATAGGTCTATAGTTTGAAATGCCATAACATTAACATTTTTTTACTTGTGTGTGTTTTAAACGTTTTTCATTTTGAGTTACGTACAAAACCTAGATATTAATTGTGTTTGTGTCTGTGATTTGTTTTTTCGTAGAGTGTTGAAGGAGAGCATCATGAAAAAGCTGTAGAGCTGCTGAAAGCAGCGCAGGGAAAGGTTAAATTAGTAGTGCGGTATACACCCAAGGTCTTGGAAGAGATGGAGTCGCGCTTTGAAAAAATGCGATCAGCAAAACGCAGGCAACAGACCTAATGGCCGTTAAAACCTTTATATTCCATTTTGCTTTTAGCTAGAGAAGTTTTACTTGTGACCTACTGATGGCCACAATGCCAGTGATTGTAAAAACAACAACAAACTTCCCGTGAAATCCTCCTTGCCATTTTATAAATACCTATTTTAACATCATTTATGGTTCCAGAGATGCATACACTTTTTTCTGACAAGAATAAGTAAAAAGGTAGTGAGGGCAGTTCTGTCCTGCTGTTTTTACAGGCCTTTTTCAACAAATGCAGATTTTGTCATAAAGTTGTTATAGATTTTTAAAAATGCTTTTTTAATATTAAAATGTACTTTTACATTCTTAAATCTTTTTTTAGGAAAAAAGGTTTTCTTTATTTGCTTATTTAAAAAGAACAGTTCTCCATTCTTTTTCTTTTTAACCTGTAACATTTCTTTATGCTTTTCCAAGAAATTACACATAACAGTCTCAGCAGTTCATTACACTATGAATCCATTGTTAATATCACTGCTGCATTTTGTATTTGAAACACACACACAATATAATTAATGGTAAATTATAACTCAGCACAGTGGAAGTTTTTTACTTTTATTTAAACATAATATATAATGAATATTCGTTTGTACTGATTTATAAAAGTTTTTAAACACTGATACAATCATTGCTAAAATATGTATTCTTTCACAATATTTGAGCAGTGAGGCAAGAGAATGTAATTTGATTGTTTGCATTACTGATTACATCTTTCTGTTTATATTCAACTATATCATAAATTACAAATGCAAAAAAGGTTTAGGTTTCTTTTGCAAATTTTTTAATGCTATTCATTGTTATTTAAATATATCTTATTTTTCATCCTTCCATTCCTAGAGATGAGCCAGTTAGTTTGTGATGGGATATAGCAAAGGAGAAAAAATAATACTTATAACCTCGCCAGCCTCAAGAGTTATAGCTCAATTTAAAAAATTGATACTAAGTAAGAAAAAGATATGTTTTAAGATATATAGAAATTATGATGTGATGCATTTCATAAGAATCTGCATACACTTTGTCAGAATGAGTAAGAACTGATTCACATTAAAGTTGTTATGAGAATTCTGAGATACTTTCATTTGTCCACTGGATGTCACTGTTTTACTGAAAGGCAGCTATTAGTGGATGACTGTGACTGAGGTCTTTCTAAAGGCAGAAATTGAGAGTTAAGGTTCATGTTCAGACATAACATTTGGCTGGCTTTTACAAATTTTAAGTGACAGGTGCTAGAAAGAAAATAATGGATTGAAATATATAAGGACTTTACAATAATTATCAACCCTGTGTAAAGAGTGGGCATTTTGTGACATTCCTTCAGGAAGAATAGAAATGTGTATCTTTTTCTGCATGTTTGTGAGCACTGTGAGTCTTAAAAAGATTATTCCAGTTTTCAGTGATTTCAGAATAAAAGTCAATCAGCATTGTTATTTATCTTTTAGGTATTGAACACTGGATTGCATGGTTGAATGTGTTTTTAGTCCACTACAAAATGTGCTTGTTATTGATAGGATCATGTTGTTGAATTGTATATTTCCAAAATTAATTGATGTTTTTAAAATGTTGAGACCAAAGTAGGGTAGAAGAATTATGGACTTAATTTAAATGTAAAATTATTAGAGGTATTTGTTGTAGAGCTTTATATATTAAAGAGAGGTATTGGTGCATATAAAAACAGTAATATTATTGTTGTGCTTGTATTCTTGCATTACAGGGTAAATAAACCCTGAAGAAATCTTATTTTAGTATTGCTGCAGCTGCAGTAGCTTTTAAGGGTGTGTCAACATTTCATTATAAATTATAGCTTCCTGGTTCAGTATCTCAGCTGTTTCAGAACTTTCAGCCAAGTTAAATCTTTTTTGGTGTTGAAACTTAGTAAGTTGAGTAAGCTATTTTTTGTTTCTTCTACAGTAATCCACAATCTGTTCTTTGTGTGGGTTGGCACTTATTTATAATTTTTAAAATATGGATAGCTTAAAAGAGCCAAATACAGTAGTTTTGCTTGCTCCTGTTGAGCATGAGTAGCAGTAGTTTATTTTCCTTAATGCAGTTTTCATAGTATATCCCAGAATTTTAAATCATGACCATAGGAAAATGCAGTCATTCAGTGGCAAAGATGTATGATAGTGATTTAGTATAGTGAGGAAATGAGGGGAGTTTTCATCTTATAAACGTATGGTTTATGAACATAACTAAGACATAGTAAATAATAGATATTTGATTTGTAAATTATATCTTCCCTCCCCAGTTTCCATTTATTTTTTTGGTATTTCAAAATAAGTTGACTCAGTGATTCTCAACCTTAGCTGCATATTAGAACACCCTGCAGGCCTTCAAAAAAAATGATGACACTTGAGTCTTACCCCATCCAACTAAATTGCAGTCTCTGAGGTGGGGCCAGATGCTTATTTTGTCGAAGCTTTCCAACTGGTTCTAAAGGACACCTAGGGTTGAGGACCACTGTTTCCCCCTTTACGACATGCTCTAATTACACTGGACTCTGGAAATGTCAGAATAATTCAGTTTACAGCTGCTACTAAATGGCTACAAATGTAAGGGTCAGTTATATTTCTTAGTAATCTCTTTAGGAATAAAGGTACTTGGCATTCCTTATTGGGGAAGTAACTACAGCTTAACTTTTTCTTTCTTTTTTTAAATAAAATCTACCAGTAGTATAAATGGAAGTTTTTAATGTCTGTCACCTTTCTGCCCTCTTTGCCTTTAAAACTTTCAAAAATGTCTATTATTTGAGAAAGCATGTTTAAAAATTGTAGATGATATTTAATAATATTTTCATTGATAATTACGAACTGTCTTAATATGGCCATTTTATCCATTAGTATAACACTAGGTTATAGTGGCCTCATTCTTTGGGGTTTGATCATTCAGATGGGTTTTTTTTTTTGTTTTTTTTTTTTTAATCGTTGTCTTCCTCTTCTAAATTTTTGAAAGTTACTTTGCTCAAGTACTTAAATAGTTTGGCTCAAGTACTTTGTTTACACTATAAGTGGATATTATAGCATTTAATAGAAGAAATGGCTATGGCTTATCTGAAAAGAATGTCAGCATGACTTGGTGTAGACTTACAAGACTATGTGTTGTGAATATTTTATTATGTGGAATGAGCATTGAAATATCAAGGACTCTGGTAATTGTGTTTCCTGAATAAATGTACGTTTATGAATTTTCTAACATATTTTGTTGTTCCTTCGCTAACAGTCTAGTTTTATACTTTTTATTGTCCAAAATGTCACTAATAGTGTTTCTTCAAAGGTTGTTGTAGTTCTATAATGATGAAATAGTGGAAAAGTGCTCGTTCATTAATTTTCAAGAACTTCCGGACTAATTTGTATATGGATATAGTTTTTAAAAGCATCAATAAACAATATGCTTCTATTTTAAGTTTGAAGTAAAGGAATATAGTAGCCAAAATAGATTTAACACTTTTTCAGTGGGTGACTTCATTTATCAATTCTGATTCTAAGGCTTACTAAATTTGTATTAGTTATATTTTGGTTCTTTGGATTTAAAAAAATATTGATGTAACTACACAATCATTGTGTTTCTGAAACATATATATACAATAACTTAAATGAGGCAAAAGCATACTCAGGTGGTTACTGGAATGAAACTTCAAATTCCTACATTTTGCTTTGCCTTTCCTAAAATATAACTGGAGAGAATAAAGATTCTGTTTTATTATTTCAAGAGGGCTGTCTGGCATGTGATTGAGAGCACAGAATCTAGAGCCTGACAACCCTGATTTGAATTGTAGATTCACCACGACTGTAACCTTCTGTGAGTTACCTTCTGTGGCTTAGTTCCTTCATCTGTCGTGTGTGGTGAGGATGCCTGTAAGTGTCATATCATGATCTGTAAAGCCCTTAGAAAATGGCCTGCATAGTAAGTGCTGTTTATGTTTGCTGTTACTTTTGTGTATGATAGCTTTAGGGTCTTATTAGCTAAAGGGAGACATTGTGGCCAAATAATTAAAATTAGCAAGTTCTTATTTTTTATTTTCGGTTGCTCTAGGTGTTCATTGCTTGCGTGCAGGCTTTATCTAGTTTCCAAGAACAGGGACTGCTCCTGGTTGCAGTGCGCAGGCTTCTCATTTCAGTGGCTTCTCTTGTGGAATGTGGGCTCTAGAGCACTGGCTCAGAAGTTGTGGTGCACGGGCTTAGTTCCTCCTCCGCATGTAGGACCAGGGATCCAAGGACCAGGACCAGGGATCAGGACCAGGACCTGATCAGACCAGGAATCAGGGTGCCAGACCAGGGATCAAACCTGTATGCCCTGCATTAGCATGTGGATTCTTAATCACTGGACCACCAGGGGAGTCCAGCAAGTTCTTATTTTTGATGCCTGGAAGACAGATAACTAACCTTTAAATTATGCTTGAAAGTAAACAAGATTTATAGGAATTTTCAGATTTCATTCTGATCAAAGAAACTCATGGAATTCTGAAATAAAGCGGAGTTTGGGGGATGTAGAGTTGAGGTCACATTCAGAATGAAACTTGTAAGAAAATAAGTCCCAGTAAGAGATTTGTTCAATCAGAAAAACAATTTGTAGGGAGATATGACCTGAAGATAATGGATTGCTGGAATGGGCCTCAGACAACACAAGGCATAATTCACCATAGTGAACTTTTTAAAGGCAGAAAAATACACAGGCAACCAAGGGTGCAGTGAAACACATTGTTAGCCCTCAGTTTCTTCAGAATTTCAGTAGACCAGAATACCGTTTTCTATAAATCTTTAAATTCTGCTTTTGTTCATTATCATTGGTTATTCTGCTTTTAATATGATGAAGTGGTGGCCCAGGTTTTTTTTTACATTTATTTCTTTGTTGGCAAAAAACCGGATGAAATCTTTAGGACTTACTTTATATACAGAGAAAAAAATAAATTCATACAGATTCCATTTGTCAGCTTTATTTTGATTTAAATATATTTTAAAAAGCACAAGCACTTCACACCAAGAAGTTGTGTGTAAGCTCTCCTGATTCTCATCAACTATAGAAAAGTGTGTTTTGGACACAGTCAAGATCTGATTTGGTCCTTTTAAAAGTTTAGGAGAGAAAGCTTGGAAGGATTCTAAGTCTCTCCAGAATTGTTCTAAACAATCAGATTATAAGATTTTGGCCTTTGGTGACACATGAGGTCCCTTTATGTGACAGTAACTGCATTTCATCAGAGAGTATGAAAACTCAAAAGCTCAAACCTTTGTTTTTATTTGGCAAGGAAGTGCGATCTGAAAGCATGAAATAGTCCTGGGAAAAGTTTTTATTTCTGGTATCTCTTACTTGATGTACATTGAACCCAGAGTTTAGATGCTAACTTTTGACTTTGTGTTATATTAAAGATTGAATTGTCTGTTTTCCCTACCCTCAAAATACACGTTAGCACCTTAACCCCTCAGAATGTGATTTTATTTGGAGATAGGGTCTTTAGAAATTATGAAAGTGTGATGATTGGGTGGGCCCAATTCCAGAATGGCTGGTGTCCTTATAAGGAAAGGAGAATCTGGACACACACAGGGAGAACACATGGGAAGATGAAGGCAGAGATTGGGGTGATAGCTCTATTAATACAGCAACTAACCACAGAAACAAGGAGAGGCATGAGCAGCTTATCTCCCTGAGCCTTAGAAGGAGCCGAGTCGGTGGATACCTTGATCTCGGACTCTAGCCTCCAAAACTGAAACAGTCAATTTCTTTAAGCCACCCAGTATGTATGTGGTCCTTGATTATGCAGCCCTAGAAAGCAGATACATAAGAACCCAGGTTCTGGTGGCATTGCTATTGAAAATGGGTGCTGAAGCAAAATGTGGCTTGTGTGTACAGTCAGAGAGTCTCAGTGGAAATGGTTTTGGTGAAGAAAGGGTAAGACTCCTGGCCTCTGGGAGCGAGGGAAGGGGTTCTCTGCTGTGGTTGAAATGCTTTCTTAAAACAACATCTGTAGTTGACTTCTGCCTCCAGTGGCCTCCTGGGCTCATAAGCCCCTCAGAACTTGAGTTTTTCCCCATTTTAGACTGCCAGTTATTGCATTAGCTGTATCTTTCTCAGTTCAAGGACTTTGCAGGAGTTTGCAGTGGCAAAATATTCAGCACTGAGAAGAGGCATTTCTGCATGGCCCTTGTTCTGATGGGAATGTGATGAGCTTTTGTCTCTGGCCAGGGGTGTTTCCCCACTCCAGTACTCTTGCCTGGAAAATCCCATGGACGGAGGAGCCTGGTAGTCTGCAGTCCATGGGGTCACGAAGAGTCAGACATGACAGAGCGACTTCCCTTTCACTTTTCACTTTCATGCATTGGAGAAGGAAATGGCAACCCACTCCAGTGTTCTTGCCTGGAGAATTTTAGGGACAGGGGAGCCTGGTGGGCTGCCGTCTATGGGGTCATACAGAGTTGGACGCCACTGAAGTGACTTAGCAGCAGCAGCAGGGGTGTTTCACCCGGTAAAGGTTTGTGCTGGCTGCTTATGCACACTTGATGCAAAGCATTATTTCAGTCATAATAGATTATGTTTTTTCCTTAAAACTTTCTGTTGTGCTTAGGATAAAATCTAGATCCCTTGCCATGATTTAAAAGGTCCTGCATAATCCATTCCCTCCTTCCTCAAATCGCATCCCAGCGTTCCAGTTGCTTTACTCCATACCAGTTCCCTCATTGGAAGGCTCACACTCTGGTTCTTCCGCTGGCTGGCTGCTCCTCATTCAGGTATAGGTTGGAGTCACCATCTGTTCCATCTAAAGGTAGGTTCCTCATCCTCTGCTAATAGGACAATACTTTGTTTCCTTGGTTATTATTATTGTTCAGTTGCTAAGTCGTGACCAACTCTTTGCAACCCCACAAACTATAGCCTGCCAGGCTCCTTTGTCCATGGAGTTCTCTAGGCAAGAATACTGGAGTGGGTTGCCATTTCCTCCTCCAGGGGATCTTCCTGGTCCAGGGATTGAACCCACCTCTCCTGCATTGGCCGGCGGGTTTTTTAACCACTCAGCCCACCTGAGAAGTCCTTCTTTGCTTATATTATGTGCTTAATTGTGCTTTCGCATTAAAGTTTAAGTTCCAGTGACAGCAAGAAGGATCACTACTGTCTTCACATTTGTTCCCCCATCACCTAGCACAGTATGGTGACTCGTATACCCTGCTGAATTGGCTTACTTTTCATAATTTTGCAAGTAGATAAAGAACTTACCCTAAGTGTTAGTCTCAGTTGTGCCCGACTCTTTGCGACCCTATGGACTGCAGCTCAGCAGGCTCCTCTGTCCATGAAATGTTCCAGGCAATGATACGGGAGTGGGTTGCCCTTTCCTTCTCCAGGGGATCTTCCCAACCAAGGGATTGAACCCAGGTCTCCTGCACTGCAGGCAGATTCTTTACCAACTGAGCTACACATAAAAATGATAATACACGCATCAAGATAGGTGCACGTAACTTTCACAGAATCAGCTAAATCAAATAGTTTTTCCAAAATCATACAGTTAGTGATCAACACGGCCAAGATTCAATCTCAAATTTGTTTTCAAAGCCCATACTTTTCCCCCAGTGCCACAAGTGCAGTTACTGGTTTTTTCCTCTCCCGTATTCTATTTTGGCACAGCACACGGCATGCAGTATCTTGGTTCCCCAACCAGGGATTGAACTCCTGCCCCCGGCAGTAGAAACACAAGAGTCTTAACCACAAGACCACCAGGGAAGTCCCCTCCTTACATTCATTTTTAGAAAAAATGATTGAAGTGTAGTTGATTTACAGTGTTAATTTCTGCTGTACACCAAGTGATTCAGTCATGTTGCTACTGCTGCTAAGTCGCTTCAGTCATGTCCGACTCTTAGCGACCCCATGGACTGCAGCCCACCAGGCTCCTCCATCCATGGGATTTTCCAGGCAAGAGTACTGGAGTGGGGTGCCATTGCCCTCTCCAGATTAAGTCATACATATATGTAAAAATTCTTCATATTCTTTTCCATCATGTTTTATCACATATTGAATATAGTTCCTGTGCTATATGGTAGGATCTTGTTTACCCACTCTATTTGAGCCATGCAGCTAGCAGGATCTTAGTTTCCTAACCAACCAGGGATTGACTCTGGGGCCATGGCAGTGAAAGTGCAGAGTCCTGACCACTGGGACTGCCAGAGAATTCCCAATAGCTTTCTTTTTTTAATTGAAGTATAGTAATGTGGGCTTCCCTTGTGGTTCAGCTGGTAAAGAATCAGCCTGCAATGTGGGAGACCTGGGTTCGATCCCTGGGTTGGGAAGATCCACTGGAGAAGGGAGAGGCTATACTCCAGTATACAGAATAGTATACAGAATACTCCAGTATTCTGGCCTGGAGAATTCCATGGACTATATATAGTCCATGAGGTCGCAAAGAATCGGATACAACTGAATGACTTAAAAAAAAAGTTAATGTACAATGTTGTGTTAGTTTCAGGTGTACAGCAAAGTGATTCAGTTATACATACATAGATATATATTTTTCTCTATTTCTTAGGTTTCTTGGTATTTTTCGTTTGCTGCTGCTAAGTCACTTCTGTCGTGTCCGACTCTGTACGACCCCATAGACGGCAGCCCATCAGGCTTCCCCGTCCCTAGGATTCTCCAGGCAAGAACTCGAGTGGGTTGCCATTTCCTTCTCCAGTGCATGAAAGGAAAAGTAAAAGTGAAGTCGCTCAGTCGTGTCCGACCCTCAGCGACCCCATGGACTGCAGCCTTCCAGGCTCCTCCGTCCATGGGATTTTCCAGGCAAGAGTACTGGAGTGGGGTGCCATTGCCTTCTCTGGTTTAGATGTTTTCTTTTTTGAGCTAGAATCCTGTGTCATACACACACATATACATAGGAACAAGAAAGCAACATACTTTTAGGTGGTAATGAGTGTTAAGAAGTCCAGGAGGGCAAGAAGGATGAAAGCCAAAGAGAAAAGACTCAGCAGCATGAAAATCACTCGAGGTTCAAAACCACTGATGCTACCATCCTTTCTCTCTGGGCTGTCCAAGGTGGGCTCAGAGACACGGACCCACCGTATCTAAGCAGCTAGTTTTTTTTCTTAATTTTCCTTGGAACCTCTTTACAGCACCAACCTCCATACAGTATTTCACATAATGCTTGCAATGACTGAGTACTAGTATCAATTTTTAAGCACCTACTCTGTGCTGATGATCCTTTTCTATAAATCACCCTTAACATACCCACTGACTCCCCACCATAGTTAGAATATAAATCTAAGCACCTCACCATAACACCCCCAGCCCATACTATATGGCTCCCTCTGAAGCCCTCCACTCTTTCCCCTCTCCACTTCGACTCTTCCCCTTTCTCCAACATGACAGGCCTTTACACTTGATGTTCTCTTGCCTGAAATCTGATAATGTTTTTGTCTATTTTGTCAGCCCACTACTTCCACAAAATCATAAACTTCTCGAGAGCAAGGCAAGCCTCTGTTTTGTTTCCTGCCATATGCTCAGACCAGTGCCTGGCATGTGGCAGACAATCAGTCCATCCTTGCTGAGAGAATGACATGAAAGAACACGGTGGTGCTATTGTACAGAAAGAGGACTGAAACGCCTCTCTGAAGAGATGATGTTTGAACCGAAACCTGAATGGTGTGAACTGAAGAAGTTACCCATGTGAATATCGGGGAAACTAGTGTTTTGATACGGCCCAGTAAAGAGTGTTTCTCTTCCCCTCTAGAGTTCTGAATGTGGGAGGAAATCAATGAATTGGTTGATGTGGGCCAAGATACCGCCTTTATTATTTATTTGTTTTTACTCCACATATTTATTGAATATCTTCTCTGTGCCAGTCATGTTCTTAGAGGGTAGGGGTGCAGTAGAGAAAAAAGACAAAGCCCTTGCCTCCAGGAGCCTACTTTCTGTTAAAGACAGGGCAGGCATACATACCTTAGGCTTAAGAAAATGTGCTCCTCAAATTTGCCACATCGAACCTCCTCATCTGGACCATGACTGATTTCTCATCATGCCCATTCTTCAGGGCCCTAGATACCATCCTCAGAAGGGCAGATATGAGATAGAAACACTTCTTCCTTCTTCCCAGACTTACCAGTCTCCCATGGTGTGAGTGCTTCCAAGAGAAGCAGTTAGAAGTAACCACTGAGATAGAGGTAAAACCTCGATATAAACATCTAAACACGTAAGTAATGTTGGAAACAGAATTAAAACACAAAGTTTCAAACCACATTAAGTCTTAAAAATTGAAAACATTGGCAAAATTGGAATTCTTAAAATCCAATGTGACATTTTATAATACGAATACTTTTCTTTTAAAACTGATAAAGGGAGTCAGTAACACACACGTCCCCCCTTTTTCCCCACCTCCTCCTGTAACTAGAACCTCACAGATTTATTAAACTCTACATAACCTTTTCCTCCTACCTTTTAATGTTCTACCACAAGGTGGCACCAACGTGCTGTTGTTACTATGTAAGAATTTTCTAGTATTAATAGTTCTTGCTAACTAAAGATTAGTGAAGTGAAGAGCTCAGTCGTATCCGACCTACCCCATGGACTGTAGCCCGGCTGGGTCCTCTGTCCATGGAATTTTCCAGGCAAGAGAACTGGGACCAGTTGCCATTTCCTACTCCAGGGGATCTTCCCAACCCAGGCATCAAACTCAGGTCTCCCACATTGCTGGTGAATTCTTTACCATTTGAGTCACCAGGGATCAGGTGTAAGTTTTAAAATGTACTCAACCTTTTCTTTAAAGCCCAAGATTAGTATTTCTATGTATTTTATGAAATTCAAAGCTTTGTAAATGTGGGAAAAAAACTTTCTAAACACATTCTAAAAGAAAAACAAACCTAAATAAGTTACATAGATACTATTCAGTATATAGGTTTCCAGGGGTGGGAGAGGAGTACAATTGATTCAGCATTGTTTTGATCCTTCTAAATATGAACAACTTTAGTTGGCTGGAAATTATTTTCAGCTTTACATCTTTTGATTATCTTCACTCAAATTCAAATACAATGTTTAATCAAAAGAAACGTTGTTTCAGGGACTTCCCTGGTGGTTCAGTGGTTAAGATTTCACACTTCAAATGCAGAGGGTATGGGTTCAATCCTGGGTTGGGGAACTAAGATCTCACATCCTGTGAGGTGTGGCCAAAAGATTTTTTTTTTTAATTCATTTCAGAGGGACCTGGTAAGTTCCTTTAAATAAATAAAAAAACTGAGGTATTACGATTAACCTGCTTTGTATGACACTAAACTTTTTTTAATATTCTCCTTTCCTTGCAAATTAAAAATACATTGTCAAGTCAAATATAGAGTGGAATGAGCAATTGACCTAGATATTAGCTCCAGTTCTGCCAGTGACTAGGTATGCTGCCTTTAGTAATTCAGTTATCTCTGGTAAATGAGATTTAACTGGTGATCTCCAGAGATCCTTCTGTTTCTGAGGATTTCACAAGTATCAAGAAGAAAGTTTGGCACAACATAAGACAGAACTTTCTAACAGCCAGAACCATCCAAAGATGGAGTCAGCCCCTAATGAGGATGTGAATATGCTGACCATGTGTGAGGTGTAGTTTGCTCAGTTGTGTCCAACTTTTTGTGACCCCATGGACTGCCAGGACTGCCAGGCTCCTCTAGGCAAGAATAGTGGAGTGGGTTGCCATGTCTCTGTCCAGGGGAATCTTCTGGAACCAGGGTCTTCTGGATTGTAGGTCGATCCTTTACTGTCTGAGCCAACAGGGAAGCCCTAATGCTGACTATAGACATATCCAGAAGAAGCAGAGATGCTGTTTAACATTTTTAAGCCTTAGGTGCTTAGACAGATCTTAAGGTCCTTTTTAAGCCTAAATTTATTAATTCTATAAGTTAAATTGAATTGTAAGCTGCTTGACAGTGGGACTCCAAATCATACCTTCTATTTTGAGGCTGCCAAGAAAATGCACCTTTCCAATCTCTGACTATAGGTTGACTAACTGACTAACAGTCCTGCTGGGAAGTTCTTCACCATAGTTCCCAGAGGCTGGTCCCAGTCAGTGACTCAGTGCAGCAGAAATACTAAGGCAGGAGGCACGGGACTCCTCTGATGGGTGAGTTTGTCTTAGGGTCTCCCCATTGGACGTACCAAGCTTTGATGAAACTGCACTGCCATCAGAGACTCATCCAACCACTTTTCCTTCCTTTCCTCTCTGACCTGGGGTCAAACTTGCATCATAAGATCTCAGGGCTCTAAGAGTCTCCCATACTTCCCTCCCCATGTTTCTTCACTAACATTTCCCCTCATGAATCTTTGGCATAAGCAATCCTATATGGGTGTCTGCTTCTCAAAGGACCAAAAGAATCCTGTAGCAGAGACTCATAAGTTTGGGTGGCAAATTACATCAGAAGCGGAACTTTTAAAATATTGAGACTCTCAGGCCCCATCCCAGACCTACTATTTTAGAATCAATGGAGGTGGAATTTGTATGTCTAAAGTCTTCTCCACTGACTTACCTGTGAATTGATCGAAACTGCTCAGTCCCCAAGAGAGTAGAGTCTGAGGTGTTAGATGTATGGTAACTATTCCTTGGGGAAAAATAAAAACTCCCCACAAAAGTCGAAAAGTTTGACAAGTTTGTGTTATTTTGGACTAAAAGGAACAAACTGGAAAAGTGAATATAATGTGTTTTCCTAACACCTCAAGGTCCTCCATTTTCTCTTTCATATTGAAAAATTTTAACTTTGCTCATATGTGTTCTGTGAACTGAATTCATATATTTTAACACTAACCTGAGGCAAAAAAAAAAGGAGTGTAATAAATAGTACCAGATTTTGTCAACCAGACCCCAAGAAAGCATTTTTGTCATCACCCTAACATCCAGCCCCCTCGATCCAGTCTCCACATCCTCCCTTGCTTTGCCTCTTTCCTCAGGTAATCCTGAGAATTATAGATGGTTGGCAATTTGTCTGAATTTTTAGAGCAATTGCCTCAGAATTTTTATTTTTGAAATTATATTAAAGACATTTTCAGAAACCTTGGGATTGTTAAAATTTTCATTCTGATTGCCACTCCTTTTAATTAGAAGAGAGTGATGGTAGCTGTTGTTAGACAAAAAGAAAGGAAATTACCTAAGATGTGTTTACCCAATTAGTCTTTTTTGAGACAGCATTAGGAGCCAGAACAGGAAAAGAAAGACAATCTACAGAATGTGAAGTATTCTTTCCACCTCTTCCCACAACTTCTCCTTGAGTCTACAGTCTCTTACTGCCTTCTTTCCTAGCTTTCTTTGCATGTATGTTCTTGTAGACAAGGAAGAGCTTTCAAGGATACACTTCAGCAGTAGAACTGTCTTCAACCCCACACCCCACCCCGAGTGCTGGTTTTCTATCCATGTCCTTTATGGGCTTCAGAGACTTTGCATGTAGTTCTTTGAAATAATTGTCTCATGTTACGGTCTTTCCAAAACGTTTAAAGTTCTATTTGGAATTTTGAGGGAGTGAAAAGGAACCACATTCTGTGTCTGAACTTTATGTTAAAACTTTGGCCGGAGCAAATGCTCAGCATGACTAGGTGATAATCTTCACAGTTTTCTACTCTGATTTTTCTCCCTTTACTTTTCTGTGATAAGGCCTGGCTGCTTTAATGCTCATTTAATTTTTTTTTTTTTGCCTCATTCTTTTTATCATTAGTAGATTATGTAGATTAGTAGATTGTAGATTAGTAGATTATTATCACATGGACCTCGGGATCTACGAGCAGTTGTGTAATTCAGAAATTGTTGCCGACTCTCATTCTCTTCTTGGGGTAGATTTGAAATGGAAATACAAGGAAAAGAAAATCAGAATTAGAAAGGGTTAAGAATATATATTAGGTATATTGTGTATAGGAAAATGTTTCTGATACTTGTCCTAATATTTTGAAGTTTAGGGTCAATACGGGTCTTTAGAAGTACTGAATAGGACATCTGACTGCAGGATATTTGACCAGGTCAAGAAACTTAAGAAATTTTGAGGTGATGTTTTGAAAAGGGCTGGTTTCAAGAATGGTCTTCAGTCACACCAGAAGCCTTACTGCCAGTCACCACGTGCCAAGGTCCATCAGTTCTACACAGGTGGCAGAGGAAAGAGGTCCCATAAGCCCAAGTTTGACCACTTGTATGGCTTAAAAAGATAGTTTTAATTTTTCAACAATTTGATATTTTTATTTTTTGTGTGTGATTCAAGATAATCATTGTAGTTTAAACTTATCCCTAAAAAATAGATGCTATTTCCTGTGCAAAACAGGACCACTCTAGAGACATTGAGACTCCAAAGAAAAGGACAAGTAAGTGAGACACTAAGACTGCAAGCCTCTGAGGCCCAGTGTGGGAGTTCCACCAGCCCAGAGCCCTGGATCCAGATGTGGAGGCAGCAGAGCATAGAAACAAGCATTTACCTTGAGGACTCAGTTGTTAGAGTAGGGACATAACAGTTGTCTGAGGGGTAGGGATTAGACTTGATATTCTTTCCTTATTTCCTGAAATCTATTATGTTTTGAAGTGTTTATGTATGTATCAGATCAGATCAGATCAGTCCCTCAGTCGTGTCCGACTCTGCGACCCCATGAATCTCAGCACGCCAGGCCTCCCTGTCCATCACCAACTCCTGGAGTTCACCCAGACTCACGTCCATCGAGTCAGTGATGCCATCCAGCCATCTCATCCTGTCGTCCCCTTCTCCTCTTGCCCCCAGTCCCTCCCAGCATCAGAGTCTTTTCCAATGAGTCAACTCTGCGCATGAGGTGGCCAAAGTACTGGAGTTTCAGCTTTAGCATCATTCCTTCCAGAGAAATCCCAGGGCTGATCTCCTTCAGAATGGACTGGTTGGATCTCCTTACAGTCCAAGGGACTCTCAAGAGTCTTCTCCAACACCACAGTTCAAAAGCATCAATTCTTCGGTGCTCAGCCTTCTTCACAGTCCAACTCTCACATCCATACATGACCACAGGAAAAACCATAGCCTTGACTAGACGAACCTTTGTTGGCAAAGTAATGTCTCTGCTTTTGAATATGCTGTCTAGGTTGGTCATAACTTTCCTTCCAAGGAGTAAGCGTCTTTTAATTTCATGGCTGCAGTCACCATCTGCAGTGATTTTGGAGCCCAGAAAAATAAAGTCTGACACTGTTTCCACTGTTTCCCCATCTATTTCCCATGAAGTGATGGGACCGGATGCCATGATCTTCGTTTTCTGAATGTTGAGCTTTAAGCCAACTTTTTCACTCTCCTCTTTCACTCTCATCAAGAGGCTTTTTAGTTCCTCTTCACTTTCTGCCATAAGGGTGGTGTCATCTGCATATCTGAGGTTATTGATATTTCTCCCAGCAATCTTGATTCAAGCTTGTGTTTGTATATGTACATATAAAAACCCATAAATATGTATGTATGTATAGATACATACATAATTTTAATAACATAAACAGCTTCGAGGGCTTCCCTGGTGGCTCAGCGATAATCTGCCTGCACTGCAGGAGTTGTGGGTTGGACCCCTGGATGAGGAAGATCCCCTGGAGAAGGAAATGGCAACCCACTCCAGTATTCTTGCCTGGAGAACCCCATGGACAGAGGAGCCTGGCGGGCTCAGTCCATGGGGTTGCAAAGAGTCGGACATGATTTAGCGACTAAACAACAGCAACGAAACAGCTTCAAACATCAGGTGGCGGGTCTGGCACGGATGCTTTCATAAAGTCAACAGCTATTATTCACCGATCATGTGACTGCATCAGGTCAATATTTGGAGTGTCTTTTGGATGGGAGGTACCATAAACCCTAAGCATCCAGGACGACTTGTACACCATTCATTCTAGAAAGAGAGGCATGTTTAAGCTTGCAATGGACTCTTAAGGGCTCCTGCAATATAATCTTCACCATGAGCTCACCACGGAGACCAGAAGTTTAAAAGTGCTTAATGTCAACAGGCAAGGAAAGACGGTTACATTTGAGGCGTGTCTTTCTGAATTTTACATAATCCTACAAATGGTTTTAAAAAATAATTAGATTTCAATAAAGGATTAGCACCTATAAAACAGGGTTGGGAAACTGTATGGCCCACGGGCCAGAACTAGTCCAACATGTGTTTTTGCCAAAAAAAAAAAAAGGTTTTATTGGAACACAGCCACATTTATTTGCTTACATATCATTTATGATTGCTTTTGTGCTACAATGGCAGAGTTGAATAGTTATGACAGAGACCATGTGGTCCACAAGGCTCCAAATATTTACTGTCTGGCCCTAAACTAGAAAAACAAATATAAGCAACTCAACAGAAAACAAACAGGCAAAGGAAACAAATAGGCAGTATATGGAAGAGCACACCAAATGCCCAATAAATACATGAGAAGATGCAGTTGTAATCAGGGAAATTCAATTTAAACTACACTTTGATTTTATTTGGTGTGCATCAGGTTCACAAATATTTAAGTCTTAAAACATTAGTATTGGTAGGAAGTAGAGTAATGAGGTTTCTTATTCTCTGCTGAAGGAAGGACAAGTAAGTACAGTCACATTGGAAAGCCATTTGACATCCAATAATGGTGAGTGTGTGAGTGTACCTAAGCTGCTGCTGGTAAGTCACTTCAGTCATGTCCGACTCTGTGTGACTCCATAGACGGCAGCCCACCAGGCTCCCCCGTCCCTGGGATTCTCCAGGCAAGAACACTGGAGTGGGTTGCCATTTCCTTCTCCAATGCATGAAAGTGAAAAGTGAAAGTGAAGTCGCTCAGTCGTGTCTGACTCTTCACGACCCCATGGACTGCAGCCTACCAGGCTCCTCTGTCCATGGGATTTTCCAGGCAAGAGTACTGGAGTGGGGTGCCATCGCCTTCTCCTGTACCTAAGCTATGACCCAGAAATTCCACTCCTAGACACACACACATATATAAAGGAAAATACATTTTAGAGAATCTCTTGCATATATGAAAAAGGAGACTTGAACAAGAATATTCATGGTAGTAGTTTTAGAAAAAAACCCCAAAAGTTTAAATAGAATGGACAAATAAATACTGAGTTATTTTTAAATGGAATACTATGTAGTAATGAAAATGAATTAACAATAGCACATAGTTCATGAACATGGACAAAGCTCACAGGTTGAAGAAAACAAGTTGCTGAAGAATACAGAATGATATTCTTTTTAGGGATGCACACATACAAAAAGCATGAAAATATGCATGGGCATTAATGATGAAGTTTAGGCAAGGGCTTACTTCCAGGGAAAGAAAGAAGGAAAGGAATATGATTGGGGAGGAGTACAAAGGGAACTTCAACTACATTTGTAACACTGTATTTCTTAAGCTGACTGCTGTGAACTTAGATTTTTTTTCTTTTGTCATTTGGAAGTATTTTATAAAAAGTGAAATTCTGTACATTCGAGGACTTTTAATTTAGTCGTTATAGCACTCCCAGAGAACCCTCACAATCTCTGTTTTTGTTTCCTTAATAGAGCAGCCTGCAGAAGCATACACTTGCATAGGTCTGTATTTGTAAGAATGGGTGAGAGGGTGAGTGGGACCAAAGTCCAGCTTGTCCACGAGTCAACACACCTTGTACCCTCTGCCCCAAAGCCCCAAGATGAGCATCACCAGGAAGGGACGCCTCCTTCGTTGCTCCACTTCCTCTTATCTAGCCTGTGGATGCTACCTATTTACTCATCCATGGCATGAAAAGCTAGAAAGAAGAACCAGTCTGCAGGCAGAGTCTCTATTAAATTTATCTCTTGTCTGCATCAAATTTTGGTTCATCTAGATATCATTCCAGGTCCTTAAGGGTTATGGAAAAGCTGATCATTTTTCTCTAGTTATCTGGGATAGTATCTTAAAAATCAGGGTGTGTTTTTTTTCTCTCTTCGGGCATCTTATCCAAGAAGCGAAGACTAATTGGCCAGTTTAAAGCAAAGCATACATAATGTAGCAACTATATGAAACACTAAGACTGTAACATATCTTACCTCTTTTTTTCCTCTACCCATGTCCTTTGTTCGTAATATTTTCTCTTCTTAGACAAGCTGCAAATTTGAATCCTCCTTTCTTACCTTCTTCATCTCCTAGATAATAGAAATGTGTTCTTCAATAAAATCTATATCTCTCCCTTTTCCAAAATCCAAATCTCTCCTTTCACTTGAGTTCCCAGCCCTAAGATCTTATTCCTTGAAAGCAAAGGATAAAGTTCCCGACTTGACATGCATCAAAACGTTGATTTCGAGGCTTTAAAGCCTATTAAGATGTTTTGCAGTTTTAGTCAAGTTTTGCATGTGATTCTTATGCTTACTAAAGTTTAAAGAAAGGAAACGAGTTATTTGGCCAAAATAAGATCAATCAGTATAACATATTATTATTATAAAAAAAGAAGATAATGATATCTTGGCAAGAAAATTCTGTTGTAATGAAAGAGAAGTGTTAAAGGAATCAAAGAAACAAAATTAACAGTTTTCACTTGCTCCTCAGAGTTGCCAGCAAATAATGGAAGTGATTTAGACAATGGAATCCAGTTTAGAGAAGGCTCCAAGGGTACCATACAAGGAACCAGGAGCCCAGGAGCTGTTCTGTGATGATATTGGACAGAGCACAGTATCTGCAAGCTTCCGATTTTTTTTTTTTTTTTCCGATTTCTTATCCATAAAACCAGAGGGTTGTCCAGCTACCTTTAAATTCTCTTTCAAACCTACAACTATAGGAAACAGGTCGTTCCTAAAACTTAAATTCAAGGCATATCTGTATTTATTTGACTGTCAAGCATGTCAAACAAGAATTTATTGTTACTCATATGCCCAACTGGCATTATTTTAAAATCTGAATGTAAGGATGATGGAAAATTTTCATTTAAAATTTTCGGGTCTGTATCAACTTATTTCTAGTTTCTTTAATTTTACTTATATGACATGAGTAATCAACTTGATGAGAGTGAAAATTTTAACTCTGCCTACCTTAAAATATGTGTGGGAAATGTCTTCAAAATTGAGAAAAATAACTCAAAATCATAGTGGACAGCAAGAAAGGAGGTGCCTACAAAGCACTAGTTGGTACAAACAACAATAATAAAAAAAACCCCAAAAAACCAATAACGTGGGGTCTATTATGCCATAAAAGTCCAGAAGAGGAAGGAATACTGATAATAACACCAAAGTTGCTGCTGGCTTCTCAAGGGTAGTTACTAGCACTGTTTTGTCGTCTGGAAAAATTGTCCAGTGTTCAGAAACATCACTTCTGTTGACCCTAACAAGATTCCTGTGTTCCAGGGTTTTGAAGTAGGTGAGAAAATAGTCTGCGTCGAGGGTCACCAAAACTCCATATAGTGGATAGCTAATGCTAAGACTTAGCTACTCAGTGCATATCGAGATAGGTATAAAGACGTTAGGTGAAGGGAGAGGTTCGTGGGGGGTACACTGTTTTAATTTTAGTATATAGGTGAAACTTAAATATTTATGCCAGATTAAGAGAAGCCTGTTCCATCCTCTTTAAAATCTTTTCCCCATTGGTACAGCTCCCAGAGTCCTCACCATTTGGAGCAGCACAGTCATTTGAAACTTAACTGAACGCTGGAGGCAAGTTCTACTTTTCAGGTCGTCCAATTTAGGAGATCCAGTTTCTGCAGAGGGAAGAAAACAAGTGTGTGTATGGGGGGAAACCAGATTCTACGTCTTCAGATCCTTCTACCTTCGATCCACAACCTGCCACGCAAATCGAGCCAAGTCAGGGATTTCTGCCTAGAACTACCACCACCACCACCACCTTGTCACTCACGCCCGATACACACGCCCTTCTGGTCCACTCTCGGCCAATGGTGGCTCCTCTCCTCGCATAGTAATGAGCTAGAGACCTCCCCCGGCCAATGGCGCTCCGGGAGAGGGGTTAGTTTTGCATGTACCTAAGTGATTTGCATAACCCAGCGGCTGGGGGCTTGGGAACCCGAGCGTGCAACCCTAGAAGGGAAAAAGGACGGGAGGAGATCGAGCCGCGGCTGCGAGAAGAGCGAGAAAGAGCCTGGGTGTTTGTGCGAGAGCCGGGCGGGGGCTGGGGCGAGGGGCCGGCATGGCTGAAGTCTGCGCTCCGCAACCTTGAAGAGCGGCTGCGGCGGGAGGCCGGGGACCAGGAGGCGGGTGCGATGGCAGAGCGCGGCCCCCGCAGCTGCGCCCGGCCGGGCCGGCTGGCCTGAGCCGCGGGAGGACCTGGGGCTGCCTCTGCGCTTCCATGGAGCAGCGGGAAGGGCGAAACTCCGGAGCGCCGCGTTCCTGCGCTGCTGCCGCGGACTGTTGAAGGAGCCGAGCCCGCGTGACTGCCGAGAGAGGAGAGCCCCCGGCCCAACCCGCAGGCCTGCCGCCCAGGGCGGCGGGGGGCGTCGGAGGGCGGCGGAGGCGCGCCGAGCGAGCGGCGCCGCGGGAGAGGCCGGCGCGGGTGGCGGCCGCAGCAATGCCGGGCCCGCTGGGGTTGCTCTGCTTCCTCGCCCTGGGGCTGCGCGGCTCAGCCGAGCCCAGCGGCGCGGCGCCGCCTCTCTGCGCGGCGCCCTGTAGCTGCGACGGAGACCGTCGGGTGGACTGCTCCGGGAAGGGGCTGACGGCCGTGCCCGAGGGGCTCAGCGCTTTCACCCAATTGCTGTGAGTCGGGCTGCGGGGGCGCCCGGGGTGAGGGCGCCGGGGGGCGGAGCCAGTGGCCGATCCCATCCCACCCCCACCCCCCGCAATGTGCCGAGGAGGGGGGGCGGGGAGGGGGCGCCGGCACCTCTTTGGCACTCACTCCAGCGCCACGGGCTTCCCCAGCTTTGCCAATCCGGGTCCGAGACCCGTGTAGCTTTTTTCCCCAGGCTTTAAGGCACGATCATCAGCTCCCCCACACCCCCTAACTCTCAAGTGCATCTGGGGCCGAGGAGGAAAGAGGAATCTGGAAACGCTTGCCCTTGGCAACCTTTTCACGCGACTTTCTCTTCTCACCCGGGCCCCCTGCTCAGCTGGCAAGAGCTTTGCAGGCGTTAGGGGTGAGGGCGCCTCGAACTTGGCCCGAGTCTGAGACCGAGGAGGTTTTCGTGGGGAAGCACCTGGAGCCTCCCGAGTTCCAGCATGTGGGGAGAAGAAACACCTGTACGGTAGTCAGGGCCAGTGGCCTTCCTGTTTGGCTCTGTCCGGGGAGAGCAACCTGGCACCTGGGTCCGCTTGCACTCCGGACTCATCAGCCAGCGCCTGGGGTTCTGGAGCGCGCGGGGAAGCCAGGCCAAAACAAGGGAGAAGGAGGGGAAATTGCAGGTTTCTCTGAATGTATTAGTCTTCTTACCCAACAAGGCCTTTTAAAGAAGGAATGCTGACCTGAAGTACAGGATACTGGAGGAAAATGAAAGTACTAGAGCATAAACTCTGCCCGTCTCGAAAGGTAGCCGTTTTCTGTTGTTGCTTAACCAGGAGAACTTTCCTTTTGAGCTCCCCGAGGTTGGGGAAGTCGCTCAAATGGTTCTGATTCCACAGACCCTCTCCACAAATGGGGACAGTCTCTGCTTTTAGACATTCGCTTCAGAGAAGAAGAATCTGAAATAGGTGCCGGAGGTGGCATTGGCAAATGGCCTCCGTAGAGAAAGAGTAGGATAATTGAGTGCCGGGCTTGGGGTAGGCTCCTGTTCCTCCTTGTGCTGTGTGGCCAGATTAAATCAAGGGCAGTGAAAGAACTGAGAGAGAAAGGGGTTCTGAAAGGCCTTGGGTAAAGGGAATTTCCTTTTACCTTATACCTCCTGAGGGGGATCTCTTAGACGTAGACAGTTGGAAAGAGCAGACCCCCATGGAGAATCCTCTCTATTCAGGCCAGAGTATTGCTGTCTCCAGGTGGGTGGTGGGAACTGTTCTGCTTGCCGTCTGCCAATGGGTGTTTTTTTTTTTTTTTTGAGTATTGTGGCCAGTTGCCTTGGAACCGGTGTCATTCTTTGGCCACCACCACTCCTTCTCTTTTTTTATCCCCCTCCTTTCAGCTTGAAGTTACATAATTGAAGTCATTTTCCTTCAATAAGGTGAAATTTAACTTTTCCATGAAAAATGTTAACTTTGCAGTGAGGAGCATTTTGCCTACAAAAGATACATTATGTGGAAAAGTTGGGGTGGGAGTGGGGAACCAGAAGGAAAGAAGACTAGGTAGAGGGGATGGGACTATTTTTTTCCCCAAGACCTCTTTAAACTTTTAGGGAATTCATTGCAGAAGAGGTGCCTTTCCCTGACAATTCTTTCAAGCCCCAGAGAGAAAAGCATACTTTTACTATTTTGACCAGTTGAAAAGAACTTGTGAGCAGATTCCTTGAGTTTTAATGACTAGTCTTGCCTGCTCTGTAAGGAAAAGGGCTGTTTTACCTTATTACCTAAAAAGCACAAAGAAATACAACATTTTTATGAGAGTGCACTCCTTGCTGTAGAGCATCAGACATCTTTCTTTAGAATTCACCAATGTCCTGTTTTTGACTTTGAGCCTTACACAAGTGACTGTGGATGGCTTGGGAAACATGAAGATAATTGGCACCAGTCCAGATCAGATTGCCTAAACTAGCATCATCGTAGCACTTTCTGAGCTGTGGTAGTGGGCACTTGTGTTACATTTTCTTCTTCACTTCGTGACCTGTAGAGTATTATACACCTGACAACTCCTTATTTCACCTGAATACTCTCCATTTCACCCTTAAAAGTATATGTTATATGACCAGTGCATGTAAAGGGCGTCACAAGGTCAGTATATTTGCATTTTGGAAAATCAGTGACTTCAAAAGCCACATTGGGGAGGGGTGGGTGCTATGATCTGCCCATTCAACAATTGATCTTACAAGACATCTTGAAATCACCCGTGGTCTGTTTGCAAGTACTTCTGATTTGCTGTCCCATCACAGCTTTGGTGAGCCTAAGCTACACACCAAGGGACTAGATCAAGGGTTCCCAAACTTTGATTGACTGATTTTCTAATTTCTGGAGCATGGGCACCAAGGCCTATTTAGTTATCTGTAAAATGGTAATCACAAAAATAGAAGTCAAAACGATGAGACTATAATTTTAAATCAGTTCTTGTGTTTTTTTGTCATTCATCAGTGGCATCTCACCTTCACCTCACTCAGGGGTGTACACATCCCATATTGGAGACTCTTGGTCGACAGAGCAGGGATTTTATTTTATTCAATGTGGAGCTGCACAGAGCCTGGTACCCAAGAAGCACTTTAAAAATGTTGCAGTGAATAAATAAGGACTTCAGGGCACACCAAGGGGCAGAATTGGGGATTGGAATTCAGCCCTCATTCCCACACGGGATTGCCAAACTCCACATTCTCAGCATTTAGCCTTTTGTCCAGATCTGAGAAGGCCCCAGAGTGAGGAGGCTACCTGCTTCTTCTCCTTCAGGCTCGTTTAAACTTGTTCAGTCTAACAGTGTCTATTTCCTGCCGAAAGCTGCTTTATCCAAGTCTAGGGGCAAAATCAGATCTAATCCTCAGTATTGTTGATGAGATTCTTGTGTTCACAGCATCGGCTGCACCTGTAGTGATTATTTATATTTCGCAGCAGCAGTTCCCCATCCTGTGTCACAGTGCAATGGCTTGTCACACTTCACCCTGACATGTTTGAAAGGAAGTGCTCTGACTAGTATTAAAATTCCAACGTGTATTTTTAATCAAAAAGATTCAAGGTTATTCCTCTATTAGATCTAATAAGGTCTGTCTTAATCACCTGTGTTCCAAGATTCTTGATGGGGAGATAAAGAGATGAAGTCACGGTGGAGGTGGGGAAGGGATTGTGAATGTATGTTCTCTGGTTTGTGTGGCCACAAAATTTGAGACCTGTAGGGACACAAATTTCCACATCCTAGGTTATATCTGGTGCATAGTTTTAGGATTATAAAGGCTGTTTCTGTGGCTTTGTGGAGAGGGTAGTGGGTTTGAGCTCTTGACCGTAATAGTTCTTACCATGCTACTCAGTAATTGGGTGGCCTTGAGCAAGTCATTCTACCTTTTTTTTCGGGAGGTGGGTGACAGTTTTTCATTGGAAAAATGAAGTCATTGGATTCCCTAGGTCCTATTTAGGCTGCTTGTAGCTTCCAGATGTTCTATGATTTTATAATCCTTTCACAATTTTAGGATGGCAAGGTGACTATAGCGTTCTGCTGCTTTCGTGAAAAGATCCCAGAAGGATCTGAATATCCTTCTAGTTGAAGTTGCACAAGCCTATTTATTGCCACTCACTCTGAGGAAGAGTTCTTTGTGTTTAGAAGTGTGTGTTAGGAAATTTGCCATGGAGACTTGTTGCAGAATGCCTGACTAGCTAAGGCGCTTTGCTGGGGTAGAATAGCCCCGCTTGTTTCCTGTCGGTATGGCTTCACACTTGGAAAATAAAATCACTCTGTTTCAGTAATTTGGATACTGTACAAAAAGTTACTCAACGTCCTCACTTCCATGTAATTAGTCATAATCTCTCCAGCCTTCACAGTGTGCGTACCCTGTACAGAGGCAGGTTAGCAAGCTTTCTATATAAAATTGATGGTTACCTGAGGGGCTTTGAAGGGTTTTAAAAAATAATCTGTTGTTTTTTCTTCTTTGGGAAGCATCATCTCAAATTCTTCCCTAAGGTGTACTTTTTTCATGATACCAAGCACCTTTCTTTTAACAGTATTATTTGAAAATATTTTCTTATGTTTCCTCTAATGTTAGTTGTATTCCCAGGTAGGTCAGTAATCAGTGGCTAAATGTTTATGCCTTTTTTGATGGTCAAGTCTTGATATCTTGGTGTCTGAATTACTCTCTGTAAATTTCATTGTTAGCTTATTTTCTGTGGGCTGTCTTTCTAGAGAAGTATTTGTGTTATATACCAGGCAACTTTGTTCTAAACAAGGGCAATATATGAACATCTTTAAGTACAGGTCCTTCATTCCACAAACTAGTGAACTGCTGGATTTTCTTTCAATTCAAGAGGAAAGAGCATTCTGCTGGGAATACAGAAAGCTGGTTTCCAGATCTGTCAATAAATCACACAGGTGACCTTGAGTGGTGACATACTTAACCCTTCAGGGCCTTGGTTTCTTCACCTGAGAATAAGGAAGTAAACAACTCTTACTGCCAAGAGTTTTCTTTCTGTTTGATTTGAGTTTTTCCCAATACGTTTGTCTGATCTCTCTCTTGTGTTAAGAGTAGTGTAGGTGTCTCAATCCTGAAATCTCTCCCCCACCCCAGAACACTTCTCCAATTGTCCAACTCTACTGGAATGTGTCCATTGACTGGGAAACACACTGCCTCACAAGGCAACAATGTGCTGGGTGTGGTCTGAGTTGTACCCAGGGTTTAAACCAGTGACTCTCCTTCTGGGGCTCCTGAAGGCTTGTGGTAACCACTAATATTTTATGATTCTCAGCCCAACTCAATGCTAATGACAGTTATGGTATCACAAGCATTTAATGTCCAGGCACTTGGCTCTTACCATTAGAGTCATAAGGTAACATTTGACAACTTAATCTCTTAGGGAAGATCAAAGTTCTGTACTAGTAGGTGGATCCAGGCAAGTTTGGGCATTTTCTTGGCCTCTGTCAGGTTATCTCTCAAATTCTTATTTTAGTCATCTTTATAGTAGAAAGCACTGACAGCCTGCGAGTTTGGATTTTGGTCTTTGGTCTCCTTGGTTGTGCTTATTTATCCTTTTATTCCCGTTTTTCTTATCAAGAAGTAATGGATATTGGTGACTAATGGATCTCACTGCTTTCAGTCTCTCTAAATCTGTATAGATTGTCTAGCAAGTTGTAAGACTCTTTCAGTGACTCTGAAATTTTTCCAAGACTGTTTTTCACTTTTTCTCTTTAAAAAAAAGATATATTTCCATAAAAGCTCAGTATTTATCAGTATACCTGGGTTAAAAGTTAAACCCTCCCCAATGTGCCTTTAACTCTGGAAAATGTAACTAATGTAACTTGATAAGACAGCTTTTCTTTTCATTTTTTTTTTTAAACTAGAGATCAAGGTTTTGACTTTAGAAATGTATTATCTAGCTTGCTCTTTAATTGCCTCCTGCAGCCTTCAAGTTTTCGGCGATGCCAAAAGCTTGTTTTCCTATATAGACAAGGGTATGGCTAATTTTTTCCCTTTTTCCCCCCAGTTTTGTTCATTGAAGTGTAGTTTTTCGAAAGATTCATTGAGGATAATAAAATACTTTAGCTTTAAAGTCTGTCAGTGAAGAAAAAACAGTTAAGGCATTTAACAAATCAGTACTCTTACACAATAATTAATTTGTTTGCCTTCCCAGATATTTCTTTTGTGTTTCAACACTTGATGGGCAGACAGCAGGCCAGGTATCCGCTCTACTGTCTGAAATTGAATGAATTCAAAACTGAGTTTAGAAATGATTTTCTAGTTCATATACATTTAGTAACATCTCAACTTTCTAAAGACTTGAGCAAGTTACTACTCAAATACCCTCTTTAAATGGCAAGATGTGGTTATCTTGTAGTGTACTCTGAAATCACCCACCCATAGACAAATATTTGTTATTAAACTTTTTATATGGCTGGGACTGTTTTTAGCAAATGTATAGAAGTATTGTGCGTCCTGTACAGGCAGTTAAAACTCTGAATGGGTGGTTGTTTTTAGTCTCTAAAGTATGTTTTGATACCGTTACATATTTTACTAGTTAAAAGAGCATGCTAGCCTAGTCCCTCCACCCCTGCAGTAAGATTTGTCTTTTGGCATCTCTTATTTTAAATGCAAATGATTGGGGTTCAGGTATGTCCATCTAAGAGTATAATGAACATTAAAAACGTATATTTTGATAGTTCTCTTAGCTTTACTGTACTGAAAGATCTTGTGAGAAAAACATTGAACCACCCCTCTTGGCAGCTATGTTGGCCCATTAAGAATATAAGAATATCCTTGTAAGGAAATGTAAACCATAGATATTTTGGGAGGCAGCTGGACCAAGACGGTATACGTTTAGATCCCAGTCTGGTCTGCTGTCTGTGCTAGTGAGAAAACATGTAGTGGGAAAGCATATTTAATCTATTATGGGATAGTTAATGATACTTTATCCTTCATGTTTCATTTGTATTTAAGTATTCTGAATCAAGTAAAAAGTTAAGTAATCTCCTTGAGTTTTAGCTCCCCCCGCCTTTATTTTTACCCTAGGAGAATGTAGCTTTTTTTAAACAAAGTTTTAAATATAAAACTGACCATTAAAAGAATGGAAATGCACACTGACAGCAGAATATTTTTATTCTTTGAATCAGATTTCAGAGCCTGGGATCCAGAAAAATTGTAAGTTGGATTCTCCCCATTCCTGTATATTTTTAAAGTCTTCTGTGGGGAAATTTTCCTTCCCAGGTAGGGCAACATAACTTTGGCAAGGAGATGGCACCTTTCCCTTGGTGCTGTGGGAAGCATGACTGAGGAATGGGCCTAGGATTGCTTGGGACCCCACTTGTCCATTCCCTCCAGGGTCTGAGGACCCACATGGAGCTCTCAGTATAAGCCACAGTCACCCAGTACAAGTGGTGACATCTGACTGCCCTGAAGAGCTTGACTGGAGCTGTTTTCCTAGCGAGATAGACAGTTGGCCATCAGAAGTTTCACTCTGATTCACACTTCTTGTTTGGAAGTGCAAGGTAGGAGGTGTGGTTCCAAGTTGGCAGTCTTCTCTCTGAAACAGTGGAGATTGGGCTATGATGTTGATTAACTTCTGGCTTTACCTATTTACCTACCAGGTAAGCTTCATGCTAAAAGGCCCTCAGAGAAAGTATATAAATGATATGGATACTATGAGAAGGGCTTGGCAGACTAGATTTTTCTCAGGAGAGAGGAGACCTCCTTTTCAGGCTCTGCTTATCTCACATCAAGCATGTACAGAATTCTACAATTTGATCAGAGTTAAGAAAGGAATATTCAATGCATTTTAACATTTAGTATCATGTTTTAAAGCTTGATTTCCCTGGTGGCTCAGATGGTAAAGAATCTGCCTGCAAGGCAGGAGACCAAGGTTCAAACCCTGGGTTGAAAAGATCCCCCAGAGAAGGAAATGGCAACACACACCAGTATTCTTGCCTGGAGAATCCCATGGACGGAGGGGCCTGGTGAACTACAGCCCATGGAGTCTCCAAGAGTTGGTCATGACTGAGTGACTAGCGCTTTCACTTATTATAAAAACATTACATGTGGATTTACTAACTGGAACTTAGCAGTTTATTATAATCCCACTTCTCATCTATTCGGTGCTACTGCTAGTTCGTCTCGTTTGATTAGTGGTGTGTGTTTTAAAATCTTAATGTTTTCTTATCTTTGTAACAAAGAAAAACTTTTCAGGTTGGTCTTCTGCTCTCCTCAAGGTCATTTTGGATCCATGGTCTCATAATCCAGTTTTTTATGTCACTGTCTACTCTTCAGTGTTCTTTTTATGCACCTGTTTTTATGAACAAGACTTCAGAAATGGTTTAATTTTTGAAAGTGTGGTTTCCAGGAATCAAGACCTCTGAGATCCTCAATCTGCGCACTTGGGGAGATCACTTTTTTTTTTTTAAAGAATTAAAAAAAATTTTGGCCACACTGACTCTTAGTTGCTGTGTGGGCTGTCTTCATTTGCAGCAAGTGGAGGTAACTCTTGGCTTCTCTTGTTGCAGAGCACAGGCTCTAGGCATACATGCTCAGTAGTTGTAGAGCACAGGCTTAGCTGCTCTGCAGCACGCAGGCAGATTCTTTACTTCTGGAAGCTTCCCTGATATCCACCAGGGAAGTCCTGGGGATATCACTTAATCCCTTGGGCCATCGGCTTTTCCATCTGCAAAAGGAGTTCACTTGACTTCAAGGGTCATATGTAAGAAATTTCAGCATGACCTGTTTGAGTGACCGCAAGAGAATCCTTTGGACTGCAGGGAGATCCTAAAGGAAATAAGTCCTGAATATTCATTGGAAGTAGTGATGCTGAAGCTGAAACTCCAATACTTTGGCCACCTGATGTGAAGAACTGCTGCTGCTAAGTTGCTTCAGTCGTGTCCGACTCTGTGTGACCCCATAGACGGCAGCCCACCAGGCTCCCCTGTCCCTGGGATTCTCCAGGCAAGAACACTGGAGTGGGTTGCCATTTCCTTTTCCAATGCATGAAAGTGAAAAGTGAAAGTGAAGTCGCTCAGTCATGTCTGATTCTTAGTGACCCCATGGACTGCAGCCCACCAGGCTCCTCCCTCCATGGGATTTTCCAGGCAAGAGTACTGGAGTGGGGTGCCATTGCCTTCTCCAATGTGAAGAACTAACTCATTTGAAAAGACCCTGATGCTGGGAAAGATTGAAGGCAGGAGGAGAAGGGGATGACAGAGGATGAGATGGTTGGATGGCATCACTGACTCGGACGTGAGTTTGAGTAAACTCCGGGAGTTGGTAATGGACAGGGAGGCCTGGCGTGCTGCAGTCCATGGGGTTGCAAAGAGTCGGACACGACTGAGCAACTGAACTGAACTGAAGGACCCATTACATTATGTCATTTCTTTGGCGAGTGACTAAGCAGTTGTCTATGTGTGCTATCCCTTTAAGTCATTTAGATTTAGAATTCTAAACTCTGTTTCTCTGGTTCTTTGAATGTATATCAGGTTCATAGCCTGTTGGAAACTTCACAGTGAGCCTCATACTAATGGGAAAATGTCTCCTTGGCTAGCAGACTTTTCATTCAGAAAACTGTAAAGATCCTGGTGGAGAAAGGACAATGTGTATGTTTTTATCAAGATCCCTTCTTGTAGGTGGTGCTGCTCCCTTTGCAACAAGAAAGCCTAATGGTTGGAGGTTACAGTTTCTCTAGAGGAGAGAGCTCAGGGAAAATCATGCTTTCTTGCCTTAGTCTCTGGCTGGCCATTGCTTCCCTGAGATGGCTGGTCAAGTCAAAGGATGCTCTCCTAATAGGGGGACACCTTGTTTCTCCTCATAGTAAATGGGCAGGTAACCTGAGACAGTGTCAGTGTGATCTTTATTTATTTTTTAAATTTAATTAATTATTTTCTGGCTGTGCAGTCTTCGTTGCCGCATGAGGGTTTTCTCTAGTGGGGGCTGCTCTTCCTTGCGGTGCGTGGGTTTCTCGTTGTAGCGGCTTCTTATGTTGCAGAGCGCGGAGTCAGCAGTTGTGCTGTGCTGTGGGCTTAGTTGCTCCACAGCGTGTGGAATCCTCCCAGACCAGGGATCCAACCCGTGTCCCCTGCACTGGTAGGTGGATTCTTAACCATTTGACCACCAGGGGAGAAGATGTAATCTCTAGATACTCATTTTCTGCTTCCAGACTTTCGAACACTGAGGATTTTCATGCAGTAAATTTAAGAAACCTCATGCCAGTGAGTGCCCAGCAGTTTCTCATCACTTTCCATATTGGGGATGGATAAGATTTGTTCAGGTTTGACAGTTTAGCTGGGTTCTTGTCTCTTCATATCACTTTGTAACAATATGCAGATTATAAGATTACTTTCTCTTTTAAGTACTTTGATATTTTACTTGTTATTGGATACCTGTGTTTTGGTTTTTTTTTAATGTTTGAGACCAATGCTTGTGTTTTATGGATAAAGAAAAGCTTATTATCCTTGGAGTAATTTTAGAACTAAAATCCCTTCTTTAAAATCTTTCACACATTGCTCAAAAGTTATATGACATTCTTGGTAAGCACACTTAAATCTTTCTCAGAAACCTTAAAAACTTTTCTGGGTTTCAGTTTAGCTCTGATTTTTGAAAATGAATAGTAAAGCCAGAGCAGCAGCTAACACATGCAAAAGTGCTAAAAACCTATTTAGATTGGCTGAGGGTTTCAAATACAGTTGTGCATTTTCTACCCCAGTCTCTTTCTCTAAAAAAAAAAAAAAAAAAATGTTTGAGATGTTTTTCCCATTACCATCTTGACATCTGCCTGGTTACACATGAATAGCTTGACCCAGTCCCTCAGCAGGGAGACTACCATGGCCTTGCTTTCAATAGCCATGTCACTGACAAAGAAAACATATGGAATATTTCATCCCTGCCCTTTGCAAACAGTCTGGGGCTGTGAGGGCATGCAGCAGAAGGCTTCATCCTTCATGGTAAGTTGGCAAGTTTGTGTGCTAACCACAGGCTCTGCTGTTAGCAATCAGACTGTGTTTCCCAAAGCCCCATTACATTCTGTGGAAAGCCAATCTCATGTTTTGGATAAATCAGTGTCTAATATTAGTTTGAATTAACTTTATATGACCAGCTTCCATAGTGGGGTTTTCTACTAGGTCAGTTATTTCACCAAAGGGAATTTGTGTGTGTATTTGGAATGTTTTAAGGCTGTTCTCCCAGGTTTGATATGTGGCGTCCGTTTGATGGATAGAATGATAGAATATGCCTTGAGGACTGTCGGCCTTGATGTTTATCTTCTTGTCAATCTGCAGAAGGAGGTCCATTGATCATTCTCCTGCTAGCCAAGGCCCACCACATTGACCTTTAAGGTTTCTGTCGCATAGCACCAGCTTCTACTGGGGACTTGGTTTCAGTTCAGTGAGCATTAACGGCTTTGCTTTGTGGCATCTAAATCCACAGTGTGGAGGCTTGTCGGCAGGTGTAGCAGGAGAGGGCCAAGAATGTGGAAAAGAGGGGTAAATCAACTGCTGTCTTTTTCAGGTCTTCTTCTGCATTAAAAGAATTTGCCCTTGGCACTACCCTGGCTGATGTGGCATTGCAGAAGAGGGGGTGGAAAAAAGCAGCACCCTATGACACCAAAGATGGGAAGATTCATGACTTTGGCAGAGGAAATAACGACATAGATTTCGTCAGGGTCCTTTCCAGCCCTTAAGTTACCCGAGCTTGAATTTCTAGTTCTATTGTTTCTTAGACGTGCTGGCTGGTTTTGTCAAGAGTGGATGACAGCTTGAAAAGGAAGTGAGTTTTATCCCTGTTTTATCCCTGAGAGAGGCAAATATTTAAATGTATACATCTCATCTAGAAGGTATTTCCTTTTAAAACATTTTTAAAATTTTATATTAAAGTATAGCCAATTAACAATGTTGTGATAGTTTCATGTGGACAGCAAAGGGACTCAGCTATGTAGAAGATATTTCTGATGGTTCTTGCTCTCATTACTGAACATTTGCTGTAAATCAACATGCTAAATAGACATTGCTGCCTTTCATGGTTTCTTATATGAATTCCTTTTGTAGTGCTTGATTATGATACATTTCCTTTAAATTTGGAAAGTTACATTTTAAGAAGTTCTTGGGAGTTTATATTTTAAAAACTTTTGGTTTTCCAATTATTCATGAATGAGTCTATTTGAGGTTCCCCTCACTTTCTGTTAGTGACTCTGTATGTTTATTCTAAAATAACTGGTGTTCTGTCTTCCTTCTTTGACTGCTTAACTGATCTTCATAACTATGAATTCATGGAGAAAACTCCCCTAAACCTCTCAATCTTAAAAGCTCACCCTTTCTAGTGTACAGGAATATAACCACCAACACTGTTCAGATCTAGAACATCCCCATCACCCCCCCTGTGCCCTTGGTAGTCAACCTGTCTCCCCACTTCTGGTCCCTGGCAACTGATGATCTCTTTTCTGCCTTGGGTCACATATTATTTTGCACTTACCAGAATGTAAGTCAGAGAAGGCAATGGCAACCCACTCCAGTACTCTTGCCTGGAAAATCCCATGGACGGAGGAGCCTGGTAGGCTGCAGTTCATGGGATCGTTGAGTCAGACATGACTGAGCGACTTCACTTTCCCTTTTCACTTTCATGCATTGGAGAAGGAAATGGCAACCCACTCGAGTGTTCTTGCTGGAGAATCCCAGGGATGGAGGAGCCTGGTGGGCTGCCGTCTATGGGGTCGCACAGAGTCGGACACGACTGAAGGGACTTAGCAGCAGTAGCAGCAGCAGAATGTAAGTGGTACATGGAAAGCAGCAGATTATAGTCTTGGGCCTGGCTTCTTTGACTTACCGTAATGCGTTTGAGATTCTACCATGTCGTTACCATCTTGTTGGGTTTCTATGTGTAATATTCCTTTTTATTGTCAAGGAGTATTCATTATATTTAGTAGAGTAGTGTGTTAGTCACTCAGTCATGTCTGACTGTTTGCAACTCCATGGACTATAGCCTGCCAGGCTCCTCTGTCCATGGAATTCTTCAAGCAAGAATACTGGAGTGAGTTGCCATTTTCTTCTCAAGGGGATCTTCCCGACCCAGGGATTGAACGTGTGTCTCCTGCATCGCAGGCAGATTCTTTTTCTTTTTTTTGCAGGCAGATTCTTTATCATCTGAGCCACCACAGCTTCCCTGGTATTCCGTTATATGGATGTACCACAATTCTTTTATCAATGCCACAGTTGAGGGACATCTGCTGTTTGTCCAGTTCTTGGCAATAACGAGAATAAAGCCATTATGAATATTTATATAAGGGTTTTGTATGAACATGTAGAGGTTTTCATTTTACTTGTATAAATACGTAGAAGTGAGCTCCTGGGGCATATGGTAAGTATATGTTAATAAGAGAATGTTGGTCTAGATTTTAATGTCTTAGAGGTTTGGTATCCCTAATTATGTAATTGGTATCCCTAATTACTACAACCCCGTGGACTGCAGCCCACCAGGCTCCTCTGTCCATGGGATTCTCCAGGCAAGAATACTGGAGTGGGTTGCCATTTCCTTCTCCAGGGAATTACTTATAGCCTCAATATTATTGTTAACATGGTATGTATGTGGCATTTGCAGAAGTTGCTAAAGATTGGTTATGTTTAAATGTCTGTGCTTTTACCAAAGTAGAATTCTCAGCCTTCTTTTTGATACCCAGCAGTTAACTGTGATACCCCAAGGATTCGTGTGGAAATGAGACCAAAGTGGAGCATTTTGCTGACAGTGAAAAAACTTTGCGTTATTAGTGCATTTGTGTTTGGCAAGTCTGATTCAAAAAAATGGAAATTTGGTAAAGAATTGCTAGGCCTTCTTGTGTCTTTGGCATGTTACACGTGGCATGGTTCCCATTTTATGGCTGAGCAAACGAAGTTGGAAAGGGTTAGGTAACTTGTGCTGACATCCCAGTTCGTGGGTGGTAGTTGGTGTTTGGTATTTACTTGTCCATCCTGTAGTTAACTTGGAGAGTTCACAGTTTCAGAAAAGGTAAAGGTTAAAATTTAAAAGAAATGGTGAGAAGCTACAGATTATTACAGGGGGAGAAAAACAGAATTGAAAATTAAGTATCCTCAAAAAGCATACACATGTACATGTGTACACGCAGTGGGAGACTGTCACTTGATTTAGGAGTAACTTATGTTCAGAAATCAATTCAGGACTTCCCTGGCAGGCCAGTGGTTAAGATTCCACACTTCACTGCAGTGGGCATGGGTTTGATCCCTGGTCAGGAAACTAAGATCCTACATGCCATGCAGCTTGGCCAAAAAAAGAAAAAAATCAATTTACCAGGTAAAATTATGTTTTATTCATAGCAGAATTAAAAAAAAAAAGTCTCCCTCACTTGGTCTCCTTGCTTTCTGTACATCTTTGTTTAAAAGCTTTCACATCGTTTTCTATGTTAATAGTGTTTTTCCATGTCAGGAAAATAAATATTAGTTGTGTGACTTTTGGCTTGGTTTTTTTTGTGTGGAATTCCCTCGAATGGTATATGAGGATCAAATCTGTCAGCATACTCACTTTTTGGTTTCTTAAGGAGAAACAAATTTCTGAATGTGCTTCTTTAAACCAAAGCCCTGAAGTAAATTAGAAAGCAAAGTGTGCAGTATGATGGTTTCCATATAGCTGCCCCCTTTCACTCACTGGAATTTCCTGCCTCTCCTGTTGAAGATGTTTTTATAGGGAAGTCAGCATAAAAGTGAATCACCCATGAGCCTTTTTTTCCCCCCTCAAGGCATTTCATGTAGTCAACTTGGTATTAATTTAGCTGGTACTCTTCAGTTGACTTGAACACCGTGTTTTTGGATTGTGAGCTGATGTTTATTAAGCTGTTAATATTTTACAGACTGAATGGGTTCCTGTTTGAATCTGTGTGCTCTTTCCTTTAACAGCAGGGCTGTTCACGACCGAATCTGTGACCACAGTTTTGATTTTGAATGTACCAGCCCCCAGCTCGGAGGGTCATTTACCTGGTAACACTGCAGGTGGTCTTCTGGAAGCATTTTGCAATTTTATTTCGCTGAAGTTGCATTCTTTGTCTTGAAGAGCTGCTTCATGGTCTGTCTTGCCATACAAATAAACCATTATCATCATCTTGTTATGAACATAGATGCTAAAAATAACAAATGTCATTGAATACCAGGCATTGGTGAAGCGCCTTTGCATGTATTATCCATTTAATACTCCTATCAGCCCTCTAAAGCACATGCTTTTATTTTCCATTTGATAGATGGAGAAACCCCTGGGGGCAGGGGGGAGGTGAGGGTGCACAGGTAATAAATAAGGTTTTGTGGATGAGATGCTGGATCTTGCTTTTTCAGACCAGGATTATTTGGTTGAGTGGGTTATATGGGACAGTGTCTTTTAGTCCTCTTCTTAGAGGTAGGCATTTATCTTTGTATGGTGGATATCATGAACTACTTGTTTTATAGATGAGGAGTTAGCTCTGGAGAGATTAAATCAGTTTGTTCTTGGCTTGAAGTGTTCTCAGCTTCTTAGAATGTAGATTCAGACCCTTCTAAATCTTAAAGGTCTCTGGTGCAACGGTCCTAAAAATCTTGTGTGTGTTATAAGCCACTCAGCACAGAGGCTGTATTTATATGTATTTATATGGCTCAGATATTAAAGAATCCACCTACAGCGCAGGAGATGCAGGTTTGATCACTAGGTTGGAAAGATCCCCTGGAGAAGGAAATGGGAACTCACTCCAGTATTCTTGCCTGGGAAATCTCATGGACAGGAAGCCTGGCAGGCTACAGTCCATGGGGTGGCAAAGAGTCAGACAGGACTGAGCCACTAACACTTTCACTTTCACACACATATATGTATATTTACATACACATACATATATTTACATGTTTAAAGATCTTGTATCTATTTAGTATTTTTTCAGCATTTCAACTACATGAATCATAACCAAATTTTTGCTGATATTTTTCTCTCCTTCCCTCCTTTCTTGAAAGTTCACTTCTTTTAAGAACTGGTAGAAGACTGTTGGTCTCGTTGACGGTCTCCATTTAACCTGGAAGAAATCCAGTTGCATTTAGTTGTATGACTTGCCCAGAACCATTGGTAGCCTTCCAGTGTATGTTGACAAAACAAAGGAGAAGGAAGCATGTTATCAGAGTAGATGGTCTTTTCTTTGATTATGTAAATCTTTAATATTTAATGAGACTTTGACATGTTACCTGTGGCTTATGCTTGTCGGATGGTGAGATTTTCTGTGCTTCTCCCTTGTTTATTGTCCAGTCTCTCAGGGTCCAGTACTTGATTGAAATTGTAGGTGAGGTGAGTAAAACAGTTTTGTGTGAATAATTTTATCAGTTCAAACTATTTTCTGAGAGCTGTTAGTATTGGTATAATAGTTCATGAAATAAGCTCGAAAGTAATATTTACTTATTGGGTTAATAAGTCATTGCTTTAAAAATTAATTTGTTCAGCATGTATTTCGTATTAAGAATTGTTCTTAGAGATGGAGACACAGATATTGTCAGACATATCTGACATATCTGACAATATCTGACAGTGTGCCTCTCTTCATGTAACTTAGCTGGCTTGGGCTGGGGTAGGGGTGGTGGTAGACAGTAAAAAAATAAACACAACGAACATATAAGATCAGCTAATATTAAGTACTATCAAGAAAAATAAAACAGGATGAAGGGGAATCACTATTTAAGAGTTGCAAGGGAAGCCTTGAATCCCAGAGTGATTAAGGTAATTACTGATTAAGAGAGTCAGTCAGTATCTGTTGGAATATGAACCCATCTTAAGCAATGGCAAAACTAGATTTTAAAAGTTCCTCCCCACCCCATAATTAGAATTTAGTTAAAACAGAAAAAGATGAGTGCATTGCGTGTATTTGCACATGCCATGATAAACTGGTATATCAATACAGGGGACTACTACACAGCAGTAAGATAGCCAGCTGTTGATACGTGCATAAGCATGGATAGTTCCCATGGGTGTTATGCTGGGCAAGAAAACCAGCCTCAAGGTTACATCTGCTGCATGATCCCATTTAAAACAGCCTAGAAATGACAAAATTTTAGAGTGATGGAGAATTGGTCAGTGGTGGCTAGGGTTAGAGGTAGGAGAACAGTGAGACTAAAGAGGTACAGTGATGGGGCCGTGATGGCAAAGAGAAGTCTTTATTTTATTTCATTTAGTTTTTAGCATAGGTGGAGTTGCCTCTGGGCTTCCCCAATGGCTCAAGCGGTAAAGAATCTGCCTGCAATGCAGGAGACACAGGCTTGATCCTTGGGTTAGGAAGGAGGAGGAAATGGCAACCCCTCAAGTATTCTTGCCTGGAAAACCCCACGGACAGAGGAGCCTGGCGGGCTACCGTCCATGGGGTCACAAAGAGTCAGACATGACTGAGCACGTAGCTGTGTCTAGTGCCCTAAAGTGAGGATTAGAGGTGAGAGCAGAGTTTTCCTTGAGAATATTTTTTATTGAACAGCCATAACATTATGGGAGGTTTTAATGTTTATTTTCCAAGTTTGTGGAATTGAAAGTGTCTATTTTCTGCAAGGAATTGAAAATATTTTGCCAGGAAGAATTGAAAGTATTCATTCTATCCAGGGCTTTGTTTCAAGTAGAGTAATATGCCCGTATTTTTGTTTTTATGTGGCGAGGGAGCAGTTCCTTATAGTGACTGCAGTGGTGATTATATAAATTCATACTTGTGGTTTAAAAAATGAGCGCATTTAAAAAGTTGTGGAATCTGAGTAGGGTCTGTCGTTTAAGATAATAGTGTTGTGAAAGTGAAAGTCGCTCAGTTGTGTCCAACTCTTTGCGACCCAGTAGACTGTAGCCTGCCAGACTCCTCTGATGTCCATGGATTCTCCAGGCCAGAACATGGAGTAGGTAGCCATTTCCTTCTCCAGGGGATCTTCCCAACCCAGGGATTGAACCCAGGTCTCCCGAATTGCAGGTGGTTTCTTTGCCATCTGAACCATCAGGGATGCCCAAATGGGACTTTTTGAGTTCTGAGATGTAGGACTTTCTGTGCTAGAAATCAAGATACTCTTCAGGCAAGAATACTGGGTTGCCATGCTCTCCTCTAGGGGATCTTCCCAACTGAGGGATGGAACCAAGGTCTCCTGCATTACAGGTGGATTCTTTTCCGTCTGAGCCAAGGGAAGCCCAAGAATACTGGAGTGATTAGCCTATCCCTTACTCCAAGGTATCTTCCCAACCTGCATTGCAGGCAGATTCTTTACCAGTTGAGCTACCAGGGAAGCCCACTATAGTGTTGTACTCAAGTAGATTTCCTGGTTTAGCTAATGTACTCTGGTCATGTAAGATGTTGCCATTGGGAAATCTGGGTGAAGGATGCATAGGAACCTCTGTACTATTTTCGCAACTTCTGGTGAGTCTTAAGATTATTTCCAACAATCTTAAGAATTACGACAACAACTGCACCAGATCAGTTTAAAATCTTGAGAAACCTTAGTAGAAATCTTGGTCTCCTCCCTCCTGATATAAGAAAACTGTCTCTGAGGTGACATAATAACCTGAGGTTGCAGAGCTGAAGTCTGAATCTAGACCTTTTAACTATCAGATCCACAGTATTGTGCTCCCTTTAGAGCTTAGCCAGTTTTAATTGCTGTCGAGCAGTTTCTGGATATGATGTGCCTGTCCTTCATGTTTCCCCCTAAATTTGTCTCCCCACTTTCCACCTTGCTTTGTGCGTGTGTTTGTGTGTGTGTGTGAATGCTCTTCTATGCCCTGCAGCATAGGAAATGTAATATATAAAGTATGCATTAGATTTATCACTTGGATGGTTTTAGCCATCTATTTGAATAAATCCCATATGCATCTCCTATTATGAAGGTCCTTCATTACTGAGCACTTGGTCCAGTCTAAGCATTGTGGGGAATCATGTTGGATTTCTGCCTGTGAATTAGTAGCTGAGTGGTGTTTTACTTCAGATGATTCAGTATATTTGCCTTAATTGCTGGATTAACCAATTTCTTGCCTCCCACAAAAAGCACACACATTTGTATAAAGAGAGGATAGATGAATGAAGTTTTTGGGACTAATTTTTGTGGTATTTAAGCAATAATAGTTTAGATTACCCACAACCTTAATTTCCTTTCATGAGTCCTATAGATGGGCTTTGTCACCATTTACACTTGATTACTTCATTGTTAACCCCAGTGATGTGATTTAGCTAGCAAAGGCTTAATTATTCCTTTCTGGCCTAGTGGAGAAATTTCCTTTCAATAACTGCCTCCACTGCCCTTTAGCCTCTTAAGCACTGAGTTTGTTCGAAACGACATGGTTGCTCAGCAAGCAATTCCAAGCTCAACAGTGCCTGGAGCTGTCTTTGGACCATAATTTATACCTTTGACATAGTGACTTAGGCCTCACTTCTTGTGTGATGTGCCTGGTGGATGCTCTTCATTAGAGCAGTGGTGCGATGCATTTGTCTGAAGTTGGAGGCAGAGAAGTTGATGACTACATGGCACTAAATAATTCTCTTGCAGCCTCTCTTTTTCAAGTTGACATTCTCTTATTTTAAGTGAGTGGTTGTGCCAACTTTGAAAATAAGATTAGACTCTTAAAAGCAAACTTGAGTGCTTTTAAGAAGTGTTTTGTGAGACAGTCATGTGTTGTAGTCACAGTATAGGGATCATTATGTAACAGGTCACTGTCAAGATGAGGCTCAGACCTTCAGGATGAAACCAAGAGGCTTGTGCAGGGTTGGCAAAGAGATGTCTTTGTTTAGTTTTTAATATAAGTTTAGTTACATCTAGGACCCTAAGGCATGGAATGGAGATGCATGAAAAATTTTCCACGGGAGTATTGTTATTATTTTTAATTTCATAGCAACAACAGATACGAAGTTCTGTTTGATTTCCCATGTGGAAGTTTGTGGAATTGAAAGTGTCTATTGGTTGCAAGGAATTGAAAATATTCTTCCAGGAGAAATAGTATTAATTCTACCTAGGACTTTGTTTCATGTAGAGTAATATGTCCATGTCTCTATAGACACTTAACAAGGCTTGAATGGTTTAATGTCACTTTGGTGTGGGGGGAGAGGGCAGCATGATGCTTCCCAGGTGGGGCAGTGGTAAAGAATCTGCCTGCAATGCAGGAGACACGGGAGGTGCGAATTTGAACCCTGGGTTGGGAAGATCCCCTCTCCAGTGTTCTTGCTGGGAGAATTCCATGAACAGAGGAGACTGGCAGGCTATAATCCATGGGGATGCAAAGAACTGGACATGACTGAGCAACTGAACATCACACAGTGGGCAGCGTAGTTTTAGAACTGCCCTCTCCAGGTCCCTGTCACCCAGCTTCAAAATTCTATCCCTTCCCATTTATGTAAACAATGTTAACTGCTCAGCTTTTCTCAGAGAAGTTCTCAAATAACAATGGTATCGTGGGCCTTTGGATATTTTACAATAAATTTGCTTGTATGCCAGTCTGTTTTGGGTAGGGCTACACTGTTAGAGAATATCACATGTATCTCACTAGTTAAAGATGTTTTTAAGGGAGGTTTATGTATCAATAAACAATTTTGGTTTCCATGCTTACAGGACATTTTTGCCTTAAATGATCAGTTGTTAGGAGAACCAACTCGTTTTTAACATAAGGAGTAAGTAGAAGGAATACTTGTTGTTCAGTCATTAAGTCATGTCTGACTCTTTGCACCCTGCTGGACTGCAAGTCTTCCCTGTCCTTCACTATCTCCTGGAGTTTGCCGAAAGTCATGTCCATTGAGTTGGTGATGCTATCCATCCATCTCTTTCTCTGTTGTCCCTTTCTCTTGCCCTCAAGCTTTCCCGCCTCAGGGTCTTTTCCAATGAATCAGCTCTTCACATCAGATGGCCAGAATATTGGAGCTTCAGCTTCAGCATCAGTCCTTCCAGTGAATATTTAGGGTTGATTTCCTTTAGGATTGACTGGTTTGATCTCCTTGGTATCCAAGGGACTTTCAGGAGTCTTCTCCAGCACCACAATTAAAAAGCATCAATTCTTCAGAAGGAATACTTACTGAATAGCTGATAAAGCCATTCCAATTGTTAAAAAATCTATCAGGAAGCATAGCAGAAAATTGAAGCCCTCCTGCAGTATAGTTTCTAGAGTTTTTTAAGAGTTTAAAATAGTTTAGACATTTGCCATTTGATTTCTCTTAGGTAGCATCTCAAGTAACAAAATTTTGCTCATAAATGATGTTTTCAAAATTTCACACGATAATTCAGATGGATTTCTGCTAAACTTTAATTATCCTGATACTATAATAAATTCAACAATATCGTTTTAAACTCTCAGGAATTATTAAGGATTATTTAAGCAGGCATTGATTATCGTACAGACAGCCAGTAAATACCTGGACAGTGTTAAGATGCTGGACACAACTTTCTCTTGGATGATGAAACTAAGACTTGACACAGTTTGATTTATTAGTAGAGATTCGTTAACCTGTGATCAGATATTGTCAACTAGGTTGAGTTTTCCCCCATAATTTGCATACTTCCATGGAAAAATAAGAGAAGCACCAAAATTAATTACTGTGGGTTGTTTTGAGTTTGCAGTATCCATGAGAGAGTGAAAAGAGATGTTGTGACCAAGGAAGGACTAGTGACCCTGCGTGCCTGGGGCTTGCTCCAGTGTTTGGTTTAAGGAGTTAATTTCTGTTTTTCAGTTATTACTCTCCTCTAAAGACAATGGGATACAGGAAATCTGCCTGACATTGTCACATGCAGGTATTTATTGGTAACTTTCATGCATTTATTCAGACTCTCATGAAGTTAGTGTCTTACGACAAAAGAAACTGGGTCGTGGGCAAATGTGTAGCAAAATCATTTTGTTTCCATAAACTTTTCAGCTAAATGACAACTAAAACACTGTTTTATTTTAATTTAACAGTGGTTTTTAATGAGCAATGATTTCACTAAAGTAGGTCTTCCTAGAATTGCAACATTTAAACAAGTGATTCTGTATTTAACAGTGAAGTCTTTGAAAAGAGCCTGACGGAAACAAGAATTTTGCTACGCATTTGTTCCTGACCCGAATTTTTAAATTTCATACCTAAGTAGTTTTGACTCTTCCAGGGCTCCAGAGAGCAGTGTCTATTGATTGTCTTGGGACAGGCTGTGGATCCGGAACCAGTGCACGTGCTGTATTAGCATGAAGATTAGTAAGAATTACAGGCTTCATTGAAATATGTGACATACAACATCCTTCTTCCTTCCTCCTCCCTTCGCAAAATGAGGTACATTGTTATACATAAGTCTCTTAAATACTGGATGATGTAATACATGCTCCACTGTTGAGAAAATTCGGGTCAGGCAAATATATTGTGAAAGCATTAGTATCAAAGAGATGTATCTCCAGATGCCTCATGCTCAGAATTGCTTATAAGCTCCATGAAGGTAGGAATCAAGTCTCACTCATCATCTCTTGAGCTCTTCCCTTGCCTGTGTTTGTGCCCAGTGTTTAGCATACTCTTCAATGTTGAATATGTTGAAAGACTGGGAAAGATTGCCTTTGGAAATCTGACATTTTGTTAGTAAATTAATACGCTTAGCAAAAGTTGATTCCATGAACATTGAGTGTGTGCGTATGCTTCCAACCATGCTACAGTTTTCTAGGGGGAGGGGAGAAAATAAGGATGATGTTTCCTGTTTTAATATTGACCAAGCTCCGGTGTGTGCCAGACATTCAGCAAACTTCACATCTGCAAGTTCACCTGATGATCATCACAACAGCTGTATGGAATGGTATTCTTTATCCCCGTTTTAAGCTCAGAACACTGAAGCACAAAATGGTTAAGTCACATGTTCAAGGTCATATGTTTTCTCATCTCTAACCGGGATTTGAACCCAGTAGTCTTACTGCAGAGCATGCGCCCTCCTCCACTCAGCCACGCTGGCTTGAGGATCAACCATGGGTGATCCGGTTTGGTGGTGAAGACATAAACACAAATAAAATACAGCGTGGGAGTGCCATGGGGGGCGGTGAACAAACGCGTGTGGGAGCGGAAAGCAAGGGAACTTGCTCTGCCTTGGGGAGCTGGAAGGCTTCGCAGGAGAGGTGACATTTGAGTTGGGTCATTTAGTCTTCTGTGGGGCAGCTGCCCGAGTTCTGCCCTGTTTGAAATAAGCACATTTACAAGAGAATAGTGGAGCACATTCGACTTGATGGATTGGATTGACAGTTTGGAAGTAACTCCCCAGAATGATGGCTTTGTTAGGTATTTGTTCTCTGAGAACCCTACCTGCCACTCCCCTTCAGTGAATTGTGGCAAGAAAGCTGTCACATTAAGCTGTCACTCAGGATATTTGTGAGAGGGGGAGGGAAGGGGAACAAATTATGGGCAGGACTAGGTACTTTGAGAACAGCCTCCAACCCGGAAAGATTATATTTCAGAGCATTTAAAAATGAACACAACGGCCTTTTTTAAGTTGTGCAAGAAGAAAATTGAATAATGAAAAGTTAATTAGGCTATGGAGATTTTTAAAAAGCTAGACATTCTGATGCTTATCCACCATGATACGTGAAGCTTTGTTAAAGCCAGGATGGGGGTGCAAAATGAGAGCGAGAGAAAGGCAGAGATCAATTATAGAACTGCACAAAGTTCTTACCAAGATTGCTTAACTGTAAAAAGATTTTATCTTTTTCTCTGTGATGTTTAAGGAGTTTGTAAGAAGCAGTTTCAATTCCAAGTTTTTGTCTCTGTTGTCTGGCTGTTCGCTTTAAGAATACCTCTTGAGTTTTGCTGTTTCTTTCAGTGTGTATATGTGAAGCTAATGAAAGGTTTGGGAGCCTGATCTAGATCTTTCTAAATGAGATCTGCTAACTGTTTTATTTCTGGAGAAATTGTTGCACAGCACTTCTCCTGCTTCAGCCCCTGCTTTCCACACATCCGCCCCCTCCACCCCCTCTAAACAGCCCCTCCTTCAGCCTCCGTTCCCCAAGCCTGCAATGCAAAGAACTTGCTTTGTTACTGATGATAATATTTAAGCTCTAAAATTTTAACAGTATTTCAGTTGCAAATAAATGGAAATTGTGTATTCTGTTTAATGTGTCTCAGAAAATCCCTGCTATTTTTTTTCTTTAAATACAAGAAAACAGGCGTGTAATGCCTCATTGAAAAAGGCCTGCAGGGGCGCTTTGTGCAGGTCTTAATTAAGGGCTTTGAAAGACCAAACAAAAGGAAAAAGGAAAATGCTACAGGGTTATTGTTATTCCACCCCATTGGCTCAGCTAGCTGACCATCCATTGGAGCATTTTGTCCATTTTGAAACTGAATGACACTTTTGTTCGTGATTAACAGAGGTGAAAGAAGCCAATTATTGGGCCGTCTTTTTCCATAGAGCAGCTGCTGTTGGATTTAACTGCAGGCAAATATGGCCTTTTACTACCACAAGGATGTTGTGATGACAGTTTATTTTTATAGAACTATGTGGTGGAAAACAAAATCTGTCTGACTCCTGTTATGAATATGCCCTGGAATTTATCGTGAAAGGGTGATTTTCATGTTCTAGCTGTTCCTCAGTTCTCTTTTAAAAAATAATATCTATGTGTATTTGTGTGTGTGTGTAATACATGTACATGTGTGTGCAGTTGCTCAGTCATGTCTGACTTTTTGTGACCTCATGGACTGTAGCCCATCAGGCTCATCTGTCCATGCGATTTTCCAGGCAAGAATACTGGAGTGTGTTGCCCAGCTTTTTTTTTAGGTATGAGATTCCAACATTAAAGTTATATAAGCTCTTTGTTAACATGTACATATGTAAGCTGCTTCAATTTTCCCTATTTTAATTTTAATACCTCCTCCCTCTCCCTTATTTGTTAAAGTTGTAGAGTAATTAGTGGAAGATGGAGTGATGTTGCCTGGGTCTCAAGCTGTTTTGATACATGAGCTACTTAAGTGGGGCACATGAAGAGACCACCTACTCATTGGTTTAAACTTCCAGGCTCTCTTACTTTCTGTAATAGGAATGTAACTTGGGAGGAATCTCCCATGAGCCTTGGTATTAAATGAACGTGTAATAATGGGGTAGAGCTAGGGGAGGGGCACAGGTGTCAGCACTCAGGATCCACTTTGCTCTAATACACTCTTAGATAATGGGGCGGGAGATGTGGCTTGGGGCACCAGGGTCAGCTCTGATTTCCTTCATTAAGACTCTAGGTCTTCATTTTTATCTTTTCAGGATCCTGGTGCACTGGACAAGTCACCATGTCCAGTCTCCCTAGGCAAGTTTCTTAAACTTGGTGAACTTCAGTTTATTCTTCTAGTTGGAGTTAACAATATCTATCTCTCAGAGTAGTTGTGAGAATGAAATGAGCTGAGCCTGTTATGTGTCTAGCACAGTGCCTGGTCCATAGGAAATGTGAAACTGAGTCTCCCTAAAACCCAGTCCCCCTGCTGAGTTTATGATTAAATTCTCTCTCCAAAACTTTATGCCCTTTCTTGTGCTGCCCTTGAATTGAGGAGTGTCAAAGAAAAGGGGCTCCAAAATCACTGCAGATGGTGACTGCAGCCATGAAATTAAAAGACGCTTCCTCCTTGGAAGAAAAGCTATGCCCAACCTAGACAGCATATTAAAAAGCAGAGACATAACTTTGCCAACAAAGGTCCGTCTAGTCAAGGCTATGGTTTTTCCTGTGGTCATGTATGGATGTGAGAGTTGGATTGTGAAGAAGGCTGAGTGTGGAAGAATTGATGCTTTTGAACTGTGGTGTTGGAGAAGACTCTTGAGAGTCCCTTGGACTGCAAGGAGATCCAACCAGTCCATTCTGAAGGAGATCAGCCCTGGGATTTCTTTGGAAGGAATGATGCTAAAGCTGAAACTCCAGTACTTTGGCCACCTCATGCGAAGAGTTGACTCATTGGAAAAGACTCTGATGCTGGGAGGGATTGGGGGCAGGAGGAGAAGTGGACGACAGAGGATGAGATGGCTGGATGGCATCACTGACTCGATGGACATGAGTTTGAGTAAGCTCCAGGAGTTGGTGATGGACAGGGAAACCTGATGTGCTGCAGTCCTTGGGGTTGCAGAGTCAGACACTACTGAGCGACTGAACTGAACTGAAAAAAAAAGTGGGGACTGAAAGTAAGCAGGACTCTGCCTGGCCTTCCTGGATACAAAAGCCCCTCCTTGTCCCCTGTTTCTTATTTGTAAGAAAAAGGCTTTAGTCTCCTAGGCCTTGCCTGAATTCCAAAGAACAGACTCAAGCAGTCACTATCAGGGAAGTGAGGGAGTGCAAAAGCAAAGGAAAAGAGATTAAAAGAAAAGTAATGATAGCTTGAACAATTGTTCAGCAATAAAATAGAGTCCTAGTTCCTCCTCAAGGGATATACACAACAATCTGACCTCTATCTTTGAGTTGTTCTGTAGAAACTAGACTGTCACTCAGGCGGAGCATGTTGACTCTGTGCTGACCACAATCACTTAGGCAGCAGACTGGTTGGAACCAGAAGGTTGATGGTGAAGATTCCAAAAACATCACCACCCTGTTACCTTTTCACCGCCAAACTGTCAGAAGAAAGCTCACAAGCTGCAGCCTTCACTCCAAATATTGCTTTAAAAACCCTCCTGAAAGCCAGTGGGGAGTTTACGTCTTTTGAGCACCATCTGTCGTTCTCCTTGCATGGCGCCTTGCAATAAACTCTCTACTTTCCTTCACCACAACCTGGTGTCAGTAGACTGGCTTTGCTGCATGGCAGACCAGCAGACCCAAGTTTGGTTCAGTGATAAATGTTTGGTCTGTGTTAATTCTCTTTCCCTTTTTAGTTATGAGAAGTCACCTCATACCTAAATCTGAAGCCGAGGGGCTGGAGTTCAGTAACTTTGCTTTTTACCCAATGTGTTTTTTTCTTAGCAGATTTTCTAGTAGCAGAGGGTTGGGTTTTCAAGGATAATTTGATGAGCATAAATGGCTTCCTTCTGTAACGCTCTCTTAATCCTTGGTCTAGGGCAGAATCAGTGTGACTCCTCCCAGCTTTGTAAACCCATCTGGGAACATCCTGGAGTATTGACTCATTCTTTGAGAACGATTGTCATAATTCATTTAGAAGTCCTTTCAGGCCTGGCTCTGTCTTGCTCAGTAACCCTGGGAAAGTCACTTAACTTCTGTGCTTCTTTATTGGCAACATAGTGGTAATAACACTTAACTCACTTTCCACTTTGCAGGTTTGTTTGGAAGATGATTACCTCATAGGTGGTTCTGAAGAACTATGTAGAAATCACTATATTAAAATGGAAGGGTGAGGCCCCCCCCACATTGTACCACAGAATAAAATACAATTTTATGGCAATGTAGATAATCTGTGTAGCCACATGAGATTAAGTTTCATTTGGACAAGCTTTTTAATATTGAAGTTTGGTTTGAGGTCTGCTGGGGTGTTGGCATAGATTTTCATCCCCATGGGAGAGTAATTTTGCTGTGATTAGAGACTTCTCCGAAGAGGTGGTGTTGGGGCTGGGTCGTGTGTCTCTTCTTCCATGACTTGGTTCCCCATTCCTCTATTCCATTCTGAACCTTTGCCTCATGTTCTTTCTAGCTCTCCTTCTCAGATTGATACACTTTCCTATATCCTCAGCCTCTTCACTGGTTCTCTCCTGAGGACCCTGCTTGCCTGCAGCCTTTTGGTTAGATGCTGCTCATCTTCCCACACCATTAAGAGAGTAACATTGACGTTCTTGCCTGGACTGGAGGTCATCAGGCTTCCCTCTTCATTTACAATCTCTGTTTGTTGTGTGGTACATGACCTTCAGTTCTGAACCCTCCCTTAGGACTGTCATCAGCTGACTAATCTCTTGGCTCCCTCTAAAGAATTAGGTGGTAAGCTCAGGGTCTTCTCATTTCTGCTACCCCTATACTCTTCACGAGTCATCATTTATCCCACGTAGGCCTTCAACACCCTTGCCTCTCATTTCATTTCTCCCCATCAAAATGGTGAGCCCTGATCAGCTCCACTGTAGCCATTCCCTCCCATGGCCACAGCCTGGACCTTGCTAACACCCCAAGCTGCTAAATACCTCTTGACCATACCTGTTGTTACTATAATAGTTAGCTGAGTGTCTCCATGACTGTCACTACTCAGATTTTTCAACCTCATTAAGTTCTCAAGTTCCTGGATCCTTTTACTTTTTTATTCATCATTTGTTCATTTCTGGTTAGATTAAGGTCCACCACCCATTCCTTCAGTCTCTCTCTCTCTCCTCAACCTTCTTATCCTGTTGTCTTATCAAAGGTGACTTTTTGTTTAAAGAGAACAGTTTATTTAGTCGTCAATGCCTTTTTTTTTTTTTTTATGTGTGTGTATGTGAAATACTTGCTGCTGCTGCTGCTGCTGCTAAGTCGCATCAGTTGTGTCTGACTCCGTGTGACCCCATAGACAGCAGCCCACCAGGTTCCCATCCCTGGGATTTTCCAGGCATGAACACTGGAGTGGATTGCCATTTCCTTCTCCAATGCATGAAAGTGAAAAGTGAAAGGGAAGTCGCTCGGTTGTGTCCGACCCTCAGTGACCCCATGGACTGCAGCCTACCAGGCTCCTCTGTCCATGGGATTTTCCAGGCAAGAGTACTGGAGTGGGGTGCCATTGCCTTCTCCAGTGAAATACCTAATAGGTCTCAAACTAAATACTTACCACATGAACCTCAGGGCGATAGAAAGCGACTCATCATTTGAGGAGCTGGTTAATTATTAGAGGCTCACTGCTCGGATGGAATGGCTTGATGGAGAAGGAGCTCTCCATTGTGATACTGTGTGGTCTTACTCAGATGTCAGAACTGCTCTGAGTTCTTTTTGCCTCATCTGCTACTTGGCTATGTGATCCCCAACTTTTTTTCCAGCCCCTCACAGGTATGATACTAAATACATTACCTGTAATGTAATTCACGTGACTTGATAAAAAAAAAAAAAAAAAAACTAATTTATTCTAACCATTTCCTGAGCTGTATCTCTCGAGGTAAGTCAGGTGACTGCTCTGGGCCTCAGTTTCACCATTTTAAAAAAGGGATACCATCCCAGCTTTGTCTGCCTCACAAGGTTGTTGTGAAATTTAAATGATATAAAAGTTAAGATCCAGGCATTGGTTCTTAGTGGTGCTACTTAAATGTGTGTTTGAATCACCAGAAGGGTCAGTAAAACTCAGATAGCTGGGCTGCACTCCCAAACTTTCCCATTCAGCAGACGTTGGGTGTAGCCCAATAATTTGCATTTCTAATTCATCCCTAGAAGACTCTTGAGAGTCCCTTGGACTGCAAGGAGATCCAGCCAGTCCATTCTAAAGGAGATCAATCCTGGGTGTTCTTTGGAAGGAATGATGCTAAAGCTGAAACTCCAGTACTTTGGCCACCTCATGTGAAGAGTTAGTTGGTGATGGACAGGGAGGCCTGGCGTGCTGCGATTCATGGGGTCGCAAAGAGTCAGACACAACTGACTGACTGAACTGAACTGAACTGAATTCATCCCTGGGTGGTGCTGATCCTGAGAGCACACTGGGAGAACCACTGCTTTCAGGCACTCTAGATACGTGAGAGGTTTGCCTTCTTACCCTTCCAAACTGGGCTTCCCAGGTGGCACTGAAGAATGGTCCACCTGCCAATGTAGGAGATGTTAGAGACATGGTTTCGATCCCTGGGTCGGGAAGATCCCTTAGAGGAGGCCATGGCAACCCACTCCAGTATTCTTGCCTGGAGAATCCCATGAACAGAGGAGTCTGGAGGGCTGCAGTCCATGGGGTCACAAAGAGTTGGGCACAACTGAAGCGACTTCGTAGGCACACACACACCCCCTTCCAAACTGTTTGTGTAGGTATGTCTGACCATAGAAATAGTTAAAAATCAGGACAAGTCTAAGGGTCTTTGTGGGAACAAAGGTACAAAATAATTGGAATTCAGCCTCTTGCTGAGCATCTTTGACCAACTACTGTTGTCTGGTGTGCAAGTATGTAAAACTCCATTTCTCCAGGAATTAACTCAGGGCAATGACTGTAAAAAGCACCCATTATGGAGATACATTGGTTTGAATGGGTGCTCTGAGGCACCACTTTGAAACTTTTTTCAACACTAGAAAACAGCAGTGTGTCGAGGATCTATCCACCACACGTGGCTAATGATGATTTCTTTTCAAAATAGCAATTTATTTTAAAAAATTGGCCAAGACCTTATGGTGTCTTGGCTATTTTTAAGGAAGAAACTACTAAGATGCAAAATCAGTTTTAAACTAAAGAGGAGCGTGTGTATATTTGGACGGACTGACATGTTTACGTTGGTTGCCTGGTGCAGCCACAAAAGTGGCAGTTTGCGCTCTGGGCCAAGCGTTTCATTTTTGCCATCCCCCAGATTTTAGATCCATCCCAACTTTTTAATGGCTTGTGTTGCTGTCTAAATATTGGGTAGAAATAGCGGAAGAACCAAAATAAAGCATGGGGGGGATTATTTGAAATTAAAACTAGTTAGTAATCAAACCAAACAGACAGATGTGTGCCAAGTTTTTTAATGTCACCCGACTTTCACCCCGTCAGCCTCCTTTCAACACCCCGCCTCACCCACCCCCTTCTTCTGCTTGCCCTGCACAGCCAAGCAGGAAGTCCATCATACAGATACAGGATTTGCAAACACATGCTATGTAGGCCTGGAGTTACTTACAGGAATGTGATTTGCATGATAACATTATGAGCAAACAATATTAACACCTGTGACAAGGGCAAATGCTTCTCTAGCGATTTTCACGACAGTATTGTAAACTGTAATTATGAAAATTGCAGGGCTCTTAGAAAACATCTTTACTGCTCTCATGATTTATTTTCCTGAGATTTTTCTGTTTGTTTGTTTCTTTTCCCATATATATGATGAAAAACTATGGTGGAAAAACAATGCAGTAAATGTTTTAATTATAAAGTGCCTTCACCTTCTACCAAACCGAAGGACATTCCCATTCTTATAGGATAAATTTCCTGGATAAGTAAATGGTTTTAGAACATTTCTTAAAATAATTTGTTAGGGCCCGATAGTTGTGTGTGTGTACTTTATTTTTTTATTTTTATTGAAGTATAGTTGATTTACAATATTGTGTTAGTTTCAGGGTGTGTGTGTGTTTTAAGCCTTAGACGGTGTAGTGATTATGGAGACAGGGTTTTGGAGACAAGCTGTCTGGGTGTTCAAATCCTGGCTTGATACCTGGACAGTTGCATTGCCAATTCTGGAAAGTGAGTATAGTCATGGTTCCTGCTTCTTAGGATCGTTGTGAGAATAAGGTGTCCAAATCATTTGTTACAGCTCCTGGCACTAAATGCCAGCTCTTTTTATCATTGGAAGTAGTGTTGATTAGTAGAAGTGGTATTTGGTCAAAGCATATTATCTAAAAACGGTGATACTGTTATTAGAATTTGACCCTTGAAAAACTGACCACTTAAAAACTACTTAAAAGTTGTAAGTAGTCAGAAAGTTCATCGGAGGTAATGGTGTTGGTTCCCCATGGCCTCTGTGACAAATTGCATGGTGAAATATGAAAGCTAGGGGTAGTGCTCTGATTTTTAAGTAAGTCTTTTAGTCAGCTTAAAGCAGTGGTCCCCAACTGAGGACCAGGTACTGGTTTTGTGGAAGGCATTTTTTCTACAGATGGGGTGAGGGGGCTGGTTTGAGGATGATTCAAAACTATTAAATTTATTGTGCATTTTATTTCTGTTATTGTTACATCAACACCTCAGGTCATCAGGCATTAGATCTTGAAGGTTGGGAATCTCTGTCTTAAAGGACCATCTTTTATTCTATGATTACATCCTTTTGGCTTATTTTGTTATTAAATGCCCCCATATCCTTATAATAGATGTTTTGTAGATAGTTGCGTGGGTTTTAAGGGGTAGGGTTGGAAGTTCTGCTGATTTCAGGTACCAAAATTCTAAGAGTTGAATTCATGGTAGGCATCCTTTCTTGTGTCTTTGACAGATGGTCTTCTAGCCATTGCCCAAGATCTCCAGCAACAATGCAATGCCTTCTCTAACTGAGCAGCTCTAAAGGACACTGAGCAGTGTCCTTTTATGTTGTATGTTGTGATATTCTCTGCCTCACAGATGTGGTATAATGGAAAGACTGAAGGCTTCTACTCCAAATTTTATTTTACCTTGGGTACGTAAGGCCAGAGTTGTTATGAATATTACAAGGGGACACAACACTAAGCCTATGTAAGACAACTTGAAATTTTCTTTCTTCCTTCCTTTCCCATCTATTGCATCTGTTCATTGTACCTACTTTGCCCATCTACATCTTCTCTGATCTCCATGAGAGCTCTTCATTTCCTCACTTCATGATCATCTTCTCCAGACCCAGATAGCCTGTATTTTCTGTGGCTCCCCTAGTCAGAGTTTTGAGGCCCCTCACCATCCCAGCCTTCAGTTTTGGAGGCAGGCTGCATGAAGTCTCTGTATTTAGCTCATGCATTCCACCTGGGCATCTTAGTATACGCAGAGTTAATAGTAGTAATCCTCAAGTTCACTCGGCCTCTATAGTTTTCAAAATGCTTTTGTGCCTCCCCAGCCTTGTGGAGGCAGATGCCTTCCCATTTGCCCGTGAGGAACCCCGGAGCCTTTCTAAGAACAAACGGACATCATTTAATTTTAGAGTTGAGAAGGCTTTGCATACCATGTCAGCCTCACACCCAGAAGAGAAATTGGAAAGGCAGAAGAGTTGAGGGACTTGTCTTGGGCCACGTGGCCAGTGTTTGGTGATGGCCCTTGGGAACTGGGTTCCATTTTTAATCTGGTTTTGGTCCAGACACTGTGCTGCCTCTGTGCTCTGCAGTGGTGCAGAGAAGTGTTAAATAAAACAGGGCTTCTTAGCACAAGGAATTTACAAGTGATCAGTTTGGTCTTTCTGTTTAGTTTCTTACAGAATTTCCTGCAGCTGAGACAATGATGGGTACAGACTTTGGGAAGGAGGTCTACACTGAGTGGGATTGTTCAGGAAGGGTATTTTATAGGCGACCTTGCTGAAAATTAGAGTAGGTTGTAGGAGAAGAGAGTAGAAGTGTGTCCCGTGATGCACATTACTGCAGCATTTCTTAAAATATCTGTGGTGGGAGGCCAGTTTTGTTCTTTACATTTCCACCAATCCAGTGTGGCTCAATACTTTTGTAAAATATAATAATGATTAACTTTTAGAAAAATTGCGAATCCCTTGGCAGTCCAGTGGTTAGGACTGCACTTTCATTGCCAAGGATGTGCGTTCAGTCCCTGGCTGGGGACCTGAAATTCCACAAGCTGCGCGCACAAGCTGCATGGAGCAGAAAAAAGAAAAAAAAAGTAGAATGGAAAAATACAAACCTGAAGTTGTTATTGTTTGATTGAAGGCATGAAATTACTTTGTCAAGTTGCTCCAAGGTGAACTTGAATAATCTGTGGTCTCACTGTGTCTCGCTGACAGGTTACACGCTGGCCCCATGTTTTGAGAAGCACTGTCTCCTGTGGACAGAAGTGGGAAGGTTTAGTCTGCAGTGGCGGGGAGGGGATGGGGCTCAGGGGTCTGAGCAGGGAGGACATAATCAGAACAGGTGTGTGTAGGTGAAACGTGGGAAGAAAAAGAAGGTGAAGGTGGTGTTAGCTGATAGACAGTCTCAACTTCCAGTGGGCGGAGGAGAGTTTAAACTTGGCACCATGGGGAACAGGGAGCTCCTGCAAGTTCTTGAGCAAGGATGCTGGCTTGTCAGTGGTCCACTGAATGATGCTCTTGGATATTCTCAGTGACTAAGATACTTGCTGCTCTGTAAGTAAGCTGTGTGTGCCTGTAAAACTCCTTTGATGCCTGCCAGTTAATCTTTCATGTTTTCTGGTTTTCTTTGTCTTCCTCTGTTTATATGATCTGAAGAGCAAACATGGGCTGCTTTTGCAGGATCTTCCTTCTTGAATTTTGCCTTCCGACTTTCTCCAGGGGACACTTTTATCTAGAGTAGATCAACTACTTTTCTTCTCTCCAAATATTGTTGCTTTACGGCCTCTGTGCAGCTGCATTCAATTGTTATAAAATTCAAATTTTCTACCAGAAAAATTTTTAATTTTTTAGGCAAATACTGTTGGCCCTCCCAATCCATGGATCCCACATCCACGGATTCAACCAAACACTAATCTTGTACCATGTTTATGGTTGAAGTTGGTTGAATCTGCAGATGCAGAGGGGTCAGACTCAGGGATGTGAGCTTCTGTGGATTTTGGTGTCCACCATGGGTCAAGGAACCAACCCCTTGGATACCAAGGTACTGCTGTACTTGTTTTGTTTCTGAGCAACTTGAACACACAGTCAGAAGTGGGGGCTGGGGAGAGAGTGTGGAGGTGGAAAAGTCTCTGTGGGAGAGATACTTAGGGAACAGTAGAGATAGCCCATCTTAAGTAGGATCGGTGCTCCTGGTACGTGGAATGTCTTTTTATCTTTTGTCTATGAGAGAGGGGCAGTGCTAAACTACCATGGCCACGAGCTTGCTAAAGTCCAAGGCCTGGTAACTGGCAGAGTGTGATGTGTATGTGAGTATGGAGTGCTTTTTGTACAACAGGCATGAGCTCAGCACTTTAAATGTATTACTTTATGTGCTTCTCCCAGCAGCCTTCTGAGGTAGGCGCCTTATTCATTGTTTTTTAGATGAGAAGCTGAAGCACAGAAGTTGATGAAGTTTGTTGAAGTTCATACAGCTAATACATGGTGGAGCCTGGATTTGAACCCTAGCAGCTAAGAGTCGGACACGACTGTGCGACTTCACTTTCACTTTTCACTTTCATGCATTGGAGAAGGAAATGGCAACCCACTCCAGTGTTCTTGCCTGGAGAATCCCAGGGATGAGGGAGCCTGGTGGGCTGCCGTCTGTGGGGTTGCATAGAGTCGGACACGACTGAAGTGACTTAGCAGCAGCAGCAGCCTTGTTGCAAAGCTGTTAATAGCTTTTTACCCATTATGTTTGACTGCCTGAAACTGGTATGCTCCTACAATGTGGCCAGAATGCTCTGAGGATTGGTCACCTTGCCTGGTTTAGTCAGATCTACAAAGAGATAATCGTTGTATCCTGAGTGCTAAGAAATATGGGGGGAAATACAGAAGGAAGCAGAAGGAAGAGGTATCTGAGCTAAGCCAGTGTCTTTGGGGGGTTGAATAACAATAGACTTCCTACCTTGAAATCCCCACAATGCGTTAGGTCCTAGACTAGGAATTAAAAGATTGGTGGTGACCAAGACAGACTAGATCTTTGCCCTTATAAATGTTCATTTCTGGTGAGGAAGACCGTGACTACCTAAGCAGGCCCCATAGTATCCTGTACTGCAGTGGCTCTCACATTTGAATGTGCATCACAGTCTCCAGAGAGCTTGGTAACATCTCTGGAGTGTCTGATTAGTAGGTCTGTAGTGGAACCCGAGAATGTGCCTGTCCGTCAGATTCCTAAGTGATACTGGGCCACGCTTGGAGGACTCCGGGTTGAGTGCTGGGGCCGGCTTATGGTAAGTGCTATGTGAGAGTCATAAAAAATAATTGAAAGGATTTCTCCAGGTGGTCCAGTGGTTAAAACTGCCTTCCAAAACAGGGGGCGCAGATTCCATCCTTGGTTGGGGAATTAAGATTCCACATGCCACGTGTTGTGGCCAAAATAGAATAAATGAAAAGATAAAGAATGAGATTATTTAAATGGTAAGAGCTAAAGAGAAAATAAACTGGGTGGTGACAGAGTGAACTGGGATCCACTGTCACGGGCTAAAGGTTGACCTTTGAGATGAACCCAGAAGATGAGATTAAGCCTGCCCTGAGGGGAGCTGGGAAAGCGCCTTGGACTGGTAAACAGAAAGGAGCTTGGGTGAGCTGGGGGCAGAGGGTTGAATCTTTTGGGATGAGCTTGGGGAGGATCCAGGGGACAAGTCATGTAGGGCTCTGTAAGGAGACAAGTGGCATAAACTGTTTCCTTGCTTAGGCTGCTAAGTTGCAGGTTGAATTGGAAAAAGAGAAGCATGGAGGCAAGGAGACCAGATTGGAGGCTGCTGCAGTGGTCCGTGAGGGATGGGGGTGGCTTCAATGAGGGTGGGGAAGAAACAGCTAGGAGCTAGAGGAATGTGTCTTGTTTTTGTGTCTGGTGGTTTATCACAGCAATGGATGCTCATTGCAGAGTCCCATGAAACAGTTAAATTATATCTTACATGTGCTGTTTGAGAAAGCAGAGAAGGACAGGGTATATTTTAAAAAGTCATCGTCAAAAGTTGTTTGAATGCTGGCATCCCCTCCCCCAAATGCCCTGTCCTCCCCACGGGCAGACCCTCAGCTATCTGGACAGCTATCAGGACAGCTCATTCTCTGAGATCTCTGGTACAGCTATATTCATGTGGAGTATAATCTGTATGTGTGTGTCATTGCTTAATTGTTGGCATGTAGTGACTCAACTGGTAATTTAAATTAATAGACTGTGCATATAAGCAGACTATTGTTCTTCTTAGATCTCGATGGAGCTTTGATTGGCACTTAAGTGATGGTGTATTTGAATTAATTACTGTAGCTGAGAAAGAGCTGGGAAAACACACGAGGGAAGAGAAGTGTAGTTGTGAGGTGCTGTAGGAAAGGAGTACACTCAGTTTGAGAGTGAGCCTGGAGTCAACACTTCTGGACTTAGAGAATGAGGGAATAGATGCCAGGACGTCATGGACTCTGGGGCTCTGTCTACACTGCTGCGCCCCAAAGAATGGTCAGCCGGGAGCCCCACCTGCTCTCTGCTGGGGGATCCCACGCCTCTCCCTCTCTTGCCCCTTCATCCCAGCGGGAGGAATAGTCATTTTGTAGGTCCCCTGTCCTCAGCTCCCGGCATCCTAGCCCAGTCAGTTCCACCTCAGGCGGTCTCTTTCTCACATGTTTACACACATCCTCTCTAAACCTTGTGCTTCTTTTCCTTTTCTCTTTTAAATCTTGCCCAGTTACCTCAGGAAATTCTTTCCCTTTCTTTGTTCTATTCCTGGAGCCAAAGTTAGGGGGGAAAAAAAAAACACAAAAAAACAACTTCTAGTCATGGTTAGTATTTATGAGATTTATGCTATGATAAGTCTATTGACAAATGATCTAATTACCAAATCCTGTGGCTAATCTATTTCCTGATACGTAGCAGCATCGGACAGTGTATTTACTTGATCTCTTAGAAGCTTTTCCTTCACATTCTTTCCTTCTCTTCTTGATCATTCCCTTCCTTCTTCTGTTCCTCTACTTGAGTTCTTTTTTTTTTTTTTTAACTATTTATTTTATTCTGGGGTATAGCTGACTAACAGTCATGATCGTTTCAGGTGAGCAGCGAAGGGACTCAGCCATACGTATCCATGTCTCCACTGAGTTATTTCTAAACCCTTGTTTCTCAGCCATTTTTGATTTCTGTTCATGCTCTCTGGGCAGTGCCACCCACTTGGGAGTTTCCATTCTCCCTTGTCTTTACCCCTCCCTGGTGCCTCAGTTCTAGGCTGGCATCTGTTACCATCCAATACAGAACACCACACGACCTGATAGAGCCAACACGCTACCCTCCTGCTGCTGCTGCTGCTAAGTCGCTTCAGTCGTGTCCGACTCTATGTGACCCCATAGACGGCAGCCCACCAGGCTCCGCCATCCCTGGGATTCTCCAGGCAAGAACACTGGAATGGGTTGCCATTTCCTTCTGCAATGCATGAAAGTGAAAAGTGAAAGTGAAGTCGCCCAGTCATGCCTAACCCTCAGCAACCCCATGGACTGCAGCCCACCAGGCTCCCCCGTCCCTGGGATTTTCCAGGCAAGAGTACTGGAGTGGGGTGCCATTGCCTTCTCTGACCCTCCTGTTAGGTCCTCAACTGATGGCAGGACCCTTTTCCCAGATCCATGAGTGAACAGAAAAATGTCAGCGTCCTCTTCAAGGTTCAGCTTTTCCTTTCTCCCAGCCTCTAGTCACTGCGTTCTGTTGGTTCTGCCTCAGAGGGGGCTCTTTTCTTGCTTTTCCTCACTGGCCCTTGTGCCGTTGTGTCTCTCCCCTTCAACCTTCTCGCATCTATGATCGCCCTTTTATAAAACCACCCAAATGGGCTTGTACATTTGTTGACTTCGGAGTGCCAGACACAGAGAGAGTGCTCACAAAATACTATTGTTAGCCTCCTTATTCCAAAAAGAATCCAAAATAACTTTTACAAAAATGCTTAAGATAAAATATAAAGTAAGTGGTTAGAAGACGTGTCCCCCACCCCTCAGTTAGGAATGGAAAATACCACCTGAAGACAGGAATTCCTGAATCTACTTATCTACTGTATATACATTTGCGAAAGGGAAGGTTACAGTTTTGGCTCAGAGAATCTTAAGAGATGATGGGAAGAGGAAGAGAGAATCCATTTCTGTGGTTGCACATTGTCTATATGATAGAAAAGATGTGCTGTGCAGGAGAAACACAGCTGTTCTTGGAATGGAGGTCAGAGAGAACTTTTTCCCAAGGGCTCTGATGAAGAGAGTACTGTGTGGCTTCATGCATCATAACCTCATCGAATTCTTACGATATCCATAGCAATCCGTTTCATGGCGATGCTGCTTCTGACCCCACTAAGCACGGGCCAGCAACAGCGTGTCAGCGTGCAATTCCAATCAAGGTCCTCAATAGTAAACACTGTGCCCATCCACTAGACTTTCTTTGCAAAGCAGCCTTCTTTATTTTCCTTAAACAGTTTTCCATAGCTCCTTGTCTCTGTCCTCAAATTCTTTATTCTATGGACATTCAGTGTGCTCTGTAATATGAGCCTGTGTTAGCCTTCTGGGTTTGCCCCGACCTGTGAACTCTGCATCCCAGCCCGGCCAGCGTACTTGCTGTTTCCTGAACAGCTCTGTCCTTCACGCAGGCTGTTTCTTTAGCATCCAGGAAGTCCTGCCCTCCCTACCTTCTTACCTGATTTGCATCCAGCTCCTTCCTGTCTCCCTAAGTTAAGAGGGAATGTTTTAACCAGCAAGCCAATAAAGCTACACTGAACAACAAACTGTGAGTTCTTTACATAAAACTGAACATATCAACCCTTCCATAAAGGTGTCCAGAATTTCATTTTACTGTTTGGCTTCATTTTATTTATTTACATACTTCTTTGCTTGGCTGCTTCCCTTGCAGCAAGGCATGTAGGATCTTAGGTCCCTGACCAGGGATTGAACCCATGCTCCTGGCAGTGGAAGCATGAACCCCTGACAACTGGGATCGCCAGGGAATTCCCAGCCTCATTTTAAGCTTAAGACTTCTTCAAGGACTAGCATCCTTACTATATAAGAAGAGACTTTTCATGCATTGGTTTGTCTCTTTCTGTGTTTTGGTTGTCTCCCTTGCTTATTAGTTGAGCTACAGTTGAGGGGTTCAACCAGCTCTTACCTATTAACTTTAGAGTCTAAGCACCATTGAATATGTTTCTGGGGAAGTTATTTTCCCTAGTCCCAGAGCATACTGTTAAAATATTACAGCAGTATTTTCCAGTTTACAGTAGTAAAAGGAACCCTGATCTTGGATTTATCTTTTTAATTCTGATCTTGGTTTCTTTGATTAATTAAATTTAACCCCTCTGGGCCTCAGTTGCCTCATTATTAAAATGAGATGGTTAGACCAGATGGTGATGAGGAATGATGATAATAGTAAAAATAATAATGGCTGACTTTCATTGTTTGCTGTGGGCTAGGAAACTGTACTGGGCCCTGGCTAGAGGTTCCATCCTTTAATCTTCACAGCGACATTCTAAAGTCAGAAGTGTTATCCCCATTGACGCTTGAAGAAACCAAGGCACAGAGAAATTAGGGGATTTTGCTGAGGGTTATACAGCCGGTGAGCCGGCAGAGCTGTGTTCAAACACAGGGCTCTTGGTCAGGCTTCTGGGAGAAACTTTTAACCGCTCTGCTTTCTAGTTTAGTGGTTCTGTGAGATACTATTTTTAGGACAAAGCCTGTATTTTGAATTTTTGAGGAAGAAAAATTAGTTACTGAAATCCAATTTTAATCATTCCTCCCAAGCTATTTTTAAACCCAGGAACTTGTATTGAAATGAACGCCTTGCTCTCTTCCCCCCAAATGCGTTTGCATGTGAGGTTGGTACTTGGTTATAGCAGTAGCCTGTGGGAGGAAGTCGGTCATTAGCGCTCTTTGCTGTCCATAAGCAATGTGCTCTTGGTGTCTGTCCCGGGAGCAGATCAAATGTCAGCTGTCAGGATGAAGATATTTTATGTGCCCCCTCCTTTCTTTTCTCCTGCAGCCAGGTCTTTGACCGTCTTTAGATAGGTGGGAAACTAAGCCTTTTTAAGCATTTCTCTTTTTTGGGAAATGCTCAGGAAGGACTTGTTACGCGACTGATAGACAATTTAACGTAGTGTCTGCCGTGTCATTCATTAAACTGTGACTACACTGAGCTGAAGATTTGGGATACCATTGTGAGCAAAACACAGGGCCTGCCCTCGTGGAGCATAAGGTCTAAGTGGAAGAGCAGAAAATTGATCAAAGTGATAATTTACAAATGCTACAGATGTTCAATGAGATGTTTTCCATGTTATTATTTTTCTCATAATATTTTACAAATGAGGAATTAGCCTTTTATTTAAGCCCTCCCCAAGGCAATCCAAACCAAGATTTCCACTTCTTCCCATCGCAACTCATTCAACACTGTTCACTCATACCTATGGCTGTTAATGGATGATAATTCAATTTATCACCCAGATGACCTTACCTTTGAAAGTGAAAAGGAGCCCTATTAATAATTATGCTGAAACGATAGATATAAACTGGGATTGTCCAAGGCAGACTGGAATGTGTTGTCAACCTCCTTATTGGTACCTGAATTGACCTCCTAATCTTAAACATTCCTCAATTATGGTTAAGCTCTTTATGTGGAGAGAGTACATGTTTGTGTGTGTGCGTGTGTGTGCACGCCTGCACTGATGAACAAATGAATCAGAAGTGTGTGCCTGATTTCCCTGGAGGTCAAGGGCATTAAATATCCTCTTCCTTATAGGAATTTATTTTCTAAGACATTATTTCTTTTCAACTTTCAGCAAAACTGCTTCAATAAAACATCAAGTCAACTGTAGAACAGAGAGATTTTATTAGGTAGACATTCTAAAGTAATAACCTTTTTTTTTAAACTATCCGTCATGCCTTTGTTGTTTTGTTTTTTAATTTTTATTTGAGTATAGTTGATTTAGAATGTTGTGTTAGTTTCGGGTATACAACAAAGTGAATCAGTTATACATATACATATATCCACTCTTTAGATTATTTTCCCGTATAAGTCATTACAGAGTATTGTGCTTTGGGGTTCCTAGTGTATATGTCTCTCTCTCTTTTTTTTTTAATAAATAGATTTCAGGGTAGCCCATTGTTTTCTGTCCAGGATAAAAAAACAAAGGACCATATTACCCATAATGATTGCGAAATTCAAAAGGACACTGAAGTGTTTTGTGTCCCAGCCTTTTTAGAATGTGAAGACTTGTAAAAAAATGGAGCTGTCCACAAGTATTACAAAGCCTCAGAGTTGAGAGTATTTGCTCTCAAAGATGCAGGATCGTCTCAGGTTTGACTGCCTGGCTTCTTCTGCATTGACTTAAATGAGTTGTAGGTCATTCCCAAGGGGATGTCCTGAATGACTTTTTGTAAACTGTCATCATCAGTGTCTGTTGTCTAGCAGTCAACAGAAATGGTTGTGTCATCCCAGTTACAATTTTGAGTCACTCCTCTAAGCATAGAATACATTTTACAAGCCCTTTAAAAAGATGACCATCAGAGAGGAGAAGAGAGAGGGTGTGTAGTGTGTGTTTGAGGAGGTATTGCGTGCCTCCTGGCTTGAAGGGAAGCGATTGCCCCACAGAACCGGCATCGTAGGGATGGTGAAACCCCAGCGTCTGCCCCTGGGTTCAGGCCTTGACCGCTGGTAGCTGGCCTCGGGGTGTAAGCTGCCTCATGGTTTGAAATTTTCCTCTTGCCTCCACATAATGAGGTCAGTGCCTCCTATTGCCCAGGCTGATTATTGGATGTGCAGACAGTGCTTGCTGGGAAGCGTCTCTTGGATTTGGGGCCTTAGAAGGGGTGTACTGGAGTATAGTTTTTGTTACTGTTGTTTTAAACCTTTAAGTCACTACATTAGTAAAGCATGGTTTTGTCAGATTATTTATAAACATCTTAGACACATACAGACTTCCCTGGTGGCTCAGACGGTGAAGCGTCTGTCTATAATATGGGACACCTGGGTTTGATCCCTGGGTTGGGAAGATCCCCTGGAGAAGGAAATGGCAATCCACTCTAGGGCTATTGCCTGGAAAATCCCATAGACAGAGGAGCCTGGTAGGCTACAGTCCATGGGGTCTCAAAGAGTCGGACACGATTGAGCGACTCCACTTTTCACTTTCACTATACACAGTAAGTGAAAAATTATCATGCTGTTATCTACTTCTAGAAATCTGGATAGAGCCCAGGATGTGGTTTGCTGATGTTGTTTAGTCGTTAAGTCATGTCTGACTCTCTGCGACCCCATAGACTGTAGCCCACCTGGCTCCTCTGTCCATGGAATTCTCCAGGCAAGAATACTGGAATGTGTAGCCATTCCCTTCTCCAGGCAGTCTTCCTGACCCAGGGATTGAACCCACGGATTGAACCTGCCTTCTGCACCGGCAGGCAGATTCTTTACTGCTGAGCCACCAGGGAAGCCCCAGAGCCCAGGGTGAACAAATAGAAATTTAGCAAACTCAGCTGATTTATTGACAGTTATGTTGAAACAGTTGAAAAGTAATAGTGTAATATAGTGTTTTAAATGTGTGCCTGTATGTCTGTCTCTCCTTTGCAATTTTTAAAATTAATTAATTTATTTTTATTATCCTTGGTTTATTATAAAGGATTTAAAATGAAAAGCCAGATGAAGAGGTACAGAGGATGAAGTTCCTCCGAAAGGTCTGGAGCACAGAAGCTTCTGTCCCCGTGGAATTGGGGGGCGTGACCCTCCCAGCACGTGGATATGTTAAAAGCTGAGAAGTTTTCCAAACCTCCTCATTTAGGGGTTTTTTGGTGGCTGCATTACATAGGTGTGATTGATTAAACCATTGGCCACACATAGTTGAACTCAAATCAGCAGCCCCTCTCACCTCCCCAGATATCAGGGGGTGGGGCTAAAGGTACATTTTTTTTTTTCTGATTTTGGTATTAGAATTATTATTTTTAAAAAATCTTTGCCACTTATCTATACTAACAGCCTCTCCTTGCCACCCCCCCCCCCACCGCCTTTTTTTTAATGAAGAAAGTTCGGGGTGGCCATGTGACCCTTCTCTCAAACTGTTGCTGTCTGTTTTAGAAACTGCTGTCACTGAAGTATGACGGTGCTGGGGCGTACTTAAAGGACTGCTTTAAAGGTTCCTTATATCCATTCTACCTGGTGGTGCTGGGGAAGCAGCTGTAGTTTTGAATCCATTTGGCAGGAGGAATAAAAAGATTTGGCTTGAAGAGCCAAGTTCTTGAACTGATGGTTCTCACTATATCACACGGACAGTATACTTGAACTTGAAACTAAACTCTGTGTATGAATCAGGAAGACCGAAGCCCACATCTGCTGAAACAAAATTTCCTGAGACAGTACTTACCTTAATTACATTTGATGCATTCTGATGTTTTTCTGTTTTATTCTCTATTCCTTCATATCTTAGTTGAAAAAAAAAGTTGGCTCTGACCCATTAAAGTGATTTCACCATCCATTAATTGGTTGTGAGCTGAAGTTTTAAAAAATACGCGTCTAAACAGTTTTCTTGGGTGGGTGTGCACGTTTAAAGGCAAGGACCATGAAGTAATGTTTTCCTATCAGTGGTGTTAATAAGTGTAGCCATAATAAAACAGCAACCGTTTAGTTAATTAGAATATTTACCATAATAAATGCCGTGGGATTGATTTCTTTATGAATAGTGCATTTTGTCTGCTAGGATGAAGTAATTGAGTGTTTCTAATCAGCCCGGACGACAGTCCTTACAATGCTTCTTGTTGATGTTAAATGGACTATTGAAATAGCATTTTGTTTGTGTGTCTTGGCTGGTAATGAGCACTGTTTTGTCATCGTTAGGGTTACCAGAACAGCTGTTGACACCCAGAGAATGTCTGAGAATGCCCGTTAAGTAGCAAGAAAACAAGGAATATTACAGTTTAACCCTTGTCTATTCCATGTGATGCCAGATGCTAGGGGTCCTCATTCAAACTATACAAAAGAAAATAATGTTCTTTTTGTCTTTGGTATTCAATTGTTCTTTGCCATTTACTAAACACTGCTCTAGATTTAGAACATTTTACATTTTCCCCTTTAGGACACACTTGAAAACAGGCTGTGTTTAAAATGACAAAAAGCAAAAAAGCCTCAAAAACAATCAGAATTTCTTTCCATATTAGAAAAGATATTGAATTAGCCTAACTGGCTTTATTTTTTAAAGCTACTCTTTTGAGGATGTGTAATGTAAGTGACACATGACTTTTGTTGCAGTATGAAATTTACGCACCTCTGTTTTGCTCTCTCTGTCTTCTACCTTGTTGGGTTAGCATCTCCTTGAAGAACACACCCTTCAGTGTCTCCTAGACTGTATTGCTTCACCGAGACTATAAACAATTACGGCATAAAATATTACCTTTGGAAATGAAGTCATGCGTCTTTCTTAATTGCTGAACCCTTGTAATTCTGAAGGGGGTATGTTTAAGTCTGTCCTGATACACACACTTGCTAACATAAGCAAATGTAGCCTGCACATATAGGAAAAATGTGAATCACAGGGTTTCTTATTTTCTACTAATTATGCGTGGAATGTGCAGGAGCAGGAATGTCGAAGTAGAAGTCATAATGATAGATTTTAAAAGGACCTTCGAAGTTAGCAAGTACAGGATATTTTACAGCAGAGGAAGCTGAGTTCCAGAGGAGCTGGAATTTCTTCTTCCTAACTTCCCTTCCTTCCACCCCATGGCAGTAGATGGCTGCTAGAACGATCTTTCTACAGCAAATGTGACGTGCTTAGTCTTCCTCTGGTAGCTTCCCATTCTTTCGGAATAAAGTTGTGATTTCTTGAAATCATTCACAGAGGCCTTTGGGGATGTATTTTCTGCTTGTCTTGGTAGCTTCTTTTGCCAGTTATATCCATTCTGCTTTAGTACTTCAGTTCCTGTATAGTTTTATCTTGTTGACCCCTCTAGTTTTATCTCATTTAACATATTCCCACTGTCTATGAACAAAGCTAGTGGAAGTGATGGGATTCCAGCTAAACTATTTCAAATCCTTTAAAAATGATGCTTTGAAAGTGCTGCACTCAATATGCCAGCAAATTTGGAAAACAGCAGTGGCCGCAGGACTGGAAAAGGTCAGTTTTCATTCCAATCCCAAAGAAAGGCAATGCCAAAGAATGCTCAAACTGCCACACAATTGCACTCATCTCACACGCTAGTAAAGTAATGCTCAAAATTCTCCAAGCCAGGCTTCAGCAGTACGTGAACCGTGAACTTCCAGATGTTCAAGCTGGTTTTAGAAAAGGCAGAGGAACCAGAGATCAAATTGCCAACATCCTCTGAATCATGAAAAAGGAACAGAGTTCCAGAAAAACATCTACTTCTGCTTTATTGACTATGCCAAAGTCTTTGACTGTGTGGATCACAATCAACTGTGGAAAATTCTGAAAGAGATGGGCATACCAGACCACCTGACCTGCCTCTTGAGAAACCTGTATGCAGATCAGGAAACAACAGTTAGAACTGGACATGGAACAACAGACTGGTTCCAAATAGGAAAAGGAGGACGTCAAGGCTGTATATCGTCACCCTGCTTATTTAACTTATATACAGAGTACATCACGAGAAACACTGGGCTGGAAGAAGCACAAGCTGGAATCAAGATTGCTGGGAGAAATATCAATAACCTCAGATATGCAGATGACACCACCCTTATGGCAGAAAGTGAAGAGGAACTAAAAAGCCTTGTGATGAAAGTGAAAGAGGAGAGTGAAAAAGTTGGCTTAAAGCTCAACATTCAGAAAACGAAGATCATGGCATCTGGTCCCATCACTTCATGGTACATAGATGGAGAAACAGTGTCAGACTTTATTTTTCTGGGCTGAAAAATCACTGCAGATGGTGACTGCTGCCATGAAATTAAAAGATACTTCCACTTTGGAAGGAAAGTTATGACCAACCTAGATAGCGTATTCAAAAGCAGAGACATTATTTTGCCAACAAAGGTCCACCTAGTTAAGGCTATGGTTTTTCTAGTAGTCATGTATGGATGTGAAAGTTGGACTATAAAGAAAGCTGAGCACCAAAGAATTGATGCTTTTGAACTGTGGTGTTGGAGAAGACTATTGAGAGTCCCTTGGAGTGCAAGGAGATCCAACCAGATATCTAGGAAATCAGTCCTGAATATTCATTGAAAGGACTGCTGTTGACACTGAAACTCCAATACTTTGGCTACCTGATGTGAAGAGCTACTCCTTGGAAAAGACCCTGATGCTGGGAAAGATTGAAGGCAGGAAGAGAAGGGGATGGTAGAGGATGAGATGGTTGGATGACATCACCGACTCAATGGGCATGAGTTTGAGTAAACTCTGGGAGTTGGTGATGGACAGGGAGGCCTGGCGTGCTGCAGTCCATGGGGTCGCAAAGAGTCAGACACGGCTGAGTGACTGAACTGAACTGAACTGTGTAGAAGGCACCCTCTACCCAAACAAACAAGTTATCAATTCAGAGGCTTTCAATTTTTTTTTCCTATGAATCCAGTGACAACTATGTTTTACACCATGGCCCAAAATATATATGAAATCTAAATAATTGTCATGAAATAGTATTTATTCTTTGTCTGTGTGACATGTTTAACTTTGAGATTAACTGTTCCTTGAGAAATTGAAAGTCTTGGTTGCTCACTCGTGTCTTGACTCTTTGAGACCCCATGGACCCCCACCAGGCTCCTCTGTCCATGGAATTCTCCAGGCAAGAATACTGGAGTGGGTTGCCATTCTCCAGGGAATCTTCCTGACCCAGGGATAGAACCCAGGTCTCTTGCATTGCAGGCAGATTCTTTACTGTCTGAGCCACCAGGAAAGCCCAACTATTCCTTTTATTTCTTTTTTTAAATGCCATTGTCACTTACTGAATGGATTTCAGATCCCTCTCTGTGCTGCCAGCTTCCTACGGGAAGTTTGGAAGCATTTGGGGAAAGTTGTTAGTTGCACTGATTAGTGCATTGGAGGACCGGGGTGCCAGGTACTATATAGTGAGCAAGACTGTCTTGAATAATGAAGAATCATCTTGCTCAAAAGCCAATTGCATCTCTGCTGAAAAACAGTGTTGACCTAATGTATGAGACCACAGATTGAAATAGCAGCTCTCTATAAAGGAATATCTGACCTTTCTACCTCAGTACCACAGCCCTGCGTCTGGAAGCCTCTCTCTGGCTCCAGTTAGGCTGACCATCTTCCCTTGCTGTACCATGCAGATCATGGTATTTATTTATTGCTTTGTTATTGCAGAGCACCCTTAGGGTAATCTTACCTGTCTTTGTCTATCCGGGACCCAGCACACAGTCCGTCACAATCCTAACAGGTGCTCAATAAAGAAAGAATGAAGAGGCTTGGTCCAGTGCCCTCCAGGTAGATAGCAGAGGATGTAAAAACAACCAAAACAACACCAAAAAAGCAAATCAAAAACAAAAATTCTGTAGGTTTCCTGACTCTCAAGCCAAACCAGTGCTGTGCATCATGTTGTTTGGTTTTGGGGCAGGGTTGGAAAAGAGGACTTCTAGCCTCAGGATGAATTATTTTTCCTGTGGGAGAAATGTGAAAAGATAATATCATGTACACATACTTATTTGTGAAGGCCAACACAGGCCTTGAGGTTTAATTTACATACAGTAAAATATGTACTTTTACTTTTTAGCATGCAGTTCTGAGAGTTTTGATAAATGTATACAACCATGTAACCACACCATGCAAATCAAGATATACACCATTTCCACTGGGCCAAAAAAGTTCTTTCATTTCCCTTTGTAGTCAGCCTTTCTCCTGTCCCATATACCTTGTTCATGGTCATAAGTGTATGTTTAATTTTATAAGAAACTGCCATACTGTTTCCAGAGTGGGTGTGCCACTAACAGTGTGTGAGAATCCCAGTTTGTCTATATCCTTGCCAGCACTTGTTACTGGTGATTTATTTTTTTGCATTTTCACTTCAGTTCAGTTGCTCATTCGTGTCCGACTCTTTTCGACCCCATGGATTGCAGCATGCCAGGCTTACCTGTCCATCATTTTGCATTTTAGCCATTCTAATAGCTGAGTGCTATCTCATTGTGATTTAATTTGCATTTCACTAATGATGCTGTGAAAGTGCTGCACTCAATATGCCAGCAAATTTGGAAAACTCAGCAGTGGCCACAGGACTGGAAAAGGTCAGTTTTCATTCCAGTCCCAAAGAAAGGCAATGCCAAAGAATGCTCACACTGCCACACAATTGCACTCATCTCACACGCTAGTAAAGTAATGCTCAAAATTCTCCAAGCCAGGCTTCAGCAAAACATGAAGTGTGAACTTCAGATGTTCAAGCTGGTTTTAGAAAAGGCAGAGGAACCAGAGATCAAATTGCCAACATCCGCTGGATCATGGAAAAAGCAAGATACTTCCAGAAAAACATCTATTTCTGCTTTATTGACTATGCCAAAGCCTTTGACTGTGTGGATCACAATAAACTGTGGAAAATTCTGAAAGAGTTGGGCATATCAGACCACCTGACCTGCCTCTTGAGAAACCTGTATGCAGGTCAGGAAGCAACAGTTAGAACTGGACATGGAACAACAGACTGGTTCCAAATAGGAAAAGGAGGACGTCAAGGCTGTATATCGTCACCCTGCTTATTTAACTTATATACAGAGTACATCACGAGAAACGCTGGGCTGGAAGAAGCACAAGCTGGAATCAAGATTGCCAGGAGAAATATCAATAACCTCAGATATGCAGATGACACCACCCTTATGGCAGAAAGTGAAGAGGAACTAAAAAGCCTCATGATGAAAGTGAAAGTGGAGAGTGAAAAAGTTGGCTTAAAGCTCAACATTCTGAAAATGAAGATCATGGCATCCGGTCCCATCACTTCATGGTAAATAGATGGAGAAACGGTGTCAGACTTTATTTTTCTGGGCTCCAAAATCACTGCAGATGGTGACTGCTGCCATGAAATTAAAAGATACTTCCACTTTGGAAGGAAAGTTATGACCAACCTAGATAGCGTATTCAAAAGCAGAGACATTACTTTGCCAACAAAGGTCCTTCTAGTCTAGGCTGTGGTTTTTCCTGTGGTCATGTATGGATGTGAGAGTTGAACTGTAAAGAAAGCTGAGCACCAAAGAATTGATGCTTTTGAACTGTGGTGTTGGAGAAGACTCTTGAGAGTCCCTTGGACTGCAAGGAGATCCAACCTGTCCATTCTGAAGGAGATCAGCCCTGGGATTTCTCTGGAAGGAATGATGCTAAAGCTGAAACTCCAGTACTTTGGCTACCTCATGTGAAGAGTTGACTCATTGGAAAAGACTCTGATGCTGGGAGGGATTGGGGGCAGGAGGAGAAGGGGACGACAGAGGATGAGATGGTTGGATGACATCACCGACTCGATGGACGTAACTTTGAGTGAACTCCGGGAGTTGGTGATGGACAGGGAGGCCTGGCGTGCTGCAATTCATGGGGTCGCAAAGAGTCGGACACGACTGAGCGACTGAACTGAACTGAACGACTAATGTTGAACATCTTTTTATATGCTTTTTGCCATTTGTGTAATCTTTTGTCATTGTGTAATAGGTGAAGGGCCTATTCAAACCTTTTGCCCATTGAAAAATCAGATTTTTTATTGACTTTTGAGAGTTCTTTCCAGGTTATAAATACAGTCCTTTATCCCAGATGTGTTTTGCAAATGTTGTCTTCCAGTTTGTTTTGTCTTTTATTATATTCTTAACAGTGGCAATGGAGCTTTGAAAGTCTTTAAAAATGCTAAAAGGGGTTTTCATCCATAAAAGTAGATGATTATAAGACAAATTCAGCATTCTTCTCTACATCTTGCAAGGCTCTTGTAAGGCTCAAGAAATCCCGTTTTGGATTCTCTCTGCTGGGAAGCACTGAGCCCTTATGCTTGAAACACCAGGGAAGATGCCAGATAGTATGGAGCCAATTTATCCTGCTGCCTAAAATTAGAGTGGAAGCATTTTACACGGCATCAGAAGGGTGTCCATCATGCCATCTAGCAGTGAGAAAAGACGTAAGGTTAAAAAATATCTCAGAGCAAACTCTGACTAAAATGGCTCCCATTCTATTTTGGCCCCATTTCTGCAGTGTAATTAGAGAGCAGTATCTTTACACATATGTAGCTGTTCTTATTGTTTCCAAAATGCAAGAATGCATTTTAGAAAGGTTAAATTTAATTGCACTTTGCAACAATGTCTTCAGCAGTAATAGCCAGGTAAGAATAGAGCAGACTGATGAATTTTAATTGAAAGAAAGTAAGAGAACTGTGAACCTATCTTTTGGTATAAAAACTTCACCATCCTAGTGCAGGGCCTTGCACTTACATGTGTGCTTTGTACACATTTGTTAACTAGGTGACAGTGTATCTCTTTGTCTCTGGAAAAGAGACTTATCTCTTTTCTTTTTGGCACAGTGATTTCCGGGTGCAAAGGCGATCCCTCTCATGATGTATGGCTTGCCAAAAAATAGCATCGAGATATATATTAAATACACTTTCCTTAAAAGATATTTTCAGAGAATTTTTTTTTTTCCATTTTGCAAGTGAAGAATCCTAAGTGTCAAGAGATCCACATATTTAGAATGATAGCATTTCATATTGGTGAAAATATATACCATCCATAGAAAAAGAACCTGTAATATCTCCCATAAAATAGGACAGTGGTCATTCCTGGGTATTGATATTGTTGATGGTTTTCTCTGTATGTCAGTGCTTTAAAAACAGCGAATATTGGTTGCTTTGTTATAAAAGTGGTGAGTGAAAGAGAGCACTTGCCCAAAGGTTCAGAATCCTGTCAGAAAAGAAATTAAACTTGGGACTGCGCTGCTGGTCCAGTGGCCGTGACTGAGCTCCTAATGCGTGGGACCTGGGTTCAACCCCCAGTCAGGGAACCAAATCCCACGTGCTGCAACTAAGACCTGGCACAGCTGAATCGATAAACAAATACTGAGAGGGGAAAAGGGGGAATTAAGCTCTTCATACGCCTTGTCTAGAACCTTGGTGGTGTGTGTGCGTCTACATCACTTCTCTGTGAAAGAGACCTTCCCTTCCAGTGTGTCCCACCAGGGACGTTTTTCAAATTTAGTTTGTTTTTCATTTTTGTTCACACAGTAGACATCTGTGGGCCTGAAAACTTCTGGTGGATGACAAGACCCTCGAAAAGTCATTGGAATAGTATTAGTTCTTTATCATTGTCAGCATGTGTCTGCTGAGTTTCAGGACATCACCACCATTTTCTGTGGAACGGTTTAGAGAATGGTGTGTTTTGTAGAAGCTGTTTGTAATTTATTAAACATAATTTATCGACTTCTCATTTGGCCGGGTAATATTTGCGTTATTACTAACACCGTGGCAGCAAAAGTGCAGTTTTATCTAACACAAATAGGAGGGTTTATTCAAAGTTAGATAACATTGGGTCAATCACAGTATATTTAAAATTAAATAACCCTATGGCAAAAGGCCCAGACCAGCAAGCATGCGGTGGCGAAGTCCGCGGTGGTACTCTCTGGGCCATCAGCAAACAGGTTGGGCTCGCTTCGGGAGCATTTTACAGGGATTTTAAAAGGTATCTTGTTGAAACTTGATGTTCCTCTCTACTCAGTAGATGCTTTAGCATTAGTGAATTTTATGAGTGGAAAAAGGATAGTTTAACCACTGAGGAGATTTAGGAGTTTCAATTAAACAATTGCACCGTTTCAGTGTCAATTTTGAAGTCGGTGACTGCTGGTATTGGAGGTTTCACCTTTATTTTCCTAGTGGGGTGATGTACTTTGGCATTTTTGATCTCTGTTGTAAAAACTGGGGACTATTACATTGGGTGTGATACGCGTATGCCCTGTTCCAGTTGGTATACCTTGAGAGGCCTAAATTATAAAGAAATCTGTTATGGAACCAGTATGTATAGAAAACATATATTCAGGCATTTCCCCCCATTAAGTAAAAGTTCTGGGTTCTATCGCCTGCTTCATCACTTATGGTGCAAAGTCCTCCTGGCGCAAAGCCATTTGAAAATGGCTCTTATCTTTCCTGTATTTCTAACAATTTTCCTATGAGGATGTAATTTCCTACCTCCTTCTCTCCCTTGTCTCCCTTCCTTCTCTGTCGTCAACCAGGCCTCAACATTTTACTTTTTTTAAAGCAAAGTTCTTTGGTCTCAAGGGCTCTTCTATCTCAACATCTTTGACTCCTGGAATTCTGGAGTTTAGAATCCAGTTTTGCAGTTAGGAACAACTCCAGGTTCTAGACCTTCTGCACCATTTAGTATTTCCCTTGTGTAAAAGTGGTTTCTTTTCTGGGGAAGCAGGCCACCAAAGGCAGTGAGGTGCTTGGCCTGCTGGCTCTCGGTCCAGTGGATTCACACAGCTTCTAGGAGCGGAGGACATAACACCTGTTACTTATTTAGCTTTTTATATGTGACTTGACATGGGGTCCCCTGGTGGCTCAGTGGTAAAGAATCCTCCTGCCAATGCAGGAGATGCAGGTTCGATCCCTGGGTCGTGAAGAAACCCTGGAGTAGGATGTGGCTACCCACTGCAGTTTTCTTGCCTGGGAAATCCCATAGACAGAGGAGCCTCGTGGGCTACAGTCCATGGGGCTGGACTTACTGACTGAACAACAGCAACGTGGCTTGACATTTTCTGGTCTTTACAGAATGCTACAGGATTTAGTTACTACTGCCTCCTTTATCTAAATGAAGAAGCCAGGGCTCAGAAAAGATGACCAGTTTGCCCAAGATCACACAGCTAATGCTGGTGAATCCATATGAAAGCCTTAATCTTCGAGGCCTGTGCCCTTCCGTTTATGCCAGGTTGGCTCCAAGTATCCTTTCTCTTGAAATCACTCTTTGGAGGCTTTTGAGTTGGTGGTCTCTGACCTCATAAGATTATTTGTTTTCTACCTTATACTTATTTTCTTCATAGGAACCCAGGATTGCAAATCTCCGGGTATAACTACAGATGTTCCTGGCAAGATTGTGTTGCTCATCATGAATGTCAAAGCACTGACCTAGGGGTGTTATCTTCTAGCTAAAAATTTTCTGTATCATTTTCTTTTACTTATGTACTTCAGTAATTTATAGGCCCATGAGCCCAATATATTTGTAATTATTGGCTTAGGGCTTCCATTTGTAAATTGTTACAGTTAAGTCATCACCCCCAGCATCCGAAGCCTGGAGCTCTCGTGCCGGTGCTGGTGATGTCGGGTCTGGAATCTACTCTTGGGGCTGTCTGTAGGTTGTTTATCACCATTAGCCCTCATTATTTTAAATGAGTACCCACCCACCTTATACTCTGTAACCACATGTTTCCAGAGCTTCTCTGGAGATTATATCTTGCAGGTCCCCCCTCCCTTTCTTTTCTTTTTCTCCTCCTTACTTGCAAATGCTTTGTAAGTGAGGCCCAGAAAATATGAAGGAAAACACCTAAAAAAATAGTATGTGAAATTCAGATCAGTTTGGAAACAAGTGTTGCTTCTGACTCTGAAGCTTTGGGAGAAAAAAAAACCCTCACCAAGTGTGTTTAACACATATTAGTTTGTAAATATGGAGTCCCACTAATTGCATTTATAGCTCACAGCAAAACTACCTGTTATGTCTTGTTACTCTGAGGGGGGAAAAATGAGAGAGTTATATAGGTGTATGCATTTTACAAAATTGGAATTCAGGGAAGAGTGTGGTGTAAATTCTTCTATAATTATGTCTTTTTCTGCTGAGGCAGTTAGTCAGTTTTTCTGTTGCTGTGATGCTCACCTGAATTCAGGTGTCCCAAACTTAGAGGAAGGGCTTCCCAGGTGGCTTAGTGGTAAGAGAATCCACTTGCCAATGCAGGAGATATGGGTTTGATCCCTTGTTTGGGAAGATCCTCTGGAGGAGGAAATGGCAACCTGCTGCAGTATTCTTGCCTAGGAAGTCCCACGGACAGAGGAGCCTGGTGGACTGCAATCCATGTGTCACAAAGAGCCAGACATGACTGAGCACACGCACATGCAAATTTAGAGGAAATGGTATGGAGTACCTCCTTTCATAAAGAAATTATGGTTGTCCTCCTTTTCCCTGTTAATTGGAATGACTAAAGAACACCAAAATTGTGTGATATTTTGCAGAATCGCTGCTTACTTATTAGCTTGCTTTTCCATGTGATTAAAAGTTTTGTTGTGTTCTTACCAATTATTTTATTGGTTAAAGGTAAATGTGTTTTGGTTAAAGGTAAATGTGACAGAGGATGAGATGGTTGGATGGCATCACCGACTCAATGGACATGAGTTTGAGTAAACTCCGAGAGTTGGTGATGGACAGGGAGGCCTGGTGTGCTGCGGTCCGTGGGGTCGCAGAGCCGGACACAACTGAGTGACTGAACTGAAATGTGTTTCCAGTGGAAGTGGTTCAGTTGTTTTATAATGACAAACCAGGAGTCTTTAAATGTTGCTTTATGGCCAGTTTTCAGAAAGCTGCCTTTTCCATCAGGTGAAAGTGAAAGTGAAGTCCTATCTGACTCTTTGCCACCCTGTGGGCTGTAGCCTACCAGGCTCCTCCATCCATGGGATTTCCAGGCAAGAGTACTGGAGTGGGTTGCCATTTCCTTCTCCAGGTGATCTTCCCGACCCAGGGATTGAACTCAGGTCTCCTGCATTGCAGGCAGACGCTTTACCCTCTGAGCCACCAGGGTCCGTGAACCTCATGTATTTTCATCAGGGAGGGTGAGCACCTCCATGAAAACTACCAAAAAAAGTGAATCATGGAAGTATATGTCAGGCCAGGAAGCACCTCAGTACATCAGTGCAGCTCCCCACCCCCACCATTTTACAGATAAGCAAACCATGGCCCAGGATTAAATAATATTCCTTCTGACCCCTGTTGGGGTGCTGTTTCTCTAGTATGTTGTTCCAGTGTTTATGAGAAATAAAAGGTTCCCCCCTCCCCTTCCCCAGGGATAATAATAGTTAACTAAATTAGTATCAGGGCCTGTATTTAAAAATAATAATTCCTAGAAAAGTGTATTAATTTTATTTTCTTATAAATTATCTTTAGTAGAATTTGAGTTGTTTTTAATGATAGACAACTTTGGAATGCATGTGAACCCCTTTGGTCAGAGGATTCATCTCCAGAGAATTTTCAGAATTTTGTTTCTTCAATAGCTAAAGCTATTTATAGTTTTATTATTATTATTATTATTTTCAAGCAGAAGCGCTCTTCCTGAGATCCTCTGATTATCTTGCCAAGGTCTTGGGGGCAGTGTCCCCCCCTCTTTTTAACCTTGGTTGGACTCAGGATTTGCTTTATGTCCTGACTACCACTGGAGCGAAGTAGCAGGATCCAAATGATGTTTTAAAAGACTCGAAGTTTGGAGTTAAGATCTTGGGCTCTGGAGCTCACATGTCCTGTTATACCACTTGCTGGTGGCCTCAGGGAGGTTATTTTGCCCCAGGAAGCCTCAGTTTCCCCCTTCATAGAATGAGATCAACGTGCAGTCTTATCCCCTGATCGGTATTTGCGACATGTCAGCTGCTCCTGCTGTTTTTGCTACTGCATTGTTATTATTATTCCCAAGCCAAAATGTTTCCCAAACATGCCTTGAGAAAGGCTAGTAAGAAGGAAAGCAAATTCCACTTTTAACTGTTGATGAGAGGGAAGGTGGGGAGAAGGGACTGACCTATGTTGATACTCAGTGTCCTTTAAAGGAAAATTTTACCTGATCAGAGTAAGGAAAAGAAAGTGGTATTATTGTCAGCTGGTTTCTGTGTGCTTGATTTCTCTTCCACTTTCTTAGACCCATTTGTCTGATCCAGTCATGGGAAAGTCACGTGTGAATTTTTATCGTGCTTTATAGAAAGGAGAGACCTGTGGGCTGAACCACAGAGTTTAACAGCAGATAAACAGGCGGGGGCAGGCTTCCTTGGTGGCTGAGTGGTGAAGAATCCACCTGCCAATGCAGGAGATGCAATATCGACCCCTGGGTCAGGAAGATCCCCTGGAGGAGGAAATGGCAACCCACTCCAGTATTTTTGCCTGGAGAATCCCATGGACAGAGGAGCCTGGCAAGCTATAGTCCACGGGGTTGCAAAAGAGTCAGACATGACTTAGCGACAAAGCAGCAGCAACAACAGCAAAAGAGGCAGGGGGACCTGGGTGAGGCGGGCAACCCAGAACCTGCAGGGACTGTCCCTGGTGAGGCTGCCTTCACCTGCGTATCACACTGTCCAGATTAAGCAGAGTGTGGAAGGAGAAAGCCAGGCCAAAAGACAGCTGTCAGAGAAGAAGAAAATGGTTAATAAAGTGTTTTGTTCAGCTGCTTGAACTAGTTAATTGTTGAGTTCTGTTGTCGAGTGGGTACCCTCCTTGCTGCTGTCTCTTTAAGGAAAAACTGGAAGTGGACCACATACCTGTCATGTACGCACTTGTTTGCAGCCTGCATCTATTCATAGGCTAAAAATGAAATCTACTTACAACTATTACCTGGAGGACTTTTATAGGTTTTACAGAAAATATGACTGGGGTACAGTTAGGACCTGTTTTATTATCCCTGACAGTGGCTTAAGAAGCCACCGTAGCTGTAGATCTCTTTTATCAAGTTCTGGGTATTCGTTTGCTTACTTTTGTCAGGTACACAGTACTTTGAATACCAGAGCCCTGAAAGGCCACACCAGCTCACTCACTGTGGGTAGTTGGAGACATTTTTTCCCCTAAGAATACTTAAAGGGCAAAAACCCAGGATCTGGATATAGCATAAATGATGGGGTATAATTTTTAATAAAACATTGAACTTTTCTGTTTTCTTAACATTGCATTCTGAAGCTAAATTATGACTATTCCTATGTCTGTCTTCTATGCTTATTTTTCTTGCTTCTTTTCAAAATTTTATCACCTAATTATTTTTCCGTCGAATTAAGTGCTTTAAGTATAATATAACATAATTAACAATCTTCTTAACTTTATGTTTTCCAGGGATATCAGCATGAATAACATTACTCAGTTACCAGAAGATGCATTTAAGAACTTCCCTTTTCTAGAGGAGTTGTAAGTATTCTTTTGAGAACTGTTTTTTTGTTTATTTGAGTATTTCTCCTTTTCTCTTTGGAAGTTCTCACAACAGAGATTGTCTGCTGTTTCTCAGGGGACACTCAGAGAACTGGGTTCAGTGGCCTCAGAATAGTGGAAACCATGTGTTTTGGGGGAAGCAGACTTGAGTTTTTAAGAAATGTGATCGCTGAAGTTATTTTTGAAAGTCAGGATGAAAAATGCTACTTCCATGGGACTTTTTTGCTGCAATTGTTATGACTACGAATGAGGCAGTGACACAGGTTAATTACAGTGCTTTCCCAAGATAACGAGCCTGCTATGTAATTACCATGATTGCCACAGGAGTTGCTGTGTGGGCAATAGAACCGTAAAGAATAATCCACAGCATTTCAGGGTCATGATGCAGCAGATGACCTCAATGTGAGCCAGCAGAAAACTTTCCTTGGACATGGGCAGGTGGTCTTTGGGAGAGGGGCGAAGACATGGAACATCCTTCGGGTCTCTGAGAACACCTTTAACGTTAAGCCTGTTTCTGAACTTGGCGGTGTCATCTCGCATTTCCAATTTAACAGCTTACATGAGGGAGAAGTTCTTTCCACCTGTAACCTCCATTTTGTTTTTCTCTCCACACCATTTAAAGTTCATCATCAAAATAAGCACTTTTAGATTTTATAGGAATTGGCAATGATCAATAGCTTTTAAGAATTCAGACGAAAAATAAAGTCATAGTTGACTTGAGTTAAATGGAGGGCTTTAAAAACAGCTAAGCTAATGGATTATGTAATATGTAGAGGCAAGAAGGTGACAGTTTGATGGTAAGAACATCAAAGAGCTATAGCCCTGAAGGAATCTAAATTCATATTACGGATTGTGCCCTACAGCCAGCTGTTGAGTTTTAGATCCAAGTCAGTGACTGTCTCTCTTATCTTAGGTCGGCCCCTCCCTGCACATGGGGACTCGGAATCGAAAATAAGACAGGCAGGTTGTGCTCCCAGTTTCTGACACTGTTGAAACAGCAGTTAAGGATTTAGTGAAGTTAAGAAGTTTTTCTTCCCACACTACTTAATTGAACGTGATGTTCCCACAGCAGAAGTTGGGCAGAGGTTCTTTGCCACTTCCAAGCTTGTGAACTGGGTCAAGTTATTTAACCTCCCTCGATTCAGTTTCTTTGTCTATAAGGTGCAGATAAGACAGAATGAATTAAAATAGATGTTAAATACTTAGGACAGTGCGTGAAGCAGGGTGAGTGTAATGTAAATGCTGGCTGGTATTTATTTCATCATTTTAAAAGTGCTTAAGGTGGGGGTGGGGTACGGGGAGCAGCAGCTTGTATACCAATTGTTGTCATGGGTTACAAGGTTTCAATGTATGTTTTACTTTATTTTTGCCTGTTTTTTTTTTTTTTTTCCCCCCTTGAATGAAATTAATTCCTTTGTAAGAAATAGCTCTTCGTTTTTAATTAGACATTTACATTGAATGAAAAAGCAGTGAGCTGTGTGTTTGAAGCCCCCAAATTCCCACCCTCCCAATCAAGCTCAAAGATGCCTCAGCTATTTCTTTTCATTTCACATATAGTTTCAGCCTTTAGGATTAGTCTCCCTTTACAGAAGGAATCACGCAGTGAAAGGCCATTCATGAGCATGGGTTCAGCTGTTGGATCGCCCCCAGAGATACGAGACGCACTGGGCGAGAAGTGGAGAAGCCTCCTTGCTCTGGTGAACCACGTGTGCACACCACGTTGTCAGTGCCTTTGACTGGCAGCCAGCCCCCTTGGAGGGATTGGTGGTGAGCGCCTGGATATGGAGTCCACCCTGGCTAATCTCTGCTTTGTGAAGTTCGCATCTTGGATTTCATAAAACTCTCAAATGACCAAGCATATATCAAGCTCACAAATTCTGTCAACTGAGAGTTTTAATTGGAACCAAATTGGATTTGATGGCTAGTCTTTTGTAGTGAGGTTTTGTTCGCTTCACATTCTGCTTATGGCAGCAAGAAAGCCCATCCTATGAAGTCTGTATGGCTCCTGCAAATACTGTATAGGATTTCAGAAATGAATTTGGTCAGGAGTGCTGATGGTTAATTTTAAAGAGTCCTTCAGAATAGTCTTTCACATGCTGGGTATACTTACAGGCATTTGAGGGAATTTCTTTTCCATGTTAATGGAATCAGGGTAAAAAGCCTGTGTTTTTTCTTTACAAAACACCGTAGCAGAGTTTGACATTCCAAAATGATGCTGCCAGGAGTATTGTAATATTCCAGAAACAGCATCACCCTTTGTCCAAAAGTCATCTGGAAGTCATTTAAGAGTGATTGTGAAGCTGAAGTGCCCGGAACAGAAATGAGTGATTTACTGAGGGCTTTTTTTTTTTTTTTTTTCCACAATAGTTAATGAGGTGTGCTTTACATGATGTGACTGGTTTGGCTGAATTTTATATGATAATTCAGAATGCTGGGAGTATTGGGTGGAATCAGTTCCCAACTTAAGAAGTGTTTATAGATGTTTACGCATTCACTTGTTCTTTCGACAAACACTGAATCCGGCTCTGTGCTGGGTCCTCTGATGGGTGTCAGGGACACCAAGACAAGTTAAGTGTGGTCTTTGTCCTTGGAGTTGACAGTCTGTCCAGCACCATTTCCACTAGCCACAGATGGTTATTTAAATCTAGACTTACAATAATTAAAACTAAAATAAATGCTCAGTTTTTAGTGGAGCTAGCCATCTTTCAAGTGCTCAGTAACCACCTGTGGCTCGTGACTCTTGTGATGGACAGTGCCCATGTAGACAGTTTCCATCGCTGCAGAAAGTTCATTTGGACAGCAAGGGTCCAGGGGAAGAGTGGAGCTAACACTTGGTGTGGCATGGTGAAGATTGTCCTAGTGTGCACAGGGTCAGTGGAAGCCTGAAGTAACCTGTTTATTGAGACTGGAGGATTTGGGAAAGGCTTTCCAGAATAGCTTCAGCTGAGTCTTGAAGGACACATGAGAATTAGCTGGGTGAGGATGGGTAGTCAGGGTACTCCAGGAAGAACCTTATAGCATGTGCAAAGGCACGGAGGTAGACATTTCAGAAGTGTTAGGACACAAGATGATAGTTATTGCCACTGAAATAGAGAAATGTGAAATATTGAAAGGTAGAGAAATGTGAGGAGATGAGGCCAGATCACCAAGGGACTTTTTAAGCTAAGGAGTTTAGACTTTATCCTGAAGGAGCTGAATTGGGTATGAGGGTAAGTGATAGGGAGGAGACTAAGATTTTTTTTCCCTGAATGACTAGATGCCATTCACTGATTTTTTTTTTCCCCCTCTCTTTCTCTGGGAATCCAAAAACATAGGATCTAACCCTAAATTCATTACATAAAATGTGTAGTCTTGAAACAGTCTATTGATTTTCACATCTCAATTTCCTACTCTTTAAAATGGGACTCTTCACAGTAGTATTGTAAAGGGAAGAGGGAATTATTTATGTAAAAATGCTTTGTGACCATGAAGTGCTACATTGACATGAGTAATGTAGATTTCATTAATCCGATTAAACATTGCTGTCTTTCTTGAAGTATTTAGGGGAGAGGTTGTTTGGCTTGGAGATAGGAGTTGGAATGGGCCCTTATAGATTTTTGTTAGTGATGTGAAAGGAAAGGCAGAATTTTTGGAAAATATTCATTTAGCATCCACAAAGTTGGTGTCTGATGTGATGCTGTGTGTGCTCAGTCACTCCATCACATCTGACTCTTTGTGACCCCATGGACTGTAGCCCACCAGGCTCCTCTGTCCATGTAATTTTTCAGGCAAGTATACTGAAGGCGGCTGCCATTTCCTACTCCAGGGGATCTTCCCAACCCAGGGATAGAACCTGGGTCTCTCGGGTCTCCTGCATTAGCAGATGGATTCTTTACTTCTGAGCCACCAGGGAAGCCTCCATACTACACGTTGCTGCCATAGTATTTTGGCTGTCCTTGAGACCTGTCAGGGCATTGGTAGCCATTTAGGGAATGGCTGAAATGTGGAGTTGTGAAATTGATTTAATTAGAAACAGGAGAAGGAGTATCCAACTGCTTTCCATAGGCTCCCACTGAGAAATCCGTGAATGTTACTGTGAGCTTAGATGTTGCAACAGCAGTGGAGACTGTTGCCAGCTTTGGCACTTGTACAGTTATTGTTTAATACATACTATAAGACTAGGCTAGTTCTATCTGTTTCAAAATGGACTTTGGAACTCTTTACAATGCTAAAGTGAAAATTAGTTCTCTGACTACTTGTTTTTTTGGGCAGGTGCGTCTGTAGGACAGTTAATTCCTAGTAGAGATATTACTTTACAGAAGAGAACTACTAAGTAATTTCAACAGGAGAATAAAGAGTGGGTTAAAATTAAAAGTTATAAATACTTTAGCCAGTAGTTGAACACACACACACACACACACACACACACACAGGTACATGCAGACAATATAAAATGTGTGTACTTTTTTTTCAGAACCATTTGAAAGTAAGTTGCAATCGTTGAATTCTCCTTTACTTTTAAATAGTGCATTGTTTATTCCAAAAACACAAGGATATTTGTTTAAATAATTGCACTGCAGTTATCAAACAGAAATCTAGATTCCTATGTATTATTTGGTCTGTAATTCTTATTCAGATTTGATAGCTAATCCAGTAATATTCTTTAGCAAAAAAAAAAAGTAGAATTGTGGTTCAGGATACATTTAGAACCACAAGTTGCACCTGGTTGCTATGTCTTGCTAATCCATTTCGATTTTCTAAAACTAAGTTTTATGGTCTCTATTTGAGTTGCTGCTGCTGCTAAATCGCTTCAGTTGTGTCCGACTCTGTGCGACCGCATAGACGGCAGCCCACCAGGCTCCCCCGTCCCTGGGATTCTCCAGGCAAGAACACTGGAGTGGGTTGCCATTTCCTTCTCCAATGCATGAAAGTAAAAAGTGAAAGTAAGTTGCTCAGTCGTGTCTGACTCTTAGCGACCCCATGGACTGCAGCCTACCAGGCTCTTCAGTCCATGGGACCTTCCAGGCAAGAGTACTGGAGTGGGGTGCCATTGCCTTCTCCGCTATTTGAGTTACTACACATAATTAAAATCAATCAAGCCTGGCAAAAGGAAGTTATTTTAGGGTTCAGTAGCAATAATAATGGCAGCCAAAATTTATTGAGAGTTTCTTATGTACTAAAAAACTTAGAGCATATAATCTAGTTTACTGCTCACAAGATTCTTATATATCATCATGCTAAGTTATAGATGTGGACAAGGAGGCTTTAGAGAGGTGAAAAACTCACTAGGTCATATAGTCAATAGCAGAGCCAGGATCTGAATTCATGTCGATCTGATTCAAGTATTTCGTCTTAATTTCTAAGCTGTGATACTGTCTCAAGAGGCATAGGATTGGAAGCAAGCCTAAGAGGACACCTATTTACTCTCATCTACAATGCTAAGTATGTCCCAAGCTAACTGTCAAAGATGGTTGGCTGCCTAACATATCCCTTAAGCTAAGCTAACTCACTTCAGTCGTGTCTGACTCTGTGTGACTCCATAGACGGCAGCCCACCAGGCTCCCTCGTCCCTGGGATTCTCCAGGCAAGAACACTGGAGTGGGTTGCCGTTTCCTTCTCCAAGCATGAAAGTGAAAAGTGAACGTGAAGTTGCCCAGTCGTGTCCGACTCTTAGCGATCCCATGGACTGCAGCCTACCAGGCTCCTCCATCCATGGGATTTTCCAGGCAAGAGTACTGGAGTGGGGTGATCCCTTAGTAAGGTCATTGAACAGAAAACTTATTAACAAAGAGATCTTCCTAGAATGAGGTTTTCTGGCCTAGCCATACCATTTTATAGGTGCGACTATCAAGGCTCAACAGTAGATGAGTGGCAAGTTCCAAGCACTACAGTTAGCATGCATCCGAGCCAGAATGAGACCTACCTAGTTCAATGCCATGTCCACTATGTCCCATCACCTTTGGTATTTGAGATGCAGAAGTAGTTTCAAATAGTCTTACTGGGTTGTCTAGAGCTCTAGAAAGTAGCAGACTCGGTTCTCTTCCAGTATTTACAAGGAATTTCCTTTGCTTCCAAACTAACATTTGACTCACTTAACGTTTACTCCCTTGATGAAGGCTTCTCAGATAAGCTTTTTCAACTGTAATAATTTCCCCCTGTGATTTCTGATAAATTTGACTGTGATATTTGACAGTTCAAAATGTTTTCTTGGAATTCTCTTGTTCCACTTTATAGTGTCTTGGTAGGATGAGTTGGTAGTGAAGATCCCTACATTTGCTGTTGGAAACTGTGTAGTCATCTCACAGAGGCGTATGGGTGCTCTCCGACTCACACCATTTCCTGTGTATGATGTGGGGACCTCTCAGATTCGGTTATAAGGGTGAGAAGAGAAATGGGAGGGATCCTGTACTTACTGGACCTTCTGTGTACCAGACAGGTCGTCCTAGAGCAAGATTGTTTTGTTTGAATTCATAAAACTCTGTGGGCTATATATATTCCCATTTTGGTGACGAGGAAGCTGAATTTTTCTTGAGGTTGTCCCAAGGTCACATAGCCTGTTAGTAATGGGTCTGATTTCAGTCCCACATCTGACAGTGTAGATGTGAAAAGAACAAGGAAGGACTTCATTAGACAGTTCATTGATTCATCAGACTGGTGTTAGGTAGAGCGCTGTGTGCATTGCTGAAGTCAGCTGAGGTTCTTGCCTTCCAGAGAGATGAATGGTGTAGTAGAGTGATGGGAGTTCAAAGGAGAAAGGAAGGGAAATAACTTCTAGCAAAAAAGATTAAGGAAGGCCTCATCAAAGAGTTGGCATTGGTAGAGAGAGCCTCAAGGGATGGCAGAGTTATTCATGAGGAGATGTGGAAAAAGGAGGATGAGCAAAGATATGGAAATAGACTGGGACAGGAAGAAGGAGTGCAGGGTTTGGTTTGATTTTAGAAAGGATTTCTGTTGGTTTGATTTTAGAAAGGATTTCCGAAAGGAAATTCTGGGAAGGAAACCTTGAAAGGAGTCGAAGGCCAGGCTGAGGACATTTCTTGGCAGACTCGTGGAGGAGGGTCAGGTGTTGTGTGGCTATGGAATTTTGAGCTAGGAAATGACTTGGTCAGACGTGACCTTCTGTCATATAAACGTAATCTTGTAGCACAGAGGAGGATGCTTGGGACTGAGTGCGTGCAAGGAAGCAGATGAAGATGATAATGGCAGTAGTCCAGGTGAGAACTATGAGACTCTGAACTCAGGTAGATGAAAGTTAGTAACAGGGAAGAGGAAACTTGGCCTAAGGTGTTATGCAAATAGACTCAAGAGGACGTCTCAGCTGGGACGGCAGGGGTTGTTGTCAATAACACTTCACTTTTATTTTATTTATTTTTGTAGTTGCAGTATGCGGGATCTTTAGTTGCAGCAGTCGAACTCTTGGTTGAGGCTTGTGGGATCTAGTTCCCTGACTAGGGATTGAACCCGGCCCCCTGCATTGGGGAGCAAGGAGTCTTAACCACTGGACCACCAGGGAAGTCCAGTCCAGCACTTCACTTGTAGATTACCAGGAATTTGGTGGTATTTTGACAAAACTAAAGGCCATGCAGTAAGACAAATTGGTCCAGAAGAGAAGATAGTATGTGCAGTTCTGAATATACAGCTTGATTTTAGGTGAGAGAGGCATAGGGACATCTGGAAATACAGATGTGGAGTCAAGACTTGAGATGGATGGGTGGGGAGTCTAGAATGGAGTTTCATGGGTATAGATTTTAGAGTCTTTTATTTTGAGGGGATTACTGGAAACATTAGGTAGAAAGAGCTTGCCAAAGGAGAGAGGGCAGAAGGAAAGGGAAGAGGGCCAAAGACAACTCATTGGGAAACACTTGAATCAGGGTGTGGGAAGAAGACCAAGTGCCAGGGGGGCAGGATAACTAGGGCAGAACCGTGCTCTGGGAGCTGTGGGAGGGGAGGTTTTTCACAAGGAATGAAGGATCAACATTGACATGCTGGAGAAAGGTGCCTACAGCCAGATCATAACAAAAGGCCTTGCATTTAATTTTTTTTTTTTAGGAGTCCTCTCTACTGAGAGTTGTGAGAGTGCCTTTGGGGTAAAGAAGTTCACCTTAAAGCAGACGTTTGGGGACTGCTAGTAGGTAGTTTGTGGTTTGGAGAGAGAAAATGATGTTTGAAATATGTCTATTACCTGACGGGAGTCCACAGGGTGTAAGAGACAGAACCCCAGCTGAGGTATCATAGAGGATTTATTGTTTCAGGTAGATCTAGGAAGTCTAGAGATGGAGTTGGCTTCAGATGGTCCTGGATCTCGGGGTTTCACAGTTGTGAGAGTTTTCTCATGCTTTCCATTTCTCAGCTTCAGTTGTCTCTATGTTAGTGTTTTTGATTTTGTTCTTTCCTGTGGTATTTAGCCTGTCTCCATATAATGGGTAAAATAACCTTCAACAGCCCCACGTAAGTCTTTGCATCTTGAGATCTGAGATGAGCATGTAAAATCTTCCTTTTTGCTTTTAGCAGCAAAATCTCCAGAGGACTTTAGTTGGCCAGACCTGTCCCATGTGCTGTCCTTGAACCACTCTCCTCTTTGGGTTGGTGTGGTCCATCCTGGGCCCTCCGCTTATCCCCACTAGGACCACCTGGAGTGAGGAAGAAGCCTCCCAAAGAACTGATAGTGGAACCAACAGGCTCTGAACCTTTGTCTTTCAGTGCTTAGCAGCTTAGAAGTAGAGGCGATAGAACATGTGATATACTCAGAATTGGGGTTTAAATTAGTATTTCATAAGCAGCTAGGGGAAATCAAGCCGGAGAATCAACAATTCATTGTTACAGTGTTTGACATGGAATTCAGAAAGTGTAGAGAGGCTAATGAAACCACAATTTGCTGGCGCATTTACCTATTTTGCTGCTGCTACTAAGTCGCTTCAGTCGTGTCCGACTCTGTGTGACCCCATAGACAGCAGCCCACCAGGCTCCCCTGTCCCTGGGATTCTCCAGGCAAGAATACTGGAGTGGGTTGCCATTTCCTTCTCCAATGCATGAAGGTGAAAAGTGAAAGTGAAGTAGCTCAGTCCTGTCCGACTCTGAGCGACCCCATGGACTGCAGCCTACTGGGCTCCTCCGTCCAAGGGATTTTCCAGGCAAGAGTACTGGAGTGGGGTGCCATCACCTTCTCCGTTAACTATTTTAATCAAAGCTAATTATTTGTTCTTTGACTAAAAGTAATACTGTCTACAAGTAAGTGAAAATGTCTTTAATATTCTACGAGCATGATTGAATTTTCCAGTAAGGAAATAGGCAAAGTCATTTCTTTCATGTATTGTCCACTCTTAGTCAACCATGATTTATTCTGTAGTAGAATTTTAATTCAGAATTTGTTCATCATTTGCCCCTGTTGGCTTTTATGCATACATCAAAGATTATGTTAGACATGCTAAAAATACTTGTATCATCGATGTACTTGGCTTTGTAAGGAAATAATCCTAAAATTAATGGGTACTCAATTTTTAAAAATCTGGATGCATAGGAAGATAAGGAGAAGGGAGGAAAAACGACCTGTATCTTACCGTAGGAAATACCTATGGTTAACATTTTGTTGTTTACACTTCTCAACTCTTCTCTTAGTATATGTATGTACTTTCTTTTCTCAGCATGATTGGTTAAGACCAATCAGAATTTACTCATGGAGGTGAGTCACATTTGAACAAACCTAAGCTCTGCCAGGAAGGCAGGGCTGGTATTTGGTAGGCAACCAACAGTGTGTGCCGTGGTTCCTCTCTCTCCTAGTCACATCTTACTCATTTTATCTAGTCTGTTTTGAGCCCCTTCTGCTATTAAAAAGTCTTCCCTGGTCTTCCTTATCCAGATTCCTCTTGCACCTTCTCTGCTCCTCCCCATTTAGCACTAGATTGAATGCCTTGTTATTTCGTGTTCCAGGTGAGTCAGTCCACACCTGTCTATTCGATTCCACAGACTCTCCTCCAAGTGCAGCACCTACGGTCACTGTTCTGCTGCACATGATCTTTGGTGACAGTGACCACATTTTAGAATCTGAAATTGAGGGAGGGGTTAAGACAAAGGATCTCTTCTTATTTTGAGTTTATTGAAGTAATAAACCTTATCAGCCTGTATAAAAACTGCATTCCATTGAAGGTTTATGTTTAATGAATTATCCTTATTTAAAAGAAATGAGAAATGTCTTGGGAAAATTCAGTACTTACTTTGCCCTACCTGTGGTACTTGGCTTATAGTAGAAGGTCAGTATTTGCTGGTTATGTTAGCAGTAAATTTTTTTCTTACTCTGTAACATGTTTCCTCATATGGGTGGATATTTTGTGTGTTTAGTGCCAGAAGATAAATGACTGGGTTGTCAGGATAAACTTTGCTCGGGAAATTGTCACTGCTGCCAGGGTTTTTATTGATTTGCCTATAAAATAAAGCCTTCTATGGGTTACTGACTATACAAGGAAGTGGCATATACAAAAGGGTCGTGGGTGCCAGGATAACTTAAGTTTCTTTGAATTGAATAAAGCTCTTTTAGTATATGGTGGAGTTCTAAAGGGGCTATAGCCTGAGTTTTAGCAAGGACAAGCTTATTTTTGATTAAGCATTGCTGCTTTTCTTTTTGTGCATTTAAACACAAATACATAATATTTTACATATATATATATGTATATGAAATAGTTTTCCCCTTCTCTGTGAAGGAAGACTACAGTAAAAACCTTGGGAATTTCCATAATGAGAGTTCTTAGTACAGGCATGTTTATAAAACATTTAATTTTTATATATACTTCCATGAAAGTTGTATGAAAGTATAAAATTCTTCCCTGGTATGAGAAGAAATAGGGTAAAACATTATTAGTGGGTTCAGGACTCTCTGCTCTACTGTATCAGATAAAGTTTGTTTAGCCTTGGTAGGAAGCATGTTCAAGGAGACCTATCAAGGATGCTAGTCAATTGCTGGCCTTCTGTATTCACTAGGAAAAGAGCCACTTTGGTCCTTTGAAAGTCATTTGTAGAAAATAACACAAAGCAACATGGTTCTGTTTCTAGAGTTTCCATTATTTTATTTTGATTACCTTATACAATGTCTAAGATTTACATTCTTTAGCAGTGCTCGTAGGAATTTAGACAAAGCACAGAGGAAACAGAGGCTCACTTTTCTCATCTGTTAAAAAAAATAAGAGCAGGCCCACTGCGACATAGTAGGGTAATGACAATGTAAACTGTTACACAAGTGTTAGTTTTTGTTAAGATGTACTGATACCAAATATCCCTAACAGGGAACACTCTGTTTCTTTTTTTTTTTTAACATTTGGCCACCCTGCTCAGCATGAGATCTTAGTTCCCCAACCAGGGATTGAGCCCGAGCTCCCACCACTGGAGTCGTAATCACTAGATTGCCAGTGTTTGGTCTTTTTTTTTTTTTTAAATAAAAGCAACTCTCTACCACCACCCCCCACACCACCACCACCCCCTTCTTGAGTTCTTAATTTTTCACAGGAGCCAGCAGAGTTCTGAGCCCATACCTTAAGATACAAATAAATAGATAATTAAGGACTTATTAGAGGTATGCATTATAAGTTTTTTTTTTTTTCTTTCAAAATTGTTGCATACATTTTGGGTCTTGCTGATGTCCAATTATATTTAATAGGAGACGGTTGCTCACCTCCTGTTGGATGCTCTCCCGTGGCCTTCCTTGCCCAGTTCGGTGTTGAACTGGAAACGCCATCTCCGAGGGCAGAGTCATGGGCTGGTGGTTGCGTCTGTTGTACTTGGCACGGAGCGTGACGCCATGCAGATCCACCCACTTGAGAGAATTTAATGGCATCGCAGGAGGGGCAGCCTGGAGGTGTTTGGGTCCCATCTGCGAGAGGTCATGTGTGTGGCTTTGAATGCAGCTCTATCGGGTAGGGACACGTAGCTGTGGAAAGAAATGTAGAGGGAGGCAAGGAGCCGTGGCCTCGGGGGATTAGATCAGTGGGGCCCCCCTGAAGGGAAGGGTGGTGCTCACAGTTGTTTTCTCTCAGGACTTGCCGCAAGGTCAGACCATCTGGTGGCCACCTCTGCAGAGGAGCAGGAGGCACACGAGTGGCTGGGAGACTGTGGCTCTGTAACCTCCGGCCGGGACCTGTCCACCAGGTGACAGAGAAATTGCCATGGGCCAGGCTGGCTATTGTCTGCGTGCAGAGTGTGCTCAGGCCCGGGCCTTCCTGCTGCAGTTGGTCTGCCTCCCTCTTCTCACTCCTCCCCATGGCTCCTCACAACAGCTGCTGGAAGCTTCTGACCCCTTCTCCGCCCTCCCCCAGCTCAGTCCATGTGTCTAGTGAGTGTGGATAGTGCAGTCCTTACCCTACTGTTTCCCGGCTGGAATTCCAGCCAAATGGCCACAATGACATTTCTGTCCCAGACAAGAAGAAACCTAAATCCAGGCACTTCTCAGAGACATAACACCAATTGGCGTACCCTCTAGTTCACACCCGCCTCTCGTGTTTCTTTTAAACCACTTCCCAAGTGAAGAAATCCCAGTCTAATTCAGCACATCTCATGAAGGTATGAACCCTCTGGCATGGATGACCGTGGATCAGTGTCCATTTAACCAGGGCCAGTCCAGCTTTCCTACTTCTGGGAGGGTTGGCAGATAGAAAATATCATGTAGCATGTGCATTAAGAATCAAGAATATAATTGCAAACTCTAGCCTCCCCTAGAAGGAGCCCCTAACATGAATCCTTGGTCCTTATGAATAATAAATGCACCCAAAACAGACTCAGAAAGACATTATTCGCTGAGCCACTTGTATCCTGTTTCCTGGAACAGTTCCAAGTCCGATGGGAGTGCGGAAGGCTAATGGATTGCTGTTTCCCTCTCCTCCACCCTCTCTCTGTCTTTCTCCTCTCAGTCTCTGCTTCTGGGACTGTTGTAACAAGCAGAATAAATAGGAGTTGCCTTGAGGTAGACCGTGTCCCCGTTGGAAGTCCTGCTAGACTCGTTTTAATTCTGTGTGATCGTGTGTACAACCCCAGCCTGTGTTGAGATAACACTGTTGATCAGGAGACTGGTGTTCTCATATTCAAGGTCCACCCCTTTTGCTTAAGAAAATATACTACCAGAACATGTTAAGAAAGAACATTGTTACTGTAGCACTTTCAGATCAAGCCAAGTAGTTCTGTCCTTTTAGGAGACTGGAGGGGAGTTGGGGAGTAGCAATGAAACAAAAGGAGAAAACCTGCAGAAAAGTCAAGATCATGAGTCAGCTTTCCCCCATACCTAAAGTAGCAGTGTTACCTTTTTCTTGAATCTGGTCTTATACTGGGGCTTAGTTGAGGCATTAGAGCAAACACCAAGTGTCTGTTTCATTGAAGGTCTCACACAAGAGGATCCAAAGTGAATATGACCTAGTCCTGTCCATAAGGCACCTAAATACAGTTGAAGGAGATACACCAACTTAATAATAATAAAGTAAAATGCACCCAGTGAGAGCTTTGTCTAAAATAATCTGTGGAATCCAGGAAAGGGAATATCGTAATAGTTCCACACTGATGGTAACATCCAGCTTGCAGTGATGATGAATAAGGTTTTCAGCTGGCAGAGACTGGAGTGTGGGTATTTCATATGAAGGCAGTGCCATGAACAGAGGATCTGAGGTGGAAAGCAGGGTGTTGCTAAAACGTAGGATACAAGGAACATTCAGGAATAAGGTGAGAAAGGAGAGGATCATACTGAAGGTCTAGCTGATTCAGTTGTAGTGGGGAGAAGCATTTGGGGAAATGCTCAGTTGTGCTTTTTAAGATTTAGATCTCCCAGTATTACAATGAAGTGGTTTGAGGCAAGAATCTCATGGAGGTTCATGGCAGTAATCCAGGAGGAAGAAAATGAGGGTCTAGACTCGGGTGGCAAAGCAGGGAAGGTAAGAATGGATGGATTGAGACCTTCCACGGGGTTCTCTATGGGTTTTGGAGACTGATGAGCTGCAGTGGGGGGAAGGGGTGCAGACGAGGGGAGGAGGGTTGGTGATGTCTGGGACCGCCCACCATTAGTGGCAGAAAATGGTACCACTTTTCATTTCACTCTTATGTTCTCGCTATAATGAGGTTTTTTTTTTTTCCCTTTACTACTACTACTACTAAGTCGCTTCAGTCGTGTGGACTCTGTGTGACTCCATAGACGGCAGCCCACCAGGCTCCCCCGTCCCTGGGATTCTCCAGGCAAGAACACTGGAGTGGGTTGCCATTTCCTTCTCCAATGCATGAAAGTGGAAAGTGAAAGTGAAGTCGCTCAGTCATGTCCGACTCTTAGCGACCCCATGGACTGCAGCCCACCAGGCTCCTCCGCCCATGGGATTTTCCAGGCGAGAGTACTGGAGTGGGGCGCCATTAGCGCTTCATAATCATCACAATAATAGTAAAAGATACAAGTATCATCATTTATCTAATTAAAAATTTTATGGAGCCAGCCAGTAGGTCCTCATGAAGTGAGTTACAGAGAAAACTGTTGGATGTGGCACAGACCAATGCAGACCAAGAAAGGGAAGGAGCTGGCCTTTGCTGGCAGAGGGCTGTGGGTGGCAAATATTTCCTCAAGATCAGCCATCTCTTGGTCCTCAGCTTGTGGTGTGCTTCGTCGCTCGGTTGTGTCTCTTTGCAACCCTTTGGACTGTAGCCTGCTGGGCTCCTCTGTCCATGAGATTTTCCAGGCAAGATTACTGAAATGAGTTGCCATTTCCTCCTCCAGGGAATCTTCCTGACCCAGGGGTCGAATCCGCGTCTTCTGTATCTCCTGCATTGCAGGCAGATTCTTTACTGCCTGAGGAAAAGCACAGTGGAGAGTGCTTTGTATCCTAAAGAGTCAGAATGAGTTTAGGGCTTGCTGCCTGCCACTCTTAGCCACCCAGGGATCCCATCTTACCCCACTTTGCTGCTGCTCATCTCCACTGTGGGGAGGATGCCCCGTTGGTCTGTTGGAAATTCCTCCATAATTGCAGTTCTGAGCTCCTGATGCCTCAGTCCCTACTGTGAGCTCTGCTCTGCTGAGAGCTGTTGATCCTCAACCAAGGCTATTAACTCACCCAGGTCCACTGTGTTTCACCTTCTGGGAATTATTTCCCAACCTTTGGTGACACACCAGAGGCATCGAATTGCCGAAGGACACAGATAAGCCTTGGAGCCAGCTCTGTGAAAACTGGAATGCTGGCCCCTCTGCTTACCCGCTGTGTGACTTCTGCCAAGTCACCTAACCTCTCAGGGACCCAGAGAAGTAGGGCCCCTGTCCGGAGAAGATTGAAAGACAAGAATGTAAACCACCTAACTCAGTGCCTGCAATTACTGTGGGCACCTGACACAGTAGGCTTTTCCTTCCAGGGTTTGGGACTTTGTCCCTAACCCCATTCTTTATTCACTTTGGTCTCTCCTAGCGGTGAATTTTTGGACATGAAGCATCCATAGTGTCTACTATAAGAAGTACTAGGGGGAAAAAAGAAGTAGTGGCTCGTAAAATAAGCAACGTGTAAAGAGACTTGGGAGGGAACAGTTGCTGAAGCTGCAGAGGCCTTATTAAGCTGCTGTGTTTATTATTCATTAACCCAGCTGCTTGGTAAACATGGGTAGATGCATTCCCAAAGGCTCCACTTGATCTGTTTACTCTTGTAAGGAACCAAGTAATCAGAGTGGTGTGAGTAGCCTGCTTTTGGAGGTTAGGCTCCTTTAGTTTTCCCAGGGTTTATAAAGTATAAAGAGGCAGATCCTTGGGAAAGGGAAGCAAATATTTTGGCTATTGTGGTTCAGCACTCTTTTCTGTTGGCAAGTAAAGGTAATCACACTTTGTGAAACCCCTCTTTTCAATACAATAGACTGAACTCCTCAAGGAAAGCCCATAGATAGGGGAACATTCAAAACCAATATTAGAGATAAAATTCTGTGACAGCCTTGGTCTGTTTACAGTGTTTGTTTTTTGGTGGACTCAGCTTTTTAAAGCTGATCTTTCAGATAATAGTCACTTGCCACCCTGGGGACAATGGAATCTGTTCTCCCTTCTATTCCTTATGATCCAATTTGATCTTATAAAGTGTGACCTTTTGAACACTGCCTTCCAGCTCTGAGGATTATCAGTTGAATGTAATTTGTGAGTCTGGGGTATAGAAAGTCCCCTGAGAGGGCTTGTCCTAAGCCTGCACTAAGGTAGGCTCTGGGATGCTATCTGTTTTCAGGGAGGAAATGCTGAGAATGCAGTTTCTGACTATTGGGTTGACACACTTGTGGGTGGCGACAGAATTGTGAAATGCAAGACCTGTTCTTAGAAGCTTTTGTATTTGGCCTGTAAGACTAACGTGCTAGAAACAATGAGTAGAAGACAGCCTGTTTAATGACCACACAAAGCATGTGTATGGTAAGAACTGAAGTTTTTGAGGGAAGTTACACAGGTGGTGACGATATACAGCCTTGAGTCCTCCTTTTCCTATTTGGAACCAGTCTGTTGTTCCATGTCCATTTCTAACAGTTGCTTCCTGACTTGCATACAGGTTTCTCAAGAGGCAGGTCAGGTGGTCTGGTATTCCCATCTCTTTCAGAATTTTCCACAGTTTATTGATCCACAGTCAAAGGCTTTGGCATAGTCAATAAAGCAGAAGTAGATGTTTTTCTGGAACTCTGTTCCTTTTTCATGATTCAGAGGATGTTGGCAATTTGATCTCTGGTTCCTCTGCCTTTTCTAAAACCAGCTTGAACATCTGGAAGTTCACGGTTCATGTACTGCTGAAGCCTGGCTTAGAGAATTTTGAATATTACTTTACTAAGATGAGTGCAATTGTGCGGTAGTTTGAGCATTCTTTGGCATTGCCTTTCTTAGGGATTGGAATGAAAACTGACCTTTTCCAGTCCTGTGGCCACTGCTGAGTTTTCCAAAATTTGCTGGCATATTCAGTGCAGCACTTTCACAGCACATCTTTCAGGATTTGAAATAGCTCAACTGGAATTCCATCACCTCCACTAGCTTTGTTCGTAGTGATGCTTTCTAAGGTCCACTTGACTTCACATTCCAGGATGTCTGGCTCTAGGTGAGTGATCACACCATCATGAGTATCTGGGTCGTGAAGCTCCCAGTTTTTTTCGTACAGTTCTTCTGTGTATTCTTGCCACCTCTTCTTAATATCTTCTGCTTCTGTTAGGTCCATACCATTTCTATCCTTTATCAAGACCATCTTTGCATGAAATGTTCCCTTGGTATCTCTAATTTTCTTGAAGACAGGAAGAAGCACAAGCTGGAATCAAGATTGCTGGGAGAAATATCAGTAACCTCAGATATGCAAATGACACCATCCTTATGGCAGAAAGTGAAGAGGAACTAAAAAGCCTCTTGATGAAAGTAAAAAAGGAGAATGAAAAAGTTGGCTTAAAGCTCAACATTCAGAAAACTAAGATCATGGCATCTGGTCCCATCACTTCATGGGAAATAGATGGGCAAACAGTGTAAACAGTGTCAGGCTTTATTTTTCTGGGCTCCAAAATCACTGCAGATGGTGATTGCAGCCATGAAATTAAAAGATGCTTACTCCTTGGAAGGAAAGTTAAGACCAACCTAGATAGCATATTGAAAAGTAGAGACATTACTTTGCCAATAAAGGTCCATCTGGTCAAGGCTATGGTTTTTCCAGTGGTCATGTATAGATGTGAGAGTTGGACTGTGAAGAAAGCTGAGTGCTGAAGAATTGATGCTTTTGAACTGTGGTGTTGGAGAAGACTCTTGAGAGTCCCTTGGACTGCAAGGAGATCCAACCAGTCCATCCTAAAGGAGATCAGTCCTGGGTGTTCATTGGAAGGACTGATGCTAAAGCTGAAACTCCAGTACTTTGGCCACCTCATGCGAAGAGTTGACTCATTGGGAAAGACCCTGATGCTGGGAGGGATGGGGGCAGGAGGAGAAGGGGACGACAGAGGATGAGATGGCTGGATGGCATCACTGACTCAATGGACGTGAGTTTGAGTGAACTCCGGGAGTTGGTGATGGACAGGGAGGCCTGGCGTGCTGCGATTCATGGGGTCACAAAGAGTTGGACGTGACTGAGCGACTGAACTGAACTGACTGACACAGGTGGTGCTCGTGGTACAGAACCCACCTGCCAGTGCAAGAGACACAAGACGCAGGATTTGATCTCTGGGTCAGCAAGATATCCTGAAGAAGGGAATGGCTACCACTCCAGTATTCTTGCCTGGAGAATTCCGTGGATAGAAGAGCCTGAAGGGCTACAGTCCATGGGGTCACAAAGACCCCACAACTGTCCACGGACACAACTGCAAAACTCGGCACCACTCACACTGGAGTCAGGAATTTAAGAAGTAAAGGTTAGGTCATGAGGTGAAGCATTTAAAGATACAGTGGCGAAGCTGGCTAGTTCAGAACTCAGACCATTTGCTGGGGAGGGATAGTTTTATTTTTTAAACATTTATTTGGCTGCATCGGGTCTTAGCTGTGGCATGTGGGATCTTAGTTTCCCAACCAGGGATCGAACCTGTGTCCCCTGCATTGGAAGGCAGATTCTCAACCACTGGACCACCAGGGAAGTCTCCAGGAATAGTTTTAAATACAAGCCTTGAAAAATCTTAACACCATCTTCTCCAGTCCCTTCTTTTCTTTTCCGTATAGTGAAACCTGAGAGGTGAAAGGCCATGAGGCTGATGATCTGCAGTAAACTATTGTGAGCCTGGATTGAGGAATGCCCTTGACAGGCATGCAGTTTAGAGCCTGGTGCTAGGGTGCCTTGTGAGAAACTGTGCAGGATGAGACAGCTTCTTAGGGAGGATTTAGTTTAGGAGCATGAACCTTGTGTTAAAACTGTAGCGCTGCCTGGGAACCTGGCATGGTTGTCCTTGCAACTGAAGAAATAATTCTACACACTCACTCTTTGGGTTTCTGAGTCCTCTTTCACTTTCCCACTCCCCCCAACACACACACATCTTCCATGCCAATTACTGTGTTAATACTAAGAAATGATCAAGTGTTATCCTTTCCAGGGCTATTTGTATTTTAACTGGGATGAAAACTTCTAAGAGAGAGTATTGCATCTAAAAAACAGTTTCCCATCTCTGTGACTTAAAGTTTACGAAGGGTAAAGGAGCCATCGTTATGTCCTAGAATCAGGGTGTCTAAGAGCAGATTGAAATGAGGGGAACCTGAAGTCTAAGAAGAGGATGTCATTTCCCTGGGGCTGAGTAGGCACTCATTTGTGATTGAATTGCTGACCAAGGCTGGGTTGGGGGTGGGGGGTGGGGGGAGTGGTGCACTGTGTTTACAGAAAGAAGAGAAAAGATAATAGAAATAGACCCTGTCAAGGAGAAAATAATATGACTTGATGACTGTGATCCCAAGATGTGAAGGGGAGAGAGCATTAAAAAAAAAAAAAATCATACATATAAAATCTCATTGCTTGGGAGAGTGCCCTGGAGGGAACCAGGAAATTGGAAAAGTCCTATGTTTAATCATCTGGGCACATAACTATCATTTTTAAGTCAATACAGCTGACCCTTGAACAGCATGAGTAAATCCACTGATAATTTATAGTCACCCCCACCCTTTATCCAAGGTTCCTCAACATCCAAGGATTCTACCAACCATGGGCTCTGTGGTACAGTAGTATGTACTATTGGAAAAGAAATGCATGGATGGGGACCCATGCAGTTCAAACCTGCTGTGTTTCAAGGGTCAACTGTGCTTAAATCTACCTGCAGTTCACCTGTTTATAAGTTACTCACATGAGTTGCTGTCCTGCTTTTCACTTTTCCCTGAAGTTTTCTATCCAACTTTTCCTCCCGTGTCTGAGTGTCTGGGAACATGGTAGAAAAAGTGGGACTCAGTCTAAATTGCGGGGCTCATTCTGAATTGTGTGTGCCTTTCTTACCCAAGGAATTCTAGCCTTTTCTTACTTCACTCTTAACTCGCAGTTAAATATGTCACTTTGAAATTTCCTTAGGAAAAAATTTATTTGCTTTTTTAAACATGCTTTTGTTTGGGAAGTTCTGCTTAGAGTAACTTTCACTTTTTGCTTCTCTTTTGCGTGGAATATGCTGCCCTTGGTTATGGAGAAGTAACAGGATGCCTCCCGAAGGCATTCATTCCTCCTTGCTCTGATCGGTATAAAGCTCCTGTCTGCTGTATACCAGGGCTCTGTATTTGTGAGGCACTTGGAAAACACTGCAAGCTGCAGAGAGTGACCATGAATAGCAAACTTAATTTGGTCTAATGTGTTTTGGCTTGCTTGACCTCACCAGAATAAAAATGTGCCTGTTTAAATTATTGTATTGGAGTTAAAAATTCTAGAGGCATTTATCTCATTGGAAGAACCTTGGGATCGCTTTAGCAAAGGTTTAAGTCCATGTTTAATGTCAGTTAGGTTTGAAAGATGTTTAATGTAGAGCTTCAGTAATGATTGGGTTATTGTGAGTTCTGAATTTTAAGAATCTGAGTTACTATTTTTCTCTTGCTACTTTTTTTTTTTCCTAGACGATTGGCTGGCAACGACCTTTCTTTTATCCACCCAAAGGCCTTGTCGGGGTTGAAAGAACTCAAAGTTCTGTAAGTAATGCAATTTTAGAGTTTCACAGCTGGCTGTGTATTTTCTTTCTGCGTAGTCAACATGCTTGGAGCTAGGTTAAGCACAGTTTCTTTAGGTTCAGGATTAAAAGATTTAAGGACAGGCCAATGGGTAGTGTGGGAGGCTAGAGTGTGATTTAGGCAAACTTGGGTCTAGATAACAAAAGTTAACGTCTAAATAATAGGTATTCTGAACTCCAGTGCATTACAGTTGAACGTTAGGCTTTATGTGTAGCTAAAGCACTGAATCAAAATCATATTTAAACGTCACTGGCAAGCTTTGTTTCAACTTCTCTCCACCCACCCGCATTGTTTCTGCTCTTATTATATTAATAGCTATAAGAATTTTGAATTTGCTGACCCTAAAGGCAAAAAAGCTTACAAGAGCTCCAAATGGTAAAAATCATTTTAGAGCTAAAGGGAACTGAGGTGACACAACTGAGCGACTGATCTGATCTGATCTGAAGATTTACATAGCCTGTGAGGCATCAGGAAGTAAATTCCTGGCAGGGAGCAGGAGCTTGGAGGTTGGCAGGTTGGAGAGCAGGTGAACCGATCACCAGCCCCACTTTGCCACTACCTCTCTGGGGAAGCGTCTGTAAGTCACTCAGCCTCTCTGGTTCAGTGAGTTAGATGGGCCTTTTCCCATTCCATTCTGTGGTGGTGATTCTAATCAGGTAGTCATTTTATTAATGTGACCAGGAAGGGCATTAGGCAAAAATAGTAAAGACTTCATTTTCACTACTGGTCTATACCTCCATTCTCCAGGTTGGCGATAATTAGATAATCAAAGTTTTATTTCTACCTCAGCCCTGTATTCACTGAGGACATGGCCACTGTTCCTAAGAGTTCAGAATCTGCTGTCCTCTGGGCAGGATTGTAGTTATCTAATGTCCATGTTTCTGGACTCTGCTTTTATTCCAGATGATTTTTCTAGAATAATGCTTTATTCCAGGCATTAGGGATTCTAGTGGATTTGCTTGCTCCGTTGCTGTTGTTTAGTCACTCAGTCCTGTCCAACTCTTTTGCCTGTGAACTGTAGCCCACCAGGTTCCTCTGTCCATGATTTCCCAAGCAAGAATACTAGAGTGGGTTGCCGTTTCCTTCTCCAGGGGATCGCCCTGACCCAAACCCACTTCTCCTGCATTACAGGTGGATTCTTTACCACTGAGCCGCCAGGAAAGTCCTTACCTCCCAGTTAACCTGTTATATGTCCCAGTTAACACTCATGGTGCCTCAGTGATGAATATTAATTAGGGTGTCTTAATTTCTGAGAAAGAGTGATAAAACAATCCCAGATGATCCAGCACGTCTGTGTTAGGAGGTGGCTTGAGAAATCAGCCTACTATATTTCTGGCTTTAATGACAAATGCCTCTTACTCTTTGGCAATTTTCTTATCTTGGATGCATTCCACCTTGACTCCTCTCCCTTTCTTGCTATTGGAAAGATTTTTATTTTAAAGAAATGGTTTTAAATTCTTCTAAGAAAAAATGGTCGCAATTGCTTCTTATTCACTAACCCAAGTTTTCCTTCCAGAACCCTCCAGAACAACCAGTTGAAAACAGTACCCAGCGAAGCCATTCGAGGACTGAGCTCTTTGCAGTCTTTGTAAGTAAACTTTTTGGTTTTCTGCATCCTTGCATCATTAGGAGACCACTCAGGCTGCTAAATATGTACAGAACTGGAATCCTAGAGAAAGAAGAGATGTACCCTCTCATTGGGGATAAAAATGGGAATGACTGGCTGCTGTTACGGAAATGTCCTTTGAAATATCCTGTCATCTCCAAGGCTGGGAGAAAGCTACAAGGTTGCATGTGGCAGGTGATTACACTCTCTTTGGAGTCAGAGTTGTGTATGTACTGAAGTCCTAGAGTCTTGTGCCATGACACTCAAGAAACAGCCACAGAGAGGTTTCTGTTTCGGGTGGTAATGATCATCAGAGCACAGTGATTGTAGATCTTTATCTGTGGACATTGAACACGTGTAAGGGACGGCAATTTAATTGCCTGTGCTGTCTTCTTGTTTTTTTTTTTTTTCCCAAGGCAAAGTTGGCTTGATGTGGAATATTAAAGATTTCAGCTCTTCAACAACAAGGTCCTGCTGTATAGCATAGGGAATTATATTCAATATGCTATAATAAACCATGCATGCTAAGTTGCTTCAGTAGTATCTAACTCTTTGCAACCCTATGGACCATAGTCCACCAGGCTCCTCTGTCCATGGAATTCTCCAGGCAAGAAAATACTGGAGTGGGTTGCCATTTCCTCCTCCAGGGGATCTTCCTGACCCAGGGACTAGATTTTAGAAAAGATTGAGAAGCACAGAACTGAACTAACCCGCATCTCTTACATTTCCTGCATTGGCTGATGGGTTCTTTATCACTAGCGCCACCTGGGAAGCCCAATGGAAAAATATATGAAATGTATATGAATATGAAATATACATATATATAACTGAATCACCTTTTTGTATACCAGAAAGTAGCACAACATTGTAAATCAGTCATACTTCAATAAAAAAAAGATTTCAGCTCTTGGTTTTAACCATGTTTAGCCACTATTTTCAAAAGCTTTTTCATGTAGCACTTAACTTTATTCTTGTTTGCATTCTTTCACATATAAATGTGTGTGTGTGTGTATATGAACCTGGAGAACGGGAGTCATTGCCTCTGTGGTTTGGGTATGCATACCCCACTTCTCCCTAGAGTGGGGGGATCAGGTGAGCAGCAGTAGTATCACTGGAACGTGCAAACCCACAGAAGAGTCTAAAGAAACAACCATCTTTATGTTAAATAGACAAATATTTATTCATAACTAGAATGCATGTTGTGGACTAGCGTCCAGTCTCCCCATCCCCGACTTAAAAGATCTGGTTTCTCTGTCTTCAGGGACTAGATTTTTAGAAGAGATAGGAGCACTGAACTGAAGCATGTGGTTATTGTAATCTTTTCCCAAGATTAAGAGAAGCCCTTCATGTATTTATCTGTCAGAATATTTATATTGCTCTCAAAAGGAGTTCAGATAAGTTCAGATTAATTAGAATTCTGGAACAGGCCTGTCTGGTTTTGAATCCGCACTCTTGCCACCTGTTAGCTGTGTGATGTTGGACAGGTTATTTAAAATTCTCTGTGAGTCGTTTGCTTATTACCTACCATGTACGTTCATGCGTGAAAAGCACTTCAACAATATATGACCTGTAGTAAGTTGCTCAATAAACATTTGTAGAATCTATTAATAGTAATAATGGTGATGACTATTTCATCTGTTCTTTCGATTGCTAGATTACCAAACTTGCCTACCTAGGTGAAGGAATGGTCTGAAAGTAATGAAAAAGTATTCTTTATAACAAGCAATTTCATTGTTTCTTATTCTACTACAGTAATGAACACAAATTTGCATTGCTTCAGTTCGTGTCCTAATACTAAATACAGTGGGACTAAGGCCTAGTTTCTTGAAGTGTGGCACTTAGACCACCCACAGCAAAATCACTAGGGGGATATAGCTAGAATACAGATTCTTAGGCCGTATCCCAAGAGTCACGATATTGTCTCTTTAAAGGTAGGGTCCAAGAAGCTGTATTTTAAAAAATTTACTCCGATCATCCTTGTGTATACACAAGTTCTGAGAATCACTAAATGAAAAACTGAAGTAGAGACCATACTTAAGTGTTCTGGGCTATATAATTAGGTTGTCACCACATCACATATCTGTATACTAATCTATCCCATAGGTTTTTAAATTGCCCTTTGAGATAACTGTGAATGTAAGCATTAGTAGAAATGCAAGTGAGCTAGGGAAGACTTAGGTGAAAATGATTGACTGGCTCATCCCCTCCACTGGCTAATATAAAATAATTTTTAACTGAACCAAAAGCATATCACTGGAAATTGTAAATTATAGATTACCTTTGACTTTAGATATTTTTATAGTTAATGGGCAGTGAATGTGGAAATGAAAATATATACTAATAAAGCATAGCATATGCTATAAAGGCCAAACTTTAAAATATATCTAATATCATAAAAGGTATCTGGGGTACTGACCATTTAAGTTCTGGTTTCAATATAAATTTATTTAAGGTAGAAATTTGTTAAGTAGCTCATTTCACCCAAATGCCAAGTTATGGAATATAAGAATTTGTCATAACTAATTGAATAGGATTCTGAATAGATTCTTTTGGTGAATAGATTGGAGTGAGTTCCTTTAAAGAATGTGGTTTCACTGCCTCCACACCATTTCTAACCTCAGACAGAAGTACACAAAGAGACCCATCTCACCTCCCTTGGATCTGAATTCATTAGACATTTTAAATAGTTCTCATTTTCTTTTGCTTCTTCAGAATTTGTTTTCCTTCAGAACCTTCATACAGAATTGTTCTTATTTCCCAAGACTTAATGATCAAAATATTCAATCCTTTTGTCTAGCTGGAAGGCTGAAAAAGAAAAGGCTAAAATCTTTGAACGTTAGAAAAATTACCAAGAAAATACACAAATAGATTTTTTTTTCTGATTTGTCATCCTTAAGTGCATTAAAATACACATGGCATTTTTGGTAATTTAGATGATTTAAAGGATTTTTTCACAGAAATAGTAGGTTTTTCCTCTAAAGTAATGTTTTAAACCAAGGATACTGTGCTCATCACGGCCAAGTGCATTGCGTAGTTTAAATTATGTCCAAAATTGGGATGGATGGTTGGGGTAAGGAGAGGAGCTAAACTATTTTTTTTAATAAAGGCATTGGGGCTTTTTTTTTTTTTTTTTAATGTATATCAGAAATACAAGGAGCTATATGTCAGGGCTGTTTTATTTAAGAAGGAAACGTTCATGGGTTTGTTAGCATAGTGGGTGTAGTGGTCAAGTTAGATACAATTGAAATTCTGTCCTGGTGTAAAACAGTCTTATCAGCACTTGAGTCAGTTTGAAAATCTGATCTTCAGACCTGAATTACATGAAAGGTTTCCTTATGGTTTTGAAATAGTGCTTAGAAGGAGCAAAGTTCATTAGGGCTTGAAATTGACCAGAAGTGGCTTGATTCAAGTGGGTGATGATGGCCGTAAAAGCTGAAAGTGAATTGTAGATATTAATGAAAAGCTCACCTAACAGCCCTCCATGAAGCTATGAAAATGGCTAAAGCATTGCCTGAGTCAGATATTAAAATGACAAGTCAGAATTTGTTCCACTAGAATTTAAAACAATTTTTTCTTTACAGTCATTCTCACTTATATTGACTATTAGAGGATTTCAGTGACTAAATTTCCTAGGTTTTCTACCATAACAAAATTTCTTAAATATTTTAAACTGGTAACAGAATATAATACTTTAATGTTTATATTATTGGTAAATGAGGAGTAGAGAGAAAAGGGGGGAGCTTTTGATTATACTGAACAAGTGTTGATGGTAGCATAGACATTCATCAGAAAATACACATAGAATTGTTACTGTCATTTCATTTAAGGCAAGAGAAAAAACCTATGTTGAGTCTCAGTTAAACATAAAACAGGCTTTTGAGAATAGGGAATAGAAGCACATTTTAAAGACAAAAATAGTAAGGGAATTCAGTCAATACATTGTTAACTGTTTAACAGTTGAAGTGCACTTAAATAAAGTAATAGTTATCTCTTGCCAAATGGAGCTGAAATGGTAAAATAACTTACGCCACATAATCTCTTCACTTTGTGAGATATCTAATGCTATTTACTGCCACTGTTGAAAGAATTAGTTTTTGTTTCTTTTTTTGGTCTATTAATTATGATGAATTTTAATAGCGTAGATCGTTGGTACAAATGCACGCTTTTCTAAGACCATTTCTCTGAGAAACGTTGATCTTGGTGTAAGTGCAAACTCATTATATTTATGGGTGTGCCACCAACACCCATGTGAATTGAGGCATAAGGATTAACCATTTGAGTCACCCCAAATCCTTTTTCTCATTAACTTTTTATTTAAGATTTCCATTTTCCCAAAGTTCTTCCTTTTGATTTTTTATGGCTGACTTTATAATCTGGGGAAATTTTTAACAGAGGAAATTGTGTCTGTGCATTTATTGTTTATAGTTATTTTGCATAGAAGGTAGTTTCCTTACTGTTCTTAGCTCAGAGCTCACCTAGTTATCTTGCTCAGTGAAGACCACCCTTTTCTTTGGTGGGGTGTGGCACAGAATTCGGCAGGAGCCCAAGTGGTGTGTATAACACTGGACTTTTGTTTAAAAGGCCTGGACAACTTTTCTTATAGTATTTTGCCACATCTTTTTTCCTTCCAGTTTTATTGAGATATAATTGGCATACAGCACTGTATAATTTTAAGGTGTACAGCATAATGATTTGACTTAACATACATCTTATGGAAAACTCTGAGTCAACTTTTTGGCCAACTCAATTATACCACAGTAAGTTTAGTGAAAATCCATCATCTAATATAGACACTTGAAATAGAAAAAACGTTTTTTCTTTGTGATGAGAACTCTTAGGATTTACCATCTTGACAGCTTTCATATATAACATACAACAGGGTTGATTATGTTTATCATGTTGTACATTGCAATCCCTAGTAGCTATTTTTCTTAACACAGAGAGGACTTAAGGCCAATGGAGTGTTGTATGTGTGGGAAGCATTGCTCATTATTTTTGTGAATGTTAATGAATATTATCTCATTATTACAACATAAGCAGTTTACACTTTTAAACTATTATAATGCTGAGAAACTGGGGAGGGATCTCAATTTGTGCTTAAAATATAATCCAAACTCCTCACCTGGCCTCCAGGGGTCTGTGTCATCTGGTCCCCATTTGCATCCCACCTGGGTCTCCCTGGTCCCTCCACTCTCTTCCTGCTGTGTTCTAGTCACTAGAACCTTCTGGGAGTTGCTGGGACCACACCAGCTGGTTTCTGCTACTGAGCCTCTGCCCTCACTGTTTGCACTGCCTCAAACACTCCTTGCCCACCTTCCTTGGCCCCTTGCTCTGGATCTGCTTATGGTACCTTCTTAGAGATGCTTTTCCTATTCAGTACGTTTTCAGAAGCTACCCTCCCCTGCAGCCCCTGCTAATCCTTATCTCAGTACCCTGTTTATTTACTTCATAACACTTTGTAAGCACTTTGCACTCATTTTTCAGTGTGTTAGTTATAGTGTGGGTGCCTCTTCCTCATGCATGTGGTGTGCACCATTTTCACTTTTTTGTGCCTAACAAGATGCTCAGTTTACATGTGTTGAGTGAATTGCAGACAAATTAGCTACAAGGAGAATTTAATTGTATGATTTAGTGACATTATATGGTTAATTGTATGGTTGTATTTCAGTTCCACCTTATTTATAGAAAATGTACAGATGTCTGAATGTGAAATAAATGTCTTTAACTCCTCTCCACTCAAAATATATATCTCTCTCCCTAAATAGAAGTACCTTGAGTCTGTGAAGTGTGTGCATCTGTGTGTATGTGTGTGTGTGTGAATGTGTGTGTTTTGAACACACTGCTGTCTACTCAATAAAGTGGATCTGCTAAGCAACTCTAGCCAGCACATTACCGGTCTGTTACATAAAGGATGCCTGTCTTTTCTCAAGGCGTAGGTTCTAGAAACTCCAAGGAATAAACACGCCTAAAACTCTTTGTTTTTAAGTGGATTCTTAAGGCAGCTGCTCAGTTTCTGGAGCTCTCTCCTTTTTAGTGCTCTTCCAGTTATCCTGACTACCAAAAAAGGAAGCTTCCATCAGATCCCCGCCAGGACCAAGGGTCTTTGACCTCGAGCAGTCTGCCTTTGGGAAGGAGACTGCATTTCGATCTGGGGCACTTAGTTGGGAGCAGGGGCTCAGCACTTACTTGGAGGGGAAGGGACAATTATGGCAGGATCTGAAGCTAGAGCAGCGTAGAGAAACTGGAAGCATGAAAACCACTCTAAAGTCAGAACTTCCTGAACTTGAAATCTGCCAAAACTGATTTCTTCAAAAACAGGCTGCCATTTTCACCTTGCACCCACTTCGTGTGTGTGTGTGTGTGTGTGTGTGTTCACTAATTTTCACCAAGAGGTCTAAGCCTCTAAGACATGGATTTAAGTGGTGAAGATATATCAACAAGGGATTTGTGAAGAAAATTGAGATTTGCCCAGGGCATGCAGTTCCTCAACATATTAATTACTAGCTTATGTTTGTGTTTAAAAGCAGGTATTCCAACAATTATGCCTGATTGTGTCAACACTAACATTTACGACTAGTCTTCTCAGATTTTCAGATGGGGATTTAACTTTTAAAAATGAATAATCCTATTAGTAAAGTGTCCTTAGTTCCAAAATTTGGGGAAAAATCGAAGTAACTCAAAAGCCACAAACACGTTGATCAGAGGAACTGTTTAATTTTTTCTATGGATAGTTGGCCCTTTTCTTAATATCTGTTAATTTTGGCAAACTAATTTTTCAAATGTACTTATACCTAAGAGAAGAGGAGAGGGTTGCTTTGGTGGTATGTGACACATATTTTTAACTTGCCTGGTAGTAATAAGGATTGTTGAGAATCTAATTAAATGGTTTGTTGATATAGAAAAAAATTTTTTTTAATTATGTTCTTACTTTTTCCCCTTTGGTACCAAGTCAAAATAGAAATTAAATTTAATATCAGATATTATATTTGTAAGTAAAGTAGTTTATTTGCTCAGCTTAGTTTCTTCTTGTTGTTTTTCTGTATTTTTGATAAGTGCATTCTGTAACATAAAAGTCAAGCTTGAGATTTATGGTTCCTTTCTTTTTCTTTTTTTGAGAATTGCAATTTAAGTTTTATTTGGGGCAAAATGAGGACTGCAGCCCGGAAGACAACACCTCATATATATATATATATGTATATAATGTATATTATATGTATATATAAACATGTCATTCTTCCATACAATTACGCTTAGCCAAAAATTCAGATTTTTACACATCTCTTTGTTATGAAGGAAGGGAAACAACTGACTTTCCCATGCTGGTCTTAGAAATATTAGATTTGGGAAGAACTTCTAGTAAAATGAAAGAAATCAAGGATGTTGTGGCTATGGTCATTTTTGTAACATTTTTTTTGGAACGCTGAGTAGTTGTGTGACTTGGCTTGACTCATTCCACTAGAAGCGTTGCTGAAGGCGATTGTTGTTTCTGTCAGGCGTTTAGATGCCAACCATATCACCTCGGTGCCCGAGGACAGCTTTGAGGGACTCACTCAGTTGCGGCATTTGTGGCTGGATGACAACAGCTTGACGGAGGTGCCAGTGCATCCGCTCAGCAATCTGCCCACCCTGCAGGCGCTGACCTTGGCACTCAACAAGATCTCCAGCATCCCTGACTTTGCGTTTACCAACCTGTCCAGCCTGGTGGTTCTGTGAGTATCCATCCCTTTTAACACCATATATTTGTGTTAATTTGGGGGCAGAAGCAGAGTTCTTGTGGAAAATTGTTTTGAAGGAACCTCACTGAATTGTGTTCTTGGAGAGCTGGTGTTTGGAGGAGCTGCCTATTTTTACAAAATTACATGTGCTGACTTTTGAAAATACAGATCAGGATAATTTAAAAATGAATGGCTGATGATAACAGTTGAATCTCTGGAAGTTAAATGGCCATTTGTAGTCAGGAGAAGAAAGTGGGTCATGCAGCAAAGCCTTGTATGGCTTTTTGTGTCCCAGCTGTGCATTCAGTGATAAAAGAAGCAGAATTCTTTTGGAGACGCGCATAGAAAACAAGTTTCAGTGATATTTCATGTTTCTTTACCAACTTGTCTATTCAAGGAGTATGTGATTCTCTGTTGTTTTTAATCTTCAAAAGCTTGGACATAATTAAGTGGCATTTTTTGTAAAATCTGTTACCAGTTCTCCCTTATGAAGCTGACATTTCCCCAACGTCCTCATGGGAGAATTCATCAAAGTTTCGCTTCATATAATGAAAAGTGCGTCAAAACTTTAGTTTGGATATGGGTAACTTCTCAAGAATCTTCCGTGTGTGTAACCCTTCTCCACTAGAGCGATGCTTCTTTTCCATTGGCCTCCTGTGTTCAGTGAATCTGAGTTTACACCATGTTTATCAAGAGATGCCTACTCAGTGCCGTTTGTTTTCTATTAGTCGAGTGTTGCAGTGCTTGGCTGCACCATTCCTTTAAGCACTACCAGTTTAGACATCTAAACATGATAATAATTGCCACTAGGTCACATGAAAGTCATTGTGATGCTTTTTTCCATAGGCATCTTCATAACAATAAAATTAAAAGCCTGGGTCAACACTGTTTTGATGGACTTGATAACCTGGAGACCTTGTAAGTTTATTTCTGTTTTGGATAATCACATTTGGGATGTTGATGGTGCAGTTGGGCATTTCACTGCAGAAAAAAAGTAATGGTCTTGAGTTCAGCTCATTATTAATTTGCTATAATAATTAATTTGTTTTAATGTACAACTAAAGTCTTGCCTTCAGCTAACACAGTCATGAAAGCTAATCTAGGTTTCTGGTTAAAAAGTTGCACAAGAATGAGCTTGATATTTCTTACAAAAGGACATGGTAAAAACAGCTGAGTCTGCCAAGCTATATACCTTTTCAGAAATTTTGGTTCTATTACAACGTATGATAGACAGTTTCAGAACTTGGAACCTTATAAAATTGATTCTGGAAAAGCTGGTTTGTTTCTTTGTTTTCTCCGTGATCTCAGCTGTTTTGCTAATTAACAGTGGGCTTGAATACTGTCTCAACCTTTATCTGCTAAATGCAATGAGGGTTTCCATTTTGCTTAGGATACTTTTGTTGTTGCTTCTGTTGTTAGAGTGAATTCTGGCTGTTTGAACTGTCTGCTGTACCATGACATGATGCAGCTGCGTGTAAACAAGACTAGGACCTTTGTATTTGCTGTTTTGATTTTATCAGTGGCCTTTGTTAGGAGATTTTTAGTATTTCCCATTGTGGTATAGTGAATGATTCAGAGAGTGTCCCAGTTAGATGGGTAAGTAACACCTGATTGAAATGTTTAGGGTTTGTAATATCAGTATTTTGTTTAATTGACTTTTTGGTTAACTGTCCAGTCGATGAGAAGACTTAAATTCTTTTAGTACTTTATTAATTCACTTTCCTGTTTAAACCACTAAAGGATATAAACATCAGTGGGTATTTGAAAGTGGAAACTCTTGAAGAACTGACCAACCCAGTTCTTCTTTCCTAAGTATGTAAATGCCAGTGGAAAAGAAGACTGGGCCAGCCTTTTGATCCTAAACTGTGTATATTATTCCAAATTATATTAAAATTAAATGTTTTCTTTCCAGTTGATTTTTTAACTTACCACTCTTTTCTGTGTGGTAAAGGAGAATAAAATAGGTCTCCAAGGAGCTGAGTGTTTGTTTACTCTTATTCTGAAATCAGTCGCTGATCATATGTGAACATTCTCTCTAGGTTAAATGAAATGAAAGTTTAAATATACTCAGAATTAAGATTTTTTAAAAGTACAGATCACTATGGCTTTTCTCTTTCCTAATTAATGCAGCTTTTTCAACAATTTTTAACTTACTTGAGGACTGTAGTTGTATGAACCCATCTGAGTCCTTCTTATCCTGCTGATAGTAGGGCTGAGGTCAGCTACCCTCATACCAGAATTTCACTCTAAACCTCAAATAGAAACCTCAGTTTCAGGCTATTGTCATGTATAAATGGATAGTCAATACATTCTATTTTATGGAAAACTGCCATTCAGGTGATTTGTTTATTTAATGCACCAGTAATACGTGATTCTGAGAATTCTTTGAACTTTTAAAGTTGTTGACTTAAAGCATCATTATCCTTCAATTAAAAATAAGTTTAAAAAATAAAAAAAGACAGTAAAATCCTAATATTTTTATGGTAAATTCAGTGAAATAAAGTTGTAAAAAAATGTTTAAAAATGAAGAATTAAGATTCTTTTTTGTATTCAATATTTTAAGAAAAAGTGTAAATTTAATTAAATGGAATGACAGTTGTTGGCAAAGAAAGATTACCATCCAGAGGATGTGATTTAAAATATATATATATATTTAAAATATATATATATATATATTTATTTAAAAATATATATAAATATGTATATATATTTATATATATATATTATATATAATATAATATATATATTATAAATTGTGACCCCTCTTCAGTGTTCTTACATATTTTCCCAATTTTTTCTAGGGACTTGAACTATAATAATTTGGGGGAATTTCCTCAGGCTATTAAAGCTCTCCCCAGCCTAAAAGAGCTGTGAGTATTGCTTTCCTCTGTCTATGCCTTAATATCCCTAGAACTCACAACTTAATGTTACACCAGTGAGATTTTAGAACATCATTGTTCCATTGCATGTTCCATAATACACACACACACACACACATACACACACACACGATGATACAGCCTGGATTATGTCAGCTAACCTGGACAGTTTTGAGCATAGATTACTGTGTAAGTCTGGATTCTAGTGAAACAAGTCATAATGTATAGTCTCTGCTTTGTAGGAGCTGTGGTCTTAGTCCCATTGGGGAGGCTGACTATGTAAGACAGACAAAGAGTAGTCTCTAGGTGGAAATAAGTGCTGAATGAATAGGATCAATAAATCACTCCAGAAAAAGACCTCACTGAGGCTTGGGGTCATTGGAAAAGACATCACCAAAGAGAAGGAATTTGACTGGACTTGAAAGAATGGAAATGTTCAGATAAACGAGAGATGAGGGGGCATTTTAGATGTTGGATTTGTCAAGGTCAGAGATAAGAATGCACATGATGTAATTGAGATTGTGTGTCATGAGTTGATGGCTAATATTCCGAGATGCGTTGCTTAAGAACTCAATGGAGGCAATGATGAGAGGGATTTTGAGGTTAGAGTACCTAAGATTCTTGCAGTCTAAAGTTCTTTGAGGATGAAGCAAGCTAAAAGTATATAAAGGACCTGCCAACTAATAGGTTAAGCAGTGGGTTTAGAGAGAATTAGGTATGGTCCTGAAAAACATGAGCTGGAATTAAAAATTTGGTTTCATCACATTGTTGAAATTTTTATGTAGTTGTTATCAGTTATATTTTATATACTACTGAATTGTAGTAGATATTTGGGTTTTAACTTATTTCACAAGAGAATAAGCATTTCAAAATATTTTTCTTCTATCTTTGTAGGTTATTTCATAGTAATTCTATTTCTGTTATCCCTGATGGAGCATTTGATGGTAATCCACTCTTAAAAACTATGTAAGTAGTTTGAAATTTTCTTTTAGTATGTAATCATGTAAAGCAGTGTCTGTACAAGGCCAAACATCTGGATGAAGAATGAAAATTCAGGCTGTTAGATATATTAACTTTGTGAACACATGGAAACTCTGTTTTTTTGGCTATTTTTACAGACATTTGTATGATAATCCTCTCTCTTTTGTGGGGAACTCAGCATTTCACAATTTGTCTGAACTGCATTCCTTGTAAGTATTATAGAAATTTTAAAACAACCTGAATATTTATACCATTGCTTTAATGGAAAACTAGAATTTATTAGTGTAACTCTAGAAAACAGTATCTTTTATTTTCTTTTCCTTTGGTGGAAGTCCAAAATACAGTTTCGAAAATTTACAGTGGTTCTTATTTATTCATGAACACCTGGTCAAAATGATCACATTTTCAGAAACTAATCTTTTTAGGTATAGTGGTATTATAATTTTAAGCTGGTTCAAAAATAAGTTTAAAATATTATCTATGAAACTTCATTATTTTAAATTACTTTTTCTCTCACAATTTCTTAAAGAGTCATTCGTGGTGCAAGCATGGTGCAGCGGTTCCCCAATCTGACTGGAACTGTCCGTCTGGAGAGTTTGTAAGTGTGGCTCTCTGAAGCGAGGGTGTGTAAGGATAACAGCACACTGGCCTGCTAGTAGGTTGCCAGTGCTTTTTGGTGATACTAATGAGTTAATGTTGATTCCTACATCCTTGCTTTGTGAATATCATGCATAGAGATGGATGGTATTGGGTTTGGAATCAGTCAGCTCAGGTAGAGTATAGCCTAGTATGTGGAGGTAGAATCTGAAAAAGTCTCTGAAAATAGAAGGCAGTAAGTAAGCACCAGATTAGGAGCAGTGCTTTAGGAGTTCAGAATTGGAGTAGTCCATGTAAGCTATCAGAAGAGGTTTTATGGAAGAGGTGAAGTGTTTCAAAATTAGATTTCACTGAGCTGGGTCTTTTATTTAGAAAAGCAAGCCTTAGTGAAATGGGGAATACTGAAAATTACTTGGCATGCATGCCATCACTTGGTAAATATATGGGGAAGCAATGGAAACAGTGAGAGACTTTATTTTTGGGGGCTCCAAAATCACGGCAGATGGTGACTGCATCCATGAAATTAAAAGATGCTTGCTCCTTGAAAGAAAAGCTATGACCAACCTAGACAGCATATTAAAAAGCAGAGACATTACTTTGCCAACAAAGGTCCATCTAGCCAAAGCTATGGTTTTTCCAGTAGTCATGTATGGATGCGAGAGCTGGACTATAAAGAAAACTGAGTGCTGAAGAATTGATGCTTTTGAACTGTGATGTTGGAGAAGACTCTTGAGAGTCTCTTGGACTGCAAGGAGATTAAACCAGTCAATCCTAAAGGAAGTCCTGAATATTCATTGGAAGGACTGATGCTAAAGCTGAAACTCCAATACTTTGGCTACCTTATGCGAAGAACTGACTCATTGGGAAAGACCCTGATGCTGGGAAAGAATGAAGGTGGGAGGAGGAGGGGATGACAGAGGATGAGATGGTTGGATGGCATCACTGACTTGATGGACATGAGTTTGAGCAAGCTCTGGAAGTTAGTGATGGACAGGAAAGTCTGGCGTGCTGCCGTCCATGGGGTCATAAAGAGCTCGACATGACTGAGTGACTGAACTGAACTGATAGCCTGCCCAGTTGCTAAGTTGTGTCCAACTCTTTTGTAACTCCATGGACTATAGTCCACCAGGCTCCTCTGTCCATGGGATTTCTTGGGCAAGAATACTGGAGTGGGTTGCCATTTCCTTTTCCAGGGGATCTTCCCCACCCAGGGACTGAACCCGCATTTCCTTTATCTCCTGCATTGGCAGGCAGATTCTCTACAATTGAGCCATCTAGGAAGCCTAAGTATGACATACAGATGATCAAAAATAGCTAGACTTGTTTATAATAGTATGGGGAATGATATGGAGAAATTTGGAAAACTGTTGGGCTTGTAATTTTAAAATGACAAACCTTGAACATTGAACATTTGGTTATGGCAGAGCTTCTCAATGGGTGGCCTGTGAATAGGTTGCAGGTGCATATAAGATCTTGATGACCTCAGCCCTCCAGAAGCCATGTGGGGTCTGATGTGGCTAGGGTCTCTGCCACAAGGACCACAAGTGTGCTGCATAGGTTACAATTTTCATGTGTGCCAAGATGTAAGAAAAGAAGTCAGGAAGCATTGAGCTAAGGAATTTAAATTCAACTCTCATGGCAGTTTGGAGATGTTAAAAACGTTAGATGAGGTGGTGTGAAGAGGGTAAGAAGAGAATACTAGAGCTAGAATGGTAAGGAGGCCATGGGAATACTCCACTTCGCTAAGTGAGCATATTTGACTATGAGAGTTCTGTGTCTTCAATCCATCCCTGGAATTCCTCTGTGTGGCCTGAGATTCCTCCGTCCCTGTGTGCATCATTTCACCGTTGATCTGCGTAGTAGCCGTAAAAATGAAGAGGGTCAGATGCTGAGATCTACAGAATAAAGAATAGAAATTGATGGTTGAGTGCAGATGGGGACATAGAAAGGGAAGATGGATTACTGGGCTGCACCCCACAGGTCTTTAGGGCCTGCACTTGCCCAGCTTCAAGACTGAAGAAAGAGCCCAGAGTCAGCAATAGAGACATCAGTGGTTTAATGAATGGGGGAGCTTACATGTCTGAAGCAGGATCCTGGAGCAACACCCCACCAGCACCCAGCTGACAGGACATGGTGCAGTTTTTGCTCCCCAGGGTGGTGGAGGGGAAGGGGAGATTACAAGTTATATTGACAGGAATAGACATCAGGTTGGCTCATCAGTTACCAGGGAAACCAGCAGAGGGGCACGCCCTTCACTGTCCCAGGCCTGGGGCAAGTATGTAGGAAGGCCAGTTATGTGAGTAGCATGTAGGTGAAGCAGGTACTGGTTGGGCTGGGATTGTACAGAGAGCAGCCATTTTGAAGGGCCTGATCATGCAGGGATTAAAGGAAAATTTCAGAATATTGAATCAGGTTGATTGAAATAGTAGACAGAATCAAGATTTGGGGGGCAGGATAATAACTTGGTTTCACATATTTTGGGTGTGAGGGGGTGACAGTCTTGCAGGTGACCATGGTCAGCTGTAACTATGGATTCGTTTTTTTTCCTGTTGGTCCACATGAGAACTCAAGCTTATCCTCTGGACACTATGAACATCTTATCACAAAACTTCTCTGCATTAGAGGGTTCATTCCTCTCCCCACTTTAGGGAGTAGTCAGAGGATGAGATGGCTGGATGGTATCACTGACTCCATGGACATGAGTCTGGGTGAACTCTGGGAGTTGGTGATGGACAGGGAGGCCTGGCGTGCTGCGATTCATGGGGTCGCAAAGAGTCGGACACGACTGAGCGACTGAACTGAACTGAACTGAACTGAGGCAGTGGGATACATGGACTCTAGTCCATATGCAAATATGTGAATGTGTACTTTTCTCTGTGAGAACAGCATTTTGTTTACCATCTCAACTTGAATCATTTCTTAGACAAACAATGTTTTCCCACAGGACCTTGACAGGTACGAAGATAAGCAGCATATCCAGTAATTTGTGCCAGGAACAGAAGAGGCTTAGGACTTTGTAAGTTGGATTCCTCTCCCCGTCTCCTGCTTTTCTTTTATGTATTTCACATAGGTTGAGTTTTATTTTTAATAAACTGTTTTCATTTGGTGACACTATGGTGTAATTATTTCTTATTCGTTCCCTTCATGGAAATGAGCAGGTGTTCTGGTATCCCCCTGGGTAGGTAAAGTTTATTTGAATTTTGTTCTACAGTTATGTGTATGTGACTCCCATCTTGTGACTCTGCTTTGAATAAAGTGAAAACATACCAGGCTCTTTCTTTTCTTTTATCCTGACCCTTCATCCTTATTCTAGTTACCCCAGGGTAGTTACCTCTGTGTATGCTGCTCTTTCACCATGACCTAAGTAAGAGCCCAAATCTTTCTTGGATCAGAAACCAGCTAAGCATTGGAGCTTTCCAAAATCTCGAAGCTGCCCTGAAAATTAAAAGTAAATAAAACATGAAAAAAGGTCACAAAAACAGTTAAGTTACTAAGTTGTTAATAAGTGTTCAGTGGTGAGAGATACTAACAAAATAAGTGACTGATCAAGCAAGCAAGAATTAAATGGTGTCATGGAGTATCAAGCACAATGATATCATTGAGGGAAAACTGCAGTGGGATTAACAGAGCTAACCAGTCCCCATTTTTTATTTAATATAAGTATTTTTTAAAATATGAGTGCACACACCACTCCTTGTCTAGCTTTTTAATTAAATAACATGGGCATTATTTATGGTAGAACAATATTATAAAATTATAAACTAAAAAATCCGTATCTCTACCAAGTGAACATAATTAATTTTTGTGTATTTCCTGTACTATATTTTTCATATTTATTTTATATTCTTAATGTTTTAAAATATTTTATATTGTCTATACTCAATATTATGGACTCAAAGTTTGCCCATTTTAAGCTTGTTCTATCTCTAAGGTACTCTGGAAAGCTTTCAAGTGTAAGGAAAACAACGTTTCTTTTCTTGTTCAGCCATATCTCTTTATAACAGATCTTAGCATTGTTTTTGATGCTTCTGAGTACAGCTGTCTTAATATAGTATTCTGATAACATAAAATTAATTGATCATTTTCCATTTGCATTGTTTTAAGGGACTTGTCTTACAATAGTATAAAAGACCTTCCAAGCTTTAATGGTTGCCATGCTCTGGAAGAAATGTAAGTTGGTTTTTGACTTACTTTTTTTGCTATGGTCTACTGTTAACTCACTAAGCCTTTCCTATTGTAAATAAATGGCTTTCATATTAAGGTCTTAGAAATGCATGAATCAGGTATTCCTGTGAATAAATGTTCAGTGGCACAAGGTGTGTTCATGTGACTAGCACTTGCTGGGCACCCATCTGTCAGGCAGTCTGTGAGACTGTATGGGAGGAGGGCAGTAGGAAGAACCAACCAACCAAAGACTGGTCCAGGTGTGGATGCCCACCATGTAGCTATATAATACAGCTCTGGTGGGAGTTGACTGAGGGGTCAAGAAAGGGAGGAACTAATACTCCCATGTTTTAGAACATCTCCTCCTTCCTCTGACCTTTCTGCAGTACTTGACATGGTTATATTGTCTTGGGTCCTTTTTTTTTTCTTTTTCTTTTCCTAATAGACTTTATTTTTTTGAGCTTTAAATTCACAACAGTATTGAACAAAAGGTTCAGAGATTTCCTGTATTCCCCGCCTTCATCTGTACATAGCCTACCCCGAGTCAACATTCCCCACTAGAATAGGATTCTGTTATAATTTATGAACCTACGCTGACACATCCTTATCACCCTGAATACATAGTTTAATTAGGGTTAATTGGTATTGAACATTCTGTGGATTTGGACAAATGTATAATGACATGTGTTAATTATGATAGTATTATACAGAGTCATTTCACCACCCTAAGATTTGGAAACTACTGTTTTTTTTCCTTGTCTCCATCATTTTGGCTTTTCCAAAATGTCATTTAGTTGGAATCACAGTACGTAGCTTTTCTAGATTGTCTTCTTTCACTTATCATATGCAACTAGTGTTATTCCGTATCTTTTGAAAGCCTGATAGTGTCTTGGGTCCTTCCTCACTGTGTTGTTTTTCTGCTCTCACTCCTGAGTGGGGTTGGTGAGGAATTTAGGTAGTGTGTCTTAACTGTTAGCTTCATTTTGGGCGTAATACCAATTAGTCTAGTCCTTTCATCCTTCGGATGAGGCAACAACAGTTCTCTTTACTTTCAACAAGATCAACTAGTGTTACTTGTGAATGAATATTTAAACTTCGAAAAAGTTAATTAAGAAATGTTATTTTTCAAAATAGAAATTCTCTTGTTTATCTCTCTTTCTTTTTTTACCTTTCATCTTATTCTTTTTTTAGTTCTTTGCAGCGAAATCAGATCCACCAAATAAAGGAAGATACTTTTCAAGGCCTGACATCCCTAAAGATTCTGTAAGTTCCTCTATGATTATCAGAGGCAAATAAAATTGTTGTCAAGCTGTACATTAATATATCATTACAATTCCCATGTTAGTAAATATACTTAAATATGATTTATTATGCATAAATACTATTTTTCAAACTTTACCATGTGGTACTTTAATTTCTTTTCAGTGTTTTTTTTTTTTTTTTTTAAACCTTAGCTAATTGATGAAATTTGTGAGTCAAAAGAATATAGTGTGTGTAGCTTGAGGAATGCTCCTTGTGTATTTTCCGGTCATAGTAATGGAGTTTGCCAGCTCTTTAGGCGGTGGGTGGGCACACTATAGCCTGTGGTTACAGTCAACCTGCTTACTGTTTCTGTCCACTAAGTTTTATTAGAACACAGCCATGCCCTTTGGTTAAGTATTGTCTGAAGCTGTTTTCACCATGCTATGGCATAGTCAAATAGTTGCAGTAGAGACCATGTGACCCCCAGAGGTGAAGAATATTTACTACCTGGTGTTCTACAGAAGAGGTTTGCTGACCCCTGTACTGGTGTCTATCATGACAAACACAGCTAATATGCAGCAGACACACTCATTTAAAAAGTGATTTGTATTGGAGGACATCTTTGTGCCTCGTACTCTATTAAGCTCTTGGGAATATAGAGATGACTAAGACAAACCATGTCAGTGCTTTCATGCAATGCAGAAGACACAATACACTTAATTAGGAAACTTTTTCTTAATATAGAAAAAACTTGGAAACATTGACAGTGAATTGAAATTACAGATACTAATATATCATGCTTTCTGGTAGATCCCCATTAAGAAATCACACGTGTTCTACTAGAAAAATACTTTATTGGTTGTTGGGTTTCTGGATCTTGCCTTGAGGCAGATAGGCTTCCTGTGAGTCCGGGCAGTCATAGGGAAAGGGACTGACTCCCAGATGCAGTCACTTCCAGAGCACCGATAAGTGACAACAATGCAAAGCTACCCTGCTTTGCCATGATTTGGAACCAAGTCTGTCGAATTTTCCTGTTATCCAGGAGATGTGTCATGGAATGAATTTATCCTATCTTTAAATTTCCATTAAGGCTCCCTGTAAGTGTGACTGCAGATTATTTCTCTGTTCTATTAATTCTGTAATATCAGAATTCCATAGGGTGTGTTCCTGAATGTAGTATGTGGCTCTGGTGTTGATATGGATTTTTTTTTCCTGCTTGGGGGAAAAATGATATCTGAAGCCCTTCTGGAATGCTCTTGTTTGCGTATTGATTCTTTGTCTTCCCGAAGGGCCTTATCGCTAACCTTTGAGAATGCAAACAACACTAAGCCTGTTTTTATTTTCAGCTTTGTCAGGAGCTGTGCTTTGCCTCACCTAGTTAATAGTACCAGAAGCTATATCATATCATTCGTATTTTTGAACTGGTACCAGAATGATAAGGAGGAGAAAATTCACAACTGTTTTGAAACAGATGCCAACTGAAATTACTCCTCCCTGGAACACATTCCAAGAAATAGATTGTTGTGAAGGGGAGGTTCAACATAAATATTAAAAATGTTGTTGAGCAGGATTAAAGATCTTTGTTATTTTATCAGGGTTATTATGACTGCAGCAGATCCTAAAGTGTAGTCAAAGTAATTGCATTTTGAGTTTATTTGAAAGGAGTTAACAATTTATTTTTATAATTGCAGAGATCTTAGTAGAAACCTGATCCATGAAATTGATGACAGAGCTTTTGCCAAGCTTGGGTCAATAACGAACTTGTAAGTTTCTTGCAAGGATATCATGAAAGTAGTGAATAGTCTACAGAAACTTGTGTTTTAGCATTGCCTACCCAAATCGTTTTTCTGTTGAGTGCTCCTTTGTATAAATGCTAATCTGCTATGATGTAGTGACAGCTTCTGAAATGGTTTTTCCTCACCTAAACTTCTTAAAGCTCTAGTATTTATGATGTTAATACATGTACAGACTTGTGTTTTAGGAGTTAATTTGAAGTCTTATTCACCTTTTAGAGATGTAAGTTTCAATGAATTAACTTCATTTCCAACGGAAGGCCTAAATGGGCTAAATCAACTGAAACTTGTGGGCAACTTCAAGCTGAAAGAAGCCTTAGCAGCAAAAGACTTTGTTAATCTCAGGTGTGTTTTTCTTTTTTGTGGAAGTTTTGGTAGGCCTTCAGATTATAGAGTATCCTGGGTTTTTTTCTTTTTTTTTTTTTTTGCTGTGGTTCCCAGATTTTCAACCTCAATCCTCACAAATTTGGAAAAAAAATAGAGCACTATTCCATTGTTGTTGAGAACATGAACTGCAGCCTGTGATGCTGTCAAAGAGATAATATAGCCCTTCATCAGAATGGTTTTAGGTATAAGGGGATTTATCATCTGCAACAAGATAGCAGAAGCCACTTGTGAGCCTATAGAAAACTGATACAATGTGAAATACTTCATAGAGACAGAGTTAGAGCAGAGACCTCATTAGACATAGTAGAGAGAGGGCTTGGGAATATTATCGTGGGAGAAGAGAATAAATATTTTCATTATACTTATATGAGAATGTGAATTCATTTAATGGGGTAAAGTCACAAACGAACTGGAGCATAATTTTAAATGAAACTACCAGTTTCATATGATACATTGGGTGTGGTTAATTCATTTATAAAGGAGTCTGATAAGATTTTTCTTTAAATTGCAGTATTGCTATTAAGCTTTAGAGATGGCTTGATTCAAATTCAGTTTTTCAAAGCATACCTTATCTAACTGGAGAAACTCATGGTGTCCCCTGATATTAGAGCCTTTTGTTTTCAACAAATGAGGAAACTAAGTCCAGGGAGGATAAGGACCAGTTTAAAGTATTTACCTTTCACAAAACAAAAGCATGTCTGTGAAGTTGGTATTTCAGCATAGATTTTGCCATTTTTTTCCAGGTCTTTATCTGTACCATATGCTTATCAGTGCTGTGCATTTTGGGGTTGTGACTCTTATACACATTCAAACACAGAAGATAACAGCCTGCAAGACCACAGTGGGTCAAAGGATAAAGGCAAGTGCATGAACTTTTAAAAACAGAGCACTCTACAGCATTAATCAAAGTCTGTGTTATTGTAATCAGTTTGTGAAGGATCAATATGAAATCTGTGGAGAAAAATCTGTGGCTATTGTGTACTGTGTTCCTGACATCTTTAATATGTTATTAAGTGTGGTGCACACTGAACTTATATCATGTACAAGAGAAAACACTGCCGGAAAAGTGTTGTAATCTTTTAATCTGCCTGAAGCTTGAATTGAACAGTTTGTATTATATGTTCAGGTCTCAGTGATGTGGCAGGTGTCACCAGCAGTGCTGAAAATGAGGAACACAGTCAAATCATTATACACTGCACACCTTCGACAGGTAAGCACAGTACATTTGGCTGCAGTTTCTTGCTTTAAAAGAACATTAGGCAAATGTATCTAAAACTTCCGGGGATAAATGTGATTTCTGTAACAAAAGTAGGAGTAGATGATTTCATAAGACCTGATTCACCTGTGGTCTGTATACCAGGAGCTTAGGCATCTCTTGCAGAATCTCGGGCCAGACCCATGACTCAATCTTCGTGTTAACAAGCTCCCCAGATGCGGGTTACACACATTAAGGATGGAGAGGTACTTTCTTCATGCAACTTTAACCCTGGGATAGTTCCAGAAGTTACTGGTCTATAAGGACTTTCAGTGTTATCCTTTTATTTTTTAAATGCAACCTTGTCTACTTTTCTATTTTACTTCACTGAACTTTAGTAGACTTGGGAGAGTTACTAAACTGACACCACAATTCAGTATTAGGTCGTGACTGTGATATTCTGTCTAATCTATCAGAGGAGATGGATTTATAATTTTACTGTTAAAATAAATTTAGATGGCTAAGTTGTGTGCTATGAAGTAGATTCCTATTTAATCACACTGGATGTTTGGAACATTAATTTTATAACTCAGAATCATAAGTATTATAAATTCTTTAATGATTACTACTGAATTGGTGAGCTTCTTCAGAGGCTGTGTATATGTTCTTTTAATACTTAGCACAGTTCCTGGTATAGAGAATAAGTTTATAGCAATCAGGTGAGTGAATGGGGTTGACCAGAATCATTTATAAAATCTATAAAAGGTATTGATTGTTAGAAGTCAAGGGCTGTAGTTCACTCACTTGTTTGCTGGGGTTTTTGCATTGGACTTAAGGAAGGGAAAGTCTTTATTAAAGGGGGGTCTAGACATGAACATGCAGAGATTCCATTTCTTTCTTTCAGAGTTTAAATTTTGGGGGTCAGCCAGGAGGAAAGTTGGTCTGAGCTCATCTCCCCAGGTGGCAATAGGAGTGAATGGCAAACCTATTTCCCCAACTCCACTCCGATGTAGTAACACAGAGACAGCCATGTGGTGACACAGTAGCAGGAAGTGAAGAGAGCAGGAACCTTCTTTTAAAACCGGAGGAGGCAGCAGGTTTCCAAGACAGAGGAGTGGAGCCGACTTCCCAGGCCTTTGAGGGAAAGTAATTCCACCCACTAGTCAAACACTTTCCAAAGGGTGTCCTATTCTCCCGGGTCATGTGAGCTACTCCTTGTTCCTTATAGAAGGATGAGTTCAGATTCAGAGATAAAGGCAAAAGCTTCCTCTTCACACTTCCCTGAGGGGGGAATAAAAAAATTAACTAGAAAAAAAAATTTTTTTATAAGTTTCTTCAGTCAAATCGATATAAATAGTGCAGCTCAGGCATGTTAGGTCTGTGACTATCTCAGTGATAAAGATGCTTTATAGGATGTATCAAACACATTTTCTTGTGCTCTGCAGACATTTTCTTTTTCTTTACTAACCTTTAAATAAAACAGTTGTCATTTGGGACATAACTAGCATGCCAAAGTCAGTTGCTAGAACATGCAACTCAGCTACTAAATTAGTTCTTGCAGTTCTAGTTTAAGTGATGCAGGGTGTTATTGGATATAGTTTTACATGATTTGTTAACATCAGTGTAATTTAGCTCTCACTGTACTATTTTGTTCAAAGACCTCTATCAGGTCTACCAAACACTTTGAAGCCTCTGCATGAAAAATGGGGATAATTATATTTATCTTAGCCTGCTTCATCAGATTGCTTTTGAAGGCTGTAAGAAGTATGTATAAAATATGTTACATATATGTATCATATATAATTAGTATAAAGTATATTAGGAACTGGGAAGAAAGAAGATAAGGACCTAACATTTTTTGAAGTCCAACCATGTACCCAGTAGCCTGGTTAAGTACCTTGTGTGTGTAATTTTACTTAAGCTACACAATGCTATGAAATAGGTGTTATTATCCACACGTGGGAAAATGAAATTTATAGAGATTTAAGCTGCCCTCTTAAAAGCAGCAAGTTATAAACCCTAAACTCAAACCCTAGTGTATCTGATTCTAAGCCGCATATGAAGTAACTTTCACATACCAGTCACTGTGATATGCATATTAACTTCAGTATGAGAAAAAGTGAAAAATTTCCTTTAAATATCACTGTATGACTTTACCAAGTAGTTAATAAAATAAATATATATTAAGATAACATATTAAAATACATTTTTAAATAGCCTAGTCCAGTGATTAGATGCCTAAGAAATGATAATCTTTTCAGTCTGGGTCAATTCACTTTGGTAGTAGATTAATTATTCTATTACTAGTTTCTCAAGCCATATCTTATGGAAGATAGTCTTTTATAAACTGTCTTTTCTCTCTTTCATTTTAGGTGCTTTTAAGCCCTGCGAATACTTGCTGGGAAGTTGGATGATCCGTCTTACTGTGTGGTTCATTTTCTTGGTTGCATTGTTTTTCAACCTGCTTGTCATTTTAACAACATTTGCATCTTGTACATCAGTGCCTTCCTCCAAATTGTTTATAGGCCTGATTTCTGTGTCTAACTTATTCATGGGAGCTTATACCGGAATCTTAACTTTTCTGGATGCCGTGTCCTGGGGCCGATTTGCTGAATTTGGCATTTGGTGGGAGATAGGCAGCGGCTGCAAAATAGCTGGGTTTCTTGCCGTTTTCTCCTCAGAAAGCGCCATATTTTTACTAATGTTAGCAGCCGTCGAAAGAAGCTTATCTGCAAAGGATATGATGAAAAATGGGAAAAGCAATCACCTCAGACAGTTCCGGATTGCTGCCCTTCTGGCTTTTCTGGGGGCCGCAGTGGCAGGCTCTTTCCCCCTTTTCCATAGAGGGGAGTATTCCGCATCCCCTCTATGCTTGCCATTTCCCACCGGAGAAACCCCATCGTTAGGGTTTACCGTAACTTTAGTGCTGTTAAACTCACTAGCATTTTTATTAATGGCTATTATCTACACTAAACTCTACTGCAACTTGGAAAAAGAAGACCTTTCTGAGAACTCACACTCTAGCATGATTAAGCATGTGGCTTGGCTCATCTTCACCAACTGCATCTTTTTCTGCCCCGTGGCATTTTTCTCTTTTGCGCCATTGATCACCGCCGTCTCAATCAGTCCCGAAATAATGAAGTCTGTTACTCTGATATTTTTCCCATTGCCTGCTTGCCTGAATCCAGTCCTCTATGTCTTCTTCAACCCAAAGTTTAAAGAAGACTGGAAGTTACTGAAGCGCCATGTTTCCAAGAAAAGCGGATCGGCCTCAGTTTCCATCAGCAGCCAAGCTGGTTGTGTGGAGCAGGATTTCTACTATGACTGCGGCATGTACTCACATCTGCAGGGCAACCTGACTGTGTGTGACTGCTGCGAAGCCTTCCTGTTGACAAAGCCAGTGTCCTGCAAACACTTAATAAAATCACACAGCTGTCCTGCCTTGACAGTGGGTTCTTGCCAAAGGCCAGACGGCTATTGGTCCGACTGTGGCACGCAGTCTGCCCACTCTGATTATGCTGATGAAGAAGATTCCTTTGTCTCAGACAGTTCTGACCAGGTTCAGGCTTGCGGAAGAGCCTGCTTCTATCAGAGTCGAGGATTCCCTTTGGTGCGCTATGCTTACAATCTCCCAAGAGTTAAAGACTGAATCCATGTGTTGGTAACTGTTTCTCCCATCAACCAAAATCACAGTGTTTGTAAGAATGAACCCTAGTCTGATCTCTCATCTGGGAAGCACTTCAGTGATCACTGCCTGGTGTCACTTAGAAGAAGGAGAAAGGTGGCAGTTATTTCTTCAACCAGACCTTTGCAAAGGACAAGTGCCTGAACTATTGATTGATGACAAAATGCAGTGTCCAAGCAATGTGTAGTCTATTTGAAACAAATAGTTAACTTGAAAAAGATTTTATGTATATCGTAGCAGTATAACGTTGGGTTTTTCTGATCCATAAGGAGCAAATTTATACCTGTTTCTGAATTAAGCACAAGATAGAGAACAGCTGTTAATATTTTTTAAGAATATTTTAAATGGTGATTTTATATAATTGAAGAAAAAGGCTTGCTAATTTTACCTAATGTTTCATCATTAATCTCAGGACAACTTACTGCAGGGCCAAAAAAGAAGGTGGGGGGGAATCGTTTCCCAGACAGGACCATGAGAGTGGCTGTAGGCACTAAATTCTTGCATTTTTCTAATCCATCTCTGACATAATAGAATCATCAATTTTGTGTAAGAGATTGAAATCTAAAACCTGAAGATGTTTTTAAAACAATATTAACAACTGTTAGATTTTAAAAGAATAACTGAACACATTTGTCTTCAGTCATTATGCATTGCTTTGTTTCAATCAGTAATTTTTTCTTCAGTGCTTTGTGATCATACTATTAGGACAAAGTAAAGGGCTCATTGCTGTGTGATTTTAGTAGATTTGGCTAAATTACTAACAGGGGATTTTAAAAGTATCTGAGGGAGGTGATGGCTCCGTATAATGTTCTCCCTGGAGAAGGCAATGGCACCCCACTCCAGTACTCTTGCCTGGAAAATCCCATGGACAGAGGAGCCTGGTAGGCTGCAGTCCATGGGGTCGCAAAGAGTCGGACATGACTGAGCGACTTCACTTTCACTTTTCACTTTGATGCATTGAAATGGCAACCCACTCCAGTGTTCTTGCCTGGAAAATCCCAGGGACGGGGAAGCCTGGTGGGCTGCCGTCCATTGGGTTGCACAGAGTCGGACACGACTGAAGCGACTTAGCAGCAGTAGGAGCAGCAGTATAATGTTCTCATGGATAAAACTCTTCCTAATACCATTGGCTCTATCAGTATTTTCCAATTCTGTTGGTATGTGATCTACCTGTAGCTTGAATTGTACAGAAAGTAAATTGTGGCAAATGGTTTCAACTAAGGTGGGAGAAATCGGGAGTAATTATGACACAAAGCACTTACGTTTATTTCTTGGTGAGCTGGATTCTCCTGAACCTATGCTCTTATGTGGACGCTACCATATATTTTCCCTTCCTTTGATTTACAAGAGCCTGTGCAACAGCTCTGAAACTGTTCTTGTGAGACAAGACAAATATGTCACTAAGGGAAAAAAAGGCATAAAGCTGAGGCCTGTGTCTTTAAAAATTAAAAATTGTACTTGATAGTCATCTATGGACTTTTGACATGTCATTATGTGGAGTCTTAAAGTGACAAATGTTCAATACATTTTTTTGAACAGTATGCTAAATCAATAGCAAATCCACTGCCATATTAGTTGTTCATGAGATACTAAAAACATTAAGCTAGATTGCAGTTTAATAATTAAACTGTATATAATGTGCATATAATGAATTTTTATCTTATGTAAATTATTTTTAGAACACAAGTTGGGAAACGTGGCTTCTGTTCATTTTGTTTAATTAAAGCTACCTCCTAAACTATAGTGGCTGCCAGTAGCAGAATGTTAAATTGTGGTTTATATACTTTTTGCATTGTAAATACTCTTGGTTGTACATTGTCAGTGTAATAAAAACAGAATCTTTGTATATCAAAATCATGTAGTTTGTATAAAACGTGGGAGGGATTTATTTACAGTGTGTTGTAATTTTGTAAGGCCAACTATTCACAAGTTTTTAAAATTGCCATCATGTTTGTATATTTACACATCTGATAAATATTAAATCATAACTTGGTAAAAAAAATCTAGCTAAAAGTTTTTTCTTCAAAAGTCTTGTTACTGAATACTTTCATTGCCTTCATTTAAACAATAGAATAGCAGGTACTGAAAATATGTGGTAAACTGTGTTATACATATGATAGGAAATACTGTATACAGTGTGTTGAATCATTAAACTTTCTGGAACGCAATCTATTTTGCCTTAATTTATAACTAGGTATATTAATGAATTTGTTTTGGTGTTAAACTAAGTGAACTGAAGTAAAATATTTTTAAGAGTTCTAGAAGAAATGTTGGGAGAACACTTTGCTGAAATTTAGAAGTAAGGTTTTATTGTATCTTAAGGCTGAACAATACTCATGAAAAACAAATGATTTTTTTAAAGAAATTGCATATCCCAGATACAGTCAGTTGCCAAAACGTGATTTTTTTAAAGAAATTGCATATCCCAGATACAGTCAATTGCCAAAACGTGATTTTTTTAAAGAAATTGCATATCCCAGATACAGTCAATTGCCAAAATGTGATTTTTTTTAAAGAAATTGCATATCCCAGATACAGTCAATTGCCAAAATGCAATAGGCGTCCCTTTCTTGTCTTATCTGAGGTTTCACTTTCCATAGTTTTAGTGGTCCGTAGTCCACCATGGTCCAAAAATGGAAAATTAAAGTGGAAAATTCTAGAAATAAACTCATAAGTTTTAAAGTGTGTGCCCTTCTGAGTAGTGTGATGAAATCGTGCACTCGTCTATTCTGAAACGAATCGTCCCTTGTCCAGCGTTCGCTGTCCGTTAGTCACTTAGCCATCTCTGACTCTCAGCACTTGTGTTCAAGTAATGGTCCCCAAAGCATGAGAATAGTGATGCTGGTAATTTGGGATATTCTCTTACTGGGCCTAATTGATAAATAAAACTGCTATATTTAAAATGGATAAGGACCTACTCTATAGCACAGGGAACTCTGCTTCATATTATGTGGCGGCCTGGATAGGAGGGGAGTTTGAAGAAGAATGGATACGTGTATATGTATGGCTGAGTCCCTTCGCTGCTCACCTGAAACTATCACAGCATTGCTAACTGGCTATACCTCAATATAAAATAAAAAGGTAAAAAAAAAAAAAGAAACTGTGTAGGAAAAAACATGGTATTTGTAGGGTTTGGTACTATCTGCAGTTTCAGGCATCCACTGGGAGTTTGGGACCGTCATGGATAAGGAGGGACTGTTGTGCTTAGAACTCACTCAGTATTCATAATTATCAAGCCCTCATTTTACAGATGGGAAAATAGAAGGCCTAAGGAAATTTAAGTGAATATCTGACCCATACAGCAAATTAGAGCCCAAACCAGCACCCAGTTCCCCTTAATTTTTTTGTTTTTGTTTGTTTTTGTTTTAAACTTCAGTATATGTTTGGAATTTCCATAACTAAAAGTAGAATACTGTAATTACCCCTCTTCCTACGCTCTCGGCCCTCACTGCGCATACCCATCATCCAACTTTGGCAGTTGTCAAGAGCACGTGGTAAATGTCATTTCTTCTTTATCCCATTCACTCATCTTCTGGAATCCCTCTGCCCCCTGGATTACACTGAAGCAAATCCTAGACATTTTGTTTCATCTGAAAATGTTTCAATATGTCCAGGACTACATGTTTTTAGTATATAATATATTGCCTTAGCACTCACTGGTAATAAGGTTACTTTTGTAACAGATTTTCAAGCAAAGGTCTCTCTTTTCACTTACACAAGATTACAGTGCCAATCAAAAAAGCAGAAATTATCCCCAATGTACCATGAAAGTGAAAATAAATATATAAATAAGTGAGTAGTAAGGAGAGAAGTAACTAAGTCAACATCCTGAAACTTAAGGGAGTGGCCTTCTTTTGACCTTATTTATACATTTTATATAATTCTACCAAACTTGATTATGGTTTCTCAGTCCCAGTAATGAAAAGGTGCTGTAAGAAACGAGACCACAGGATTTGATGATGTTCAAGCACCAAAGCTAGTGACTCTTTGCCTCACAGTTCCAGAGTTGTTACAACATAATGCAATACTTGGTCATGTATTCAATGATTCTGAGGCATCCAGGAAAGGGCATAATTTGTTTAAAACATTTTAGATTCCCATAGTAAGAGGTTACAGTGGGAAAGTTTTGGAGCTTATATGACACAAGTTACCATTTACCATTTTCTCTTATCTGATTCTGCACTAGAAGTTTTGAGAATAAGATGATATAACTGGGAAACAGATTACAGAATTTCCCTATTTTACAGAGGAATGAGTAAGGACTTGGAAAGGCCAAACAGCTTATTTAGGTGATGTATGTTAGTTGCTCAGTCGTGGCTGACTCTCTGTGACCCCATAGACTGTAGCCCACCAGGCTCCTCTGTCCTGGGATTTCCCAGGCAAGAATATGAGAGTGGGTGGCCATTTCCTTCTCCAGGGAAACTTACTGAGGGAAACCTAGCAAATAAGAGAAAAACCATGGATTCAAATCCAGGTCCTTTCATACTGAAACTTGTTTTCCTACTATGCTTCAGTAGTATGGGGTGATGTTTGTTGGGAACAGCTTCTCAAGTTTACTCCCTTATGAAGCCCTAAAGTGACCTAGGGTGATACTGTTTTGCATCAATCAATTAATTTATTAATTCTAAACATCCTTACCTAAAAGGTTTTAACCAGACATGACACTATTGAATAATTAGGTAAGAGAATGAAAACTCAAGCCATTTTTATTCCTCCATCAATTTCATCACTCATTTAAATTGCTCCAGTTTTCTTCCATTTTCATTTTTACCGAAAATTTTAACAAAGTTTACATTCCATTTAAAGGGTTTTAACCATGTCGTATTTTATTAACTATAAATCGCCCTTGGTTACTATTATTTCTACTGTATATAATTATTTGGGGATCTAAATGTCATTGAAGATTTTGTATTAGTCCTTGGTCAATGACAAATCTGTGCTGTTTTAGCCACTGTCTGTTTTCATCGTGTGATATCTCTACTAGCAATATGCATTATGAGCTGGACAAAGCCCATTTATTAGCATGAATAAAGCAACTAACTTCAGTGTCTATTACCTCTCCCTTACTACCTTCATCCCCACCCTCAATCCCTGAGAGGAGAGTGCTCCTTTCTAAGTCCCACAAATTTTTTTCATTCCTCATAGTATACATATCACGTGATATTTTAATGGTATGACTCTTCACTAGGAAAGAGTGAGGACTGCAGGGCTTTTAGTACAGACCCCAGTACACTAGATGTTTCAGAGAGGCCCTGTATAAGTAAAGGCTTATACATATATATGTTTATATTCACCTGAATAAGCAAGTTCCTGTAAGATGCCAGCAAGCCGAGGTGATGCTAGGCAGACGAGGTACTACCAAAAATAATGAAAAATTGTACCAGAAGTGTATCTTTAGATACACTTGTAAACTTGGATAAAGTTCGCCCCCCGCCCCCCACCTTTTCCTAAAATACAGCCGTGTGTGGCCATGTGCTGACAGAAATCGTGACTGATCCTTGTCACCCTGATCTTGTAATGATATGGGGGTAGTTTTGGCTTCTGCCTCTTTCCGCTTTAAAGAATCTGCCTTATTCAGTAACAGCACATTTTCTGTACCAAACGAACCACAGCAAACAACGGACGGGCCCTCCTGGCTGTGAGCCGAGAGCAGGGACCTCGTCTGCGAGGTTAATTCACAAGCACCAGCGCAGATACAGGCTGGGAAGGAGGGAGGACACCCAGAAGACTGACGGGAGCAGGAAGCCACGCTCTGCAGGCCGGGACAAAGCCCAGGAGGCCTCCACGCGTCGCCACGGCAACGCGAAGTCCGCGCCCGCCCGGATTGGCCGCGCCGGCGCGCGCGAGGCCTGTTGGGAAAGCACGTCCCCGCCGCCGTTCCGCCGGTTTGAACTTGGCGGGCCAGATGTGGGCCGCACGGCGGTGGGGGACTGCTTCTCCCCTTCTCGAACCCCGTTTCATGGCCGACTGCAGGTCCGGGTCTCGGCCCTCCTCGGGCTTCCCTGTTCTCATGGTAGGCCCCGGGGGGACGGGCCTGGAGGCCGTGGAGGTGTGCTCGCTGTCGACACCGCTGAGCTGCAGCAATTCCACCCTGTCGCTGTTGTCTCCCCTCGGCCACCAGAGCTTCCCATTTGACAACGACGATGGTGACGGGGAGGAGGAGGAAGATGTGGACGAAGATGCTTATGACTCAGAGGCCAAGGTGGAGAGCCTGAGAGGAGTGGAGTTACAGGGGTGCACCAGGTAAATCCGAGATACAGCCCCCTCAAGATTCCTTAGACCCCACTAAGTACTTTGGTCTGGCGACCAGATACCCTCCTGTCTTCCCTCTCAAAAGGTAACGCGGGCACTTGCAGCCGCAGGTGCTGCTCCTTTTGGCCCAGAGTCTTGGGCCGGTTCTTACTCATGACTACAGATTTTTCCATCGTTCTTAACCCCTTTTCCTGAGTATGTGATGGTTGCTACAATCTTCCTCCCCGGAGAAATGCACCTAAACACACAAGAAGCGAGCACTAAACACACAAAATTGGTACAGTTTCAGGCATTTTATGAACACTCAAAAGTCAGAGTGGGGACACTAGAACTCTGGTTCAAATCTTTAACTCCCAAATGTGGTTAACTGCATGTTAGTAACACTTGTAGCGATTATGAAAAAAATCTGGTTGTCGGTGAAGTAGGTTGTAGTAAGCAGTATACTTTTTATGTCATAGCTTAAAAGCTGAAGCTTTGGGGTTATCAATGACTTCAGCATCCAGAGATAATGTCAGGTCTGCTCTTAGCAGTTACTAAAAGTAGAAGCCATTGAATGCTAGAATCAAAGGGATTATTAAAGTCATCTAAATTTATTTCTACAATTGTTCTTTCAGCAAACATTTAGTTTGTGCTATATGTGCTTAGTCGCTCAGTCGTCTCCCACTCTTTGCGACCCCATGGACTGTAGCCCACCAGGCTCCACTACCCATGGGGATTCTTCAGGCAAGAATCCTAGAGTGGGTTGCCATGCCCTCGTCCAGGAGATCTTCCCAACCCAGGGATTGAACCCAGGTCTTCCTCATTGCAAGTAGATTCTTTAGTGTGTGAGCCACCAGGTAAGGGCCTATAAACAAGACAGGCATGGTCTCTACTCTCTTGGAATTAAAGCCTAGGTTAAGCCGTTCATTTTACAGATAACAAAGCTGTGACTGAGAAGACAGATAAAAAGTCTACTTCGAAGGCTTCCACCTAGTCATTAGAGGAGCTGGGCCTAGTACCAGGGTATACTGACCATGTTTTCTCTTGCCTATGCTACATGCCTATTGTTGGGTATATAGAAATATGAGCAAAGGGCCTATCCCTGCAGGAATATCTTTTTCTTAGAGAGGCTTGGTGATGCAGGTGCATTCAGAGTTAGACTCATTATGTCAACTTCAGAAAGCATTTACAAGGTTCTGATTGCCAGGCTTTACAAGGCAGTATCAGTTCAATTCAGTAGCTCAGTCGTGTCTGACTCTTTGCGACCCCATGAATCGCACCATGCCAGGCCTCCCTGTCCATCACCAACTCCCAGATTTTACCCAAACTCATGTCCGTCGAGTCGGTGATGCCATCCAGCCATCTCATCCTCTGTCGTCCCCTTCTCCTGCCCCCAATCCCTCCCAGCATCAGGGTGTTTTCCAGTGAGTCAGCTCTTCGCATCAGGTGGCCAAGTATTGGAGTTTCAGCTTCAGCATCAGTCCTACCAATGAACACCCAGGACTGATCTCCTTTAGGATGGACTGGTTGGATTGCAGTCCAAGGGACTCTCAAGAGTCTTCTCCAACACCACAGTTCAAAAGCATCAGTTCTTTGGCACTCAGCTTTCTTCACAGTCCAACTCTCACATCCATACACGACCACTGGAAAAACCATAGCTTTGACTAGACGGACCTTTGTTGGCAAAGTAATGTCTCTGCTTTGGAATATGCTATCTAGGTTGGTCATAACTTTCCTTCCAAGGAGTAAGTGTCTTTTAATTTCATGGCTGCAATCACCATCTGCAGTGATTTTGGACCCCCCCCCCGCCCCCGCAAAATAAAGTCTGACACTGTTTCCACTGTTTCCCCATCTACCCCATCTATTTCCCATGAAGTGATGGGACCAGATGCCATGATCTTAGTTTTGTGAATGTTGAGCTTTAAGCCAACTTTTTCACTCTCCTCTTTCACTTTCATCAAGAGGCTTTTTAGTTCCTCTTCACTTTCTATACAGGAGATCTAAGAAATACAGACCAGAGAATCCATGCTTTATGTGTAGGCAACCATTTAGCCCCAGTAGCTATAAGGCATGCATACCTGGGGTGAGTAAATTGAATATGAGGCCATATGAAGTGACTCACATACACAGTTATAACAGTGAGTCTCTTAAGAAGGAGAAGTAATAGTAAGTACATTGGTAGGAATGGAGATCAGTAACAGTGAGCAAGCAAGCCACTTGTCCACACAGTTTGTAGCAACAAGAAACAGTTTCAAAGGAGTCCATTTTCATGTGGGCCTTTGTACAGATTCTTCAGGACTGAGTTGGTCCCAGTGATTTTTTAGGAGGATATTTATTATTTATTTGGCTGCCCTGGGTCTTTGTTGTGGCCCAAAGGATCTTTGATTTTAGTTGCAGCATGTGGGATCTAGTTCCCTGATCAGGGATTGAACCTGGGTCCCCTACATTGGGAGTACAGTTTTAGCCCCTGGATCACCAGGGAGTCCTGGTCCCAGTGATTTTTAAAATAAATTCTAAGGTTTTGGAAAATCCGGAGCTTAATCAGCAGGACTGCGCTATGTAGCCAATTGAGCAGCCCCGGGAATGATGGCTATCCAGAGGCCATCCGCAGCTCTGCTGCTAAGACCTTGCTTTAGCTTCCAAGAGCCAAAGCCCTGACCAAATGGAGCTCACCATGGGAGGAGCTAGTTGTATTTATGTCAAACCTAGCCAAAGCCCAAATGAGCTGGTAACACCCCGGGGCTCTAGCTGCCTACCTTATCACAGCTCATCCCCACTGATTCAAAGCAATTGGTAGGACGTGGTCTGGAAAAAATGCAGGAGTTGTCAGGCCTGTGGGTGGCAAGGTCAGATGCCTGTGACGTGTTCAATAAACGTCTGCTGAAGGCGTGCTTATTTCCCACTTCCTAGAGAACAGATAGATGCAGTGATTGTTCTCAAATGCTTCAGAAAATCCAGTACCTCTTTTCAGGAAAGAAAAGTGTTTAGAACTTTTCCTTATTCCACCTCTCTACCTCTTACCTTTGGTTAGGGCCCTGATAGTTTGGGCCTCCTGAGAAATCTATATGCAGGTCAAGAAGCAACAGTTAGAACTGGACATGGAACAACAGACTGGTTCCAAATAGGGAAAGGAGTATGGCAAGGCTGTATATTGTCACTCTGCTTATTTAACTTATATGTAGAGTACATCATGAGAAACGCTGGGCTGGAAGAAGCACAAGCTGGAATCAAGATTGCCCGGAGAAATATCAAGAACCTTAGATACTCAGATGACACCACCCTTATGGCAGAAAGCGAAGAAGAACTAAAGAGCCTCTTAAAAGTGAAAGAGGAGAGTGAAAAAGCTGGCTTAAAACTCAACATTCAGAAAACTAAGATCATGGCATCTGGTCCCATCACTTCATGGCAAATAGATGGGAAAACAGTGGAAACAGTGACAGACTTTATTTTCTTGGGCTCCAAAATCACTGCAGATGGTGATTGCAGCCATGAAATCAAAAGACGTTTGCTCCTTGGAAGAAAAGCTGTGACCAACCTAAACAGTATATTAAAAAGCAGAGACATTACCAACAAAGGTCCATCTAGTCAAAGCTATGGTTTTTCCAGTAGTCATGTATGGATGTGAGAGTTGGACTATAAAGAAAGCTGAGCGCCGAAGATTTGATGCTTTTGAGCTGTGGTGTTGGAAAAGACTCTTAAAGGAGTCCCTTGGACTGCAAGGAGATCCAACCAGTTCATCCTGAAGGAAATCAGTCCTGAATATTCATTGGAAGGACTGATGCTGAAGCTGAAACTCCAATACTTTGTCTACCTGATGGGAAGAACTGACTCATTGGAAAAGACCCTGATGCTTGGAAAGATTGAAGGCAGGAGGAGAAGAGGACACCAGAGGATGAGATGGTTGGATGGCATCACTGACTCGATGGACATGAGTTTGAGCAAGCTCCAGGTGTTGGTGATGGACAGGGAAGCCTGGCGTACTGCAGTCCATGGGGTCGCAAAGAGTCATACACAACTGAGCGACTGAACTGAACTGAATTGTATAGGTGTGGGAGGGAGTGGCACCAAATGTGGTTGGGGAGCAGGAGTCAAGGATCTGTGTTTCTGGCTTGGCTAACTGGGTGAGTCTTGGTACTCTTCTCTGAGGTAGGATTAGGGGAGGAGGGTAGTGAGTGATTGGTAGGTGACTAGATTTGTTTTGGATTGATTGAGTTTGATATTTAAGTGAAGCCATCTATCTGATGGTAGAAAATAAAAGTTTGGAGCTCAGGAGTAAGATCTAGCCTGAAATGCCTGGAGTGGGCCTCTTCTGCACCTTCATGACCGATGAAGCTATGGGAGGATGAGGCAGTGTTCTGCAAGACTAAGAAGGAAAGATATATAGGAAGTAAACAACATACCAACAGTGTTCCTTTCCCACTAGAACACAAATCCCATAATTGCATGAATGAGTGCAAAAATAGGGGAAAAAACCACCACCACCACCAAGTAAATGGAAGTTACGAGGCAGAAAAAGCTGAGCATGGCCATAGGGGAGGCAGTTGGTTGCCTGAAGCAGAAATGTTAAAGAGACAAAAAGGGGCTGAATCTATAGTAACCTAGTCTTTCTCTCGCTGCCTCATGTCCTGAACAGCCTTTCTTTCCATGGGCACTAATGGTTCACCTTTTCCTTTGGGGGTCTTGTACCTGGCCAAGTCCTGTGTTCTGTATGTATGTATGCACTCACAAGTACTTCCCTTTCCCTTTTCTGTTGAGCTCGAGTGAATGGTTACTTTTCCATGTACCCAGAAGAGACAGACTGACAACTCTGGGGAAATCGTGGCCACTTTGTCTGAGAACTGGCAAAATAGAGTCCACCAAACCATTAAAGAACACAAAGCGATATACTTTATGTACCTTTTTATTTCAAAACAACTTCCAACTTACAGAAAAATCGAGGGTATAAAGAACTCTGTCCACCCTTCACACCAAAAACGGAATTCCACCCTTCACACCAAAAACGTAATTGTTACCACATTGGCATTACCATCCTCACTGTGTAGGTATGTATGTATTCTTTCCTTTGTGAACTACTTAAAGGAGGAAAAGGGAAAAGTCTGCACCAGGATTTGGTTAGGATCATGTGTTATAATTAGTTGTCCAAGCATAAGATGTTTAAGAATGAAAAAAATTATTGTAATTGAGGCAAATGGACGGGGTGTGATTTTAGATTAGAGAATTCAGAGGCTGTCTAAAGGATAAACTAATTTAAACAATGGACTCTTGTTCTTAGTTTCTTAAGTGTATATTTACATATAAAAAAATCACAGTATTGTCAGTGTATCATGGAAGTCTACTTTTATTGTGCAGCTAAATCATTTTGACTGCTAAGTCATAGAGTTTTGAGTGCAAGGTCTGTAGTATCCTCTCTTTTGTAATAGCACAGTTGGATCCGAAGATAACCAAGAAGAACAGAAGCAGGTGCGCTTACCAGAAAGCAGCCTGACACCGTGGGAAGTGTGGTTTGTTGGCAAAGAAAAAGTAGAACGTGACCGTCTGCAACAGAAGGCTCTAGAGGTAAAACTAGACAGTCTTTTTTCTATTTAATCCACAAGCTCACAAAGTTGAGCTGCTGTCAAAATCAGAATGTTATTATCAGGATGTTATTATCCCTCACGACAAAGTTTTAGCATATTTTGGTATCAGTTTGCTGTATCCGTATTTATAGCTTACTAGAGAAATGATACGTGTTCCAGATTATAAGAACATTTGGAAAATACAGCTAAGCATAATTAGGGAAATTAAAATCTCCAACCTTGTTCCTTAAAAACTATTGTTAGTAGTATGGCATGTAGCCTTCCAGATTTTCTTCTCTGTAAATTTTTTAAAAACATATGTGCAAATATATATTCATACAGAGTGTCACCATATGTATGTTTAACTAAGGTACAGTCAGCCTCATATATTTGGTACAATTTTTAAGAGAGGAGAGAAATAAAAACTGAAGTAGAGGCAGGAAGTCTACCCTATACGATTCAGAGCTTGTGCCCCAGAGTGAGTTTATGCTGGGAGAAGGGAATCTGAGGGGCTTTTGGGTTTTCTTAGTTTCTCTTTACCTCCCTGCCTTGCTTCTAGGCATTTTTGTATTTTTAATTCTCTCTGAACTCTCCCTCTCCAAACTCAAAAAAATACATTTTCACATGAATCCGTCATTCTTTCAACTCTTACTGTTTGCTATTTAGAACCTAGCAGCCAAATAGATTTGGGTAGTTTGAAATCCTCCAGTATCTGCTGCTGCTGCTAAGTCGCTTCAGTCGTGTCCAACTCTGTGCGACCCCATAGACGGCAGCCCACCAGGCTGCCCCGTCCCTGGGATTCTCCAGGCAAGAACACTGGAGTGGGTTGCCATTTCCTTCTCCAATGCATGAAAGTGAAAGTGAAGTTGCTCAGTTGTGTCCAACTCTTAGCGACTCCATGGACTGTAGCCCACCAGGCTCCTCCGTCCATAGGATTTTCCAGCATCTAGGTTATCTGAATTCTCTCTGTCCAAACACAGAAACCAGGTGGATGCGTGTGGTGAGGGATATATCTTGTTTTTAATAAATATGATCACTCTTTTGTAACCTGTTTTTTTCTGCCTATTACATTATTAATATGTTTCTATATCATTAAATATTTTCATATCCTTTTAAAATGGCTGATTATTAAAATATATTTAAAATGTATCATATATATAATAGAACATAATTAACCAGTTTACTATTGTTGTGTGTTTAAATTTATTCTCATCTCTTAGGGGCTCCCTGGTGGCTCATCCACCTGCCAATGCAGGAGATATGGGTTCGATTCCTAGGTTGGGAAGATCCCCTAGAGAAGGAAATGACAATACCCACTCCAGTATTATTGCCTGGGAAATCCCATGGACAAAAGAACCTGGTGGGCTACAGTCCATGGGGTCGCAAAATAAAAACACAGCAATAAAAACAACTACTAATCTATTAGTATCCCTATTGCTGTAAAAATCCTTGAATTAAAGCTTTGCCCTCCATGATCTTTTTGGAGTACATTTTCCATTTCAGTTTTGAAACTAGTTGTTCTTTCTGTGATGGCTTTCTAGCCAGGTTCTTGACATGATTCAGATAATTGTAGAAACCAGTACATTGAGCTTTTTCCCTATTGAAGTATACTTTGTATTCTAAATACAAATTTATTCCTGGAAAAGTACACTGTAGTACTTGTTTCTACTTAGAAGGGCTAGGACTTGAGAAAAACCTTATGGTTTGATGTCAGATAGGCTTATTTAAACTTTTACACTTCAATTTCCTCATCTCTACAGTACAGATAAAATAATACTACCCGGTCACAATGTTTTAGAGGATTAAATGAGACAAAGTGTAAGGATAGCTAGTGATTTTATTGGTATTGTTATTGATATCATTGCTAGTCACAGTCTTTTTTTCCATCTTTTAAATTGAAATATAGTTTATTTACAATGTTGTGTTAGTTTCAGATATATAACAAGCTGATTCAGTTTATGTATATATGCCTGTGTGTGTGCTCCGTTGCTCTGTTATTTGACTCTTTGTGACCCCATGAGCTGTAACATGCCAGGCTCCTCTGTCCACGGGATTTTTCAAGCAAGAATACTGGAGTGAGTTGCCATTTCCTCCTCCAGGATATCTTCCTGACCCAAGGATCAAACCCATGTCTCCTGCATCTCCTCCACTAGCAGGTGGATTCTTCACCACTGAGCCACCTGGGAAGCCTCTCTCTCTACACACACACACACACACACACATTTTTAGATTCTTTTCTGTTTTCACTTCGGTTCAGTTGCTCAGTCGTGTCTGACTCTGTGTGACTCGATGGACTGCAGCACGCCAGGCTTCCCTGTCCATCACCAACTCCCGGAGCTTACTCAAACTCATGTCCATTGAATCGGTGATGCCATCCAACCATCTCATCCTCTGTCATCCCCTTCTCCCCACACCTTCATTCTTTCCCAGCATCAGGGTCTTTTCCAATAAGTTACTTCTTTGCATCAGATAGCCAAAGTATTGGAGTTTCAGCTTCAACATCAGCCCTTCCAATGAATCTTCAGGATTAATTTCCTTTAGGATGGACTGGTTTGATCTCCTTGTAGTCCAAGGGACACTCAAGAGTCTTCTCCAACACCACAGTTCAAAAGCATCAATTCTTCAGCTCTCAGCTTTCTTTACAGTCCAATTCTCACATCCATACATGACTACTGGAAAAACCATAGCCTTGACTAGATGGACCTTTGTTGGCAAAGTTATGTCTCTGCTTTTTAATATGCTATCTAGGTCGGTCATAGCTTTTCTTCCAAGGAGCAAGCATCTTTTAATTTCATGGCTGCAGTCACCATCTGCAGTGATTTTGGAGTCCAAGAAAATAAAGTCTGTCACTGTTTCCATTGCTTCCCTGTGTATTTGCCATGAAGTGATGGGACCGGATGCCATGATCTTAATTTTCTGAATGTTGAGCTTTAAGCCAACTTTTCCACTCTCCTCTTTCACTTTCTCAGGAGGCTCTTTAGTTCTTCACTTTCTGCCAGAAGGATGGTGTCATCTGCATATCTGAGGTTATGGATATTTCTCCCAGCAATCTTGATTCCAGTTTGTGCTTTATCCAGCCCAGCATTTCTCATGATGTACTCTGCGTATAAGTTAAATAAACAGTGTGACAATATACAGCCTTGATGTACTCCTTTCCCGATTTGGAACCAGTCTGTTGTTCTATGTTGTACCTGTTGCTTTTTGACCTGCATACAGATTTCTCAAGAGGCAGATCAGGTGGTCTGGTATTCCCATCTCTGTAAGAATTTTCCACAGTTTGTTGTATTCCACACAGTCCAAGACTTTGGTGTAGTCAGTAAAGCAGAAATATATGTTTTTCTGCAACTCTCTTGCTTTTTTGATGATGTAACAGATGTTGGCAATTTGATCTCTGGTTACTCTGCCTTAAAATCCAGTTTGAACATCTGGAAGTTCACAAACAGTTGAAGCCTGTCCTGGAGAATTTTGAGCATTACTTTACTAGCGTGTGAGATGACTGCAGTTGTGCGGTAGTTTGAACATTCTTTGGCATTGCCTTTCTTGGGATTGGAATGGAAACTGACCTTTTCCAGTCAGTTGGCCACTGCTGAGTTTTCCAAATTTGCTGGCATATTGAGTGCAGCACTTTCACAGCATCATCTGTTAGGACTTAAAATAGCTCAAATGGAATTCCATCACCTATACTAGCTTTGTTCATAGTGATGCTTTCCTAAGGCCCACTTGACCTCACATTCCAGGATGTCTGGCTCTAGGTGAGTGATACCATTGTGGTTATCTGGGTCATGAAGATCTTTTATGTATAGTTCTGTGTATTCTTGCCACCTCTTCTTAATATCTTCTGCTTCTGTTAGGTCCATACCATTTCTGTCCTTTATTGTGCCCATCTTTGCATGAAATGTTCCCTTGGTGTCTCTAATTTTCTTGAAGAGATCTCCAGTCTTTGCCATTCTGTTGTTTTCCTCTATTTCTTTGCATTGATTGCTGAGGAAGGCTTTCTTATTTATCTCTCCTTGCTATTCTTTGGAACTCTGCATTCAAATGTGTGTATCTTTCCCTTTCTCCTTTGCCTTTAGCTTCTCTTCTTTTCTCAGCTATTTGTAAGGCTTCCTCAGACAACCATTTTGCCCTTAGGTTATTATAAGATATTGCCTATAATTGCCTCTGTTATATAGTAAATCCTTGCTGTTTATGTATTTTATATATAGTAGTATGTATCTATTAATGTTAATCTTCCCATCTTTCCCTCCCCCTGCTTTTCTCTTTGGTAACTATAGATTTGTTTTCTGTATATTTCTGTTTTGTAAATATTGTGCTGGCCGAAAAATTTCATTTGGATTTTTCCATAACATTTTATGGAAAACCTGAGTAAACCTTTTAACCAGACCGATATATTCATTTGTATCATTTTTCAAGATTCTGCATATAAGTGTTATCATACGATATTTGTCTTTCTCAGTCTGTCTGTCTTCACTTAGTGTGATAATCTCTAGGTCTGTTCATGTTGCTACAAATGGCATTGTTTCATTTATTTTTATGGCTGAGTAATATCCCCTTGGTGTGTATATATACACACACACACACACACACACACATCTTCTTTTTCCACTCGTGTTGATGAACAATTTAGGTTGCTTCCATGTCTTGGCTATTGTAAATAGTGCTGCTGTGAACATTGGGATGCATTATCTTTTCATATTTGAGTTTTCATCTTTTCTGGATGTATATACAGGAGCAGAATTGCTGGCAACTCGATTTTTAGTTAAGGAACCTCCATACTGTTCTCCATAGTGGGGACACCAATTCTATTTTTCCCAACAGTGGAGAAGGGTTCCTTTTTCTCCACATCTTCTCTAGCATTTAATTATTTGTAGACTTTTTGATGATGGCCATTCTGATCAATGTGAGGTTATACCTTATTGTAGTTTCAATTTTCATTTTTCTATAATTAATGATGTTGAGCATCTTTTCATGTACCTGCTGGCCATCTGTATATCTTTGGAGAATGTCTGTTTAGATTTTCTGCCCATTTTTTGATTTGGTTGTTTCTTTTTGTGTATATTAAACTGTGTGAGCTTTTTATGTATTTTTGAAATGAATCCCTTATTGGTTGTATCAGGTGCAAATATTTTCTCTCATTCTGTGGGTTGTCTTTTCATTTTGTGTATGATTTACTTTAGTGTACAAAAGGTTTTAAGTTTAAACAATTGCTTTTGCTTATGACTACATTTTGCTTAGTATTTCCATTACTATAAAAGGTGGATCTAAAAAAATATTGCTGCAATTTATATCTACCTATGTTTTCCTCTAAGAGTTTTTATAGTATCTTGCTTTACATTTAGGTCTTTAATTCATTTTGAGTTAATTTTTGTATATAGTGTCAGAGAATGGTCTCATTTTATTTATCTACAGATGGTATCCAGTTTTCCCAGCACCGTTTATTGAAGAAATGTCTTCTTCATTGTGTAGTCTTCCCTCTTTTGTCATGAATTAATTGGCTCTAGGTGTTTTGGTTTGTTCTCAGCTCTGTTCTGTTCTCTTGCTCTCAGTCTGTTTCTGTCCCAGTGCGATACTGTTTGTGATTACTGTGGCTTTGTAGTATAGTCAGCAATCAGGGAGCGTATTCCTCGAGTTCTGTTCTTTTTTCTCAAGATCGTGTTGGCTATTCAGGGCCTTTTGTGTTTTTATATGAATTTAATTTTGTTGTTGTTCTTTGAAAAATGCCACTGGTAATTTGATAGGGATTGCATTGAATGTCTAGATTCCCTAAGGTAATATGGTGATTTTAACAATATTGATTCTTGCAATCAAAGAATACAGTCTATCTTTCAATATGTTTGTGTCCTTTTAGTATCTTTCATCAGTGTCTTATACTTTCCAGAATACAGGTCTTTTGCCTCCTTAGGTAGCCTTATTCCTAGGTATTTTATTCTTTCTGATGAGATGGAAAGTGAGATTGTTTCCTTAATTCCACTTTCTGTTAATTCCTTGTTTGTGTATAGAAATGCAACAGACTTTTGTATAATAATTTTGTGTCCACAGCTTTACTGAATTCATTGAGCTCTAGTAGTTTTCCAGTATAATAGCATCTTTAGGGTTTTCTATGTATAGTATCTTGTCATTTGCAGTGACAGTTTATGTCTTCCTTTCAAATTCAAATCCCCCTCCCCTTTTTTCTCTTGCATTTTCTTGTCTGATTACTATGTCGAGGACTTCCAAACTGTGTTGAATGAAAATAGCGAGAATGGACATCCTTGTTTTCTTCCTGATCTTCACCGTTTTGTATGATGTTAACTGTGGGTTTGTCATTCAGTTCAGTTCCGTCGCTCAGTCGTGTCCAACTCTGTGTGACCCCACATACTGCAGCACGCCAAGCTTCCCTGTCCATCACCAACTCCCAGAGGTTGCTCAAACTCATGTCCATTGAGTCAGTGATGCCATCCAACCATCTCATCCTCTGGCGTCCCCTTCTCCTCCCACCTTCAGTCTTTCCCAGCATCAGGGTCTTTTCCAATGAGTCAGTTCTTTGCTTCATGTGGCCAAAATATTGGAGTTTCAGCTTTAGCATCAGCCCTTCCAATGAATATTCAGGACTGATTTTCTTTAGGATGGACTGGTTGGATCTCCTTGCAGTCCAAGGGACTCTCAAGAGTCTTCGCCAACACCACAATTCAAAAGCATCAATTCTTTGGCGTTCAGCTTTCTTTATAGTCCAACTCTCACATCCATACATGACTACTGGAAAAACCATAGCTTTGACTAGATGGACCTTTGTTGGCAAAGTAGTGTCTCTGCTTTTTAAGATGCTGTCTAGGTTGGTCATAGCTTTTCTTCCAGGGAGCAAACGTCTTTTAATTTCATGGCTGCAGTCACCATCTGCAGTGATTTTGAAGCTCCCCAAAATAAAGTCTGTCACTGTTTCCATTGTTTCCCCATCTATTTGCCATGAAGTGATGGGCCCAGATGCCACCATCTTCATTTTTTGAATGTTGAGTTTTAAGCCAACTTTTTCACTCTCCCCTTTGACTTTCATCAAGAGGCTCTTGATGAAAGGGTTTGTCATACATGACCTTTATTATGTTGAAGGTATGTTCCCTCCATGCCCAGTTTCTAGAGAGGTTTTTTTTTTTTTTTTTGGTAAAAGGATGTTTTATTTAATTGGAAGCTTTTTCTTCATCTACTGAGATGATCAAAAAGCTTTTATAATTTAATTTGTTAGTGGGGTGTATCAAATTGATTTGTGGATATTAAAAAGTCCTTGGATAGCTGGGAAAAGTATTACTTGATTATGGTGTATGATCCTTAATTTTTAATTTAATCTTTATTTTTTATGGGGTATAGTTTATTTACAATGTGTTAGTTTCAAGTGTACAGCAAAGTGGTTTAGTTATACTATATATCCATTCTCTTTCTGATTCTTTCCCGTAAAAATTATTGCACAGTTTTGGGTAAATTTCCCTGTGCTATACAATAGGTGCTTGTTGGTAGCTATTTTGAATATTCTAGCGTGTATATAAATTAGGAGACTGTTAACCCCAGTCTCCTAATTTATCCCTCCCCCTATTCTTTCCCCTTTGGTAACCATATGTTTGTTTTCAAAAGACTGTGAATCTGTTTCTGTTTTGTAAATAAGTTCATTTGTATCATCTTTTTTATTAGATTCCACATATAAGTGATATCATGTATTTGTCTTTCTCAGTCTAACTTGCTTCACTTGGAATTATAATCTCTAGGTTCATCCATGTTGCTTCAAATGGCATTATTTCATTATTTTATGTAGCTGAGTAATATCCCATTGTGTATATGTACTACCTCTTGTTTTATCCATTCATTTATCAGTGGCAGAGAAGGCAATGGCACTCCAGTACTCTTGCCTGGAAAATCCCATGGACGGAGGAGCCTGGTGGGCTGCAGTCCATGGGGTCGCACAGAGTCGGACATGACTGAAGCGACTTAGCAGCAGCAGCAGCATTTGTCAGTGGACATCTAGGTTGCTTCCATGTCTTGGCTAGTGTAAATAGTGCTACAGTGAACATTGGGGTGCAAGTATCTTTGTAAATTATGGTTTTCTCTGATTATATGCCGAACAATGGGATTGGTAGGTCACATGATTATATTTTTATTTCTTAAGAAACCTCCATACTGTTTGTGATAGTAGTTGTACCAATTTACATTTCCACCAACAGGGTAGGAGGGTTTCCTTTTCTCCACACCCTCTCCAGCATTTATTGATGATGCGTCAGCCTGTTGATTATGGCCATTTCAACTGGTGTTAGGTGATACCTCATTGTAGCTTTGATTTTGCATTTCTCTAATAATTAGTGATGTTGAATATCTTTTCGTGTGCTTTTTTGGCCTTCTGTATGTCTTTTCTGGAGAAGGAAATGGCAACCCACTCCAGTGTTCTTGCCTGGAGAATCCCAGGGACGGGGGAGCCTGGTGGGCTACCGTCTATGGGGTCACACAGAGTCAGACACGACTGAAGTGACTTAGCATAGCATAGCATGTCTTTTTTGGAGAAATGTCTATTGAGATCTTCCACTCATTTTTTGATTGGTTTATTTAGTTTTTGTTATTGAACTAGATGAGCTGTTTATATATTTTGGCAATTAATCTCTTGTTGGTCAATTTGCTGGCAAATATTTTCTCTCATTCTGTTTGGCTTTTTGTTCATGATTTCCTTTGCTGTGCAAAAGCTTTTAAGTTTAATTAGGTGCTTTTTGTTTCTTTTTGTTTTTATTTTCATTATTCTAGGAGGTGGATTGAAAAAAATCTTGCTGCAGTTTATGTCAGTGAGTGTACCGCCTTTCTTTTCCTCTAAGAGTTTTATAGTATCCAGTCTTATATTTAGGTCTTTAATCCATTTTGAGTTTATTTTTGTATATGGTGTTAGAGACTGTTGTAATTTCATTCTTTTACATGTAGCTGTCAAGTTTTCCTGCCACCACTTACTGAATAGACTTTTTCTCTATTATATATTAAAGACTTTCTTTGTCATAGATTAATTGACCATAGGTGTGTGGGTTTGTTTATTGGATTCCTGTCCTGTTCCATTGATCTGTAGTTCTGTTTTTGTTCCAGTAATATACTGTTTTTATTATTGTGACTTTGTAGTATAGTCTGAAGTTAAGGAACCTGAGTGCTCTAGCTGCATTTTTCTTTATCAAGATTTCATTGACTCTTTGGGGTCTTTTGTATTTCCATACAAATTTTAAAATTATTTGATGTGATTCTGTGAACAGTGTCATTGATAATTTGATAGGGATTAAATTGAATCTGTGGATTGCTTTGGATAGTATAACATTTGGTCAATATTGATTCTTCCAATCCAACAACATACTTTTGCTATATCTTCCCCTCTCTGGGTCATCTTCAGTTTCTTTCAACAAGTTCTTACAGTTTTCAGAGCAAAGGTCTTTTGCCTCTTTAGGAGAATTTACTCCTAGGTATGTTATTTCTTTTTGATGGTATGGTAAATGGGACTGCTTCCTGAATTTTTCTTTCTGATAGTTCATTGTTAGTGCATAGAAATTCAAGTGATTTCTGTGTGTTAATTTTGTGTCCTGCAACTTTGCTGACTTCCTTGCTGAGCTCTAGTAGTTTTCTGGTAGCATCTTTAGAGTTTTCTGTGTGTGGTCTTGTGTCATCTGCAGTGACAGCTTTACTACTTCTTTTCCAGTTTGGATTCATTTCTTTTTCTTCTCTGATTACTATGGCTAGGACTTCCAAAACTCTGTTGAATAAAAGTGACGAGAGTGGTCATTCTTATCTTGTTTCTAATCTTAAAGGAAATGCTTTCAGCTTTTCACTGTTGAGTATGATGTTAGTTGTGGGTTTATCATACATGACCTTTCGTATGTTGAGCTAGGTTCCCTCTAAACACATTTTCTAGAGAGTTATTTTTAATCATAAATGAATGTTGAATTTTATAAATGATTTTTCTGCATCTATTAAGATAATATGGTTGTTAGTTTTTAATTTGTTAATGTAGTGTATCACACTATTTGTGGTTATTGAAAAATTCTTGCATCTCTGGGATAATCTCATTTGATCATGGTGCATGATCCTTTTAATGTATTGCTGGATTTGGTTTGCTTATATTTTGATGAGAATTTTGCATCTATGTTCATCAATGATATTGGCTTGTAATATATTTTTTGGTGGTATCTTTGTCTAGTTTTGATATTCAGTGGCCTCATAGAATGAGTTTGGGAGTGTTCCTTCCTCTTCAGTTTTTTGGAATAGTTTGAGAAGGATTAGTTTAACTCTTTTTTTATACGTGTTTGCTCAGTGGTAAAGAATCCACCTGCCAATGCAGGAGACTTGGATTTGACCCCTGTGTTGGGAAGATCCTCTGGAGAAGGAAATGGCAACCTACTGCAGTATTTTCTTGCCTGAGAAATCCCATGGATAGAGGAGCCTGGTGGGCTACAGTCCATGGGGTCACAAAAGAGGTGGACATGACTTAGTGACTAAACAACCACAAATGTTTAATACTAAAGAATTCACCTGTGAATTCATCTTGTGCAGACTTTTGTTTGTTGGGAGTTTTTAAATCATGGTTTCAATTTCAGTACTTGTGATTGATCTGTTCATGTGTTTTATTTCTTCTGGTTCAGTCTTGCAAGATTGTACCTAAGAATTTGTCCATTTCTCTAGGTTGTCCATTTTATTGACATATAGTTGCTTATAGTAGTCTCTTGTGGTCCTTTGTATTTCTGTATTGTCAGTTGTGACTTCTTTTTCTTTTCTAATTTTATTGACTTCAGCCCTCTTTTTTTTCTTTTTTCCTTCTTAAAAAATATTTATTTATTTCAGCATCAGTTCAGTTCAGCATGCCAGGTCTTTATTTCAGCATACAGGATCTTAAGTTGTGGCATATAAACTCGGCATGTGGAATCTAGTTCCCCCAGCAAGTCTGCCTGTTTTGGGAGTGCGGAGTCTTTGCTGCTGGGCCACCAGGGAAATCCCTCTCATTTTTCTTGATGCTGCTGTTGCTAAGTCACTTCAGTCATGTCCGACTCTGTGTGACCCCATAGACGGCAGCCCACCAGGCTCCCCCGTCCCTGGGATTCTCCAGGCAAGAACACTGGAGTGGGTTACCATTTCCTCCTCCAATGCATGAAAGTGAAAAGTGAAAGGGAAGTTGCTCAGTCGTGTCCGACTCCTAGTGACCCCATGGACTGCAGCCCACGAGGCTCCTCCATCCATGGGATTTTCTTGATGAGTCTGGCTAAATCAATTTTATCTTTTCAAAGAACCAACTTTTCATTTCATTGATCTTTTTTTTAATCAATTTCATGTTTATTTCATTTATTTCTATTCTGATCTGTTTAATTTCTTTCCTTTGTGTTTTGTTTCTTGTTCTTTCTCCAGTTGCTTTAGGTGTAAGGTTAGGTTGTTTGAGATTTTTCTTGTTTCCTGAGGTACAGTTGTATTGCTATGAACTTTCCTCTTACAACTGCTTTTGTTATGGTAGAAAGCTTCAGAGGTTTTGGATCATCATGTTTTTGTTTGTCTGTAGGTTTTTTTTCCCCCCAATTTCCTCTTTTATTTATTCAGTGATTCATTAGTTGTTTAGTAACATGTTGTTATGCTTCACATATTTGTGGTTTTTTTTTTTTACAGTTTCTTTCTTATAGTTGATTTCTAATCTCTTAGTGTTGTGGCTAGAAAAAATGCTTGATATGATTTCAGTTTTCTTAAATTAACTGAGGTTTGCTTTTTGGACTAGCATGTGATCTACCCTGGAGAATATTCCATGTGCCCTTGAGAAGAGTGTATAGTCTGATGCTCTCATAGGGATGTTTTATAAATATCAATTAAGGCTGTCTGGTCTAATTTATCTTTAATGGTCTGTGTTTCCTTACTGATTTTCCATCTGGATGATCTGTCCAGTGATGTAGGTGGAGTTTCAAAGTCCCCACTGTTATTGTGTTACTGGTGATTTCTCCTTTTATAGCTGTTAACAGTTGCCTTATGTTAAGGTGCACCTATTTGGGGTGCATATGTATTTTCCATTGTTATATCTTACTTCTGGGATTGATCCCTTGATTATAATGTAGTATCCTTCTTTGTCTTTTGTAGTATCCTTCTTTGTCTCTTTAATTTTAAAGCCTGTTTTGTCTGATGTGAGTATCGCTGCTCTGGCTCTCTTTTGATTTCCATTTGCGTGGAATATGTTTTTTCATTACCTCACTTTCAGTCTGTGTGCATCTCTGATTCTGAAATGAGTCTTATGTAGTCATGTCTTACCATATGTATGCTTCTTGTTTTTGTATCCATTGAGCCACTGTGTGTCTTTTGGTTGAAGCATTTTATCCACTTACATTTAAGGTAACTATTGATATATATGTTTTTATTGCCATTTTGTTAATTGTTTTTGTTTTTGTAGGTCTTTTTCCCCCTTGTGATTTGATGACTGTTTTAGTGTTTTGTTTGAATTCCATCTTATTTCTTGCATATATATCTATTATGCATTTTTGGTTTGCAGTTACCATGAAGTTTTTATATAGCAGTCTTTTTTAAGTTACTGAATTCTTAATTGCAAATGCATTTTAAAAAACCCTGCATTTGTACTCTTCCCTCATGATTACTGCTGTTGACATAATATTTTACATCTAATTGTTTTTTGTATCCCTTAACTGCTTATTGTGGATACAGATGACTTTATTACTCCTGTCTTGTAACCTCACTACGAACTTTGTGAATGGATTCTTATCTTTACTGTATGTTTGTCTTTTCCAATGAGGCTTTTCGTTTTTTAATTTTCTTGATTCTAGTAGTGGCCTTTTCTTTTTTGCCTGGAGAAGTTTCTTTAACATTTGTTGTAATGCTGGTTTGGTAGTGCTGAATTCTCTTAACTTTTGCTTGACTGGAGATCTTTTGATTTTGCCATCTAATCTGAATGAGAGCTTTGCTGGGTATAGCATTCTTGGTTATAGGTTTTCGCCTTTCATTACTTTAAATATACCATGACACTCACTTCTGGCCTGCAGAGTTTCTGCTGAAAACTCAGCCGATGGCCTTATAGGAGTTCCTTTGTATGTTATTTGCTACTTTTAATATTCTATCTTTAATATTTGACATTTTGGTTACAATGTGTTTTGGTGTGTTCCTCTAGGTTTATCCTGTATTGGGACAACTCTGCACTTTCTGGGCTTGTGTGACATTTTTCTTTCTGAGGTTAGGGAAGTTTTCAGCTATTACGTCTTCAAATGTTTTCTCTGGCCCTTTCTATCTTATCCTCCAGTGATCCCTATAATATGAGTATTTGTATGTTGATGCTGTCCCAGATGTCTGTTCGGTGGCAGCGATTTTCACTACTCAGTCTTCCAGCTCACCAATTCGTTTTTCCATATCATTTAGTGTACTGTTGATTCTTTCTAGTGTATTTTTTATTTCAATTATTGTATTCTTCACCTCTGTTCAGCTGTTCTTTATAGTTTCTCTTTGTTAAAAAAATTCTGACTTCTCTTTCTGTGCATCCATTTTCTTCCCAATTCTTTCCCTCATTTTTATGATCCTACTGTGAACTTTTTCTCAGGTAGATTGCTGGTCTCCTCTTCACTTAGTTCTTCTTTTGGGGTTTTATCTTTTTCCTTCATCTGGAACATACTCCTGTGGTGTCTCATTTTGTCTATATTGGTATTTGTATTTTTGTGTATGTGGCAGCTTTGTTACCTTTTTGGACTTTGGAGTCACTACTTTCTGTAGGGGATGTCTTTCCTGTTCCAGCAGTGCCCTCTCCTCTTGTTACCTAAGCCATAAACCTGCATAGGCCCTTCTGTTGTGGCAGGCTGACTGTGAGTGGTCTGGTAGGCTTGGTTGGCTGCTAGTCTAGTTGGTTGCCAGGCACTGCCTTGTGTGAATGCTGCTGGCTACTCGTTAGTGTCAGCTGGTCATGAGGCAGCTGTTGCAGAACCCTAGGGAGTCTGGGGGTAGTGCTGGCTCACTGTTGGCTAGAGTTAGTATCCTGAAGACTCTGGGGCTCTTGCCCACCTATTGGCAGGTGAAGCCAGATCCTAGGGTTAGTGCAGGACCACTGCAGGCAGAGCTGCGTCCTAGAGCCTGGTTTCAGGGCCCAGGGATCCCAGAGCTCATTTTAGATGATTGGTGTTGGAGGCTGGTTCCTGACACAGTTGGATATGGGGCTGGGGTGTCCCAAGTTTTGTTGGCCTGCTAGTGGGCAGGGCCAGTGCCCAGCTGGTCCCAGGGTAGGGTCTGACCTGCTGTTGCTGGACTCAGTGTGCAAGCTGTGGTATTATAGTTTTTTGCTTCTGGTGTCTGCCCTCCTGGTGTGTGGGGTGATCGAGAGGCTCATGTTAGCTTCCCAGTGCAAAGGGCCCAGACCCAGCTCTTGGCACCCTGGTGAGGAAATCTGTGTTTAGGGCCTAGTCTGGTGGTGACTGTGAGCTCAGGAAGTCTTTAAGCAGCCTGTTGGTGGGTGAGGTTGTGTCTCTGTTCAGTTACTTGTTTGGCCTAAGGCATCCTGCAAACTGTTGGATGGGCCCAGGTCTTGGTGATAGTGGGCCAAGATGCAGCCGCCATCAGCTCATGCAGCTGAATGCCCCAGCTATGCCTGACACCAGTGTCCGTGTCCCTAGGGTAAGTCACAGCCACCTCATGCCTGCCTAGAGGACTCTCCGAGACCAGTAGGTAGGTCTGGCCCAAGCTAATTTCAAATTACTGCTTTTGCCCTGGTTCCATTGTACATGATATTTTGTATGTGCCCTTTAAAAATGAAATCTCTTTTCCCCCAGTTCTGTGGGGCTCCTGCAAGTAAGCCCACTGACCTTGAAAGCCAAATGCTTTCGGCACTTGTCTTCCCAGTGCTGGACTGCAGGGCTTACATGGGGCTTAGAACTCTCATTCCTGTGTGAGAGCCTCTGCAGTATACTTATTCTCTACTTTGTGGGTTGCCCATCCTCGGGGGTAATATGAATCTGTACCTCCTACCTGTCTCATTATGGTTCCTTCTTTGTGTCTTTAGGTTCCAGCCTTTTTCATCTACAGTTGTTCTGTATAGAGTTGTGGTTTTGAGTGTACTCATGAGAAAAGGTGAGCCCAGGGCCTTTCTACTCCACCATCTTGGCCACTCTCCTCAGTCATAGCCTTCTTAATGCTTTTTCATTTATTTTCAGAATTCATCTGTTGTTAAGGCCCCAGACGCTTAATTTTCTTACTTCAATCTTAAGTTTTAACGTTACTAATTCCATTGTTGAGTTTGTTGTTGTTCAGTTGCTAAGCCCTACTCTTTGTGACCCCGTGAACTGCAGCACGCCAGGCTTCTTCTGTCCTCACTCTCCCTGAGTTTGCTCAAACTCATGTCCATTGAGTCAGTGATACCATCCAACCATCTCATTCTCTGTTGCCCCCTTCTCTCTTGCCCTCAGTTTTTCCCAGCATCAGGGTCTTTTCCAATGAATTGGCTCTTCGCATCAGGTGGCCAAACTATTGGAGTTTCAGCTTCAGCATCAGTCCTTCAAGTGAATATTTAGGACTTGATTTCCTTTGGAATTGACTGGTTTGATCTCCTTGTTGTCTGAGGGACTCTCAAAAGTCTTCTCCAGCACCACAGTTTGAAAGCATCAGTTCTTCGGCACTCAGCCTTCTTTATGGTTCAATTCTCATATCCATACATGACTACTGGAATTATTTAATTTTGTACCTTTCAAAATATTTGTTCACACTGAGAAATCTGCTTTTCTTCATTGCACACAAATGCATACATATATACACACTTATGTATATATCTGAAATAGCTTAATTTTGTGGAGAACTTGGAAATATTCTAATTTTTTTTAAAGCTAGTCATAACCCATGCATTGATTGTAGAATCTCAGTTTTGCAAAACACTGATCTAGTGAATCAGTGGTATTGTGGAGCTCAGTTTATGTTATTTAGCTTTATCTCCAGCCTCACTAGAAGTCACTTGTTATCCTAAGAAAAGGAGGGTCACTTGAAGCCATTTTAAGTCAGCACACCATAAATTAATGTAATTAAATTACAGAAATTATAAGAAACTCTGAGCTTTGGAGTAACATGGAACTAGGCTGAAATTCTAGTCTTGCTGTTGTAAATCTGTGATCTTGGAAAAGTTAACTTCTCTGAACCTCAGTCTCTTCATCTATAAGAGATGTTAGACAGATGTTAGACAATATTAGAGTGGTTAAAAACATAAATTCTTGAGTCGTACATCCTGGATTCAAAACTAAGATCTTGGCTCTTTAGCCTTTCTCTGCTGGATTATCAGTGAAAGGGGAGAGTGACATTTACCTCATAGTGTTTTGGGAACTAAGTGAACAGCAGGATGTGGCCTAATATATAGAAATCACTTTGTAAAAATTAGTTGTTTGTTATGTGTTAAAGGAGATGATAATAACTGCTGAAGATAAGAGAACAGTTTAGAATAATGAATAAAAAAATTTCCTACCTCAGTGAATAAGCATGTAGCAGAATATAATTGGTTAAAAGATTAAAGCCTTTTCATATATTTAGTAGCTGGACGTTTCTTATGGCTACATCATTACTTAATTCTGAAGCAGTTAAAATATGTTAGCATGAGTCTTAACTGTATCAGTCATCCCAGAGACATCATAACATACAGATAAATTACTCACTTTGGTATAAACTTACTTTGAGCTATTGTGGTATTCACATTTTTTTTTCATGCCTTTCCTTTTGTTTTAATTTTCTAAGTCATGCTTTCCTTACTTTTCTGTTCTTATTTACTGTATTCTCTGATTTATTTATAAATCATATCATTAAAATCTCAGATTTTTAACCACAAGGAACAATTCATCTCAGATCCCTAATAAAAGATGAAGGCCAGAGAGTAGCTTTGCCAATGTTTCAGTTAGTGACAAAGCTGGGACTGGATCCTGGGTCTTTTGACTTCCAACTTAATAAGTGTTTTTTCCACAATACCAAGGTGCATTTTAGAAATAAATGGGTCAGACTCAGTATTTAATTTTAAGTGTACACTGGCTTTCATATAGTCTTCCTTGAACTCTTAAAATTTAAAGGTAGTTAAATCATTAAAAAGTTCATCACCTTTCATAAATTTGATTTTAGCAACATTTTGATTTGTTTCACATGTCCCTGTAAGATTAACACATCAAAATTATGTTTACAGTTTTTTTTTTATATTTTAACTGTTGAAGTAATAAAAATAGTAAATATTTAACATTAGTATTGTGAAAAACTAGTATGTTGTTTTTGTAAGGCATATAAGTTTTACTTAAATTTTTATTATTTAAAAACAATTCTTTAGCAGACTGACCTAAATTCTTTATGGCCTTTGGATAATTTTTGTTTTTGACATTTGCTTTAACATTTTAGTACAGTCTATTCTAAACTATAAAAGTTATCTAATTTGTGAATAATCCAGGTTTGTTTTTTTCCCACCATCTTGCTTTTGCCCTTTTTATTCATCCGTGCTTAATGAAGGAAAAGAGCAGGATATAGAGTTGGTGAGACTCAGAAACTCAGTTTTTCTGATTGTTACCTTAGTCGGCAAAAGTTATTGAAATAAAAAATCCATGTTTAGGATCCTCTTTGGATTTTGGTTTTCAGTAATCAAGTGTTTACTCTGTGGGAAGATGTATAATTCTGTTGAAATTCAGTGGTGTACCAGAAGACGACACAGGGCCTTATGAGAGAAGGCTCCAGCAGTGTCTGGTAGAAACTTGCTCTGGTGGTAAACAGATGGAGGCATTTAGGGTGGGAAATTCTGAGAGGGGCCAGCCTTGGAAGGAGGGTTGTTTCTCAGAATGTGATGTGTATTCTGAGGTGGCAAATTGCTTGTACAGACACCCTGAGATTAGAGCACTGTTTGGGTCAACGGCAGCATTTTCTAGAGACTTTTGACCCTTCCTTCATCTTTAACTCTTATATCAACATTAGAATTTTTGAACCATAAAATCAGAATACAAAGTCTGATTTTTGTTTCTTTACTTTTGAGCTTAATTATATGAAGAATCTGAAAAGGTTCATAAAAGTAATCAACCCTATTTTTAGTTGTATATTTAAATCATTACTTTTCTTGACGATAAAATTTAAGACTTTTTTGGAAAATGTGGTTGTCAAATCTATATCTGGCCTGTCATACATATACATATATGTATATGTATATACATATGTAGATATACGTCTATGTATATGTATATATATGTATATACATATACGAGTCTGGACTTGGGTCAGGAAATGAGGGATATACTTCTATGTATATGTATACATATATGGGATGGGATATACTTCTATATATGTGTATACATATACATAGAAGTATATCCCTCCCTTATTTCCTGACCCAAGTCCAGACTCATATATATCTCCTTCCAACTCATATACTGTGACAACCTCCTCGTCTGTCTCCCTCAGAATAGTTCTGATCCCTTCAAATGCAGTTTTCAGCCTTTACCATTGAGAGTTCTGAATCATTCCCTTTGCCAAGTATTCCTACTCCACAGTGTTTACTTTACTTTGCCTGTCTCAAAAGACCTTTTCCTGTCTAGTTAGTATTAATACCACACTCTGATTTTCTAGTCTTCACTCCTCCCCCTTGTAGTCAAGCTATTTCCTCATTGTTCCTCTCATGGTGCTTTTTTTTTTTTCTTTTACTACTTTGGACCTTACTCTCTCCTCTCATCTTCCTTTTCCTTTTCTGAGCTCTTATTCTACACAGTACCTCACAACACAGCACTTAATTCTTTTGTGTATACAGAATCAGATAAGGTCAGAGACTTCTGGAATTTCATCCCTGCTATCTTTATAGTAGGTGCTCCGTTAAAAAAATAAGTGAATAATCAAGGGATAGCAGCTGCAGAGGTAATGGAGAATCCTTTAAAAAGCAAGATGGATATTTTACTTGGGGGGTAGGGGAGTACAGTGTTGAAAAGTTGGGAGACTGAATGAGTGAGGACAGTTGTTACCTATGCTGAAGGATTTGGGGATGAGAGATCATGGAAGACAGGTATCCTGAGACCAGTTGTTATAAAAGGCGTAAGATGTGTTCTTGGTGTCAAGTTTTATCTTCATTTCATTTAACGCACTGGAATTATCTGACAATTGAAAAATTGTCCTTCCCACTGCCACCCATTGCTGAGGTAGGTAGGTCCTTGGGAAAGGGAGGCATGGGAATAGGGAGCGAGGTCCAGTGGAAGACATGTAGAAGTATCCGATTGCTGGTATCTAAGGAGAGAGAAGAAAAATAACCGGTAATTATGGTGGTAGAGTCCTAGGAGTCTAGTTTGAACAGCATTCTCCACTAATGCAGTAATCTAACTGGTGAGTGACAGAGTGGTGGCATTCAGCTTGTAGTTTTATTTGGCCATACTTCCCACATTCTTTCTCCCGAGGAAATGCCCAAACGTGTAGATTCGAGTGACAGCAAGGCAGTTAAATAATCTAGGATATGAATGTGGTTTTGTTTTACACTCCAACAGCTATAAAATCAGTGAACGAAAATCTGGATCCTTTTTTTTTTTTTTACTCCCTTTAAAAAATTGAATGGCTTCTTTACATTTCTTCTTTGGCATAACTCTGAATTAAAAGTTTAATTTAGGGATTATTTAATTCCTATCCTTTATCTTCATCAAGAATCTAGAAGCTTTTTATAACTGTAAAAAAGTTGCAATTCTCTTGAGCTTCTGCCAGTAGCATACAGTGATGCCAAAATTTATGTGTGGGAAAGTTGATTTCAATGAGGGTAATTTAGCTGAAGTTTAGTCTAAGAAACTAGTGTTTTGCTGCCAAGCAATTATTTGCATTTCTAAAAAATGACTTATACTTTTTACCAGTGCTTTCCTTTCATCATAAACTAGTTACTTAAGTAAGTTATTGTCACTAATGGTGTATTTCTATAAAGGAAACTATATTCTTGTTTAATTCGGTTAACCTCAGACTTTTATTTTTAATATGCAAGGTTGAATACTTCTATTAAATGTTGCCTTTTGTTTGAATAAAATCTATAGGAATTAAATCAACAGCTAGAAAAAAAGAAAGAAGTGGAAGACCGTGAAAAGAGAAAGATAATTGCTGAAGAGAAGCACAAGGAATGGGTTCAGAAAAAGAATGAACAGGTAAGGAGAAAAAAGGGCACACACATATTCTCATCTGTAGTCTGCATCCTGTCACTCCTACGCGTTTCTCGTTTTCTCTTGGATTCTTCCTTTTCTGACCTAGTTTCTGCCCCCTCTCCGCCCCACCCCAACCTCTCCCCACCAGGGATGTCTGTCAGATCTTTTGTCCTTTGCTGTCTGCTCTCTCCCTTTTCCCTCATGTGGCTTCCATCTGGATGTGGTTGCAGGTAGTCATGAAGTCTACTATCTCCAGACCTGACCTCCTAGAGCCTTGGATTTTCATCTCTTCAGTAGGTAGGCACCTCTGGGCCTGCAAATCTAAAACAACCCATTTTTATCCATTCTCCTCTGACAGAACCATCGTCCTGACTCCTTGATTTCTGATCTTAGTGTAACTTCTCAGTCACCAAAACGTAATTGGAATTCTCTTGTGTTGGATCCCTGGGTCAGGAATATCCCCTGGAGAAGGGAACGGCTACCCACTCCAGTATTCTTGCCTGAAGATTCCATGGACAGAGGAGCCTGTGGGCTACAGTCCGTGGTGTCTCAGATTCGGATATGACTGAGAGACTTTCACTTCACTTCATTGTTTATTTCCCATACTGGAATGTAAGCCCCATAAGGGCAGGGATTTGTGCCTCTTTGTTCAGTTATCCAGCAGATAAATCAGTATCTTGATGCTTAAAAGCCACCCAAGATTTGACTTCATCCTCTGTATCCTTGCCAGAGAAATCTTGCCAAAAAGCCAAATGTCATTCCTCAGTTCAAAAACACATCTTTTGTCATTCCCTACTGTCCTCTGAATAGCATGTGAACTGTTCTGGCGGGGCTGGGTAAACACCTTCTGCTCTGAACCATGTCTCCTTCACCTGTGCTCTTCTTCCTTCCACACTGTCAGCCTCTGACTGGCATCTTTGGGGAGCACATTCAGGATAAGCATGGCCCATCTTCTTGGTGTATTAGTTTTGCTGGAAAATATTGAGAAGAAAAATGTTATTTTTATGCTAAAGCAAGCACAGATATTTAATAGTATAGAACATAAATTTTATAGAATTTTTAAAATACACAGTAGAATTCAAAGAAATATTGGGCTTTGGATTGTGCTCCAAGCCCCTAGGAATATGTGTTCGCAAGAACTTTTGAGAACATTTCTGTTCTATTTCTCACTTTTTTTTAAATAATTATCTCCTCAATGTGGGATCTCATCACATTTCCCCCCTACCTTTGGTGGCTCAGATGGTAAAGAATCTGCCTGCAGTGCAGGAGACCCGTGTTCAATCCCTGGGTTGGGAAGTTCCCCTGTTGAAAGAAGTGGCAACCCACTCCAGTATTCTTGCCTGGAGAATCCCATGGACAGAGGAGCATGGTCCATGAGGTCACAAACAGTTGGAAATGACTGAGCGATTTTCACTCACCTCCTTTTGTTATCCAACTGAAAGTATTTCCTACATGAAGTATTCTCTGAATCCTTGTTTAATTGACATCACTTTATCATACACTGCCATGTGTTATATATATATTTTGTGGCTGCCTGTATTATGCATATGTGTTCACTTCTCATGTAATTTTAAGACTCTTCAGGATAGGAGTTATTTTTTAGGTGGTTCCCCCTCTTTTTAACTTTCTATTTTGTACTGGGGTATAGCTGATTAACAATGTTGTGGTAGTTTCTGGTGAACAGTGAAGGGACTCAACCATACATATTTATCCATTTATCCATTCTCCCCCAAATTCCCCTCACATCCAGTCTGCCACATAACATTGAGCAGAGTTCCCTGTTCCCTATACAGTAGGTCCTTGTCTATCCATTTAAAATGTAGCAGTGTGTACATGTCCATCCCAAACTTCCTAACGTCCCTGCCCCCCATTCTTCCCCTCCGGGGACCATAAGTTCCTTCTCTGTCTGTGAGTCTCTGTTTTGTAACTAAGGAGTTATTTTTGTATTACTTTTTATCTATTATAAGCTCTGACATAATGCTTTTTCTGCCATACATCAACATGAATCAGCCACAGGTATACATATGTCACCTCCGTCGTGAACCTCCCTCCCATTTCCTCCCCCTCCCACCCCCTGGGTTGTCACGGAGTGCTAGGTTGAGCTCCCAGTGCCACACAGCAAATTCCCACTGGCTGTCTAATACAGAGAGAACAGACTTGTGCACACAGTGGGGAAGGGCAGGGTGGGTCGAATGGAGAGAGGACCACGCAAACATATACATAGTATTTTGGAGGTGATAAATTATTGAATGAATAAATGTATCATCTTCCTTTGAATTTGAATACATTCTTGTATTAGATCACAAGTTAGAAATTTAAAAAAATATTTATCTTGTCACTTTGTTTCCTGTTGTGAGTTTTTGCATATTTGGAGTGGTACTGCTTTTATTATTAATGTCCAGGTTCATGAATGCAGTTAGATGTTGAAATTGTAAACCAAAAGTTTTACATTATTTTTGGTTCCTAGCTGTTGTTGAATGTAGTGCCTAGTGGTATTAATAAGAGTACCTAGTAAATACTTCCCCAGTAAGTTGAAGATTACATAGCTTTCTTCATCCAAATATTGTAAGAAGGAATTGGCTAGACATGTGTGTGTTATAACCATAAATATATTTGTTGTTCTTTACTTAAGTAAATTATTTTTTAAAGTTTGCTACATCCCATAACACAATAAGAGAGTTCTTTGTGAAAAAATGCCAAAATCAAAATAAGCCTGTATGACCACTACTAAGCCTTGAGTGATACTTTCTTGAAGTGTATAATTATAAACCAGTTTTGTGTGTATTGTATAAGTATATTCTCTCCTCTAAAAGCTCCTCTTATCTTCTGACTCCATTAAGCTCATTTTACCATGCCAGTCAAACATAGTTGTTGTTTGTCTAAGAATGTAGGGATGATACATTCCCTGTTTTAATTAGTGGTGGTAGATCTAATCCAATTATTTGAGAAAAAAATTTCTTTCTTTTGGAGGGAGGTGGCTTGCCCTGACATAAATCACTAATTAGCAAAAGCAAGATTCCATAAGGTTGAGAAGAGTTTAAAAATGAACCTTGAGAAATAAAAATTAAATTTACTTATTCTGTAGAATTCTTATGCATGCTAAGGAATAATTAGGATACTCTAGTTTTTTTCCTTTAAGAACGCTCAGATTTCTTATTTCAACCTTGGTTATATTTACCTCTATTTGTAAAGACTGCTCTTCTGGTTCTTCTCTTCCTGTCTGGCATCTAGCTTTTTTCCCCTCTGTTTACATTTCATGGTGTGTGGTCCTCTGCTGCCTCCAGCCTCATTCACATTTTAGCTATATCTGTGGCATTATTTTCTCTAAGTCATTTTCACTGTGTTCTATCAAAAAATCAGACAAAAAGAATTTATGTATCCATTAGCAAAGCTGGTTTCTTTTATTGTGACTGGTTTCTTTTTTTGTAAAGCTTTTTTCAAATAAAGGGCTTATCTCATCTGGTACTCTGATATTTGTGTTGCCATACTAATTTATTTTTTAGATTGTTTTTTACTGTGTGTTACCACATATTTTGTAAAAGGGTATTTGCCTTCATTGAAAATTAAATTTATTTTTAAAGTTTTTTTTTTAAACCAAAGAACTGCTTTTTAATGTCAAAAATTAATTCAAGCCAACAAGCATATGATTGATAACTGTCATCAGTTCTCATTGATGCCTTCAACACTTTTATTATGTGCCAGGTACTATTGAAGGAATCAAAATAGAAATTCAGGTTTGTTAGTTTCCTTTAGTTGGAAGAAACAAACGTTCTCTCAAGGCACCATCTTTAAAAAAAAAAAAAAAGATGTATTGTTGTGCTCTGTGTGGTGTAGAACTGGAGTGCCAGAAAATCTGAAGCCACTTAGTGGCTGGCTATTCCCTCTCGGTACTTCTCTCTGAGTGCCTGTTCTGGTATCCTTTTGCTAACTAAAGACATTCCATTCCCTCTTCTGTAGTTTAAATGCTGCAGAGAGCCTGTCTGATGTTTTAAAATCAACTTCATTGAGCTATAATTTACATACAATAAAATACACCTATTTTAAGTTTGATGAGGTGTGACAAGATATGTACTTATAAAACCAGCACCGTAGTCAAAAGAGAGAACTCTTTCTTCACTCCAAAAAGCTCCCTTGAGCTCCTTTGCATTTAACCCCTGCTTCCTACCCCCGACCTAACCCCAGCTCTATGGAAGCCATCGGTCTGCTTTCTGTTCCTATGGATAAGATTTGCCTTTTCTAGAATTTCAAATAGAATCACTAAATGTATATTCCTTAGCATCAGGCTACTTTAAAAAAATATTTTTATTTTGGGTTGTGTTCTGTCTTTGTTGCTGTGCAGAGCTTTCTCTAGTTGTGGCAGGCAGGGGCTACTGTCTGCTGCAGTGTGTGGGCTTCTCATTGCGGCCGCTTCTCTTTTTGTAGAGCACGGGCTTTAGGGCTAGCAGGCTCAGTGGGTGTGGCTCATGGGCCTTAGAGCTCAGGCTCAGTAGTTGTGGCACATGGGCTTAGTTACTTCTCTGCAAGTGGAATCCTCCCGGATTAGGGATCAAACCTGTGTCCCCTGCATTGGCAGGGAGATTCTTATCCACTGTACCAGCAGGGTAGTCCCAGGCTACTTTTGTTTTTAAAAATTGCTAATATTTCTTATATTAAGATTGTTCCTTTTTATTGCTCAGTATCACAAATTATGTATCCATTCACTAGTTGATGGATAATTAGGTTGTTTCCAGTTTGGAGATATGAGTAAAATTCTGTGACCACTTACGTACAAGTGTTTTTGTTGATACTTGCTTTCATTTCTCCTGGGTAGATGCCTAGGAACTGAATTGCTGGGTTGTATGGTAGGTTTTTAGGTTTAAAAAAAAAAAAATCGGCAATTTCGTATAAAGTGCTTCTGCCATTTTATATTCCTGCCTCTAATATCTGACAGTTCCAAGTGTACCATATCCTTGCCAGATTATCAGTCTTTCTCATTTTAAATCATTCTGTTACGTGTAGTATGTCATTGGGCTTCCCAGGGGGCACTAGTAAAGAATCTGTCTGCAAGTGCAGGAAATACAGGTTCAATCCCTGGGTCGGGAAGATCCCCTGGAGTAAGAAATGGCACTCCACTCCAGTGTTCTTACCTGGAAAATTCCATGGGCAGAGGAGCCTGGCGGGCTCCATAGGATCACAGAGAGTCAGACATGACTGGCTAAGTAGCAGCAGTATGTCATTGTTTGAATTTCCATTTTCCTGAGATCTAATGATGTTTAGCATCTTTTCATAAGCTTATTCTACTAGTCTACTGGGGCTGTCATAACAAAATAGCACAGATTGAGTGACTTAAAAGTCCTGTCTCAAAGTACAACATCAGGCCAGGGGATCAAGATTGTGGAGGAGTAGTAGGGGAGCTCACCTACTCTCACAAAAACATTAACATATCAGTAAGTGGAATGATTTACAAAGAACATCTAGTGAATGCCAGCAGAAGACCTCAGACATCCAAAAGGACAAGAAAACCTCCACATGACCAGGTAGGACAAAGGAAAAAGAAAAGGAAAGGAATCAGGACACACTTGCGCCCCAGGGAGGGAGCTATGAATGAGGAAAGAGTTCCATACCCTGGGGAGAGCCTTCACTGGCGGGGGATAAGCCTGGATGGAGAGGGACATTCAAAGCCTAGGAGGAGAGCACAGCAACTGGTTTGTAGAAGGCAAAATGGAGAGTAAACTGCAGAGAAGGTCAGCACCACTGCCCTGTGTTCTGCAGCCTAATATATGCTCCTCTGTTGATACAGGAGATGGCTAGGGGCTGAAGCCTCTTGATGAAGGTGAAAGAGGAGAATGAAAAAGTTGGCTTAAAACTCAACATTCAGAAAATGAAGATCATGGCATCTGGTCCCATCACTTCATGGCAAATAGATGGGGAAACAGTGGAAACAGTGTCAGACTTTATTTTTTTGGGCTCCAAAATCACTGCAGATGGTGACTGCAGCCATGAAATTAAAAGATGCTTACTCCTTGGAAGGAAAGTTATGACCAACCTAGATAACGTATTGAAAAGCAGAGACATTACTTTGCCAACAAAGGTCTGTCTAGTCAAGGCTATGGTTTTTCCAGTGGTAATGTATGGATGTGAGAGTTGGACTGTGAAGAAAGCTGAGCGCCAAAGAACTGATGCTTTTGAACTGTGGTGTTGGAGAAGACTCTTGAGAGTCCCTTGGACTGCAAGGAGATCCAACCAGTCCATTCTGAAGGAGATCAGCCCTGGGATTTCTTCGGAAGGAATGATGTTAAAGCTGAAACTCCAATACTTTGGCCACCTCATGCGAAGAGCTGACTCACTGGAAAAGACTCTGATGCTGGGAGGGATTGGGGGCAGGAGGAGAAGGGGACAACAGAGGATGAGATGGCTGGATGGCATCACTGACTCGATGGGCGTGAGTCTGAGTGAACTCCGGGAGTTAGTGATGGACAGGGAGGCCTGGCGTGCTGCTGTTCATGGGGTCACAAAGAGTCGGACACGACTGAGCAACTGAACTGAACTGAACTGAACTCTCACGAAAACACCAAAAGCACAACAAACTGCTGAACAACCATTGACAAAGAAGACTGGAAACTACCAAAAAATATATTTTACATTCAAAGACATAGAAGAAGCCAAAAAAGACAATTAGAGAGATACTTTAGTGACCTCACGAGTGGGAGACCCAAAAACTGCAAAATAATTATATTGCAGAGGTTCTCTTGCAAAAGTGAAAGTTCTAAGCCCCATCTTAGGCTCCTGAGGCTGAGGATCTGGCATCAGGAGGTGGAACCCCCCCAGAGCACTTGGCTTTGAAGACCAGCAGGCTTGAGGGCAAGAGCTCCACAGGACTGAGTGAAACAGAGACTCCACTCTTAGAGGGCTCACATACACTGGGATCCAACACAAAGTAGAAGAGGTTGGGCTAGACCTACCTGTGAGTCTTGGAGAGTATGAAGGTTGGCCATGGATCACTGAGCTGGGGGCAAGGACACTGGAGGCAGTGGCCCGAGAGAGTATTGATTGGCATGAGTTCTCACAGAGGTCACCATTTTGACATCAAGACTTGGCCCTGTCCAACAACCTACAGGCTCCAGTGCTGGAATGCCTCAGGCCAGACAGCCAGCAGGATAGGAACACATTGCTACGCATCAGCAGACAGGTTGTCTAAAGCTGTACCAAGCTCACAGCTCCCTCTAAACACACTGTTTGACAAGGCTTTGCTCACCAGAGAGACACACCCAACTCTTTCCACCAGTGGGCAGGCACCAGAAGTAAGAAGAGCTAAAATCCTGCAGCCAGCAGAAAGGAGACTACACACACAGAAAGTTAGACAAAAATGAGACAGCAGAGAAATATGTTCCAGATGAAGGACCAAGATAAAAACCCATAAGATATCTAGATGGATTTAGGCAACCTACCTGAAAAAGAATTTAGTGTAATGATAGTAAAGATGATGCCAGAATTTGGAAAAAGAATGTAGGCACAGATTAAGAAGATACAAAAAGATATTTAACAAAGAGCAAGAAGATTTAAAGAACAGAGATGAAAAATAGAATAACTAGAATGAAAAATACAAGAGAAGAAATCAGTAGCACAATAATTGAGGTGGAAAAAATGAATTTAGTGAGCTGGAAGATGGAGTCTTGGAAATCACTCCTGTGGAACAGAGCAAAGGAAAAAAGAATGAAAGAAAGGACAGTCTCAGAGGCCACTGGGCCAACATTAAAAGCATGAATATTTGCATCATAAGGGTCCCAGAAGGAGAAGAGAGAAAGGGCTTGAGAAAATATTTGAAGAGATAATAGCTGAAAACTTCCCTAACATGGGAAGGAAACAGCCACTCAAATCCAGGAAGCACAGAGAGTCCCAGGCAGCTTATACCAAGGAGGAACATGCCAAGACACCTGTTAATCAAACTGACATAAATTAAAGCCAAAGTGAAAATATTAGAAGAAACAAGGGAAAAGCAACAAGGGAATCCTCATAAGGTTGTCAGCTGATTTTTCAGCAGAAACTCTGCAGGCCAGAAGGGAATGCTATGGTATATTTAAATTGATGAAAGGGAAAAACCTACAACCAAGAATACTCTACCCAGCAAGGCTGTCATTCAGATTTGATGGAGAGATCGAAAGTTTTACAGACAAGCAAAATTTAAGAGAAGTCAGCACCACCAAACCAGCTTTACAACAAATGCTAAAGGAACTTCTCTAGGTGAAAAATAAAAGGCAACAACTAGAAACAAAATTATGAATGGGAAAGCTCACCAGTAAAGGCAAACTGCAGTAAAGGTAGGAAATCATCCACACACAAATATGATATCATAACCAGCAATTGTGAGGACAGTACAAATGGAGGATATTGGAAATGCATTTTGAAATTAAAAGACCAGCAACATAAAACAATCTTGTATGTGTACAGACTGCTATATCAAAATCTCATGGGAATAAAAAACTGAAAATTTACAAGAGATATACAAAAAAGAAAAAGGAATCCAAACAACACTAAAGTTAGTCATCATATCACAAGAGAACAAAAAAGGAAGGAAAGAAAAAAGACCTACAAAAACTAATCTAAAACAATTAACAAAATGGCAATAAGAACATATTAATACATATTGATAATTACCTTAAATGTAAATGGATTAAATGCTCCAACCAAAAGACAGGCTGAATTGATACAAAAATAAGACCCTTATAAATGCTATCTATAAGAGATCTGCTTCAGATCTAGGGACACATACAGACTGAAAGAAGATACATAGATGGCCCCAAGTGGTGGGGCACAGACCTGAGAATCACCTGTGCCAGTAACATTTCTCCCAAAAGGATACACAGATTGTGAAAAAGCACAGGAAAAGATGCTTAACATCACTAATTATCAGAAAAATGCAAATCCAAACTACAAATGAGATATCACCTCACATGAGTCACAGTGGCCATCATCAAAAGGTCTACAAATAATAAATACTGAAGAGGGTGTGGAGAAAAGAGAATCCTCCTACATTGGTATAACCACTATGGAGAACACTATGGGAGGTTCCTTAAAAAAACAACTAGTAATAGAACTATATGATACAACAATCCCACTCCTGGGCATATGTCTGAATAAAATCATAATTTGAAATGGTACATGTACCCCAGTGTTCATTGCAGCACTATTTACAATAGCCAAGATGTGGAAGCAACCTAAATGTCGATTGACAGATGAATGGATAAAGAAGATGTGGTATGTTTACAATGGAATATTACTCAGTCACAAAAAAAGAATAAAATAATGCTGTTTGAAACAACATGCTTGGAGCAGAGATTTACATATTTTCATATGTTGAATCAAAATTTTTTTTAAA